>NC_064634.1:264760099-266197599 GCF_023864275.1 Schistocerca cancellata
ATGAAGGGATAACGTTCTACGAATCGGGGTGCGTAATGCAAGCAGTCTGAATGTGGTAGGGAGTCTAAGAAATCTCAAAAGGGAGATCCAAAGGCTCAATCTAGATACAGTGTCGGTCAGTGAAGTGAAATGGAGAGAAGCCGGAGTGTTGTGGTCAGATGGGCATAAGGTAATATCAACATTAGCAGAAAATGGTAAACCATTAGTAGGAATCGTAATGCACAGGATGGTAGAGCAGAGTGAGAGCTACTGTGAACAGTTCAGTAAGAGGGCTATTCTCATCAGAAACGACAGCAAACCAACACCGACAGCAAGCGTTCAGGAAACCATCTCGGCGTTGCAAGCAGAAGGTAATGAAAGTATCTGAGAATACTTAACGAGTAATTCAGCACGTAAAGGGAGATGAAAACCTAATAGTCATGGGAGATTGGAATGCGGTTGTATGGAAAGGAGTAGGAGAAAGGCTTACGGAAGAAAATAGGCTTGGTAATATGAATGATAGAGCAGAAGGGCTAACTCTTACAACAAATTTCAGATAGTAAAAGCGAATACTCCGTTCAAGAATCACAAACCGAGGAGTTACATTTCGAAAAGCGCGGAAGATACGGAAACACTTCAATAAGATTACAGCACAGTCGGGTAGAGATTCCAAAATCAGATATTCGATCGTAAGGTTTACCCAGGAGGAGATATTGTTTCAAATCACAATTCTGTAATGAAGAAGAGTAGGTTGAAGTTTAAGTGACTACTGCGGAACTATCAGTCATTGCACAAAGAGATGGGATACGTAAGCACTAAGGAATTAAAAGATACGACCGAAGTTCCTGAGCCTATGGGTACTGCAGTAACGAATAGCTAACTAGGCAGTTCAGTTGAAGAGGACTGTACATCTACAAATAGGGCAATCACAGAAGTTGGAAAGAGGAACATAGAGACTTGGTAGGTAACTGCTTCGAATCAATGCACAACGGAAAAAAATATTTCAGTTAATAGACGAACGAATTAACTGCAAAACGTTCAGGAAAATACACGAATACGGAAATACAAGTCACTTAGGAATGAAAGAAATAGGAAGCAAAAGGAAATTAAGGTTAAATGGCAGCATGAAAAATGTGAAGAATTAGAAGTGAAATGATTGTCGAAAGGACTGACTCAACAATCAGAAAAGATAGAACAACCTCTGTTAAAATAAAAGCAAGGAGGGTAACATTAATAGTGCCACGGTAATAACATTGTTAAACAAAGAGGAGAGAGCGAATAGTTGTAAGAAAATACATTAACGCCCTCGTTGATAAGGAGGACATGTCTGATGAGATAGAAGAATGAATAGCAGTTGATAGGGAAGATATAGGCGTCCACTACTAGAATCAGAACGTGTGTGGGGGGGCTTAAAACCAAACAAGGCAGAAAGGTTAGATAACATTCCTACGGCATTTCGAAATACATTGGCGGGAAACACCAACAAAACGACTATTTATGTTGGCGTGCAGACTATATGAAACTGGCGATGTACCCTCACTTTCGTGAAAATATCATCCAAGCGGTTCTAAAGATGTAAGTACGGCAATAATCACAGTCAGCTTAACAGCTCATGCATTTAAGTTGCTAACAAGAATGATATACTGAAGAATCAAAGAAAATGAGAATCTATTAGACGAGATGAGTTTGGCGTTAGGGAAGGGGAAGGCTCCGGAGACGCAGTTTTAACGTTGCGTTTCACAATGGAAGCAAGACTGAAGAATCAAGACACGTTCATAGTAAGCATGTACATTAAAAAAAGCTTTCGACGGTGTTAAATGGTGCAAGATGTTCGAAATTCTGAGAAAAAATGTAGCTAAGTTACAGCAAAAATGGATCTATCATGTGCAAGAACCAAGAAGAAAGAACAAGAGCTGAAGACCCAGTACGAAGTGCTCGGATTAAAAAGGGTGTAATACAGGGACGTAGTCTTTCGCCCCTATTCTTCAATCCATACATCGATGAAGCAATGACGAAAATCAAAGAAAGGTTCGAGAGTGGGATTCAAATCCAAGATGAAAGGATTTCAATGATAAGATTTGCTGATGACATTGCTATCCTCAGTGAAGCTGAAAAAGAATTACAGAATTTCCTGAATGGAATACTCAATCAAATGAGTACAGATTACGGTTGAGAGTAAATCGAAGAGTAATGAGATGTTTCAGAAACAAGGGCTACGAGAAACTTAATACCAGAATTGGAGATCACGAAATACATGCAGTTCAGGTATTCTGATGCCTAGACTGTAAAATATGTTATGGACGCAGCGAGAAGAGTATAAGAAGCGTAGTAGCACAGACAAAACGGGCGTTTGTAACCTCCCCCTTCCTAAATGGCCTACTGGATTGCGATATAACTGACCGTGATCGCATATGCTTAATGAATTTGTACTGTGAGTAAGGTCGTCGTTACCGAAGGAATATAACGCCGGTTAGTTGGAGGAAAGTGTACAACAGACTCTTCTGAAGGAAGAATCTGACCTCAACTTAGTGCAGTCACTCACGAACCACACAAGAGGGAAAAAGGGTACCACGTGATATTTAGTACAAAATCACTGATAACATATAAAAAACACTTACTAGCTGAAAAGAAGGGATAATTAAACGGTCGCCAGCCCACTAAGGCAACGAATGTCCAGAATTTTGAGAAAGGTAATGGCAAATAAATTTAAGTAAATAATCACTAGCGTGGCAACGGGAGATTAGCATGCTTTATCGCAGCAAAATAGTTCACGTGAAAATAAATTGATCAGGAAGCACTGAGTCTGTAGTTCCTCTGAAAGACTAAATTCTGCAAGTAAAGGTAAGTGAAATTACTGGTTAAATAAATGACAGGGCTTAGCTTAAAATTGGTTATGTAAAAAAATGACTTTCAGTAACCTCAGTATAACGTAATGCAAAATTTAGAAAAGGGCAAGCAATTTACTTTTGATTATTCAAAGACAGAATTGAATTTACTGTAATCAAATGAACGGTTGGTTTTACTTTTACAGTAACAACAACAAAATACATACCAGGCTTGCAGAAATCACTCGCTAAGCTAAATACAGAATAATGGAATTAGCGCAGTCTTAATTTGTGCTATACTTTTAGATATTAGTTTTGCCAGTGCAATTTTACTTTACTGTATGTAACCTCTGTCATGCAACCTCTGTCATGCAATACAAGAATGAACAGTAACTGAGGCAGAAAATGTAGAGTGAAACTGGTAGTTACCAAATACACATAACTGGCAGTAAATATTTAATCAGTTTTCATATTCTTGCAACACTCGGTGATCACATTGAAAGTAAAAGGGACCCTTCTTGGTAGTAATGTCTGAGGACAATGACAATACAGGTGCACTACGAGTTTAACTGTTGCAACTTATTATTCAAGGTACTCAAACTTTGTGACAGAAATGTGGCTGGGTGACGCCTCTACATTATTATATCCCGTCACCTGACAGCCTTACAATGTTGTAACAGTGCGGACGACGAAGGATGTAGCCGACAACAATACTCAGCTGCCGTTGCTGCTGATGCTGCTATTCGAGGAGAACCGCGAGTCGTCTGCAGATCTACGGATAATTGTGGGACTGGTAATAGTGGGAATTGTAGCCTCCTCCGCCTGTCCACTCCTACCGTGCCCTCAATACTCACAGGTTAACGAATCAGTCGCGTCTGCACTGGCGTGAGCTTGGCTGCACACCGCGCTGGCGCCCAACAAGCACTTCCGCACTCCTTCATCTCTCAAGCTGCACTGCTTCCTTTCTGCTTGCAACGCGACGGAGATTGTCCATATGCAAAGATACACAATGGCACAGCTAATGCCATCTTGCCGTTACTATCGGCAGAGTTCAACGAAGTTCGCTTCGCTATTACCCAGCAATTTACAATATTTTCTTTACAATTACAATCACTTATACAGTCGACATTAAATATACAAGTACATCGATTACGTATTAAATACTAGTTTCTGTAATACTGCTTATAGCTTCAGAATCAAAAGTACAGTGCAAGTTATCAACGGATATAAAACGGCGAAAATTTTGGATGGTGCAGACTGTAGTTTATCTGCATTTTCGGTGTTACACGTTCCCGTCCGAGAGAACCCTGTTAGTATTAAACATAGGCCGAAACTGAGGAAGAATTTGCTGAGAATGTTCGTTTAGGGCGCAGCATTGTCAGGTAGTGAAACATGGACTGTGAGAAAACTGACAGAAGAAAGTCGAAGTTGCGATGCTACAGAATAATGTAGAAAATGTGGTGGGCTGGAAAGGTAAGGAATGAGGAAGTTCTCTGCTGAATTAGCGAGGAAAGGATAATATGAAAAGCAGTGACAAGAAGAAGGGACAGGCTGATAGGATATGTGTTATTAGGGACTAAATTAGATGCTGTTAGACGAAGCTGTGGAGGGTAAAACCTACAATGAAAGATAGAGATTTATGTACATCCAGCAAATAACTGAGGCCGTACCTTGCAATTTCTACTCTTCGATGAAAATGTTAGCACAGGGTTGGAATAATTCTCGGTGGGTTGATGACACAATGTAAGTTTTACCGGTTTGAGCTACGTGTTAATGAGTCACTGAATCACTCTGGCCCTTTTTTGTCCCTTTAGAGTTTAAATTTCGGAAAACAGTGGAACAGAGACTTCTTCATTTCTAATAGGGAAGCCAAATTCATATTCTCATACATTTGATTTTAAAATCAAATAGTTCATGAAATGTATCATTCCCTATTTCACTCCCACAGAGGCTGAATTTCCAAAAACACTTAAACACCTATTTATTTATATGCAACCGAGAAGTCAAATACCCACTTATGTAGATGTAGCTTTAAAATTCCTTAGTAGTTATTTAATAAACAGTTGTTTTTTTAAAAACTTCTACCACATTGTAAACCCCTTAGGGACTAAAGTTGCCAAAATCTTGGAACATGTTTATCGCTATTTCTGACCGACAAACAAACAACCAATTTTCGTAGGTTAACAAGGGCGTATTTTCAAAACCTCTCATATCCTCTCTCTATTCGCTATGGATGGAACTTGGAAAAATACCTGTATAAACGGCGCCTACAATATAAGATCAGCACCTTCTGCATATTTCAAGTTTCTGCTCTGAGCGGTTTGGCCTGGGCGATGATGAGCCATTCATTAAGAACATTGCCGTCTATATATGTAGACAGAGTATTTATTTTCTTATACTCTGCTTTCAAGTTAATCAATCTTTTTCAATGTGTCAGAACTTTCTGAGAGTTAAAAAGGATGTAAAATGTATGTTGCGTCTAAAATGATACTTTGCAATGCTAGAAACGTAATACTCAAAACAGTAATAGGTGTAATACCCTTGTAAAAATCCTAATGTGCTCGTTTATCTACACTCCTGGAAATGGAAAAAAGAACACATTGACACCGGTGTATCAGACCCACCATACTTGCTCCGGACACTGCGAGAGGGCTGTACAAGCAATGATCACACGCACGGCACAGCGGACACACCAGGAACCGCGGTGTTGGCCGTCGAATAGCGCTAGCTGCGCAGCATTTGTGCACCGCCGCCGTCAGTGTCAGCCAGTTTGCCGTGGCATACGGAGCTCCATCGCAGTCTTTAACACTGGTAGCATGCCGCGACAGCGTGGACGTGAACTGTATGTGCAGTTGACGGACTTTGAGCGAGGGCGTATAGTGGGCATGCGGGAGGCCGGGTGGACGTACCGCCGAATTGCTCAACACGTGGGGCGCGAGGTCTCCACAGTACATCGATGTTGTCGCCAGTGGTCGGCGGAAGGTGCACTTGCCCGTCGACCTGGGACCGGACCACAGCGACGCACGGATGCACGCCAAGACCGTAGGATCCTACGCAGTGCCGTAGGGGACCGCAGCGCCACTTCGCAGCAAATTAGGGACACTGTTGCTCCTGGGGTATCGGCGAGGACCATTCGCAACCGTGTCCATGAAGCTGGGCTACGGTCCCGCACACCGTTAGGCCGTCTTCCGCTCACGCCCCAACATCGTGCAGCCCGCCTCCAGTGGTGTCGCGACAGGCGTGAATGGAGGGACGAATGGAGACGTGTCGTCTTCAGCGATGAGAGTCGCTTCTGCCTTGGTGCCAATGATGGTCGTATGCGTGTTTGGCGCCGTGCAGGTGAGCGCCACAATCAGGACTGCATACGACCGAGGCACACAGGGCCAACACCCGGCATCATGGTGTGGGAAGCGATCTCCTACACTGGCCGTACACCACTGGTGATCGTCGAGGGGACACTGAATAGTGCACGGTACATCCAAACCGTCATCAAACCCATCGTTCTACCATTCCTAGACCGGCAAGGGAACTTGCTGTTCCAACAGGACAATGCACGTCCGCATGTATCCCGTGCCACCCAACGTGCTCTAGAAGGTGTAAGTCAACTACCCTGGCCAGCAAGATCTCCGGATCTGTCCCCCATTGAGCATTTTTGGGACTGGATGAAGCGTCGTCTCACGCGGTCTGCACGTCCAGCACGAACGCTGGTCCAACTGAGGCGCCAGGTGGAAATGGCATGGCAAGCCGTTCCACAGGACTACATCCAGCATCTCTACGATCGTCTCCATGGGAGAATAGCAGCCTGCATTGCTGCGAAAGGTGGATATACACTGTACTAGTGCCGACATTGTGCATGCTCTGTTGCCTGTGTCTATGTGCCTGTGGTTCTGTCAGTGTGATCATGTGATGTATCTGACCCCAGGAATGTATCAATAAAGTTTCCCCTTCCTGGGACAATGAATTCACGGTGTTCTTATTTCAATTTCCAGGAGTGTACATTCGACTGTGGCGAAGTGTTCATGGAGAATCAGATTCGTTTTACGGTATATACATTCGATTTTCAGGACAACTGGAATAGCTAGGTACGCATCTGTGCATGCTCGAATTCCAATAATTACACTATCACTACTTTTAAAGGGGCGGAAAGGCACAGTAGGAAGGCGTAGGTTTGGCATTCGGTGGGATTTGCCCTCTCTGAGCTCGAACAGTGAGGCATTATGTAATGCACAACGTTTTCTGTGTACTTTCTCCCACCGGAAAGTCTTGTGGGTGTCGAACAAATCACACAACCCTCTTTGAGTATTATCTCGCTCTTGCGTTCACACAAATGGGAAAGATCCCAAGAGGAACATCAATACTTGACAACTCGTCGAACAAAGCCACTCCCTTTATGAATGAATAACGCGTCGCCTATGTAAGTCGTTTAAAACGTATCCTTCCAAAATCATGTTAAGAGGTTTTATATTTTATAACGTTCGAAGCCAGAATCGCTAGTGCAGAGGACTAACAAACAATCAATACGCATCTTGTGGTTGAAGACGTATTGAATACTCGTTACATTTTGTTCATCGTCAGACTGGTTGTTACGGCCATGTGGACATAGTGCACAATTTGGTTGACAACGGAGCAGCTTGACCGCTGAGGAACAAGTCGAAGCATTCACACTTTGATTCATAACAGTTTTG
Source organism: Schistocerca cancellata (assembly GCF_023864275.1). Classification (NCBI taxonomy): domain Eukaryota; kingdom Metazoa; phylum Arthropoda; class Insecta; order Orthoptera; family Acrididae; genus Schistocerca; species Schistocerca cancellata. The sequence continues at coordinate 264,767,589 of NC_064634.1, forward strand.
ACAAACTAAAAATAATCACAACAGGTTTAGACGCTGTAAAAGTGGGTACAACTGTTGCCTGAACCGGTGACAAAATGACTTGTTCCATCACCACATTTCTCTTAGACTGACACAACTGGATAATGTTTGAGTCGGTGCAGTAAATATTATACTGTATTACTTCGCAATTATGGTGTGCTATACAGAGCGCTACAACATATACAGACCACTTCTGTCTTTCTGCAACTGGACTTCACCCTCTGTCAGATCCCATTGTTTGTTGCTATCAGAAACAGATGCACCTCATCCTAGTCGCCTGTTATTAAATACATCTCCCATTATTTTAAGGCAATACACAAATCAATCTGCAACTGTGGATGACCTGAAATATATTAAAAGCTGGTATAAATCCTACAGAAAACACTGGTTCCATGATGCAATCAATTAGAGCACTGAAATCAGAAAAAATTTATCGCTTTTTCCTGCGTCTTGTTATACAGCAGAAAAATATAATCGATGAGACTCATTGAAAGTAGTTGGCATTTGTACACATGACACTGTCGTCTTGGAGATTACGTACAATAACAATTATCGACGGAGCTTCCAATGATGAATATGGTGCCAACTGTCTCTAAAAGCTTTTTAAAACTGTGTTTCCTATATCTAAGTAGTTGTTTGGCAGTAAAATAGTATTATAGCGAGGAACAAATGTTTCTGAGGTATCGGGAACGACGTCCAAGTGTAGCATGCCTTCATGGTACCCACTGGGTGTTTAATAATTATAAACACTTGGGGCTGCTGGAACACAAATAAGCTAGAAATATACAGCTATAGGTAGTGCGACAGAAAGAATTAGGAATACCTGATTCAGCATCATGATATTACTGAAAACAAAGCGTAGATATATTCTGTTAGCCGACAGACAACCACCATTAGGGGCAGCACTTTGCTGAGCATGCCAAGGCTCAACTATGCTCAACGAGAGCCGTGAGGCTTCATCTGATGTCTATAGTCATCTTAGCCTATGGATACCCGACGACAGTAGTAGGGAAAAGTTAATAAAAGTGAATTTTGTTAGTGTGGGTTGCCTACACCAGGGGGAGGTATGCACCCAGGGGCAAACCTATCGTTCTCCTTTGAATTACAGGTATTTAACCTATCGTTCTTCTTTGATTGACAGCTACTTATTATATAGTTATGCTTAAACGATCCTTCCTCTTGACTGTCAGGCACTTAATATTCCCCTGCCCCCCTCTCCCCACCACCCCGCAACCTCTCAGGAAACCTCCCCCCTCACTGCTACAGGTACGGTTTCAGGTCTGTGTTATTGGAATAGCCCCTCTCACTCTTACCAATTTCATTGACTACTTAAACTGATCAATTATTTAACCTCTCCCCCCTCTGGTAAATCCCCTCCCCTCCCAACCTCCCTCCCGCAAATCGGCGGAAAAAAGACGCAATTGATCAGTCATTTGAAGGGAATTCGATTGTGGTGTATGGAATATTGTTCATACAATTTAGACAATGTATAGAATACTGTTTAGTTACATTTGGCAGTGTGTGGAACATAGTTTATTAATTTAGTGAAAGAATTTGGCAAGAAATCGGTTGCTGTGTATGGAATACTGCCTAGTCAATCTAGAAAAAGTGTAGAATATTGTATATTTTAAAAATTTAGGGGATTCCAGGTAGTGTATAGAATATAGTTTATTATTTTAGATAATTTTTTCAGGAAATCGCCCACCACTCTCTCCACCCCATCCCCATCCACAAGGGCGCTTCCCCTCTCTACCTCCCATCCTCAACCTGGAAATGGGGGCTCTGCAGTGGAGAGCAAACTATCACGAAGGGAAATTCAAGGGTACATAGTTTTTTCTATAAACAAAATCAGTTTGCGGGGCTTGGATTTCACTTGCTCATTATTCTCTGCTGCTTGAAAAGATGCAAGCCTTGTGAGAGTAATTACATCGCTCGCACTTCCTTTTTTATTACGATTGCTCGAGGAATACCGTAATGGAAGACACATCAAATGTAATTACACACAGTTAAAAACCTTACGATCGTGAAGCACGCACCGCCCACTGTACCCAGTCCACTAGACCCCACAGGAAGCAACTGCACACACTACCAGGAGTCAGTAGGCACCAGCAGCCCCTGCAAAGCGAAGACGCGATTGTCTGTTGCCGAACCACGCGCAGTTGCCAGCTTCTGTCCTGCAAGGATGAGGCAGCAGCATCCCTTTGATACATGACACCTGAGAAATACCTGTCGAAATAAGTGTTCAACTAGGCACCGTTACTGCCGCGATAACGCACAGCTGCAGGTCGAGTGCTATAGGAATGTGTTCCAATGCTTTCCAGAACAGCACAGGGTCCATTGTTCCTAGCAATCGTTATGGGACAAGCGAGCTGCATATAGTCATGCACGTGTGTTTACCCATCCAGTGTGGCTGACTCATTGTTGCGAAATGTTTGCATAGCGATTCACTATTGCAAGTACATCTAAAAGGTTCACAGTGTTAATCAGACATCACATGGCTATGTTAGTAAAACACAAGTCACTCTCTGGGCCACGTGTAAGTGTTCACCATTGCCTGCGCGATGCCTCTCTACCTGTGGATACTGATGTCACTGGTCGGGCTATAGAAATCTGCACAGAATAACATCGACTGCTTTCTCCCCCGAGATCCCAACGGGACAGCCCGTCCATTACCCATCAGTCCCTTTTCAGAGTTGGTAAAGTGTGACAGAAATAGTTAACCGTCACTTTTGCTGTAGTTTTTGTGATGTATCAGCTTGCCTGAATGGAAATTCTGGCCCTAACTTGACCTGTTAACGAAAATAGCCCAGATTAACACCGAATTCATTCTTTCTGATACTCCTAACGGGATAGCCGTCCTTCACATTTCAGGCCCTCACAGAAATCTAAGTGTCCCAGAAATAGTTAATAGTCGCTTTTGTAGGTGTTTTCGTGATGTCTCAGCATATCTTCATGGAAATTCTTGCCCTAACAAGAGCTGTTTACAAAAATGGCCCAGAATAACGCCGAATGCATTGCTTCCGATGCTCCTAACGTGGCACCTCGCTTCCATCACGTCTTACCCTACAAATAGTTAATTCCTGCTTTCAGCATACGTCTCTGACACGCAAACGTTCTCACTTCTATGTAGAGGCTCCTACGTCCCAGCACAAAGCATGTCATATGAATGAATGGGGAATTTTCATTGGCTGTTCCTGAATTTACCTGCCAAATTACTGATGCTGTCAGTGTGGAAGCACTGTCCGCATTTTTCTTTCTGCAGACTAGACGCTCAGTGGAAAAACTATTCGGTACAGATTGCCATATTTCACCGACAGTCAAACACTGTAAAGAGGCCTACAGATCGTCAAATACATCCCACATACTCAAGAGGCCACAGTGCAATGCTGACGGAGGAAACTGTCTCCGTAAACATGGCCCATGGCAACAGCTGTCGATGAACGTGTCAGCCAGATAGAGGCCGTTCGGCCGTGGACGACCCCTTACCCCAGAAGCTTCTGAGTGGAAGGAGTTAGAATGCTGTCAATACTCCCACCTCAAACACTTGTTCTACTGAATCTCGTCAAATTTCCGCAGAGTACACGCGGTCCCAAAAGCAACTAAGCGCATACTGGGTATTAGTTCCCTCTTTACCTGTCCAGGCGAATCGTGAGTCAAATCATCATAGTTCAAAAGGTTTCTCAGACTCTCCGGACCGGTGTACAAAGGATAGCATGCTTGCTGCTACGCTTTGTACGGCCATCTCCAGACTCACAAGAATATTGGGAACCAGACATATATTTATCAGTGTAAGTATAATTAAATATAAGGATTGCTGCCACAGTGCGACACCAAGGAATGTACTGAATATGTCTCCTCTTACGATGTGGTTCTGCAACGAATCTCAATATCTATAGCGCACATAATTTTCCATGCAGGAAAATTATTTTTTCTTTTCCCTTACGCATGTCGATTTGCTGAATCAATACCTCCCTCACGATAGGACAAGCAATAGCGACCACCAGACACTTGCACATAAACCACGAAGACTGTTGTACAAAGGCGTGGTTGGTTCCCCTCGGCACAATGGCGTCACTGTTTCTGCTCCCGACCTGTTTGCTTACTTACTTGCTTTCTACGCACATCTCCAGACTCTAGGAGCATAAGAATTCATGTATTTTCACATGATTTGCCAGAACATACCATTTACGTGATACTTCTCGATATCAACCACATAGGAATATCGACCACATAGGAATATCGCTTGCTTAGCAGTATCGCTCGCACAACATAATTTCGAAGTTATACACTCGAAATTAGTTATCTAGAAACCCAAAACTTTGCGAGGTGCATCATTCTGTAAATCACTGAGTAACGAGAAACTTATCTCGTCTGCAAAGACCTTTACGTGAAAATTGGAAACAATTAGAGGTAACTGATATTTCCACTCGCGAATACCGATGTCAGTGATGTAACAGAGTGGAAATCATCCCTATAATTTACAAAGTCAACAAAGCTGTTTCCCATGTCTAGGAAACTAGCAACCGTGTCTTTCACACGTCTCTCATTTGATCGATGCACACACCACAATCGATGTTCCCTCAACTAAATCAAAGCGCGAAATGTGCGGAAGTAGTCAACTGCACAATTTAAATGGGAAGCAATAATGGTCGAGCGCAAACACATGTCCATATTGAAACTTCTCAAATTTCCACGCGATCGTGAAATATGTCAAGCACATACTAAGTATTAGTTCGCTATTCGGCCGTCTAGAGGACAACACGGTTAAGTCAGCTACATTCCTGCATCCCAACAGGCCTCTCCATTCATACAACTCCTACCGTTAGCTGGAAACGTGAATCATTCCTGCCACAGGCCACCGCCGGCGCACGACGCCTCCCTAGACAGAATCGTCCTAAGAAATCAGTCACAAACATATTTAGTCACTATACTTACGATTAAATTTTACGATTGTGGTCTCACTTGAACGATATTCGACAGTTAAGTATCAGAAATACACCCTGCTGATTGCTGCAGTCCTGGAAATAGAAATATCTGTACTATTCTTACGACTTGACATACTTTTCCCTTTGCTATCACAGTATTCCACGTCAAATCCATACCTTCCTCACAACTGGACACATTCATTCCCTTTGCACATGTCGGAACACACACACACATACTTTACAAGCCTGACGATCAGGGCGAACCTGTCAAGCATCGCCTACTACTAAGAATAATACTTGGCCAATAACTGATTGCTGACGATACGAAATAATATTGAGAGAAAATCAGCGATGGATGGTCATGTCTCGTAAGTTTCTCCTGCGAGTGATACCACTGTGTCCTAGAAAGAGTTTCGTAATTGTCTTACAAACCGCCAGATGTTAAAAGACACGATCGCAACAACTAGTTTATGTTACTGACACCAGCGGTCTTGATTGTACAGGGGCAAACAAGTATCCTTGTTAAAAGCTTTACTGGCTTTATAAATAGAGATATGGCATTACCTCCAGGGGACGTGGTTTTTCCACACAAATACCTCCACACTCAATATATACGGTGATCGTAGGAGGGTATAATATCAGGCCAACAGTGGAGTTACACGTCACCGACGATGCAACCTCCTAATAAAATTACCGATTTTTGAAAGTGATTCGATTAAGGAGTGTCATATGAAACTGGTATTTGCACTGAATCATGCTGCCACTAGATATTTCTCCAGTATTTGTAATGCATTTTGTCTCGATACCATGTCAGAGGTTAAGTGATATATCCACTGAGTTATAGGCGTCGGTTGATTGACAACAATCACAAACAGTTGTAGATGGTGTGCTGATTGAGGTCGTAAAAAACGTACACCATCTTTTCAGATCTCTAATGCTACACTTTCAGTAGACATGATGTTTAGGACTTGAAATCAAGTCTTTCTATCCAACGACAAACCTGTGTTATATCCGATGGAAAAGTCCTTTAATGATCACAGCCTCGAGTGCATCATATTTCTAGCCTCATATATCTCTAAACGAGTCACCTATCTCGAACTTCTCTGCTACAGAAAATTCCAGTGTGGTTTAAGGTAGTCCCAATGCACCTTGAAACTACCCCTTAGACACTGTGCTACCATCCCTCCAGCTTTGCGCATTTGATCGTTCCAATGTAAGTCGGAACTGAGTAGAAGTCGGAGAAAGCTATATATACCACCTGCTGCACCCTGTGTAGAAACAGGCTAAGCTGAGTTCTTGCGACAGGACTGTGTTTTGACCATTCGATGGACACTGGAACATGTTGCCATAGCCTTGCGAACTTTGCATGATGTGTAAAGTCAGTGCTAAGCAAAGCCTGCTCCTGCAACGCGAGGTAGTATAAAAGACAGTTCAGGAACTGGGGGAAGGACGTGGATTTTGCTTCTGCATTGTGGTGCTTTTCCAAACTACAAACAGATACTACAGATCCACGTCCCTCAGGGACCATTCACGTCTGTCACCCTAACATTCTATCATCGTTATTCTGTAGCATCCGAAAGAGAAAAATTACCAAATATAGAAGCTCCACTAACTTCATCCGACAGAGAACTTGATATCATTTTTACCAAATCTCTCACCTACCATATATCGAAAACAAATACCGAATGTGTGCCGTCATCGAGTAAACGCGACAATCCTATTAAATATACAGGTATTGATCCTCTGCACAGACTACTTTAAAGATTCATCACCTGTACTGTAGGACGATGACCGTATCCCACAGATAACACTGTAAGTCGCAAGAGACGCTCCCTGTAACCCTGTGTCGTTGTTTGAAGCAGTGTCGTTTCTGCTGTAAAACGCTTTGTACACTGCCATACATTTTGTTTTTCTGCCACGACTTCGAGGTCTGTATCAGGTTCTAGACTGACAATGACACGTTCCGATCCATTGCCTCATGCAGAAAACAAGACGTCATACAGTGTAAACCGCGTTGTCACTGCTGCTGCCATAACACACCAATCACACACTGAGTGATTTTAAGTAAAAGATAGCTACAAAATAAGGAAATTGGAAGAGTTCGGCGGCGTTGTGGAGAGTTTCCAAACTGCAGTCCCAAGGTGACAGATGACCTCCACACTTAAACTCATCTGTCACAGTGACGGAATAGCTGATGGCTCAGCGTTCCATTTTGACTGATTCCTCATATTGCAGTCATGTATGCGATCACTATTTCGGTCCTAGTGTAGTGGGACGCGAAATGGAAGCGTCACCCATCCACCAGTGTCAGCCCAGTTTGCAGGTGAATATAAGTTTAATTTAGTTTGTTTATGTATTTTTGTAAAATTTTGTAATCATGGTGAATTATCTAAAAGTTTTGTATTTTTTTATGTTTCATGTACGGAGAGGGCGGCGCAACGAACGGAGACAGCATCTTCGCTGCCGCGACCAGAGAGGAAATTGCTGGCCACAATACGTCGCGGGTCGACAGCCAAAGAGCAAGAGAAGATCCTGGAACCGAGTTGTTGCGTCGTGATTCTAAAAATTGAAAATGAATTTTTTGTACTCTTTTTTTATAACAATGACGTCATAGAGAGCTTAATCTTATTGGAAAAGTCAGTCCTAGTTTGTCAACGGTCAAGTTCACATCTGTATGTAGGAAGCTAATAAAATAGTGGATACTACTAAAGTTGAAACACGTGTTCTGAGGATTTATTCATGAAGAATTATGTGAATTGATTAATAATATATTTGACAGGATTATTGAATTTTGACAGCGGTCATCGCAACTTTTAATCTGAAAAGTTTATTCAATGTGTGCTTCTAATATCGATTAAACCAGGATAACGTGTGTCAATATAATTTCTGAGGAGAAACAAACGACATCTAAAATTGAAAAAGTTTACGTAAACCAATTGGCCCAAGTGATGTAATTATTTGCATACGACTCAACTGATGTTTTACAGTTTCGTTCAAGAACCATTCTGTGACAATTTAAAAAGAATATAAATCATTTTGAAGTGGGTTGTAACTAACGTAGGTGACGAAGTCTGCACATGGTCATATGTCGAAAGAAAATCATTTATGAGAAACTTACGTCGTTACACTACACTAGCCATCCACAGAAGGTGTTGCTCTTCCACCAAATCTCTTCCTCCAACTGAAACAAGCATTGGCAGTCAAACAATATGTGGTAACCAACAGTGTGCCAGTGGACAGATGGGATGGATAAGACACCATCGATATACTGTAATGATAAGCATCACAGTTGTTAGTGCGAACAATTTTAGCAATTTTACGGTAATTTCAACACCGACCAATGACGCAACAGCATGTTTCCAAGTCTCAATATCATAGGTAAACTACCACTTCTCTACTTTGCGAGTATCATTGCGAATCTAGATAGATGACTGTGCAGTATGTCCATCCATTGTTAATTCTCAAACACATACATCATCGAAGTATACCAGACACGCTCTACATATTTCTAGCACCTCGAGCATAGTGCATTATTTACAATCTACCTCTATGCGGATATTAGTCACAGAGCATTTTCACAGTCTTAGGATAAAATTAGAGACTGAAAGATCCCCTCCCACTGTCTTTGACCAGCCCACCCTGCAGCACCATCACCGATTTAATCTGCAGCTGACCAGAAGTATACCACTACATTCCGTGTCTCGTGAATGAATGGACCTTGCTGAGTCCTATACAAGTGTACAAGAGTCCTCCAGAGCGTCCATGTCGAGGAGGTTAGCACTCCTTATCTATGTATAGTAACAGATTTGAAAGTGTCGTGACGTAATAGCAGACGTGTAAGAGGAACAAGAAACAGATGATTTTTATGCGCGATTGGACCTTCAGACGGTTGCAGTTCAAGGCTTTTACATGAATCCACTCTATAAATTTTAAAGCATTGTTATAGTGTCTGGGATCAGTTCCAGGAGGGAATAGGTAAGAGAGAACATAAATGCAAACACTCCTAAGGCTACACGGTTCTGTACTTAAAACATGTTGTAATGTTAGATCGCTTGAGTTTCTGGCCTATCAGTTGTGTGGAATGCAGCGCTGTTAATACTGAAGTTTAAGAAATATATTTCCAGCGCATGACACACATCCTTCTTGCAGGTTTCTCTATGATAAACTACGGTAAGAAACTGTCAAACGAAAAAAAAATCATTTCCTTGAAACGGTGGTTCTGTGTGATACATGCACAATATAGCTCTCCAGAGATGTATGGCATCCACTGTTCACATCCGATCACGGTTCAGAAATTATACTATGCCCACATCAGTTCTATATAAAATGATCGCTAGTAATGGAGAATACCTATTTCAAAGATAAACGCATCGCAGCGGAGTCCGACATGTGAAATTACAAGTCATGCCTCCACTAACTCTTCTATGCGTTTACTTTGTAATAGTAATTCAAGGCGATGTGTCAGCCACACTGGGCGGGTAACCATACATGCACGGCTAGAACCAGCTCGCAAGTCCTGTTAGGATCGCTAGGAAGAATGCACCCTTTGCTGTTCTGAGAAGCATTGGAACAGATTTCTGTAGCGTTGGACCCACAACTCTGTGTCATCATGCCAGCAACAGTGCCTAGGTGAACACCTATTTCGACAGGTATTAGTCAGGTGTCATGCATCAAAGGGATGCCACCGTCTCATCCTTGCGGGACCTGAACTGACACCGGCACGTGGTACGAGCAATGTCAATGCGAGGGGGCTGCCAGTGCAATCTGACTTCTGGGAGTGTGTGCGGTAGCGTCCTGTAGGATCTAGTGGACAGGGTACGGCAGTTGGTGCTTGCTTTGCGATCAAAAGGTTTTTAACTGTGGGTAATTACGTGTGATGTGTGTTTCATGATGGTATTCTTTGCACAAACAGAATAAGGAAGAAATCCGATCGATGTAATTACGTCTCACAAGACTTGCATCTTTCCAAACAGCAGAGAATAATGAGCAAGTGAAATCCAAAGGCAACAAACAGATTCCTATTTATTAAAAAAATACCCCCTTGAATTTCTCTTGGTGAGATCCTTCCTCTCCACTGCAGAGCCGAGAGTTTCCAGGTAGAGGAGAGGAGGGGAGAGGGGATGGGGGCGAGGGGGTCAGGGAAGTGGTGGCAGGAGTAGTGATTGATTTCCTGAAAAATTCTTTAAATAAATATATAAACAATAATTCATACACTGCCTTGAATCCACTAAATTGTTTAAATAAACGATATTCCACACATTGTCTAGGATGTTTAAACAATATTCCATACACAGTAACCGATTTCCGGACAAATAGTTAAGCTAAATAAATAATCTATTTTCCATACACTACCATAAATAACTAAGCAATATTCTATACGTTGTCTAAATTGTTTAAACAATATTCTATACATTACAATAGAATTCTCTCGAAATGACCGCCAATTTCCAGTTGGGAGGGTGAGAGGGGAGGGCATTTACCAGAGGTGGGTGGTTAATCAATTGATCAATTTAATTAAGTTATTAATGAAACTGGTAAGAGTGAGAGAGGCTATTCCAAAAACTCAGACCTGAAAGCATACCTGTAGCAGCAATGTGGGTTGTTTACTGAGAGGTGTGGGGTGGTGAGGGGAGGGCGAGGGGGCGAGGGAATAACAGGTTAAGTGCCTGTCAATCAAACGGCAGGATCCTTGTAGCAGAACAGTAGATTAAGTACCTGACAATCAAAGGAAAGCTATAGGTTAAGTGCCTGTAAATCAAAGGAGAACAATAGGTTTGACCCTGAGTGCATACCTGCCTCTGGGGTAGGCAGCCTGCACTAATAAAATGCACCGGTAAGAACTTTTCCCTGTTACTGTCTGCCACGAATCGACACTGCATGAGGCTGCAGCAATGAGGACAGAAAACACTGTTTCCACTGCATGTTCCACAATGATGTCTGATGCACCTCAGCTCGTTCCAGCGAAACAGTCACAGCACGGTTGCTACAATGCAGTGCTCAGGAAAAGACTGGGTCACTGTAACTTTTCTTTCAGTCATCAACCCCATGAATTGTTTGTTCTTCTACAGTTCTTTATCTTTACAGCCATTAAAGTTATTCCTTAATGTCTTACAGATGTCCTATCAAACCGTTCCTTCTTCTTGTCAGTCTTTTCGAAGCCTTTCTGTCCTCGCCGATTCTGCACAAATCATCCTCATTCCTTACGTTATCAGTCCATCGTATTTTCAACATTCGTTTGTGACACCACAGCTCAAACGCCTCGATTCTCTTCTGTTTCAGTATTCCCACAGACCAAATTTCACTACTTTGTTATGCACTACATCAAACATATATTTTCAGAAATTTCTTCCGCAGATTAAGGCCTATGTCTGACACCAGTTTACTTCTCCTGGCCAGAAATACCCTTTTTTCCACCGCTAATCTTCTTTCCTCTGTCCGCCATGGGTTCATTTGCTGATTACGTATAATTCCTTAACCTCAGCAATTTGATAATCACCATTTCTGATGTTAAGTTTCTTGCTGTTCTTATTTTTGCTACTTCTCATTGCTTTCCTCGTCCTTCGATTTATTCTTAAAGCATATTCTGTACTTATTAGACTATAACAGATCCTTTAATTCCTCTTCATTTCCGCTGAGACTGGCAATGTCGTCGACGAATCTGACCGCCGATATCCTTTCACCGTGACCCTCAGACCTATTCTTCTACCTTTCTTTTGTATCCTTCACACGCTTGTCTTACTCCCATTTTAATCTGTGCAGTTCTTGGTCATCCAGTATTTTTGTTTCCTCTTGGTTATTCTAAATATTGTATTTTTCCCGTCTCTCCCAATGACTTGCCCCCATTTTTCTCAGAATTTCGAAAATCTTTCACCATTTTATATTGTCAAACATTTTCTTCCTGGTCGACACATGCTTTGAACGTATCTTGATTATTCTTCACTTTTGCTTTTATTTTTAACAACAGTGACAGAACTGCCTCTCTGGTTCGTATCTTCACCTTTCCAGAAGCCAAAATGATCGTCATAGAGATGTTCAAATCTCAGTTCCATTATTCTGTATATTATTCTTTTCAGAAACTTGGATACATGAGCTGTTAAATTGATTGTGCCACATTTTTCTCACTTGTTGGCTCTTGCAGTCTTCAGAATCGTGTGGATGCCTTATTTGATGGTAAATCGTCCAAAGTGCTTTCAGATTCCTATTTAAATACTGTAATATAGGTTTGATCTTTCGTCACGTATCCATTCCTCCCCTTTACAGAGTCCTTCAGTGTATTCTTTTGATCTATCCGATCCCCCCCTCTACATTTAGCAAGCTCACCACCCTTGCTTTTACTTTCACTGATGGTTCTTTTCACTTTTCTATATGATGAATGAACCCTTGCCATAATATTTCTTTTTCGAAGTCTTCCTGTTCATTTTATTCGTAAGAGACTCGTACATCTGATTTCCTGAATATCCTGAATATTTTTATAGTCTCTTCTTTCGTAGGACAACTGAAATATTATTTCTCTTGCCCATGGTTTCTTCGCAGCTACCTTCCTATTACCTATATCTTTCTTTCCAATTTTTATGGTTCCGCTTTTTAAAGATGTCCATTCTTTTTCAACTGAATTTCCTACTGAGCTATTCATTATCGCAGTAGCTCTAGTCACAGAGAACTTCAAGTATATCTCTTCATTCCTTAGTACTTCAGCATCCCACTTCTCTACACATTGTTTTTTCCTTTAAACTTCAGCTGGCTCTTCATTATTAGTAAATTGTGATCGAGTCTATATCTGTTCCTGAGTACGCCTTAAATATCTGATTTAAGAATGTCAGCCAAACGTTAATGTAATCTATCTAAAATGTTCCCTATCTCCGGGCCTTTTACATGTGTATCTCTTCCTCTTGTGATTCTTGAACAGGGTTTTCGCTATTAGTGGCTGAAATTTATTGCAAAACTCAATTAATCTTTCTTCTCACCCACATTCTTCTGTAACTCTTTATTCTACTCCTTCCCCTACAACTACATTCCAGTCTCCCATGACTATTAGATTTTCATCTCCATTTACATACTGGATTATCCGTTCAATATCCTCATATACTTTCTCTGTCTCTTCATCATCTATTATTGTCAATGCCGGTTTGCTATCTATTCTGATGAGAACAACCCTAACATTGAACTGATCGTATGAAGTCATTCTCTGCCCTACCTTCCAATTCAAAACGGATCGTACTCCTATTACACCATTTTCTGCTGCTATTAACATTATCATAAACTCCTAACTTCGTCCGAGCAGAAATTCTTGTGTTATTTCTATTTCACTTCACTGAGGGTTGTATCTCATGGCCACAATGCCTTACACCGTCCCCCCCCCCACCCCCGCCTAAAATTCCCTCTATGTCGCTGAGTTTCTGCCTTAGTTTAAAAATTTTGAAGTACAATATCACGGAGAAAAATGAGAAAATGCGGAGGAAAGACAGACCCAAAATCAAAAGTACAATGAAGGTACCAACTGCTGCCGGAACTATCCAAAGCCCCTTCTTTGAAAGTTGAGATTCAGCATGTTGGCAAAGGGTTCTCGAAACTGGGGCATTTGCTAGCAGGACCAGTAAGCCGCAGAGATAAACTGACAAAAAGCGACTGTCGCGCGGAGTGGTCTCCCGCCGGAGGTTCGAGTCCTCCCTCGAGAACGAGTGTGTATGTGTGTTGTTCTTAGCATAGGTTAGCTTAAGTAGTGTGTATGTCAAGGGACCTCTGACCTAAGCAGTTTGGTCACTTAGAAATTCATAAACTCATTTCAACATTTGAATGAAAAGCGAAATGGTCGTTATGAACCTCACCAGCAACGACAAAGTGTACTAAGTGACCAACCAACGATATTATCATATTACTATTTGTCCTCGGAAGATGTATCTGTCCGCAGGTTTGTATCAGTGAAACAGGCAGCTTCAACAGATCGAGTGAGGAAAGCCAATTGTTTCCTGGACCAAGACCAGTTTGCTAGGTGACCAACAAGTTAGCCGGCCGGAGTGGCCGTGCGGTTCTAGGCGCTACAGTCTGGAGCCGAGCGACCGCTACGGTCGCAGGTTCGAATCCTGCCTCGGGCATGGATGTGTGTGATGTCCTTAAGTTAGTTAGGTTTAAGTAGTTCTAAGTTCTAGGGAACTGATGACCTGAGAAGTTAAGTCCCATAGTGCTCATAGCTATTTGAACCATTTGCACCACGACAAGTTAACCGGTGCTGCGTCCTGTCTGTGGACTCACACTTATTTCATTTATCTATGTCACTAATTCCGATACGATAAAAATGCTCGTTGGTGGAAATGGAATTGCTGAACAACCTGTACCAAGAGGAGGTCGCTGCCACTGATGGAACCGGGAGGCTGATTTTGCTCCACATACGTTGCCATGATAATTGTTCATCGGACTTGGAGCTGGGAATCAATTCCCAGGGGTCAACAAAGATTTGGACGTGAGTTCCGGCAGCTTCAATATGTCAGCCCTCAAACAGCTGATGGCTACTTAGAACTCGTGGAAGAGTCTCAATTTAAAGTTCACAAAACCAATGTAAACGGGGGTCACACTAAAATGAACAGACGAGACGTAAATGTACATAATACCTGGGTGATCGTCGAATTGGAGTGCAGAAAATGTAAGACGGACGCCAGAATGGCCCAGTTCACCGAGGTTCCGTGGAATCGTGACAGCTTCGTATTGCAACCTGGAAACATAATGCCTTCATAAAGAGCGACCGACAACGGGTTCAGTATTTTAGTTATCAAGGAAGCTATGCAGGAAAAGCTGTGCGATGTAATGTGGCCTGCAATACGGCCGCAACGGCAGCAACCGAACCTATGTCACGGTATTCGGTCACAGGCTTAAGAATGGGTTGACAATAAAGACAACTCTTAGCCCGCAGGCGATGTCTGCCCACTGATCAATCTTTGAATAAAAATCATCAACAATGGCTGCATAAGACTTTTGGCATGAGAAGTTGCCCAAGTTCTACCAACGGACTTATCAAAGAGGCCGGGGGAGCGGACAGAGTTTGAGGACACTCCCTTGTCCTTTAGGTGGGAAACTAGGCCGCAAAGGTGGGACAATCTGCAATAATCAACGGTATGAAGATGCAGAAGGTAATGAAAACCACTGCGTTAAAAGAGCAAATTATGTCCACGGCACATGTGGCCTGTAAGTGAAAAAGGTGTCATGATCATCTCTCCATTAGCGGAAGATCCCGGACTTGCCCCCTTCGGATCTCCGGGACAGGACTGACAAAGAGGAAGTGACTGTGAGAATAACGTAGAATAACCAAAGACGGGACCCCACTGTACTACCTGGAGCTTGGAATGTCAGACGCGTGAACGCAAAACGAAAGCTAGAAAACCCGTAAAGGGAAATGGAGAGGAGCACTCTAGACATAGAGGGAAGTGGGGAGTCAGCAGAATGAAACAGAACGAAGGAAAGGATTGGCATGCATAGAAATCCATTGGTTTGCACGCCAGTGCGCTGTGCGCGTCTCATACCACTTTTATTTTGTAATCGTGGCACTATTCTGTACTATTATAGCGAAGTCAGCTCGTGTGCCGAAGGTCAACCTGGTATTTCACACATCTTTATGACTGGTAGATTACTTATCCAGTTGCTGTCTTGTATATTTCTCACTTTACATGGATTTAAGACGAATGTGCTACATGTACTACTACTTTTAAACAATGTGATGATGATGCCCCAGTAGGGTGAAACGCGTCATTGACATCAAATAATTTCCCAAGTCTGGCTGTTTTTATTCTGGAATAATTCTAAACCAGTTGCAACCCTCCACGATCGAAAAGAATTATTTTTACAAGGGATTTTATTTATTTCCGAAATATCGCCTCTGTCATTATCTCTGGAGACACGACACTCCTCTCAGTTACTTTCTTTGGTCGTCTCACAGGTCAGTATAAACTAAACTTAAAGGGGTTTGTTCGTGACCTGGTTGTGTTGTGTGTCACATGTTGTCATTAGATGATGGAATTACTTAATAGTCGATTACAGGAAATACGGCCTATGAACCTTCCAGAGAGTTTTAGTACAAATCTTCTGATTGCGAAGTTTGTCGGAAGCTGGTAATGTACACAACCTGCAGCAGGCTTGCGCCATTCTGTTACCGTCCTAGATCGTCTCATGAGTAATGGAGAAAGAAAACATATCGTTCTGAATTTTATGTGACGTATTATAATAAAACACTTCCTTCCTTCCAAAAGTTTCTTCTTTTCATCGTAAAATCGAATGTTCTAAGTGACCGCGACGTAATCGGATAGTACGTAATCGATAGTACGTGTTCTGTGATTGTCTGTTCCCCGTTGCTGGGAGCCAAGATGACGCTCGGCAAAAGGGGCCCACGTAAGAAGCAGCGGACGGCGCTATAGCAAAAATGGTTCAATTGGCTCTGAGCACAATGGGACTTAACTTCTGAGGTCATCAGTCCCCTAGAACTTAGACCTAGTTAAACCTAAGTAACCTAAGGACATCACACACATCCATGCTCGAGGCAGGATTCGAACCTGCGCTATAGCACCGTGCTTGGCTAGCAACAGGTAAGATGACTGGCGGAAGCAGTGGGCAGTTGGAGGTTAGTGTTTACCGAGAGCATGTGAGCGCTGAGTTTGGCTGAACATAGCTGGAACGCCGCGGTCTGGGCTTTGGAATGTTATCGATGCCGTCACGCTGGTTGGGCGTTTAACTGTCAGAAGGAAGTGACCCTGCTCAGGCAACCTTGCCTGCCTATATCATGGACTATGCCGAGGGCTTTTGGTAACAGACATTAATTGACTTTGTGAGCCCTTTGTTTACAGATATTGATTTTGTTCTTTACGTGCGTGTGAATAGCTGCATCCTGCTTCCTTTGGTGCCTTCTTGATAGTTGTATCATTATTTCAGTCTGGCTCTCGGTGGTAAAGGGACACGTTTGTATTTTGATGCTAGGTTCGTATTCGCGATTTGTGGCGAATGTGCAATACGTTTCAAATGTAGTTGTCAGATTGCAACATTAGTGAGCAGCGTGGCTGGATTGCAGCGTGCGCTAGAGGTGCTTCCTGTTATATCATTTAATAAACTCCCTGCCCTGTTTTAGGTGTCACAGTTGCCAGTTGCCGTTAAGTTGTGTTGTGTTTTACTAAAGCAATATTCAAGACATTTATTGTTAACGCCAACTGTAATATACCTACCTTCGTAACATCAACGGTTCCGAATGTTACTAAAATAGTGCTTATTCAACGTTCATCACCCTTTTCGTGGTTTTGGCCTATCATTAGATTACTGTTTGCTGCGTGCTGCTTGCCCGACTGGCTTTAATTTGTTAGTAAACTGCTTAGTGCTGTCAGTGCGTGTCAATTTACTTTTTATGCATTGCTTTTATATTTAAGTTGAATAGTCTTTAATTCTGCATGCATGTATGTTTGCGTGTGTGTGTGTGTGTGTGTGTGTGTGTGTGTGTGTGTGTGTGTGTGTGTGTGTGTGTTACAGAACAGATCAGCCATTGCCTATCAGTGACCTCATGTTACACTTCAGTCCGTTTGATGACATTCACCTAACAGATTTAATAGCCCATCTGTAGGAAAGGTATTTGTTTTGGAGGTCAGTTGGTAACATCAAGTCCGTCATTTGCTGTTTTCCAAAATGGATGCCTGGGTGATTATTATTTTGGTATTTGTTTCTTTACCACGTCGCCCGCTAGGCCATGACCATCCTGTCTGTGTATCTGATCGGCTACTGCCGTTGTCTGCTTATCTGTTATCCCTGAGGTTCAGCGTTGGCCTCTCCGTTCTTCAGTTATTCAAATTGTACATGGTTTGATGTTAATAGCTTCTCTTAAAATCATCGATGAAATGTGTGTGATATCTTATGGGACTTAACTGCTAAGGTCATCAGTCCCTAAGCTGACACACTGCTTAACATAAATTATCCTAAGGACAAACACACACCCCCATGCCCGAGGGAGGACTCGAATCTCCTCCGGGAATAGCCGGAAATAATCCACCCCTTTAGAAGTTCTAAGCAACACTGCCTAGAGGGGACCTTTAGTATAAGATCGGCCTACTGTTTTGCTTGGCCTTCGTGTTGTTCAAATGGCTCTGAGCACTATGGGACTCAACTGCTGAGGTCATTAGTCCCCTAGAACTTAGAACTAGTTAAACCCAACTAACCCAAGGACATCACACACATCCATGCCCGAGGCAGGATTCGAACCTGCGACCGTAGCGGTCTCGCGGTTCCAGACTGCAGCGCCAGAACCGCGCGGCCACTTCGGCCGGCCTTCGTGTTGTAAAGTTACTTACGGACATGTTGTGGGTTAATCAAATATCTGGCAGATCCTATAGCAGGCACACCAACTGCAAAGCTTGTTTCATCGACGGAGGGCGTTAATACAGTTACCCATTAACTTTAAAATTCTGTATGTGGTGTCTGTTCTTTCGGACAAGAGTAAAAGGACAGACACCACCCATATAATAAGGCAATGATCCCTTCAGTGCAGATGTACACTGAGTGCCAACTTGTACGGGAATCGGCCAGATGCAGCGATAATGAACAAGGGCCCTACATCAGTAATGTGTGGTATATGTTGAGAATTTGGAATTGACGGGAGGCGTGTTACGATAGTCCGAGCAGCTTCGGTGACCGCATTGTCTGGATGCTGCAGTGGTCAGTGTATCTGTAGTGGAAGCAGGCGGCCTGGGTTCGAGTACCACTCCGCCACAAATTTTCTACTTGCGTCATTGATATAAATCGATGGTCAAAGGCAACTAATGTCTTTAATGCCCCTAGTGTGTCTGTGTCTTAAAAATTCTGTTTAGTCTTGATCATGGTTGCTTTCTTCTTTGCTTTACGCCATTTTTGTAATTGCTAAGTATAATCATTAGTTCCATCAATTTATGTTCTTAACCTATAATTGTCTGTTTGACTCACACCGCAACTGCTTGGTACTTTTAAATTAATTTTTGCTCCACTGTGATATTCCTTTATTATCAGGCTTCTAGTTGATCTGTGCTGTCGGTGAGAATAATTTCTTGATCAGTATTCATCTGTAACTTTAAATGGTTGTACTGTTCTTATATGTAACCTTAAAGTATTTTGGCTTACAAATTGAACACATATTCTGTTAGGCCTTAAAGTTATTTTGCAGTTGCTGAGTAACCCGTGTGCAGCTCGCGTATTTGCCGTTGGTAGGTTCGCATCATGTAACAGGGATAGTGGCGTCTCGTTTCCTTCTTGTGTTGACTGGCGCCACTACGTTTGCTAACGTTGTCTGTCCGCGAGAGGCAGCAGCAACGTTTATCGATATCTAGTAGCGTAATACTATCTTTGGAAGGACGTCAAGTGTTTTCCGGGTCAGGTGTGTCGGGAGTTCGGTTGGGACGGAGTTGGAGGGAGGTCCAGCAGCATGAGGACATGCCGGGACCACTAGCAGCACGCAGGCATTGCTGAATCGAGGGGCTGTAGTTGCGAGGACCACAACCTCGGTATCCACTGGACCCAGAACGTTTGAGTTGAGTAAACATTAACCCAGCAGTGAAACCTCCACTATTTTGAGATCACGCCGTTTGTTCATGTGTTGCTGCTCGCAGGATCGCTGAGAGGAAGAGCAACTATTGGGGGTTTCGAGTTGGTGAAATTAATTAGCCATGCTCCACTTCTTATTCTAATCATTGAATTCTCCTTGTTTATTCATGAAGTTCAACCAGTGGTATTTTTCTGTAAGTGGCCGATAACGAATTAGTTACCTGCCCTGGTGGAAGCTTATTTTCACGGCAGTGTACTTTTCCTCGCCTTGCCACTGCTGTCCAGTAAGGCGTGTAGTTAGACAGCTTCCTTGATTGTGGTTCGGATATTTTGTTCCTTTGGACAACCTTAGTTGTAGTGGTTCCTTCTGCTTCTGGATGTTCTAAACACTGATTCTGAAGAGGCAGTGCTGTCCGCCGGTTCCGCCTTGCCTGGGTTATTCCATCGCTGTGTTAGTTACCAGACGTTAGGTAGATTTAGCAAGAGCGTTGGCCTGCGTTTAAACTGTCACTAGTTAGAGTTGCCATCCGTTAAGTGAATACAATTCTTGGCTGCGTGTCTCGTTGGTTACGAAGTTGAGCGACTTCTCCCAGGCCGAACCTTGGAGAACTGTCTGAGGCCCACCTCTCTCTTGTTTTGATCACATTGTGATGATTGTGTTTTTTAAAGAAATATTTTAGTGTCTCTTGAAGAGGTTTAACTGTTCTTAAGAATTGTTATCCAGGCCTTCAGTCTTTACTGTTTTTTAGTTATTACTATTGGGGCCTTCAGCTGGCAAATAATTTGATTTTCTGGTCAATAGGCCTTCAGCTGTGAATGAAATTTGTCTAAAGAAAATTTTAAGTACGTATTATCTCTCAACAGTGAAATTTTGAAGATTTTGTTTTTTAAAAAAAATATTTTAGTATCTCTTGGAGAGGTTTAACTGTTCTTAAGAATTTTCTATCCAGGCTTTCAGCCGCAAAATAATATGAATTTCTGGTCAATAAGGCCTTCAGCCATGAGTGCAACATTTTTATGAATTTTTTTACTAGACGTTGTCATAATAGTCAAATATGATAATTGTTCCTTATTGTCAACCTCATTTACCATTGGTTTCCAATAAAGTGTACGTGATTTTTTTTAAAAAAAAGAGCAACCAACGGTTACTGAGTAAGGCCGCGTGCACACCCAATCCTGCCTTCCCTAAGTCCTTTGTTTCACTGAGTACAGTCAATCCTTTTCTTGAATTTCCTGTCAACTACAAACGACACAGAGTGATTAACAATTTCATAGCAGCTGCTGTGTACTTGAATTATTTGGTAATTTTCTGGGTGCTTCTACGTGGGGCGACTTCTGTTGTTTCTTAATTATCACTCTACTCACATGCATTGCAAGGATTAGATGTAGCTGTATGTGCATTCTCATTGTAAATTATTCTGGTCTCAGCACCCCTCCACCTCACCAAATAGCTCCCTGCCACTTCATAAGAAGCTTCTTCTTCCGTTAATTAATTTAAGGCTCTGTTGAGCCTTAAAGCAAGTGTGATATATTGACCGAATTTTGAATGCTTTTAGCAGTGCAGCTTACTGTTGATAGTGGAAGAAACTTGCGGTACGAAGAACGAACAACTGAGGTTTTCAGTAGTGCAGTTATCTGATGGTGACAGTGAGCAAGTGAGACATAAAAAATCAGTTAATTAAATTCAGAATCGCGAGTTTGCAAAATAGTATTTAAAATAAAACTCATGTTTTACGACTATGTGTTACTAATTTGTTACTTATAAACAACCATGGACCTTGCCGTTGGTGGGGAGGCTTGCGTGCCTCAGCGATACAGATAGCCATATCGTAGGTGCAACCACAATGGAGGGGTGTCTGTTGCGAGGCCAGACAAACGTGTGGTTCCTGAAGAGGGCAGCAGCCTTTTCTGTAGTTGCAGGGGCAAGAGTCTGGATGATTGACTGATCTGGCCTTGTAACACTAACCAATTCGGTCTTGCTGTGCTGGTACTGCGAACGGCTGAAAGCAAGGGGAAACTACAGCCGTAATTTTTCCCGAGGGCATGCAGTTTTACTGTATGGTTTAATGACGATGGCGTCCTCTTGGGTAAAATATTCCGGAGGTAAAATAGTCCCCCATTCGGATCTCCGGGCGGGGACTACTCAGGAGGACGTTGGTCTCAGGAGAAAGTTAACTGGCGTTCTTCGGATCGGAGCGTGGAATGTCAGATCACTTAATCGGGCAGGTAGGTTAGAAAATTTAAAAAGGGAAATGGATAGGTTACAGTTAGATATAGTGAGAATTAGTGAAGTTCGGTGGCAGGAGGAACAAGACTTTTGGTCAGGTGAATCCAGGGTTATAGATACAAAATCAAATAGGGGTAATGCAGGAGTAGGTTTATTAATGAATAAAAAAATAGGAGTGCGGGTAAGCTACTACAAACACCTTAGTGAACGCATTATTGTGGCCAAGATAGACACGAAGCCCACGCTTGCCACAGTAGTATAAGTTTATATGCCAACTAGCTCTGTAGATGACGAAGAAATTGAAGAAATGTATGAAGAAATAAAAGAAATTATTCAGATAATGAAGGGAGACGAAAATTTAATAGTCATGGGTAACTGGAATTCGAGAGTAGGAAAAGGGAGAGAAGGAAACGTTGTAGGTGAATATGGATTGGGGGGGAAGAATTGAAAGAGGAAGCCGCCTGCTATAATTTTGCACAGAGCCCAACTTAATGATAGCTAACATTTGGTTCAAGAATCATAAAAGAAGCCTGGAGATACTGACAAGTTTCAGATAGATTATATAATGGTAAGACAGAGATTTAGGAACAAGGTTTTAAATTGTAAGAGATTTCCAGGGGCAGATGTGGACTCTGACCACAATGTATTGGTTATGAGCTGTAGATTAAAACTGAAGAAACTGCAAAAAAGGTAGGAGTTTAAGGAGATGGGACCTGGACGAACTGAAAGAACCAAGAGATTGTACAGAGTTTCAAGGAGAGCGTAAAGGAACAATTGACAGGAATGGGCGAAAGAAATACAGTAGACGAAGAATGGGTAGCTTTGAGGGATGAAGAAGTGAAGGCAGCAGAGGATAAAGTAGATGGAAAGACGAGGGCTGCTAGAAATCCTTGGGTAACAGAGGAAATATTGAACTTAGTTGATGAAAGGAGAAAATATAAAAATGCAGTAAATGAAGCAGGCAAAAATGATATACAAATGTCTCAAAAATGAAATCGACAGGAAGTGCAAAATGGTTAAGCAGGCATGGCTAGAGGACAAATGTAAGGATGTAGAGGCTTGTCTCACCAGGGATGAGTTAGATACTGCCTACAGGAAAATTAAAGAGACCTTTGGAGAAAAGATAACCACTTGTATGAATATCAAGAGCTCAGATTGGAACCCAGTTCTAACCAAAGAAAGGAAAGCAGAAAGGTCGAAGGAGTATATAGAGGGTCTATACATGGGCGATGTACTTGAGGACAATATTATGGAAATGGAAGAGGATGTGGATGAAGATGAAATGGGCGATATGATACTGCGGAAAGAGTTTGACAGAGCATTGAAAGAACTGAGTCGAAACAAGGCCCCGGCAGTAGACGACATTCCATTAGAACTACTGACAGCCTTGGGAGAGCCCGTCCTGACAAAACTCTGCCATCTGGTGAGCAAGATATATGAGACAGGAGAAATAACCTCAGACTTCAAGAAGAATATAATAATTCCAATCCCAAAGGAAGCAGATGTCGACTGATTCGAAAATTATCGAATCATCAGTTTCATAAGTCACGGCTGCAAAATATTAACGCGAATTCTCTACAGACGAATGGAAAAACTAGTAGAAGCCGACCTCAGGGAAAATCAGTTTGGATTCTGTAGAAATATTGGAACACGTGAGGCAATACTGACCCTTCGACTTACCTTAGAAGCTAGATTAAGGAAAGGCAAACTTACGTTTCTAGCATTTGCAGACTTAGAGAAAGCATTTGACGGTGTTGACTGGAATACTATCTTTCAAATTCTGAAGGTGGCAGGGGTAAAATACAGGGAGCGAAAGGCTATTTACAATTTGTACAGAAACCAGATCGCAGTTATAAAGAGTCGAGTGACATGGAAGCAGTGGTTGGGAAGGGAGTCAGACAGTGTTGTAGGCTCTCCCCGATGTTATTCAATCTGTATATTGAGAAATCAGTGAAGGAAACAAAAGAAAAATTCGGAGAAGGTATTAAAATCCATGGAGAGGAAATAAAAACTTTGAGGTTCGCCGATGACATTGTAATTCTGTCAGATACAGCAAAGGACTTGGAAGAGCAGTTGAACGCAATGGATAGTGTCTTGAAAGGAGGATATAAGATGAACATCAACAAAAGCAAAACGAGGATAATGGAACGTAGTAGAATTAAGTCGGGTGATGCTGAGGGAATTTGATTACGAAATGAGACACTTAAAGTAGTAAAGCAGTTTTGCTGTTTGGGGAGCAAAATAACTGATGATGGTCGAAGTAGGGAAGATATAAAATGTAGACTGGCAATGGCAAGGAAAGCGTTTCTAAAGAAGAGAAATTTGTTAACATCGAGTAAAGATGAGCGTCAGGAAGTCGTTTCTGAAAGTATTTGTATGGAGTGTAGCCATGTATGGGAGTGAAACATGAACGAAAAACCGTTTGAACAAGAAGAGAATAGAAGCTTTTGAAATGTGGTGCTACAGATGAATGTTGGCGATTAGATGGGTAGATCACATAACTAATGAGAAGGTATTGAATAGAATTGGGGAGAAGATGAGTTTGTGGCACAACTTGACTAGAAGAAGGAATCGGTTGGTAGGACATGTTCTGAGGCATCAAGGAATCACGAATTTAGTATTGGAGGGCAGCGTGGAAGGTAAAAATCGTAGAGTGAGACCAAGAGAGCAATACACTAAGCAGATTCTGAAGAATCTAGGTTGCAGTAGTTACTGGGAGTTGAAGAAGCTTGCACAGGATAGAGTAGCATGGAATGCCGCATCAAACCAGTCTCAGGACTGAAGGCCACAACAACAACTACAACAACAAACAAATGTTGTTTTTAATTATTTATAGAGAGTATTTTTTATACCCGTTTCAGTATTACGTAGAAAATGGGATATAGCTTCTAATGAAATTCATCAATGGGACTAGTGAGCCTATCGCAAAGAATTTTTTTGGAAGTCAGATATGAAAACGTAGTTTCACATTTTTTACGCAGTTACTCAGATGCATATTTTTGATAAATATCTTGGATAGCTTTGACCACAGGCAAGATGTGTCTGAACTTTAATGGTAATACTGAAGTGGCCGTCACAAAATAAGGTATCTTAAGGTCACATGCACTCCGTGAAGTCCGCTGGCATTAAGCGCTGTGATTCGCCAGCCTGACAGCTTTGTGAACAGTAGTGTGTCAATGCCAGCTGAATGTTCACTTCCATACGATATCGTGTGTTCAGAAGTGGTTCAGTCTTCCCTCGAATCTATGACAAAATGTACCACCGCAGCTGTAGCTTGTAAACTGACCTCCCCCTCTAGCATTACGTTTGCTCCAGAGTAGTATTCGATACCAGTAATATTTTTCGAAATTTGGTTAGGTCAATATTATCTCAGCTGTTTTTCTGAAAAACTTCGTATAATTTTAGACACAATGTGTTGTATTTCAAGCTAAAGTTTATGAAAAGGAATTACTTTAGTTTCGTTGTTACAGTCGATATGTACTACCTCGGAATGTAAAGTTAATTTTCTTTAGAAACATTTGAAATTACAAAATATTTGGCACATTTCAGATTTTTGTTATTAATTACGTAATCTAATACTGTTTATTGTGTTTATTTCTGGGATCATTTATAAAATAATAATCTAAACCAATATAAATTCATTTGTCAAGAAAAATTGTCAACCCCTTGGAATATTGTTATTACCGCAGAGTGCAGTTGTAAACACGCCTCTGACTTGATCGGATGGATGAACAATGTAATTTCGCGTTCGTTAATGTGAAAATTCAAAAGACAGAGTGATATAGTAAAATGTGAGACAGAAAATTATCGTAAAAATAAAAATTCTCGAACGACACTCTTCAAAATTATGTAGATCAATTGAACCATGAGAACCTAAATTGTGAGAATTTCAGTTTCAAGAGTCAGTCCCCTAGACATGAGGAACTGGAACCAACTGTGCGAGAGGAGGTAAGTAAAATGCTTATGGTACATCTTACTCTTCTCGTATCTTCTGCAAAAGACTTCACCGCAGTGTGCAGTAGCAACATCACAGATGGGAGGGATACGTTAAAAGCTCTAGGTACAGCGGTGGAGATATTTTTCCTCACATACATCATCAGCCGAAGTCCCCCAACCACGTAATAAGATGGACGTCCATAACTTCCTTGATAGTGCACTGACTTACGTTCTGGGAATTAATGGCGTTCGGCAGTAGCAGTCGAATTTCGACATCGTGCTTTTTTTTTTTCTAACGGAATTATATTGTTTCATCTGTGGAATTTGAAAGAATGTACTGAGAGAATTTCAAAGACATATGATAACAAAGCCGCAAACCACTGCCAGAGTGAGATGTTCCTGAAACGTCTGCCCTATTATACCAAATGTAATTAGGTACTTAAAACAGGTATGGTTCGTGCGTTTATTATCATGGCTATCATTCCCAATGCTGAAAATTTTGACATTCATCGTTGCTACACACTATAAAGCTGTGCAGTATAAGCTACAAAGTGATTATGACGAACGAAACGCATTCACAGGTGTGATTACGGTTAACCATCAGCTTTATAATGGAATGACAACAATGAAAATTTGTGCTGGAGCATGGCTCGAACCCGGTCGTCTTAACCGCACCGGTTTTCCGTGCGCGATTCACAGCCTGACTGAACGTTCCGTACGCCGTCGTTCATTTGTCACCACCCGCTCTCGTACACATTATGTGATTGCCGAAAAGGTGGAGGACATTTTCATTTTAAATCCGTTGCTTGAAACTATTGGATAAATACGATGTTCTGGAGAAACAATACTGCACGTTGAATTCCATCAGGCCTATGTTATAAGGTATCTCTCACCTTCGAGAGTCACCGGTGTTCCATAGTAGATCTGTTATCATAAATTACTCGAAGTGTGAAGTTTGATGAGTGTGCAAACCAATTTTCGTTTCCTGAACGACCGTTCCAGCGTTCTCCACATGTCCTTTTAAGAGGGTCTGCCAATCCACGAGTGGAATGGGTGGGACGGAGGGAATTCGTCATATTGATACCATACTGAATACTAATTGCCTTATGTCCAGCGGTATGTCTTTCTATAACTGCGGCAGTAGCCTGTCTTAGGAACTCGAGACACTTGGCCGTATTTAGGTCCCCATCAATAAAAAAAGGTAGCAATGATGTTGGTGTTGAAAAATAGGCACCAAACGATGATAGACGTAGAGTCTGTTTTTTATCCAATTGTTTGAATCAGCGTGGTTTTCAAGTGACGATTGGAGCATATTGCAAAGATTGAAATCGATATTTCTTCCTTAAACAAAATTTTACTTAGATATTCCGCTTTACTTCGCAATTTTCGTCGATAACTTTCGGAGAGATTTAACCAATTCTATAAGTCATTTCCATCAAGTGTAGCTGCAGCGAAATTTGAGGAGGATGAAATGCGATTGGAAGTTCTGTTTGCTGAAGAGTCCTCATTTTGATATCTCTCGTACTTTCGAAATACCTCTTAGTGACTTTTGCATTGTTGTTACTGCTGCTAAAATGTTAGTTCCATTTCTTTCCTCAGTTGTTCTCCTTTTCCCTTGGCATAACTTATTTTATAATTTCTAGACCATTTTTAAAAAGTTTCATATGACAGAACGTTAGTGCTTGGCCAGCTCTGAGTAGCCTTCAGCCTACAAACACACCGCTGCTCCAGTAGATTGGCGATATTCACCAAACACTGTATTCAATTTTTCTAATGTAGTACACCTTGTGGATGTACCAGTAGTTACAAGAGCATGCTACGTTATTGATACGACAGCAGAACGCAGACTGATGGACATCAAGCACGCAGGTAAACAGAAGAACCATGGGTGAGTTACGCGCTTCCTTTCAGTTGGTATAATAGGGACTATTTTTGCGGAATCTCTCCCTCAGATGGCGTAACGATAATTTACGGTGTTGTTATCTTGATGTTGTTTTATAAAGTCAGTTACCTCGTTGAAGCTGTCTTAGAAGTTTCTTTCAAATGCCACATAAAGTAGTGCGTAGTTCCATTAGAAAAAAAAAAAAACAGACGAAGTCGAAAAATTTGGAAATTTGAGGTAAGTTCTTACGGGACCAGACTACTTAGGTCAGCGGTTCGTAAGCCTACAAAGTACTCAATCTAACTTAAACTAACTTACGTTTTGGACAACACATACACCAATGCCCGAGGAGAGGACTCGAAAATTCGGTAGGGGAAGCCTCACGGACCGTGACAAGGCGGCATAGACCGCTCGGCTACCTCGCGTGGCCACTCGAAGTCGGTGCCGCAATTCGGTTCTGGCGTAAATTCAAGCACCGGGCACGCCAGACGGGAACGTTTGAGCAGAGAGGGCTGTGAAGAAGGCGTAAGCCAATGCCACACTGACCGACCTCTCTCTAGGACAAGAAAGTGACGGCAGCGGCTTCTACGCGAAGAGAACATACGCGCCGGGCCAACTGGTCGCGGCTAGTTCTACACAAGTGTCAAGACAAGCGACCTGTGTAGAAGCATCCTCCGTATTACTTCACTTGTTATTGATACGTTATGGTGAAGGACGCTGTTTAGTTTTCATGTCACCCTTTGCTGGCTACGAGTCTGTATTTCTCAAAGTAATGTCATTTATTTTCTGTAATAAAATTAATTAATACGATTTGCTAGAATTGTTGTCTAGAGTTACGGGAAAGCAGGTTCCCTAGACACCCCATATTTGACGAATGGATAGGATACTCCAAATTCGGTGGCTGTATACGATAAAAAGTACTTTCGAATGTCAGGAAGTCCGCCATATTATCAGCTATAACTTGGAGCAAACCGCAGCTCCAGCGACTTAACCCTGCTTCCCACGGGCTGCATGAAGTATCTATGGCCAGACTTCGTGACGAAATTAGCGTATTTGGTTTGGGGGGTCACGAATAAAACTCAGAGCGTTAAGTAGAGAATACAATCACTTTCAAGTAACTTACGCAATGTAAGTACCGTCCAGCGGGAAAGCTGTCTAGAGGCACGAATGTTGTTCTGTGTTCTATATTGACGTGGCGTTCGGAGTGACATCTCACGGCAGTGATGGTAGAACATCATGACGGAAGTAACACGTTTACAACCAACATAACTACTGTGCCTTGAGTCTATACTAGTAATTTAATGTGTATGGAAACCTTGCTAACGTGGCACAAAAAAAAAAACGAAAAAAGGAACATGAATGTCCTTAACGTTTATCAAATGTTACAACAATATTCCTCTTGTGAAGCAACTAAGGTGCGTTGTTGAGACTCACTGTTGCAGTTCATTGTCGTGGAGTCTCTGTGGTAGAGTTCCTTCCCACCCCAAGCCAAGAATCATTCCATATGCAGGTTTCATTCACGGAAAGCTGACAGTCTAGTCATCTGTCGCGCTGATGAAATATCGTACTGTATGTAAACGAAGCAAAGTTGCTGAGGTATTTTTCGGAAAACGTTTTACACCACATTTTTGGACTTGCATGATTTTTCTCTAGGCAGTTACTCTCAAATGACTCCAGAAAAACCATGGTAAACAATATTTAATTATTTCAAATGGTTCAAATGGCTCTGAGCACTATGCGACTTAACTTCTGAGGTCATCAGTCGCCTAGAACTTAGAACTAATTAAACCTAACTAACCTAAGGACATCACACACATCCATGCCCGAGGCAGGATTCGAACCTGCGACCGTAGCGGTCACGCGGTTCCAGACTGAAACGCCCTTAACCGCACGGCCAAACCGGCCGGCTTTAATTATTTGAAATTGTCTCATGATGGGGTGATAATGGGGTGATAATCTTTTCTGTATTGGCCACATTTATTGCGATACTTCAATGTTCGAAGAATTTTCAGTGTACTAGTAGTGTGAATTACAAATATTAATCTGAGGAAAGCAGAAATTAGCAGTCTGAGCTTGTTGTCATATTTCCGAAACGCATTCCTCAACCATCTGTAGAAGTATTTCGAAGTCTTGGGTATTCCCCTGCAAGAAATTTCTGAATTTGATTCAAGAAGATAGAGCTCATGTCTTAACAATCTTTAAAAGTCCCTAATATCTTTACCGCTAGTAGAAATTAGTTTACCAGTGTTTTATATAATTTGAAAGTGTCACAGACAAATAATATCTTTCATCGTACCAAACAGAAAATCTTGTTTGCATCGGTCTGACTGAACGGGAGCAGGAAGCTGCAAAACTTTCTTTAAGTAAACAAAGTAGGGCTACAAACAATGAAGCGTTTTGCTCTACTCTTAAATAGTTAAAGAACACTAGTTTTGCCATCACCTGGATGTCACTTAAGTGACTTTTAAGTGCCTACTCAGTTATCGAAGTGGGAAAACGGAAGCTACATTGTAACGAGGAATCCGAGCTACGTTTCGTTTCGGGCAATTCTCCATATCACTTAGAGGTGAACAATAGGTTCAAAGGCAGAGTGAAAAAAGTTGGTTTATCGGTATTAGATCCTACAACCTTTTGGTCTATAGCTAAACGCTCAGCCATTCAGAATAAAAGAAAAAAGAAAACAAGAAAATGGCATGACTCATCATGGTTATGCTTTCTGCTAACTCACGGCATTGCTGCACTCTCGACTCATTTTCACAACGTAATTTTAATTCATCATCATTCACAAAAATTGTACGAAATGCTTACAAAATGTATACAAAAATCTTCATCGTTTATCAGTGTATCTATTATGGAAAACCGGATTAAAATCCGCCCAACAGTTTCTGAGACTAGCTTGCAAATAGACGGGCAGTAGGATGCGACTTATAAAATACGGCGCTGCGGTCGGCAACGCCTATATGAGACAACAAGGGTCTGGCGCAATTTATAGATCGGTTACTGCTGCTAGAATGGCAGGTTATCAAGTTTTAAGTGAGTTTGAATATGGTATTACAGTCGGCGCACAAGCGATCTGAAACAGCATCTCCGAGGTAGCGATGAAGTGGGGATCTTTCCGTACGACCATTTCACGAATGTAGCGTGAATACACTCCTGGAAATGGAAAAAAGAACACATTGACACCGGTGTGTCAGACCCACCATACTTGCTCCGGACACTACGAGAGGGCTGTACAAGCAATGATCACACGCACGGCACAGCGGACACACCAGGAACCGCGGTGTTGGCCGTCGAATGGCGCTAGCTGCGCAGCATTTGTGCACCGCCGCCGTCAGCGTCAGCCAGTTTGCCGTGGCGTACGAAGCTCCATCGCAGTCTTTAACACTGGTAGCATGCCGCGACAGCGTGGACGTGAACCGTATGTGCAGTTGACGGACTTTGAGCGAGGACGTATAGTGGGCATGCGGGAGGCCGGGTGGACGTACTGCCGAATTGTTCAACACGTGGGGCGTGAGGTCTCCACAGTACATCGATGTTGTCGCCAGTGATCGGCGGAAGGTGCACGTGCCTGTCGACCTGGGACCGGACCGCAGCAACGCACGGATGCACGCCAAGACCGTCGGATCCTACGCAGTGCCGTAGGGGACCGCACCGCCACTTCCCAGCAAATTAGGGACACTGTTGCTCCTGGGGTATCGGCGAGGACCATTCGCAACCGTCTCCATGAAGCTGGGCTACGGTCCCGCACACCGTTAGGCCGTCTTCCGCTCACGCCCCAACATCGTGCAGCCCGCCTCCAGTGGTGTCGCGACAGGCGTGAATGGAGGGACGAATGGAGACGTGTCGTCTTCAGCGATGAGAGTCGCTTCTGCCTTGGTGCCAATGATGGTCGTATGCGTGTTTGGCGCCGTGCAGGTGAGCGCCACAATCAGGACTGCATACGACCGAGGCACACAGGGCCAACACCCGGCATCATGGTGTGGGGAGCGATCTCCTACACTGGCCGTACACCACTGGTGATCGTCGAGGGGACACTGAATAGTGCACGGTACATCCAAACCGTCATCGAACCCATCGTTCTACCATTCCTAGACCGGCAAGGGAACTTGCTGTTCCAACTGGACAATGCACGTCCGCATGTATCCCGTGCCACCCAACGTGCTCTAGAAGGTGTAAGTCAACTACCCTGGCCAGCACGATCTCCGGATCTAATACTGTTTATTGTGTTTATTTCTGGGATCATTTATAAAATAATAATCTAAACCAATATAAATTCATTTGTCAAGAAAAATTGTCAACCCCTTGGAATATTGTTATTACCGCAGAGTGCAGTTGTAAACACGCCTCTGACTTGATCGGATGGATGAACAATGTAATTTCGCGTTCGTTAATGTGAAAATTCAAAAGACAGAGTGATATAGTAAAATGTGAGACAGAAAATTATCGTAAAAATAAAAATTCTCGAACGACACTCTTCAAAATTATGTAGATCAATTGAACCATGAGAACCTAAATTGTGAGAATTTCAGTTTCAAGAGTCAGTCCCCTAGACATGAGGAACTGGAACCAACTGTGCGAGAGGAGGTAAGTAAAATGCTTATGGTACATCTTACTCTTCTCGTATCTTCTGCAAAAGACTTCACCGCAGTGTGCAGTAGCAACATCACAGATGGGAGGGATACGTTAAAAGCTCTAGGTACAGCGGTGGAGATATTTTTCCTCACATACATCATCAGCCGAAGTCCCCCAACCACGTAATAAGATGGACGTCCATAACTTCCTTGATAGTGCACTGACTTACGTTCTGGGAATTAATGGCGTTCGGCAGTAGCAGTCGAATTTCGACATCGTGCTTTTTTTTTTTCTAACGGAATTATATTGTTTCATCTGTGGAATTTGAAAGAATCTACTAAGAGAATTTCAAAGACATATGATAACAACGCCGCAAACCACTGCCAGAGTGAGAGGTTCCTAAAACGTCTGCCCTATTATACCAAATGTAATTAGGTACTTAAAACAGGTATGGTTCGTGCGTTTATTATCATGGCTATCATTCCCAATGCTGAAAATTTTGACATTCATCGTTGCTACACTATAAAGCTGTGCAGTATAAGCTACAAAGTGATTATGACGAACGAAACGCATTCACAGGTGTGATTACGGTTAACCATCAGCTTTATAATGGAATGACAACAATGAAAATTTGTGCTGGAGCATGGCTCGAACCCGGTCGCCTTAACCGCACCGGTTTTCCGTGCGCGATTCACAGCCCGACTGAACGTTCCGTACGCCGTCGTTCATTTGTCACCACCCGCTCTCGTACACATTATGTGATTCCCGAAAAGTGGAGGACATTTTAATTTGAAATCCGTTGCTTGAAACTATTGGATAAATACGATGTTCTGGAGAAACAATACTGCACGTTGAATTCCATCAGGTCTATGTTATAAGGTATGTCTCACCTTCGAGAGTCACCGGTGTTCCATAGTAGATCTGTTGTCATAAATTACTCGAAATGTGAAGTTTGATGAGTGTGCAAACCATTTTTCGTTTCCTGAACGACCGTTCCAGTGTTCTCCACATGTCCTTTTAAGAGGGTCTGTCAACTAACGAGTGGAATGGGTGGGACGAAGGGAATTCGTCATATTGATACCATACTGAATACTAATTGCCTTATGCCCAGCGGTATGTCTTGCTATAACTGCGGCAGTAGCCTGACTTAGGAACTCGAGACACTTGGGCGTATTTAGGTTCCCATCAATTAAAAAAGATAGCTATGATGTTGGTGTTAAAAAACAAGCACCAACCGATGATAGACGTAGAGTCTGTTTTTTATCCACTTGTTTGAATTAGCGTGGTTTTCAAGTGACGATTGGAGCATATTGCAAAGATTTAAATCAATGTTTCTTCCTTAAACAAAATTTTACTTAGATATTCCGCTTTACTTCGCAATTTTCGTCGATAACTTTCGGAGAAATTTAACCAGTTCTATAAGTCATTTCCATCAAGTGTAGCTGCAGCGAAATTTGAGGAGGATGAAAAGCGATTGGAAGTTCTGTTTGCTGAAGAGTCCTCATTTTGATATCTCTCGTACTTTCGAAATACCTCTTAGTGACTTTTGCATTGTTGTTACTGCTGCTAAAATGTTAGTTCCATTTCTTTCCTCAGTTGTTCTCTTTTTCCCTTGGCATGACTTATTTTATAATTTCTAGACCATTTTTAAAAAGTTTCGTATGACAGAACGTTAGTGCTTGGCCAGCTCTGGGTAGCCTTCAGCCTACAAACACACCGCTGCTCCAGTAGATTGGCGATATTCACCAAACACTGTATTCAATTTTTGTAATGTAGTACACCTTGTGGATGTACCAGTAGTTACAAGAGCATGCTACGTTCTTGATACAACAGCAGACGGAGTAGGTGAGTTACGCGCTTCCTTTCAATTGGTATAATAGGGACTATTTTCGCGGTATCTCTCCCTCAGATGGCGGAACGATAATTTACGGTGTGGTTATCTTGATGTTGTTTGATAAAGTCAGTTACCTCGTTGAAGCTGTCTTAGAAGTTTCTTTCAAATGCCACATAAAATAGTGCGTAGTTCCTTAAAAAAATAGATGAAGTCGAAAAATTTGGAAATTTGAGGTAAGGTCTTATGGGACCAGACTACTTAGGTCAGCGGTTCGTAAGCCTACAAACTACTTAATCTAACTTAAACTAACTTACGTTTCGGACAACACATACACCCATGCCCGAGGAGAGGACTCGAAAATTCGATAGGGGAAGCCTCACGGACCGTGACAAGGCGGCATAGACCGCTCGGCTACCTCACGTGGCCACTCGAAGTCGGTGCCGCAATTCGGTTCTGGCGTAAATTCAAGCACCGGGCACGCCAGTCGGGAACGTTTGAGCAGAGAGGGCTGTGAAGAAGGCGTCAGCCAATGCCACACTGACCGACCTCTCTCTAGGACAAGAAAGTGACGGCAGTGGCTTCTACGCGAAGGGAACATAAGCGCCGGGCCAATTGGTCGCGGCTAGTTCTACAGAAGTGTCAAGACAAGCGACCTGTGTAGATGCATCCTCCGTATTACTTCACTTGTATTTGAATTATGGTGAAGGACGTTGTTTATTTTTCATGTTACCCTTTGCTGGCTACGAGTCTGCATTTCTCAAAGTAATGTCATGTATTTTCTGTAATAAAATTAATTAATACGAGTTGCTAGAATTGTTGTCTAGAGTTACGGGAAAGCAGGTTCCCTAGACACCCCATATTTGACGAAAGGGTATGATACTCAAAATTCGGTGGCTGTATACGATAAAAAGTACTTTCGAATGTCAGGAAGTCCGCCATATTATCAGCTATAACTAGGAGCAAACCGCAGCTCCAGCGACTTAACCCTGCTTCCCACGGGCTGCATGAAGTATCTATGGCCAGACTTCGTGACGAAAATGGCGTATTTGGTTTGGGGGGTCACGAATAAAACCCAGAGCGTTAAGTAGAGAATATAATCACTTTCAAGTAACTTACGCAATGTAAGTACCGTCCAGCGGGAAAGCTGTCTAGAGGCACGAATGTTGTGAACGTGGCGTTTGGAGTGACATCTCACGGCAGTGATGGTAGAACATCATGACGGAAGTAATACGTTTACAACCAACATAACTACTGTGCCTTGAGTCTATACTAGTAATTTAATGTGTATGGAAGCCTTGCTAACATGGCACAAAAAAAATGAAGAAAGGAACATGAATGACCTTCACGTTTATCAAATGTTACAACAATATTCCTCTTGTGAATCAACTAGGGTGCGTTGTTGAGACTCATTGTAGCAGTTCCTTGTCGTGGAGTCTCTGTGGTAGAGTTCTTTCCCACCCCAAGCCAAGAATCATTCCATATGCAGGTTTCATTCACGGAAAGCTGACAGTCTAGTCATCTGTCGCGCTGCTGAAAGATCGTACTGTGTGTAAACGAAGCAAAGTTGCTGAGGTATCTTTCGGAAAACGTTTTACACCACATTTTAAGACTTGCATGATTTTTCTCTAGACAGTTACTCTCAAATGACTCCAGAAAAACCATGGTAAACAATATTTAATTATTTGAAATTAGCTCATGATGGGGTGATAATGGGCTGATTTCGCGAAGCGAAATGTAGTGTGAAGAGAGCTATGCGAGAGGCGTTCAATGAATTCGAAAGTAAAGTTCTATGTACTGACTTGGCAGAAAATCCTAAGAAATTTTGGTCTTATGTCAAAGCGGTAGGTGGATCAAAACAAAATGTCCAGACACTCTGTGACCAAAATGGTACTGAAACAGATGATGACAGACTAAAGGCCGAAATACTAAATGTCTTTTTCCAAAGTTGTTTCACAGAGGAAGATAGCACTGTAGTTCCTTCTCTAGATTGTCGCACAGATGACAAAATGGTAGATATCGAAATAGACGACAGAGGGATAGAGAAACAATTAAAATCGCTCAAAAGAGGAAAGGCCTCTGGACCTGATGGGATACCAGTTCAATTTTACACAGAGTACGCGAAGGAACTTGCCCCCCCCTTCTTGCAGCGGTGTACCGTAGGTCTCTAGAAGAGCGTAGCGTTCCAAAGGATTGGAAAAGGGCACAGGTCATCCCCGTTTTCAAGAAGGGACGTCGAACAGATGTGCAGAACTATAGACCTATATCTCTAACGTCGATCAGTTGTAGAATTTTGGAACACGTATTGTGTTCGAGTATAATGACTTTTCTGGAGACAAGAAATCTACTCTGTAGGAATCAGCATGGGTTTCGAAAAAGACGGTCATGTGAAACCCAGCTCGCGCTATTCGTCCACGAGACTCAGAGGGCCATAGACACGGGTTCACAGGTAGATGCCGTGTTTCTTGACTTCCGCAAGGCGTTCGATACAGTTCCCCACAGTCGTTTATTGAACAAAGTAAGAGCATATGGACTATCAGACCAATTGTGTGATTGGATTGAGGAATTCATAGATAACAGGACGCAGCATGTTATTCTCAATGGAGAGAAGTCTTCCGAAGTAAGAGTAATTTCAGGTGTGCCGCAGGGGAGTGTCATAGGACCGTTGCTATTCACAATATACATAAATGACCTGGTGGATGACATCGGAAGTTCACTGAGGCTTTTTGCAGATGATGCTGTGGTGTATCGAGAGGTTGTAACAATGGAAAATTGTACTGAAATGCAGGAGGATCTGCAGCGAATTGACGCATGGTGCAGGGAATGGCAACTGAATCTCAATGTAGACAAGTGTAATGTGCTGCGAATACACAGAAAGATAGATCCTTTATCATTTAGCTACAAAATAGCAGGTCAGCAACTGGAAGCAGTTAATACCATAAATTATCTGGGAGTACGCATTAGGAGTGATTTAAAATGGAATGATCATATAAAGTTGATTGTCGGTAAAGCAGATGCCAGACTGAGATTCATTGGAAGAATCCTAAGGAAATGCAATCCGAAAACAAAGGAAGTAGGTTACAGTACGCTAGTTCGCCCACTGCTTGAATACTGCTCAGCAGTGTGGGATCCGTACCAGATAGGGTTGATACAAGACATAGAGAAGATCCAACGGAGAGCAGCGCGCATCGTTACAGGATCATTTAGTAATCGCGAAAGCGTTACGGAGATGATAGATAAACTCCAGTGGAAGACTCTTCAGGAGAGACGCTCAGTAGCTCGGTACGGGCTTTTGTCAAAGTTTCGAGAACATACCTTCACCGAAGAGTCAAGCAGTATATTGCTTCCTCCTACGTATATCTCGCGAAGAGACCATGAGGATAAAATCAGAGAGATTAGAGCCCACACAGAGGCATACCGACAATCCTTCTTTCCACGAACAATACGAGACTGGAATAGAAGGGAGAACCGATAGAGGTACTGAAGGTACCGTCCGCCACACACCGTCAGGTGGCTTGCGGAGTATGGATGTAGATGTAGATGTAGATAATCTTTTCGGTATTGGCCACATTTTTGCGATACTTCAATGTTCGAAGAATTTTCAGTGTACTAGTAGTGTGAATTACAAATATTAATCTGAGGAAAGCAGAAATTAGCAGTCTGAGCTTGTTGTCATATTTCCGAAACGCATTCTTCAACCATCTGTAGAAGTATTTCGAAGTCTTGGGTATTCCCCTGCAAGAAATTTCTGAATTTGATTCAAGAAGATAGAGCTCATGTCTTAACAATCTTTAAAAGTCCTGAATAACTTTACCGCCAGTAGAAATTAGTTTACCAGTGTTGTATATAATTTGAAAGTGTCACAGACAAATAATATCTTTCATCGTACCAAACAGAAAATCTTGTTTGCATCGGTCTGGCTGAACGGGAGCTGGAAGCTGCAAAACATTCTTTACGTAAACAAAGTAGGGCTACAAACAATGAAGCGTTTTGCTCTACTCTTAAATAGTTAAAGAACGCTGGTTTTGCCATCACCTGGATGTCACTTAAGTGACTTTTATGGGCCTACTCCGTTATCGAAGTGGGAAAACGGAAGCTACATTGTAACGAGGAATCCGAGCTACGTTTTGTTTCTGGCAATTCTCCATATCACTTAGAGGTGAACAATAGGTTCCAAGGCAGAGTGAAATAAGTGGTTTATCGGTATTAGATCCTACAACCTTTTGGTCTATAGCCAAACGCTCAGCAATTCAGAATAAAAGAAAAAAGAAAACAAGAAATGGCATGACACATCATGGTTATGCTTTCTGCTAACTCAGGGCATTGCTGCACTCTCGACTCATTTTCACAACATAATTTTAATTCATCATAATTCACAAAATTAGTACGAAATGCTTACAAAATGTATAGAAAAATCTTCATCGTTAATCAGTGTATCTATTATGGAAAACCGGATTAAAATCCGTCCAACAGTTTCTGAGACTAGCTTGCAAATAGACGGGCAGTAGGATGCGACTTATAAAATGCGGCGCTACGGTCGGCAACGCCTATATGAGACAACAAGTGTCTGGCGCAATTTTTAGATCGGTTACTGCTGCTAGAATGGCAGGTTATCAAGTTTTTAAGTGAGTTTGAATGTGGTATTACAGTCGGCGCACAAGCGATCTGAAACAGCATCTCCGAGGTAGCGATGAAGTGGGGATCTTTCAGTACGACCATTTCACGAATGTAGCGTATATATTAGGAATCAGATAAAACATCAAAACTCCGACATTACGGCGCCAGGGAAAATGTCCTGCAAGAACGGGACCAACGATGACTGAACACAATCCTTCAACGTGACAGAAATGCAACCCTTCCGCAAATTGCTGCACATTATTGAGATTATTTAGGATGCCTTGCAACGTGCTGTTCAGAAGAGATCTTCTCTCCTTTGTACTCTTATGGATATAATGAGGGCCCTGCGGGATTCATGGTCTCATTTAGCTCCAGCACTTTCGTGACGAAAACACTTACAGCCGTCCTTATGATTTGATTTTATTTTGTCGCCACCAGTTTCAACGCTTCAATGCGTCATCTTCAGGCTCTTTTTGATGATGTACAGGTTGATATGATCCCCATGCATAACCCATCATTACTGGATACGCAGATAATGTGTGAGCACTCTGATCGTCAACTGCCAACTTACATATGAGAGTTGTGTCGTTCATGGTAGAGGTCTGCAGCTGGTTTCTATGGGCATACAAATAGACTGACGTTACAGAACAATTAGATATAGTATCGTTTAACAGAGTGAGACAATATCATATATATCAGGACTCAGTTTCGTCCCATGTAATCGTGACCCTTACGAAAATATCTCCCCCACCTAGCCGGATAGCGCCCTCCTATCAAGTTGATTTGTCTCCTAAGATTTTCGGCGTACATATACCATTGCTATCTTAGTTTACTACAATAATGTACTTATCTGGAGACTCTTTCTGGGTATGTACCCTGTGGCGTGCAGGTTGTAAGCTATGTTTGTGAGATGGAAGCTTCAAAACACAGGAAACAAATGGTACTGGACGGTATGTTATCTGACCAGCTCTTGTTGTCCGCCGTGGACTTGTTAGACTTGTTAGAGCACAGTGTTTGAAGTTTAATGTCTAATAACACTGTGCTCTGTCCGCAGGCTATTGAAGTTCGCAATAGTTAACGGCGACAATGTCCTTTTTTTGAGTCACCAGTCATCTGACTGGTTTGATGAGGCCCGCTACCAATTCCTGTCCAGTACTAACCTTTTTATGTCACAGTAGTACTTGCAAACTACGCTCTCAATACTTTGTTAGCTGTATTCCAATCTCTGTCTTTCTCTACGGTGTTTAACCTCTACATACTTCTTAAGTACCGTGGAAGTTATTCCCTGGTGTCTTAACATGTGTAAGTTCATCCTGTCCCTTCCCCTTGTCAATGTTTTCTACTTCATTCCTCGCCGATTCTGCTGAGAACCTCCTCACTCGTCACCTCTTAAGTCCACCTAAATTGCAACTTTCTTCTGTAGCACCAAATGTCAAAGGATATGATTCCGTTCTATTCTGGTTTTCCCGAAGTTAATGTCTCACTGTTGCACAATGTTCCATACGTATGTTCACAGAAGTTTCTCCCTCAAATTGAGACCTAAGTTTGATAATATTAGACGCTTCTTGGTCAGGAATGCTCCTCGTTTTTGTTAGTGTTAGTCTGCATTTGTCTTCATTGCTCCGTCCGTCATGTGCTATTTTGCAGCCTAGGTAACAGAATTCCTAAACTTCATCTACTACATTACCACCTATTAGGCTGTTACTAAGTTGTCACCCGTAGTCTAGGGGTCGCCGGCACGGTAGATGAGCATGTTCAGGCAGAGGGTTAGCTACCCTCTGTAGTAAAAAAACTGAAAGAACGGATCAACGAAGAACCTGAACGGGTGTCATCGGACGTCCGCCCCGAACAATTTCAACGAATAACATAGAACAAAATGAGATCAACTATTAAAAAAAGGGGGTATCGTCGTTGATTCACAAGTAAAAGCGCCTTCGGCCCCAGGTTCTAAACTGGTTAAATTTTCATTCATAATCAGCTTTGGTGGCCGAAGGCAGAAGAATCAGCAATGATTAACGGCATGAGGATGCAGAAGGCAACAGAAACCACTGCATTAAAG
The DNA here is from genome assembly GCF_023864275.1 of Schistocerca cancellata. Lineage (NCBI taxonomy): Eukaryota > Metazoa > Arthropoda > Insecta > Orthoptera > Acrididae > Schistocerca > Schistocerca cancellata. The sequence goes on from NC_064634.1 coordinate 264,808,185, forward strand.
ACACGTAACGTGTATTCACAGGACATGTGGCCTGTAATTGAAAAAGTGATCGGCGGTATAGTACACCATTCTGATCTCCGGGGGGGGGGGGGGGGCGCAAAGGGGGAGTTGACCATAGGGAGTAGATTGAATAATCAACGAAAGGATAACGTTCTACGAGTGCGGGCATGGAATGCCAGACGCTTCAACGTTGTAGGGAAACTATAACATCTGAAAAGGGAAAAATCAAAGGCTCAGTATACCTACAGTAGGGGTCAGTGAAATGAAATGGAAAGACGACAAGAACTTCTGGTTAGATGCGTATGGGGTAATATGAACAGCGGCAGAAAGTGGTATAACATGAGAAGAATTCGATATGAATAGAAAGACAGGGCAGAGAGCTGTTCCTGTGAACGATTCAGTGATAGGATTATTTTTATCAGAATCGATAGCACACAGCAGTGACAACTATAGTTGTGGTATACATGTCGACATCGCAATCTAAAAATGAAGCGATAGAGAAAGAGTATGAGGATATTGAAAGGGTAATACAATACGCAAAGGGACATGAATATCTAATAGTCATGGGGGACTGGAATTTAGTTATAGGGGAAAGCGTAGAAGTAAATGTTATAGAAGAATATAGGTTTGTGGCAAGGAATGAGAGGAGAAAGACTGATAGAGTTCAGCCAGTAATAGCGAATACTCTGTTCAAGAAGCACAAGAGGAAGACGTATACTTCGAAACGTCTGGATGATACGGGAAGATTTCAGATTACATCATGATCACACAGAGATTCCGATATCTGACTCTCGATTATGAGGCATACCCAGGGGAAGATACCGAGCGAGACGGCGCAGTGGTTAGCACACTGGACTCGCATTCGGGAGGATGACGGTTGAGTCCCGCGTCCGGCCTTCCTGGTTTAGGTTTTCCATGAATTCCCTAAATCGCTCCAGGCAAATGCCGGGATGGTTCCTTTGAAACGGCTCGGCTGACTTCCTTTCCCGTCCTTCCCTAATCCAATGAGACCGATGACCTTGCTGTTTGGTCTCTTTCCCCAAAAGCAACCTCAACCAGGGGAAGATATAGACACTGATCACAATGTGGTAGTGATAAAGAGTAGGCGAAAGTTGAGGAAGAATCAGTACACAAAGAAGTAGGACACGGAAGTACACAGGAATGATGAGATACCCTAGAAATTCTCTACGGTTGTAGATACAGCAGTAAAGATTAGTCCTGTAGGCACTACAGTTGAAGAGGAATGGACATGGGCGCTCAACTGCGTGGTCTTCAGTGCCCATGCAAAATAACAACTTTTACGCAGTCGAAGTTCTACGCTCCCCAACCTAGCCACTGTCACCATTGATGATGATGATGGTGATGAAGAAATAATGAGGACATCACAAACAGCCACTCCCTGGCAAAAGCAAGGGTGGTAACATTCAGAGTGAAACCGAAATTCCATTGTTACATGTTGAAACGTCCCCTTTGAACAATTGTAAACGACTGTGCTTAACCTGACACACAATATTATTTAGCGCAACGCAATCTGACTTTCAAAAATTCCTACAAAAGAATGGCCCTGACTAACATTAAACTATACCTTTCACAAATAACTTACCTCACAAAAATCTTCATTACTCGAACTACTGCAATACAGCGAGCGCCACTACTGCCAGCTAAATAAAAGATCCATACTACGGAAGGCACTAACTACTGATAGGGATAGTTAGCAAATGAAAGATATTAATAGAGAACAAACAATGTATTTACCTTAATAGTCATAATATATATATAGCAGTTCATGACAAATTTCAAAACTCCGCCATCTCTCTCCCCACATCCTTGGTATATATATCTGAGCTCAGTAGATTTAAGTTAGCTTAAGAGGGGTAGACTATATAAGAAACTAACTATGATGACTTGGAAGAAATGTATTGAGAAGCTATATGAAAATGGTTTGGGCAAAAAAAAAAAAAAAGGATACTGTACAGTGGAGAAAAATCATTTTAGACAGAGGATGTGAACAGAATACAGAAAGCAAGCTTAAATAGGACTTTTGGGAATAATGATGAACGAAGGGAGATCTCCATGCAAAATACTGCAGTAAAACAAACCCTGTCCTTTCCTTTTGTGTTATTCCGCTATATGTTTGTGTACCCTTGCGTATTTGTGCTTTTCCTGTCTTTATGTGTTTAGCTGATGAGAGCTATGTTGTAGACATTTTCTAATACTCTGTTATTTACTTCGTAAAGATGTTTAGACATTATTTATACTGTTTGGTTGCTCACATGTGAAGGTGGTGCTTCAAACGTTCTTCTGATCTTTTATGTATTTACTTATGTCATAATTCCTATAACACTGATGTACATGTTTATTTCTATTCTGTTGTAAAGCCTGTACTACAAATGTTATCTGTATTGTTATGTTTTTAATGATGTATTTTGTACCTTTGTAATTGTATTCTCATGTTGTAATATTGTAATTGACACCAGTTAATCAAATTAAGTAACTTGTAAGTTCCATTTCACTGCACACGTTTCTGTTGGTCATACTATATGGACAATATGTGAGAAGTTGGGACTGTTAGTGTTTGCACGTGTGTTAATAATTCAGCAAGGGACTGGATAACAGCATTGCTGGTTCTAAGGACAATTCCAAAAAACTTTGTGAGTGCACAAGTGGTGGTCTATGGACTTGCTATATTATCTGCAAGACTCTTCAATGGTGATTGTGCACCTGTACAGTCACAACAGATGGCTGCTAACCGTCTCTACAAGGACTACAGCGGGTCTACACCTATGATGACCCACCAATACCATTATTTCTACAAGGACTGCAGTGGGTCTGCGCCTCTGGTGGCCCACCAATATCATATTCTCTACCAGGACTACAGTGGGTCTGCTCTGTGATGACCTACCTACCAATATTCTTCAAAACTTCGACTGACTCTGCTGTGGGTTTGCTCTGTTGTTGCCCATTACCAGTCAGCATGTCAAGAGTCAGCACTGTCTTTCTGTTGGAAGGACACCACTACTTCTTCAAGACTGCATGGAAATCCACTACTTCTGTGTGCAATTTTTTTTACTAATGAGACTTTGTGAAAAAAAACTGTAATTACTATTACGATGAATGATCAGGACTGTCTTTATGGACTGTGAGAAAATTTTAGCTTTTGACCAACATTATATCAATAAGTGTGTGCATTGGATATCTTTGTTAGTGTAATTATGAAAATTATTTTCAAATCATTATTGGCCACTGCCCAAAAATATTTTGTAAAATTTTTTTTGGGTAGCATGGGGGCTATGTAAGTAGGCTGTTTATGTTTTCTTATTGGCAACGTTACGTAGCGCTCTGTACGAAAATCACTCACTGGCTGTGCTGTGTGCAGTCTGTGGCTAGTTTGCATTATTGTCTGCCATTGTAGTGTTAGGCAGCGGCAGCTGGATGTGAACAGCGCGTAGCGTTGCGCAGTTGGAGGTGAGCCGCCAGCAGTGGTGGATGTGGGGAGAGAGATGGCGGAGTTTTGAAATTTGTCACGAACTGCTATATATATTATGACTATTAAGGTAAATACATTGTTTGTTCTCTATTAATATCTTTCATTTGCTAACTATCCCTATCAGTAGTTAGTGCCTTCCGTAGTTTGGATCTTTTATTTAGCTGGCAGTAGTGGCGCTCGCTGTATTGCAGTAGTTCGAGTAATGAAGATTTTTGTGAGGTAAGTTATTTGTGAAAGGTATAGTTTAATGTTAGTCAGGGCCATTCTTTTGTAGGGATTTTTGAAAGTCAGATTGCGTTGCGCTAAATAATATTGTGTGTCAGGTTAAGCACAGTCGTGTACAATTGTTCAAAGGGGACGTTTCAATGTAGAGGGGAGAGCGGATAGGTGAGAAGAAGATGTCGCTGATGTGATGGAAGAAGAAAGAGGAGTCGATTTAGAAGCGACAGGGGATCCATTATTAGTATTTAAGAGAGCTTTGGAGGACTTAAGATTAAATAAGGCAGAAGCGATCGATAAAATCCCATCAGAATTTCTAAAATCATTAGGGTAATTGGCAACAAGACGACTATTCACGTTGGTGTGTAGAATGTATGAGTCTGGCAATATACTGTTGTTAGGTGTCAAACAAATAACACACCTTACACTGAATTCCTGAAACAATTCCGATTAACTCGATATGTCTCACGACATACTAACGTGGAACTGAACGAATCACTAGTAATTGTACGCAAGCAATTTCACGGACCCCAGCTCCGAGACACAATTCTGAGGGAAAGAGAATTTTACGAGGGCAACGGAAGTCCCATGTAGGCCGGCACAGTTCCCCACATCGGACACAATGAGATGCCCACCACCACAGCGTAGGCCGCCGACCAAAAGTCGCCCTTGTCCTTGTTTTTAACGATGATCCTTCGGAAAAATTTTCCACAGGAACACGTCGGGAGAGGCCAGATAGATTTTCCGGAAGTAAAATGTTTGGAAAAACCCAACACGAAACATAGGTGACTCATTGTAGCCACCTGCGTTAAAAACTTGCATGAAAGAAAAATCTGTTTATCTCAGTATCACGGAGAAAAAGTTAAACTTTGCCCTACGGAAGAAACGACGCCTGTGATTGACTGCCAAAGCTCTAGCGGACACCATGCTTGGCTGAAAGGTAAACGCTTGGCCACCAGCTTTGAAATAGGCAAATTGCGGGCAGGGTAATTGGCTCTTCACTTACTGATGTCGTTGAGTGTTTGAGCAAGGCGACTCGAACCAGGCTGAGAGGATTACGAGAGTCTTTATGTGAACACTTGTTCACAGGCTCGTCTTAACTCGTAATGAGTTAAACTGCAAAGTCTCCTAGTAAGGAGAATCGCACCGAACACTGACAGTTAACTCTTGCGAGCGGCCGGCCGGTGTGACCGTGCGGTTCTAGGCGCTTCAGTCTGGGACCGCGTGACCGCTACGGTCGCAGGTTCGAATCCTCCCTCGGGCATGGGTGTGTGTGAAGTCCTTAGATTAGTTAGGTTTAAGTACTAAGTTCTAGGAGACTGATGACCACAGATGTTAAGTCCCATAGTGCTCAGGGCCATTTGAACCATTTCTTCCGAGCGATTTGAGGGCAACGACGTATGCGTTGTTCCAGCCAAATAGCGTGTACTATGCTAAGTAGCTAGGGAATACCTAGGAGTCTCGGATTCACAAAAGACGTAGGGAATGTATCCGACTGGTGTTGAACAGTTGAGAGAGATTTAGAACAGATTCTCAAGCTCACTGCTCGCGCCGACAGCCGTCACTGCTGCCGACGACGTAAGGTAAACAAACGTGCGCCCTCTCCACGCCAGCAAGTATGCAGTTGACAGTCAGAACTGCGTTCTTCTCCGTCTCTCCTGCTATTTTTTTTTTTTTTTTTTGTTTTTGTACGCTCACGATGACCTGTACATATACATATTCCCGATTGTCAGGCCTAACTGAAGCACAAACGAGAGATGTCCCATCTAATGAAAAGGACTGATCAGCCACTGTACAGTCATCAATTGTTTTAACTGTGTACTTCTTTTTGATTGCTCTTTACCGACCCCCGTTCAATTTTGGGTGTTTTCATTATGGATTTTAGCGTAATTAGTATCTCTGGTCCCAACTGTATTTAATATGTTTGTATTTTTATCGACCCCAGACATGGTCATCAACCATTGAAGAACCATATTACTGTTAGGAATTTCGTTTCACATTTGTGAAAACTCAGCATCAATATTTTACCATCATGTACGGAATTTTCATAACATTACTATGTCATGAATTTGTATTTAGAGTAAAAATAAACCTTAATTCTAAAATATAAGATTTGCATATTTTGCGAACAAATTGCTACGCCTGAACCCATACACTAATTTCTTGTCGATAACGTTTCCACTACGGGTAGTGTGGTGGAACCGTCATTAAGATCATTGTCTGATTAATTTACTGTCCATACTGCTGCACTCTTCTGAACTCTGCATGTGTGACAATGTCTCTTCCTACCTTGCACGCCAAAGGTTCAACCCAAATTCCTAAAACACTCACAGAGCGTCCTTTCGCAACTTGTAAGTAGGCTCTTTATGTTTTTATGTTGGTAACACCACGTAAAGCTCTGTATGAAAATCACTGACTGTGCTGTGTGCAGTCTGTGGCTGGTTTGCATTGATGGAATATTTACTATTGTAGTGTTGGGCAGTTGGATGTGAACAGCGTGTAGCGTTGCGCAGTAGGAGGTGAGGCGCCAGCAGTGGTGGATGTGGGAAGAGAGATGGCAGAGTTTTGAGAGCGGATGATCTGGACGTGTGTCCGTCAGAAAAACGAAAATTGTAAGACTGGATGTCATGAACTGATATATGTATATTATGACTTTTGAGCACTATTAATGTAAATACATTGTTTGTTCTCTATCGAAATCGTTCATTTGCTAACTATATCTATCATTAGTTAGTGCCTTCAGTAGTCAGAATCCTTTATTTAGCTGGCAGTATTGGCGCTCGCTGTATTGCAGTAGTTCGAGTAACGCAGATTTTTGTGAGGTAAGTGTTTCATGAAAGGTATAGGTTATTGTTAGTCACGGCCATTCTTTTGTAGGGATTACTGAAACTCAGATTGCGTTGCGCTAAAAATGTTGTGTGTCAGTTTAGTGTTGATCACAATAAGTAAAGAGAGAAATGTCTGAGTACGTTCAGTTCTGCTCAGCTGTTTGAAAATACAATAACGTAAGAGTTTTATCAGCACAGTAAAATCATACATTTTTCTAAGGGGGGGGGGGGTTTCAAACTGAGGTAGGAAGATAGATCAGAACCAGTCACACACGTGTTAGACCATCTGACTATCAGAAAAATATCATCCACGCAGTTCCAAAGACTGCAAGAGCTGTCGAGCGCGAGAATTATCACAAAATGGCTCTGAGCACACTGCGACTCAACTTCTGAGTGCATCAGTCGCCTAGATCTTAGAACTAATTAAACCTAACTAACCTAAGGACATCACACACATCCATGCCCGAGGCAGGATTCGAACCTGCGACCGTAGCGGTCACGCGGTTCCAGACTGAAGCGCCTTTAACCGCACGGCCACACCGGCCGGCGAGAATTATCACACAATCAGCTTAACAGCTCATGCATCCCAGCTGCTGACAAGAATGACATACAGAAGAACAGAAAAGAAAATTGAGGATGTGTTAGATAAGGATCAGTTTGACTTTAGAAAAGGTAAAGGCACCAAACAGACAACTGTGACGTCGCGGTTGATAATGGAAGCAAGATCAAAGAAAATTCAAGGCACATTCAAGGGATTTGTCGACTTGGAAAAAGCGCTCGACAATGTAAAATGGTGCAAGATGTTCGAAACTCTGAGAAAAATTGGCGTAAGCTATAGGGAGGGACGGGTCATATACAATATGTGCAACAACCAAGTGGAAATAATAAGAGTGGACGACTAAGAACAAATGCTCCGATTGAAAACGATGTGAAACAGAGATGTAGTCTTTCGTCCCTACTGCTCAATCTGTACATTGAAGAACTAAAGATGGAAATAAAAGAAAGGTACAGGCGTAGAATTAAAATGACACGATTCTCTGATGACAATGCTGTCCTCACTGAAAGTGAAGAAGAGTTACATAATCTGCGGAATCGAATAGACACACTAGTGAGTACAGAATATGAATTGAGAGTAAACTTGAGAAAGACGAAAATAACTGGAAGTAGCAGAAATGAGAACAGCGAGTAACTTCACATCTGGATTGATGGTTCAAATGGTTCAAATGGCTCTGAGCACTATGGGAGTTAATATCTGAGGTCATCAATCCCCCAAACTTAGAAGTACTTAAACCTAACTAACCTATGGACATCCCACACATCCATGCCCGAGGCAGAATTCGAACCTGCGACCGTAGCAGAAGCGCGGTTCCGGACTGAAACGCCTAGAACCGCTCGGTCACAGCGGCCGGCTATTGATGGTCACGAAGTAGCTGAAGTTAAGGACTTCTTTTACCTAGGCAACAAAATAACCAATGATGGAGGGTGCAAGGGGGGCATCAAAAGCAGGCTAGCAATGGCGTAAAGGGCATTCCTGGCCAAGAGAAGTCTACTAGTATCAAACATAGACCTTAATTTGAGGAAGAAATTTCTGAGAGTGTACGTTTGGAACATAGAATTGTATAGTAGTGAAACATGGTCTGTGGGAAAACCAAAACACAAGAGAATCGAAGCATTTGAGATGTGGTGCTACAGACATATGTTGAAAATTAGATGAAGGTAGTGAATGAGGAGGTTCTGCGCAGATTTGGAGAGGAAAGGAAATGTGGAAAACACTGACAAGGAGAAGGGACAGGAAGATAGGACATCTGTTAAGACATCAGGGACTGACTTCCAGGATACTAGAGAGAGCTGTAGAAGGCAGAAACTGTATAGGAAGACAGAGACTATAATACATCCAGCAGATAACTCAGGACGTAGGTTGCAGGAGCTACTCTGAGGTGAAGACGTTGGCACAAGAAAGGAATTCTTGGCGGGCCGCTCCAAACCAGTCAAAAGAATGATGACTCAAAAAAAAGTTTCTCGGTGTTTATTTTTTCATATTTATTCGATTTACACTGGACCTGTCTCTGCACTCAAAATATTCTTTCCATTCAGCAGATCTTGTAATTCTGCTTCACTTTCACTGAGGATATCAGTATCATCAGTGAATCTTAACTCTGATATCCTCTCATCTTTAATTTTAATCTCACTCTTGAACCTTTCTCATATTTCCGTCATCGCTTCTTCGTCTTATATACTGAACAAGTGGGGCGATAAACTACATTGCTGTCTCACACCCATTTTAAGCCGTGCTCTTCTTTCTCAATCTTCGGCTTTTATGAGTCGCTCTTGGCCTTGCACATAATGTACCCGTCCTTCCCAATAGCTTGCTCCTACTTGCTGAGGATTTCGAGCATATTGCGCCATTTGGCACTGTCGAGTCTTTTTCCAGATCGACAAATCGTATTACAGTCTCTTAACTCAATTATTTGTTGCCAGTAGATGTTATCAGTGATAGCTGTGGTTTTTTTTCCCAATCGGAGGGCTCGCGGAAAGTCCGCAAGTGGAAAGTCTGTTTGTTACGCTGCCTTAGTGATGGAACGTCCCATACCTCGGTTACACCATTTTATGATCATATGTCTTTATGTTAACACCACATCTTAAAAACGTTCTTTAAAACGTTCTTCTAGACGTTGCAGGTTCATTTGTCAAAAGGGTAGGGAATCGCCAAGGACTGTGTAGATCCACGTTCTCAGTAAGCTGCCAGAGGTAAGACAACCATCTGTTTTCGTCCGCCTTGGGAGCCCCTGCATATGAGAGCTCGACCGTCAGCTCCATGCGCGTACACGTACAGCACAGCGTGTGAGAGGGCCGCAGTCGAGGGCGGCGTTTTCTGCTCCGCGGAGATGATGCCCGGCGCCGGCGGGCACGTCTTTGTTTTTGCGGGGCGCCGCGCCGGAGGGCGGTGGGCGGTTCTGAAGCGACGCGCAAAAGCTGTCTGCCCCTCCGCCCCCGCTCTGGAACACTTGCCGCGCGCAGCGGCCCCGGGCGCGTCGGCGAGACCGCGCGCTAATGGCTGCGCGCGTGTTTACGCCGGTCTGAGGAAGGAACGGCGAAGAAAGCGCCTGTCGCGGCCAGGAAATGACGCCCCGAGGCCCTCTGGACCTCCGACCCTCTCCATAGCTTGTCTCCCATTTGTGTGGACCGCCTGAGATCTTTGTCTGTGCTCTACACCGCGCGCCAGACCGCAACGCTTCTGTCTCATCTCACCTCTTCTTACCACAGAGCATAAATGTCCTTTTTTTTCGCAGTACTGCCTGGCATGGTTGATTATGCGTGAAACTCATGTATCTCCGAGTCCCTACTAATCACCATTTCATTTTCTACGCGTAAAAAAGAGGAGAAAAATGATGAACGAAAACGAACAGCGGTAGATTTGTTCCACTGGCTAAGGTATGAATGACAAAAGACAGTGGGTTTACCTCCTAGAGAAGTAAAACATAGTAATTACGCTGAACGGGATTTACTAAGCTATTTAGCTAGTGCAGTCTGATGTGACGGGCGTAAATGCACTCGCCAGTAAAACGGAGGGTTCTTTGGTTTGCCCCAGGTCGAGACCGAGTTCATATTGTAAAATATAAAATATTAGTTCTGTTTATTACAACACAGGGTGATTCAATTCATACTTGAACCACAAATATTTCGAACATGGGAGACTCTGTCGATACGTGGTTTTCACCGAATTGAATTCTATGCAAGGGTACCTACGTGGTGCATTCAAGTTCTAAGGCCTCCGATTTTTTTTCTCCGGACTGGAAAGAGATAGAAACGTGCGCATTGTTTTAAAATGAGGCCGCGTTCATTGTCAATACGTCCCAGAGATGGCAGCACCGTACGGCAGATGGAATTTTACTGCCAGCGGCGAGAATGAGAACTGTTTTAAATACTTAAAATAGCGACGTTTTCCTTACTTGAACAGCGTGCAATCATTCGTTTTCTGAATTTGCGTGGTGTGAAACCAACTGAAATTCATCTACAGTTGAAGGAGACATGTGGTGATGGAGTTATGGATGTGTCTAAAGTGCGTTGGGGGGTGCGACAGTTTAATGAAGGCAGAACATCGTGTGGCAACAAACCTAAACAACCTCGGGCTCGCACAAGCCGGTCTGATGACATGATCGAGAAAGTGGAGAGAATTGTTTTGGGGGATCGCCGAATGACTGTTGAACAGATCGCCTCCAGAGTTGGCATTTCTGTGGGTTCTGTGCGCATAATCCTGCATGACGACCTGAAAATGCGAAAAGTCTCATCCAGGTGGGTACCACGAATGCTGACGGAAGACCACATGGCTGCCCGTGTGGCATGTTGCCAAGCAATGTCGATGCGCAACGACAGCATGAATGGGACTTTCTTTTCTTCGGTTGTGACAGTGGATGAGACGTGGATGCCATTTTTCAATTCAGAAACAAAGCGCCAGTCAGCTCAATGGAAGCACACAGATTCACCACCACCAAAAAATTTCGGGTAACCGCCAGTGCTGAAAAGATGATGGTGTCCATGTTGCGGGGACAGCGAGGGCGTAATCCTTACCCATTGCGTTCCAAAGGGCACTGCGGTAACAGGTGCATCCTACTAAAATGTTTTGAAGAACAAATTCCTTCCTGCACTGCAACAAAAACGTCCGGGAAGGGGTGCGCGTGTGCTGTTCCACCAAGACAACGCACCCGAACATCGAGCTAACGTTACGCAACAGTTTCTTCGTGATAACAACTTTGAAGTGATTCCTCATGCTCCCTACTCACCTGACCTGGCTCCTAGTGACTTTCGGCTTTTTCCGACAATGAAAGAGACTCTCCGTGGCCGCACATTCACCAGTCGTCCTGCTATTGCCTCAGCGATTTTCCAGTGGTCAAAACAGACAGCCTTCGCCGCTGCCATGGAATCATGGCGTCAGCGTTGTGAAAAATGTGTACGTCTGCAGGGCGATTACGTCGAGAAGTAACGCCAGGTTCATCGATTTCGGGTGAGTAGTTAATTAGAAAAAAAACCGGATGCCTTAGAACTTGAATGCACCTCGTACAACAGTGCAGTTTTGTACAACAGTTACGAATTTTTAAATGTGGGAGTCCCTATTGACAACAGAATCCAGTAAGTGGAATAAATGAGAATTTCAATGGTATCTGTTGCAGGAAGCAAGTTCAAGTAGATTATTAGTTATCGTACCGTGAACATAGTAAACACCGACCGTTGTTCCATCCTGTTTGCTGCGCGTTGTCGCTGCGCAGTCTAGGGCGCCTTGTCACGGTCTGGGCGATTCCCCCCCCCCCCTCCCCCCGTAATATTTTCTGTGCAAGTTTTAGGTGATTCTCAGCGTACAACAACAGTTACTTACGTTTTCAGAATCTACAGTATTTCCATAGTGGTGTCATGAGAATTTACAACTGTCTCTGAAGATTAACGCCTCGTTTCAAACAGATATACTGCAGTCTCTCACTTGGAGTACACTTTCACTTACAGTTATGCCTAAGATATTGATCATACAGCTCGCCTACTATAAGACAATGCTGTCGTTTTAGCCGATGATTGATGACTGGGCAGTGTGGTACCGTGCTCGCCCGGATGTAGACGAAGGTCTACGGTGGCGTACCGAAATGTGTGTGGCCACGGCTACTCCGCTGTTGCTCATTGGTCGATTCGGCTTGCATCGATTGTCGTTTGTTGAGATTGTATTGCCAGGTACCAACCTTGCTTTGGCATCTCGATCTTCGGACGACAAAATACAGCCACCGCAAGCTATAGCTACAACACTGCAGGCCATTAAACCTGCAGCAGCAATAGCAAATCACTAAATGTTACTCATTGTCCACCCACAGTGTAGTCGTAAGAATACATCGTTAAATACATATGTGGTTTAGGGGTATACAGAACTCTTAATTTAATCCATAGTATATCCAATTCTGGCAGCAGCAATTGATTTAAACTGGCAGTACTTCGAGGAACATCTGGGTTCTAATGATAATTGTGGGTATGACACTTCATTTTGTTTCAGCCCTATGTCAGAGTCATCAGCTCTAGTGACAGGCGACTTCTTACGTGATAGTCTATCAGCAGCTCATCAGCACAAGAAGTGACAGTGTGACGTCTTAACACTGCGCAAGCTCAATTTGATAATTACATGAATTAAACAATTAATCATAATCAATAAGAAACATAATTAACTAATTACATGCTAACTGAAGCAGTATTTCTTACGATAAAAATGGTGATAACGACTGGAGAATATGTATAGTTGGGATATTTTAGTTTTAACTCAGCAGGATTATCAGAATATATTCGGCCTCGGCTGATGCGCGAGGGGGCAAGTTAGCGCGTTCGTGGGTAGACACGTTCGGAGGTCCCCAATATTGTAAGTCAGGATAGCAGGCTAACCCAGTGCCGTCTCGAAGGTGGATGAGCAGGCATAGGGATACTGGAAAACGACCTGGAGTAACAGAACGTAGTTTCCAGGGGCAGACACCCCTTCACTTTGGATCCTGTGGATGGGTCCACAAGCGGACTCGGCACAAGGAAAATTGGTCCACCTTGAGTTTTATTGTAGTCGACATTAGAGAACTGCCAGCACTTGTTAAAGTATAGAGTTGGCCTCCATGTCAGACAACCGTAGACTAAGATGTAATTAGAAGCAGAGACAACATTTGGTGAGCTATAGTGTCTGACGTGACTGCTGGCAAGAATGGTGAGTAGCGGAGCGAAATGGGACTAGTAAATGAGACGCGACTCGGAGGTGGGACCGAACGGACGTGTACCAAGTATCACTCAGTCTTCATTGCGTGATAAGCTTTGCTATTCCTCATTCTAGGCTAGTAATAATGCCTAGGTAAAGTCGCACAGGCAGTGGACATTAACAATGTTGTGAAGTGTATCTGTACTGCTAACACACTGCTGAGACTTTGACGCAGGGAGTTAAAGAGTGATGCTTATGTCACGCGCGGGGCATCACTTCCGACTGTGGAATTATGTTGAGCGCAGCGTACTATTGTAAGCGTACTGTCATATCGCTGGCTTGATTGTGAATAGAGATGGGCAAACTGAAACACGTAACTGTTTCGAAACAAATTAAACAGTACATTGTAATGTTTCGATACGCTGTTTCGAAACAGTGAAACAATTTGTGTTTTGTAATCTAATAAACCTACACATTTTATCATCTTGACTGTCCACTGTATAAGTATGTCCACATAAACACAAATGAGTTGCGAGAGCGCTAATCATATCACAGAAAGTATGAAATTATCACTTAGGCGTCTTGGCAGTTTCGTATTTCTGCAGCAAAGGCGCTGCTTTCGTGTCGTGTGACTTTCATACTTTTCAATTGGCTGAGGACAGCCATAGCTGAAGACAGAAGAACCACCACGAACGGAACTGGAGGTGGGAGCAAACTGCAGAAACAACGGATATGCTACTGGGATTCCCACATTCCGTTAGTATGGGTAATATACCCATCCTGCTAAATTGCATGCACACAAAGGGAATCATTGTGGATAATAGGCACAGTGACTATAGACTCACAAATAACGCCAAATAATTCGAATAAATAACAAAATATAACAGAAAAAATTTTGTCTTTCAAGGTGTTTCGAACCGTTATCATAAATTCACCATGCTTCCTAGTCCTTTCCGTTCACCATTACACTATCAGTGATACGTCAAACAGATTGCTTGCAATTATACCTACATCAAATTTATGTCTAATAATTGTCACTCTACGCCTCTTTTTATTCAAAATGTTGTAGGCTTACTTACGTTTCTTAATATGATTACTGTACATACACAGAGAAGCGTATGTTATCAAAAAGTGTAATTTAACTTAATGATTTTCACATATTTATTATTTTGAATGTGAATAGTATGCGTTCTTTTATTGCTTGGTTAGTGTTTATAAAGCAGATGTTACGCCATTTCGGAATGTGACAGTCAGATAGAAACGAAGCTTTATTTTCGGATATCTTAAGCTTCATGCTATTGCTTGTCAAAAAGATTTTGACACTCTTGAAAGTGTTTCACGAAGTGGTATGTTAAATGTGTTTCAGTACCTGTGCCGAGCCCGAATCTCGTCCGACACAGAGGGGAATGAAACATCACTGTTTCGATACAATTAGTCCGTTCCAAGCACTGGTGGACTCAAGCAGCCTTATTTTGAAACAATGATACAGTTTCTGTGTCTGGCTCGAGACCGAATCTGGTCCGGTTATACGAGACAGGGGTGGAATGAAACACCACTGTTTCGAAACAATGAACCGTAGCCGTTTCGAAACACTGAAACAGTTCCACGTATCGATACACTGTATCGATACATAGAAACAGCGGCCAAGTCTAATTGTGAAGTATCTTTGCAGGCAGCCGCGTTTGCAAAGTCGAGCACTGGACACGGAGCTGTTATGTTGTGCTGTGGGTAGCTCTACATATGGAAGGCTTTGGTATGGATGTTCGAGTGTTGCTACAAGTGCCGTTACAGTGAAGTAATGAGATCGGGAGGTGAATTCAGTGAAACGGGTCGCAAGGTAGTAATGAAATATTGGCAGTGTCGCCGATGAAGTGTTTGAGTATCCGCTCGTTGCGTGTCGTACCGTACAGCATTAATCATCTGCGCCGTGTTCGGTCTCCCAGAATGAACTAATGTGAATCAGTAAAAATTAATTACCACAAAAGAGTGAAATCAATTGCGAGCGTGAGAACATGAGTTCAGTCATCGCGTATCCGCATCATCAACAATCAGCCGCGCCACGACGGTTACGCGCACGCTCGTACAAGTGGGAATTAATAGCTGAAAAATTAACTCTATGAACAGTTGTATATCATTACTAATGTCAAGGAGGACTGGTACCATATATCTGAGTATGCGTGACGAGCGTAAGAACTTTCGTTCGATCATTCGGCTTCCGCATCATTAACAATCACACTCGTCGCGTTGTTTAAGCGTACGATCGTCCAAGTGATGGCGAAAAACCAGGGGCAACAGATGAAAGGATGCAGTAGAACCGCCAGGAATATCTGCCAGGGAGCCGGAGTTGGGAAGTGCGTCCAACGGCGTAGACGGATGCAGTATTTACGCTGCTGAGCGTGCAGTGAAGGCTCAATGTCCGCCAAGCGGAGTGGCCCCGCAGTTCGAGGCGCCGTGTCACGGACCGCGCGGCCTCTCCTGGTGGAGGTTTGAGCCCTCCCTCGGGCATGGGTATGCGGGTTTTTCTTAGCATCAGTTAGGTTCAGTAGTGTGTAAGTCTAGGGACCAATGACCCCAGCAGTTTGGTCTCTTAGGAATTCACACACATCTGAACATCAGCTCAATGTCCGCATTATTGTCACAGCGAAGGGCACGGTTGTCATGTTTGTATTTGTTTTTTGTCCGTCATTATCTTCACCTGATTCCGTACGAATTTTGTTCATTGCGTCTCCTTCGGGCCCTCGCATTTTGTGCTTACTTGACAAAGTATGACTCTCTTAGAGCGCTTTCTAATGAGTCTGTTTTGTCATTACATTTGCCAGTGAGCAGCTGCTGGTACCCCAATGGCAGTTTCATGTAGCATTATCTCCTCATCACTATGTGGTTGGCCCAGGTAAGGATTCCCGTTTACAAGAGTCTCGAGAAACTGTATCAGATTGCGGCACCCCGATGCTTCGTAATACCTTCCTAACATAGTAACCTGTTTAATCATTTCTTGGGTGTCCATCTGACCATCAGCTCTTTAGGAAAACCTCTCTGATTCGCCGTAAGTTAAGCAGTTTGCAGCAACGCTAGGTACGTGCTCTACTGTTGAATCTTCCAAGCATCCACAGACAAATTACATTGTCTATATTAGCGGCGATGACTCTGACAGCACCATATCATATTGAGAAACCCCTGACTTGGGAATTGATTAAGAGTGGTTATCTTTTTAAACTTGATAATTTTGAATTAGGAGAAAGCGTTTTAAGTCGATACAGTCATAAAATTTTGACCCTGGATTTTCTCTAAATTCTGGCTGACGGGCTCCCAAGATTTCATGGCCGACCACTCAGTGAATGCTGTAGTGGCCCCGTCTCCTGTCATCAGAGTCGTGCAGTGGTGCCTCCATGCGTCCGAGTAGACTTGGCCACTGTTTCTATGTTTCGATACAGTGTATCGATACCTGGAACTGTTTCGGTGTTTCGGAACGGCTATGGTTCACTGTTTCGAAACAGTGGTGTTTCATTCCGCCCTTGTCTCGGATCTCGAGCCAGACACAGAAACTGTATCGTTGTTTCAAAATAAGACTGTTTCAGTCCACCTGCGCCTGGAACGGACTAATTGTATCGAAACAGTGATGTTTCATTCCGCTCTGTGTCGGACGAGATTCGGGCTCGGCACAGGTACTGAAACACAACATACCACTTCATGAAACACTTTCAAGAGTGTCGAAATCTTTTTGACAAACAATAGCATGCAGCTTAAGATATCCGAAAGTAAAGCTTCGTTTCTAGCTGACTGTCCTATTTTGAAATGGCGTAACATATCCTTTATAAACATTAACCAAACAATAAAACAACGAATACTATTCACATTCAAAATAATCAATATGTGAAAATCATTAAGTTAAATTACACCTTTTTTTATAACATACGCTTCTCTGTTCATGTACAGTAATCATATTAAGAAACGCAAGTAAGCCTACAACATTTTGAATAAAAAAAGGCGTAGAGTGACAGTTATTAGACATATACATAAATTTGATGAAGGTATCATTCCAAGCAATCTGTTTGTCATATCACTGATAGTGTAATGGTGAACGGGAAGGGCTGGGAAGCATGGTGAATTTATAGTAACGGTTCGAAACACCTTGAAAGGCAAAATTGTTTCTATTATATTTTGTTATTTATTCGAATTATTTGGCGTTATTTGTGAGTCTGTAGTCACTGTGCCTATTACCCACAATGATTCCCTTGCGTGCATGGAAATTAGCAGGGTCACACGACGCCAAAGCAGCGCCTTTGCTGCGGAGAAACGAAACTGCCAAGACGCCTAAGTGATATTTGGCGTTATTTGTGAGTCTGTAGTCACTGTGCCTATTACCCACAATGATTCCCTTGCGTGCATGGAAATTAGCAGGGTCACACGACGCCAAAGCAGCGCCTTTGCTGCGGAGAAACGAAACTGCCAAGACGCCTAAGTGATAATTTCATACCTTCTGCGATATGATTATCGCTCTCGCACCTCATTTGTGTTTATATGGACATGCTTATACAGTAGACATTCAAGATGACAAAATGTGTAGGTTTATTAGATTACAAAACAAACTGTTTCACTGTTTCGAAACATTACATTGTACTATTTCATTTGTTTCGAAACAGTTACGTGTTTCAGTTTGCCCATCTCTATAGCGTTGTGTACTGCGCGCCACTTACTGCAAGCGCTCGGCCGATCATCGTACATCGTACACCATTAAGCTTTTTTTTTTTTTTTTTTTTATGGACTTGTAGTCCGAGGTGAAGGTTCAGCATCACCGGTCTGTTGCGGTCTAACTGTGTTGGTGGGCCAGTAAATTTCTTTTTTTTTTTTTTTTTTTTTTTTTTTTTATGGACTTGTAGTCCGAGGTGAAGGTTGCAATACAGCATCACCGGTCTGTTGCGGTCTAACTGTGTTGGTGGGCCAGTAAATTTCCACTGTGCAGTGACTTTGTCACTGCAATTCACTTTGGAGGTGTGGCGGTGGGGCTTGTAGTCCCGTACCACCCTCTTACGGTGATAGTACTACATGAGTCAGGCAGAATTTATTGCCTAACATGGGCAGGTGCAGGTGTGGCGACACCATTAAGCATGCGCTCCTCTCATATATCGGTCTGTGTCGGGCTGCGAGTTGAGTTAAAATAATTTAGTCTTTGACGTTCCTTGTGACCAAAAAATTCACGGCAATGCGCTGTTGCCTCTGGCTGAATTTCTACACGAGCGAACCCGTTTACACATTTATCTCATCTCGTGCGCCAGCTCATTCTGCTGGGCAGTGAGACGTGTTTTCTTATCTCTGATTCTAGCATTTCTTCCTACGTCTTTTCAAGTTCTCTCTGTCCTTTTTGTTCAAGAGAAGAAATAGTCTTCATGGTTGCGCTCACTTCGCCATTTGCAAGCGCTACCTGATCTCGCGCAATTTGGACATTTTTCGTGCATCTCGAGGTACTAATCTGGCTGTCTTAGCCTGACATTTACGCTCCACCGCTATTTCTCGCGTCTCACCTGACGTTCGCTTAATGTTTACTACCTTACTTTTACGCCATTGACTTCATTTCTGACATGATTTATGTATTCGAAAAACTCTGCAGCCCTCCTTTGAATTTCCTTAATTTCTTTCATAACTTACTCTTCTCTCTCTTACTCCTTCTCTTGTCACTTCTGAATTTCCCTAACATCTTTAATGAGGATATCCCGTCATTGGTGTTCTTCCGGCCGTCTCTTTTCTTGCTTTTCCTGTGGTCTCTTCTCTGCCTCTTGCATAAATTGAATCATCGATTGTAATTGTGCGCTTTCAGTTACGTACCCTGGAGTCAATTACTCAATTACTCCATGACGTCTTGTGCGTGAAATAGGACTGTAACTTTCCCTGATTTTATCTCTTTCCGTACTTACAGAATATACAAGACCTGCCGCCTCGGCGTCGTTTTCACTTTTATTTCCCGAGTAAACTGAACCCTCATCACCGGACTATTCTGCATTTCATGATAGCGCTATATCTGCAAACTGATTTCAATAAACTTCTTGCGCTGTTCTATTCTGTTCTGAATCAATGGCTGGCTCTTGTTTCACTCAGGACGACACTATTGCGCAGCCTTTCTCATTATACAAACAAACTTTGCTTCTTGTAAGCATTTAAATACATTGCTACTTACACAAGTCTGACTCTTACGGATCACGCTCCAAGACGCTTTTCTGATTTTCTTCTTAATAATACACACATTTATGCATAAGGCTATGAAACATGCCAATGACATTCTGTCATACACAGCCCCAAAATAAAATGTCTTCCACAAAAACTTGTATAACACCGCTGGCAACAACGAAGCATCAGCAATGAAGCGACGCAGACGTCACTGACAACAAAACTAGAAAGAAAAGCACAAACAAGCCATACATCGAAATAGAATGACTACACCATACTACTAATTGCTAAGATACAACGCATAGCGCCAAAGCTGAGTATAAATGTTCTCAGTGCACCATAGTCTCGCTTTGAAAAAAGAGAAGAAACACGCCTGTTCCTCAACATAACGCACTAACTACCTGGTGGAGAGAGTATGAATGACAACATTGGTGTATTTGAGTTTGCTAAGTAATAAGTTCTATCAAACCCTTAATAATCACAACTTTCCGGAGAACCAGATGGTAAATCTTACACAAAAAATGACGAACACAAATCAGATAACGAATTGTTTTTGATAAGCAAAACATACATTGGAGCGGAAGCTACACAAGTTCTGCCCTGAATTAATGTCTCTTACAACTCAGTCTCACTGGGTCTACTCGTATCCAACGGAATTTCGAATGGAATAGTCCAAACTATGATTCGCCTGAGAACAGGGAGCTGTAAACATCATTTAGAGGAACATTTACTAGCTGTGACCATTTAATAACCATATGTCCAGCAGAACTTCACGCTTTCACCTTTGTTCAGGCGGCACCAGAAAACATCGCGCTGTAGGGAGGAGTTGCGGCTGCTGTAATGCTCTGAAGCTCCACGAAAATATGCAAACTACGCTATCTGTCGTTCTCAATATCAAAACGGAGAAACTTCCCTTTCAGACCCCTGAAATCCAGGTAGGTTTCAGTGTGAGGTTCGTTGGTCGGGCCAAACCAATTTGACTCACAGTCACGACGTAGCGGGCTGGAATTCTCAAATGTCAGACGGCCGACTCGGCACTAATAAGTTCACCCTCGTGACACACGATATATCTGAGATGATATGCAGTTGCACAGCCGGTATAGTTGTAAACTGCCACAGGCTTTTAGTCCACCACAAGATACCGCCCGCAAGCCGAACTCACTAGGGAAACACCTGAAGTTCTCCACTAGAGAAGGACGAGAGGAAGAAGTGCACCTTTGAATCGCAACCATTTTTCACAAACACTCGGTAGGGGACCTGAGTTAGCAAAACGAAACCGCGTCCACATAGCACAAATCAATCGAATTTTATTCTACTCATTGAATCTCCTCTCTTGACCGTTCTGCTGGCCTGGTGGCCAGTCGAAACACTGCGCCGGGTTTCCCACGCTGGGGCAAAGCCTCTCCTTCGCGTATACTGAGGGGAATCAGAGCCTCCAAATCTCTCTTGTGTGAAAAAGGAAGACTTTAGACTAATGAAGCGTCACTCTCAAGGTAAGTACAGTCATGTTTTGGTAAAAGACAGAGTCCTTCATTTACGGAGTGATCTAATTCTTCTGGGCCGAATTTTTCAATATCTGAAAGAAGGCTGTAAAGCTTACCAGACAGTCGTGACTTCTAAATATGGTATTCCCGCTCACAAAAAAACCTGGCGAAGTCCGGGAGTCATAATGGGGGCTATAGACGTATCTCCACTAGAGACATCCGCCAGTCACTCTGTTCGTATCGTCCCAGCCTCTAACATGAGAATAAATGGAGTTTCATAGCTTTCCCACCGTTTGCGGAGAAGCTTAATTTATTGGAGGCTCTCTTAAATAGCTTTCTCTATCAATTTTCAGCCATCCGGCCAGATTCCATGATACACTGGCGCCGGGCGTACTTAAAATGTTTTTCGGACAGGCACCCTTCTTTCCGACCCGGTGAGGCAGGGGGAGAGACTTTTGACCAGAAGTCCCTCTGAAGGTCAGAACCACTGAATAGTGTTCATCTCTCCCTCGGTTCTTGGTCGTCTCTCCTACTGCCCCCCCCCTCCCCCACTTAATAAAAATAATATTCAGGTCTCACATGTAGTTACAAGAACATTTTGCACACTATTTACTCATGCAGAAAAGTCATTAATCACACGTGGCAGAGGCATTACCCAGATCAAGCCCAAAAAATATGAATTATTATCTACCTGTCTTTGTTGTTAAAATGAGGGTGTAGAATGTCACGTCTCAATGCCTATTATAGTTTTCACATGAATCTGTACACTTCCCAGAACAGTTTTATAGACTGAAGACTAATTTATATTACGATATGATGTCAGTGTCTTAGGCATGAATTTGTCACCTGACGATAAGGATTTTGTATTTCGTTTAACATGATGCTGTGAATACTACCATGAACCTGATGACGTCAGGCGACTGAAACTGGTTGTACAAGTTGTAGCGTTGCTCTTGGGGAACGAAAATAAAAAGAACTGTTACTTTTTTTTTAATGTCGAAAAAGTGAATATTTTGGTGGGCCACTTGGCAACAGAATCAGGGATTGATTACACTATTATAATAACATACGTTGAGCATTAAATACCTGAATAAGAGCAGCATATTGATATATATATATATTTATATTTGATATCGTTCGGAAGAAACATTATCATTTCTCTGCATTTTTATAGTCGCGATGTAGTCATACCCGGATCAACACTAAGGGACCAGAAGATTTATAGACTTTAAAAGAAATGCAACACTACACAATTAAAAAAAAAGGAGTTGGTTCAGAAATAATAGGAAAACGATAATGTTCCTTCTGCCTCATGCTGCATTCGGCCCATCAGCGTGATCGTATTTCTGGTGATGAAGTAACACAAAAATAATTATCATACAGGTAAATAAGGAGATGGAATCATCAAGGTTAATTTAAGAAAATAAGCACACTTATCTTTAACACACGTTTTTTAATGCTACGTACCTTTTCATATTAAATTACAATAGATGACCATTGTGGTTAGATACTTTATACATAACAGTAAAAATGTCCTCTTGACGCTGTCTGTTCGATATCAGTTACAAGAAACTACATGTTTTCTGTTTGAAAAAAATAACAATTAGCATATTCACTCAATACTTTCACTTAGAATATAAAATACAGTTGCGGAACGCAGCAAGTCCGTGTCCGCCTCTCATGGAATACAAACAGTAAAAGGTGAGGCGCCAAAAACCTCATTTGTCTTGAAACAACAGAATTCTTTTTTACACCATTAATCGATACATGTACATAGAGATTTACTGGCACCGCGCAAGAACGGCAAAAATAAAGAATAATAGATTCTGTCGCTGCTATGCGATGGTTCATTTCTTTTACTTTACAATTGTTCGATAACTTTAGGCCATCAGGCGTTTACTATTGAGCGTATATTAATGTTTGTGAGGCGAAAATTACTAATATTACAAAGTATTCTACTAGCAGTTCAAGGCAGTAATAAGTCGTTGTTCAAATATATAACACATGGGTGGGGGAGGCACCACCGCCTGAAGATATGTTAAAAAGGTGTTTGTTTTTATGCCGCCGGCCGAAGTGGCCGCGCGGTTCTGGCGCTTCAGTCTGGAACCGCAAGACCGCTACGGTCGCAGGTTCGAATCCTCCCTCAGGCATAGATGTGTGTGATGTCCTTAGGTTAGTTAGGTTTAACTAGTTCTAAGTTCTAGGGGACTAATGACCTCAGCAGTTGAGTCCCATAGTGCTCAGAGCCATTTGAACCATTTTTTATGCTGTCAGTGGGTGCCCGATGTGCCATGAATCGTATGATGAGCATGGCAGGATGTATGAGTGACGACACCGGATTCCACGTTATGTGGCTTGTTGACAACTACTGATCATTAAAATTGCTACACCAAGAAAATGCAGATGATAAAAGGATATTCATCGGACAAATAT
Organism: Schistocerca cancellata; assembly: GCF_023864275.1. Lineage (NCBI taxonomy): Eukaryota > Metazoa > Arthropoda > Insecta > Orthoptera > Acrididae > Schistocerca > Schistocerca cancellata. The sequence goes on from NC_064634.1 coordinate 264,831,498, forward strand.
ATTATACTAGAACTGACATGTGATAACATTTTCACGCATTTTGGGTGAATAGTTCCTGAGAAATCAGTACCCAGAACAACCATCTATGGCCGTAATAACAGCCTTGATACGCCTGGGCATTGAGTGAAACAGAACTTGGATAACGTGTACAGGTATAGCTGCCACTGCAGCTTCAACACGATACCACAGTTCATCAAGAGTAGTGACCGGCGTATTGTGACGAGCCAGTTGCACGGCCACCATTGGATAGACGTTTTCAGTTGGTGAGAGATCTGGAGAATGTGCTGGCCCTGAGCAGCAGTCGAATATTTTCTGTATCCAGAAAGGCCCGTACAGGACCTGCAACATGCGGTCGTGCGTTATGCTGCTGAAATGTAGGGTTACGCAGGGATCGAATGAAGGGTGGAGCCACGGTCGTAACACATCTGAAATGTAACGTCCACTGTTCAAACTGCTGTCAATGCGAACAAGAGGTGATCGAAACGTGTAACCAATGGCACCCCATACCATCACTCCGGGTGATAGGAATACAAACTTCCAATAAGCGTTCACCACGATATCGCCAAATACGGATGCGACCATCATGGTGCTATAAACAGAACCTGGATTCATCCGAAAAAATGACGTTTTGCCATTCGTGCACCCAGGTTCGTCGTTGAGTACACCATCGCAGGCGCTCCTGTCTGTGATGCAGCGTCAAGGGTAACCGCAGCCATGGTCTCGAGCTGATAGTCCATGCTGCTGCAAACGTCGTCGAACTGTTCGTTCAGATGATTGTTGTCTCGCAAACGTCCCCATCTGTTGACTCAGGGATCGAGACGTGGCTGCACGATCCGTTACAGCCATGCGGATAAGATGCCTGTCACCTCAAGTGTTAGTGACACGAGGTCGTTGGGATCCAGCACGGGGTTCCGTATTACCCTCCTGAACCCAGCGAATCCATATTTTGCTAATAGTCATTGGATCTCGACCAATGGGAGCAGCAATGTCGCGATATGATATTCCTCAGTCGCGATAGGTGATGGTACGCATTTCTCCTCCTTACACGAGGCATCAAAACTACGCTTCACCAGCCAACGCCGGTCAACTGCTGTTTGTGTATAAGAAATGGGTTTGAAACTTTCCTCATGTCAGCACGTTGTAGGTGTCGCCACCGGCGCCAACCTTGTGTGAATGCTCTGAAAAACTAATCATTTGCATATCACAGCATCGTCTTCCTGTCGGTTAAATTTCGCGTCTGTAGCACGTCATCTTCGTGGTGTAGCAATTTTAATCACCAGTAGTGTAGACACGATAGGAAACTACGTTTTCGAAGTTAACATTATAAACACATTGTGAGGGTGAAACAGGCGGAACAGAGTGTAGAGGCAACGACAACATAAGAGCTCCGATGGTGGAGCATCTTGAGCCGGCATTGTGCAACAGATGCTCAGAAATATCTACTAGGTATTTTTTTCTGAACGGTAAAACACGATGGTTACACATCTGAGTGCTGAAATTGTCAACAAAAAATTCGGCTTTTCCTTTCGATTGAGAAGAGAATCTTGCACTTCGGGTACGTTGAATTCCATTTTGTTGGAAAAACTGTTGAAATTACGATGAAGAAATCTGCGAACAACTATCCAAAAACGTCTGTGGGGCAATCGTTCTAAGTAAAAGGAAAAAAAAAGAATCAGATGTTTTGGTTGTACTAGCACTAGTATTAGAACGCACAGGAAAGATAAAAGGATATTTGCTAAATGCATCAACAATTCTGTGCCATTTTGTGTTCCAGAAAGAATGCATATAGATGCATTGCCAGGAAGCATTAGATGGAGGCCAATTGAAAAATTCTTGGTGTTCTCCTGCCGCGTTATCAGCGCATGTATTTCGAGAGGCGGTCATATCTTCTGTTTGTATATCCAGCTCTCGCTGTGTATAACACTGACGCCCTAGCTGCTCAGTTCATACGATTACCCACTGTCGTTTATGTAACAGTTGCAACACAAGTTTAAGGTGTTCTGGGTGTTATCGAGAGGCGAATGATTACGCTCTTTGGCTGTTACACAGCCACGATTTCCTGCATAATGCACTAAGGGGCATGTATGGCGACTCTGAAGCTTTTACAGGTGTAGCGGACTAGTGGGGCATGCCCCTAATTCCAAGGAGCGATCCTTGTACATGTGCTTCATCCACTGATCGTTTATACCCTAGCTGGGTTAGGGGCATGTATCTGGCAGTCATGGAGGAAGTTCCCAGCTGGCAAATGGAGCGTGGAGTCCATTCATAGTCGAGAAGCTGAGTGGGCGTCTCCAGAGCAGCGCTTGACTAAGTGCACGACACCAGCAATCCGCAATACGTTTTCGATGGCGGATCCACTCACGCAAAGGCCTGGATAGTGGTTGGAGTGGATCCTTGTGCGTAATAATTCCCGGACAACGTGTAGTATGGATCCACCCCACTGTATGTTAGATCCTCCTATGTTAGGTTCGACGCTTCCACCACATTCGGTGACGATGAAGTGCGAGAGAGAGAGAGAGAGAGAGAGAGAGAGAGAGAGAGAGAGAGAGAGAGAGAGAGTGCGGGACCCGTGCCTGAGAACACAGCACATTAAATAGCTTAATTGCGTAGTGTTTACAATAGAATAACATCAGGCCCCTAATTCCAAGGAGCGATCCTTGTACATGTGCTTCATCCACTGATCTTTTATACCCTAGCTGGGTTAGGGGCATGTATCTGAGTTGGGTGGTGTAAACAGTAGTAGCAGACCACAATTGAAATGTAAAATGAGCAGGTACTTGTGGAAAATCGAGGCAGCAACAGCATGAGAAATCAGCTCCGTACAAAGGGCAGCTCTCTGTTGCAGCTCCCTACACGTTGGAGTGGAAGTCAAGTCAATATGCAGAACTGTTTCCAGACTTACAGTTTCCATCAACTGTACCATTCCCGAGTCTGTAGGAATGATCTCTCATGCATCGGCGCAGGGTAATGAATTATTCCCTTACTTCAAGTTTCTGTTATATTCCTTGCGCAGCCATGAAACATCGACTGCACACCATCCAGCGCAGCGTCGCTAAACGGCTTCAAGAAGGCGGTGACTCCTTCCTTGCTTGTGTCCGTCCTGACCCCCACAGTAGCCGACACAACATCCTTTGCTTGCAACAGTTGCCGAGTCTCATATATGACAGCTACGATACGGTGGTTAGTATACTCTCAACTATCTGGCTCGATTAATTTCATGCTTTTCCCATCTGAAATGCTTCCATGAAGCTCATCAAGAAGAGGGAAATTCTCCGGACCTTTAGCAGGTAGACGAATATTACCGATATAAAAATCAAGCCACAACTAGTTATGTTAGCAATAAGAGCACATACATATCGAAAAAATGTGGAAACTTTTGCAAACTTTGGAATAATACTCTTGGCTTTGCAACTTAATAAAAATATCACGGAGTTCAGTAGCCTTGTAAAGAGAGTGAGTCTCTTATTTATAGAGAGGGCGAATTTCAGTTGAATTCGGCATGGAATCCTATCGTTGATAAACTTCATGACCTCCGTAGTCGGTGCAGTTCTATGATGAAACCACGGGAAGAGAATCGAACTGATATAGATGCGGCGAGTTCTCACCACTGAGGGTGCGCGGCGCAGCAGAATCGGACCCATTCAAGAAGCGCATGCGCAACGCCAAGTGAATCCACCATGCATGTGCCGGCCGGGCCTCAAATACCAGAGCTCAGTGCGTTTTCGCCAGTATCACCTGAAGATGGCCACAGGACTTTGCGCCGAAATATTGTGGCAGTAAGTTACAAACGTCCGGCAGATCGCCCGAAAAGTTTGTGGAGCAATATATGTACGCCGGGTAAGTTCTAACTCTTACTCTCCTGCAAAGGCTCAAATGGCTCTGAGCACTATGGGACTCAACATCTTAGGTCATAAGTCCCCTAGAACTTAGAACTACTTCCTACACTTTAGTCATAGATTGCTATCCTATACCCTCTTACCACGTATCAGCGCAAAAGTTTCTCAGCAGCTGCGCACTTGTGCATCAGTAGGAGGCAATTCTTTCAGCAGCAGCTAAAGTACATTTACCCGCCAATTTTGAGTGGTATTGTGGTCTAGAGCATACAGCAAGGTGAATGTATATACATGCACATTCAGAAAGGGGGCAAAACCCCCATCAGACGTCCTAAGTTGCGTTCTATACACCAAGATGAGCACCTCTGGTTCATTAAGTCTGGGGTAGTGGAACTCGACGTAGTTGTCTCTAGGACAAACAGCTCCAGCACAAGCAGATGTCTCTATGAGTAACGGAATTCATCCTGAGTCAGTCCTACTACATCACGATTATTTGCTGGAAAACATTCCTCCTATGTTCATTCATTATCGTCTTTTTCCATACCCCATGTCTGGCAACAATATCTCATTAGTTGATCACATTTCCCACCAAAAATAAATACATTACTTTCGACTCTAGCATTTCTCCCCTCAATTCACAAGTGGGAGCGGGTAATAGCGGAAAATGAGGGTGGGCTGGGGGTGGCTGTATGACAGTCTCGAGCACTCTCTGGCGGCTGTATTGTGGAATAGAAAAGTTGGTATTCGAACTTTAAGGAGAAATTACACGCAAAGGTGACTGGAAAAAGTGAGGGTGGGGGGATATGGAAAGTGAGAGCAGGGCAGCGGAATGTGTGGAGGGCAATACAGCTGCTGGATAACACTACCAAGAACACATATCCTGCCAAAACTCGAAATAAATAAAGGCTGTACCTTATGTCCTTCCTCACCAGCAGCTCATCACTGACACTTTTCCCACTAGTTCAGAAGTGGAGGAGGGGATGGGAAGTGGGGGAGGGCAAGAGGGAAGTAAGGGATGGGAGGGGGCAAGTGAGGAAAAATGGGGAGGGGCAGGTTAAGTGGTTCAGAAATGAACTGGAGAGAGGCCGACAAATGAGAAATAGGGGAGGAGGAGAAGAAAGAGGGGGAGGGCTGATGGGTTTCTCAGATGGATCAATTATCCCCAGGGCCTCATAAATCAATTACCATAACAATAGGTGTCCCCAGGAAATCATAGATTAATTAGCACAACAACAGGTTAAGGGGATTATGTCAGCAGGGTAGTTAATTAGCATATCAATGTCGTATCAAAAGTTGCGTTGTGCTCTCTTTGCGCCGCTACTCCTGTCATACTGTGCCTTCTTTTTGTCAGTGTTTGCCATAAATTCCTCTCCTCGACGATGATGCAGAAAACCTTCTCATTTCTTACCATATCAGTTCTAATACTCAACATTTTTCTATAACACCACATCTGAAATCCTTCTAATCTCCCACAGATCATTTTTCACTTTCATACAATGCTGTGCTCCGAACGTCTGTTCCCATAAGGCCAGTGCTAGTCTGCTTTTTATATCCTCGTCACTCCATCCGTCATGGGTTATATTGCTGCGTAGATCATCAGCGAATCCTTTCACATTGATCTTAATCCTACTCTTGAACCTTTCTTTAAATTCCACCATTGCTTCTCCCATAGACAAACTGTGTACTACACGTTTCTCCCTGTAGTGTTCTTCCTGTTATTGTCAGAATTCACTTCAGCTTCCACCATTTTGTGTTGTCGAACGCTTCTTTCAAGTCGCCAAATACGATGAAGGTATGTGTTGAATTTTCTTCAGTCTTGCTTCCATTACCAGCTGCAACGTCAGAACTTTCTCCGCGGTGCCGTTATCTTTCCTAAAGCCAGACTGATCATCATATAACAGATCCTCAGTTTCCTTTAATATCCATGTATATATTTTTCTTGCCAGCAAGTTGCATGCATGAGGCGTTCAGCTCAGTGTGTGAAAATTCTCGTACTTGTCGGCTCTTGCTATCATCGGAAGTGTGTGAATGATGTTCTCCCGAAAGGCTGACGATCTACTACCAGTCTCACACGTGCTACACTCCAATGTGAACAAATATTTTGTTGCCACTATCACGTTATGAAACAAATCCATCCACTCATAACTCAATGTACTCTTTGCACCTATGCTCTATTGCCTCTGCATTTAACAGTTCAGTTCCCATTAACCTCTTAGTGTTACCGCCCTTATTTTTAATTTCACCGAAATTTATTTTCAATTTTATATATTCCAAGACAGTCCTTCTGATAAAAATTGCTTTTTGGATTTCTTTTAATTTTTTGTGCAGCCATTTCGCCTCACATTCCCCAAACTTCTTATCTGTTTCATTCCCAAGTGACTCGTATTTCTGCAATATTGACATTCCCTGAACATTTCTGCATTTCCTTCATTCGTCGATGAACTGAGGTACTTCTTCTATTACCCATGTTTTCCTCGTCCTTTTTGGAAATGTCCATTCCTCTTCAGCTGGGCTTCTGAGTAACTCGTTACCGCCCGCGTCTCGTGGTCGTGCGGTAGCGTTCTCGCTTCCCACGCCAGGGTTCCCGGGTTCGATTCCCGGCGGGGTCAGGGATTTTCTCTGCCTCGTGATGGCTGGGTGTTGTGTGCTGTCATTAGGTTAGTTAGGTTTAAGTAGTTCTAAGTTCTAGGGGACTGATGACCATAGATGTAAGGTCCCATAGTGCTCAGAGCCATTTGATTAGCCAACTCGTTACCGCAGTATCTATAGTCTCAGAGATCTTCAAGCGTATCTCTTCATCCCTTAGTATTTCCGTAACCAACTCCTTTGTGCACTGAATCTTCCTGAAGAACCACTTAAACTTCAGTTTCTCTTCATCACTACATTGTAATCAAAGTCCACATTGATTGGCCATAACATTATCACAGTCTACCTAATAACCGGTAAGTCTACCTTTGATAGGATAACAGCGACTACGCATCATGGCATGGAAGCAATGAGGTCTTGATAGGTCACTGGAGGGAGTTGGCATCACAAGTCACCTAATTACCGTAAATTCCGTGGAAGGGGCAATGAGTACTGGCGCCACATTCAATCGTGTCACTCCTGTGTTCGATCGGGTTCAGATCTGGCAAGCAGGGCGGCCAGCACATCAATTGAAACTCGCCTTTGTGCTCCTCGAACCACTCCTTCATATTCCTGGCCTTGTGACATGGCGCATTATCCTACTGAAAGCTGCCGCTGCCGTTGGGAAACATGATCGTCATGAGGGGGTGTATGTGGTCAGCAACCAGTGTACGATATTCCTTAGCTCATGGTGCCTTGCGCGAGCTCCAGTGGACCCATGGATACCCATGTGCATATTCCTCGGGCATAATGGACCCGCCGCCAACTTGTCTACATCCGGCAGCAGAGGTGTGAAGGAGCCGCTCCCATAAAAGACGACGGACTGACGCCCTCCCATCGCCATGATGAAGAAAGTCTCGGCATTCATCACACCATGCCACGCTCTGCCACTGCAGCAACGTACAGTGCCGATGGTCACGTGCCAATTTTAGCCGTAGTTTCCGATGCCGTGGTGTTAACTTTGGCACACGCATGAGTCGTCGTCTCTGGTGGTCCATCGTTAGGAGTGTTCGATGCGGTGCCTGTTCAGACACACCGGTAGTCTGCCCAGTATTAATATCTGATGTTAGTCCTGCACCCATCTTATTTAATCAGTCTAATCAACCTACGACGTTTGACATCTGTAATGAGGGGTTGACCTACTATACGACGTCTGGACGTGGTTTCACCGTGGTTTCGTCACGTGTTGAAAACACTTACCACAACACTCCTAGAACATCTGACAATTCGTGCAGTTCCCGAAATGCTCGTGCCGAGCCTTCGTGTCTTCACAATCTGGCCTCGGTCAAACACAGGTAGCTCGGGCGGTTTCCCCATTCTACGCACTGACAGCACGCCACTGATACTGCATCCACCTAGTGTGTGTCTGACCAGCAGTCATTTGTCGCCAGTTGAAGCTGCTATCGCCTGACGGGTTTATATCGATGGTTCAAATGGCTCTGAGCACTATGGGACTTAACTGCTGAGGTCATCAGTCGCCTAGAACTTAGAACTAAAACCTAACTAACCTAAGGACATCACACACATCCATGCCCGAGGCAGGATTCGAACCTGCGACCGTAGAGGTCGTGTGGTTCCCGATTGTAGCGTCTAGAGCCACTCGGCCACTCCGGCCGGCGTTTATATCGATGATAGGTCGTTGGTCATGACGTTCTACCTGATCGGCACATATCGGCTTATACGTACAGCTTACAATTCAATATTTGATTTCGGAAATTCTGCCTGACGAATAACGGTACCTAACTGAAACCTTGTAAGTATATCCCAGCCTTATCCACGCACACCTCAGCTCTTGCGACTCTTCAGCAGATTATTCATTATTTCGGGCTCAAAGTTTATGTAGAACTGAATTAGTTTCTCCTCTCTCTGTCTTACCAACAGGCTCACATTCTCCAGCAACCATTTTTCTTCTCCTTCCCCTAAGACAGCATTCCAATCACGGATGACTATTAGATTTTCACATACCCTTTTCGTACTGCATTACTCGTTTAATATCTTCAAGTTCTTCCTCCATCTCTTAATCTTCTGCTTGCAACGTCGGCATCTAACGTAAGCATCAACCTTTACTGTCGGTGTCAGTTTACTGACGATTCTGATGAGAACAATCCCATCACAGAACTGTTCACAGTTTATGAACAGTAGGGCAGACAGTGAGTTCTTGTGAACAATTCTGTGATAGGGTTGTTATCATCAGGGTCGACAGCAGACAAAAAAAAAGTTGAGGTATATATGCAATGGCCCAAGCAGAATATGAATAGATAAAGAAGGAATTTGAGGATATTGAATGGGTAATTCAATACGTAAATGGAGATGGAAACCTAACACCCTTGGGCACTGCAATGCGGATCGGATGTAGGAGAAAGAGTAGAAGAAAGCAGAATATGAACTTGGTAGAAGGACTGAGAGAGGAGAAAGACTGAATTTTGCAGTAAATTTCAGATAGTTATGGTGGATACTATCTTCAAGAGGTGTGAGTTACAAGATGATTTCAATTGTATTGCATCATGCAGGCAGAGATTTCGAAATCTGATAAAAGACTGTAAGGTTTACCCAGGAGCAGATAGATTCAGATCACAATTTAGTTACGATTAAGAGTAGACTGAAGTGTAAGAGACTCGTCAGGAAGAAACAATGCGCTAAGAAGTGGGATACATACATATTAAGGAACGAAGACATGCGCTTGAAGTTCTCCGAGGCTGTAGATACTACAGTATAGAATACCTCAGCAGGCGTTTCAGTTGAAGAAGGAGGAAAATCTCTAAGGAGGGCAGTGAATGAAATTGGAAAGAATGATATAGATACAGGAGTGTTAACTACGAGGGAACAATGGGTAACAGAGGGAATACTTCAGTTGATGAACGGGGAAGGAACAAAATTGTTTATGGTAATTCAGGAATACAAAAATACAAGCCACATAGGAATAAAATAATTGGGAAATGCACGGAAGCTGAGGCGACATGGCTGCATCAAAAATGTGAAGAAATCAAAAAAAGAAATCGTTGTCGGAAGGACTAACTCAGGGAAATAGAAAGAACGTTCTGTGATATTAATACCGAGGGCAGTATAATTAGTACTAGAATGGTAATACCCCTCTATGAGGGTGACTACTTATCTTATGACATGACAGAAAAAGAAACAGGTGTCGATAGGGAGGAGATAGGGGATCCAGGATTAGCCAGTATGTAACTGTTTTGCAGGACTCGCGGTCAGATAAAGAAGAAAGAATAGATAACATTCCATCGAAATTTCTAAAATCATTGGCGGAAGTAGGAACGAAACGACTGTTCACATTGGTGTGTAGAATGTGTGAGACAGGTGACGTGCCATCAGACCTTCAGATAACCATCGTCGACACAGTTCCGAAGTTAGCAACAGCCGACAAGTGCAAGAATTATCACAAAACCAGCTAAACACCTCATGCTTCCAACATGCTGGGAAGAATAATATATAGAAGAATGGAAAAGAAAACTGAAGAAATGTTAGCTGATGATCAGTTTGGCTTTAGGGAAGGTAAAGGCACTAGGGAGGCAGTTATGACGTTGAGTTTGATATGGAAGGAAAACTTAAGAAAAACGACAATGTGAAATGGTGCAAGAAATTTTAAATACTGAGAAAAGTAGGTGTAAACTATAGGGAAAGATGGGTAATGTATATAAGTACAGGAACAAATAGGGAACAAGAAAAGACGAAGAACGAACTGATAAGACTAAAAATGGGTTAATACTGAAAAGTACTCTAGAGTGTAGAATATGGATTAAGAGTAAATCGAAGGAAGACGAAAGCAATGAGAAATAGCACAAACGTGAGCAGCCAGAAACGTGTCAGAAATGGGAGTCACGAAGTATATGAAGTCAAGGAATTCGATTATCTTGGCAGCAAAAGAACTAATGATGGATGGAGCAAGGAGGACATCAAAAAGCAGACTAGCACCGGCAAAAATGGCATTCTTGGCCTAGAGATGTCTACTACTCTAAAATTAGCCTTAATTTGCGGATGGAATTTATGAGAACTTACATTTGGGCCACAGCTTTGAATGGTAATGAAACATGGACTGTGGGGAAACTGGAACAGAAGAGAATCGAAGCATTTGACATGCGATGCTATAGATGAATACTGAAATTTATGTGGACTGATAACTTAAGGTTTGAAAAGGTACTTTATTAATGAATGGACTAATACTCTTACAACAAGAAGGGATAGGACGATTGGGGTTGTGTTAAGATGTCAGGAAGTAACCTCCATGATTCCAGGGGGTGCTGTACAGGGAGACACAGGTTGGAATGCATCCAACAAGTAATTGAAGCCGTAGGTTACCATTGACACAGGAGATAATTTAGTGGCGGGCCGCATGAAACCAGTCAAAGACAGACCAAAGAAAAGTGGGCAATTGGTTGTGCTCGTAAGGTAGGTGCTTCCGTAAGCATAGTATTCGAAGTGTTTTGTTTTTCAAGAGGCTCCGTGTTGATGATTTATACCGTATACCGGGAAAAGGGGAAAGTGTCATGCGCTAAGTCACAAAGTGTGATCATGACGGATGGACATTGAAGAGGTCTGTGAAGATAAATAACTGCATAACTGAAAGTCGCACTCACGAACACTTTCACCACCAAAACAAGGCGAGGGTATCGCTATAAGCAAGAAACTACAGGTCGAACCAGTAATCAGTGATGCAGGTACCCCTCCCACCACCTCCCCCACCCCTAAGAGTGAAACATGGCGGCGGTTTGGTGAGGATGTAGGTAGAACCAAGACAGAAGGGGAATCGAAGTGTTTGGAATGTGATACCACAGAAGAATTTTGAAAACCATTTTGCCTGATAAGGAATGAGGAGGTTCTCCGTCGAATCGGTGAAGGGTAGAGTATTTGCGAAACACTGACAAGGAGAACGGACAGGACGGTAGGACATGTGTTAAGACATCGGGCGAGAAACTTCCATGGTACTACGTAGTACTAGTGGAAGCAGTATAGGGTAAAAACCGTAGGGAAAGAGAGAGATTGGAATAGATCCAGCAAATAATTGAGGACGTAGTTTGTATGTTGGAAGAGTTACGCTTAAGTGGAAAGGTTGGCACAGGAGATAAATTCGTCGGAGGATGACTTTTGGCAGCACCTACCGGAGATCCAAATGAAAGGGATATTCCGGAATCTTTTGCCAATGGCGAGATCATCATGAAACGTTTTCAGTTATATGCCACATGTCCTGTGGATACACATTATGTGTCTTTAATGCAGTGGTTTCCACTGGCTTCTGCATCCTCATGCCGTTCATCATTACTGATTCGTCCCCAATGGGGGAGTAATGATTGCAACTTAGGAACACTTTCAAACCTTACAGGCATTAGCAGAATGTAGGTGACTTCTTAATCCGGAAGATTTCGCTCAACATTACTGATGAAGTACTAGTATGTATCTCAATAGGTACACACTGATAGCAAACCTGCAGAGAGATGAACGTTTTGCGGTTGATACTCTGAAGGCGACGGTGCAATGTGCTGGCATGGAGACGACTCTCTTAGTCTGAATTGTGATTGACGAATTGTTTAGCTGTACGAATTTTCGGGGAGAGGTAGTTAATATGAGACAAGTGTCCTACAAAGCATTTGTATGTACGATTCTGTCGCTTTAATCTCCTATTCCTGTTTGAACTGCGAGGAGAAGTTGGGGATATTCATAATAAGAGACAGTATGTACCTAAATATTCTGAAGTCGAAATTTGTATGAAACAGAACTTACATTTCGTTTAGTTTATGTACCCACTTTCTGGGTATGTGTCACTTTGATGTCAGTGTCGGGACTGCGCAAGATGGAGAAAGGGGTTTTTGTGATCAAGTGCTCGTAACATTCTGAGGCGCAGCGCCTTGCATCGCGACTGTGTAAGCAAGAGACGGAGGCGAGCAGGTAGATTCAGCGAGTCATGGTTATCTCATAACTCAAGCTGTCAGATCCAGGAGCTGGCTGCAAGTAGCTTCGACTGGGCCGAAAGGTGTCAGAATCTTACGGACTATGAAATATACGTAGTTGAAAAGTATTTTGGAAACAAAACTGACCTGTAGTGGCTATTACGACTTCCATTAATTATTATTAATTTCTTTTATTATTGGTGTGAATGATGGGGGAGGGGGGGCAAAGTATTAGATGAAAGAATAGTCTCATGTATATTAACTGAGTATACGTTAGCCTGAGAACTGTGCACTGAGAGTGTGTATCAGACTGAGGGGAAATTGTAAACTGCAGCTAGATCGTTTATGGCACAGACAAAAACGAGATTTATTTCACAATAGTATTGTTATTTAAAGAGGGAGTTATTTTAATATTTGCGGATCTTATAAATTTGTTTGGAAACTTCTCGTGAAAGTTATTAAGTTCTGCTTTATCAAAAGTATAGGACGCGGGATTGCGCGGTGTAATACTGATACTGAATCGGTTACGATGTATATAAGCCAATCAGGAGACTGTAAGTTCGAGCGTATTTTGTGGCCTAAGATAATAGCTTGGTAAAGCCTACGCGCAGTTCGGAGCTCTGCCTTCATGTTCGGATAATTTTAGGTAATAATGATTTAAACTTGACCGTGGAGTGCTGGAAAGTGGATGTGAATGTATGACAAGAAAGAACGCGTGAAAATTTGATTTTAATATTCAAACTGTGTCTTTTGAACAATCAAAATCCGCGGGCACGTTACAGAAGCAGTGAGCGCAAACTGAACTTTCTTAGTGGTCAAATTTCATAACATTTGAGCGAGCATGCGGTCACAGATACTTCGTTTTGTAATCCTTTCCGGTTCTAGGTTTGGTTCGATACCACAAGCTAGCTGTTACAATTGAATGTGACTTCATGTGTATGATGAATCTGTAACTTAAGAACAGCTCGGACTTGGCAGTGTTTTTCTATCTCCCTATATCGGAGATTTTATTCGGAGACTACCTCTCAGTTAATTGCTCAGCCAACCCAATACTGCAAAACATTTTCATGCGACGTATAAAGATGTCTAGTGCGGCTAGTTTTCACAGCAGCCGACGAGCATTACGCATCTTTCTAACAGGTAAATGGTGTGGACAAGATTCCATAAGAAGAAATTCGCCGCAAGGTGAGTGGACAGTATCTATATAACGAGTGCAAATAACTCCGCCATTGCAATTTCCTTTAAAACCTCTAAATGTTTGATCCATCAAAGGAAGCGGCTGTGCACCCAGCGCCCTGTTCATACTGTTGTTCGTGGCAGTAGTTGTCGAGCACCCTATGAAACTGCAGCTTCGAAACTGCAATCAAGTTCCTCAACGCCGTGAACTTCATGAGCTAAGAGTACTGTAAGCAAAATACTGGGACCAGGGTTTCAATGATATAGAATCTCTGTCCCCATTCTGTTAGCAACACGGTTTTGAATAATGGAGTCGTGAAGAATTTTGTCGAATTGACGATCCGTAAGAGCAGTTAAATTTACAGTTCCTAGCCATGCTCTTCAGTTCGTTCATTGAAAGACATGATTATGACGAATCTCATATTGAGATAATCATTTCCTTTGGGTATTTTAGACGTGGACACAAATTTGTGACTCCTTACAAGGATCACAGAGCAATTCAGATGAGTAAAATAATTAATCTGACGCAGTGTTATGCTCTACAATAGGTTTGTTATACGAGTCAAACTTTGAACAATAGCTAGCGTGCATTAAGATACTTAAGATTCGCTTTATAAACGTCGTGTGTGTGTGCCCGTGTGATTTTTTCTTTTTTTTTTGTGTGTCTTAGGTGTGGAAGTACTGCAAGGTAAACCCTTTACGTGATATTTGGATACATACTTTCAGACACGGCGCCTAGAAATTTAGATTATTCGGATACTTTAGAGAACAGTCAGGATGCCAGCTTTGGGGCTGTATTTTGATTCTCTGCTTAATTTAATGGATGTTAAAATCCTGCAATGGAATTAATGGCTTAAATACTAGGATCTGACTGGCGAAGAAGGTTGCGGGGGGGGGGGGGAGAAGGGGTCGGGGCTTGTCATGTAGTAATGATTACTAAAAACTACTCAACAGCCAAGATCGAAAAAATATTTTTTTACTTAAATAAAAAATATTCTTACGATCTTAGCTATTGAATGATTTTTAATGATTAAACAGATCGTCCTTCAGTTCCCTCGAAATGAGAAAATTCAGTCACAGTGATCTCGTCATTGTTAAGGGTGATGACGTCACTAATAAGAGGGATGACGTCTCCGATCAGAGCGATGGCGTCACTGATAAGGACGATGGGGCATGTGACATTGTGGGTAGGTGGCAGACCTAGAACTACGAGAGCCCACAGCCAAACAATGTCACGTTTGCCATGTCAAAAAATATTGACAGTACCTATTATCACAATACGACAGATATTCTAAATGCACATAGCTTTTATCATTTTCTTACGAAAACATTTATTTTCAGACGTTTAGCTCGTGTGATGCTGTGGGCAGCAAGATGCGCAACTCTGACCCCGATAGAACATATGTGGGACCAGTCGGACGGCAACTTCAATCCATTGCCGGTATCCTGGGGTGTGAAGGACCAATTAGAAGAGTTGTACGCCATCTTGCCACAGGGAAACATCCAAAGGCTGTATGACACCCATAGTAATGGGTTCAATGCATGCATCCATGCTAAACGTCACAGCAATTAGTGGTTCATAATGTGAATTCGATTGTGTTACTGTTTAAATAACATCACATACAATTTTCACGGGCGACGTTCTATTTCTATTGCTCTTCTTTCTTTATGTGCTTCACTTTCTTATCAATTGATGAATATATCTGAATGCTGTAGTTAGAGATGTCAAATTAAAATATGGCTACATCTTATCGAAATCTACACCTTGAATCAGTGTCTTTTGCAGACTATTTAGCCTGGACTACTAATTCGCTGGAGGATTTTCGAAGACTTACCCATAGCCGTAAAAAAATCCAGAGACTCTATATGAAGCATAAAAATCGTAGAGCGAAAGTCGTAAAACATTCGTTGTTTTAAACTATCGTTTCTGGTGTATGCTTGTATCTAAGAAGCAAGAGTGGACTGAAACATATCTGTAGTAATAATAGACAAGGGGCTGAAACCGAATTATATAAGAAAAACCTTCGTATCCGACTGTTCAAGAACTTTGAAATAAAGGTACTTCGTTATGGTAGGGATGCATGAGCTTTACGATCATCGGATAAGAGAGTTATGACAGTCCGTGAGATAAAGTTCATCCATCGAACAACAGGCTACACAGAAAGGGATTAGAAAGGAAAATATGGATACACTATAGTAAAGTGGACTTCAACTGCTCTGGTCTTTTTACTTCACTACAGAGGAAAATGGTTGTAACCGGAAACACAACAAACAGTTGTGTACTATATACCAAATTGTAAAACAACTGTGAGACGCCCAATAAAGGGACGAAAGAGGAAATGTAATTTCAGGCAGTAACAGCCGTCCTATTGAGATGTAAGGATAATGATCACGAGAATGATGGCATTTTTTAATCACTGCATTTTATCAGTTAAATGACTTATGACCGGTCCTTAATATCCTTTCAGCATTTCAAGTAAGTATAACTAAGAGGTTCAAATGGTTCTGAGCACAATGGGACTTAACATCGGAGGTCATCAGTCCCCTAGAAAGTAGAACTACTTAAACCTAACTCACCTAAGGACATCACACACATCCATGCCCGACACAGGATTCGAACCTGCGACCGTAGCGGTCGCGCGGTTCCAGACTGAAGCGCCTAGAACCGATCGGCCACAACGGCTGCAAGTATAAATAAGACAAATTCTATGTATGAAAGATTCACTGGTATCTTAAACATAGGAGCAGATACTTGAAATACCGAACGAAATTATTAATTGAATGACATCTTTAAACAAAAGATTATTATCTCAAATCTGCCAGATGTAACATTCGGTATCTTTACATCTACCTAATATTGTAAATACAGACAGCCAGGCAGTTTCTCAGTTCATTAACATTTATAATTTTAGAGCATACAATGATAATTAGGTGATGCACCACATAACAAAAAAAGCTGTCTTCCGCCATAAATAATCTGTATACTAAACAACTTACATCAGTGTGATGCTTTGTAGTGTTTTCCATGCACGCATTCCGGCTCCAGGAATAACGTGTCAGCGAGCGCTTTGGCAGGCGGCATCTGGCTCTGTGGATCAGTCCCGGAATGAGCCTTCTTTATGCTCTGCTATTTTCTAAAGCATCGGCAGTAGAATTAATTTATAGTCAAAGTTATCACGCTGGTCATAATCCCAGCCACCATAAAATTTGATTGCTTGGAAACTTTACGGTCGTATTGAATTCCGAGCTTATATTGCTGCAACAAGAACCAACAAACAGGAAAAAAGAGAGAAGAATTTCAATCACTTTGCGGTTCCGGCGTTGTATCATAGATTGTAGGTCAGCTATATTCAGCCAAGGCACGTAAACGAACTTTAGTTCGGCTTCTTATTTTCCTCCTGACTATAAAAAGAATTTCAGTAATCTGGGACTCGAAAAATACAACAAATGTTCGTAATTACAAAAATGTTATACTACGTAAGCTTTTAAACTGCTTAAACTATTCAATAATCATGTGCACATAGGCCTAATCAAATAATTCATGTTACGCTAGTATAAGTCAGCACCTATAGTAAAGCCGGTCGCTGTGGCCGAGTGGTTCTAAGACGCTTCAGTCCAGAACGGCGATGCTGCTACGGTCGCAGGTTCGAATCCTGCCTCGGGCATGGATGTGTGTGATGTCCTTAGGTTAGTTAGGTTTAAGTAGTTCTAAATATAAGGGATTGATGACCTCAGATGTTGAGTCCCATAGTGCTTAGAGTCATTTGAACGCACAATAAAGCTGTGGGCCGATATACTCAGTAAGGCTTGAAGATTGCCATAAGAACTAAGTAGCACCTGTTTTAGAAACGACATGGACTTAAAAAAATGGTGTAATTCTAAAAACAACACCCTTACTCTGATGGAGGAGCGTACACGCTACCTAACGCAGTCTAGTGAGGAATTCGGAGTTGAAAAATTTATCAAATAATAGGCATCACTTGCTATTCTCATATACACCCTAAGACACAAGAAGAGACGTAGCATGGAAGTATTAGCCGAATGGGACGGAAGTCGGTAAATAAATTGCACATTTACAGGCAAACAAATAATTACAATTTCAGAGAGATTGAGAGGTCCGTCCAAGAGAAAGAGTTTCACAAAATGAGCAAGTCACTAACACCTTGCTCCATATCTGCAAGCAATTTTTCGTCTTCGCACTGGTTGATGAAATTGTTGGATGTCCTCCTAAGAAGGGATATCATCCGAAGTTATGTCCAACTGACCCCTTAGATCGTCAAAATCCTGAGTAGGTTGGAGGTCCAGCCCTTAACGCTCCAAACGTTATCAATTGGGGAGAGATCCAGCGACCTTGCTCGGCAAGAAAGCCTTTGGGAAGCACGAATACTGATTGTAGAAGGACACAAAGGAACTACACTTTTGGAAATTGAAATAAGAACACCGTGAATTCATTGTCCCAGGAAGGGGAAACTTTATTGACACATTCCTGGGGTCAGATACATCACATGATCACACTGACAGAACCACAGGCACAATGACACAGGCAACAGAGCATGCACAATGTCGGCACTAGTACAGTGAATATCCACCTTTCGCAGCAATGCAGGCTGCTATTCTCCCATGGAGACGATCGTAGAGATGCTGGATGTAGTCCTGTGGAACGGCTTGCCATGCCACTTCCACCTGGCGCCTCAGTTGGACCAGCGTTCGTGCTGGACGTGCAGACCGCGTGAGACGACGCTTCATCCAGTCCCAAACATGCTCAATGGGGGACAGATCCGGAGATCTTGCTGGCCAGGGTAGTTGACTTACACCTTCTAGAGCACGTTGGGTGGCACGGGATACATGCGGACGTGCATTGTCCTGTTGGAACAGCAAGTTCCCTTGCCGGTCTAAGAATGGTAGAACGATGGGTTCGATGACGGTTTGGATGTACCGTGCACTATTCAGTGTCCCCTCGACGATCACCAGTGGTGTACGGCCAGTGTAGGAGATCGCTCCCCACACCATGATGCCGGGTGTTGGCCCTGTGTGCCTCGGTCGTATGCAGTCCTGATTGTGGCGCTCACCTGCACGGCGCCAAACACGCATACGGCCATCATTGGCACCAAGGAAGAAGCGACTCTCATCGCTGAAGACGACACGTCTCCATTCGTCCATCCATTCACGCCTGTCGCGACACCACTGGAGGCGGGCTGCACGATGTTGGGGCGTGAGCGGAAGACGGCCTAACGGTGTGCGGGACCGTAGCCCAGCTTCATGGAGACGGTTGCGAATGGTCCTCGCCGATACCCCAGGAGCAACAGTGTCCCTAATTTGCTGGGAAGTGGCGGTGCGGTCCCCTATGGCACTGCGTAGGATCCTACGGTCTTGGCGTGCATCCGTGCGTCGCTGCGGTCCGGTCCCAGGTCGACGGGCACGTGCACCTTCCGCCGACCACATCGATGTACTGTGGAGACCTCACGCCCCACGTGTTGAGCAATTCGGCGGTACGTCCACCCGGCCTCCCGCATGCCCTCTATACGCCCTCGCTCAAAGTCCGTCAACTGCACATACGGTTCACGTCCACGCTGTCGCGGCATGCTACCAGTGTTAGAGACTGCGATGGAGCTCCGTATGCCACGGCAAACTGGCTGACACTGACGGCGGCGGTGCACAAATGCTGCGCAGCTAGCGCCATTCGACGGCCAACACCGCGGTTCCTGGTGTGTCCGCTGTGCCGTGCGTGTGATCATTGCTTGTACAGCCCTCTCGCAGTGTCCGGAGCAAGTATGGTGGGTCTGACACACCGGTGTCAATGTGTTCTTTTTTCCATTTCCAGGAGTGTACATAAATTGCCTGCCAGTGAGCACCGATTTATACCAATACAGCACGTTGAAAATTTGTGACAGTCAGACATTCGAACCCTGATTTCTTTGTTACCAAGCAGATGCGCTAAACAATATGCCATCCGGCACATTGATCGCTACAACTGCACGGATTACCATAGGACGCTTCCCGTCAGTTCGAAATTCTCAACTTACACTGCCCACTACTGGGGTAGTGGCCCTTCTCATTAGCCTAATTACTCACTGCATCTCGCCGATTATTGCCAGAGTTCGTGCTCGGTGTGAATCTGCACTGAAAAGATCATTGGCTTCATCGGCGTAATTACATACACACATCAAAACAGTTTTGCATCACCTTAGTTCAGAGAGTTCCAGAATATGTACAGAAAATTGAAATTGTGATAAACTAAACATCATTTCCGCCCCTTTTATTGCTAATGAAAAACTACGAAGTGAATGTTGTACCACCATACAACGAGACCTTGATAGGTGGTGGTCAGATTGCTGTACACATCGGTACCTCTAATGCCTCGCAGCACGTCCTCTTGCAGTCGTGCATGGCTATATTCGTCGTGGCGTACTATTCACAGGTTCATCAAGGCACCGTTGGTCCATTTTGTCCCACTCCTCAATGGCGATTCGGAGTAGATCCCTCAGAGTGGTTGGTGGGTCACGTCGTCCATAAATAGCCCTTTCCTATCTATCCCAGGCATGTTCGATAGGGCTCTTGTCTGGAGAACATGCTGGTGACTCTAGTCGAGCGATGTCGTTATCATGAAGCAAGTCATTCCCAAGATGTGAATGATGAGGGCGCGAACTGTCGTCCATGAAGACGAATGCCTCGCTAATATGCTGCCGATATGGTTGCACTATCGGTCGGAGGATGGCATTCACGTTTCGTACAGCCGTTACGGCGCCTTTCATGACCACCAGCAGCTTACGTCGGCCCCATATAATGGCACCAGAGAGGTAGTACTGACGCTGTGGTTGATAATGGAGGCAATACTAAAGAAAAATCAAGATACGATCACAGGATTTGTCGAAGTGCAAAAAGCGTTCGACAATTTTAAATGGTGCAAGATGATAAAAATTCTGAGAAAAGTAGGGTTAAGCTGAAGGAAAAGAAGGATAATATACAGTATGTAAAAGCACCAAGAGGGAAGAATGAGACTATAAGATCAAGAACGACGTCCTCGAATTAAAAAATGTGCAAAGCAGGGGTGTGGTCTTTCGCTTCTACTGTTAAATTATATATCGAGAAAGCAATAAGAGAAACGAAAGAACGATTCAAGAGTGGTATTAAAATTCAAAGCGCAGAAGAATTACAGTATGGGTTGAATGGAATGATCAACCTAATGAGTACAGAATATGGATTGACAGTCAACCGAAGAAAGACAAATGTAACGAGAAGCAGCAAGAATCAGAACAGCGAGAAACTTAATATCACGACTGGTGATCACGAACTAACTAGATGTAAATAAAAAAAAAATATGCTATCTGATCAGCAAAATAAATCGTGAAGGATTGAGGAAGAAGGACATATAAGGCCGACTAGCACTGGAAAAAACTGCATTCGTGTCCAAGAGAATACTGTTACTATGAAAAATAGCTTTCAGTTTGAGGAAGCAATTATTGAGAATGTGCGTATTGAGTCCACGATTGTATGGTAGTGAGAAATGGTCTATGGGAGAACCGAAACAGAAGAGAGGTGTGGTGATACTGAATAACGCTGGATATTTGGTGAACTGATAAGGTAAGGAATGTAATGGTTCAAATGGCTCTGAGCACTATGCGACTCAACTTCTGAGGTCATCAGTCGCCTAGAACTTAGAACTAATTAAACCTAACTAACCTAAGGACATCACACACATCCATGCCCGAGGCAGGATTCGAACCTGCGACCGTAGCGGTCACGCGGTTCCTTTAACCGCACGGCCACACCGGCCGGCAGGTAAGGAATTTGAAGGTCCTCCGAAGAATCGGGTGAGGGAATGAACATACGCGAAACAGTGACAAGAAGAACCACAGAGGTTATAGGACATCTGTTAAGACTTAGGGGAATGACTTTCATGGTAGAAGAGGGGCCTGTAAAAGGTAAAACATGTAGAAGAGGACAGAGATTCGAAGGCGCCCGGTAAGTAATTGACGACCTACGTTGCAGTTGCTAGTCGGAGATGGAAAGATTGGGAGAGGACAGGAATGCGTGGTGGGCCGCATCAAATCAGTAACAAGACTCATGATTCAAAAGAAAAAAAGTAGCAACGATGATATCCTACATCCTACACCCCATTTTATAACCATTCATGTCAAGCCGTTCTGTTTTTACATTTCAGCAAGATAATGCCCACCCGCACACGGTCAGAGGTTCTCCTGTTCGCCTTCCTGCTTGCTAAGACAAATCTTGGCCAGCAAGGTCGAGGGATCTCCTCCCAACTGAGATAGTTTGGAGCAATATGGGAGTAGCCGTCCAATCAATCCCCGGCGTTCACGATCCTAAGCGCCTGTTGGACAAAATATGGCATGATACTCCTGAGGACAATATCCAAGAAATACATCAGTCAATGCCAGTCCGACTAACTGCTTGCATAAGAGCCAGAGACGGACCACCGCGTTACTGACTTGCTGAATTTCTGAATATCTGTCCGCCCCATTAGCCGGTGCGACTGATTGCCACGTAGCAGGCTTGGAATCAATTTTCGGATGGAGATCTCCGGTTGGAAACTGAGTGTTTTGTTTTGTCATCGTCCTTTCATCATCGTCGACACGCAAGTCGTCCAGCATGGCTTCAGTTGAATGACTGGGGACTCCTGACGTCAATGCCGTACGATCATTGTCGAGACCTTTATCCTGAATAAATCATCCAATTTTTCTGAAATTGTAATCATTTATTTGTCTATGGAAATACATCACATTTACCGATTTCCGACCCATTCATGGTTCGTAGATATTTTTGTCTTAGTGTATATTTGTCCTACATTATAATTTACATGGGCAGTGCGCTACGACAGGGTCGGCATTTATAAGCTATCTGTTCCGGGAAGTTTTACGGGTATGGAATTCCTAGTAGGCTCAGACACATATACGTAAGCAGTCTGTAAAAAGCTGGGTCACAGGGCAGAACACAGTGCCTTGAACAATAAGAAAGGGGAAGCACTACGCTCCATATCTTGATTTTACGAAGGTCATTCAGTAAGTGATACAACGTGCTACGGCGTAAAGTCAAGTTCCGGCACACCAGACGGGAACGAGAGACCAGAGACGTCTGTGACAAGACGTCAGCCAATTGCATGCTGACCGATCTCTCTCTAGGACAGGGCTTAACAACTGGCCGGTTGTGAGCGCGAGTACTCGCGTCTGCTCAGGCACGTGTTCGCGAGCAGGTGCAAGGTGGAGGAGTAGGGGTGGGAGGGGAGGGAGGGGAAATGCGCGCGCACGTTTGAATGTGATCTCGCGTTCTTAGCAGATTTAACTAGCCATCTGAATGCTTTGAACATTTTACTACAAGGTAAAGATACGGTAATTACTCACTTCATAGATCGAATACGAGCTTTTAAAATGAAATTGACACTTTGGGAGAGTCAGCTGGAACAGGAAACCTAGCTCATTTTCCTAAATTATCATCCATGCAAGATGTTCACAAGGACTGTGAACGTTATTCACATAGTTTAGTTGTTCAGCGCTTTCTAGATCTGACAGCACTAGACAGTGATTTTGATCTGTTCTCTCCAAATTCAGCGAATATTTAAGAGATTCGTCCTGAGCTGCAGCGAGAAATTATTGACCTGCAGTGTGACAGAGAATACAGATACAAATTTCAGAACAAGAAAAACATTTTGGAATTCTACAGACACTTCCCTCAGGATAGATTTCCTCGTTTGCACAAACTGGCGGCTACAATAATATCAATGTTCGGTTCCACGTATGTTTAAGAACAACTGTTCTCTGCAATGAAATGTAACAAGCCGCGCCTCAGAAACGCATTGTGTGATCGAAATTTAAGCAGCACGCTGCGCCTAAAATGCACAACAACAATTACTCCGAACATAGACGCAATTGTAAAGGGCAAAAAGTACAAGATAACCGAGAATCCCACACTTCAGTGACACCTTTTATTGTGTAACAGTTCACAAATTAATGCGAATGTAGAGGCATACACTATGCTAATAAAATTATGTGGCATGTGTACATTCTCCTTTATTTGTTTCATTTGTCGCAGTAATAATTCGTGAGTGATATCCCTGCAGGTGGCCGCGGATTTACATTGACTGGCGGCAGCTGTTGTGTACCCCACGTGACTTTCCCCACTCTCCGCTCTGGTCCGGTAGTGGGGGTAGCGTGCTCGCACCGCTACGTGCTCGCGCCTTGCTGCTCACAGCCTGCTCCGCGAGCTCGTATGTTGTGAAGTCCTGCTCTAGGATGACAACACTACAGCAGCGGCCTTCTTGTGAAGAGAACATAAGCGCCGCGCCGACTGGTCGCGGAACAGTTCTACAGCAGCATCAAGATTAGGCGCTTCAAGACCAGTGACTTGGGAATTTTATATACTAAAGAAAGTTGCTTACCTGCATGTCACCCTTTGCTTGCGACACGTGTGTGATAAGTCAAAGTTAAGTACTGTCATTTTTCAATTCGTAATAAAGCTCATTAATACAATTTATCTGAATATTGTCTAGCGATCCGAGAAGGCAGGTTTCCTAGTCACCCCACACTGCACGGGTAGACAATAATCCAACACAACACAAGTTTTTTTCTGGTCCAGTGCCGGTGGAAAAAATGCGGAATTTGTTGAGGGACATCATGGAATATTCCCGATTCAGCCAGAATACACTACTGGCCATTAAAATTTCTACACCAAGAAGAAATGCAGATGATAAACGGGTATTCATTCGACAAATATATTGTACTAGAACCGACGTGTGATTACATTTTCACTCAATTTGGGTGCAAGGATCCTGAGAAATCAGTACCTGGAACAACCAACTCTGGCCGTAATAACGGCCTTGATACACCTGGGCATTGAGTCAAACAGAGCTCGGATGGAGTGTACAGGTACAGCTGCATATGCAGTTTCGACACGATACCACAGTTCATCAAGAGTACTCACTGGCGTATTGTGACGAGCCAGTTGCTCGGGCACCACTGACCAGACGTTTTCAATTGGTGAGAGATCTGGAGAATGTGCTGGCCAAGGCAGCAGTCGAACATTTTCTGTATCCAGAAAGGCGCGTACAGGACCTGCAACATGCGGTCGTGCATTATCCTGCTGAAATGTACAGTTTCGCAGGGATCGAATGAATGGTAGAGCCACGGGTCGCAACACATCTGAAATGTAAAGTCCACTGTTCAAAGTGCCGTCAGTGCGAACTAGAGGTGACCGAGACGTGTAACCAATGGCACCTCATACCATCACGCCGGGTGACATGCCAGCATGGCGATGACAAGTACACGCTTCCAATGTGAGTTCACCGCGATGTCGCCAAACACGGATGCGACCATCGTGATGCTGTAAACAGAACCTGGATTCATTCGAAAAAATTACGTTTTGCCATTCGTGCATCCAGGTTTGTCGTTGAGTACACTATCGCAGGCGCTCCTGTCTGTGATACAGCGTCTAGGGTAACCGCAGCCATGGTCTCGAGCTGATCGTCCATGCTGCTGCAAACGTCGTCGAACTGTACGTGCAGATGGTTGCTGTCTCGCAAACGTCCCCACCTGTTGACTCAGAGATCGAGACGTGGCTGCACGATCCGTTACAGCCATGCGGATAAGATGCCTGTCACCTCAAGTGTTAGTGACACGAGGTCGTTGGGATCCAGCACGGCGTTCCGTATTACCCTCCTGAACCCACCGATTCCATATTTTGCTAACAGTCATTGGATCTCGACCAACGCGAGCAGCAATGTCGTGATATGATATTCCTCAATCGCGGTAGGCTACAATCCGACCATTATCAAAGTCGGAAACGTGATGGTACGCATTTCTCCTTCTTAGAGGAGGCATCACAACAAAGTTTCACCAGGCAACACCGGTGAACTGCTGTTTGTGTATGAGAAATCGGTTGGAAACCTTCCTCATGTCGGCACTTTTTAGGTGTCGCCACCGGCGCCAACCTTGTGTGAATGCTCTGAAAAGCTAATCATTTGCATATCACAGCATCGTCTTCCTGTCAGTTAAATTTCACGTCTGTAGCAGTCATCTTCGTGGCGTAGCAATTTTAATGGTTAGTAGTGTAGTTTCATGAAGTTCTGATAGGTGGCAACGCTTTACGTAGCCTTCAAATTGGCATCTGTAACGGAGGTGCTTTCCAAGCAGAGGGTTGTCGCTGTGTATCTTTTGGCATTGAACAGTAGCACGGTGAATCATTGGAGCAAGCGTCTGTCATCTTCGCAACACGGTGGCGCATACCTGTCACGGTTTCTTACGTGTTGGTTAGCCGGCCGCTGCTGTGGCACCTGCAATGTTGGAACGTGTGGACACTCTCATTGTGGATGATGGATGGACCGCAGTCAAACACCTCGCTGCTCAAACGTTCGTTTCTGTTGGTAGTGCTCACATACTCGTCCACCAGTAGGGGTACACAACGGTGTGTGCCAACTTTGTTCCTTGCCGCCGAACAAAAAACCATATAGAACATCGAAGGACCGTCTGTGCGGAACTGCTTGCGCATTACGGGGCTGACAGCAACAATTTTTTGGTGATCTTTGTCACAGGGGATCAAACAAAACGGCAATCCATGGAGTGGTGGCACAGCATCTCTAATCCGAAGAAAATATTTAAAGCCGCACCCTTAGTCGGTAAAGTCATAACGACGGTCTTCTGGGACTCTGAGAGGAGTTATCCTGTCTTTTATCATGCCTCATGGTGCAATAATCAACTCTGAAGTGCGCTGTCCTACCCTGAGCGAACTGAAGAAACGAATTCAGCATGTTTGTCGAAACAAAAATGCTAACCACGTTCATCTTCTCCATGACAATACGAGGCCTCACTCTCGTCTGGGCACAAACATCTTCATTGGACTGCTCTTCCACGCTACAGCCCGGATCTGGCTTCTTTCGACTCCCAATGAAGGAAACACCCCGCGGGAAGCAATACGTGAGTGATGTAGAGGTAATAGATGCAGCAAGACGTTGGGTCCGACGTCGACCAGTAGAGCGGTACCATGTGGGCACACGGGCCGTCCTAGTAACGTGGCGTAAGCCCGTCGCATTAAACGGAGATTGTGTTAAAAAGTAGGATTTTGTAGCCAAAAGAGTGATGAATATCATGGTGTCTAGGATGTCAGAGTTATTCCACTCTGATTTCAGGAAAACAACATTTGCTTTAGTTTTGAACGCCGCTCTGTGGCGAAACAAGCTCTGTATCATGTGAGAGATATAGAGGCGAGCGAGTATGCCGTGATGTAGCCCTGTGCATTGCTACTAGCGCCACTACATCATAACGCACCTGTGCGTACAAAGTATTGCACCATAATTTAAGGATGGAATTAAAACTAAAGTCGCTTTTCCAAACTTTGTCGCCATATGCTTAAGTATATTAATATTTAAATTGTTAAATCTCAGAGTGATCAGCTGAATACGTTTCCCTAAATACATAGTTTTAAATAAAAAACAAGCGTCGCTAAATAATAAAGTCACAAAACCAAAAATCGGTCAGAATGTGCTAATGTTGGGGAGAGTCTGATAAAACAGGGTAGTCTGATGAAACAGGGTATCGTACTTTTCACGTCTGATATGTGCTGCTATTTCCCGGCAAACATAGTAACCTCTTTCCCACTTGATTCTTGGAGTAGCTGCAGTTCGTTAAAAGCAACCGTGAGTTCTCTCGGTGGAAAAGTGTATTTTTACAGTGTTGTGTTGTAATATTCGACTGTGAATTGTGAGTCTGTGTTTGCAAGACACTATTTTGAAGAGTGTGAAGTACGTATGATATAAGCTAAACGTTGTATGCACTACAGATCGTTGAGTGTTTCAAAATGTTTGTCCCGCTAAAGGGCTATTGAAATCAATTTGTTCCTAACATGGCATTGTAGGATAAAACAGGGTGCCACTAAGATTCATAAAATAGAGTATTACACCGTGTTATAGAACTGATTTAAAAATCGCCGTTTGCGTTCTTCAAATTGTTTATATAGTTTGTTCAATTGGAATATTTATTTTATTATTATTATTATTATTGTTCACAGGATCAAACATAAATTATGTCATAATTATGGCGCCTTATAAAAGGAAAACTGCCAGAAGAGAGTATGAAAGAAGCTGTAGCGGCCGTTTTGGCCCAAACAATGGACTATTTGAAAGCATCAGAGTCTTTCGGGGTTCCTCAGAGTACTCTGGAAGCATGTGTTAAAAAGGCCCGGAGTGGAATGTGTTTAGAGGATGCTAGAAAGAAAGGTAGGTCTATTTACTATTTGAGAAGAAATTAATTAAACGCTGATATTATTATTAGTATTGTTGCGGTTGTTGTTTTACGTCTAGGGTGCTACAAACCTTTATTTAAACAGGAGCAGGAAAATAAACTGTCTGAATATATCCCATTAATGGAAAGCAGATTGTTTGGTTTGACCATCGACGAGGTGCGGAGCCTTTCTTTCGAACTGGCAGAGAAAAATAGCTTGCCGCATAGCTTCAGCAATACTAAGAAGATGGCAGGTAAACGCTGCTTCTATTCGTTTTTGAAGAGAAATCCATAAATAAACCTGCGTTCTGCCGAGCCAACATCTCTTGCCAGAGCAATGGTCTTTAACCGTGCAGTAGTGAAGCAGTTCTTTGGTTTTCTGTTAGGACTTTATAATAGGTACAACTTCACAGCCGATAGACTCCATAATGTGGATGAGACAGGAATAGCAACAGTCCATAATAAGCAATCAAAGGTGCTTGCCTTGAGAGAAAAACGTCAGTTTGACGGTAGCCTGTATGAGTGCTTCTGGAATTTATTTGCTCACATTGTTTGTGCTCCCTAGACAAAGAACCAAGCCTGAGCTGCTGGATAATGCTCCGCCAGGATCTACCGCTGAGTATCACCCTATCGGATAGATGCAGAGAGAAATTTTCCTGTTGTGGTTTAGACGTGTTGTTGGATTTTCTAAACCAGCTGCAGAGAAACCCTTTCTTCTGCTCTTGGATGGTCACTCAACACACACAAAGAGTAATGAACTTATTGATATGGCTATAGAAAACCATGTTCATCTCTTATGCTTTCCCACACACCACACCCACCGAATACACCGCCTGGATGTCGCATTCATGACCCCACTGGGTAATTATTACTCTCAAGAAGTTCGAAAGTTGCTTCAGTGTCATCCTGGACGTGTGTTAACCATCAATCAAGTTCCAGGGCTGTTTGGGACAGCATTCATGAAAGCTGCTTCTATTGAGACTGCTGTAAATGTGTAATATCTCTTTATATTCGATGAATTATTCTGATACAATTCTACCCTTTAATGACGTTTATTAATTTTCTATCTTCATACTCGCAGAATCCATGCGAAAAGTAGTTCATACAATAGCTATGCCATGAGCGCATAAGTATTCTTTGTAGTACTCTCTCTGGTGGTTGTTAGAAAAGAAAAAGAAAGGGAGCTTCCGAGATTGTCTTCGTGCCGATTAGCCTGAGCTTGGTTTGGATGAACTGTAATCTGATTATTGAGATTTATCACAGAAGCTAACTGATACGAACTGTACGATTAAAAGGAAATACATATAGATGGCTCCTTCAAATAAAAGGTGTGTGTTTTAAATTTGAGAATTAATGATATTTATCGATATATTGCGTAGTTGTTAATCAGAAGGGACTTCCGAAAGACTGGATACGAACCTGCATTTAATAATCCAAGATCTCCATTACTTCTTCGGAAGGTTAAACTTCATCAAAGCCAAATATCCGCTTGATCTGAGGTTTCCCGACTGATTATACAACGCTCCCAAAATTACGAGGCATTTTATTTGTACAGATTAGCAGATTGCCGCAAAGCACGAGCCTGCAGAGAAGAAGAATCATCGCCTGATTTCATTCCAACAAGTAAAATTTCAGAATCATTTTGAGTGACTGAGCTATGACTATGTTTCCTATCATGATTGACTGATTTTCGAAGGAATTGAGAGCTACAGAATTACGTAGATAGGAGGAAAAATTACAGTGGCGACAGTATGACAGGACTCTCTTGGATTGTTATATAATATATGCATTTTTTGTTTCATGAAACCCAACGAGAACGAGAGGTAACTAATCTGAAGAGAGATTCGGTGCCCAAAGTAAAAGATTGCTGATACCAAGAAACGATTTCAACTATTGGACAACACCGAGACTTCAGAACAAGGCCAGAGAAATCTAATTTTTTTATCCTGTAGTTAAAATAGTTTCAAATCAATTTAGAAAGAACTTTTTCCAGATAGTAGTTAGATGTAGAACTGTATATTGTGTGATTTTCGTATCAGGACATTGAACTTTATACCTTCTGTGAAGTAATTTGAAAGTTAAGTGTGTCTACGACAGTAAATTTGAAACTGTATTTAGTGATTAGAACCTGATATTGAAGGTTATTTATTGGTATTGACTAGAGCGGCATTTGAAATGTCATTGAATCAGCAACGAGACGTGCAACAGCCATCAGCTGTTTGCGCAGGAGCAGAGGCCACGGATAGCAATTCTGAGACTGTTGTGGCTAGCGATAGCAATATAAATAATCCCGCTGGTTCAGAAAACATTCGTACAACAGCTGATCAGAGTGTTGTGACACATTAGTTGTTATTATGCAACAGTTGTCTCTATTAGCCGAAGGCCAAGCGGAGGTAAAACGAGACTTATCCATTATACAAAATGAACTCCAAAATCAATTAGCCGAAAATCAAACACAATTACAAAATCAGTTAAGAGCAACCTTTACCGAATTAGATCAGAGATTACATACCCAGACACAAGAAATAAAAGAACAGGCAGTAAGTACCGAACAGAATCTTATTGCTCAAATTGAGCAAGTCCGCCAACAATGCCAAGAAAACAATAGTAAATTAAAAGCGGAACTAACCGAATATGTATCCGTCAAAATTGACACGATACAAAAACAAGTAGAACTGTTTCCTCAAGTAATACGAGCTCAAGGGGACATATAGTGTTCCGTAGCTATGATACCAGAAATTATAGAATCCCAAGATAATCTAAAGAAGCAATTTGACGAAGTGAAGGAAAAACAGGAGACAGTGGAACATAGAATGAATATACTTGCGGGAAAGTTTTCAGAAATGACATTAGAGCGGCAAAATTTTCCTTCAGAAACGATAGAAGAAACTGTGAAAGTAGCTTTGCAGTCAATTTCGGAGAGTTCCGAGGAGAATTTTTTCAACAAAGGGTTAAAGGAAGTTCGTGAACAACTTGGCGAAGAATTCTCGCGTTGGAAAGAAAATATCGAAAGATCACTAAATCTCTCGCAGCAGGATTTAGAAACAGCGAGAAGTAGGAAACAAAACTCTCAATCTGCGCGTGACATTCCGCCTACGTCAAGATCCGATGTAGACAGAACTGGAACGTCACAAGTTAGATTCGATATAACGGATAGCCCCAGGGAAAAGTACGAACAGGATGATTTTTGGAATCGTAGTACCGTTGAGGAGAAGATGATTAAAGAGAGACAATTTCAAATCTTTAACCCTGACAAAAAGAATGTTCATCCTGTAGTCTTTATTCGAAGTTTCAGAGGTCTATTTCCACGATCTTGGACAGAATGGCAAAAGATTAGTTTTGTATCTGGATATATACAAGGATCAGGAGCATTGTGGGCATCCGAACAAACATCTTCCTGTAAATGTTACAAAGAATTTGAGCAGGCTTTTCTAGCAAAATATTGGTCTGCTGGAATACAAGAAAGACTTAGTCAGGAAGTATTATATCCTGAGCCTTTCTCATTTTCTAGAGGATCTCTAAAGAGATATTTTGAGAAATACATTAATAAATCTTTGTATTGGGATGTACCGATTCCTTTGCCGGATATACTTAGGATACTCAAGTCCAGACTACCCACCAGTATAAGGAATCAACTGTTATATATAAATGATAAGGATATAGACTCATTTATGACTACGCTTGATCGTATTTATATAATTGAGGCGGACAATAAAAGGGCAAGAGAAATGTCATATCAAAGAAGAGTAATAGAAGCGAATCCGAGCTGCAACTCGAGTGGGAATGGCAGTAAAGGTAGCAGTAACAATAATCATAAACAACTACACTCTCCGAGGAGACTTAGAAATGGACAAAATGCAAACAATAATTATTACCATAATGGAAACTTTAGTAATGGTGCAGCGAGGGTCTATTTTAGGAGCAATAGGAATTTTAATCGATATAATCCAATGTATGGCAACACAGGACAGTTCTACCAACACCAGCAGAACAACAACAATAATTACACGAATCAAGCAAGACAATATAGACCGAATTCACCACAACAACCGATAATCACTGAAGTATCTGAAGAGACAAATACCAATCGGACCAACAGTCAGTCAAACTAAACATGACCGCATCGTGCACCGGAGGAGCGGTCAGGGGATCTGTTAGGGGCGAAACAGTAAAATTACAATTGTTAAGATATAATGATGGTGAGCTGTTGACTGAAGAGTTAACAAAGGATTTAATAACGTGTCATAATGACAGATCGAGTGTTCCGGTATCGGAAGTATTTGTTGAAATGGAGAAAGTTTCAACGAAGGTGATATTAGACACCGCCGCTTCCGCCAATGTCATCTCAGGCGCTCTTTTTCGGAGAATTGTTAGGAAGAAGAAGGTACCAATTTTGCCAGTACAGAACTGCAAAATCATCGGAGCTGTTGGAGCACGCTCTCCCAATGTCAAAATACAAACACAATTAGAGATGAAAATGGGAAATGTAGCAATAAAATGCACGTTCCTTGTAGTGGAGAAGTTATTAGTGGACTGTATTCTTGGTATTGGGAGTATGCAGGAGTACGATTGTCAGAGTGATTTTTTGGAAGGAATAGTTAAATTTAGATTAAATGGAGAAGAGATAGCACTGGATTTAAATAGAAAGGAAACGGTGCATGAGAAATATTGTCGCGGTGCCATAATTCAATTAATTGACACTACAAACGGTTGTTGGAAGGAGCTTTCAAAGGATTTTGATACAACAGGAGGACTTTAACCAAACAACAATGATAAAAGCTAGTGAATCAAATCAGCTTACCGGAGAACAAAGGCAGCAGTTTCATTATTTGTTAGAAGCATATGAAGAGATTTTTGATGAGAAACCAGGAATTATTAAAGGGTATATTTGTCACCTACAAGTGAAGCCACATCAGACTTACTGTTACACGCACTATCCGATCCCATGGCGTTTAAAACAATCTGTTCAAAGGGAGATAAATAGAATGTTAGAATGAAACTTGATTGAGCCATCAACTAGTCCATATTGTTCTCCGCTCTTAGTCGTCCCAAAACCTGGAGGTAACGTTAGATTAGTTCTGGATGCGAGAGAGATTAATAAAATAATAGTACCTGTAAGAACTCATCCGGAAAATATAGATGAATTAATTCAAAATTTCCAAGGTGTTTTGTACTTAACTAGTGTTGATTTGAGAAGTTCGTATTGGCAGGTCCAAATGGATGAAGAATCTAGGAAATATACCGCGTTTATCTATGCTGGGAGAAGTTACCAATTTAGAGTTGTCCCGTTCGGACTTAATATTAGTGCCGGAATATTTATTTCAGCGTTGGATTATGTTCTTAGACCAGAATTACGTAGTCGTATAACTGTGTTTGTTGACGACTTATTAATAGCCACGAAAACATGGGAAGAGCATTTGCATATTTTGGAAAGGATTCTTGCTGTTTTCAAGAAAACCGGAATTACAGTAAACTTACAAAAGTCTCATTTTGCTTTACCACAAATTAAGTTCTTAGGACATATGATAGATGCGAAAGGTATCCTGCCTACCGAGAAGAAGATAAATGCAATTCGAAATTCTCCATCACCACGGAATAAAAGACAGCTGAAGGGATTTATAGGTATGGCATCGTTCTTCCGTCGTTTCATAAAGACTCAAGCCATGAATTCTGAGGCATTAAACCGGCTTCTACGGAAGGATGTGCCATGGCAATGGATTGAAGAATGTGAACTAGCTTTTCGAGACATTAAAGACCAACTCGTTAACGCATCCTTATTATATCACCCTGATATGAATTGTGAGTTCTGTCTGTCCACGGATTCATCGGATGTTGGATTAGGTGCTTGTCTCTTCCAAATAAGGAAAATAAAAGGGGTACCAACATTCTGTCCGATAGCATTTGCTAGTCGAGTGTTATCGCCCTGTGAAAGAGCCTATACGACCACAGAACTTGAAGCACTTGCGGTTATCTGGGCATTCAAGAAGTTTAACTATTATTTATATGGTTCGAAAACGATTGTGTATTGTGACCATCAATCACTAACCTTTTTGCAAACATGTAAATTATTACATCCTAGACTGTCACGTTGGACAATGACACTACAACAGTACCAATTTAAAATTATTCATGTGTCTGGCGAAGAAAATATCATTGCGGATGCACTGTCAAGATCCCCAGAAGATTTAACGCCGGAAATAGAATCAGTAAATACTTCGGATTTTCCAGTATTACTGTAGCAGGACAATATCTACAAGACTTATTATGTACATCTTTGTAGAGATATGGGAAATTTACCACGAAAAGACCCTCGATGGAAGAAGATAATTCAGCTAAAGGAACAACAAAATACAAGGGCTAGTTTAGATCACTATAAATTAGTAAATGGAGTATTATTCTTCAGATGTGGGAAGGATAACAATCCACGGTGGTGTGTATGTATCCCAAAGGAATATGAGGAAACATTAATTTGGTTTACCCACTTATCATGGGGACAATTTGGTGTAATTAAATGTGCCAATAAAATAGGAGCATACTGTTATTTTGCGAATATTCGGAGAAAAGTGCACCAAACAATACAAAACTGTTTACTCTGTCAAAAGGGAAAACCGGATAATAGAGGTAGTAAGCATGTTCTGCACTCAATTATTCCACGAGAGCCAAGGGCGTTAATTTCGTGTGATATCTGCGGCCCTCTCCCACGATCAAGAGGAGGAGTCAAATTCATTGTTTGATTCTTTGACGTGTTTACAAAATATGTAAAACTATATCCATTAAAGTGTGCTACTGCCAGAGCTGTTGTAGTGAGATTGGTGCGTGACTATCTTCCGCATGTAGGTTTACCGAAATCCATAATTACAGATAATGCCAGAATTTTTACTGGATTTAAATGGAAGCAAACATTAACACAGCTTGGTATTCGACAAATTTTGACATCATGTTACCATCCACAAGGTAGTCCAATAGAACGAGTTTTCCGAGAATTAAACCGATTTATGCGTACATACTGTCACAGTAAACAAACATCATGGGCTGATTATTTGTCAGAATTTGAAGAAATATTTAATAATCTGACACATACCTCAAGTAACTTTACTCCAACAGAGCTTATGTTTAGTAAGATTGAAAAGAACTTCTGGATAAACCATCTGCCAAAGTATGAAGACCAGAATTTAAAATGGGAGGGAAAGATTCGACTCGCACTTGACAATTTAACAATGAAGACAATACAACGAAAATTGACATATGATAAACGGATTCACCGGATTCAGACGTTTCATCTTGGAGAAAAGGTTTTATTGAGGCGACACATCCATTCCTCGAAACTGATGAAGAACATAAAGAAATGGAATCTTATTTATACCGGACCATATGTTATTGTAAATATACCAAATCCGGGATCATACTTGTTGGCATATCCCGAATCGAAAAGAATAAAGGGATTATTCCCGCATAATGATATTAAGAAATTTTTTGAAGGATCGTAGATCTGTGATACCAAATATGAAGAAGAATTTAGAGTGGAATGTGACTATGAGTCGAATGTGTATATAAATATCAAGAAGTTTATGTTGTCTAGAGGTTAAGAGACAGGAAGATTACTCCTGTGATAGGTTAAGAGACAGTGAGATTACTCCTGTGATAGGTTAAGTGACAGTGAGATTACTCCTGTGATAGGTTAAGAGACAGTGAGATTACTCCTGTGATAGGTTAAGAGACAGTGAGATTACTCCTGTGATAGTTTAGCACAAAAATTTTAAGATAGGTAGAAGAATTTGTTAATTACTAGTGTTTGTAAGTGTGGACTATGAGCAGAAGCCACAGTGATATACAATGAAAGTGCATCTACATTTCCTCAAGATACGGCACTTATGTGAGAATTGCGTGTGAAACTTGAACAGTGTGGGATATGTAGGTAAATACGCTGTGTGTATGATGTGCGCTGTTCGCGCAAGAAAACAAATGAACTGTGAAATGCAGCAACAGTCGATAATGTCACTGTTGCAAACAATTGAAGAAACTCTCTGGTTGCGCGAGAGAAAATTATTATAATTTTTAGATTTTTTCATTATGCCTTCTTTACCAGGAGAATTAATTTAAGAATTTTAATTAACATTTTAAGAATAGCAGTTGGTGTTTCATATTATGGACATAATTGTTGAAATATATTTCCATAAATGTTCATGAGAAGATGAAGAAGATTCTGCGAGTGGATGATTTGTTAAATGAACATACGTCATCATTAATGATATTTATTTGCAAGTGGATCTATAAATCAATTAATTATAAGAATAATGAAAATTTTTCAAATTATTCCTTTTGTGGAGTCAGTGTCATATGCCTATGTTTAAAATTTTTCATCAGGTCTAAACTTAAATTTTATCCATAATTTCGTAATTGAAAGCAAACCTCGGACAGATTCAATTCTCTACTTCCACCTGCACTATAACAAACCGAAGATTAGATCTAAAAACTTTTTTTGAGAGGAATACATTCGATATGAGCTACAACAAAATTTAAATGCCCACAGTCTATTTGACAATATTTTGGACAATCAGCAGTTGTAATTGGTATTGAGGACTACAAAAAAATTTGCGATTGTCAGACTGATGGATGTTCCACTCTAGTACAGATGGAAGAATATAAGAATCCATTCCGATTTTGAGTTCAACGATGAAATATGGACTTCGTTGCCTTAATCCACTCTCTTCCAGGGGTTTATTCAGTCAGAACCTTTTCTTATTCCACTGTAAAGCTGTTTCATGTTCCTGAGATCATCTTGCTGTTTCTACGGCACATTACCAGCTTCTATCCTGTACCATAAGCCATCGCCTGTCCTCCGTGCCGCCTCCACCAAACGCTGTACGTCGCCTACCCGGTGTCCGTACCCAGTGTTCCTGTTCCATCGACTTCACAACGAGATTATCGGCTACATCGTCGAAAGAAGAATTTTGAAAATTTTTTGAGCAATATTGTAAAATTTTTTTTGGCTATGAGGCACTTTTCCTTCGATCTAATCTATGGAGCTTCTATATATTCAAAATTACTGGATTTAGGCTTTCCTATCTTCTTTAATGCCTGAGCTGGGGTCTATTCTTCCGGGTTTTCCAGGGTTTCCCTGTGAAGGCCAGTTCCCAAATGGGTAGACCTTTTTCGTAATTACACCCATCTACATCTTCCCTGGTTATGTACTCGGGATGTGGGTATACCCCGGTACATGTAAAAGCTACAGCTTAGGTATTCTCGTAACTTATTGTCTTAACATGTTACCCATACTCTCTATAGTAAAATTCTACTAATTCAAAATATTCTTCTTTTGAATAAACAACCCAACAAATTTTTTCTGTTAGCTCGCAAAGTTTATCATCATTAACTTTGCTCGCTTGGAGGGGCAATTGTAATATCTCTTTATATTCGATGAATTATTCTGATACAATTCTACCCTTTAATGACGTTTACTAATTTTCTATCTTCATACTCGCAGAATCCATGCGAAAAGTAGTTCATACAATAGCTATGCCATGAGCGCATAAGTATTCTTTGTAGTACTCTCTCTGGTGGTTGTTAGAAAAGAAAAAGAAAGGGAGCTTCCGAGATTGTCTTCGTGCCGATTAGCCTGAGCTTGGTTTGGATGAACTGTAATCTGATTATTGAGATTTATCACAGAAGCTAACTGATACGAACTGTACGATTAAAAGGAAATACATATAGATGGCTCCTTCAAATAAAAGGTGTGTGTTTTAAATTTGAGAATTAATGATATTTATCGATATATTGCGTAGTTGTTAATCAGAAGGGACTTCCGAAAGACTGGATACGAACCTGCATTTAATAATCCAAGATCTCCATTACTTCTTCGGAAGGTTAAACTTCATCAAAGCCAAATATCCGCTTGATCTGAGGTTTCCCGACTGATTATACAACGCTCCCAAAATTACGAGGCATTTTATTTGTACAGATTAGCAGATTGCCGCAAAGCACGAGCCTGCAGAGAAGAAGACTCATCGCCTGATTTCATTCTAACAAGTAAAATTTCAGAATCATTTTGAGTGACTGAGCTATGACTGTGTTTCCTATCATGAATGATTGATTGCTCGAACGAATTGAGAGCTACCGAATTACGTAGATAGGAGGAAAAATTACAAATGCATTCCGTAAAACTGGAATCTTCCCATTGGATGCTGATGTTTTCCCTGATTTGGTGTATCAGCCTGCTGAAACAATAGGCACTGATCCCCGGTTGGACAAAGATGATGTCCCACCTTCTGAGGCTACTTCAGAATCATTAAACAGAGAAACATCTTCTCCAACCACACCAGAGTCTTCCCAATCGGATAGGCCTAAGCCTTCAACTTCAGCTTTCCACGTCTCTCCGAAAGACATAAAAGCAGTTCCGACAGCTGAAAGAGAGGAACAAAAATATGATAGAAGAAGAGGAAAGGCACCTGTTCTTAAAAGTTATAAGGAAGAATTAAGTCATCTATGAAAAAGAGGAAAACTCCCAAAAGGGTATTTCAAACGGGGCCACACTGTAACAGTTCTAGGCCTATTGAAGTCGGGAATGTTGGATAGAAGTAAGCAATGAAAGTTGGAAAAGTACGGGAGTATAGCACATCGTCAGAAGGGGAAGGAGAACATAATAATACAGCTTGCATTTACTGTAAAGAACGTTTCTCCAATTCTATGTCTGAAGAAGGCTGCGTGAAGTATTATAAGTGCAGTGAATGGGCTCATAAACAGTGTGCCGCCATTAATGATGACGATGATCAACCATATAAATGTGATTTTTGTACATGAAGTGATTTTCAGGGTTTGTAAATGGAGTTTTTTTCTAATTTTCATTAGAATGTACTACTCTGTTTAGCCAACTAGTCTGATAAAACGGGGTAGTTGACACAAGTGTAAAAAATTCTTTTCTGTGACGAGGCGTTTCTTTAAAATGTATGTTTTTCATGCCAAATTGTAAGCACACATATTGGAATATTAGTCATTATAAACTCAACAGATTGGCACATGTAGTTCATTACATGTTCCCTTTGTTTATTAAGTACCCTGTTTCAACTGACTCTCCCCTTTGTCAAAATTAACTGTTACAAGTGTCAACTTGATCGGAACAAAATTTGGTCAGAATCCACGCTTTTACAAAAAATTGAAGGCGCTAAATATTAGACTTACAAAATGCAAAATTCGTATGAAGTTTCAGTTGGATGTAAAAACATTAACTATCGGACCCCATTACGCTACCCCTAATAGTTTTCAAGTAATTGACTGAGAATTAAACTTGAAATAAAAACGTTCATATCAGTAGTAGATTAAGTATCATTTGTACTAATGATAGAAAGTTCTGATTACACCACTGATTAAATCCATTAATTAATAAAGCTATAACATGTTTCAAGACTTGATAACAATCAATACAAGGTCTCTTAAAATTGTAGCTTAGAGATCATGTTCTACTGTCAGTTCCGTTCAAAAAATTTTTTCCAGAAAAATTTACACGCAGTCGGGTTGAAACTCTTTCTGAGATTAAAGCCAACGTTACTCCACTGATATAAGAAATACGAAAATTGTAAAATTATACACAACTGGGTTATAAAATGATTTGTGTCCGAGGAAGACGTCGTTAGATGCTTCTACTTGGGGATAGAGCTGATGACGGCAGGTGTTCCCTTCGGCCGTCCGCTGTGCCCATGGATAAAGACGGTCTGAGAGGTAGTAACATGGTTCGACTTCACTTCGCTGCCACACGGTCCGCGACAGTCAAACGCCGGCTTACGCGCTGCCCCGAGGCCTACGGGAAAGACAGGCCGCGGCTCGTGCGTCATAAAGGTGGGCCTGAACTCGCTCGCTTGCTCATCTTAGCAGATATGCTACGTTTCTACACCTGTTAAATCGTAACTAGGTCTGTAGGGAGAAACGGGAATTGGATATTCTATTGGAATCCAGTATAATGGAGTCTTACTGTTATTCGTCCTACAATGATCGGGAGCGCATAGGCCTACTTATCGGTTAAGGCTGTGCTGGGGTACAGTACAATTAAAATCATGCCAAAATGTTTATCAGTTGCATAAGGCACCACTTCTTGTATGAAGTGAG
This sequence comes from Schistocerca cancellata, assembly GCF_023864275.1. NCBI lineage: Eukaryota > Metazoa > Arthropoda > Insecta > Orthoptera > Acrididae > Schistocerca > Schistocerca cancellata. The sequence goes on from NC_064634.1 coordinate 264,871,350, forward strand.
GACTGCTAAACAGAAGAGACTAAATGCTATAAATAAGCCGTTATGCCATTCATGTCCAGTATTGATTTTAAATTAAATTTTGTTGACGTACTGTTAATCAGTAAGACTTCATAATAGGAGATTCCAGTAGAAGATGCTATTCTCGTTAGTGATCTAAAAGGTTGTAGAAGTGGTTATGAAATTGCAGTGGTGTAGCCGATTTATTTATATGAGTGACTGCATTGTGTATTTTGCTAGTTTCTGCTCGATCTATAAAGAACTTTCTTAAATTGTCTACATGTCCATAATGTAGGTTTTTTATGTCGATAAATCCCCTTCCTCCCTCCTTTCTGCTTAAAGTGAATGTTTCTGTTGCTGAATATATGTGATGTATTCTATATTTTTTGCATTGTGATCGTGGAAGTGTATTGAGTGCTTCTATGTCTGTGTTACTCCATTTCACTACTCCAAATGACTAGGTCAATATTGGTATAGCATACGTATTTATAGATTTTGTCTTGTTTCCTGCTGTCAGTTCTGTTTTCAGTAATTTTGTTAGTCTTTGCCTATATTTTTCTTTTAGTTCTTCTTTAATATTTGTATTATCTATTCCTATTTTTTGTATTTATCCTAGATATTTATAGGCATCGGTTTTTTCCGTCGCTTCTATGCAGTTGATGTGGTTATCCAATATGCAATCTTGTTGTTTAGTGTGTTTTCCCTTGACTATGCTATTTTTCTTACATTTGACTGTTACAAAAGCCATAATTATAACATTGCTGAATACTTCTGTTATCTTTAGTAATTAGTTGAGTTGTTGATTTGTTGTTGCCAGTAGTTTTAGATCATCCATGTATAGCAAATGTGTGATTTTGTATTGGTATGTTCCAGTAATATTGTATCCATAATTTATATTATTTAGCATGTTGGATAGTGGGTTCAGAGCAAGGAGGAACCAGAAAGGACTTAGTGAGTCTCCTTGGTATATTCCACGCTAAAACTGTATTGGCTGTGATGTGATATTATTTGAATTTGTTTGGATATTAACTGTGCTTTTCCAATGTTTCATTACTATGTTTAGGAACTGTATCAATTTAGGATCTACTTTGTATATTTCCAATATTTGTAGTAACCATGAGTGGGGTACACTATCAAACGTTTGTTGGTAAACAATGTATGCGTAGTGTAGCTACCTTTGTTTAGTTTTAGCTTGATATATCACCTCTGCATCAATTATCAGTTGCTCTTTACATCCTCGTGCTCCTTTGCAACAGCCTTTTTGTTCTTCATTTATAATTTTGTTCTGTGTTGTATGTGTCTTTAGTTTCTGTGTAATGACTGAAGTTAATATTTTGTATATTGTTGGTACGCATGTTATGGTGCGATATTTTGCTGGGTTTGCTGTAGCCGGCCGAAGTGGCCGTGCGGTTAAAGGCGCTGCAGTCTGGAACCGCAAGACCGCTACGGTCGCAGGTTCGAATCCTGCCTCGGGCATGGATGTTTGTGATGTCCTTAGGTTAGTTAGGTTTAACTAGTTCTAAGTTCTAGGGGACTAATGACCTCAGCAGTTGAGTCCCATAGTGCTCAGAGCCATTTGAACCATTTTTGGGTTTGCTGTGTCTGCTTGATCTTTAGGTTTCAGGTAAGTTATTCCATGTGTAAGTGTATCAGGGAATGTGTAGGGGTCTGCAATGTAACTGTTAAATAATTTAGATGTGAATGTGTTGAGGTGAACTTGTTTAGCCAGAAATTTGCTATTTTATCTTTTCCAGGGGCTTTCCAATTGTGAGTGGAATTAATTGCTTTGGTGATTTCATGTTGCAAAATTATCACTTCAGGCATTTGTGATATCATCTTGTATGTGTCTGTTTCTGCTTGTATCCACCATGCATGCCTGTTATGCTGTACTGGGTTTGACCATATGTTGCTCCAGAAGTGTTCCATGTCTGTTATGTTTGGTGGATTGTCTATTTTAATGTGTGTGTTATCTATTGTATTGTAAAATTTCTTTTGGTTTGTGTTGAATATTTGGTTTTGATTCCTTCTATTTTCACTTTTTTGTATCTTCTAAGTCGTTTGGCCAATGCTTGTAATTTCTGATTCTTTTCATGTAATTGCTCTATCGCTTCTTGTTGTGAGATTTTACCTAACCTTTTTCGTTTTTTGTCTAATATTTCATTTCTTATATACTGTGTTAGCTGTCCGATGTCTTTCCTCAGTTTTTCTATTCTGATCTGTAGCCTGTGTTGCCATGCTGGTTTTGTGGGTTTCTTCTGTGTGTTAGATGGTTCTGATGTCTGCCTAGTGTGTATATTTAGTGTAGTGAGTGCTCCTATATAAACCAGTAGTTGTAACTCTTCCATAGTTTTATTTTCATTTACTTTGTTGTTTATGATTGTGTTGATAGTTGTTATTGTTGTTTCGACATGTGGGCTATTTGGTGGTCTATGCAATAATGGTCTAATGTCTGTATTTGTGTCTGTATACTATATATGTCAGGTGAAATTTTTCTTCTGTATCTAACATGCGTGTCACTTCGTGTTCTATTTGTGCTTGTTCTGGTGACTGTCTTGAGATTTCGTTTTCCTCTGATTGTTTAATTGATGCGTGTTGTTCTTTGTTTGTTTGCTCTGGGATGTTTGAGTCCATTACTGTATTTTCTTCTTCTTCTGATTGCACATTATTTTGTCCCTGTATTTGTTGTACTTGTTCTTTGATGTTTTCTAATTCCGACTGGGGTATCCTGTTATTTTTGATTATTACACGGATCTGATCAGCTAGTCGTTGTTCTGTTAAAAATTTTAATCCTGGGTACCTGGTAATAAATGTTGTGTATACTTGTGATCTGTATCCAGTTGTGTTGGTTTCTATGTTTGTTGCTTTGTAATAACAGAACATTAGGTGTCGGTTAACTTCATCTGACCATCTCATCCTCTGTCGTTGTTTTCCTTCTAGAGTGGTTGCAGGAAGCATATCCAGCAAAACACCTCTATTTGGATTTAAATCATTTTCCGTGTGGGTAGCAGTGTCGTTACCATTGTGGACGGGCATAGGGTTCAAGCGCCGTCCCGGCCATGAGAGCGCTTGTCCGAGGCTTCATTAGTTCTGTCCTGAACCAACTACTCACACTAAGAGGGGGGTTAGCCCTATTAGTGTTTTGTTCTTTTCGTCGCCTTTTACGACTGGCAGAACATACCGGAGGCCTATTCTTTTCCCGGGCCTCCACGGGTATTATTATTATTATTATCAGGAGTACTGCTGTGTTGTGCGTGCGAAATTTTCGTAATTATAATTGAATCCGTTAGGATTCAAAACTTAATTTTAATTATAATTCCTGATCCCGCTGAATAAACAAAGAGTAGACATATTTCTTTCAGTGAACGAAAGAAGAATGTGCACTTGCAGACTAGAATCTACGCTCAGTATGTTCTCCATCGCTTTCTGGTTGACAACAGAAATAGTTTTCATGAGTTCATAGAGGTCGGCGAATAATGTACCTTACTTCTTATGAAACCCCGCCGCCCCACATCTCGTAATTACATTTAAATTAGTTTAATCAGACAATCGATCGAACTAACTTTTAACATGAAACGATGTTCTCGAACAAGCTTTTGGGTCTGATTATTAGCTTCCAATGGATAACACTGCCTTTAATTCCTCTTAGCTTCCGTAGACAGTTGTCTCATAATGCACATTGTGGACAATTTATATGTACGTGTTCACTTTACTTAACCAATGAACTACATTTAAATTAACTTGTCACTCAGTATACGGATTATTAAAGCGGTACAATGACTGGGTTAGTGAATAATGAGATAGATTTCAAAGATTAGTGTGAACTCACGCTCGATGTTTATTCATCATTAACTTTAAAAAGTTCATTAGACAGTACACTTCCGTATAAAAATGAATAAAACTGGTTTCCGCTATTAACTAACAATAACACCGCGTTAACTGTGAGTATGGAACATCCTACCGCTTGTATTTCTACACATGAACACGCCGAGCATCGCGAGCATTATATGGACACATGGGTGAGAAACACTTGAAAAATCGATCAAACTTTCGCACATATATTCAATGTACCACCTAGTGGCGGTCACTTTCTGATACATTCTACAGCATGCAGCACTGTGAGACGATGACAGAGAGTCGCTAGAATGCCAACAACTTTATTTACTTCAGTTCCCAAAAAGTAGTTACATTTCAAAATACCACGAGTATACTCGTCTTCTGTACTTGCACACGAATGACTGATACAGACCAGAGATAATTCTGTCGCAGCACTGATACCATGGGCGCCATTGGATGGAAAGACACGTGGTCCTTCTGTGCACTACCACAAGGAAACAACCTAATATTCCGACACAAAATGTACAGTAAGTCGTATCGTATGTCTAATTTGAAGAAACGGATTACCTGCTTGTAATTGTCCTCACTATAAAATCAGCACACGTTAACAAGCGATCGTACAAAGGTAGGAAGACAGTGAATTTCGTTAAATCGAATGGGAATTTGAACTGCGAACTCGCCTGAAGCATAGTAGTTTACACTAATTATTCCTAAGAACCGGGAGTGGCCTGATTACTGCAAACTTAAAGGAGTATCCGATTCCATTGTCTGATCACTACATGGGGCCAACGGTCCGATACTCAATGCAATAAGGCTATCTCAAAAAAAAAAAAAAAAAAAAAAAAAAAAAAAAAAAAAAAAAGATCGTCCCCCTACATATCCCGACACTGAAACGTCGGTTAAAACTGATAAGGCAATATAATAACGTACTCGAGTAAAATTTCTAGTACTCTAATACTTTCATAATTCCGATACTGAGTAGAGTGTGTCGGTGTCTGTCTCACCTAGTCTCCGAGCCGAAAGTATTTTTTTGTTTGCTACAACGGTATAATTCGATCTATCCCTGGGTTGACAGTTAAAAGCGTTACGTACGCTACGCAGTTTAACAGTTCACTGGAGGCTTCTGGAGATATCTTCTTGTTCTACTCGGCAGGGAGTCTCATGTGTTACCGGAGTGTGACACTGAGGCATTGAGGCCTGCCTCAGCTGTGAAATTGTGTGTAATATCCAGGCACTGTTCAGTCCGGGCTTAACAAATCTTGCCTTTTTTTCGTACTATGATTCGTGTATGAATGTGATTACCTAATCACATTATGGCGTGTGCAGAGGGAACGCTTGTGTCTTTATATCACGAATCAGGTTACAAACCATTTTCAAGCTGGATTTGTGAAGCAAAGTGCGCTTATAAAAATAGGAAATTCAAACTGCACTTACAAATCAAAGCAGGTGATGAAAAACAGAAATGAATTTTTTTTTTTTTTTTTTGTATAAGAATTGTCTTTGTGGTACAGGGTACTCTGCAACAAATTAAATTGTATTCCTACACACCATTTTTTCTAGCCAATTTTTTCTAGCCATAAAACATAATGCGGTCGAGAAACAAAATAGATTCGTAAATACGAGAGTTATTGATCTTGTTTGTTCCTTGGGTAAGCATTCAGAGGAATCCTTGAAGATAAAAGCACAGGCAGCATAGGAAGCCACTTGATAACGAGATGTTAACTAACGTTTTCTTTACTTTCTAGAAATAAAGTGTTGTACAGTATTAATCTACAACTGTTCTGTTCAGATCACGTTGGATTCCTGCCACTGGCCATCGCAATTTCTCTCCGTCCGTGCTGACTTACACAGTAGACGACACAACAAATTGTATTCTTACATGTCTCTGTAACATTTGTTGCTGCTCTATGAAGCAGATGGTAGCGGGAAATAAAGGATTAATTCATCATTGTTCTGACGTTCAGAGCTGTCGAACAGTGATGCACGGTTGTGCCAAGCTACTTTGGATTACTATACCTACTCTGGACAGATAACGTAGAAAGAGACCTCAGCCTCTTTGGGGATCGATTGCAGAAACCTAGGTTCTCATGAATAATTTCTTACATGTTCTTCCGTTGTATCCATTTCCCATTGTCTATTAAATTTGACACACATCTAAACCAGATCTTCCGCTTACTCGAATCATTGTGACTTAACGCTGCCGTAGCTTAGAAATTGCAAAGATCCTAAACCCCAGTCTCAGAGACAACGGCCAATATGGGACATGGCGTGTCGCACTTGCTTTGCACTGTCCATCATTTTGCTTGTTAGTAGCCTCACTGCAAGGGAAGATTATTTCCTTTATTATCGATTATTTTCGAAAAGTGATTGTACCAGTTGCAGAAATTTTTATATCTCACGACTTCTGTTCGATACTCTTGAATCATCATATACACCTCCGTCCTATCCAATGTATCAGACAGAGATAATTACGAGGTGCACCATCACAGTCGTTAAGCAACTAGTGCCGGTCTCTTCGGCCGAGCGGTTCTAGGCGCTTCAGTCCGGAACCGCGCTGCTGCTCCGGTCGCAGGTTCGCGCACTGCCTTGGGTATGGATGTGTGTGATGTCCTTAGGTTAGTTAGGTTTAAGTAGTTCTAAGTCTAGGGGACTGATGACCTCAGATGTTAGGTCCCATAGTGCTTAGAGCCATTTGAACTGTTCGAGTAGCTAAACCGAGATCACAAGGGACTCACCAAATCCCATCTTCACTTAATTGGCTGTTTCCACTACCTTGTAATATACTAATGGGAATATCTATGTGGTGTGACATACATATCGGCTATTTCAAGAAAGTATTACATGTGTAATATACTAACGGGAATATCTATGTGGTGTGACAGACATATCGGCTATTTCAAGAAAGTATTACATGTGATGATGATGATGTTTGGTTTGTGGGGCGCTGAACAGCGTGGTTATCAGCGCCCGTACGATTACCCAATCTTTACTCAGTCCAATTGCGCCACTTTCCTGGATGATGATGAAATGATGAGGACAACACAAACACCCAGTCATCTCGAGGCAGGTGAAAATCCCTGACCCCGCCGGGAATCGAACCCGGGACCCCGTGCTCGGGAAGCGAGAACGCTACCGCGAGACCACGAGCGGCGGACAACATGTGATGCACTGATTCATTTCCTCTGCCTGCACTGTTAAAAGATTTCCTCATCGCCGTGTTCCACGTTGGTAACGGACAGAAAGAAGTAATGGAAACTTCGTGTATAGATAACTAAGATTCGTGCATGCAGTGACGCATTGTGGCTTTTATGACTTCGATTTCGATAAGCATTTCAGCTCTGATCCCTAGGGCGGTTTTTCTAACCTAAAACGCTTTCATGTGCACGCCACACATGCTCTACCACAGTAGTAGTCGCTTCCTGACCTATTAAGGGGAAACCTACACTTCCACACAACAGAGACCGAGAAATACGCATCTGATACCGTTGCAAAGTCGTCTAGGCCTTTGCTCCAAACCAGAGGATCTTGATGGACACTGGTCACGGTGCTACAGTGAGCTCACAGTGCACAACGTATACAATGTTTTCGTCAAATCATCCATTCCCCGAAAGGTACAGCGAATGTTCTTACAACCCAAGCGGCAGGCATCATTCGTACCGTCATGTGCGACTATTACTAGCCGAGTGCAAGCTGTACGCTCGATAGCCACCGGCAGGGCATGCTTCACGTCACGGACGGGTCCCCCTGGGAAACAAACCTAGAGGACATCGGCGTTCTATCCCGACCTATCTGTGAGTGGCACCATTAGCCGCCTAACATTGGAACTCTCAATTACTAGCACACCCACCCTCTGCACTTGCCCGGACTGGGCAAGAAAATAGGTCACTGGCCCAACAGGAGAGGCATCCCGTTCAGGCTCAGAGTTGTTGTCAACACTGAATAGCAGCAGGTACCTGTTGCTAAAGCATAACGAGCCAGTCGCGCAGCACGTTCCCTTTTTAAGTTCCGCCAAGTGACACGCGAACCCATCGTAGCCATTCCTTCTCGAGTGAAGACGGTCCAGTGAGATATTGCGTATCGGAAGATGCACCGACAATCAGGCCACCAGGGGATTCCAACGGCAACGAAGATGTCGCAGGTCTCGTTATCGGTGCCCTGATGTCGCCGTCCTTAGGTTGGTTAGGTTTAAGTAGTTCTAAGTTCTAGGGGACTGATGACGTCCGATGTTAACTCCCATAGTGCTCAGAGAAATTAGAACCCTTTAACGAGGCGAATAAATAAACACAAAAATCTGTTTTGCAGAGTTCTGAGACCGCAAGATCCATAGTCTTTTAAAACAGAAATAAAATTATCTCATGAATGTTGTCGTACTGACAGTTGCCTTTTAATAGAGACTCTCCTAACACATAAGCTGTTGTTGTTGTGGTGGTCTTCAGTCCAGAGACTGGTTTGATTCAGCTCTCAATGCTACACTACCCTGTGCAAGGTTCTTCATCTCCCATTATGTACTGCAACCTACTACCTTCTGAATCTGATTGGTGTATTCATTCTTAGTCTCCCTCTACGATATTTACCCTCCACGCTGCCCTCCAGTACTAAATTGATGATCCTTTGATGCCTCAGAACATGTCCTACCAGCCGATCCCTTCTCCTAGTCAAGTTGCGCCACAAATTTCTCTTCTCCCCAATTCTCTTCAATACCTGCTCATTAATTATGTGATCTACCCATCTAATCTTCACCATCCTTCTGTAGCACTACATTTCAAAAGCTTCATTTCTCTCCTTGTCCAAACTATTTATCATCCATGTTTCACTTCCACACATGGCTACAGTCCACACAAATACTTTCAGAAACGACTTCCTGACGCTTAAATCTATAATCGATGATAACAAATTTCTCTTCGTCAGAAACGCTTTCTTTGCCATTGCCAGTCCACATTTTATATCCTTTCTACTTCGACCATCATTATTTATTTTGCTCTCCAAATAGCAAAACTCATTTACTACTTTAAGTGTCTCATTTCCTAATCTAATTCCCTCAGCATCACCCGAGTTCATTCAACTACATTCCATTATATCCTCTTTTCAAAACACTGTTCATTCCGTTCAACTGCTCTTCCAGGTCCTTTGCTATCTCTGACAGAATTACAATATCATCGGTGAACCTCAAAGTTTTTATTTCTTCTCCTTGGATTTTAATACCTGCTCCGAATTTTTCTTTTCCTTCCGTTACGGCTTGCTCAATATACAGATTGAATAACACCTTGGAGAGGCTACAATCCTGTCTAACTCCCTTCCCAACCACTGCTTCCCTTTGGTGCCCCTCGTCTCTTATAACTGCCATCTGGTTTCTGTACAAATTGTAAACAGCCTTTCGCTCCCTGTATTTTACCACTGCCACCTTTAGAATTTGAAACAAGTATTCCAGTCAACATTGTCAAAGCTTTATCTAAGTCTACAAATGCTAGAATTGTAGGTTTGCCTTTCCTGAAGCTATCTTCTAAGATACGTCGTAGGATCGGTATTGCCTCACGTGTTCCAACATTTCTACGGAATCCAAACTGATGTTCCCCGAGGTTGGGTTCTACCAGTTTTTCAATTCGTCTTAAAGAATTCGCGTTAGTATTCTGCAGCTGTGACTTATTAAACTGATAGTTCGGTAATTTTCGCATCCGTCAACACCTGCTTTCTTCGGGACTGGAATTATATTCTTCTTGAAGTCTGAGGATATTTCGCCTGTCATACATCTTGCTCACCAGACGGTAGAATTTTGTCAGGACTGGCTCTCCAAAGGCTACCAGTAGTCCCAATGGAATGTTGTCTACTCCCGGGGCCTTGTTTCGACTCAGGTCTTTCAGTACTCTGTCAAACTCTCCACGCAGTATCGTATCTCCCATTTCATCTACAGTTACATCCATTTCCATAATATTGTCCTCAAGGTCATCGCCCTTGTATAGACGCTCTGCATACTATTTCCTCCTTTCTGCTTTCCCTTCTTTGCTTAGAACTGGGTTTCCATCAAAGCTCTTGATATTCATGCAAGTGGTTCTCCTTTCTCCAAAGGTCTCTTTAATTTTCCTGTAGGCAGTATCTATTTTACCGCTAGTGAGATAAGCCTCTACATCCTTACATTTGTACTCTAGCCATTCCTGCTTAGCCATTTTGCACTTCCTGTCGATATCATTTTTGAGACGTTTGTATTCCTGTTTGCCTGCTTCATTTACTGCATTTTATATTTTCTCCTTTCATCAATTAAATTCAGTATATAATAAAGCTACTGAGTGAAATAAATATGCAAAGTCTGATGCACTGTTCTAAATTATACGCTGTGTACTAACACGAGGGTTAAGCGTAGTCTCTTATGTGGCGCTTCTGACGGCGGAAAAATTACATGTGCAAACTGCCTCAGACTGGGATATGCACTAACGTTTACGCAAGAACAAAATGTTAGGTGAAGTAGGTAAATCAACTTCTATACTGCTGTCTAACTCAGTGGTGTGTAATATTACGGTATATTGTTAATTTTTACTTGTTGACCGTCTAACTATAATTGAATAAACACAATTATCGTACCACGTGCAGTTCGCCTTTATTTTCTTCAAGGTATCTCCAGTCGTCTAGAATATGTCCAAATGTTTACTATTGGTTTACATTTTGGGAAAATATATATATAGGTTATAAACTGTTTTGGTGGTTGATATTTCTGTGGCTTAGTAATACTGTAAATTCAGCTTACAGTTTCCGTGGAAGACAATAGTACGAGGGTTGGAACCTGAATAGTGGCAACTATTTATTTACAACAGATACAAAAGAGTTAGGTGTTTCAACCTGTTAGTGCTCTTCACAGTAGTCACCAGTGCTGTGTAGAACCAGTTGCCAGCGGTGTGAAAGGCGTAGTATACCGTCAGGAGAGCCTATTCTGTTGATGGTGCGAATGGAGCGGTTGACTGCCTACCGAATCTCTGGAACAGTTCTGAAGCGAATGCTACGAAGCGGTTCCTTCATCTTCGGAATCAAATCAAAGACACAAGGACTTAAGTCCGGTGTGTATGAAGGATGGCACAGTACTTCCCAGTCCCACCGACGGAACAGAGCAGCACCAGCTTGCGCTGTATACGCCCGGGCATTGTCGTGCAAACTGATGGCTGGGTTGCGCAGAAAGTACCGCCCGCTCCATTCGCACCATTAACAGAACAGGCTCTGCTAACGGTATACTACGCCTTCCACATTGCTGGCAACGTGTTCTACACAACACTGGTGAGTACTTTGAAGGACAGTAACAGGTGCAAACATGTAACCCTGTTGCCTCGGTTGGGTCCGCCCCAATAGCTGAACAGTCAGCACGTAGGAATGCCACGCACGGTTCCACGGGTTCGATTCCAGGCTGGGGTGGGAGATTTTCTCCCCTCAGGGACTGGATGTTATGGTGTCCTCATCCTCATTTCATCCCCATTGTCAACGCGCATGTCGTCCAATGTGGCGTCCCACTCAGTAAGACTTGCACTTGGCGGACGAACTTCCCGCCTGGGAACACCCAGCCACTGACGCCATAAGATCTTCTCCAGTTTAGTATCGATTGTGAATAAATAGTTGTCACTATTTAAGTTCCAAGCCTCGTAAATTCCACATCTAACCATACCCACTACAAGAAGCCTGCTGCACTGAAATTTATGTTGTATAGATTAAACAGGATTCCACTCTACAAGAGAAACTGTGAAAAAGAAATGAGTACAGTGGGTGTGATACACATGTAGTACACAGTCTCAATCAAAAAATAAGAACATAAATACAAAATAAACATAACATTTCCAAAATACAAGGTAACTCACTAGCTGCAAACTCATAAACACACACACGCACACACAAAATAACAACATCACACAGGAAAGAAGCAGATGGTACACTATACTTACACACACAGATTAAAACAAAGAGCGGCAAACATACTAAAGAAACAGGGCATCCAAATAGCACATAAAACTGTGCAAATCCTCGAATCAAATTTAAGCCAACCGACAACCAAGAAAGACAAATTACCAGGGTCAGGAATATACAAACTTGGATGTCATAGTCGTGATGCAGTATACATAGGCATGACATACAGGAATTTTAAAACATGATACAAAGAACACATCAGATGTTGAAAGTACTAAACAAATCATTTCACATTTGCAGAATACGTAAAACACCATAACCAGAACCCTACAAACGTGGAACAATATAATTCGCATATAATTAGAATAAACAACTATGACATATACCATGTACAAATGCAAGAAAACTTATACATCCAGAAAGCTATTTATGAAAACAAAAATGTGATAAATGTGCACACACACATCAGCACAGACTCCCTACTGCACTTAATAAAAGAAATGATAAGATAAAATGTATCCCTCTTGCACATTCAGCCAAATTAAATCAAATATATATTTTCCCCTCTCTCTCTCTCTCTCTCTCTCTCTCTCTCTATCTCTCTCTGTCTTCCTCTCCTTCCCGCCTCCTTGTCACAGACTCACAGACACATCCACACACAAACGTATACACTCACCCCATACAACCCCACAGCCCCACACACATACACTCACACATAAGACACATACACCTAAGCCACACACACACACACACACACACACACAATCAGATCAAATATATCTACAAAAATTTAAAAAAAAATATTGCACTCGAAACCTGGCAGTAGCAATAAATTTTTGAAAGCAGCATACGACAGTCGGCAATATAAACCCAAAGAAGTATCTAAACAAGTGTTTAGTTCCTAGTGTTGTAAAGTTGGGAAACAGAAATCGAAATGGCACTTATAAGAAGAAGAACAGCGCCACAAATGGAACTAAAACACAACATGTAGAGAATCGTCGAAGCATCCTGTAAGCAGAATTTAATATATTACTACCCCGTAGAAAAACTAGCCACCAGAACTGTTTATAACCTACACATACAGGGTTATTGCAAATGATTGAAGCGATTTCACAGCTCTACAATAACTTTATTATTTGAGATATTTTCACAATGCTTTGCACACACATACAAAAACTCAAAAAGATATGTGACCCTTCAGTGATTCGGCAGATATCAAGCCGATAATCAAGTTCCTCCCACACTCGGCGCAGCATGTCCCCATCAATGAGTTCGAAATCATCGTTGATGCGAGCTCGCAGTTCTGGCACGTTTCTTGGTAGAGGAGGTTTAAACACTGAATCTTTCACATAACCCCACAGAAAGGAATCGCATGGGGTTAAGTCGGGAGAGCGTGGACGCCATGACATGAATTGCTGATCATGATCTCCACCACGACCGATCCATCGGTTTTCCAATCTCCTGTTTAAGAAATGCCGAACATCATGATGGATGTGCGGTGGAGCACCATCCTGCTGAAAGATGAAGTCGCCGCTGTCGGTCTCCAGTTGTGGCATGAGCCAATTTTCCAGCATGTCCAGATACACGTGTCCTGTAACGTTTTTTTCGCGGAAGAAAAAGGGGCCGTAAACTTTAAACCGTGAGATTGCACAAAACACGTTAAATTTTGGTGAATTGTGAATTTGCTGCACGAATGCGTGAGGATTCTCTACCGCCCAGATTCGCACATTGTGTCTGTTCACTTCACCATTGAGAAAAAATGTTGGTTCATCACTGAAAACAAGTTTCGCAGTGAACGCATCCTCTTCCATGGGCTGTTGCAACCGCGCCGATAATTCAAAGCGATGGGGTGTCAGGGCTTGTAGCAATTGTAAACGGTAAGGCTTCTGCTTTAGCCTTTTCCGTAAGATTTTCCAAACCGTCGGCTGTGGTACGTTTAGCTCCCTGCTTGCTTTATTCGTCGACTTCCGCGGGCTACGCGTGAAACTTGGCCGCACGCGTTCAACCGTTTCTTCGCTCACTGCAGGCCGACCCGTTGATTTCCCCTTACAGAGGCATCCAGAAGCTTTAAACTGGCAGTTGGTGGATCTTTGTTCAACTTCGTCCTGAAGTGTCGTTGCACTGTTATGACTGACTGGTGTGAGTGCATTTCAAGCACGACATACGCTTTCTCGGCTCCTGTCGCCATTTTATCTCATGCGCTCTCGAGCGCTCTGGCGGCAGAAACCTGAAGTGCGGCTTCAGCCGAACAAAACTTTATGAGTTTTTCTACGTATCTGTAGTGTGTCGTGACCATACGTCAATGAATGGAGCTACAGTGAATTTATGAAATCGCTTCAATCATTTGTAATAGCCCTGTACATTGTCCCAAAATGTAAAGTAAATAGTAAAAATATGATCATCTTCCAGGCCACTGAAGTTGCCTTGCAGAGAATAAAGGCGAAACGCATAAGGCACGAATATCGTGTTTCATTCAGTTGGGGTTAGACTATCAACAGGTAAAAATTAACAATATAGCGTCATGCACAAGTACGGTTCATTTCTTCACAGAGGCGCGGGGAAAAAAACCTAAATTACTCTGTATCGGACAACCACTGCTGCTGCTACGGCTGCAGAGGCATATTCTTGTCTCGACGTCTGTTGTTTGTTTGTATTATATGGCTCCTGAAGCAGAGAGAGAGAGACTTTTTCTTCAGTTCAGCATTTACTGTGAGGGCTCTGTCAAACAAGAATAACTGTAACATGTATTCAAGCATAAGTAATTCCTGCTGTAGGAAACTACATTGCTGCACGTTTAGCTCACTCGTGAAATCTCCAAGACATGCTCTTCGTGTTGTAATCGCCTCGACTGTGTCAGATAGAGCGTGATCTGGCACTTCAGAACTGCTGGTCCGACGCCCTTAAACAATTCCTGAGTGTTCTGTAACGGGTAGCAAGAATAAATCCACCTGCGCTCAGATTACTCATTTTGTAGAGCATATATCGGAGATTCAATGCACGTGGGGATGGTGGCCGATCCCAAAGACCTGGGACATGGTGTGCTGTCAGTAATCTGGTCCCAGTTGCAGACAGTGCACCGTGGGTCACAGCGGAGTATGTTAGCATGACATGGACCAAGTTTGGCTGAAACGAAGTCAGTGCTCGCTACGCAGTAGCTGTCCATGGACCAAGTGATGACGCTTAATGATGCAGGCTGACCTGGCGATAGCTTGCAGCAGAGATGGTTTCATCGAAGGAGTGAACTCATCCCGCTGACGCCAGGCTGATGCCATCTGTCGATGGTAGTCCTAAGCAGGTAATTGGCTGGATGGCTCTTAGTTCAATTCACAGCCCATCATAACTAAGGCCCAAGTGTTACCTGCAACAGCGGACATTGGTAGAAGGACGATGCTCATCGGGTAAACACGGCGCTGGCCCACCGCGTACTGGTCGCTGCCATGATATCCCAGTGTTGATAACATATATATCTGTTTCCTACAGTTTTACGTGTATATAAGCGATGCAGTCTGCAGCTAAACCTCCTAGATACTATTACGACGGTAGCATTAAGCCAAAATTGTAGCTTTCTCTGCTCTTATGATGAAAGGCATCACTCTTCTAGGGTTCCTTCTTCCATTTTTTGGGCAATTAATAAAAGAATTTAGCCATTGTCGAGGCTAACGTGTCCTTAATTCTGAGAATAAATATTAACATTTGCAAGAGAAGTACTTCTTTACCATATTTTAACTCCATGAGATATACAAAACTTACCGAATTTACTTTCAAATTAATAATTACTCTTCTGACCGATTTAATGTGGCCCACCATGACTTCAGTTCAGAATTGCACTTTCACACAGTAACCTCATTTCTTATTTGTAGGATATATCCAAATCTCCGATTTTCTCTACAGTTTTTACATTCTACAGCTCCTTCTAGTGCCACGGAATTTAATATCGTCGATCCCGTGGAAAATGTCGTCATTACTAATTTGATCAGTTCACATAATTTTCAATACCCGAACATAGCGACACATTTCAAATGGTTTCTTTCTCCTCTTTTCCGGTTTTCGCACGGTGCATGATCTACTTCCTTACAAAGTTGTTATTCCAGAGGTATATCCTGAGAAATTTTTTGTCAAATTAAGCCTTCTCTTGGCCAGGAATATGTTCTGGCTTGGTCCACCATGTGTTATTTAGTTTCCAATGGAGCATAATTCCTCAATTTGGTCCATTTTAGTGTTAAGTTTATCGATAAGCTCATTCCTGCTTCTACTCTTTACCTTGTTGATTCTTCAGTTTACTCTCATTAATATCCTGTACTTTTTGTAGTGCTTATTCTGTTCAGTACCTCGTGACATTTATTAATAAAAGAAATAAGTTTCTTGTATGGTTCTGCTATCATTGTGAAAATTTTGTAAATAAAACCAACCATATCGCTTAATAGATTTCCTTATCGGTTACGCCGTTTCGGCTAGTATCATCATAAGTTATCAAAAACACTTTGAACTTGCAGAATAAGCTTCAGTATCTGTATGAAAAGCTAATTCTAAACGCATTTTGCCATAGATTACCCTTTTTTTCAGGATTTCGAACATCTAGCACAATTTTGCATTGTTAGTCCTTTTTTAAAGGCGAACAAAGCTTATGAACGTGAACTGATTTCAATTAAACCTTGCCTCGTTTATCATTCCTAACATCAGAACTGTTTCCTCGATGGTTTTACGTTTCCGAAAGCCAAACTGATTGTCATATAATAAATACCCAATTTCATTTTCCATTATTATGTATGTTATTAACGCCAGTAATCCTGATGCATCAGTTAATTATACAACAGTTGTCGCCTTATCTGTAATTGCTTCCATCTTGATTGTACAGATAATTACCTACCGCTTTGAAGTAATTCTACCGGCTACTACTACGTTGAACTAGTTTAGAAAGTCCTCACTTGTTTTAGTAACTTTAAAATCTTTGCTGTTAGCCAGAATACGTCCAACTATTATCTGAATAAGATAATCAAACTCCATATGCCCACCTCCCTGGATCCCTTTGGTCTAACTGAGTTTAAAACAAGACGCTTAGATGATAGGTGCATATACCAACAGTATCGAATCGTAGTTACCTTCCTCCTACTTCAGTGTGATGTAGACATGCTGATACTCATATCCTCAAGCACACCAACAAAGTAAAAAAAAAGAAAAACTATACTATACAATATACTATGCAATACTGTACAATACCATACAACAATATTATAATACGGTAATGTCACGAATATTTACAGTTACCTGAAAAGTTAGCTGCTCCTTCCCTTAAAAGCACCTTTGCAGATAAGATTAATGGTTATGTTAATCTGATGTGAAACTAACAAAAAGGAACAACGTGAACTGCCACTGTAAACCGGTAGGTCAGTATTCCGTAAGACTGACTGTTTAAACTTCTGTCATATGTAAAATCGTTTAACGCGAACTAAGTTATTCCATTAACAAATAATCCCTCTGGTAAGAATTTTGTTTAATCCAGTACTCAGCATTAACTGTAGTCGTTATATTCAGTTTCAATACGGCACAAGCTATGTAAAGATTAATCTTTTACCTTGTTCCTATGAAGCAAAAGCGTGTTGGTAATTTCCTCTACTATATATATATATATATATATATATATATATATATATATATATATATATATATATATATATATATATATATATATAAAGGTATTCAGAAGAAAGATCTTTTCAATGATTACAAAGTCATTTGCCGTAGTAAGGATGAGTAAAATTTATGGCTTCATACATTAGCTGCCGCGCGGGATTAGCCGAGCGGTTGTGGGTGCTGCAGTCATGGACTGTGCGGCTGGTCCCGGCGGGGGTTCGAGTCCTCCCTCGGGCATGGGTGTGTGTGTTTGTCCTTAGGATAATTTAGGTTACGTAGTGTGTAAGCTTAGGGACTGATGACCTTATCAGTTAAGTCCCATAAGATTTCACACACATTTGATCACATTTTTCGATACATTAGCTCTAACATTTTCACCTGTGACAAGGTTGCACACTCCATCTGTGAGAGGGCTTTGTGCTGGTAATAAAATAAGAGGCAATGAAACTCTGCTCACTGCTTTACCTAAGAAATGCAGAACTGCAGCTCCACTTCATGAATGCCTATTTGTTAGTCCGTTATAATACTGTCTTCACACTTTGTAATATTCATTTATCTCGTTTTGTTACGTAATAACCAAGCTGCATCTGTTTTGACGATAGCTTGACCAAGGCAAGATGCCGGTTGCTATCATTTCAATACTAAACTGAATTAACAAACAAGAAAGTACATTTCTGCTGCTTGTCTAACGCGCAACATTGTCGTTGTGTGCTCACTGAAACTAATTTACTGTTTAGGAACAGGAAGTGGGATCAGTATTTGTCAGTATAATATTGCATATACGATTTTGTTGTCTCAACAAAGATAATTGCAGACCTATTTGCTTAAATGGAAATCCGTCACTATTACTACTAATCACTTGTAAGCAGATTACGATTTGGCAGTCGCATTGTTCAAAGCTGCCCTAAGTGAATCAGTTCACTTCTAGTAACACAGTTCTCAGAACGAGCGAAATTTACAGTCTGTGTTCGATCCAAAATTTGGCAGAAAATTGTGGGTTTCACGGTGAAGGAGATATCACCACACACATATGGGGTGTCTTGAGATTACTTCTGATTCTGTGATGCGCGATGCATGACTATTTCTGCTTCTTGGCGCCCTCGATTCTAGGTCTTGTAAAACTCCTCTATTTTCTTTCTTCTAAATTTGAAATTCTTGCGATATAATCTTCTGAACTGAATTTCTGAATTAGATTTCTTCTCGAAATTTTGATGTGCTATGGCAACAATATAATAGCAGTTGTTTTCCAGAAGTCTCTGAGATATATTCATCTCCTCATGTTAGAACTGATTTCCCCGCATCAGTGCAATTTCTCTGTGATATTCAACGTCTCTGTTGTCAATCACAACGAGAACTGTTCTGTATTCCGCATAACAGTCAGGTTATCGATAATTAACTATGTGCTCGTGTCCATCCGCCTATATATCTCAGATTCCAGACCAAGAGTGACTTCTTTCATTTGTTACTTCCACATCTACAAACTTTTTTCATAGATTAAGCATCCCCATCTGGGCAAAAGCTTCAGAATACAGACACATTTCATGTAATTATATTGACAGAATAATATCAGAAATGCATACACTAGACTGCCTTACATTTTTGTTTATATTAAGAAATGAAATAAACAGAAATCACAGTGGATGAATAAGAACAAACTGTACGATCCATCGAAACGTTAGACTGGTGTGAATCTCTCTAGCGGTAAAAAAGGGGCAGGAAATATGTGCGTCATAAATTTGTCCGAAAGTCTTATTACGTTTCTCTACACCAACAGATTCTAAACACCATCTCGAATACCCTCATGATTCAGATACCCGCAACGGAGTATTTCAGGAATGTGCAAGGAATGTTAACTATACCTACCGCAGTATTTGATTCCAAGTCTTTCAAATCTCAGTTTGACACCAATGCCGAATCCCCTATGTCTTTTGTACTGTCACCAATTTCTTCTTCGTTTCGTATACTGCCGATACCCGCAACGGACTATTTCAGGAATGTGCAAGGAATGTTAACTATACCTACCGCAGTATTTGATTCCAAGTCTTTCAAATCTCAGTTTGACACCAATGCCGAATCCCCTATGTCTTTTGTACTGTCACCAATTTCTTCTTCGTTTCGTCCTCAACCTAATCCTCCCAGTCGTACATGGCGTCAATGTACTTTTTCGGCCCACTCTCTCTTTTCGCTGCATTTAACATTGTAACTCCTGTTCCTGTCTTAATATTGACATTCCTGAGTTTTTTCTGACTATACTCCTCACCCGGACGTTCTCTAACATTTATTAACATGTTTCCCATGACCATTTTATTATAGCTTCCCTGCACCCCCTGCTTATTTCATTTCTAATTGATGTTTGCCGCTGTGTTCCAGTTTCTCCTGAGCATTTTTATATTTCTTTCGTCAGTCAGTAGGTATCTATGATTTCGTCACCGTAACCTACCTTATACCAAATTTTTTTCCTATATCTGCTATTCCTCTTTTTGGAGATGAACATCAACTTAACCGTCATCTGTGGTATTCCTTATCGCAGTAGCTACTGCCCCAGAGAACTTTAACCGCACAGCATCGTTCCCAGTAGTTCAGTATCCCTCTCCATTTCACATAGCTCCTTCTGAACCTACCTTATTGGTTTTAAAATGTGATCGGAGTCTAATCACTTCATGGTTACATGGGATTAGCGCGAACTTCAATGCAAGACGCTTATAACAGTTTCCTCAATGAAAATTTGTCTCGCAACGTGGCAGATAATCCAAAGAGATTCTGGTCGTATGTGAAGTATGTTAGCGACAAGAAACAAGCAATTCCTTTTCTGCACCATAGAAATGGAGATACTATCGAAGAAAGTGTTGCCAAAGCAGAGTTACTAAACACAGCCTTTCGAAATGCCTTCACAAAAGAATACGATGTAAATATTCCAGAATTCGAACCGAGAAAAGCTGCCACAATGAGTAAAGTAGAAGTAAATATCCTCGGAGTAGTGAAGTAACTTAAATCACTCAAAAAAGCAAGTCTTCTGGTCAAGACTGTATACCAATTAAGTTCCTTTTGGAGTATGCTCATGCATCAGCTACATACTTAACAATCATTCGTTCGAAGCAAAGTCCGTACCCAAAGACTGCAAAGTTCCACAGGTCTCATCAATATTCAAGAGAGGAAGTAGGAGTAATCCACTTAACTACAGGCCCATATCGTTAACGTCGATATCCAGCAGTATTTTAGAACATATATTGTATTCAAATATTATGAATTACCTCGAAGAAAACTGTGTATTGACACACAGTTAACATGGGTTTAGAAAACATCATTCCTGTGTTGAGTGCCATTGACAAGGGATTTCAGATCGATTCAGTATTTCTGGATTTCCGGAAGGCTTTTGACACTGTACCACACGAGTGGCTTGTAGTGAGATAGCGTGCTTATGGAATATCGTCTCAGTTATGTGACTGGATTTTTGATTTCCGGTCAGAGAGGTTACGGTTCTTAGTAATTGACGGAAAGTCATCGGGTAAAACAGAAGTTATTTCTGGCGTTCCCCAAGGTAGTATTATGTGCCCTTTGCTGTTCCTTATCTACATAAACGATTTGGGACACAATCTGAGCAGCCGTCTTAGGTTTTTTGCTGATACTGCTGTCGTTAACTGACTAATGAAGTCATCAGGAGATCAAAACAAATTGCAATACGACTTCGAAAAGATATCTGAATGGTGCGAAAATTGGCAGTTGGCTCTAAATAACGAAAAGTGTGTGGTCATCGACATGAGTGCTAAAAGGTATTCGTTAAACTTCGGTAACACGATAAATCAGTCTAATCTAAAAGCCGTAAATTCAACTAAATACCTAGGTATTACTATTGCCAACATCTTAAATTGGGAGGTACACATAGTGAATGTAGTGGAAAAGGCTAACCAAAGACTGCGTTTTATTGGTAGGACACTTGGAAAATGTTATAGATCTATTAAGGAGACTGCCTACCCTACGCTTGTCATTCCTCTTCTGGAACACCTGAAACGTCCCCTTAGAAACATTAATGAATTACTGTGCTGATAAACCTCTTACATTATTTGATTTTCAAACAGCTGAGCAGAACTGAACGTACTCAGACATTTCGCTCTTTACTTTTCCCGACCAACACTAACCTGACACACAATATTTTAGCGCAACGCAATCTGACTTGTAATAATCCATATACAAGAATGGCCCTGACTAACAATAACCTATACCTTTCATGAATCACTTACCTCACAATAATCTTCGTTACTCGAACTACTGCAAAACAGCGAGCGCCACTACTGCCGGCTAAATAAAAGATTCTAACCACTGAAGGCACTAACTACTGATAGGCATAGTTAGCAAATGAAAGATTTTGATAGAGAACAAACAATGTATTTACCTTAATAGCGTTCAAAAGTCATAATATTTATAACAGTTCATGATATCCAGTCATACATATTTACTGTGTCTGATGGACACACCGTCCAGATCATCCGCTCTCAAAACTCCGCCATTTCTCTCCCCACATCCACCACTGCTGGCGGCTCACCTCCAACTGCGCAACACTACGCGCTGTTAACAGCCAACTGCCCAACACTACAATGGCGAATATTCCAACAATGCCAACCAGTCACAGACTGCACACAGCACAGCCAGTGATTTTCATACAGAACGCTAGGTGACGTTACCAACAAAAAAACTTTAACAGCCGACTTACACACTGCTGCGCGGTGTGGGATCCTTAGCAGATAGGACTGACGGACTACATCGAAAAAGTGCGAAGAAGTGCAGCACGTTTAGTATTATCGCGAAAAATGGGAGAGAGTGTCACAGAAATGATATAATATTTGCACTGGACATCATTAAAAGAAGGGGTTTTTCGTTGAGACGGAATCTTCTCACGAAATTCCTATCACCAACTTTCTCCTCCTAATGCGAAAATATTTTGTTGACACCGACCTACATAGGGAAAAACGATCACCAAGATAAAATAAGGGAAATCAGAGTTCGTACGGAAAGGATTAGGTGTTCATTCTTTCCGCGCGCTGTAGGAGACTGGAGCAAGAGAGAATTGTGAAGGTGGTTCGATAAACCCTCTGCCAGGCACGTAAATGTGATTTGCATTGTATCCACGTAGATGTAGATATAGATGTCACTTCTCAGTCGTACATTTTATTCCCAAAATCTCCTTGTCGTCATGGTGTAATCCATTCGAGATCTTCAAAGTGTCTCCAGGTTGTTTTCTGAAAATGGTATGATACAAACCAAAATGGCACTGAAGCATACTGTAGATAAGCCCAAATTTCCAACACAAGAAGAGACCCCACGAGCCGTTGAAAACGTTAAGATGATTTCACAGCTAATATAATGAAAGAAGAAACAGTTACGTCCTCACTGAACGTCCGAGAACGAAAGCACATCAGCTGCACTGAATGTATCAAGAATATTGTTGCTTCATCTACGTCACAAACGTAACAAAGTAGTTAACGTTTTTCTAATACTGATAACGTACATCTGCGCTACGTTAAGTTAAACAACATTCAAGAATAGTCACATTGATAACGAGCATTTCTTCTTACTGAATTATAACACAGTAAATATATGGAAAAAATAACGAAAACAGTGACTAGGAGTATCGAAATATTGCGGCGAACACTTGTATATGTACAGTATTTTGTAAGCAAATCTTGATAATAAAGATATATGATCACTGTTACTTTTAAGGAAACACGTAGTTCAGCGAGCAACGCAATTCCAACATCCAAGATTTATTTTGTTCAGTTTTCCGATTATAGTGTAAACGCAAAAAAAGATGACTACGGTGCAAGATAAGCAGAAAAGAACACAAGCAAACCTCATATAAAATACCTATCTAAACATATACACTTGATAACGAGAATAAAAACCCGAAACGCGTCGTACCAAGCATGGAAAAATATGTAATTTGTGCAGTGTTTCATTATTTAAGTCATGAATGGTTCTGTTGCTGGCAATCCGAAATCATCAATTGTCCTGACTGAAATTAAGTTGTTAGTGCTCAGCCAGCAAATGAAAGCAATATGCAAGTTGAAAAACATGAAAAGAAGATTACAAAACGATTGCACACTTAAAATTAAGTAAGGTTTTAGAAACTGCACAATTGCAATCACAATATCAGGATACACAGGATAAAGACAACTTTCAGTAACACAATTCCTGGCACAGTACGTCGCTCAGATATACACAACAGATCTCAATATAAAACAATAATACACCGTGCAAACAAAATTCCATAGAACAAGAGGTAAAGTAATTAGATAACACTAAGTAAATTGCATTGGCTAATGTCTTCAACTCATTCGTGTTAGACAAAATGCAGAAAAAAATCGCTAAAAGGAAGAAATTCTGGATGCTTAAAAGGAACTAATATCATAACCACATGCCTGGCCAGCATACCTTATGTAGATCACGTTTCCATAGAAGTAGGGAACCTACTTAGGTCACATAAAATGGAAGTACCTTTCTTCACAGATAACAAACTGCAGTAGAAAACAGTGTACACCTTAGAAGAAAAGAAATTATCAGGCTCATGAATATACGAAATCACATGGAAAACTCGCTTATGGTACATAATACGACAGACTCGCTGGAATTTACGTAGTACATTCAGTGAGCTCATCGACTCTTACACACGTAACCAATCCGCAAAATCTGCAATAGCAAAGCACGTAAAAAACACCTGGACATCCATTCAGAAACATAGACGAACCACTTAGGACACTCTGCAACATAGATGAAACTCTTAAGATACGCCAACACTTCCATAAATTGTATATAATCGATTTAAGGGAGAAGTTGGAAATTTCTATACGCCATAAAAAGCAAAAGAAAACAATTCTCAATGACGATCTATGTAGAGAATCAGTTTATTTCTCCTGGAAATGGTAACTAATAAATTCGATAAGATATTTTCATTTCCTTCTCGACACCACTTAAAATCTGTAACAAAATTGAACATAAAGCTTAATCGATAACTTAAGAGACAGTAAGAGTTAGTAGCTGTAAAATAAATTTGTAATTTACAACTTTATGTAAATAATGTAATCCACAAAAAATTTAACATCTCTGACTGCATACTAACTCTTTGTGAAATCGTGCTGTTATAATATCTCTGTAACATATTTTGATTGCTAAAACAAATAGTGTGAGTTATGGTTTGCATGTGTTTTGTATTCTGAATAATAGAGTAGGCACAATACCTGTATGCAACACACAAAAGTACTATTTGTAACATTAGCATAAATATTACAGCCCAAGATAGATTTTGTTCAATTTTACAATTGCAGTACAACATGAAAAAAGACGACCACGGTGCTAGAATAGCATAGAAGCACACATGTAAACTTCACATGAAGTAATTATGTAAACAGATGTACTTGACAGAATAAATTCCCAGAATGTGTAGTGTTACGCATTAAAAAACAGGTAGCTGGTGTTCTGCTTCATTCTTTAAATCAAAACATTATTGTTTCCAATATGCATGAGGTGAAAGTTAAGAACGAAATGTTTTACTTATTACTGTCCTTTTAAAGTATGAAAGACTTGAAGGATTCGCTGCAGAAATTATGTACTCCATACATAGCTTAGCACTTGTGTCACAGTGTTATTTGCCATACTCCGAAACAGCTGTACAGATTCTGACGTAGTTTTACATGTATATTCGGTATGTCTGAGAATCGGTCGTAATCTGTTTTTCATACCACTAAAGGATAACAGTGGTCTACCTCAAAAATTCTTTTCTTATGTTTTGGACAGAACTTTTTTTTAAATTTTTTATGATGTGGCACTAAAAAATACATGCAACCTTAAAAAATACACAGAACCTTCAATTTTCACCCTTCTACCACCAATCCCTATATTCAATAGCGATTTTAATAACATAATAATTTACAACTCCGGTCGATAACTGATCAGTTATCACTTGATCTGTTATACCCGCTAGGTGTCTACCGGTAATAGTCTTTAACTATTCGATAGATAGATAATTGAAGAAAACGTATCAAAAGCAACGACTCTAATATCACTCTTTGAATCGACGCAATTAGACCGAGAAGTTTAACTAGGTAGGATAAGTCATTAGCCAAACCGACATTTAGGCCTAGCGCACACGCATCGATTTTTGTCGTACGGAAAGATATCGTACGAACAAATTCTTTTAGTGATCAAAGAAGTTCCTATATTCTCCTTTGTTCCTCTAAAAGAATTTAATGGTACGAAATTTTTACGTACGATAAAAATCGATGTGTGTGCGCTTGGCCTTATTCATAATGCTGGTGAACACGGGCCAAAACGAAATTGCCGCTATGTTTGTATGCTCATGGACGAGCCGTGGTTCGGCTGCAATTGTTAAATCCGCGTGATCTACTGTAGAAACGCTAGAACTAATAGTGGCCGACGTACGATCAAAGAATAAATACATTATTACTATACTGCTTTTCATCATTGAGTTATTCAATTTGTTCTACTTAGGTGTGTTTTGTACAGTGCACAATGTCAAAAATGCGCAAAGGGACTTCTTTGGGACCTCGAACACATAAACCTGCAATCATGCGAAATACAAAATCCAAAAGGACAGAAGAACAAATCCACCAAGGTAACACTAATGCGCGTGTGGGCATGCCGCAATTGCGTCAAGCAAAATCAGAAGATGAAAGAGTTGAAGCGAATGAACAAAGAAGATTAGAACAAAGATAAGCACGTCGTTTTATAGTCAACCGACGAAGAGCAAATGAACAACAACGTCGCCACTGTGGCGTAATGTACAAGATCCATCCGCCAAAACATTCTCATAACAATTGTTAGATATCGGAGATGGAAAAGTTACTACAGGTGGAACTAGATGCATAAAATTACCGACTGATTTCTGCACAATCATTAATTCGCAAGATCCTCTGACTGACCAGATAGTTCCCTATATACACACACATACACTAAACATGAGTGGATGGCAGAAAGAGCAGTTTTAGCAGCAAAAATTGCGGACGTCAACGAATTGAATCTCAAGATACAGCAGTTTTTGCCAGGGGACTTGTGTCATACAATTCTACTAATATAGTTTGCGATGCCACCGAAGCTGTGAATTATCCAACAGAGTTTTTGAACTCATTGGAATTACCACGCATACCACCGCATAATTTACAACTGAAGGTTGGATCTCCGGTTATTTTGCTTAGATTTGAGCACAGCATGTTTTTCACACTTACAACTATACGTGGCATGCTCTCGAGTGGGCAAGTCATCCAGTTTGTTTGTGTTAACTAAAGATGGGATAACAAAAATATTGCACACTCTATTGCATTAAGGGATTGATATTGTTTTTAAGTATAATTTCAAAGAATAAATTACAATAAATTAAAAAAGTAAATGTTTGGTGTTTTGTCATTTTTATATTCTTTCATCGGTCAGAGCACTCCCTGCCTCTTCGACTCATACACCACATCATCACGTACATACAATAAGTTAGCTATTTTTTCTACCAAAATATTCCCTAGAGATAATTTATATGGCAAAACAACGTTTGGCGGGGCAGCAATAACATATGAAGATTTTCAGAGGCGGAACGAAGTTCGCCGGATTCTTTGAAAGTAATTTTCTTTAGATATATATTAGATTAAACATATGGAATTCTTATCATATTGGTCCTCACTTCTAAAGCAGAAATTTTTCTGTTGAGCAGTCTGTTTATAGTTTCTCAGCTACACTTAACAACTTTTTGTTACATTTGTT
Source organism: Schistocerca cancellata (assembly GCF_023864275.1). NCBI lineage: Eukaryota > Metazoa > Arthropoda > Insecta > Orthoptera > Acrididae > Schistocerca > Schistocerca cancellata. Next base: position 264,898,443 of record NC_064634.1, read on the forward strand.
ATCATAGACCATTTGTAAGTTGTGTTTGATTACTAGGTTCTCATGTTCTTTGACACACTTCTCGATTTCTCTTCTAATACTCTTCATAATGTTTTGTCTTTGCTTTCGTATTCCTAAAATAATATGTAAGTCCCTTTTTGCTTTTTTATAGTTATAGGAGTAAAGAACAATACTTTATACAAGGTGTTACAAAAAGGTACGGCCAAACTTTCAGGAAATATTCCTCACACACAGAGAAAGAAAATATGTTATGTGGACATGTGTCCGGAAACGCTTACTTTCCATGTTAGAGCTCATTTTATTACTTTTTTTCAAATCACATTAATCATGGAATGGAAACACACAGCAACAGAACGTATCAGTGTGACTTCAAACACTTTGTTTCAGGAAATGTTCAATGTGTCCTCCGTTAGCGAGGATACATGCATCCACCCTCTGTCGCATGGAATCCCTGATGCGCTGATGCAGCCATGGAGAATGGCGTATTGTATCACAGCCGTCCACAATACGAGCACGAAAAGTCTCTACATTTGGTACCGTGGTTGCGCAGACAAGAGCTTCCAAATGCCCCCATAAACGAAAGTCAAGAGGGTTGAGGTCAGGAGAGCGTGGAGGCCATGGAATTGGTCCGCCTCTACCAATCCATCGGTCACCGAATCTGTTGTTGAGAAGCGTACGAACACTTCGACTGAAATGTGCAGGAGCTCCATCGTGCATGAACCACATGTTGTGTCGTACTTATAAAGGCACATGTTCTAGCAGCACAGGTAGAGTATCCCTTATGAAATCATGATAACGTGCTCCATTGAGCGTAGGTGGAAGAAGATGGGGCCCAATCAAGACATCACCAACAATGCCTGCCCAAACGTTCACAGAAAATCTGTGTAGATGACGTGATTGCACAATTGCGTGCGGATTCTCGTCAGCTCACACGTGTTGATTGTGAAAATTTACAATTTGATCACGTTGGAATGAAGCCTCATCCTTAAAGAGAACATTTGCACTGAAATGAGGATTGACACATTGTTGGATGAACCATTCGCAGAAGTGTACCCGTGGAGGCCAATCAGCTGCTGATAGTGCCTGCACACGCTGTACATGGTACGGAAACAACTGGTTCTCCCGTAGCACTCTCCATAAGGTGACGTGGTCAACATTACCTTGCACAGCAGCAACTTCTCTGACGCTGACATTACGGTTATCGTCAACTGCACGAAGAATTGCCTCGTCCATTGCAGGTGTCCTCGTCGTTCTAGGTCTTCCCCAGTCGCGAGTCATAGGCTGGAATGTTCCGTGCTCCCTGAGACGCCGATCAATTGCTTCGAACGTCTTCCTGTCGGGACACTTTCGTTCTGGAAATCTGTCTCGATACAAAGGTACCGCGCCACGGCCATTGCCCCGTGCTAATCCGTACAACAAATGGGCATCTGCCAACTCCGCATTTGTAAACATTGCACTGACTGCAAAACCACGTTCGTGATGAACACTAACCTGTTGATGCTACGTACTGATGTGCTTGTTGCTAGTACTGTAAAGCAATGAGTCGCATGTCAACACAAGCATGGAAGTCAACATTACCTTCCTTCAATTGGGATAACTGGCGGTGAATCGAGGAAGTACAGTAGATACTAACGAATCTAAAATGAGCTCTAACATGGAAATTAAGCGTTTCCGGACACATGTCCTCATAACATCTTTTCTTTATTTGTGTGTGAGGAATGTTTCCTGAAAGTTTCGCCGTACCTTTTTGTAACACCCTGTATAAAATGACATGAGTAGCACATTTGTACTTATCCTCAGAATTTTCTGTCACACTCGTTCTTACTGTCTTTTATTGTTAAATGTGTTTTGATGCACCTTTGGTGCCGTATTTCACAGTTTTTGTAGGGAAATAGCGGAGTTTAAATTATGTCATCCTCATAATTCCTCTCCATGACATTAGCATAGTGGCAATGAAGGAAACATTCACTTACTGCAGTTACACTTGTTTTGTTTCTCATGTCATCCTGTAATTTCTTTTTCTCTCCTGGTTATTACATACTACTCACCCAATTGCGCAAGTTCTTCTATTCGTCTTCTGCCATCTCCTACCTCAAAACGAGGTTGAAATTTTCACTTCATATTCTGATATTTACCAGGAGGTGTAAACTGTGTATCGTAATGCTGCTACTAATTTTACTCATACATTGACCAAATTGATAGATTTCATGTGAAAAACTTCACACATTGTGGATTCGGTGGTGAATAATAAAGAATACCTATTTAAATATAAGAAGTTTTCAGATATTAAATTTCTGGAATAAACAAATTCACTTACACATAAATATGAAGAATTATGTCGCCTATTGACACCAGATTCATTGTCAGTACTTCTATGCCTGTTTCAGAGGTGGGATGCTTATTTACTGTAGATGACCACATTGCTGACGAAACGTCTACCAGAGTCATCGTTATGCTTGTGTTCAGTAGAATGAGAGTATTTATCCACACGAGCGGCATATTCTTCTTTCTCAGCCATTCCTTGGTTTCTTGGTAATTTCCTGAACTTGGATACCTGTGTCAACTATCAGTTTGGCGGCCAAAGTGGTTGCTTGTGTAACCTGGGCATAAAACTGGTTCTGCATATTTGTATGCTCTGTCATAGATGACATCCTTCTCGATGTTTAACTGATATTACTATAATAATGCATGTGACTTAAGAGAAGAAAGAGAGAAGTGACGCAATAATCTTTTTGTGTTTTCTTGAAGTACACACATGACTAATAGCGAGGTATGTATGGCTTTTACTAGCCCTTTTTGATTTATAAAAATGAGACTGAATGTCTCACATTCTTCCTTCTGAAATTCTGTTAGTTATGGCGTTGGCTAGTTTCTGAAGATGTGAATTTTAGTAGGCACTCTGTAACTCTTTGCCCTGAGGATTTACGAAGATTTCGAAATTCTCAATTCAATTTTGACCTCTCTCTCTCACTCTTCCTCTCTCCTCCCCTCCCTCTCTCAGTCACACCCACTCTCTCTCTCTCTCTCTGTCTCTCTCGTGCACACACACACACACACACACACACACACACACACATACAAGGAAATAGGCACGGAATTAAAGCAGTGATGTGGAATAACCGTAATGTTGGGAATGAGAAAAGTCGTTGAAAAACGTAATGAGTAACGCAGAGGAAACTTCAATAAGGAAAGTTCCCTAAGTAGTAACAGCTGGGCAAAGCAGCCAATTCCAGACGGTAGTGAAGCAGAAAGCTACGGTGATTGTCGTAATGTGAACATTATCGCAATTATGTCACGAAAGCCATTACAGCAGCGAGGCGACAGCTGCTGCCAACATTAGGGACGGCTGGGATCCTCGCCTCCATAGAGAGGTCAGTGTTCACAGCGATTACAGCGGCTGAGGCAGGAAAGAGGGGACGCGACGGACTGGAACTTTCCCCGCGGCGTGCTAAGAGCTGCAGCAGCGTCTGTAACACAATGCTAATCCTGACTCCGCTTCGTCCCAAAATGGTGAGGTTTTGAATTGCTAATTTATAACCGTGGCAAAAGGCAGGCTTATGTGAGCGTTGTAGATGTGGGTATAGACGGCGAAGAGCCCTTCCTCCTCGTTTTTACATTAACAATTAACAAAATTATAAATGTAGGTTGGTTCTAAATCTTAAATCTCCGAAAATTCTCCAAATACTGCTTTAAAATAGTGACACATCCTTAAATTCCAGTATGGGCTTTATTTTATATACCTACTGTAGTGCAATTTTATAATATACGCAGTATATACATGAACTGGCGGAAAAAGTCGCAACACCATGAAGGAGTTGTGTGGCATAAATGGAAGTTGGTAGGCGTGTTTCTATATGTGCAGAATGATTTCTATTCCAATTTCGCCCCAGTCTCATAAGAGAAGTCTAGTAGCGATACTATGGGGATGTTAATGAGGCTTGCTTTAGATACACGTGCAACGGTCGTGAGCATTAGTTACCTTTGGGATTGGACACGGTAAGCTGATGTTAGTCAAACTTAACTTTCTTTGAACGAGGTCGCGTAATTGGGCTAAGAAGAAAATGGCTCTGAGCAGTATGGGACTTAACTTCTGAGGTCATGAGTCACCTAGAATTTTGAACTACTTAAACCTAACTAACCCAAGGACGTCACACACATCCATGCCCGAGGCAGGATTCGAACCTGCGACCGTAGCCGTCACGCAGTTCCAGAATGTAGCGCCTACAAATGCTCGGCCACTCCGGCCGACTTGGGCTAAGAGAAGCTGGATGTACTTGCTGCGATATTGCAGAAAGATATGGCAGGAATGTATCTGTTGTACATAATTGCTGGGAGCAGTTGTCGCGAGAATGTACGGTCACAAGAAGGTTGGGCTCCAAATGGCCACATGGCACCAACGATAGGGAAGACCATTGTATTCGGTGTATCGCTCTGGCTCATCGTATCGCATTTACAGCAGCAGTCTGTGCAGCAGTGGGCAAAACAGTGGCGCATCTAACTATTACAAATCGGTTACTTCAAGGTCCGTTCCTAGATAGATGTCCTGTAGCGTTCATTGCATTTAGCCCACACCAACACCAGTGGAATCAAGCGAGAGCTCACTGGAGGGTAGGGTGGAGGTCTGTTGTGTTTTCTTATGAAAGCTGGTTGTGCCCCAGGGATGCCAGCGATTGATGTGTGTTGGTTAGAAGAAGGCCAGACCATGGCTGGCAATCAATCTGTCTGCCTGACAGACACACTGGACCTACACCCAGAGCTATGGTTTGGGGTGCGAATTTGTATGACAGCAGGAGCACTATCCTTATTATCCCATACACCCTGGTTGCACGGCTTGACTGCCAATCTGGGAAATCGGCGTGTCATGTCATTCATGAACGGCATTACACGGGGCGTTTTCCAACGACGTACCTCTCCCCAGATGATACTGCTCTAAACCAGCATACGCTACAGACTGGTGACTAGTTATGTTGCCCAACGAGATCAACAGGTCTGTCTCCAGTCGAGCACATATGGGACATCAACAAACGCCTACTCCAGCGTCATCCACAAGCAGCATTAACCGGCGCTGTAAGGCCCGACCAAGCGCAACAGCCATGGAAGCTCATATCACAAACTAACAACCGCCACCTGTGCAACTAAATGACTGCAATTTTGCGTGCTTGCTTTCAACATTCTGACGACTAAGACGGTTATTAACGTATCATTTCATATTCGCAATGGCTTATCTCGCACTTATATTAACCACTAACGTTGCAACGTTTGCAAGTAACTTACGGAAGTTCAGCCAGGTAACACTTTCAGCGACTTCTGATAATTCGGCGGGAGAACACCCCGCCATTTTCAAGGCAAACTGTAACGGACAGGCGATGTACATACAAATTTAAAACCTCAGTTCTCGGACTGATGCAGGAAAGATAACACACACACTGAACACTAGTACCATCAAAGATGACCAAAGTCAGAGCTATCGATAGTGAGACTACCAACTCGCAGGTGAGATAGCTTTGACTCTGTCCCACTTTTTTCGACAAGGGAGTTGGATTCCAAACAGTGTTTAAACAAAAACCTCCACCCCAGTTAACGAGATTTCTCGCTAATTTAATCTCAACTGCCTCCTTAATAACACTGTCCCAGTTGCTGAACGTGCATGCCAATATCTCAGTGTTATTATATAACATGGGGTGACCAGTATCCAAGCAATAATCGGCAATAGCAGATCTACTTGGCTGCTGTAATCTTATGTGCCGTTTATGCTCAGTACATCGGTCCTCCAAGGTCCTGATTGACCAATATATGCCATGCCGTAGCTACAAGGAATGCGATATACACCCTCCTTACGCAGACCAAGACCATCCTTAACAGAACTCAAAAGCTCTCTAATTTTAGAAGGAGGCTGGAAAACACATTTCACATCGTATTTCCGTCAAAAACGACCGATCTTGTTGGAAGAGTTTCTACGTAAGGCAAAAAGGCAGTAGACGTAGGTATCGACTCAGAATTATCACCAATTACCCGATGTACAGTTGGTCGATAGCGAAGAGCACATTCAATATTTCTATCACTGTAACCGTTTTGACGAAACGTAACTTCAAGGTGGGACAGCTCAGCTGTAAATGTCTCAGCGTCAGAAATAACATGTGCCCTGTGTATCAAGGTACGAAATACCCCTTCACGCTGAGCCGGATGGTGACAACTATTAGCCTGTAAGTACAAGTCGGTGTGAGTACGTTTCCTGCAGACTGCTTGTCCCAATGATCCAGCATCCTTCCTCCTAACCAACACGTCAAGAAAGGAAAGGCAACCATCATCTTCCACCTCCATCGTAAAACGAATGTTCAGGTGGATCGAGTTCAGCTGTTCTAGAGAGGCATTAAAATTCTCCCTACTGTGCATGTCAGGATGTGGCTGAGGTGGAAGTGGGGTTTAAAAAAGAACAAGTGTTAATTTTTCAAATCCGGTCGGAAAACTGCCTCCCGTTTATTGAGAAAACATCTACTGATTGACCTAGCCGGGGTACATTATGTGAGTTTAGCGGCCCTAAGGCGCAAACAGATTAAGCCGGGGCTCGAAAAGTGCACGGAGGCAACCGGCCAATGCGTCTGATCTCGTCGGGGACCTGTCAGTAAAAGAGGGCGATCCACAGGCCTCGTCCGCGCAGCTCGGCGCTGTGGGCGCTCAAACGTGATCTCCTGGACCTTTCTGATTGTCTGCTGTGGGAGCTCTGCCTAGGCAAGCGACACTTCCCTAAGCGTCACCCCGTCAGCAGAAAGGTTGTTTGTTCGTCGAGCACGTGAACAAGCCGTGGGATGGCGGCACATACTGGAAAAATCTGATGTGTCGCCAACCCATGGCTCGTGCACGGCTTTGTGAAGATCCATTGCCATCCATAGGTCACGCATTTAAAAACAAATTCCCTTTTCTTTTATTGAAAATAAAGGACTCCCGTACTCAATCTGTCAGCACCTGTACACTACCATGAGACCGAACAACAAAGTTATCGTCAATATATCTAAAGAAACAGGCGGGTTTCAAAAGCGCTGACTGCAATGCACGTTCCTCGAAGTCTTCCATAAACAAATTTGCGATCACAGGAGACAAACGACAACCCATTGGAACCTCATCTGTGTGCTCGTAATACTAGACATTGACTAAAAAGTAAGTGTAAGTCATCAGATGCCGAAAGAGCTTAGTTAATTCAGCACCAAACCTAGCCTCAATTAACCATCTAAAATTAGAGCGCTTTTGAGTTCTGTTAAGGATGATCTTGGTCTGCGTAAGGCGGGTGTATATCGCATTCCTTATTGCTGCGGCATGGCATATATTGGTCAAACTATCAGGACCGTGGAGGACCAATGTACTGGGCATAAACGGCACACACGTTTACAGCAGCCAAGTAGATCTGATATTGCCGAACATTGATTGGATACTGGTCGGACCATGTTATATGATAACACCGAGATATTGGCATGCAGGTCCAACTATTGGGACAGTGTTATTAAGGAGGCAGTTGAGATTAAATTAGCGAGAAATTTCAATAACATGGATGGAGGTTTTTATTTAAACTGTGTTTGGAATCCAACTCTCTCTCATGTCAAAAAACAGAGAGACAGAGTCAGTAATACCTCACCTGCGAGTTCGTAGTCACACAATCGATAGCTCTCACTTTGGTCATCTTTGTCGGCACTAAGAAGGGAAAACAGAAAGGTGGAAGGAGTATATAGAGGGTCTAGACAAGGGCGATGTACTTGAGGACAATTTTATGGAAATGGAAGAGGATGTAGATGAAGATGAAATGTGAGATACGATACTGCATGAAGAGTTTGACAGAGCACTGAAACACCTGAGTCGAAACAAGGCCACGGGAGTAGACAACATTCCATAGGAACTACTGACGGCCTTGGGAGAGCCAGTCCTGACAAAACGCTACCATCTGGTGAGCAAGATGTATGAGACAGGCGAAATACCCTCATACTTCAAGAAGAATATAATAATTCCAATCTCAAAGAAAGCAGGTATTGACAGATATGAAAATTACCGAACTATCAGTTTAATAAGTCACAGCTGCAAAATATTAACGCGCATTTTTTACAGACGAATGGAAAAACTGGTAGAAGCCGACCTCGGCGAAGATCAGTTAGGATTCCGCAGAAATGTTGGAACACGTGAGGCAATACTGACCCTACGACTTATCTTAGAAAATAGATTGAGGAAAGGCAAACGTACATTTCTAGCAGTTATAGACTTAGAAAAAGCTTTTGACAATGTTGACTGGAATACCCTCTTTCAAATTCTGAAGGTGGCAGTGGTAAAACACAGGGAGCGAAAGGCTATTTACAATTTGTAGAGAAACCAGATGGCAGTTACAAGAGTCGAGGGGCATGAAAGGGAAGCAGTTGTAGGGAAGGGAGTGAGACAGGGTTGTAGCCTCTCCCCGATGTTACTTAACCTCTTATATTGAGCAAGCAGTAAAGGAAACAAAAGAAAAATTCGGAGTAGGTATTAAAATCCATAAGGAAGAAATAAAAACTTTGAGGTTCACCGATGACATTGTAATTGTTTCAGAGACAGCAAAGGACTTGGAAGAGCAGTTGAAAGGAATGGTTAGTGTCTTGAAAGGAGGATATAAGATGAACATCAACAAAAGCAAAACGAGGATAATGGAATGCAGTCGAATTAAATCGGATGATGCTGAGGGAATTAGATGAGGAAATGAGACACTTAAAGTAGTAAAGGAGTTTTGCTATTTGGGGAGCAAAATAACTGATGATGGTCGAAGTAGAGAGGATATAAAATGTAGACTGGCAATGGCAAGGAAAGCGTTTCTGAAGAAGAGAAATTTGTTAACATCGAGTAGAGATTTAAGTGTCAGGAAGTCGTTTCTGAAAGTATTTGTATGGAGTGTAGCCATGTATGGAAGTGAAAAATTGACGATAAATAGTTTAGACAAGAAGAGAATAGAAGCTTTCGAAATGTGGTGCTACAGAAGAATGTTGAAGATTACATGGGTAGATCACATAACTAATGAGAAGGTATTGAATAGGATTGGGGAGAAGAGGAGTTTGTGGCACAACTTGACAAGAAGAAGGGACTGGTTGGTAGGACATCTTATGAGGCATCAAGGGATCACAAATTTAGCATTGGAGGGCAGCGTGGAGGGTAAAAATCGTAGAGGGTGACCAAGAGATGAATACACTAAGCAGATTCAGAAGGATGTAGGTTGTAGTAGGTACTGGGAGATGAAGAAGCTTGCACAGGATAGAGTAGCATGGAGAGCTGCATCAAACCACTCTCAGGAATGAAGACAACAACAACAACAACAACAACAGTGTTCAGTGTGTGTGTTATCTTTCCTGCATCAATCCGAGAACTGAGGTTTTAAATTTGCATGTAAGTCGCCTGTCCGTTACAGTTTGCCTTGAAAATGGCGGGGTGTTCTCCCGCCGAAATATCGGCGGTCGCTGAATGTGTTACGTGGCTGAATTTCACGGAAGTTATTTGAAAGTAGTGTACGCCAGGAGAAACGCAGATCTCATTTGCAACGATATTCACTTAAACATGTTACCTAGAAAATGGTATTTCCTGACTTCCGCTGCTCTACAGTAGTTATTTTTTAATGCTGCGAATTTGTTCGGTCACTGTACATGTCATGTATCAATTGGAAATGTTGTTGCCAAAAATCTTCAGAAGTTTTTGACCGATTTACATCAAATTTGTACACGTTACTCCGCGGATGGGCAACCGACCAGCAGAAGAAATTCATGGGACAGAGAGAGAGAGAGGGGCAGAGAGAGAGAGAGAGAGAGAGAGAGAGCAATAGCAAGGCGCTCGCACTTGAATCTGTCGGGGTATGAATGTTCGGTTACTTCCATCGCCTCTTGGCAAGCTTTGAGTTTGCTACTCACTACGCAGACGAGTGAAAGTTTTGCTTACTCAGCGCATGTACAGTCGTGGACAAAACGAGCGAGACCCCTCGCCTTTTCGTTATGCTGATCCGCACGGCTTTAAAGTCTGCTACACAGCATAACAGGCAAGGCGACGAAGTGCTACCAACATACTATGCACTTGCGTGAAATTGACAAATTATCTGAACTTTTTTAGGCTGTTTTCAATAATTTGTAAGACTATATTAATGCTGATTAGTGTGTTAAATAGAACACGTAAATATAAGACAGAACTGAAAGAAGAAACGCTAATTGGTATGAACTGTACCAATAAAAATGAATTTCAACTTATCGAGATAACATAACTGTTTTAGTAAGACAAAGAACGCCGCATCGTTACGAATTAGCAAAATATTATCCGCTTTCGGCCGCGAAACGGTCTGTGTCAACGTTCAAACCAGTCATACTGGATTACCGTTGCTGACTTACCATGAAAGTGTGCAAATTTAGCAATGCGTGAAGATTCATAACGAAATTCAGTTAAAAATCATTCAGTGCCACACTTAAGTCAATTCCATTATTGACAGAAGCGGAAAAAGTAGGCAGTAACATGTATGAAATTCTACAAGAGTGTCATATTGACATGCACAGGGCGCCAGTACAGAATAAAGGTAGCGATAAAACGTATTGGGGCCGCGAGAATTTCTTAAAATTGCTTTACTGATATTCTACCTGCCTCCATCGAGATTAGAACCGAAAACAAACCAGACCTTCCTTTCACTACGCTAGCAGACAACCCATGCAAACCTCTATTATTACCCCAGACATGAATAAGCCGGCAATTTCGCAATGAAAATGGCATATTGATCTGCAGATTCTGTTGCATAGAGCTTAATGGACTCAAAAACATGAATTTTCTTCCTTTATGTCACCGCTTATGTGACAACCATTCGGGATGTTTATCGAAATAACAAAATACTGTTATTAGAGAGTAAATTTAGTAGGATATTTCTGCACCACCCCAGGAAATAAACGGCTCCACAGCTGCCAAGCGTATTCTACACAGTTTCAAATTCTCCACTAGACTCGCCACAGCCGCAAAACGTTCATTAGCCTCAGTGTTTCTTAAGCTAGCTAGCAATGGGAATGTTGGCACTTCTAAAACGCGGTAGCATTAATACTGGGATGTGAACTACCACGTGTATAGGCAAATGGATTCTATTTGCATTCCTGTAAACGTGATTTGGATCGAAAGCGTAGCTACGATTAATATGCTGATGTATCGACTGCAACTAGAACATTTCGAATAAAGAGTAGGGGGTGTTATTTATGCAGCCCTCATCTTCAGTATCTGTCGTAGCTGTTTTCGTTGTTAGGATTTCGTCACCTAAACCGGTAAAAACGGAACCCTACAAGTCTCACTTTCTTGACCGTCTATCGGTCTACCCAAACTTTAAAACCCGTTTACCTCCATAGACATAATAAGCGGAAATGTATCGCACTTCTTGTGGTAACCGGTCCCCTGGTGATGTAAAAAAGTGAGCTTCTATGTCAACGCAATCTAAAGATACGGCCGTTTAAAAAAAAAAAATTTACGTGAAAGGTCAAAAAATGGCTCCAAGAACTATGCGACCAAACTGCTTACGTCATCAGTCCCTAGCCCTATAACTACTTAAACCAACCTAACTTAACACACATCCACGCCCGGGGAAGGATTCGAACTGATGGCGCAAGCAGACGTGGGATCCGCGATATGACGCCGTTGAAAGCACGGCTAACCCGCGCCGGAAAGCTGTTAATATCATCTGATGTTGCTAACAAGTTATTTACTTCTGGTGAATGATTTTCTGCGCAGTTCATATAAGATAGAATAACTAAAATATATTTGATGTTACGGAAGACGAAGGGTGCCTAATTCATTTCCCTCTCTTTACTTATTATGTTACATTCGCAATCTGAGCACACGTATTATCCATAACCACACTTTAGCGCCACACAGATACGTGAATGCAACACATTGGAGTACAGTTTTAGACATAAAAACTGACCGCCGGCCGCCTGCCACAGAGACTAAGTCCGAGTCTATTCACATAACGTAGCCAATAAAACTGACCGGCCATCTGCACAATCTGGCAACACTGTAAGATGCGGAAGCGTTAGGAGGAAGTGTTGTCTACTTCCGAGATGTTCTCGGATTGTGTGAGCCCGTGGTCTAGTGCTAGCCGGCACAGTAGCTCAGCGTGTTCGGTCAGAGAGCCGGTTGGCCTCTGTAATAAAAAAACTGAGTGGAAGGATCAACCACCGAACTTGAACAGGATGTCCTGCGACGTCCGCAATGACCAAACACAACGATCGATAATGAAAAATAAAAAAAGAAAAGAAAAAATGATAATCGTCATGCATTCTAAGCTTATGGTCTCCTGTTCGTGTCCAACAAATTTTTTTTTTCCACATTTCGGTCTAAAGTTATGATTCTGATTGAGCATCGAAGATAAATCGCTTAACATTCTACCCACCAGCAATGACAAGTATTCCAGAAACAACTCCGCAGGACAGCTCGTGGCTGCGCCGCGATCATAACAGCTTACGCTCGAGCGTTTCCTCACGCTGCAGCGGCTACCGGCCACCGGCCAGACGCCACCCGCCGCCTGAAATCCGGCGCCGCCCATGTGAACGCGGCGCCACGCTGTCAGTGTATGTATCAACTGTCATTTTCGAATTTGAAGTTCTAGTTATCATCTTGCAGTTAAACATTCGATTTTGCACACTTGAAAATCATGAACTACAGTTAAGCATTGTAAAATTGAGTCGCAAGTGGAAAAAGGTGTAACACCTGAAACACAACGTTTATTTTTGGTATAACAGAGGGGTGAATGCAGAGGAGGCAGCTAGAAAGATTTGAACTGTGTTTGGAGCGAATGCTTTTGGTAAAAATACGCCAGAAAAAGATATTCGTGTTTCAACAAAGATCGTTCTGGCATGAATGATTTTCCACATTAAGGAAGTCTCGACTACTGATATATGTGATAGATTACCATTTAACCATCATGCGACATTTGCATTCAACAGGCAAAGTTCAGAAGCCTGGTGTAGGAGTACTGCATGCTCTAATTCGAAACAACAAAAATCAACGGAGTGACTATTATTGAACGTCATCAGGTCACTCATCGAGCATTCCTTTCGGTCGAAGTGTAAGAAAATCGAGCAACAAAACTACATCACCTGTGCTACTGTATGATAACGCACTATGTTGATTTGAGAAACAAAACAATCCAAGAGATTGATAGAAAAGTCGTCTGTCAGGCACTTGTATTGATAGGGAAGTCCTCTCTCAAGCACTTGTCCCTCTCGTCATATATTTGTAAAATTTTACCTTTCCCGCTCTTGATCGATCAACCGTCAAGGCAATTCATTTCTAGACGGAAATACTCTTAAAACTACTCTGGTTTAATGACATCGTTAGAACCAGTAGGCTTCTACAGGCGTAGAATTTGTAAACAACTTTAGCATTGTCAGATCGTTTTAGATATCGTGAAAGAAAATTCTGCTGCTGATTAATTTCTCTTTGATAATTACTGTTGCGTTTAGTAAACTAATGGAAAATGCAATTAAAATATTCACTGTACTAATATAAATTAAATTCAGCTTACTACAGAAACATCACGACAGCAGTCTATCTTAATAAAGCATTATGTGTCTGTGAGACGATCGAACCTATTTTAACACGAATTAGTAGGATATTACCAACTTTTGACTTCGAAAAGATCTGTATTTATTTCATTTCCTGTACCATTCGCAAGTATTATGAAAATGTGACATTTCATAGATAAAATTATGTATTCACAACAACAAAAAATATGTCGGCAGAAAACAAAAGTGGCATTATGAATTTGGCAGTACCGTAAGGTTTTCGCTCTGACACTAAGAGTTACTGAAAGTAGCAAGACGAATTTTGCTCGAGCGTTTTCTTACGATTCCCTTATTGAGTTTTTATCTGCCTGCTTGTAGCTGTGCTACAAAAGAATTAAAAATCCGGCTTTCAGCGAGTCGCGAATGGCGAACGAAAGCAGCTTGCACCTGTTAGCTAAGCATGTTACCTGGGAACTGGTTATTTCCTAAACTGGGAAGACGTCCTTTTGTGATTGAATTGTTGGCAAATGTCAGTCAGACGGGTGCCGTTGGTCTAAGTGTTACGGTGTGTTGAATTTGTGCCAATGATTTTTCTACAGGTTTCTTCTGTCCCAAATAGAGAGTTGAAATATCCCACTAGTATTTTCACGTCATCCTGGTGAATTTTGCTCATAGTATTTTCGAGTGTGTTCCAAAATTTTTCGACATTTTCGGAGTTTTTCTTATTTTCGATGTTGGTGGGGACACGTGCATTGATGAGTGTATATTTTTTACTGTGGCTCTGAATGAGCATAGTCATAAGTCGCTTGTTGATGGGCCGGCCACGGTGGCCGAGCGGTTCTAGGCGCTTCAGTTCGGAACCGCGCGACTGCTACGGTCGATGGTTCGAATCCAGCCTCGGGCATGGAAGTGTGTGATGTCCTTAGGTTAAGTTAGGTTTAACTAGTTCTAAGTTCCAGGGGACTGATGACTTCCGGTGTTAAGTCCCATAGTGCTCAGAGTCATTTGAACCTTTTCATTGTTGATGGGTGTGATTTCTTTGACAGAGTTGATGATAGATCTGTGTTCGAGAAATGCAATACCGAAGATTGGTACGCCTTTCGCTACCTTTTGTTGTATTTTGCTTTTGAAGACGCAATGGTTTCCCTAATGCAAGGTTTCATTGTCAGTTAGTCGTGGTTCTTGAAGAGCAAGGATGAGAATTTTTTGTCGGTGGATTTCTTTTGTGAGATTATTTAGTTTTCGTGTTTGGATCATTGTATCGATGTTTACTTTTAAATGTATGTTTCTTCCTTGTAGGGAAATTTACCAGAGATCTTCGATGTTCTCTGCCGTGCTAACCTGGACTCCCCAGAATCCGAAAATCCAACTGCCGCCTGTCGACAGCCGGGTTGTGTACCACCTGGGGTAAAGTTGACTTTGCTTGCATAGTTCATGTTTGCTTGTGTTTCATTGGTTTGGCTTGGGTGATACGAGGACCGGACAGGACCAGAGGGTGTTGAAGCCTTTGAAAGCAAATATTTTCAGCCAAGCTCATTGAGCTAAGAGACGGTGACCAGAGTAGCGGTGAATTTCACTCAGACGTGTCTGGATTTTGGGTTCAACGGATTTGGTAGCCGTTCAGGATTGTGTTAGTATTTGGTTCACCCCTAGTATTTGATTTCCTCGGTACCACCCATGTGGGGGAGGGTTTCCCCTATCCGCCACACGCGATTATTATTATTATTATTATTGTCATTATGTCATCAGCAAATCCGATATGGTGTATCTTCCCACCACTGAAATAGATGTGTATTGTTCGATTCAGTATTTCCATCACATAAATGTGGGTTATAATTACGTTACATTGCTGCTAGAAGACATATTTCTCACTTTTTCTTAGCCAGTTGCTACCTGTTACTCCATCATAGGAATTTATGTGCGCAGCATTGTTGCAATACAGACGTTCAAATTATCCGATTTCTGTAA
Organism: Schistocerca cancellata; assembly: GCF_023864275.1. Lineage (NCBI taxonomy): Eukaryota > Metazoa > Arthropoda > Insecta > Orthoptera > Acrididae > Schistocerca > Schistocerca cancellata. Next base: position 264,913,922 of record NC_064634.1, read on the forward strand.
TTTCGTTTCGATACCAGATAGTTCTAATCGGATTCAGCTAGGCAGTCTTAATGTGGATATCTGACTACGACTCTCATCATGTGATAGACTGGGCAAATCACATTCTTAATCGGACTGTTGAATATAGATCACTTATCTCTGACAGGGCCTGAATTCTTAAACACTGTGGAAAATAATAATCCAATGTGCTTATCACAAATACGTTATTTAAATATAAATACATGGACTAACGAGATAAAAGTTTATTTACAGGAGCAGAGCCCCATCCATCATAGCAGAGCAGTGCGTGATTGGTTTCAGGCCCAAGAGAGGATAAAGCTGTTGTCGTTTGTTCCACGATCACCAAACATCAACCAGATAGAGAATATGTGGGCAGAGGTAACAAGGCCATTGCCACGTGGATCTACAAAAGCAAGCGACCTTTGGACAAATATAGAAAACATATGTTGGGAAGTAAACCATCACGCTACACTGTCGACGACTTAATGAAATCAATTCACTAAGCCTTCCAGAAATCTTACGTAAGGATCGTGGGTGGGTTGGTTACTAAAAGTATAAAAAAATGTTCAAATGTGTGTGAAGTCTTATGGGACTCAACTGCTAAGGTCATCAGTACCTAAGCTTACACACTACTTAACCTAAATTATCCTAAGGACAAACACACACACTCATGGCCGAGGGAGGACTCGAACCTCCGCCGGGATCAGCCACGCAGCCCATGACTGCAGCGCCCTAGACCTCTCGGCTAATCCCGCGCGGCTACTTAAAGTATACTCGTCCACAAAACCCATGTGGACAATTATCTGATAATCGGTCAAGATTTGCTTTGTGGCAGCTCTTTACCATACAAGACCATTTACTTTCAGGCTCCTCCTTACAATTCTTGCAGTGCAAGGTAATTGAAAAAACTCATCCACTCGACGCCAACTGAGGAACTGAGTGGTGCATGTGTTGTTCAACACACAGTAGTTGTCAGACTCACTAGAATCAATGACTGTGTGTGTGTGTGTGTGTGTGTGTGTGTGTGTGTGTGTGTGTGTGTGTGTGTGTGTGTGTGTGTGTTTTCGTGTTCATGCACAATCTGAATCAATACTATTAACATTAGAGAGAAAACCAACAATAAATAATTCATCAAATATGACTGAAAAGTATTTTAATGCGATGGGAAGTTACTAACTGAATTTTCACCCAACCCACGTCCTGCATATTACGTTAAGTAAGATGTATTAACTCCATAGTATCGTTAGCAGAGACAGTGCGCTCTTGTTGTCGAGGCTCGCGACAAGCGCAGCGATCAGCAGTGCCCAATGCCGCCGCGATTTGTTTATGTTGGCTGAGCGTGGATACTGCAGCAGACGCTTCGCCATAAACAGAAAGAAATCACCTTGTCTCTGACCGCAGTGAGCGGATATCACTGCCTGCGTGTTCTTATAGTAACCAACGTGAGACTCTACTCACAGGAGCCATGGAGCAATTGCAATGGGTATCATGTCATTAGTCATCAGAATATTAACCAGTGATGAAATGTCCACTCTATAAGAATCCCAAGAAAATAGGAACCTTCTCACAAAGGAATGTGAGGTGATATCAAAATTTATCCAACATACAAAAATTAACTGCAGGGCTTTCATGTATGCAGTAGTAGCACACAAGGAAATATTATGTCTTGGAAGCGTATATTTCATTTCTTCTTCTCATTTTAACGCCCTTGTTTTAGTATGAAGTGGGAAAATAAACACGAAAAACTCAATTTCCTGAGAAGCATATAAGTCATTTCCTCTTCTCATATCATAACTTTTGTTTTAGTATGAGGTAAAAAAATAAACAGTTTAGGGTTCTGAAACATAATATGACACCAGATTCTTTTCGTAGGCGCTATCGGAAACGCAAAAAGCAGGGAGCTGTCCATTGTTTTGTCCAAAAGTCTGTTTCCTTTCATGCATTACTCACGTTAGGAGATTCTTATTTAAGGACTTGTGGGCATCAAGTTCTTCAGCAGAACAAGCCTTATGTTATTGTGCTAATTACGGTATGGAAAAAATGCAACAAAGACGAGTTCCCCTGGAGCACATGTCTGTATTCAGCAATGACCGCCAGCTGCCACAACACTTCACAGAATCCTTGCGGCGGGCAACACAACAGTGCGTGCACTTCAGACTTCATTCAGTAAGACGTCAGGAGATGGATGGAAACGTCAAATTAACGTTTCTTTCCGAGTCGTATTCAACCCAGAATGAGGTGTTATTAAGGTAGTTGAACGTTCTAGCAATTACACTTATATAATTCCTATTTGAGTATTCAGATAGCCAAAAGAACCCGTTAGTGCGAAACCATCTGGAACTGCATTAACATCAAACTGCAAGAACTTGAGACAATACGTGGACTCTTCTCTTCGCTAGGTGACCTATTACTGATATTTAGGATTCTCACCTGCCTAGGCGTAATGGAAACGGAACTTCAGAGGCGCTTTCCGCTATTCTTGACAAACATGAGAAACTTGTAATCACTGCGAGTTACAACTGCGTGATGATAATGGTTCAGGTTGTCAGTAGTTGTGGTGGTGTTATGCTGTCAAACTGCTTACAGCAACGTTAACGGTGGCGCACATAATTTAGCGCTGACTACCTACCTAAGTAAAGATAGTGTTGTGGCGTCGTCGCTTGTCTTTATTTGGCCTCAGCTTGAGTAATCCGATTTAACGAACATAGTACTACATTCGCGGGCTGCTAATGATACAGTATGACTACAGAGATCATCGTGCGGGTACTACATTAATTCTGCAATGAATTGCTTAAAAAATGTTACCCTCAGCTATGCAGCTGGAATGACTCATTACACAGGTACTCTATGTTGCACTTGGTTAAGTGATCAGTTCGCTGCAATCCTGCTTCTTATGTTTGTAAATACTTGTATACGTCAAAAATGGTTCAAATGGTTCTGAGTGCTATGGGACTTAACATCTGAGGTGGTCAGTCCGCTAGAACTTAGAACTACTTAAACCTAACTAACCTAAGGACATCAGACACATCCATGTCGGAGACTGGAGTCGAACCTGAGACCGTAGCTCTCGCGCGGTTCCAGACTGTAGCGCCTAGAACCGCTCGGCCACCCTGGCCGGCATACTTGTATACTGACCATTCGTTATTTGACTAAATATGAACTACAATCTAATTCGCATGTATATGGCATGGGTTAGCTCCGCACGAAGGTATGACTAAGGATTGGTTTCCGTTGGAGTCCCGTTATTTTGATGGCAAGACTAATGTTCGCGAATCACCGCTATTGCCTCAAAAAACAATTGCATCTTAAATATCGAAGGACCGACGTCCGCACTGTCACAGCGCGTTGAAATACAGCAACGACAGCAGATGAAAATTTGTGACCGACTGAGCTTCGAACGTAGACCTGCTGCTTACTAGACAGACATTCTGACCACTGCGCTATTACTTTTTTTTTAAGTTTGAGAAGAATTTCAGCACCAGGTAGGCGGAGGCAAAGAGGGCAGGGGTCGAAAATCCGAGGCCTGGCCACAGTGCCTCCCCCATACCTGTCACTGAGCAGCTGCATTATTCACATGTATTCCATGTTTGCACTCATATATTCCTTTAAATTGTTGAACAAAATTGAAGTAGTAATTAAGGTAAAATAAATTACAGATTGTCGCCTCCAATCGTGTGCGATCCTTGTGGAACATAACTTATAACAGTGAACAGGGTGACGGAAAAATAAATAACAACCATTCATTCAGAAATATATTCACGATTTAAGTTATTATGCACTGGATGCATATGAAGTCTGCAAGGAAGCCATATATTTTTCAACAAATGGAAGAAGTTTCGGAGCCGGAGGGGGTTTGCCAAATTAGAACAGTTGTGATTTAAGAACCGACGTAAAAGAATATTCCAGGAATAAAAAAAAGTGAAAGAATAGTATTCTGCTTCTAATCAATAAAACTGTCCATCTCTTTGTAGCCCACATAAAGCAATAGATAAAAATTTTTAAAAACATTCCTTATATTTGTTATTCTTCTTCAGCTTAAAATGTTCTTCTGCAATATAAAACATGCACTCTTCTAAGTTTTGTTTATTACGACGTACAACACAAACTGTCCCAGAACCCACGAATAACTGTTATTCTTTGCGGACGGGTAACATTTCCAGTCAGGTTTAAAGCTTCAGTTATCGGTACATGACTTTCTGCGGTTCTGTGGATAGTGCTAATTTCTTCCTAGAACAGAAAACTTTAGATGAGCCGCGGAGACCCAAATAATTATACAGGAAGTTTCAGGAGGAATAATAAATATTGTAGGAGGTGGTAGTATAGACAAGTTGCAGAAAAAATGCCATATTACATGTGTCCAACTTTTATTTCGTACATACAGCTGGGTTCAATGCATTTATGTTTCGTATGTTGGTCCTTACAGGACCCAGTTGTCTACATTTCCTTGAAAATGATTTCCAGCGTTATTGGAAGAGGTTTATTTGGCTACAGGAATGCCTATGTTCCTCCAGCATGACGGGGATCCTGCAAATTCTAGGCGTCAGGTGACACATTATCCAGACCTAACATTTTCTGGAAGATGGATCATTAGATATGGGCACTTTTCTTGGCCTTCAAGGTCCCTGGACGTTCTCTCTTTGGATTTTTGCCTGTGGGGATGGTTAAAGGCGAAGTCTACAAAGAAAAAGTAAACCCAAGAGCCGATTTGATCGTTCGGATTATGAATAGTGCAGCCCTCATAAAAGAACGCAAAGACGACCTCAGAAGATCTAGAAGTGGTGTTATCAAGAAAAGTCAAACGTGCATTGAAGTTGGTGGGGAAATTTTTGAAAATCAACTTTGAACGTCCTCATTTGCCTTTGATTTGAGTTTGTTAGCGTTACGTACACTCTTTGCCATAAAACTCGACCGGCGGCCGGCCGCTTCAGAGGCTAAGTCCGCGCCGATCGCGACATAGGACAAAAAAACTGGCCAACTCGCTAATTCTCTAAGTCCGGTTATCTGCACAATCTGGCAACACTATAGACTGCGGCACTTCCTGGAGGAAAACTTGTCCCAAGATAGAGAGACTCTGGCCTGATTACGCCTGTGGTCTAGCGGTAGCGTGCGTTGTTTCTGTTCATAATGTCAGTGGATCGAGAGCAGCTGGCATAAAATATTTTTATAGCCTCTTCTGTCTGAATGCTGAAGACGTGAATGTAATGGTAGCGCAGATTCAATCTATTTCACTTTGTGCCACACCGATATCAAAATTTTATCTAGTAACGATTTTGCGGCATATTTCCTGCAGACTGTCCTCCTCTGGACGCCGTATGCGGCAAAGCTCCGGGATCCATTTGCTGGCTACTGGCAGCGGCCGTGGCGACAGCAGCGGCGCTGCACTCCCCCGTTCTTTATCGAAAGCACCTGCTACCGCTCATCGCTTTTGATGATTTAAAACGCTTTATTATTAAATGTTGCTCCACAGAAAATTTCTACAATTTCCATTCACGCTCAAAAGCAACGGAGACAGACGCCCTGATTAGTAGGCGGGTAATCGGCAAGAGCTGAGTATGGCCCGAAATTAATTTTATAGACTGGGACGAAATTAAACCACCTCACTACATTCGATGAATTTATAAATGCTTCATACCTCGTTTCTTTTCCTTTCAAACTTAATTATTTGTGCAACTTTTGGTCAATGTTTGGATGTTTTCGTCAAGCCAGAGTGAGCGTCTGTGGTGTAAAGCGTATTACAGTTCTTGTTTCATTCCTTATGGTAAGTCTATGCGATAAACTGTGTGAATACCTTGCAATGCATGCTCTGTAGCAGTGCAGGCACACTGCACATTTGGAGTTCCACGTACGGGTTCGTGAAGTATTTATTGTTGATCGGAAGTGATTCGAACTTATAGTACAAGCACTGCAACGCACAAGGGAACCTCTGAGCTAACGACACACTGGCGGCCACAGGCGGACTATAGTCACTGCGATGTTGCCTGAGCCTCAAAACGCAACCTTAAACACACAAACAGAGGAGGTGGAGATTACTGTTTTAACATCCCGTCGACCACGATGTCATTAGAGACGGAGCACAAGCTCGGATTAGGGAAGGATGGGGAAGGAAATCGGCCGTGCCCTTCCTAAGGAACCATCCCGGCATTTTCCTGAAGCGATTTAGGGAAATCATTGAAAACCTAAATCAGGATGGCCGGCCGCGGGATTGCACCGTCGTCCTCCCGAATGCACACACAAACAGGTGTTACTTATGTGAAGAACGCCGTTCTTGGAGTCCAGAAATTAAATATACTTTCTAATTGTGTCATCTTGCAGTGGATTATATCGTACGAGTCTTCGATGTGGAAAACGAATGTCAAGTGAATTTAGCGAGGTAACGCCGACCTACACCCGGAAGTAAATGCACTATCAGAGTGTTGACAAATACTTGCTACGACGCTGCCATTTCTCGGCTCTCTGACGAGGCAGCTCTTCAGCGAAATGCTTGCCGTGATTCTCCGATACGGTTCTTCAGAGTGGAGACGCGCGCGCAAGTTTGGTTTTTATGCGGCGTTCTCCCCTGATGGTTTCTGACGTCGCCTTGTGGGCTATGTATACATATGAGACATTCAATTATCATTAATCCAGAATGATACAAGTTTCAGCTTCCGGCGTGGAAGAAGGCTGTTGACGCCGACATTATATCATTTCAACGTAGGGAAAGCAAAACGGATCATTCAATGTTTCTCATTCAACATAAAGCATGTGAGATAAATTTCCGTAACGTTCATAATCATCTAAAAATACAAACGAAGTAAAAATACACCGGAAGCTTATTCGAATGGAATATAATGTAAGATACCAAACGCTTTGCACCTCGATGTCGAATTTGTCCACTTGCAATCGTTTGCAGCATGCACATAGAATGTCATGATTACCACGAGAATGAAGAAATGTGTTGGTAAGGATGGAAGCAAGAAGAGACGCAGTCAACAAATATTCTATTCCTCATGGCATTCATTTCATTTGACACGTAAGAAGAGGTAAAGCGGGAATTTACTTTCGTTAACACGAAAGATATGCCGCACATATTGATAACGAGGAAGTCTGCGTCTTCATACGTTTCCTCCTTGAAATCTGTATGCTCTATTATATACTAAGTAGCCCGATCATTGTTTCAGTAATGTTACCCTCTTGTTTGACCCCGTAACGATGAACAGATTCCAAATGCATGTCTCTGCGTGAAAGTAGCTGTTCGAACCCTTCCTGGGTTGTTTTTTGTGTTTTATTGCTTGGAATTCCTGAAGCAGACCACTGTGCCTTCCCCCCTCGTGGGTTAGGTCTCAAAACTAAACCGCTTTGTATCCAATGGCATAATTTATTCATACAGCATCAGCATAAGACTCTTCCGAGTGAGAGAATGACAATAACTATCGTAACAAGAACAAGCAAATAATGAATGATGTTTATTCCAACGCAGAACGAGAATGGCTTTAAATATAAAAATCTATATCTATATCCATATCTATTGATCTTTGAGTTGGCACAATGCAAATATATTCTTAGCATTTAGTTACTGAATTTAGTTCTGGATGTTTGCAGAGAAAAGGAAAAGTCGGTACTTCTCGCTAGTGTAATATAATGTGAACACGACTCAAGCAGGTCCTCAAGCAGGCACTGCTGCATTCTGTTCCCTGACATTGCTCTGATGACGGTTAATGCAGATAGTTCCGATTACGAAATACAAAACGTATTGTAGGTTAGTTCCTAGGATAGTAACATTGAATTTGCGTTGTAGATGGCACATGAACGTGATGACTATCCATATTACTCATCAATATAAAAAGACAATATTTTGGGAATTTAGTAGGATTACTCAAAATGAATTCTGAAATTGGGTGACTGACCGCACAGGTGCTAAACGTCGTCAAGAGTATACGATGTCCTAATCGCATTAGGAATATGAAGATCGTCTTCGACAGCTCGCCACTTTCACATTGCTATCTCCACCCTACTCCAGACAGCTCTCGGTGGAGTTGCACTACGTTGCCAATGTTATGGAAGGCCTTCAAACCGACAACAGACCACATATTGAAAAATACAAGCGAATTCTCTTGCAGCGTAAGCTTATTGTAACTAATCTAAAAATTATTGGAGAGGAACATTGTCCTATTCAAAAAAAGTAAAATGTTACACACTATTGACGTCAAACGGACATTATCTATGTCCTGTCTTGTGTCCTACTCATCTATAATATCAAGTGTACTATGAAATGATTATATATAATGGATTATAAGGTAATGCATTGATACCAGATGGTGGGGGCCGGCCGATGTGGCCGTGCGGTTCTAGGCGCTTCAGTCTGGAACCGCGTGACCGCTACGGTCGCAGGTTCGAATCCTGCCTCGGGCATGGATGTGTGTGATGTCCTTAGGTTAGTTAGGTTTAAGTAGTTCTAAGTTCTAGGGGACTGATGACCTTAGAAGTTAAGTCCCATAGTGCTCAGAGCCATTTGAACCATTTGAACTATTTAACACAAAATGACATTAAAAATTTAAGTTATTCACGAGCAGCTAGTTGAGAATATGTATGAACATTAAATGACACGACGAACCGTCATGTTCTGCATATGGATTCAAACCCAGCTCATGCAGACTAAGCAAAGATTTCGTGACTGACGGAAACTAACAGTCATTCCTGATTAGGCATACAGAGAGTGATATACCTCGATTTTAGACAGTATCAGTTAGCAAATATCAACTTTAAATTGCATAACGCAAACACTTTTAACAGACGTGAATTCCTACCCAGCATCTATTGTCCCTGTTAACGAACTACGAGAGATGTTAAATATTGCTTCTTCACAACTAACTTACTTGAAATGCCGTGAGGTAAAGCTGTGTGTTGGACACGGATTCGAACCCGGAACCTAATCGGATTGCCATCGAAGCACAGTCAAATGTGACATATCGGAATTTCGCGGCAGTAACTAGATGTTTTAACTGAAATGACGAGACGAAACATTAATTTTTTCCTTCCCAGGACTCCAACCCGGCACCTATCGCTGTTATATTCTAGAGAAAACTAACGTTAAATATGGGTTTGTTGCACCAGCAGTGACATGTGAGCATGTTTGAACTGAAATAATATGACGAAGAGTTCAGCGCTCACTGGGAATAGAGCCCCACACATATCGTTGTTGACTACACACAAAGAGACGTCAGCTACCGAATTTTTCTCCACCAGCTGCTCAGAATAGCATCTTGAACTTACAGTCATCTCGCAAATAATTCTGTGTCTCACTGGGAGTTAAAAACGTCGGATATCGTTAGTGTTGACAGCGAATGAAAATACATTAAAAATCAAAATTATTATCCACCAGCAGATAGGTGTTCTCATGCTAGAGCTTGATAATACATAATTAAATCTTTAGTGCCGGGCCAGGATTCGATCCCATTCACGCATAATATGTGAAGGTGTTGAGGAATCTGCAGTTTTGAACAAACAACAAATTGTAGTCGAGCTGTATTGCCACGAAGGGATCAAATTCCGCGTTAAGGGCGGTCTGAGTTGCATTCCCAGTTCAGAACCAATTTTATCGACATACAGAAGCTCAAATAAAAGATGGAATAAGTGTCCTGTGACCATACATAGCGTTTGTGTCGTCACTTGAAATAAATAACTAGTATAAGAAAGGTTACTGGTGATAGAGTTTCTACATGTCGCCACTCCAGACTTTATTGTGGTTCAACCTACCGTCTACTTGGTAAAGAAGGAATATCATCTTTAATGTGAATTTTCAGACCACGCAGCCATTATATCTCCTTCATTTGGTGTAGCCAGGAGAGAATGGAATCTGTCTCTCCCTATCTAAAATCATTGACAGAAGTGGGAATCGAACCCAGACCATAGGTATAACAACCTACCATCCGTCCAACAGACCACGAAATCCTCTTCTCTGCGAGTCATTTTTCTATCGTAACGCAGTTGCGCCACACTGGATGAGAATTCTGACACACAGGCTCCCTGTAGTAATTTGCAGCATGTTCAGTAAATTCATTTACTTGGTTGACCGAATCACCATGAACTAGCTGCCTCGGCTACCCAGTGCATACATTCGACTATTTTGTAATCACAGAAATAAAATCACGTTACTGCCACCTACACACAACTGCCAACATTGTAGGATGCAGAAGTTTAAATAGGAAGTGTTCCTTTCCACTTGAGCTATTCTATTGCGCTATCTGTTACTAGAAAACGTCGTTCAGTCCAAAAGAAAAGCTGTAACTGTTTGTCTCTCAGAAGTCAAGACCTGGCCATATGCATAATCTCACAGTGCTGTGGAATCCAAAAGTTCTGGAGGAATAGTTGCCGAGCTCTGGAGCTGTTGTAGCTACGTGTCAGCTTGTAGCATAGATAAGATGTCGCGAGTTCGAATACATTCAGTGCTACATTTTTTAAAACGCAATTCTGCTCTCTGCTGAAGTTATCAATCTAATGGAACTTTGAACATAATTCCCTTCACTTCTCAACCCAAAGTAGTCGCATGTGGAAAAAGGACTAACTACTGTGACATTTTGTTCTATTCAGGTTTAATAGACAGCAGGCAGCAGATGCATCTCGAAGATGTGCAGGGAGAGCGCATCGTGCCATAATATGTCAGAAAAGTATTTTCTACATTAGCCGTCGTGTGGTAGTGATATTTGATTCTTCTTCAAACTTTGATTTAACTCAGAACAAATTTTCTACATGCATGTAATCAATAAACTGCATGTGCATTGTCAGACTGTCATAGGTAACATCAGAGAATTCGCATATATCGTTGATGATTAATTTCTCTCTCATATTTTCTATTGTTTTAACAACACTAAAGGAAACCTTACGAAAATTGTGCACTGTATTATAAGAAATGAAATAAAACTAACCATGATAACCTTACGACGAAAGTATCTGTACACAAGCATGCCTCTATCGACACGAATTAATAAAATTCTACTCACTTAGATTTTGATTGGGTCTGTGTTTAATTGGTATGCTGTGTCATACTCAAGAGGTATGCAAATGTGGCATTTCATAAATATAGTTACGTATTCCTAGAAACCCAAAATTCGCTTGTCAGCAGCGGAAAGAGGCGTTACCTGTTGTGCAGCATTGTAAGTTTTTCAACATTGCACTATGAGCTGAAAGCATTTTCTTGCGATTTCCTTATTGATGTTTGATCTGACTGCTTGTAGCTCTTTCACAGAACGGATAAAAACGTTTCAGTCAGTGAGACTGGAACTGCGAACCGTAACAGACGCTGTTTCACAGGTCAGCACGTTACCACACAGCTGGCGAGGAGGTATGGGTCTCAGCTTCCTATTACGACGACAATAGTAAATAGAACTCGTAAACCGCTATTTAAAGGTCGAGATTAGTTGCGATTTCCACCAGCAACGACTTTCCTGGGCTGAAAACCGTAAATTTTCAATCTTTTGTTACCCTTCAAGCTATAATAACTCAGATTATTCAATGGAAAAGACAGGTAAAATCAAGTGAACTTTGAGGCTTAATTCCGTGCACACCAGGAAGTAACTCGTCGATCACAGAGTTGCCAAACATACGTTGCCTTGTTGCCAAATCTCAGTTACAGTACCAGCAGGAAGAAGACGAACCGATGTGATCCTACAGCGGTCTGGGAAGTGACCATAGCTAGTGTCTCCAAGTCGCGGCTGCTACGGCCTGGAATACGTAATGCGTCTGATTCGCTTTCTGTAACTAGGTTTGGGGACTGGAGCGAAGTTACTAATAATACTCAGAACTGACTGCAAACTGAGCATCATAAATCAGTAACTCTCATTATTGTTTTTATATTTCTTTCGTAAGTGCACTCAAAAATAAGAAAGTCATTCACAGGCGTTTTCGTGCCTCGCCGATAGTCGAGCACAACATACAAATAAAAATAAAAAAAGAATGTAAATGCCTGAACCCACGCATTGCACCTGTGATAGCTCGTTCCACCAGACCATTGTGGCCACATTACCCAGCCCCAGGAGTGTGCTGTAACGGATGATGTGCTTAGCTTACAAAATTAGTCACGGTGGAAAAAATGCGAGTCTATTAAATGGTCAAGTAGAAGCAAGCTTCTGACGCAGAGATTATGCTATTCTCATGTCAGCAGGATGTAAAGACTCTTCTAGGCATTATAGGCTGGATGTGAAGCCATTTTGATTTTTCACAAATTCAGCAAATTTCTTAGTTCGAGAAAATCCACTGTGAAGTGTGAAGTTGCGGGATAATTCGATTATTACTGTTATTATTAATATCATTTTATTCATACTGCTGCTGTAACACAAGTGCTTGAACATCATTTAGTGCCTTTTGGTCACTATAGAAGTAGTTTCCCAAGTACAGGTTCTTTCCCTGTATTCATAGTATTGTATACGTGTGTGTAAACGCCTTCCAATGACCACTCAAGAAAGACAAGGATACACAGTCTAGCTTCAATATTATAAATACGCCTCAGTTTGTGGATGAACTCAGACTTAGGTTGATAACAATTTTGAAAATATAGCAGCACTGTACCCATTGGTGTTAAACTCGTTTTCAACCAATGATTCCCACAGCTACAGGGATACTACTTGTGATACCTCCTAGACAAAATACTTACGCAGTGTTATCAGACGAAAAGATCAACCTGACACAAACTGTGGGAAGTTTGTTTTACAACCTTCGTACCTGGATATTCAGCTTTTTCCTATTTGAGATATCTGTGAACGTTGCTGCTTAAGACGATTTAAGCATAAATTAGTTTCCCTCAGCTTCGACAATGTTTAAAGAAATCGTCTTATCGGCACTAAATCGTGGTTTGTGAATTGTTTACCGGCCGTACTCTTCCGTATTTTGCCGGTTGGAAGGCGAAAGCTTACTGACAAATTTCACACAGAAATTACTGTTACAGTGTACTTATGGAGCCAAATGAGACAATTGCGTATTTTCCGGTGAGAAAGAGCACTGGCAAACAGTCTTCGCTCCATTAGGTTATTTAAACTGGTGTCACTCTAAGCTAGAATTTATGGTCAGCGACTAAGTGTAAGGTCAACGTTTCGAATGCGAGTTTTGCGACTGTGAAATACTTTTATACATTATAGAAGCGAATATTAAATTTGCACTAATATTGCGAAAATTTTGTACTTGGACAGCTTAGAATGAAAATACTTCTGTTTATTGCAAAGGGAAACAATAGATTTTCTAAAACACTGTCTGTCATACACTACTTGAAACAGGTCATGTCGACCAAATCATGTGGAAGAACTAACAGCAACGTATATCGGAAGGCAGTAAGATCTCTTGCCTTTTGGTTTGTCAGTACTCGATAGCCATTTCTAGGCGAAAGTAAATGAAAAAAGGCAGTGCGTTTTTTTTACCAAGTAACGTCTTCGTCAATTACTTTAGTTTTAATGTAATCTACGAGTAATTGCTGGTGTTTGATATTAACATGAAAAGGATTCCGTAGACAGGGAAAGAACCTGTACTTGGGAAACTACTTCTATAGTGACCAAAAGGCACTAAATGATGTTCAAGCACTTGTGTTACAGCAGCAGTATGAATAAAATGATATTAATAATAACAGTAATAATCGAATTATCCCGCAACTTCACACTTCACAGTGGATTTTCTCGAACTAAGAAATTTGCTGAATTTGTGAAAAATCAAAATGGCTTCACATCCAGCCTATAATGCCTAGAAGAGTCTTTACATCCTGCTGACATGAGAATAGCATAATCTCTGCGTCAGAAGCTTGCTTCTACTTGACCATTTAATAGACTCGCATTTTTTCCACCGTGACTAATTTTGTAAGCTAAGCACATCATCCGTTACAGCACACTCCTGGGGCTGGGTAATGTGGCCACAATGGTCTGGTGGAACGAGCTATCACAGGTGCAATGCGTGGGTTCAGGCATTTACATTCTTTTTTTATTTTTATTTGTATGTTGTGCTCGACTATCGGCGAGGCACGAAAACGCCTGTGAATGACTTTCTTATTTTTGAGTGCACTTACGAAAGAAATATAAAAACAATAATGAGAGTTACTGATTTATGATGCTCAGTTTGCAGTCAGTTCTGAGTATTATTAGTAACTACGCTCCAGTCCCTAAACCTAGTTACAGAAAGCGAATCAGACGCATTACGTATTCCAGGCCGTAGCAGCCGCGACTTGGAGACACCAGCTATGGTCACTTCCCAGACCGCTGTAGGATCACATCGGTTCGTCTTCTTCCTGCTGGTACTGTAACTGAGATTTGGCAACAAGGCAACGTATGTTTGGCAACTCTGTGATCGACGAGTTACTTCCTGGTGTGCACGGAATTAAGCCTCAAAGTTCACTTGATTTTACCTGTCATTTCCATTGAATAATCTGAGTTATTATAGCTTGAAGGGTAACAAAAGATTGAAAATTTACGGTTTTCAGCCCAGGAAAGTCGTTGCAGGTGGAAATCGCAACTAATCTCGACCTTTAAATAGCGGTTTACGAGTACTAGTTACTATTGTCGTTGTAATAGGAAGCTGAGACCCATACCTCCTCGCCAGCTGTGTGGTAACGTGCTGACCTGTGAAACAGCGTCTGTTACGGTTCGCAGTTCCAGTCTCACTGACTGAAACGTTTTTATCCGTTCTGTGAAAGAGCTACAAGCAGTCAGATCAAACATCAATAAGGAAATCGCAAGAAAATGCTTTCAGCTCATAGTGCAATGTTGAAAAACTTACAATGCTGCACAACAGGTAACGCCTCTTTCCGCTGCTGACAAGCGAATTTTGGGTTTCTAGGAATACGTAACTATATTTATGAAATGCCACATTTGCATACCTCTTGAGTATGACACAGCATACCAATTAAACACAGACCCAATCAAAATCTAAGTGAGTAGAATTTTATTAATTCGTGTCGATAGAGGCATGCTTGTGTACAGATACTTTCGTCGTAAGGTTATCATGGTTAGTTTTATTTCATTTCTTATAATACAGTGCACAATTTTCGTAAGGTTTCCTTTAGTGTTGTTAAAACAATAGAAAATATGAGAGAGAAATTAATCATCAACGATATATGCGAATTCTCTGATGTTACCTATGACAGTCTGACAATGCACATGCAGTTTATTGATTACATGCATGTAGAAAATTTGTTCTGAGTTAAATCAAAGTTTGAAGAAGAATCAAATATCACTACCACACGACGGCTAATGTAGAAAATACTTTTCTGACATATTATGGCACGATGCGCTCTCCCTGCACATCTTCGAGATGCATCTGCTGCCTGCTGTCTATTAAACCTGAATAGAACAAAATGTCACAGTAGTTAGTCCTTTTTCCACATGCGACTACTTTGGGTTGAGAAGTGAAGGGAATTATGTTCAAAGTTCCATTAGATTGATAACTTCAGCAGAGAGCAGAATTGCGTTTTAAAAAATGTAGCACTGAATGTATTCGAACTCGCGACATCTTATCTATGCTACAAGCTGACACGTAGCTACAACAGCTCCAGAGCTCGGCAACTATTCCTCCAGAACTTTTGGATTCCACAGCACTGTGAGATTATGCATATGGCCAGGTCTTGACTTCTGAGAGACAAACAGTTACAGCTTTTCTTTTGGACTGAACGACGTTTTCTAGTAACAGATAGCGCAATAGAATAGCTCAAGTGGAAAGGAACACTTCCTATTTAAACTTCTGCATCCTACAATGTTGGCAGTTGTGTGTAGGTGGCAGTAACGTGATTTTATTTCTGTGATTACAAAATAGTCGAATGTATGCACTGGGTAGCCGAGGCAGCTAGTTCATGGTGATTCGGTCAACCAAGTAAATGAATTTACTGAACATGCTGCAAATTACTACAGGGAGCCTGTGTGTCAGAATTCTCATCCAGTGTGGCGCAACTGCGTTACGATAGAAAAATGACTCGCAGAGAAGAGGATTTCGTGGTCTGTTGGACGGATGGTAGGTTGTTATACCTATGGTCTGGGTTCGATTCCCACTTCTGTCAATGATTTTAGATAGGGAGAGACAGATTCCATTCTCTCCTGGCTACACTAAATGAAGGAGATATAATGGCTGCGTGGTCTGAAAATTCACATTAAAGATGATATTCCTTCTTTACCAAGTAGACGGTAGGTTGAACCACAATAAAGTCTGGAGTGGCGACATGTAGAAACTCTATCACCAGTAACCTTTCTTATACTAGTTATTTATTTCAAGTGACGACACAAACGCTATGTATGGTCACAGGACACTTATTCCATCTTTTATTTGAGCTTCTGTATGTCGATAAAATTGGTTCTGAACTGGGAATGCAACTCAGACCGCCCTTAACGCGGAATTTGATCCCTTCGTGGCAATACAGCTCGACTACAATTTGTTGTTTGTTCAAAACTGCAGATTCCTCAACACCTTCACATATTATGCGTGAATGGGATCGAATCCTGGCCCGGCACTAAAGATTTAATTATGTATTATCAAGCTCTAGCATGAGAACACCTATCTGCTGGTGGATAATAATTTTGATTTTTAATGTATTTTCATTCGCTGTCAACACTAACGATATCCGACGTTTTTAACTCCCAGTGAGACACAGAATTATTTGCGAGATGACTGTAAGTTCAAGATGCTATTCTGAGCAGCTGGTGGAGAAAAATTCGGTAGCTGACGTCTCTTTGTGTGTAGTCAACAACGATATGTGTGGGGCTCTATTCCCAGTGAGCGCTGAACTCTTCGTCATATTATTTCAGTTCAAACATGCTCACATGTCACTGCTGGTGCAACAAACCCATATTTAACGTTAGTTTTCTCTAGAATATAACAGCGATAGGTGCCGGGTTGGAGTCCTGGGAAGGAAAAAATTAATGTTTCGTCTCGTCATTTCAGTTAAAACATCTAGTTACTGCCGCGAAATTCCGATATGTCACATTTGACTGTGCTTCGATGGCAATCCGATTAGGTTCCGGGTTCGAATCCGTGTCCAACACACAGCTTTACCTCACGGCATTTCAAGTAAGTTAGTTGTGAAGAAGCAATATTTAACATCTCTCGTAGTTCGTTAACAGGGACAATAGATGCTGGGTAGGAATTCACGTCTGTTAAAAGTGTTTGCGTTATGCAATTTAAAGTTGATATTTGCTAACTGATACTGTCTAAAATCGAGGTATATCACTCTCTGTATGCCTAATCAGGAATGACTGTTAGTTTCCGTCAGTCACGAAATCTTTGCTTAGTCTGCATGAGCTGGGTTTGAATCCATATGCAGAACATGACGGTTCGTCGTGTCATTTAATGTTCATACATATTCTCAACTAGCTGCTCGTGAATAACTTAAATTTTTAATGTCATTTTGTGTTAAATAGTTCAAATGGTTCAAATGGCTCTGAGCACTATGGGACTTAACTTCTAAGGTCATCAGTCCCCTAGAACTTAGAACTACTTAAACCTAACTAACCTAAGGACATCACACACATCCATGCCCGAGGCAGGATTCGAACCTGCGACCGTAGCGGTCACGCGGTTCCAGACTGAAGCGCCTAGAACCGCACGGCCACATCGGCCGGCCCCCACCATCTGGTATCAATGCATTACCTTATAATCCATTATATATAATCATTTCATAGTACACTTGATATTATAGATGAGTAGGACACAAGACAGGACATAGATAATGTCCGTTTGACGTCAATAGTGTGTAACATTTTACTTTTTTTGAATAGGACAATGTTCCTCTCCAATAATTTTTAGATTAGTTACAATAAGCTTACGCTGCAAGAGAATTCGCTTGTATTTTTCAATATGTGGTCTGTTGTCGGTTTGAAGGCCTTCCATAACATTGGCAACGTAGTGCAACTCCACCGAGAGCTGTCTGGAGTAGGGTGGAGATAGCAATGTGAAAGTGGCGAGCTGTCGAAGACGATCTTCATATTCCTAATGCGATTAGGACATCGTATACTCTTGACGACGTTTAGCACCTGTGCGGTCAGTCACCCAATTTCAGAATTCATTTTGAGTAATCCTACTAAATTCCCAAAATATTGTCTTTTTATATTGATGAGTAATATGGATAGTCATCACGTTCATGTGCCATCTACAACGCAAATTCAATGTTACTATCCTAGGAACTAACCTACAATACGTTTTGTATTTCGTAATCGGAACTATCTGCATTAACCGTCATCAGAGCAATGTCAGGGAACAGAATGCAGCAGTGCCTGCTTGAGGACCTGCTTGAGTCGTGTTCACATTATATTACACTAGCGAGAAGTACCGACTTTTCCTTTTCTCTGCAAACATCCAGAACTAAATTCAGTAACTAAATGCTAAGAATATATTTGCATTGTGCCAACTCAAAGATCAATAGATATGGATATAGATATAGATTTTTATATTTAAAGCCATTCTCGTTCTGCGTTGGAATAAACATCATTCATTATTTGCTTGTTCTTGTTACGATTGTTATTGTCATTCTCTCACTCGGAAGAGTCTTATGCTGATGCTGTATGAATAAATTATGCCATTGGATACAAAGCGGTTTAGTTTTGAGACCTAACCCACGAGGGGGGAAGGCACAGTGGTCTGCTTCAGGAATTCCAAGCAATAAAACACAAAAAACAACCCAGGAAGGGTTCGAACAGCTACTTTCACGCAGAGACATGCATTTGGAATCTGTTCATCGTTACGGGGTCAAACAAGAGGGTAACATTACTGAAACAATGATCGGGCTACTTAGTATATAATAGAGCATACAGATTTCAAGGAGGAAACGTATGAAGACGCAGACTTCCTCGTTATCAATATGTGCGGCATATCTTTCGTGTTAACGAAAGTAAATTCCCGCTTTACCTCTTCTTACGTGTCAAATGAAATGAATGCCATGAGGAATAGAATATTTGTTGACTGCGTCTCTTCTTGCTTCCATCCTTACCAACATATTTCTTCATTCTCGTGGTAATCATGACATTCTATGTGCATGCTGCAAACGATTGCAAGTGGACAAATTCGACATCGAGGTGCAAAGCGTTTGGTATCTTACATTATATTCCATTCGAATAAGCTTCCGGTGTATTTTTACTTCGTTTGTATTTTTAGATGATTATGAACGTTACGGAAATTTATCTCACATGCTTTATGTTGAATGAGAAACATTGAATGATCCGTTTTGCTTTCCCTACGTTGAAATGATATAATGTCGGCGTCAACAGCCTTCTTCCACGCCGGAAGCTGAAACTTGTATCATTCTGGATTAATGATAATTGAATGTCTCATATGTATACATAGCCCACAAGCCGACGCCAGAAACCATCAGGGGAGAACGCCGCATAAAAACCAAACTTGCGCGCGCGTCTCCACTCTGAAGAACCGTATCGGAGAATCACGGCAAGCATTTCGCTGAAGATCTGCCTCGTCAGAGAGCCGAGAAATGGCAGCGTCGTAGCAAGTATTTGTCAACACTCTGATAGTGCATTTACTTCCGGGTGTAGGTCGGCGTTACCTCGCTAAATTCACTTGACATTCGTTTTCCACATCGAAGACTCGTACGATATAATCCACTGCAAGATGACACAATTAGAAAGTATATTTAATTTCTGGACTCCAAGAACGGCGTTCTTCACATAAGTAACACCTGTTTGTGTGTGCATTCGGGAGGACGACGGTGCAATCCCGCGGCCGGCCATCCTGATTTAGGTTTTCAATGATTTCCCTAAATCGCTTCAGGAAAATGCCGGGATGGTTCCTTAGGAAGGGCACGGCCGATTTCCTTCCCCATCCTTCCCTAATCCGAGCTTGTGCTCCGTCTCTAATGACATCGTGGTCGACGGGATGTTAAAACAGTAATCTCCACCTCCTCTGTTTGTGTGTTTAAGGTTGCGTTTTGAGGCTCAGGCAACATCGCAGTGACTATAGTCCGCCTGTGGCCGCCAGTGTGTCGTTAGCTCAGAGGTTCCCTTGTGCGTTGCAGTGCTTGTACTATAAGTTCGAATCACGGTAGAAGCCGCTGACTACAACCTTTTATTTTCCATTTTATTTAATGGAGTTGCAAACTGCTAGTAAAAATTTCTTATGCGAAATCTGAAGAATGCCTTTAAACATCAATCTTCGTCCGATTTCGACTTAGTAAATTAAGTTAATATCATGGATTTCTGCTTTGCAAATTCCAAGGTGCTTCACTGTAAAATAGGTCCTGAAAAGATTCAAACCGACTGTCAACGATATAAATTTGAGCTTTGTTCGTCATATAGGTCTAACATGTCGGAAGGTTGTTTATGAAGTGCACCTGTTCATTAATATAGTTCCCATCTTCTAAATTTTTGCAATAGCATTTAACTGTAGACGTTTTCTAACACCGGCGTTAGCAATGCCTTTCCGTTGTCTGAAACCTTCAAAACGACAAATTTTTCTAGTTGAAATCTGATGACCTTAACTATCACTTCCGATCAACAATAAATACTTCATGAACCCGTACATGGAACTCCAAATGTGCAGTGTGCCTGCACTGCTACAGAGCATGCATTGCAAGGTATTCACACAGTTTATCGCATAGACATACCATAAGGAATGAAACAAGAACTGTAATACGCTTTACACCACAGACGCTCACTCTGGCTTGACGAAAACATCCAAACATTGACCAAAAGTTGCACAAATAATTAAGTTTGAAAGGAAAAGAAACGAGGTATGAAGCATTTATAAATTCATCGAATGTAGTGAGGTGGTTTAATTTCGTCCCAGTCTATAAAATTAATTTCGGGCCATACTCAGCTCTTGCCGATTACCCGCCTACTAATCAGGGCGTCTGTCTCCGTTGCTTTTGAGCGTGAATGGAAATTGTAGAAAATTTCTGTGGAGCAACATTTAATAATAAAGCGTTTTAAATCATCAAAAGCGATGAGCGGTAGCAGGTGCTTTCGATAAAGAACGGGGGAGTGCAGCGCCGCTGCTGTCGCCACGGCCGCTGCCAGTAGCCAGCAAATGGATCCCGGAGCTTTGCCGCATACGGCGTCCAGAGGAGGACAGTCTGCAGGAAATATGCCGCAAAATCGTTACTAGATAAAATTTTGATATCGGTGTGGCACAAAGTGAAATAGATTGAATCTGCGCTACCATTACATTCACGTCTTCAGCATTCAGACAGAAGAGGCTATAAAAATATTTTATGCCAGCTGCTCTCGATCCACTGACATTATGAACAGAAACAACGCACGCTACCGCTAGACCACAGGCGTAATCAGGCCAGAGTCTCTCTATCTTGGGACCAGTTTTCCTCCAGGAAGTGCCGCAGTCTATAGTGTTGCCAGATTGTGCAGATAACCGGACTTAGAGAATTAGCGAGTTGGCCAGTTTTTTTGTCCTATGTCGCGATCGGCGCGGACTTAGCCTCTGAAGCGGCCGGCCGCCGGTCGAGTTTTATGTCAAAGAGTGTACTAACAGCTGTATCTCTGTCCTCAATAAAAAGTGGACGCATTTTCATGGAATTTTTTTATGCATTTCGTCTGTACTACCGCCTGCTAAAATATCTACTATTCCTCTTGAAACACCCTGTATATGGATATATGTGTGATGTCTGTTCTTTCGGACACGTCCGAAAGAAAATGTTTCATGGCATTCTGCAACGACCTACGATCTAGTTGTACGGGCTGATAGAGATTTCAGAGCTGCTTGGCTGTCTGAATAAAAGTGGATGCTACGATATTTGTAGGGTCTACTCTTATTCTCCTCCGTGCACTTGCTGATAGAAGATGTCATGTAATACTGTGGCCATCTTCCCTAAAGAGATTCTAGGCAGTACACCAGACCCGGTACATTCATCTGTTCTCGACCTCTCAGCAAACCACTATATTATGTCTCCTGCACGGTTTAGTGGTTCGTTCTTCCACTGCTCCCTGCCTCCAACTGTTAAAGGGCAGGGTTTATTGAAACAGCTACAAGTTATTGTATAGTTAGTCGGCATTTCCCGAGCCAGCGCCATACTAATTTGGGATTCCGTATATTCTAACTATATCCAGCTATATCCAATTTTTAGCCTTTATGTCCCTGCCGCTGTCTCCATTTTAAGCCACAGGTGTAAGGCTGGCATGTCTAGCGTAATATCAATCCCAAGAGTGGATGTCCTGCTAATTCCATCTGTTTGTGAAAGCAGATCAGTCTCTGCACTTTGCCAGACTCCATAGCAGCCACCTTCTGTTCGACTTTGTTCATATTATAGGCCTATAAATTACCAATGGTCTTTTTACAGTGGTGTATATCCAGTAATTACTGGGTTTAGACCCAATTTTACCCTACAGCAGCTTCTAGTGCTTATAAGATTGTCTTTCGCAGTGGAACAAATTATTTATGTGAGGTGTTCATAATATTTTTCCTTCTAGGGCTACCCCTAGATACATTACAACCCAGCTATATGTATGTTCAATAAAAATTGGACACATGTTATATGTCATTGTTTCTGCAATTTGTCTATACTATCATCTCCTACAATAATTACTATTTCTCCTGAAACATTGTGTATAATTATTTTTTTTTTTTTATTTTTTAAAAAAAAAAAATTCTTTATTAATAATCATTGTAATTATACAAATTTAACCCACTTCCTTAAGCTCATTAGTGGGTCCTAATAGTTATACATTTATATGTTATTATGCAGCTAGTTATTAGTTTTAAAGTGAGCTACTGTTACTTTCACAACAATGGGCACTTAATATCTATATCTACTGTCTATACCTAATTCCTATAACTAAATTAACTTATGTATACTGCAGCGTCACATGTGTGCCAGTAAGAATATAAACCTACTTAATATGCCTTGTTCTTCGAGCTAAACCCGAAGAACATGCCCCTGGCACTGGGCAGGCCACGACTTTATGATTCGCTGCAGTTGCTATTCTAAGTTCCTAAAAAACTAAGTCCTACAACTAACTTATCCTACGTCATAATCGGTGTGTCTTAATCGGTGGTTGGTCCCTACTCCCCCTAGTCCTGCGCATGGCGGATCCTAACTTGGGTGAAGTCAGCCAGTCCACGCACAGGCGGTATGGGACTAGGGCTCTTGGTCACAATCGGTAATTACTATCCTTGTTATTACTGTCTCTCTCTTAAATATTCATTTAGAACTTTACGTGATACCTCGTTTGCCAAGGTATTTAGAGTCTGAAAAGTCTCCTCTCGTCGAAGTAGTTGGTGTGTGTCATGATTAGGAAGTATGTCTCGTAAGGTGTTTGCGACATCATTGAAGAGGGGACATTCGTAAACAACATGTTCGGGTGTTCCCTCCGGATCGCCACAGTCGCACGCTGGTGTTGCCCTTTTCCCAAATCGACATAAGTATGTCGGGTAGGGTCCATGGCCAGTGAGGAAGTGAATCAGACCTCGTGTAGGCTCGAAGTATTTCATACCCAGGCGTTCCCTCACATCAGGTAGAAACTGGAAGGTTCGTCGTCCAGCCTCTTCTGCAGCCCAAGTCTCCTGCCAGAGTTCCTCCCCTCTTCTCCTTATTTCTCTTTTGTCCCCCACTCTGATACCCATAATGTCTACAGTCTTTTCGTAGTTATCCCTCTTTGCCCAATACCAGGCCGCCTGTTCCCTTATTTTGATGTCCAGAGGGCAAAGCCCCATTATGACTAATAGGGCCCCCCCTGGAGACGTTCTGTAAGCACCCACAGCTCTTAGCAGCATGCTTCTTTGGACCCTTCTCACTGCCATGGCGGGCACTACCCTCGTGAGCCTGTGCGCCCAGACTCCCGAGCCGTAGCCCACGACTGATGTTAGAATGCTGTTGTGATATAGCCTGATTAAGTGTGGAGGGAGATGGAATCTTTTATGTCCTATTGAGATGAGATTGTTTAGTATCTGAAGGGCTCTCTGGGTGACGGTTTCAATATGCTTACCGAAGCTCCACCTCTCATCAATGATGACTCCTAGGTAGCGTGTCTCGCGTCGTCTCAGAACTGGTGAGTCGTCTATTCTAACAGTCGGATTTCTAATGAGATGTCCTTTTAGCAAGAGATAAGTAGATTTGCTGGGCGATATCGTCATTTTAGTCGCATGGCACCACTGTTGAAGTTTGTCTAGTACTGTCGCTATCTTTGGTTCGATGTCTTCGCGGCTACGGCCGCCGACCAACAGGAGGAGGTCATCCGCGTAAGCTATCACCTCTAGCACCTCTTCACTTTGTTGTAGTCTGTCTAACAAAGGCTCCATGTGGATGTCCCAAAAGAGGGGTCCTAAGACGGAACCTTGGGGACATCCTTTAGTTATTGTCTTGCCAATTCTTTCGCTAGAGGATGATAGCCAGACCTCCCGATCCTCGCAATAGCTCCTCAGACAACCATATAGCGGCCCTGGACACTCCTTCTCCCGCAGGCAGGAGAAGAGCGAAGGCCACCACAGGTTGTCGAAGGCGCCACTGATGTCAGCCATGATGCCAACCACGTATTTGTGCGGGGTCGAGCCACAGACCTCGGCCGCCAGGGCGATTGCATCAGATGCCGACCGCCCCGGCCGGAAACCGAACTGCCTGTCACTCATCCCGCACAACACTCGGTGTGCTGTCAGTCTGTCAGCTAGCAACTTTTCTAGTATTTTCCCAAATATATCCAGTAGGCAAATCGGCCTGTAGGATTTCGCTTCTGCGGGATCCTTATCTGGTCCTTTCTTAATGATGACTACATGTGCCTTTTTCCATGTCTTAGGGAACTTACGCTGTCTAAGGCATTCATTGTACAAGTGCGTCAGTGGTGCAGTCAGCTGAGGCGCCAGAAACTGCACCACCTCCGCCACAATGCCGTCTGGCCCAGGTGCTTTCCCTCTTTGTAAGGATCTTATATGTGCCGCCACCTCCTCTTCTGAGAAGGGGTAGACAGCTGTCTCGTTGGTGTATAGTTCCCGATCTTGATCTCTGAGTAGCTGCTGCATCTCTGTTTCCCCATCCGCATTGTCGTCAGGCAACAGGGAGTGGAGGAGGACCCCCGCAGTCTCCTGCCAGGACTCCGTCATCCTATCCCCGTACCTGACTGTAGATAGCTCCAGAGGAGAGCGGATTTTCTCTCTTACTAGCTTATACGGGAGCCCCCATGGGTCAGTGACCAGCTGATTGAGAACAAAGTTTTCCCAACTTCTCACTCTGACTTCTCGAAGTTCTTTTTGGAATTTTCGCTTTTCTTCCCTGTACAGCTGCAGCCACCTTTGTCGTTCCTGCCAGACGACACTGTGTTGATAGTACCTCCTCAGCCTTCTGACAGACTGACGCAGTTCGCTTAGTTCTGCAGACCATGGTGACGGGGAGGCCGCCATGGCCCTCCTCCTAGTAGGTACGGCTGCCCTCACCGCTCTTGTAACTGCGTTCACCAGTTCCTCTGCCCTCCGGTCCACGTCCAAGTCTAAGTGCATGTCGTCTTCCGGTAATGGAGGAATGTCACACTCCCTCGCTAGTCGTTCCCAATCTGCTCTTTTATAGTTTAGTTGTACTTCCCACCCCGTGGCCCAGTGGC
Source organism: Schistocerca cancellata (assembly GCF_023864275.1). Classification (NCBI taxonomy): domain Eukaryota; kingdom Metazoa; phylum Arthropoda; class Insecta; order Orthoptera; family Acrididae; genus Schistocerca; species Schistocerca cancellata. Next base: position 264,939,394 of record NC_064634.1, read on the forward strand.
TCTCTCTTTTCCCTATGGTAAAAATTATCAGATTATGGTCGCTTGTGGTGGCATTCTCTGTAACTCTCCAGTTTTGAAGGCTATTGGCTGTGTTCGGAGTCACAAGGGTGATGTCAATGTTTGTGCCCTGTCCCCCACCTGCAGCGTAGGTGGGAGGATTGCCGGGTCTGTTGGCCACCACAAGTTGTGATTCCATAATAAATTCTTCGACCTTTTCACCATTTGCATCTCTTGTGCCACTGTACCACAGGGGGGATTTAGCGTTAATATCAGCAGTTATTATGAGTTTTCTTCCCCGCAACGCCGTGGTAACTCTCGCAAGGTGGTCTAAGTGAAGTTCTATATTGTCCCCGTACTGAAAGTACATATTGATGAGAGTTATAATTCCCGTGGGGGATTGAAGCTCCACGACGTTGCAGTGGCTAGTTGTGAACTGCGAGAGTATGGTGACCCTCAGTAGTTTATTAGTGATTATAATTGCCGCCTTCGGGTCATCCCCTCTACTGACTATTTGCCAGCTAGCAGCAGCAAAAGCTATTTTCCCAGCCAGGGAGTATGGCTCCTGTAGACAGAGTACATCAAGTCTCCTCTCCTCCACCTCCCTTCGGAGCTCCTGCATTACGAGTCTGCTGTTGTGTGTGTTAAGCTGTCCTATATTAATTTTAGTCATTATGGGTAGTAAGTGTGTATTCGGTCATATGGCCAGGTCTTATTCCAGTCAAAAGCGATTCGTCCATGTGCCACAACTGATTGTTGGTAGATGTCGTCAAGATTAAATTTCTCTCCTCGTCTTTCGAATGCTTTCTTGAGCAGGTCGCGCAAGGCTCCAAAGTCGGTGGGGAGATTCACAGATTTTAGCTGGATTCTGTCAACAGCCTCCATAACCGGAAAGGTTATTTTCCTACCGTCTTCGTGTCCTACCCGGACCACATGTCGTAAGGCAGTGGTCAGGGTAGCCGGCTGCTCCAATCTGGATAGCTGCATGGTGTACTCCAGGTTGGGGTACACCCTGACCGGATCGACCGGTGGCAGCTTAACTATTGACGTGCATTGTGTGGTGGGGCTCATACTAGAACTCGTCACTACATTTTCTTGTATTGGTTGGTTGTTTATGTTACTGTCCTTATAAGATGCTGGAGCCGCAGGATGCCCTTGCCGCTGTTGTTGTTTCGGCTTTGTTTCCCGGCGTCCGGAGGAAGGAGTTTCTGCCATGGGGAGATTTGTTTGTATTCCTATATCCATTGTTGGAAAATCAGTTTGTACTGCTATGTCCTTGGTTTCAGTTTTGAAGACTTCCGTAAGTGACTTCAGAAAGGCCTTGAATCTATTTGCCCGCATGGCATCCCTCCTCCTTTTGCTCGGGGACTTTCGCTTTGGCATCCTGTTCGGTATGCTGGGCTCAGCCATAATCAGTCCTAGAAATCAGTCTCTGCTCCAGCATTCTGTATGTGGGGCAGTTCCTACCGGTGGTTCCACAAGACTTCTTTCCTCGATTTTTACAGGGTATGCAAACTGCCGCCGCCTTGCAGTCTTTGCGGCTATGACCTTTTTCCCCACACTTGGTGCACGCCGGCTCCCTGGTACACAGCCTTAGGATGTGGTCCAGGTCGCCACAGTTGTGGCAACGAGGTACCACGACATAGTCCCTTGTATTGATGGCATGAAAACCAACATACAATCTGCCCATTGTTGTTACATTTTTCCACATCGGTGCCGATACTTCGGCGACGTGATGAACAACATCACGACCCCGCGGCCCAGTCTTAAATTTCAACTTAAAGTTGTTCTTGAATTCATCCTCATTCATTTTATCAAAGTTTTGTAACCTTATTGTTTCTGCTAGTTCCTCATTTGTCATGATTGCAGGTACGTCATATAAAATGACGAGAGGGTTTCTTTTTCTCGGTGGTTCACATTTGACCACCGAGTTTAGTTTCTGGTTGTTCAGTAGCTTTTCTTTGTCCTCCTCCGAGGCAACTTCAACGATCACGGAGTTTCTACTTGGTTTTACCTTATTAATTTTAATCTTGTCTTTGACAGGGTCTATGGTTCTTGTAAAAATTTCCTGTATTTTTTTGACACTGGTGTCCTGCCCAGGTAGAGTCCTGAGGAAGACAGCTGTGTCTGTTCTCTTAGTGACCTTATCAATAGTATCTCTAGTTGTGCTCTGTAGGCGCTTGGTGGGCGCCTGCGCAGCCACAGCTGCCCACGTCTTCGCCGGTTGCCTTCTCAACCTGTCATTTTCTTTCTCGAGTTCTTCTACTCTTCCCTCAAGTTTGGCGTGGGCAATAGCCCATGCAGCCAGTTCATTTTTTATGATGCCAAGTCCTGCTTGGCTGATTTTGCCGTTCTTTATTTGTTGCTCCATGAGCAACGCGATTCTAGAGTATCTCTCCATTACTGTCTCATTCTCTGCCTGTCCCTGCTCGTCCTGGGGAGAGGGATCAGGCGCAGCGGAAGCTCTTCGAGGCGCACACGAATCACTCGTCTCAATTGCAGCCATGATTTACGAGTGATCAAAAAGGGGGTGGGAGCCCGTCTCTTGCCCCGGACCGGCTCCTCTGGCATGGGGGGGGACTCTTGCAGCTCGCCCACCGACCTCGCCCCTAGGTCAAGGGCACTCCAGAGCTGCAGGGTTCAGCACGCCGTTGCCAGCGCACTGGTCCCCGTCGAAGGCCTCGTCGTCGACGATTTCACTCGACGCTCCTCGGCAAGTGCACCCCGCACTCCGGAGAGGCGGATGCACCCCTCGCCCTTCGCCGCCTACTAGCCCGAGTTTCCACCTGAAGGCCAAGGACCCACTCCTACTCAGGTGGTGGGTCGGTCCCCCAGTCGTTCGGCGGTCTGGGCCCATCTAACCTAGCCCAGGCGATGTCACCACCTCCTGGGTATGGCAGAACACGCCCCGGTTACCCAGGGGCGCGGCGAAGCACCCTTGCCGACTCGCGCCGCGATCCCACGCCGACAAACGAGGTCGCCGGCATGCAGAGCACCTGCTGGTCTGTGCCCTGCGAACAGAAAGGGACTGGTGTTCGGTCCCTCGACACAGCTCCCCCTGTGCCACGCACCCTTCGCTTTCGCATCGGGTTGGGTCGCAGCTCTCCCTTTTGACGCAAGGCAGAATGCCAAGCTTGACGTCTGGCACCACGGGAAGGCGGAAAGAGCCACTTGGGAAGGAGAGGCTATGTAAGACGCATCACTTCCCCGAGTGAGGACTGTCGCGGCACGCTCGACGTAAAGCGATACGCTTCAGTGCGAGCCTCCGTGCCTTACGGCGCGCTGGTGACGGGCGGGCCCGCACCAAGACGCGCCGTCGAGCGACTGACCTCACGCCAGACGTGTATAATTATTTGGCTCTCGACGGGTCATCTAAAGTTTTCAGTGCTAGACGCACGGCATCGTCCGAACCCTGACGCACGACATCGTCCGAACCCTCGCGGGAATACAGTGTGGCCGCGAGCGAGTGGAATAATGGTCGATGAGGAGGGGGGTGGGGAAGGGAGGGGGGAGTACCGCACATGTGGTATACGGCAAAGATGGGAATTCGCGTCTGATGAGGAGCGTGTGTAGATATGTGCTGCAGAGAGGTTGGTTGCTGTGTCCCGACAGTGCCCACCGTCGGAGCTTCGAGTCCTCCCTCCGGCATTGTCCATATTTTAAGTTAGATTAAGTAGTGTGTAAGCTTACTTGGTCCCATACGTTCTCAACACAAATTTACAAAATTTTAAATCCAAAATACTGCATCTCGGTTCCTACAATAGTGCAATAAGTGCGCACTGGTTAGATGTAACTGAAGTGAGTCTCCATCTGATTGTGGTTAAGGGCGAACCCCGAGCGAATGGCCACGAACAGTTGGGAGCGGAAACTTAATGTCATCGGAACCGTGTTGAAGGACCATGATATGCGATCGTTAGAGTGACTGCAGAAAGTTCAGTTTATAAATACATACATACGTAGCAAAATTTATCATGTCACAGCTGTCTTACCGATACTGCAGGTCACTGCACATAAAATATTAGCTGTAGCCTCTTGGTATGTGTGGAAACAAAATATCTTCAAAGTACCCTTTCACACGGCGACTTTGCACAGGCAAAACAGAGGACTTGGAATTAAAGACGTGCCTTTAAACTAATACATGCCACTAAGACAAGCATCACGAAACTTCTGTTCCTCTCGCTAGATCCTGGAGATAGGAACGCTCCTGTTAATGTAGCACGCCAGCCTAGATTACGTCCGAAAGTACTATGGCGATTGGAGCTGTATAATTCTTCCACCAGCACAAACCAACACTAGAACCGTCTATGATTATATTACCAGACATCGTCTACACAAACCAATTCCGGTGAATTAACCTACAAAAAACTGGAGAAACGTCTGGAAAAATATCAACAATAAAATTATACCAACTAGAGTCAGTGCCGTATGGTGCGACGTTGTAAACGAAACCATACCCTCAGCGGAACGATTACGAAAAATCAAATTGAGACCATGTTCATACTGCGACAAATGTGGGCTTCTAGAAACTGTAGCGCACATCTTCTTATGTGAAAATAGAATCAGAATTTGGAACTGAACTACGAAGAAATTAGCACTATCCACAGAACCGCAGAAAGTCATATACCGATAACTGAAGCTTTAAACCTGACTGGAAATGTTACCCGTCCGCAAAGAATAACAGTTATTCGTGGGTTCTGGGACAGTTTGTGTTGTACGTCGTAATAAACAAAACTTAGAACTTAGAAGAGTGCATGTTTTATATTGCAGAAGAACATTTTAAGCTGAAGAAGAATAACAAATATAAGAAATGTTTTAAAAAATTTTTATCTATTGCTTTATGTGGGCTACAAAGAGATGGACAGTTTTATTGATTAGAAGCAGAATACTATTCTTTCACTTTTTTTTATTCCTGGAATATTCTTTTACGTCGGTTCTTAAATCACAACTGTTCTAATTTGGCAAACCCCCTCCGGCTCCGAAACTTCTTCCATTTGTTGAAAAATATATGGCTTCCTTACAGACTTCATATGCATCCAGTGCATAATAACTTAAATCGTGAATATATTTCTGAATGAATGGTTGTTATTTATTTTTCCGTCACCCTGTTCACTGTTATAAGTTATGTTCCACAAGGATCGCACGCGATTGGAGGCGACAATCTGTAATTTATTTTACCTTAATTACTACTTCAATTTTGTTCAACAATTTAAAGGAATATATGAGTGCAAACATGGAATACATGTGAATAATGCAGCTGCTCAGTGACAGGTATGGGGGAGGCACTGTGGCCAGGCCTCGGATTTTCGACCCCTGCCCTCTTTGCCTCCGCCTACCTGGTGCTGAAATTCTTCTCAAACTTAAAAAAAAGTAGTAGTGCAGTGGTCAGAACGTCTGTCTAGTAAGCAGCAGGTCTAGGTTCGAAGCTCAGTCGGTCACAAATTTTCATCTGCTGTCGTTGCTGTATTTCAACGCGCTGTGAGAGTGCGGACGTCGGTCCTTCGATATTTAAGATACAATTGTTTTTTGAGGCAATAGAGGTGATTTGCGAATTAGGCTTGCCATCAAAATAACGGGACTCCAACGGAAACCAATCCTTAGTCATACCTTCGTGCCGGAGCTAACCCATGCCATATACATGCGAATTAGATTGTAGTTCATATTTAGTCAAATAACGAGTGGTCAGTATACAAGTATGCCGGCCAGGGTGGCCGAGCGGTTCTAGGCGCTACAGTCTGGAACCGCGCGAGAGCTACGGTCTCAGGTTCGACTCCAGTCTCCGACATGGATGTGTCTGATGTCCTTAGGTTAGTTAGGTTTAAGTAGTTCTAAGTTCTAGCGGACTGACCACCTCAGATGTTAAGTCCCATAGCACTCAGAACCATTTGAACCATTTTTGACGTATACAAGCATTTACAAACAGAAGAAGCAGGATTGCAGCGAACTGATCACTTAACCAAGTGCAACATAGAGTACCTGTGTAATGAGTCATTCCAGCTGCATAGCTGAGGGTAACATTTTTTAAGCAAATCATTCCAGAATTAATGTAATACCCGCACGATGATCTCTGTAGTCATACTGTATCATTAGCAGCCCGCGAATGTAGTACTATGTTCGTTAAATCGGATTACTCAAGCTGAGGCCAAATAAAGACAAGCGACGACGCCACAACACTATCTTTACTTAGGTAGGTAGTCAGCGCTAAATTATGTGCGCCACCATTAACGTGGCCGTAAGCAGTTTGACAGCATAACACCACCACAACTACTGACAACCTGAACCATTATCATCACGCAGTTGTAACTCGCAGTGATTACAAGTTTCTCATGTTTGTCAAGAATAGCGGAAAGCGCCTCTGAAGTTCCGTTTCCATTACGCCTAGGCAGGTGAGAATCCTAAATATCAGTAATAGGTCACCTAGCGAAGAGAAGAGTCCACGTATTGTCTCAAGTTCTTGCAGTTTGATGTTAATGCAGTTCCAGATGGTTTCGCACTAACGGGTTCTTTTGGCTATCTGAATACTCATATTGGAATTATATAAGTGTAATTGCTAGAACGTTCAACTACCTTAATAACACCTCATTCTGGGTTGAATACGACTCGGAAAGAAACGTTAATTTGACGTCTCCATCCATCTCCTGACGTCTTACTGAATGAAGTCTGAAGTGCACGCACAGTTGTGTTGCCCGCCGCAAGGATTCTGTGAAGTGTTGTGGCAGCTGGCGGTCATTGCTGAATACAGACATGTGCTCCAGGGGAACTCGTCTTTGTTGCATTTTTTCCATACCGTAATTAGCACAATAACATAAGGCTTGTTCTGCTGAAGAACTTGATGCCCACAAGTCCTTAAATAAGAATCTCCTAACGTGAGTAATGCATGAAAGGAAACAGACTTTTGGACAAAACAATGGACAGCTCCCTGCTTTTTGCGTTTCCGATAGCGCCTACGATAAGAATCTGGTGTCATATTATGTTTCAGAACCCTAAACTGTTTATTTTTTTTACCTCATACTAAAACAAAAGTTATGATATGAGAAGAGGAAATGACTTATATGCTTCTCAGGAAATTGAGTTTTTCGTGTTTATTTTCCCACTTCATACTAAAACAAGGGCGTTAAAATGAGAAGAGGAAATGAAATATACGCTTCCAAGACATAATATTTCCTTGTGTGCTACTACTGCATACATGAAAGCCCTGCAGTTAATTGTTATATGTTGGATAAATTTTGATATCACCTCACATTCCTTTGTGAGAAGGTTCCTATTTTCTTGGGATTCATATAGAGTGGACATTTCATCACTGGTTAATATTCTGATGACTAATGACATGATACCCATTGCAATTGCTCCATGGCTCCTATGAGTAGAGTCTCACGTTGGTTACTATAAGAACACGCAAGCAGTGATATCAGCTCACTGCGGTCAGAGACAAGGTGATTTCTTTCTGTTTATGGCGAAGCGTCTGCTGCAGTGTCCACGCTCAGCCAACATAAACAAATCGCGGCGGCATTAGGCACTGCTGATCGCTGCGCTTGTCGCGAGCCTCGACAACAAGAGCGCACTGTCTCTGCTAACGATACTATGGAGTTAATACATCTTACTTAACGTAATATGCAGGACGTGGGTTGGGTGAAAATTCAGTTAGTAACTTCCCATCGCATTAAAATACTTTTCAGTCATATTTGATGAATTATTTATTGTTGGTTTTCTCTCTAATGTTAATAGTATTGATTCAGATTGTGCATGAAAACGAAAACACCCACCCACACACACACACACACACACACACACACACACACAGAGAGACACACAGTCATTGATTCTAGTGAGGCTGACAACTACTGTGTGTTGAACAACACATGCACCACTCAGTTCCTCAGTTGGCGTCGAGTGGATGGGATTTTTCAATTACCTTGCATTGCAAGAATTGTAAGGAGGAGCCTGAAAGTAAATGGACTTGTATGCTAAAGAGCTGCGACAAAGCGAAGCCTGACCGATTATCAGATAATTGTCCACATGGGTTTTGTGGACGAGTATACTTTTAGTAGCCGCGCGGGATTAGCCGAGCGGTCTGGGGCACTCCAGTCATGGGCTGTGTGGCTGATCCCGGCGGAGGTTCGAGTCGTCCCTCAGGCATGAGTTTATGTTTTTGTCCTTAGGATAATTTAGGTTAAGTAGTGTGTAAGCTTAGGTACTATGCTCCTTCAGAGCCCCAGTAAAAAATATACACTCATCAATGCACGTGTCCCCACCAACATCGAAAATAAGAAAAACACCGAAAATGTCGAAAAATTCTGGTTCAAAATGGTTCAAATGGCTCTGAGCACTATGCGACTTAACTTCTGAGGTCATCAGTCGCCTAGAACTTAGAACTAATTAAACCTAACTAACCTCAGGACATCACACTCATCCATACCCGAGGCAGGATTCGAACCTGCGACCGTAGCGGTCGCTCGATTCCAGACTGTAGCGCTTAGAAGTGCGTGGGAAAAATTCTGGAACCAAGTCGAAAATACTATGAGCAAAATTCACCAGGATGACGTGAAAATACTAATGAGAAACTTCAACTCTCTATTTGGGCAGAAAAAACCTGTAGAACAATCTTTGGTACAAATTCAACACACCGTAACACTTAGACCAACGGCACACGTCTGACTGACATTTGCCAACAATTCAACCCCAAATGGACGTCTTCCTAGTTTAGGAAATAACCAGTTCCCAGGTAACATGCTTAGCTAACAGGTGCAAGCTGCTTTCGTTCGCCATTCGCGACTCGCTGAAAGCCGGATTTTTAATTCTTTTGTAGCACAGCTACAAGCAGGCTGATAAAAACTCAATAAGGGAATCGTAAGACAACGCTCGAGCAAAATTCGTCTTGCTACTTTCAGTAACTCTTAGTGTCAGAGCGAAAACCTTACGGTACTGCCAAATTCATAATGCCACTTTTGTTTTCTACCGACATATTTTTTGTTGTTGTGAATACATAATTTTATCTATGAAATGTCACATTTTCATAATACTTGCGAATGGTACAGGAAATGAAATAAATACAGATCTTTTCGAAGTCAAAAGTTGGTAATATCCTACTAATTCGTGTTAAAATAGGTTCGATCGTCTCACAGACACTTAATGCTTTAATAAGATAGACTGCCGTCGTGATGTTTCTGTAGGAAGCTGAATTTAATTTGTATTAGTACAGTGAATATTTTAATTGCATTTTCCATTAGTTTACTAAACGCAACAGTAATTATCAAAGAGAAATTAATCAGCAGCAGAATTTTCTTTCACGATATCTAAAACGATCTGACAATGCTAAAGTTGTTTACAAATTCTACGCCTGTAGAAACCTACTGGTTCTAACGATGTCATTAAACCAGAGTAGTTTTAAGAGTATTTCCGTCTAGAAATGAATTGCCTTGACGGTTGATCGATCAAGAGCGGGAAAGGTAAAATTTTACAAATATATGACGAGAGGGACAAGTGCTTGAGAGAGGACTTCCCTATCAATACAAGTGCCTGACAGACGACTTTTCTATCAATCTCCTGGATTGTTTTCTTTCTCAAATCAACATAGTGCGTTATCATACAGTAGCACAGGTGATGTAGTTTTGTTGCTCGATTTTCTTACACTGCGAAAGAAAGGTGTCTCAGTTGTGGCAACAAATGCCAGCTGTGTTGCACACACCCTGGGGGCAGAATTCGTAGCCCAAAACACACTTTTGGAATTATCAGATGTAAAATATCATGTTCTCGTTACTCTTTCCTCGAGTTTACGTCTTTTGGTGGGGCACAGCCTTTATTTCTTCTTAGGAAGTTGACAATAAAGGCAACAAAATACGTCACCAGTAACAGTACTGCATAGGAATGGTCGATGAGTGACCTGATGACGTTCAATAATAGTCACTCCATTGATTTTTGTTGTTTCGAATTAGAGCATGCAGTACGCCTACACCAGACTTCTGAACTTTGCCTGTTGAATGCAAACATCGCATGATGGTTAAATAGTAATCTATCACATCTATCAGTAGTCGAGACTTATTTAATGTGGAAAATCATTCATGCCAGAACGATCTTTGTTGAAACACGAATATCTTTTTCTGGCGTATTTTTACCAAAAGCACTCGCTCCAAACACAGTTCAAATCTTTCTAGCTGCCTCCTCTGCATTCACCCCTCTGTTATACCAAAAGTAAACGTTGTGTTGCAGATGTTACACCTTTTTCCACTTGCGACTCAATTTTACAATGCTTAACTGTAGTTCATGATTTTCAAGTATGCAAAACCCAGTGCTTAACTGCAAGATGATAACTAGAACTTCAAATTCGAAAATGACGGTTGATACATACACTGACAACGCGGCGCCGCGTTCACATGGGCGGCGCCGGATTTCAGGCGGCGGGTGGCGTCTGGCCGGTGGCCGGTAGCCGCTGCAGCGCGAGGAAACGCTCGAACGGAAGCTGTTATGATCGCGGCGCAGCCACGAGCTGTCCTGCGGAGTTGTTTCTGGAATACTTGTCGTTGCTGGTGGGTAGAATGTTAAGCGAATTATCTTCGATGCTCAATCCGAATCATAACTTTAGACCGAAATGTGGTAAAAAAAATAGTTGGACACGAACAGGCGACCATAAGCTTAGAATGCATGACGATTACCATTTTTTCTTTTCTTTTTTTTTCTTATTGTTCATTATTGATCGTTGTTTTTGGTCGTTGCGGACGTCGCAGGACATCCTGTTCAAGTTCGGTGGTTGATCCTTCCACTCAGTTTTTTTATTACAGAGGCCAACCGGCTCTCTGACCGAACACGCTGAGCTACCGTGCCGGCTAGCACTAGACCACGGGCTCACACAATCCGAGAACATCTCGGAAGTAGACAACACTTCCTCCTAACGCTTCCGCATCTTACAGTGTTGCCAGATTGTGCAGATGGCCGGTCAGTTTTATTGGCTACGTTAAGTGAATAGACTCGGACTTAGTCTCTGTGGCAGGCGGCCGGCGGTCAGTTTTTATGTCTAAAACTGTACTCCAATGTGTTTCATTCACATATCTGTGTGGCGCTAAAGTGTGGTTATGGATAATATGTATGCTCAGATTGCGAATGTAACATCATAAGTAAAGAGAGGGAAATGAATTAGGCGTCCTTCGTCTTCCGTAACATCAAATATATTTTAGTTATTCTATCTTAAATGAACTGCGCAGAAAATCATTCACCAGAAGTAAATAACTTGTTAGCAACATCAGATGATATTAACAGCTTTCCGGCGCGGGTTAGCCGTGCTTTCAACGGCGTCATATCGCGGATCGCACGGTGCTTGCGCCGGCGGTGTTTTTATGTCTAAGGCTGTACACTTGAGATATTTCGTTTCCCATGAAATGGTGGCAGACGATGCTGTGGTGTCTTCGAAGCGCGAGCTTCGTCAGTGCAAGATATCTCATCACAGCTGAGCGTACGTTTTCTTCCTGCTGCTAGTCTAATGGACAATGGCAATACTGTAGACTACTTTTTTACAACTGTGTGATCATCGATTTATGTTCGTGGGTGGTTTATAATTATGTTAGTAAAATCACTCGATATTTTTATGTCCTTTAAATTACATTTGCTTCATGATTCGTATTGAAGACGTAGGAAACGTATGTTATTTGGTCCAGGAAGCACGTTCCAACATAAATTGATGCTTACACTGACATTTATGTTGCGAATTAGTCGTCTTATCCATCACATGGATAACGAGGATGCTCCGTTTCGCTACAGTTGTTTCATAGCTAACAAGGGAACCTCCCTATAAGTTGGCGCAGTGGATAGGCCTTGAAAAACTGAACACAGATCAATCGAGAAAACAGGAAGAAGTTGTGTGGAACTATGAAAAAAAAAAGCAAAATATACAAACTGAGTAGTCGATGCGGTCTGTGATGTCCTTAGGCTAGCTAGGTTTAAGTAGTTCTAGGTCTAGGGGCTGATGACATAAGCAGTTTGGTCGCATAGTTCTTGAAGCCATTTTTTGACCTTTCGCGTAAATTTTCTTTACATAAACGGCCGTATCTTTAGATTGCGTTGACATAGAAGCTCACTTTTTTACACCACCAAGGGACCGGTTACCGCAAGAAGTGCGATACATTTCCGCTTATTATGTCTACCCGTTCTGGAGGTAAACGGGTTTGAAAGGTTGGGTAGACCGATAGACGGTCAAGAAAGTGAGACTAGTAGGGTTCCGTTTTTACCGGTTTAGGTGACGAAATCCTAACAACGAAAACAGCTACGACAGCTACTGAAGATGAGGGCCGCATAAATAACACCCCCTATTCTTTATTCGAAATGTTCTAGTTGTAGTCGATACATCAGCATATTAATCGTAGCTACGCTTTCGATCCAAATCACGTTTACAGGAATGCAAATAGAATCCATTTGCCTATACACGTTGTAATTCACATCCCAGTATTAATGCTACAGTGTTTTAGAAGTGCGAACATTCCCATTGCTAGGTAGATTAAGAAACACTTAGGCTAATGAACGTTTTCTGGCTGTGGCGAGTCTAGTGGAGAATTCGAAACAGTGTAGAATATGTTTGGCAGCTATGTAGCCGTTTATTTCCTGAGGTGGTGCAGAATTATTCCACTAAATTTACCCTCTAATAAGAGTATTTTGTTATTTCGATAAACATCCCGAATGATTATCACATAAGCGGTGACATAAAGGAAGAAAATTCATGTTTTTGAGCCCAGAAAGCTCTATGGAACAGAATCTGTAGATCATTTTACCATTTTCATTGCGAAATTGCCGGCTTATTCATGTCTGGGGTAATAATAGAGGGCTGTTTGCCTGGGTTGTCTGCTAGCGTAGTGAAAGGAAGGTCTGGTTTGTTTTCGGTTCTAATCTCGATGGAGACAGGTAGAATATCAGTAAAGCAATTTTAAGAAATTCTCGCGCCCTCAATACTTTTTATCGCTACCTTTATTCTGTACTGCCGCCCTGTGCATGTCAATATGACACTCTTGTAGAATTTCATACATGTTACTGCCTACTTTTTCCGCTTCTGTCAATAATGGAATTGACTTAAGTGTGGCACTGAATGATTTTAAACTGAATTTCGTTATGAATCTTCACGCATTGCTAAATTTGCACACTTTCATGGTAGGTCAGCAACGTTAATCCAGTATGACTGGTTTGAACGTTGACACAGACCGTTTCGCGGCCGAAATCGGATAATATTTTGCTAATTCGTAACGATGCGGCGTTCTTTGTCTTACTAAAACAGTTATGTTATCTCGATAAGTTGAAATTCATTTTTATTGGTACAGTTCATACCAATTAGCGTTTCTTCCTTCATTCACGCATTGCTAAATTTGCACACTTTCATGGTAGGTCAGCAACGGTAATCCAGTATGACTGGTTTGAACGTTGACACAGACCGTTTCGCGGCCGAAAGCGGATAATATTTTGCTAATTCGTAACGATGCGGCATTCTTTGTCTTACTAAAACAGTTATGTTATCTCGATAAGTTGAAATTCATTTTTATTGGTACAGTTCATACCAATTAGCGTTTCTTCTTTCATTCTGTCTTATATTTACGTGTTGTATTTAACACACTAATCAGCATTAATATAGTCTTACAAATTATTGAAAACAGCCTAAAAAAGTTCAGATAGTTTGTCAATTTCACGCCTGTGCATAGTATGTTGGTAGCACTTCGTCGCCTTGCCGGTTATGCTGTGTAGCAGACTTTAAAGCCGTGCGGATCAGCATAACGAAAAGGCGAGGGGTCTCGCTCGTTTTGTCCACGACTGTACAGTGCCATTCCACCGTCGCAATATTTTAACAGCAAAGAGAAACATGTTTCCAGCTCGGACGCGAAATTATGTGTCGTATACTCATGTTAGTGCCAAGACTGGGGAGAAAAGCTCACCACTTTGAACGGATGATAGGATCAGTATTTTCGCTTCCGTATGAGTGCTGAAAAAATGCACACATTACACACTGCTTGCTGCTTTCGTTTGTGCTACACATCGATGGACCACGAACGTAGCCAGTCGGCGACAATTACTGGATAATTACAGAATACTCGCGAAATGTGCCGATTTGAACAACGTCAGCAGGGGTCTTAGCTTGGTGGACAAACTAGATATTGGTTGTCAGTTCAAGCGTTACATACTGTGTTACTTGTTTGTTAATTTCGTACAAGTGTTTCCGTGCGTCTCCACTGAGTTCTTCGCAAAACGTCTGGAATTAATGAGAGATAAGTCGATGTTGATGAACGTCGTCAAATGTGTTCAAATGTGTGTGAATTCCTACGGGACCTAACTGCTGAGATCATCGGTCCCTAAGCTTACACACTACTTAATGTAACTTAAACTAGCTTACGGTAAGTACAACACACACACCCATTCCCGAGGAGGAGCAGAACCTCCGACGGGGGCGGGAGGGTGTTGGGGCGCTAGCCATGACAAGACGCCCAAGACCGCGCAGATACTCCGCGCTGCGATCGTCGTCAATTACTGGAGAAATGGACGGAGAATTATATATTTACAGTGTGCAAAGATGAACCTGTTTGCTTGTTGTGTAGTGAATCACTATCTGTTGTGAAGCGATGTTATATGAAAAGGAACTTTTCTAAGAAACACGTCGATTAGCAACAGGGTGCAGGGAAATTGCCGAAAGTCAGAGTTAAAATATTGATTTCCAAAGTTCATCGAGACGAACAGTTGTTCGCCAAATTGGTGTGACGGCTGAGGACATAAAAAACAGTTCGTGTAGTCGTGTTGCCACATTCGAAGCATGTGTGATGGCTTTAAACGAGAGCACTGTTTTGTCTAACATAGCTCCGTTAACTGTTCTCGTTCGTGGTGTAGATTTTGTGTGCAATACAACGTAACAATTGTTAGCATTACAGCCATTAAAAGGAAGCACTACTGCTGAAAATATTTTTGGAGAAGTGTCAAGAATCACCGAAAAGTTCTCTTTACAGTGGCGTCAACATGCTGTAATTCGTTGCGATGCCGCACCTGCGATGGTCTGTTCATCCGAAGGTTTCATTAGCATATTAAAAAAAAAAAACAATCTGCTGAATTAAGTACTGATAAAGCAAATTTAACAGTCCTTCACTTCATTATTTACCAACAAAGTTTATCTGCTGCCCGCTAAGTAAGAATATGACCGAGGCCCAAAGGTCACCAAATGTTGTCTGTGCCTGCTTTACTTTCACCAATAATCGGATGGACATATGTTACACAAATTTATTTATAAGATATAATTGTAGATACAGTCTACAATATCGATCAGTTGTTAACAAACTTTTTTAAAGAATAATGTACACATTTTCTGTGGAAACCAAATGTGAGAAAGAAAAGTATGTATTTGGATCTGCTGTGAATGTGTGCGGTTTTACTTCCATTCTCGCAAAAACTTTTAAAAATGATAGTAGGGCATTTAAACAAGTAGAAAATGGTTTTCCCAAACATATTCTTTGTCCATACATAAATTTTAAACATAAATTGTATACACAAGAATGTATTGTTTGGTTTTCCTCCTTGCGGTCAGTTTTCACTGAAAGTAGAAAAGTTATATTTATAGCGTATTGACTTGTAATTAGTAGCCCGACTCCTCCAAAGTCGGCCGGCCGAAGTGGCCGTGCGGTTAAAGGCGCTGCAGTCTGGAACCGCAAGACCGCTACGGTCGCAGGTTCGAATCCTGCCTCGGGCATGGATGTTTGTGATGTCGTTACGTTAGTTAGGTTTAACTAGTTCTAAGTTCTAGGGGACTAATGACCTCAGCAGTTGAGTCCCATAGTGCTCAGAGCCATTTGAACCTCCAAAGTCGTCTGAACACAGGATGTTCCTAGTCCCTTCATGTGTACATTATGTCCACTACTGGCCGTATTGGATGAGCCTTGTGCCTTCATGTTTACCATCAGTAAATTGTTCAAATTCAAATGGCTCTCAGCACTATGGGACTTAACATCGGAGGTCATCAGTCCCCTAGAACTTAGAACTACTTAAACCCAAGCAACCTAAGGAAATCACACACATCCATGCCCGAGGCAGGATTCAAACCTGTGACCGTAACTGTCGCGCGGTTCCAGACTGTAGCGCCTAGAAATGCTCGGCCAATCAACTGGCTTGGCCACTTGTGGATGATGGTGGTCACCAGAGGTTACAGTGGTGTGTAACATTCACTAGACAGCTTATCACTGCAGAAAACCATTCGATAATTAAATGACAATGACAACCGATAAGCAACTACATCATCCCTCAGCTATGCATAGTACACAGATTAACACGAGGGAAGGAAGTTCGCCATTACATGCCAAATGGCATTAGTGATTGATACGTTGGATGAACTGGGGTCCCTTTCATAATTGATAACAGTTCTCACCGACGAACGGTGTAAAAGCCTAATATTTTCCATGTGGTCTGTATCTTTCACAAGACTATGCAGTGATCAATGATGGCTGAATGAAAGAGTTCCTATATGTAAGACAGTAGTAGTGATAATATATTTTGCAATAAGAGACAGATATTAAAGTAAGTTATGTGTGCTCGCTTCATTAGTTTACCGCGTAGAAGTTCCTCTCTTAGAGGCAACTTCTATTCCCAAGTCGTTGGAAATTGTGACCTTCATCACTTGAAATTCATTCAACTTATTCGAAGCGATCGGGAATATTGTTTAGATCCAGTTATCAAACTTCGAAATTAATGCTACGGCAGCAGCTGTTTCTTCTAACTCCAATCCACAATGAAAAGTTAAGAAAACGCTGGAAGTTGAGACCTGTCTAGTGTTCTCGTTAATTTTAAATTCTTAGGAAGTTTTCCTTCATCGGAATCTGCGTTGTTGCCCGCTTGTACAAAACAAAGCGTTCTTCATAATCTTTCGTATCAGTTTTTTCTGCTTGTCAATCCGTTAGCGTCTGAACGTTCTGAAACTAGAGAGGATTCGCCCAGCATATGAAAACAGATCATACTTTACGATTACAAGAATATATGACTTTGTTTCTTTAGGAGTCAATGTAATTATTCTGAACAAAGTAGCCAGAAACCTCTGCTGTCGTAAAATTTCAAGCCATATTAGAATGTGCTACTAAGAGACTTCCTCCATAGCAAATAATGACGTGCGACACTATAACCGACATACCGCACATCCTTGTGAGTACTGCTGGAAGGAACGTTTATCTGTCGCCAATTTAGGACATAGCGATGTTTTAAAGAGAGAGCTACATACACCCTACTTTCAGCTCGTTAAGACTTTAACACCCTAACTGCATGTTACTGAAACAATTACAATGTGGTGATACTGTTATGACAAAGTCGCTGTAGTTTCTGTCGTGGCCTTGAATCCAGAGACTAGTTGGACGCAGCTCTTCACGTTAGTGTCCTATGCAAGAATCTTCAGGGTCTGCCATATCCCTCGACATCTTTTCAATCGGACTATGGCATAAATTTCTTTTTCCCCCATGTACTGTGTCCAGTCACAATATTTAAACAATATCTATATAACTGATCACTGGCTGATATGTAAAAAATTTAACTGTATATTAACAGAAGTTGCTGATCTAGTTGGCATTTATGTTTATAGGCTATCAGTCAAGAAACTGATTAAATTGAATTAATAATATTTTTTCATGGGGGTGCGAATAGATTTCTCTCTTTGCAGAAAGGAAATTAGGGTCTTCATTGACCAACTGGTGTTAAATTTCTGTCTTAAACTTCAGACAAATGTTACTGTGGTTAGCTCTTGTAATACAGCTGACACCAACACTGCACATTATACTTACCACAGACAGTCATAAAAAACTTTCCTGAAATCCTTTATAAGCGAATGGCTGCCTCTTCTGTGAAATGGTGCGCCTGATTTAAGACGCAAGAGTTCACGTAATGCACTGCTACGAAACACAGCGTGCAGGATGATACTGTATTCTGAGTTAGTTGTACATCACCATTCGATTCCATGTTTTAAAAGTTTACGTGAATCGCAAATACCGCCTTGCAGGATTCGACAAATTCGTCAGAGTTCACGCTTATCTGTAGCCTTTGTCGAGAAAGAGCTTGGTACATGAAATTGGACTTACTAATTATCTAGGAATTCATTGATCGTACCGTCATTAGTGTAGATTACATTTTCAGAATTTCTATAGATGAAAACTTTCGTATCATTTAAAACAATGAGCAAATTTTCGTCCCACAGCGGACGTAATATGATAAAGTACAACTTTTCCTTTTAACTAGAACTACTCCGAAGAAAATCTTAAGTTCTAAACGCTATGCCATGGAGTATGCATCCCTCGTCCAGAGAGTACATAGTGAAGTCGCTGCAGTCGCATAGCAAAACTTTGCATCATATCGATCTTACACATATACCGAGGAGTTGGTAAGGGAATGGAGAGAGCATATTACTCCCCGTGATAGACAATAAGTCACTCACGACTTTAACTACCACTACTTTACAATAACTGTCCTATTTAAAAACACATAACTCTTCATAAAATTATCATACGAAATTCAATATTGCAGCTTGTCTTGTTTCGTCAACGATTACTAGTACCACCAGTGAATTTCGTCATTAACTTTGAAGTTTTAACTCTGTGAATTCGAGAAATAAGATAACTTGCATTAACTTAAGTCCGAATTTACAGTGAGCATAACGGATCAGTACTTAATCGGCTTATTCTCGTTTGGTCCTGCATGACATTGAGTTTAGTAACCAATGCGGAGTTTCAAAAAGGACAGGTGCCTTAAATTTACTTTAGCTCCTAATATAAAGGTGGAATTAACAATTTAACCCTGGGGTTTCCGTTCGGAAACTGGCTAAAACGGAAACGACGGGAAAACCTCGACTTAATATCGGTCAACCCTGGTTTACATGAATTTAGCAAAACATAAGTCATCATAGAATTTGATTACACTTCTGACAGTTTTATAATTGACGCTGAACTACGAGCTATGAAATAAAATTTATTTAAAGGAGAGTAGGAATAAAAAGACGCCACGACAAGGACAGAGTGTTGAAAGTTGATTACTTAGTTACATGTTCCAAAGATCATTTGACCGATTATTATCGAAATGGTGTCAGTTTACAGAATATACACATATGTTTGGTGTTAACGATAGCGAACACATCATAATTTTTAGTTCTGCTCATGTAGCTACACTTTTTAGTGCCTACCAGTTTCTAAGTAGAAATTTGCCAGTGGAATAGAAAGAGTTGTCCAGGAGAAATTATTTTAAATTAGATTTAAAACTTGTTTCTCAACTTGTTAGATATTTTATATTACTGTGAAAATGATGAAAAACTTCTGTTGCTGCATATTGATCTCCTTTCAGAGGCACTATCAGCTTTGAAAATGGGTAACAAAGGTGACTGTTTTCTCTAATGTTTTAGGTGTAGGCATCACTGTTCCTCTCAGATCTTGATGGATTAACTATGACGAATATCATTAGCGAATATATGTATTTCGAGGACGCTGTTAAAATACGTAGCTCCTTGAAAAGGTACCTACTTGACATCTGTGGGTGAACACCACATATGGATATTGACGTAGGGACTCCAGCCGGAACACGTCACCTCGGCACCCTCTTCATATGAGTAAGCCGTCGTACCAACTGCCTGTAGGTCCACAGCGCTGGTGCGAGCGCAACTGCCCTCTAGCTCAAAGCACGACCGCGCACCGTTGGTGAAAACTCGCGGAATCGGTAAATCGATATCAAACACTGTGGGCATATTTTGATCACCGAAACCAAGACCGTCATTTATTAATGTCAGACAAAACAGGGTTGCAAATCTTCCTTAAGGGGTACCCCTTATATCTGTTTATAATGTTGTCAGATAGCTGGATTTCAATAGCTTCTTTCATTACAGAGTCCCAATAACGCGATGGAGGCGCAGCCACTTGTACTCCATCGTACGACATTTTATGTCGTTCAGTAAGACAAATTTCCGCAACCGCAGATTATCTGGTTGAAATAAAAGTCTATGGAGATGGTGCTTCACGCTTAGTTTGTGGACCGTCCAATTTGTTTGTCCAAAACAGACTTCCCCGCAAAGACAGGGAATTTTGTAGACACCGGGCTTCCTCAAACCCAAATTATCTTTCCTGACTCAAGCAGTGCTCTAGTCTTAGCTGACGGACAGAATAGATTTTTAATGTCAAATCTCCTTAAAGTTTCTCCTATTTTGCAAGAGATGCTTTCCTTGAAAGGTGAGAACGCTGCCGATTTGGTTGTATCTTCTGTTGGTTCCCGTGAAGATCCCATCTGTAGAGCACGACTGATCTGATTGTCGGTATAACAAATCTGCTTGAACACTGCTTTTAGACGATCCAGTTCCTGCGTTAAGCTATCTGCATCTGAGATTGCATAAACTCTTTTTAACAACGTACGTAGGACCCCTTTGCGTTGATACGACGGATGATAACCTGATTCACGAGGATATCGGTCCGTATGTGTGGGCTTACGCGCTGTGGACCAACAGGCGGTGTATAAAGGATCCGCCACTGAGGTTTTATTTCAATTCCGGTGAGTTAATGCGACGGCTTACTCATCTGAAGATGGCGGCCAGGTAGATCGCCGAAACATTGTGTCAAGATGATACCCGATGTCCGGATGGAGACCCGATTTGAAAATCATCAATTACCGTACCGGAAAAGTCTACGAAGCCATAACACCGCATATTATTCCTGCTGCTCGTTATTGTGCAATCAATACTTTCTTTCTAAGTGATGAGTTACCCCAGAAAATTATTCAGTTTGGTGGTTACTGAGTGGAAATATGCAAAATATGTCAGGGGCTTTATACGTTTGCTTCCAAGATTAGCAGTTATACAAAGTAGTTGAAATTAATTGTTTGAGAATTTCAGCAATATCCTTCTTCCAGTTTAAGGAACAGGATAGGAGTTGATTTTCATAGTGTTGATCTGGAATGTGGTGGCTGTAGTCATCCTTCATAGCGTCTATTGGGTGACAGATGCATAGGAAGAAACGCCTCAGGTACGATTCGCTTGACCCTCTCAGCTCCGGTCAGCAATGGTGACGGGAATACATGCAGCATAATTACAAACAAATTGTATAATAGCTCCTTAGTTAGAGCTATAAGAAACGGATTGTACACTCATTTGGATATTTTTGTTTAAGTAGGTTGACCTGAATCCATTTTCTTCAAAAATAGTTCAAATGGCTCTGAGCACTATGCGACTTAAATTCTGAGGTCGTAAGTCGCCTAGAACTTAGAACTAATTAAACCTATCTAACCTAAGGACATCACACACATCCATCCCGAGGCAGGATTCGAACCTGCGACCGGAGCGGTCGCTCGGCTCCAGACTGTAGCGCTTACAACCGCACGGCCACTCCGGCCGGCTCATTTTCTTCGGAAATGGTAACTTTACAGATAAGAAAAATTTTAGTTTAAGAACTGTAGCCGGCCACGGTGGTCTCGCGGTTAAGGCGCTCAGTCCGGAACCGCGGGACTGCTACGGTCGCAGGTTCGAATCCTGCCTCGGGCATGGATGTGTGTGGTGTCCTTAGGTTAGTTAGGTTTAAGTAGTTCTAAGTTCTAGGGGACTCATGACCACAGCAGTTAAGTCCCATAGTGCTCAGAGCCATTTTAAGAACTGTAAATATGCTCATTGTTGTAGTTTCAAGTAAATTCACAAATGATCAAGGTAAATGGTACTACATGATGGGAGAAGTGCATTAACATGATCATACTCACTGGCAGTTCCATGTTAAAGTCACTCCCATCATATTTACGTTCACAACCACGCGTGATCGTAGGACACGGCGACAAGAATATAGTTGAATCAGCCAGTTACCATGCTGCATCCCATCCGTCAGTTCAGGGTTCCACGTGGGTTTCGCCTATGGAACAAATTAAAAATTCTTGTAATCATCTCTGTATACATCCACTAGTCATATCAGTTCACTATTATTCATTGAATAATTCTCACAACAATTACAATTAATCTCTGCGTACATGGAAAGAAGTACCATTTTGAAATAAACTAGTTCACCAGCCACCATTTTCAATAAGAACACCCACTTTTGGACAACAATTTTTTTTAATGTTATGTTGAGCAAGAGCGTTGCGCGACTTACATCTCGTGAAACAAGTAGCGTTATCAGAGATAGTAGCGGTCAGCTTCTTGATTCTCGGCAGATATTCGTCCAATAATTGGTTTTAAACTAGCGCACGTGTGATAGTAGGTATATCCGCTTTGCACTTTGACATATATTTTGAACACATCTAGGAGCGTCACAATGTATTTACACTACTCTCTTCCATTGGGAGGAGGCTGTAGACGTCTACGGAAATTAAATGTGGTGGTTTGTCCGGAAGAACTCAATGAAGAAATGCTTTGCTACCTCGATTATTTGGCTTCGACTTTTGTCACACAGTGGACAATTTCAATAACCATTGCACATTTCTCCCAATGATTCCATAATAGCAGTAGGAACCTATTTTACTTGCACACTTCAAAATAAAAATGACCCCACATCACATGTGTGTGCCAAATAAGAATATCTTCATAAACTGTCAGAATACTTATGCACCACTTCTGCGATTGAGGATTTCTTTTAAGAATGTGTCCTCATTTACTATCTGGTAATACTACTTTGGTTTCTCAATACCACGTTTCCGTTTACATATACAATGAAAAAATCGTACTCTTGAATCTATAAATGCCATCTAGCCAACCTAAGATGTAACAGTTTATACTTCTGAAGAGAGTTCAGCATACAAAGATCTCAGCATGCAAAAAGAATCGGAAACGCTCACTCAAGGCTATCACTTCGAACTCAGTAATAGTATAAGATACTCCCAGTCATTGTTGAAAAATCCAAAAACCTATCAGGATGATGCAAATTGGAGAACATATTAGCCCTAGTTTAATTATTACAATCGTTTTTCTGACATACTGGTGTCCGCTGCCAGGTTACATCCTTCTTCAGCAATCGAAGCAATGGTTCAGCATTCATAGACTGATCTTGAACCATCCGTCTGAAGAATGATGCTAATTCCATATACCGAAAAATTCTTAATCGCTCGTACGTTCTCACTGTCAGATGGATTAGCATTCGAATCTATGTGATTACTGAGATACTCGCTTCGTTCTAGAGCAAAATTTGGCTTCTGAAAACTAGCGGTAATCACACTTTGCTTAAATGCCACATACACTTGTGTGATTGGGGCAAAGAACTACTCGTGTGTTGCTGTTGTTGCTATTAGGAGATGGTGCGCAAGAAAATGGTAGTTGACTCCTCAGTTTTTGTCCAAACATTGCATCTGACACCAAAATAAAAACTCCTGAGCTAACCTTCAATCCAGAGCGATGAACCTTGAAATGATGTGACCATCCAACATAAATGAAGGCTGTATATTATATTGAATCTGGTGTTATTAGCTATTGTCAATAAAAATCTCTGAGATCCCCCATGAGACTTTTGTATTACATCAACCACCACAATGATTTTATTAGTCACCTGAGCATCGAGTACAACAAACACCATTCATCCTGGTTTAGGCACTAAAAGAAGTGGGCTACAAAATGGACTGATAGACATCTCTCTCAAATCTCAAACCAATATCCTCTTAGTTTCGTCTTCAGCAGCCTTCTACAGTGAGCAGGGAATCTGATAAAAGCTGTGCCAAAACTTTTATTGAGTACACAACCATATACGTCATGTCCTTTGTCGATGTCAACTCATGCCTGAAAAACATCTAAATATGTGTCTGACAATTAATGGTTTTGCTGGACTTCCGAGACCAGTGGAAGCGCGCACTTTTTCCATAGCAGTAAATTCTCTGTGTTATGGCTTTTCGGATACATAGCAGATACAGCTGATTCTGCCTGATGTGTTGTCTTTCACTCCCTTCTTGCTTAATAGACTCTAATTGGGTAACCGCTACCTAAATCCAGATTGAGACACGACCTTCTGAAAAGTCGAGCTTTTCGTCTTTTTCACAAAAGAGGTCTACATCTACATCTACATTCATACTTCGCAAGCCACCTGACGGTGTGTGGCGGAGGGTACCCTGAGTTCCTCTATCGGTTCTCCCTTCTATTCCAGGCTCGTATTGTTCGTGGAAAGGAGGATTGTCGGTATGCTTCTGTGTGGGATCTAATCTCTCTGATTTCATCCTCATGGTCTCTTCGCTAGATATACGCAGGAGGGAGCAATATATTGCTTGAATCTTCGGTGAAGGTATGTTCTCGAATCTTTAACAAAAGCCCGTACCGAGCTACTGAGTGTCTCTCCCGCAGAGTCTTCCACTGGAGTTTATCTATCATCTCCGTAACGCTTTCGCGATTACTAAATGATCCTGTAACTAAGCGCGCTGCTCTCCGTTGGATCTTTTCTATCTCTTCTATCAACCCTATCTGGTACGGATCCCAGACTGCTGAGCATTATTCAAGCGGTGGGCGAACAAGCGTACTGTAGCCTACTTCCTTTGTTTTCGGATTGCGTTTCCTTAGGATTATTCCAATGAATCTCATTCTGGCATCTGATTTACCAACGATCAACTTTATATGATCATTCCATTTTAAATCACTCCTAATGTGTACTCTTAGATAATTTATGGAATTAACAGCTTCCAGTTGCTGACCTGCCGCCATCATGCCCTACAGGAGATTTCAACTTCGTCGTCGCACAAAAGTTTACAAAAATATAGAAAACATTGAACTTACTACAACATCTGGCGACAAGAAGAATCGCATACCAGTGAAGAGTGTTGCAGCCCACGCTCTCGTCGATGGATCTTGTGTATTTCTTGGATGTTCACTTAATTTTAACTTGGATATAAACGATATATTCTCATATGGAAATGGATGGTTCACTGTTGCCATAGTGAGAGGTGGTAGTGGAGTTTCTAGTGTACCAGGACTTGAAAGTTTTAATGATAGAGATGCAGTCTACCATTAACCTTCAATCACTACGAACATGAATTCGCTACATTTTCTAGTGTAATTGTATTTTGAGTCTGCACCCGGACTCTAAGAGATTTCATGCCAGTCGCTCCAATAATCTTACAATATCTTGCTAGGAATATGGGCAAATTCTTCTGTTCCTATGTTGTGAAAGAAATTCACTGACAAAACTTTCACAGAAGCACCTATGTCTAAAATTATATTTACAGATTCACCTTCTACCACGACCCGTATCATAGATTGCAGTACCCTCAGACATGTCTTGTCACGTGTTTCAGTATTGGCAGTAGGCTATTCTCTGTTGTCCTCCCCTTTGCTGCACCTCAAAAATCTTACTACTGGCAATTTACCCCAACCCCGTCAATCAGCTTCCTGTCTGGCGTCAGAGGCATATGGTCTTAGGTAGTCTGACTAACGTTCTGTGGATGATTTTCTTCGTTAGTCACTACTGTAATTACTGGCAGTCGACTTCATCAGTCACTGTTGCTAGTAAGTTGCACCATATTTTAATTCCATTGCTGATTATTTTGATTATCGTGGTTCATTGGGTTATAAGGTGTTTATTCCTATTGTCATTGTCTCAGTTCGGTAGGATATTATTCCAACTACACCTCTCTGAGCCATGACTTATAAAACTGAATGTCTGTTTGTTGTCCACTTGCCGATTCACATTTGTTTTGTGTGCCGGCTGACTGCTATTTCTAAATTTTCTAGGCCGTCTGCTGCTGGATTAGTCGCATATCTTGCTCATGCATTTTCTTGCATAAGGTCAGTGGCACCGAATCTTCTAAATTACGTTCCGTTACATGCAGGAGTTTTTCCCTGATATCTATGGGCAGATTATTGTTTAATTATCCGACATTATCTGTTTTTGCTAGTGGTCGATCTCAGTACTTTGGTTTGTTTATATATTTCTCGAAGTATTTTCTGAAACGTTGTTTTTGCAACGAAAATTGTTCAGAATCCAAGACTTGCTTGCATTACGTTTCCTGTCTACTATGCAACCAATTCTTATTTAAGAATGCCCTTTCGTAAGTATCATATGTCTACGTAATTTTAGTTACCCAACTTTCTCCTTCACTTTTTTATACCTTCTGCTTATCGTTTCATGATCTAGCTAGAACATTTTTGAATCCTTTTATAAGGAGTGCCTGGTTTATTAAATTGTTTCTCAGTTATGAACATCTGAAACTGTCCATGCTTCAAAGTGCCTCTTCCATAAGTATAGCAACGTAGACATTTGTAGTGAGGTAAGCTACAGGGACTCTTGGGTAATATACAATATGTACAAGAGCCAAGAGGAAATAATAACAGTGGACGAGAAAGAATAGAGTGCGCGAATTAAAAAGGTTGTAAGACAGGAATATATTCTTTTTCCCCTACAGTTCAATTTTCAAATTGACGAAGCAGTGATGGAAATAAAAGAAAGATTCAGGAGTGGAATTGGAATCCAGGGTGAAACAACGTCAGTGATATGATTCACTGATGACATTGCTATCCTGAGTGAAAGTGAAGAAGAACTATATTATCTCCTGAATGCGATGAACAGTATAATGACTACAGAAAATGGATTGAAAGTAAATCAAAGAAAGACGAAAGTAGTGAGAAAAAACAGGAATGAGAACAACGAGAAACTAAATATCAGGATTAATGGTCACGAAGTAGATGAATTTATTGAATACTACTACCTAGGCATCAAAATAACTAATGACGGACGGAGCAAGGGGGACATCAAAAGAAGAAAAGCACTGGCAAAAAGGGCATTCCTGGCCAAGAGAAGTCTACTAGTATCAAACATAGGGCTTGATACGAGAAAGAAATTTTGCGAGAATGTGCGCTTGGAGCACAGCTTTCTATAGTAATGGAACATGGACTATGGGAAAACGGGAACGGAAGAAAATCGAAGCCTTTCAGATGTGGTGCTACAGACGAATGTTGAAAATGAGGTGGAGTCATAAGGTAAGGTATGAGAAGGTTCTGCGCAGATTCGGAGAGGAAAGGAATGCGTAGGAAACACTGACAAGGGGAAGGACATCTGCTAAGACATGAACGAACGACTTCCATGGTGCCAGAGGGGGCTGTAGAGGGCAGAAACTGTAGAAGAAGACAGAGATTGTAATACATCCAGCTGATAATTGAAGACGTAGGTTGCAAGTGCTACTCTTAGATGTAGAGGTTGGCGCTGGAGTAGAATTCATGGTGGCTCGCATCAAACCAGTCAGAAGACTGATGAATCAAAAAAAAAAAAAAAAAAAAAATGTGGGTATCACCTCAGGATTTTAACTCATGTTATTTGTCGGTTCTGGATGATATGACAATGCTTCTCCACTATATGTTTCACAGCTCGAGGTATAAATCACGTGCTAATGTGTAACCATCTTGTATTGCCCCTTGCACCTATTCTGCTTCTTTAGACTCGTTCTTCACTTGAAAGATTGCCTGAGTTACACGTTGGTCAACGTTAGAATCTATTTGTCGTCGAATACTGTGTATATCCTCCTGGATTTCTGAATCATATGCTACAATGCAACCAGGTTAAGTTTGAGAGACTGCCTACTTAATGTGCTCACCTACACGTTGGTTAACTCGCTCTTCCATTACCTGAGCCCACGTATTCATTTCTAAAGAAATTAATCGATTATGCTAATCAGACTTTTCCTGAATTGTTTTCTCACGGACTGAATTAATACTGGATACTAGTCCTAACAACTCCGCAACAGTGTAGTAAGTAGTTTCCTGCCGGGTTTCCTATTCTTTTATTTCGCTAGTAAGCTATGTCATCTTTTGTGGAAATTGTTCATGTGACATTTTTAGTTCTAGTTGCCAATTATGTAACTTTTGTGGCAATACTTGCCTGTTGCTGAGCAGTCGAAGTTACTTCGTTCTGTATCACAATAAAGCCCTGCTTAGAGCGCAAACTTGCTAAGTCCTCCATGCTGGGTAGACGGGCTCACTCCTCCTTAGTGTTCATTTTGGACTGCCTAACAGAAAGTGATCTTAAATGTCTTAACATTTTTACCATTGGTGTGTAGAATGTATTTCGCAAAAATATCACCCAGTCAATTCCGAAGAGTGCAAAAAATAAATCACCCTCTTACATCAACACTATCTGAAGTCGGGTTCAGGTCACGAATATTACTAAGTCACTCCTTTCGGGCACTAGTTGCATAGAGTCTAGTCAAAGAAGGAAAACTACGGGATATATCTTGTGGAATTTTTCTTAGCGCTAGGATGGAGTGTCCTGAGCTGAGTACTAAAAATCCTTACTGGTGGGCTGTGATCGTTTGAGGGGGGGGGGGGGGGAGGGTGGGCGTTTATAGGGCACATTTTAGGTTTATCTCGAATAACACGGCTCGTAGGGAAAATGTTTCGCAGTACAAATATAAGTTACATTAAATTTACTAAAAAAAATACTATTCATTTATTTTCTGGACTAATACTTTCGATATATGAAGATAGGAAGAAGAAAGAACAGATACCATTGATAACCGTGCAGCTTCTCTAGAATAAGTGATAATTACTTGAAACCCTCAGCTGCCGACAGGTGTTGTTGACATAACTCGATGGGAACAGCTGAAAATGTGTGCCCCGACCGGGACTCGAACCCAGGATCTCCTGCTTACATGGCAGACGCTCTATCCATATTTTTTTCTTCAATCTCATTTTTTTCGGTTTCGTTCGTTACATCTTCTCGGGGTGGACGTCACAAGACACCGGTTTCAGTTCGTCGTTGACCCATTAACTCAGTTTTTTTTTCTTTATTGCAGAGGCAGCTAACCCTGTGACCGAGCACGCTGAGCTATCGTGGCGGCGTGTGCCCCATCCGGGAATCGAACCCGGCATCTCTTGCTTACATGGCAGACTCTCTATCCTTTTAAGCCACCGAGGACACTGCAGAGACTTATCCAGTGCATAAATTATCATTTATTCTAGAGAAGCTGCACGGTCGTCAATGGTATCTGTTCTTTCGAGAATAGTTACTATCTTCATATATAGTTCAATGCCTACCCGGCCATTGACCTTCGTCTGTGCGAATGCGCACAGGTGGCCCGAAATTCTACGGATATTGTCACCTAAGTGGGGGTGGGTAATGAGTGGATGGGCAAAGACGGGCAAAGTATCTATTAGGAATATTACGTAAGTAGACTGTGAACAGCTGGGAATGTGGGTCTCACGGAAACCGTGCACGGGATATATTCCTGCAGTCGCACCATTCATCTGTGCCCGACTCAGATGGATACAGCGTCTGCCATATAAGCAGGAGATACAGGGTTCGAGTCCCGGTCAGGCCACACATTTTCAGCTGTCCCCATCGAGGTATGTCAACAACAATCGACGTTACAATGGATAACTGTTTAACATTAATGTTCATCTTTAAGTGAAGTGAATTAATAACAATTATAAATTGTGTGTAGCACAGCTAAGTGCAGAAGAACCGTTTAAGGGATAAATTGTGCTCTGGGAGTAACAAGATCCAGGGCGGCGATCTGTAAGGTTAAAGTGCAGGGAGAGGTACGTCACCGAATTGTGTTCTCGCACTTCCCTCCGCCATAGATCTGAAAACCGAAGGCTGAGCGGGTGATTCGCCACTCTGTCTGTCCAGCTACGTCACAAAAAGCAAATACACGGCGATTCATAAAGTTATGTGGACGCACTACGGTGCGCCAAAAGAATCACGGGCGACGCAGTGTGCAGACATGCTTTGGCTTTCGTTTATTTTGCGCAAAATGGGCTAGCACTACATGGAAGATAGATGTGACTTACAGTGGAGAAATAACACAGCCATACGGCTGATATAATACATATACCTTGATTTCGACACCTCTAAGGATATCTTCATCAGAATGAAAATTTACAGTTACACTGCCGGAAGGGAACAGTCATAGTTTACAGCTGGTACGCTCCAGTCAAAACTCGAAAATAAAAACCGTTCTAGCCTTTCACACGCACGCCTTACAAGTAAGATCAGACTCTTTACAAGGTGTACGTATATTATCTTTAATTTTTGATTTGAGCATGGCGTCTGTGAATTTTGACTATTTCCTTACATTACGAATTTTAAATTTTCATTGTGATGAAGATATCCTTAGACGTCTCGAAACCTAGGAAAAAGTCAGTTACATGTAACCGGTTGGACGTGTTATTTCTCCATTGAAACTAGTAAACGAAAGACGGTCATGCTCAAAACTATAATATATGTGTTACTGAAGCACATAATCCATGTGGTCAGGCTCTACTTAAATTTCTGCAAAGTGTTGTAAACTTGTAGAGTGGAAACAGAATCTTAGTCATCTACTACAGCTGCTGTAGTGTTCTTCCGGGAAAGGCAACTTGCTCTGCATTAACGCTGTTCGCTTTTCAGTTTACAGACACATCATACCTGCCCCTCATTTACCGTGCAGGTTTGTTATGTGAGCCGAAAAAAACAGATATACAGAGCTAGTGCTTACATAGTGGAGCTATTTTCGGTGTATTAAATGAGTGGTTAATTGCAGTTGTTAAGTGAGAAATTATGTAAAAACCGCAACAGCAGAATTTACATCTACATCTACATCCATACACCGCAAGCCACCTGACGGTGTGTGGCGGAGGGTACCTTCAATAACTCTATCGGTACTCCCTTCTATTCCAGGCTCGTATTGTTCGTGGAAAGAAAGATTGTCGGTATGCCTCTGTGTGGGCTCTAATCTCTCTGATTTTATCCTCATGGTCTCTTCGCTAGATATACGTAGGAGGGAGCAATATACTGCTTGACTCCCCGGTGAAGGTATGTTCTCGAAACTTCAACAAAAGCCCGTACCGAGCTACTGAGCGTCTCTCCTGCAGAGTCTTCCGCTGGAGTTTATATATCATCTCGGTAACGCTTTCGCGATTACTAGATGATCCTGTAACGAAGCGCGCTGCTCTCCGTTGGATCTTCTCTATCTCTTCTATCAACCCTATCTGTTACGGATCCCACACTGCTGAGCAGTATTCAAGCAGTGGGCAAACAAGCGTACTGTAACCTACTTCACCTACTTCCTTTGTTTTTGGATTGCGTTTCCTTAGGATTATTCCAATGAATCTCAGTCTGGCATCTGATTTACCGACGATCAACTTTATATTATCATTCCATTTGAAATCACTCCTAATGCGTAATCCCAGAGAATTTATGGAATTAACTGCTTCCAGTTGCTGACCTGCTACATTGTAGCTAAATGATAAGGGATTTTCGCAGCACATTACACTTGTCTACATTGAGATTCAATTGCCATTCCCTGCACCATGCGTCAATTCGCTGCAGATCCTCCTGCATTTCAGTACAATTTTCCTTTTTTACAACCTCTCGATATGCCACAGCACCATCCGCAAAAAGCCTCAGTGAACTTCCGATGTCATCTACAAGGTCATTTATGTATATTGTGAATAGCAACTGTCCTACGACACTCCCCTGCGGCACACCTGAAATCACTCTTACTTCGGAAGACTTCTCTCCACTGAGAATAACTTGCTGCGTTCTGTTATCTAGGAACTCTTCAATACAATCACACAATTGGTCTGATAGTCCATAAGCTCTTACTTTGTTCATTAAACGACTGTGGGGAACTGTATCGAACGTCTTGCGGAAGTCAAGAAACAGGGCATCTACCTGGGAACCCGTGTCTAAGGCCCTCTGAGTCTCCTGGACGAATAGAGCGAGCTGGGTTTCACACGATCGCTTTTTTCGAAACCCATGCTGATTCCTACAGAGTAGATTTCTAGTCTCCAGAAAAGACATTATACTCGAACATAATACGTGTTCCAAAATTCTACAACTGATCCACGTTAGAGATATAGGTCTATAATTCTGCACATCTGTTCGACATCTCTTGTTGAAAACTGACATGACCTGTGCCCTTTTCCAATCTTTTGGATCGCTACGCTCTTCTAGAGACCTACGGTACACCACTGCAAGAAGGGCGGCACGTTCCTTCGTGTACTCTGTGTAAAATCGAACTGGTATACCAACAGGTCCAGTGGCCTCTCCTCTTTTGAGCGATTTTAATTGTTTCTCTATCCCCCTGTCGTCTATTTCGATATCTACCATTTTGTCATCTGTGCGACAATAAAGAGAAGGAACTACAGTGAAGTCTTCCTCTATGAAACAGCTTTGGTAAAAGACATTTAGTATTTCGGCCTTTAGTCTGTCATCCTCTGTTTCAGTACCATTTTGGTCACAGAGTGTCTGGACATTCTGTTTTGATCCACCTACCGCTTTGACATAAGACCAAAATTTCTTAGGTTTTTCTGCCAAGTCAGTACATAGAACTTTACTTTGGAATTCATTGAACGCCTCTCGCATAGCCCTCCTCACACTACATTTCGCTTCGCGTAATTTTTCTTTGTCTGCAAGGCTTTGTCTATGTTTATGTTTGCTGTGAAGTTGCCTTTGTTTCCGCAGCAGTTTTCTAACCCGGTTGTTGTACCACGGTGGTTCTTTTTCATCTGTTACGATCTTGCTTGGCACATACTCATCTAACGTATATTGTATAATCGTTTTGAACTTTGTCCACTGATCCTCAACACTATATGTACTTGAGACAAAACCTTTGTGTTGAGCCGTCAGGTACTCTGAAATCTACTTTTTGTCACTTTTGCTAAACAGAAAAATCTTCCTACCTTTCTTGATATATCTGTTTACGGCTGAAATAATCGATGCAGTAACCGCTTTATGATCGCTGATTTAGCCCGCCGGAGTGGCCGAGCGGTTCTGGGCGCTCCAGTCTGGAACCGCGCGTCCGCTACGGTCGCAGGTTCGAATCCTGCCGCCACGAGTCGGTTCTCTGTTTAACTGCTCAAGGTAGTTTTCAGATAAAGCACTAAAAAAAAATTTCTCTGGATTCTTTGTCCCTGCCACCCGTTATGAACGTTTGAGTCTCCCAGTCTATATCCGTCAAATTAAAATGTCCACCCAGAACTATAACGTGGTGGGGAAGTCTACTCGAAGTATTTTCCAAATTATCCTTCAGGTGCTCAGCCACAACAGCTGCTGAGTCAGGGGGCCTATAGAGACATCCAATTATCATGTCTGAGCCTGCTTTAACCTTGACCTTCAGCCAAATTATTTCACATTTCGGATCTCCGTCAATTTCCTTCGATACTATTGCTTTTCTTATCCCTATAAACACGCCTCCCCCCTTCACTTTCCAGCCTGGCTCTGCGGTATACATTCCAGTCTGAGTTTAGAATTTCATTACTGTTTACATCTGGTTTCAGCCAACTTTCTGTCCCTAGTATTATGTGGGCATTGTGACCGTTTATTAATGAGAGCAGTTCTGGGACCTTTCTATACACGCATCTGCCAACTGTCTACCACACTGAAGAATCTGCCCCAAGGACAACATAAACTCAATACGAGTTCGTCAATGGCGATTACATCGTCTCCATTGTCACTGGCTGGAATACTTTTCACTGGCGCAGTGGTTAGACACTGGATTCGCATTCGGGAGGACGACGGACCAATCCCGCGTCCGGCCATCCTGATTTAGGTCTTCACTGATTTCCCTACATCGCTACAGGCAAATGCCGGGATGGTTCCTTTCAAAGGGCACGGCCGACTTCCTTCCCCGTCCTTCCCTAATCCGATGAGACCAATGATCTCGCTGTCTGGTCTCCTTCCCCGAAACAACCAACCAACCAACCAACCAATACTTTTCACAGCACGAAGAATATCAAATGCACTACCGCAGCCTCATCTCTTCCAAAATCTGAAAAGATTCAATAGGCTTAAATTGTCTCCGTCTGCAACAGAAGTGAGTCACCTAGGCGTTATAGAACTTCAGATATTTCATCGTAAGTCAGGCAGTGCACTACAGCAGATTACTGTTGTAGACTTGAACGTCATCAGGCCCACTCCATCTGATATACTCAAACCCATGTTGGAAGACATAGTGTGGACGTGCAATAACTGAATCAACTCAGTGCAGCCCACACTAGTAGTACCAACAATTCCTGAATGGGAATGGTTTATGCAGTCTATCGCTGACGCAATCATAGGCGAGAGACGTGTCGTAAAATTTTGGTTATTTATTAACTCACCACCAAATGACTGCAACACAATTTTATGGTTTTACAACACGCTGTCAACGATAGAGAGCATCAAGGTGCCGCATACACCAATCCAATCGCTTTCCCACAAATACTACATAGGCAATTTGTAAAATAAACACAACTCAGCTGTTGTATACAGGTGCGTATTTTACACATAACTGCAATGAACAACTGCAAATAAATACTCAGTAAATAAACTAGATATAACTTGATTATGTAATTCACGTGTTAAGTGAAATTTTTTGTCTATCCTCACAAGAAAACTTGATAGGAAATTCTCGGGTGGTATAACCTGTCTGTAAACTGAAAATCGCGTCGTGCTTGTGCTGGAGAAATTCACCTTTCAGAAGAATGCTGTATCTTCCATACGAGATAACTTTATTTATTTATTGTTCCGTGGTACCAAATTAAGAAGTCTCCATGGTCATGGAACGAGTCAATACATGAAATTATAACACGATAGTAGAAACAGATAAAA
Source organism: Schistocerca cancellata (assembly GCF_023864275.1). Taxonomy (NCBI): domain Eukaryota; kingdom Metazoa; phylum Arthropoda; class Insecta; order Orthoptera; family Acrididae; genus Schistocerca; species Schistocerca cancellata. The sequence continues at coordinate 264,973,842 of NC_064634.1, forward strand.
TGAAATATAAGAAAAATATTCAGGCTACAATTCGTAAGTTTGAATAAACAAAATCAACAATGTTACACTGGAATTTGCCTATGTTTTCAGCTCTTGCAGGAGCTCCTCGACAGAATAGAAGGAGTGAGCCATGAGGAACCTCTTTAGTTTAGACTTATAAGGGTTAGGGCTACTGCTAAGATTTTTGAGTTCTTGTGGTAGCTTATTGAAAATGGATACTGCAGAATACTGCAATCCTTTCTGCACAAGAGTCAAGGAAGTGCATTCCACATGCAGATTTGATTTCTGCCTAGTATTAACTGAGTGAAAGCTGCTAACTCTTGGGAATAAGCTAATACTGCTAACAACAAACGACATTAAAGGAAATATATACTGTGAGGGCAATGTCAGAATTCCCAGGCTATTGAATAGGGGTCGACAAGAGGTTCTCGAACTTACACCACACATAGCTCGAACAGCCCGTTTCTGAGCCAAAAACCTTTTTGAATCAGAATAATTACCCCAAAAATAATACCATTTGACATAAGCGTATGAAAACATGCGAAGTAGACTACTTTACGTGTTGAACTGTCACTTATTTCAGATACTGTTCTAATGGTAAATAAAGCAGCATTTAGTTTCTGAACAATATCATGAACATGGGCTCTCCACAACAGTTTACTATCTATCCGAACGCCTAGGAACTTGAACTGTTCCGTCTTGCTTATTATATGCCCATTCTGTCTGATCAAAATATCGGTTCTTGTTGAATTGTGAGTTAGAAACTGTAAAAACTGAGTCTTACTGTGATTTAGCATCAAATTATTTTCCACAAGCCACGAACTTATTTCATGAACTACATTATTTGATACTGTTTCAATACTACACACAAGATCCTTCACTACCAAGCTGGTGTCATCAGCAAACAGAAATATTTTTGAATCACCTGTAATACTAGAAGGCATATCATTCATATAAATAAGAAACAGCAGTGGCCCCAGAAACGACCCTTGGGGAACGCCCCACTTAACAGTGCCCCACTGGGACTGGACATCACTACCACTCTCAATATTGCGGAGAATTACCTTCTGCTTTCTGTTATTAAAGTAAGAGGCGAGCCAATTGTAAGCTACTCCCCTTACCCCATAATGGTCCAACTTTTGCGGTAATATTTTGTGGTCAATACTGTCAAAATCCTTCGTTAAATCAAAGAAAACACCTAGCGTTCGCAACCTTTTATTTAATCCGTCAAAACCTCACACAGACAAGAGAATATAGCATTTTTAGTTGGTAACCATTTCTAAAACCAAACTGTACATTTGACAGAAAATTATGTGAATTTAAATCCCCCAGTAACCTTGTATATACAACCCTCTCGACAACTTTAGCAAACACCGATGGCATAGAAATAGGTCTATAATTGTCAACATTATCACTGTCTCCCTTTTTATAAAGTGGCTTCACTACCGAGTACTTCAACGGGCAGGAAACCGACCACTCCTAAAGGAAAAGTTACAGATATGGCTAAGTACTGGGCTAACATACATAGAACAATACTTCAGTAAGAAACTTCCTGGCAGATTAAAACTGTGTGCCCGACTGAGACTCGAACTCGGGACCTTTGCCTTTCGCGGGTAAGTGCTCTACCATCTGAGCTATCGAAGCACGACTTACGCCCGGTACTCACAGCTTTACTACTGCCAGTAGCTCGTCTCCTACCTTCCAAACTTTACAGAAGCTCTCCTGCGAACCTTGCAGAACTAGCACTCCTGAAAGAAAGGATATAGCGGAGACATGGCTTAGCCACAACCTGGGGGATGTTTCCAGAATGAGATATTCAGTCTGCAGCGGAGTGTGCGCTGATATGACACTTCCTGGCAGATTAAAACTGTGTGCCCGACCGAGACTCGAACTCGGGACTTTTGCCTTTCGCGGGCAAGTGCTCTACCATCTGAGCTACCGATGCACGACTAACGCCCGGTACTCACAGCTTTACTTCTGCCAGTATCTCGTCTCCTACCTTCCAAACTTTACAGAAGCTGTCCTGCGAACCTTGCAGAACTAGCACTCCTGAAAGAAAGGATATAGCGGAGACATGGCTTAGCCACAGCCTGGGGGATGTTTCCAGAATGAGATTTTCACTCTGCAGTGGAGTGTGCGCTGATATGAAACTTCCTGGCAGATTAAAACTGTGTGCCCGACCGAGACTCGAACTCGGGACCTTTGCCTTTCGCGGGCAAGGGCTCTACCATCTGAGCTACCGAAGCACGACTCACGCCCGGTACTCACAGCTTTACTTCTGCCAGTATCTCGTCTCCCTTACTCCACAGAAGCAAAGCTGTGAGTACCGGGCGTGAGTCGTACTTCGGTACTCACAGCTTTACTTCTGCAAGTATCTCGTCTCATTTACTCCGCAGAAGTAAAGCTGTGAGTACCGGGCGTGAGTCGTGCTTCGGTAGCTCAGATGGTAGAGCCCTTGCCCGCGAAAGGCAAAGGTCCCGAGTTCGAGTCTCGGTCGGGCACACAGTTTTAATCTGCCAGGAAGTTTCATATCGCGCACACTCCGCTGCAGAGTGAAAATCTCATTCTGGAAACATCCGCCAGGCTGTGGCTAAGCCATGTCTCCGCTATATCCTTTCTTTCAGGAGTGCTAGTTCTGCAAGATTCGCAGGAGAGCTTCTGTAAAGTTTGGAAGGTAGGAGACGAGATACTGGCAGAAGTAAAGCTGTGAGCACTGGGCGTGAGTCGTGCTTCGGTAGTTCAGATGGTAGAGCACTTGCCCGCGAAAGGCAAAGGTCCCGAGTTCGAGTCTCGGTCGGGCAAACAGTTTTAATCTGCTAGGAAGTTTCATATCAGCGCACACTCCGCTGCAGAGTGAAAATCTCTATCTGAATACTTCAGTATTCTGCTAGATACCCCGTCATATCCATGAGAGTTCTTGGTCTTTAGTGATTTAATAATTAAACTAATCTCCTTCTTGTCAGTATCATGGAGGAGCATTTCAGGTAACAGTCTCGGAACACTTTCTTCTACGAGCGCTACATCATTTCCTGTTGCGACTAGGATTCTATTTTGTCCACCTGATATATTTAGAAAGTGATTATTAAATACTGTACATATATGCGACTTATCAGTAACACGGACATTCCCACTACGCACTGATTCTATATTCTCGACCTGTCTGTGCAGACCAGGCAGTTCCTTTACGACTGACAATATGGTTTTAATTTTATCCTGAGACTTAGCTATTCTATCTGCATACCATATACTTTTTGCCTTCCTAATAACTTTTTTAAGCACCTTAATATACTATTTTTAATGGGCAGCTGCATTTAGATTTTGACTGTTTCTAACGTTTTGATATAACTGCCACTTTGTTCTACAGGATTCTCTTATCCCTCTAGTCAGCCACCCAGGCTGCCTGTTTGTGCTAGTACCCTGTTTTGAACGTTCTAACGGAAAGCAACTTTCAAAGAGCACGTGAAAGGCTTGAGGAAAGCATTATATTTATCATCTACTGTATCAGCACTATAAACATCTTGCAACTCTTGTTCCTTGATAAGGTTAACAAAGGTCTCTACAGCAACTGGATCAGCTTTCCTAAGAAGTTGATAACTACACTCCTGGAAATGGAAAAAAGAACACATTGACACCGGTGTGTCAGACCCACCATACTTGCTCCGGACACTGCGAGAGGGCTGTACAGGCAATGATCACACGCACGGCACAGCGGACACACCAGGAACCGCGGTGTTGGCCGTCGAATGGCGCTAGCTGCGCAGCATTTGTGCACCGCCGCCGTCAGTGTCAGCCAGTTTGCCATGGCATACGGAGCTCCATCGCAGTCTTTAACACTGGTAGCATGCCGCGACAGCGTGGACGTGAACCGTATGTGCAGTTGACGGACTTTGAGCGAGGGCGTATAGTGGGCATGCGGGAGGCCGGGTGGACGTACCGCCGAATTGCTCAACACGTGGGGCGTGAGGTCTCCACAGTACATCGATGTTGTCGCCAGTGGTCGGCGGAAGGTGCACGTGCCCGTCGACCTGGGACCGGACCGCAGCGACGCACGGATGCACGCCAAGACCGTAGGATCCTACGCAGTGCCGTAGGGGACCGCACCGCCACTTCCCAGCAAATTAGGGACACTGTTTCTCCTGGGGTATCGGCGAGGACCATTCGCAACCGTCTCCATGAAGCTGGGCTACGGTCCCGCACACCGTTAGGCCGTCTTCCGCTCACGCCCCAACATAGTGCAGCCCGCCTCCAGTGGTGTCGCGACAGGCGTGAATGGAGGGACGAATGGAGACGTGTCGTCTTCAGCGATGAGAGTCGCTTCTGCCTTGGTGCCAATGATGGTCGTATGCGTGTTTGGCGCCGTGCAGGTGAGCGCCACAATCAGGACTGCATACGACCGAGGCACACAGGGCCAACACCCGGCATCATGGTGTGGGGAGCGATCTCCTACACTGGCCGTACACCACTGGTGATCGTCGAGGGGACACTGAATAGTGCACGGTACATCCAAACCGTCATCGAACCCATCGTTCTACCATTCCTAGACCGGCAAGGGAACTTGATGTTCCAACAGGACAATGCACGTCCGCATGTATCCCGTGCCACCCAACGTGCTCTAGAAGGTGTAAGTCAACTACCCTGGCCAGCAAGATCTCCGGATCTGTCCCCCATTGAGCATGTTTGGGACTGGATGAAGTGTCGTCTCACGCGGTCTGCACGTCCAGCACGAACGCTGGTCCAACTGAGGCGCCAGGTGGAAATGGCATGGCAAACCGTTCCACAGGACTACATCCAGCATCTCTACGATCGTCTCCATGGGAGAAGAGCAGCCCGCATAGCTGCGAAAGGTGGATATACACTGTACTAGTGCCGACATTGTGCATGCTCTGTTGCCTGTGTCTATGTGCCTGTGGTTCTGTCAGTGTGATCATGTGATGTATCTGACCCCAGGAATGTATCAATAAAGTTTCCCCTTCCTGGGACAATCAATTCACGGTTTTCTTATTTCAATTTCCAGGAGTGTATATTTAACATGTGTTGCAGCACAAAAAACTTTTAGAGTTAAAATTTGTGCATAATGATCTGAAAGGCTATTCACCTTTTTGCTAACAGAATGCCCTTCTAGTAATGAGGAATGAACAAAAATGTTTTCTATGGTTGTTCTACTGTTCCCTTTCACTCTCGTTGGAAATAATACGGTTTGCATAAGATTATATGAATTAAGGAAGTCTACCAGCATCCATTTCCTTGCATAATCACTTATAGAATTAATATTGACGTCACCACATATAACGAACTTTTTGTATTTCCTATACAGTGAACCAAGAACCTCCTCTAGCCTTAGCAAAAATTTTGTGAAATCGGAGTCTGGGGATCTAGAATTAACAACAGTTAGAAGTTTAGCTCCCCTAAATTTAACCACACCTGCACAACATTCAAACACCTTTTCAGTGCAGTACTTTGAAACATCAATTAACTCAAATGGGATACCGTTTTTCACATACATGGCTACTCCCCCATACCACAAAGAGCTCCTAGAAAAGCTGACAGCCAACCTGCATCCTGGTAAAGGAAGCCTCTGAATTATCTCCTTCTTTAAGGTGTGTTGAGATATACCAATAACTTCAGAGTCAACATCTATAAACAGTTCAGTAACTATACCTCTAATACCTTGTATATTTTGATGAAATATACTAATTCCCTCATTAATCGGATACCTAAGCTTTGTTGAAAGTGGTTCCTTTGTTAGAGGGACTTCCCTTAAGCAGGAATACCTATCAGCTGACTTCAATCAAAAAAAGGTACAGCTCTTACACCCACTACTACAGGAATTTTCCCATGAGTGATCCCACCACCCCCACCTATGCTGTCACCTATAAGCTTAGCTAACCTCCCCTTTCCATACCTGTTGAGGTGCAAGCCATGTCTAGTGAAACCCGCCCTGCTGATAGACTCCACTGACACCACTGAAATGTGACTCATGCCTTCTGTCATCAGCGCACCCCCAAGTCTCATGTTATTACGCCTGACGGCTGTATCAAGATGAGGCCGATCGTGACGCTGAAACAGTTCCACGAAATGTACATTCGTGTTGCCAGTCTGAGTGGCTATCTTTTCCAGGTCACCATCTATGTCATACTCCCCATCCTTATCAACACTATGTAGGGACATAGCCCCCCTATGTTAACAGTCACCTGAGCCAATCCTGCATTAGGCTTCACAATGCTGGTGACCTGGTACTCACTCCCCATCACTTCCTGCAATTGCTGGCCTACAGCTCTACTATGAGAACTACCTAACAGCAGAACCTTCTTCTTTCTCTTAGACTTTGCAACTGTCCTAGACACCGTAAATGTTGAGGTCTGCTGCATACTTCCTACATCTACAGCTACTAGAGATTCCTCTCCACTAAACTCTGACACTTGGTCATATCTATTGCAAACACCAATAGTAAAACTATCTGAAAATCTCCTTCTCCTAGCAGATCTCTTGCCAACAGCCAGCTCCCATTCCCCAACCCCCTTCTCCCTCTCATCCTGTCTAGCTCCTCATGTGCGTTTTTCAACTGCACCTGAAGGGCACAGATCTTACGCTCCTGCTCCTCTATCAACTTACTCTTGCTACATAGCCTGCAGTTCCAGGAGAGGATCTCACCGGAATGCTCACTGGCTTCCCCACTGCATTCCCCCCCAGTGAAAATACTTCGAACAAGTCTCACACCGCAATCCACTACTCACGAACCTACGGCAAAGCCCACACTTCTCACTCATGGAAAAATTTTGCAGTTATTGAAACAAGAAAACTACTTTATCTAAGTTCCGCTTCTACAATAAGAAGATGTTAAAAAACTTACTACAATAATCACAAACTTGCTCTACAAGGGAAGTAACTACTATTATTGACAGTATTAATCAACACCAAATGATAATATAACAAAATACTAACACAGAAAGAAAATCAAACGTCTAACGGCACAGTAACTGAAATGAAAGCAGCTCTCAAAAATTTCTTCTTAAATTATTTCACCAGAAAACACCAAGAACACCGGTTGAAGATTACTAAAGTTCCTAAATAAACCACTATACCCAAACAATTAATTAGTACTTAGCTTTCGATGCGCCGCTACAGCTGTAACTGGTCAGCGCGGAATGTAAACACAGGTAAGAGGTTAAGTTGCTCGATACGAAACACTCACAAATATCAGGTCACAACACAAGAAAGGCAGAGGTGAATGAGGAAACCACTAATAAGTCACTTATATACTAAATATTACCACAAAAACCGTTAAAATATATATCTGAAACCTAAAAAACATATGAAAACCTAGAGAGCGATCTCAGACGCAGTCACGCGCTTATGACGTCACACTAAAGACTAAGAATCTATTTCCCCTCTAGCCATATGGAACAGTGTGCAGAGAGTTACGCAGATTCGGTCCACATGCGATACTTGCTATAGTGTTAGTAGTAACTCATATTGCCTTCCATGTAATGTTAACACACGTTGTGGAAAACAAACACCCGCCGGATATGTCTGCTCACTGCGTCATCAGGCAATCCTAAAGCACGCCGTCGAGAATACGTGTAATTTAGTGAAACACTCTGCATTTGATTTTGAAAATGTTGTTGGAGAAATCATCCAGCAAATATGATCATTGAAATTAATTTAAGTCTAGATCACAAGGGGCGTTTATTAAAAGGTGATCAGTTTCAGGCATCACATGATCATCTTCAGACCTACAACTATACTGATGGACAATGGCTCTCCATGGAGCTGAACGACGACAGTCAACTGCTCCCATCATCTTCCTTCTATCGTCATTTAGTGGTTCCAGCTCCATGCACAACCATTGCCCATCCATAAACTTGTAGGTCTGAAGATGATGGTTCAAATGGCTCTGAGCACTATGGGGCTTAACATCTGAGGTCATCAGTCCCCTAGAACTTAGAACTACTTAAACCTAACTAACCTAAGAAGATCACACACATCCATGCCCAAGGCAGGATTCGAACCTGCGACCGTAGCGGTCGCGCGGTTCCAGACTGAAGCTCCTAGAACCGCTCGGCCACACCGCCCGCCTCTGAAGATGATCATGTGATGATCAAACCGATCTCCTCTCTGTTAACGTGCTTAGCGATCGAGACGCTTCTAATTAATTTCACTCTAAAGTTGCTTGTTGTGATGTAATTGGGACACAACAGGGAATCACCTGCTCGATCTTCAGTTTGCTGACTTATGACGGAGGAATGTGCAGGAACACAATCCAGTGACCTACCTCCCCTGTAGCTTCTACTCCAGACTCCCCTACACCTAATTGCACCCCCAGAACACAATTTATCTCTAAATTCACTTTGACGTAGTACACACATTTATTACTCTCTTTTAACCTGCTTCATTTAAAGACAAACGTTAATTTTATATGACTAACACAATTAGTTTTGTAAGCCGCAATTCCTCTGTCTTCTGCAACCCGGGAACTATTAGTTCTAGAAAAAAACTTATGAGAACTTTTTTTGTAAGAAGTTTAATATAATTTAAGTTATTACTGAGAAACATTTTCGCTAGGAGTCACGGTTTTCGAATTATTCCAGAAAAAAGTGAGAAACTGACATTCAGTAGCCGTCGCACCGTAACGCTCACACCCCATCGCTCAGGATTTTTAATATATTGTTCAGGACACTTCCTCCTAGCAAAGCGCAAAAAACTTTTACTACACGATTTTCTCATGATCGACTATTTTTGTTCTCTGTTGACTTAACGTTTCGATTCTGCATGGATATCAGTATGGCCTGCTTATTCAATATACTGCACTCTTTTACGGTACTCGTAGTAGACCAGCCATCACGAACAGAAACATCGCGAAACGGTAAAAGGAATTCACGGTAGTTCACGATTCTCCCTCTGTCAAATCGCGACAAGTAGTGATAGTAGCTTTTTCAATTTAGTCGAGACATAATACTTTTTTAACACAAAAAAAAAAAAAATTTAAAACGCGATTGCTGAGTGAGAAACCTGTTGCATTATCATATTGACTCCAGTATTATTCAGTTTAAAAAATTAACAAATTTTAATGACTTGCGAAAATAAAACGGAAGAATACATTATTGGATGCAACTGAATCATGGAAAGAAAGCCACATATTTGGGGAAATATCCTGTGAAAACAAGGGAGATACGATTTTACAACGTGCTTACGGGGTCATGTTGACCCAAGTAGTACTGTATCAGAATGGCTCTAAGCACTATGGGACGTAACATCTGAGGTCATCAGTCGCCTACACTCAGAACTACTTAAGCCTAAGTAAGCTAAGGACATCACACACGTCCATGCCCTAGGCAGCATTCCAACCTGCGATCGTAGCAGCCGCGTTGTTCCGGTCTGAAGCGCCTAGAACCGCTCGACCACAGCGGCCAGCAGTACTGTATCGAGTCGACATAAATTTATCCCAGACATAGTTAACTGGGCGTGCCAGCTTCACGTGGCTATCTCAGCCAATCATGTAACACGATTTTGTATACGTCTCTATGGCAATGCCCCAGTGTTTGCAGAACTGTAAACATAGCTGTTGTTTTTGCCTACAGCCGTTTGTGGTTCGCATTTGAAATCTGGCAACAGCGCTGGTAACTGTCAATGATCGTTCTCACGTTTGCTGGACTGTTGGAAATGTAAAACGAGAGCTAATGGAAGAAACCCTAAGAATGGATACTGCGGAAAAATAACATACCCATTGTTGCAGGTGTTACGTATAACAGCTGTTCAACATAAGTTCTTCAATTTACATTGACAGAAAAAAAAATCACAGCACCAAGAGGGAGTTGTGCGACATAAACTAAAGTTGGTAAGCATGTTTCTACGTCTAAAAGATGACGTCCATTAAAATTTCGCGCCAGTCACAAACCAGCGGCGCTAGCAGCGCGACTATCAGGTTGCAAATCAGGTTTGCTTTAAATAGACGTTGTAACAGTCGTGACCGTTTGTTATCTTTGAAACTGGATGTGGTACGTTGGCATCAGACAAGAATGTCTTTATGGTGACAAAGAGCTCATTACCAACACCTCACTGAGTTTGAACGAGGTCGTATAATAGGGCTACAAGTGATTAACACCGTAATATCACAGGTCATTTTAAGCGCAAGGTAAACCATTGCAAATGTGACATTCTGGTACAATAACAACCAGTGTGACCTCCAGAATGTTAAAGACAAGCATGTAGGCGTGCATGCATTGTGTTGTACATGTTTCAGATATTTGTTTTTGGGATGGGGTTCCAGGACTTCTACACTTGGCGATACTGCAGAAAGACTTGGCAGGAGTGTAGCCACTGTACATGACTGCTGGCAGAGGTGGTCACGAGAATTTACGGTCCCAAGAAGCCCGGGCTCCGAACGGCCACGTGGCACTACCGAGAGGGAAGACCGTTGTGTTCGATGTGTGGCTCTGGCGCACCGTACTTCGTTTGCAGCAGCAACTGGAGCGGCAGTTGGCACCATAGCGACACAACGAAAATTTACAAATCGGATACTTCGTGGACAGCTCAGAGCAAGAAGCCCTATATCGTGTGATCCACATACCCCAAATCCCTGCCATTTTTACCTTGGGTGCTGTCAAGCCAGAGGTCATTAGAGGGCAGTGTGGACGTCTCCTGTGTTTACTGTTGGCCAGAGCGAGGTCAGTGTAGGGCCTGCGACCAGTCTGTCTGTTTGTTAGACACACTTGGAGTTACGGTATGGTTTGCGATTTCTTATGACAGCAGAAGCACCATCATGGCTATCCCACGTGCCTTTGTACGGAAGCAGCCTACTCACGCCGTATAAAATTCTCATCAGTCTTTCCATTGTGTGCCAGCCAGTCCGCAGTAACTAGCTCTGACGTCATAAATGTTGCGCAATACTTTAAAAATCAAGTAAATAACCTGAAACGTTTCTAGCATGTCAGGAATAATACTAAATCAATATGTGTTGAATGTCAGTTCAATAACCTTAACCATTTTCGAAATTTGGACGTTTTTCTGTAAAAATCATTGGCGCAACAGAAAAGAGCTAGAGACTTAAAAATTTATATTTCGATTCCTTATTCATAATAATTTAGTAGAAACAGTCTTCTGGATCTTACAAATTAAGATTTTAGTTGAAATTCAATATTTTCTGGTTTTTGTCTTAAAAATTAAGGAAGCAAGATAGATTAAGTAGGCTAATAAATAAGGCTAGGATGTTTCAATTTAAGTTGAACGGAGATCCGCTATAATCATAAAGATGTTAGAAGTTTCAATTGAATAACTATAAAACTATAGCGATAGCGTATCTCCAAAGGGTAAGTTCAGAGCTCGTCTAATGCGTGTAGTGTAATTAAATTAATTCTCTAGCCCAAAATATTTTACTTAGCCACGTCAGACTTATATTATGATTACTTACTTGTGTGCTGAATGCACATTTAAATTGAGAGCTTCATCGGCCATCAGCAAAGGAAGCGATGATTAATTCAATAACTTAAAGTGGTGCATTACTAGCCCAGCGGGTAGTCGGGAGAGCCGATTTGATCAGACGTTCCCTTAGCCGTCCGCACCGCGGCTTTATAGATAAGAACGCTGCGCTAGGAAGCAAGGCCCCAGTTCTCTCCAGACGCTGAATAGCACACCATCTGCGTCGGCAGTCGCGTCGCGTCGGTATCATTGCTATAAACAGCCTCGGATTCCGTATTAAGTTACTCGGGATACGCGTAACCATGAAATAATTTTCGAGTGAAGTGTTAATTCTGGGATGACTTTAATGATCTATCTTCAGCTTGCGTATGTCGTATTTTCACGTGCCGCCGCGGGACAGACATTCTACCATTATTTAGCGTGGCGTTTGATGAACATTATCATCAAATTACGGCGAGCATTCACTTAAACATTTAATTTGGACAGTTATAGTTGCATCAGCGCATTAGACTCTGAACTGCTCTGTTAGTCAGAGTGAGATGTTAGTCAGATTGTGTGGATCCTTTTTTTTTCTCATCAGTGACTTTCAGAATATAGCGAACGTTTTTACAGGATCGTTTTTGATTATGAATCCCAGACAATCTCCTAATTCCTCAGAGGTACAAGCTATAGCTATAAGTGTATTTCTCAGATGAAGTGGGGACTAGGAATTCCAATTACAGGCTTCACGTTTTGCTAATCACTTTTCGGTTGCCAATATTGTAGTTCGAGAGCCAGTGTTGAGAACGGCAAAAGACAGCATAAATAATAGGAACATTTATATAACGATTAATTCCACCTGCCGCCCCACATATGGTTAATCGGCCGGGAAATGCATCTACATTACATTACAAACCAAACATTATATAACAACATTAAATTCCCACCAGCCGCCTCACATATGGTGCATCGGCCGGGAAACAAACTGAGTAAAAGTGAAAGTGATTTTTAAATATTCGGATTCGGGAGTGAAATGCGACATGCAACTGAGTAATAGAACAGTGATAGTGTTACGTGTGTATGTAGACGACGCAATTGGATTATCAACGCATCTGGATTGACGGAGCTGGCACTGAGTCTAGCGGCGCTGCCGGCATCGCGAGAAGCCAGTTTCGCCTCACCGCAGTCGTCCGCCGAAGCAACCGGAGCCGCGCCTGCAGTTGCGGGCCCCGCAAACACACAACAGCCGTCGGAGTGCCGTCTGCAGTTCAACGCGCTGCGTCGCATCAGTAATCCTGGTACGCCGCGCCGGCAACGCCATACGTCGTGCAGAAGGAACTAAGTTAAGTGAAAAGCTGTTAAAAATTTTACTAACCTGCACTAAAAGACTGACGGCGATGGAACCGCCAGAAGAAACTGAGGTTAAACTTAAATCAGAACCTATGTCTGTTGAGGGAACTGTAAATCCAGACAACGGTTCAAGTGTAAATATGCATGAAAATAGTAATATTAAAGTGAAATATGAAGTATTGTCTCCTGACAGTAGTGTAAAAAGGGGCAATGATTCAATAATAGAGACCCCTGTAGTAAAGCAGAAATCAGAAATTGTTAATTTATTGGATGATAGTTTGTCTGATGAGTTAAAAACCAAACAGTCATCAGAGGTGGTAGAGAAGTTAGATATGAATGATCAATCAGAAGTTTCATTTAGTTTTGATGATTCTGGTGTTGGAGCTAGTTTTTCGTCACCCGAGTGTGATAAAAAGCCAGCTAGTGAGCAACCCAAAGATACTGGGGCTATTGATTTAAATGTAATATTACAAGCAATAGCTGCCAGTAATGCTAGAATGACAGGTGAATTAAAGTCTGAAATAACTGAGGTCAAAAGCAGTAAAGCAAAAATGTCAGCCAGTAATGCTAGAATGACAGCAGGATTAAAGTCTGAAATAACTGAGATCAAAAGCAGTAATGCAAAAATGTCAGCCAGTAATGCTAGAATGACAGCTGATTTAAAGTCTGAAATAACTGAGGTCAAAAGCAGTAATGCAAAAATGTCAGCCAGTAATGCTAGAATGACAGCTGAGTTAAAATCTGACATATTTGAGGTAAATAACAGAATTGTGGCCAACCAAACCAATTTTAATAAACGGTTTGAGGCAATGGACAATAAATTAGAATCCAATAAAGCTGAATTAGAAACCTCCTTCAAGGCTAGTTGCAATAAGTTGAAAGAGGATCTGGACAGTTTGAACTATAAAATTGATTACAACCATGAGGATATTAAAAAAAAGGTTGCTCAACAATTTTCTGAAATGTATAAAACAGTAAAATCCGAAGTTGCTGAGGTCCGCAAAGACTTCCAAATGGAAGATGCGAAGCTGGAGCATAAGTTAACAGAAAAGATCGAGGCGGAATCTGAACTGTGCTCAGATAGGTTTAAAGATGTTAATATAAAAGTAAACATATGTCAAGCAGAAGTAAATGCAATCAAAACTGACACTACTCATATTGTGCAAAGAGTAGATAATGTTGAAATGAGAGTAGAAAATATTAGTACTAACATTGCGAACATTGAGAATAAAGTAGCTTCAGTAACTTCTGGTAATGGTAGTATACACCAAGTTGTAGCTGCAAACGCCGCTTTTATCGGGTGTCGGCAGTTCTTGCGGTTCGATCCAGATAAAAATATCCACCCGCTAGATTTCTGGAACGATTTTGAAGATGTGATTCCACCAAGTTGGTCTGAACGAGAGAAAATCTCATATATTAGAAGCCATTTAGCAGATGACGCCATGGGTTGATCAGCTGATGTTATGTTGAAGTGTATAACATGAGCGGAATTTAAAACAGCTTTCATTAATGAGTATTGGTCTAGTAATAAGCAAAATGAAGTGTTGACAGAATTTTGGAGTGGAAAACGCTTCAATGTAGGCAAGGAATCTATTGAAGAGTTTGCCAGGTCATGGATCTCACGTTTTTCACATTTGGCCGAAAAGCTAAAACCTTAAATGATAATACTAAGTCTTGAAGACAAACTGCCATGGTATTGGCAAACTAGAATTATATCTGCCCCTAGAGACAATCTGGATCGTTTCATTGAGTATTTAGAACGTGTAGAACGTGTTGCTGCCAATGAGGAGCAAGCATGTAATAACAGAAATGCTAATAACACTAGTAGTAATTTTAAGAACGAGCAGAATGGCAATGTAAACACCAGAACAATAGGTGTTCGCCATCCTAAGAGAGGTAGGAATTGGAGATATAATTATCAGAACCAACAATGGCATCCAAATGATAGTAATTTTGTTCGGAACAAAATTATGCAGGTCAACAACAATGCGGAAAGCAATGCTGTGCCAGTTAACTACAATTGAAATAAAGGAAACAGTAGTAGGCCGAGACAGGAAAACTAGTTCCCGTCTACGAGGACACTGGCGCTCACCAGCCGGTTACTTTTCCCAAGCCAGTAGTTACAGTAATTGGTATGACAGATCAGAACACTCAGACTGAACATGTGGATGAGGGGTCGGTAGCATCTAAGGATACAGTAGAAATATTAGATCACTCACTGTATTTGATAGATACCGTGTTAGAGACGCTTTCTAAGTGGGAAGAGGAAGAGAAGGTGCAGCAGTGTAACGGTAAGGAAGAGCTGCAAAATACTGAATTGTCAGGTGAAGAAGCAGAAGAAATTCATGCTTATATTTACCATGAGGATGATGTGCTCTTATCTAAAGTGCCTGTGCGGGATGTTGATAATGTACTAATAGCTTTAGGGCAGGAGGTAAGTGAGAATGTAGAGGGTAGCCTGTTGGGGGTAGATGAACCAAGTAGCTGTGACCAGTTGTCACTAGAGAAGGAACCCGACGATAATAGTGAAAGTGGTTTAGCTGTAACTAGTGTTATGCCCGATCTGAAGACGCAGAATCGCTCAGACTACAGTAATTTGTGTCATGTTCAGCACACTAAATGCAATGAAGTCGTGCGGAGTTTCGATTTGAAATTAATAGACCGACTGGAAAAGGCAGCTGAAAATGTAATTCAGGAAACCCCTACACACTTTGACCTAAATGTAATGGAGACAGATGTCGATCACTTTAGTTGGAGACAAATCCTAAAGGAACTATTAGATGAGTTTGAGGAACTACCTGCACAAACTAGAATAAGCCACCCTATAATAATAGTGAATATGTTGGGTATCAATGTACATTGTCTCTCAGACAGTGGAATTGAGGTGAGTGCGATATCTCAGTTCATCTTTGATGCGTTACCTGATAAAGACAAGCTTACAGTAATGAGGGTATCAGGACTAAGAATAATTGGTGCTACTGGCAAGGTGTCAAAAACGGTAAAGCAAGAAGCTTTGCTGACCTTTAACATTAATGGTAATTTAATTGATTATCCATGCTTAATTGTAAACAATCTCAGTATTGAGGTTTTAATTGGCATAGATTTCTTCTCAAAATATCACAGTGTTGTTCACTTTGAAAGAAGCCAGTTAAAAATGGTCTTGCCTATAACTGGAGTAATTACAGTACCTTTTAGTGATAAAAATGTAGTAACTAATGATGAAACTTGGGAACTGCCTATACGAGTTCTGAAAAATAGGGGATATTGGGACGAAGGTGTTAATTTTAGTAAAAGTAAGCTAAACACAGAAGAAGAAGAAGCAATTATTTTGGACAAAATAGAAGCTAAATTGCAGGAAATCTATAAAATTTCAGCTAATCAGAAGGAAGAACTGATACAGGTTTTTAAAAAGGCATCATAAGGTGTTTTCAAATCGACTTGGCGCGGTCAAAGGTTATGAATATCAATTAAAGGTGAAACCTGGCCAAGTGTTTTTCAGGAAACCATACCAAATACATGCAGCTATGAAGGAGGCGGTTCGAAAGGAGATACACAGAATGCTAGAGTGGGGTGTGATTGAAAAAGCGGTCAGTGAGTACAATAACCCTCTTGTTGTTATACCAAAAAAAGACGGGAGTGTCAGATTGGTCTTGGACGCTCGTTGGTTGAATGAAATAGTGGTTAGGGAAAGTGATAGACCGCAGAACATTGACGAGTTATTGCAAAAGTTCCGGAGAGTTAAATTCTTAACTTCTATGGACATCACGTGTGGATATTGGAATTTACCACTGGCGGAAAGTTCAAGGAAATACACAGTTTTATTGTACGAAGGAGTTTGTTACCAATACCGTGTGGTACCTTTCGGACTTAATATCTCTGGTTGTGCTTTCGTACGTGTGATGTGCCATGTTTTAGAACCAGCCTTAATTAATAAAATAATAGTCTACGTAGATGATCTGTTAATAGTAACTCTTACCTGGGAAGAACACATAGTTTTATTAGAGGAAGTGTTAGAGGCTATTGAGAGAGGTGGCATGAAACTAAAGATTGAAAAGACAGAGTGCGTTAAAGAGGAAATAGGTTTCTTGGGATATATGATAAGTGGAAAAGGTATTCTGCCTGACCCAGGCAAGCTAGCAGTCATAGAAAAATTTGAGGCTCCAAGAAACAAATAGCAGTTGAGTTCGATGTTCGGTCTTTTCGGCTTCTATAGGCGGTTTGTTAGAGATCAGGCCTTTAATGCGCCCTGTCTTCACCTCCTGCTGAAAAAGAATACCCCTTGGGTTTGGACAGCAGAATCAACAGGCGTTTGAGGTGCTTGAACAGTCTTTAATTAATAGTCCTATTTTACATCATCCTGATTTTGAAATACCATTCTGTATGTCTGTTGATGCTAGTGGCTATGGTATAGCTGTGGAGGTATTCCAAGCAGAAATAGAGAACGAACGAGAAGTGCACAAGACTATAACTTTCGCAAGTCGATCTTTACAGGCAGCAGAGAGAAATTATGGCATCTCAGAACTGGAAGCATTGGCAATTGTATTTGGGGTACAGAAATTTGAGCAGTATCTAATGGGTCACAAGATAATTGTTTACAGTGACCATAAGGCGTTGACCATTTTAAAGACCTGTAAGTTGAGAAATGCTCGTTTTGGTAAGATGGTCATTGTATCTCCAGCAGTTTAACCTTGAGGTTAGATGTATACAAGGGAAAGATAATTTGGTAGCTGATGGGTTATCTAGAAGTGCGGAGCTCTGTGATGACGCGGGAATTACAGCAACGGACCTAAGTGAAGTACGAATGTTTGCGTTGCACGAAGTAAAGGAAGAAAGTGCATTAAAGAGGGTGATTAAGAACTTGAGACGTGGGCAGAAAGCAGATGATCAGCTGAATTTAGTGAAGAGCTATTTAGGAAATGCGAACTATCCTAAGGTTTCGCAATACTATTCTGTTTAGGAGGAAAAAGGTAGGTGTTTCTGAGTGGAAGCTGTGCTTTCCCTCACAACATGTAGCCTTACTAATCGACTATGTACACCTGAAGTATGGGCACTATGGTGCAAAGAAGTGCATTGCAAAATTAAAAGAGAAGGTTGTGTTTGAGAACATGTACCGCCGTGTTGCCAAGCGTCTAGCATCTTGTGTAGTGTGCCAGAAAGTCCGTGCTGCTAACACAAGAATACAAGGGGATATGCATTCAGTAGAGCCAATTGAAACCCTAGAATTACTGGATTGTGATTTGTTTGGCCTCTTCCTGCTTCGAGAGGTGGGTGCACCCATGTTTTTGTTGTTGTGGATGGATTCAGTAAATAGTAAATATGTTAAGCTATACCCAATTAAAAGAGCAAATTCAAAAACGTTGGTAGAAAAGTAGGAAAAAGATTTCTTCGTGAACGTTGACGTTCCGAAGAATTTGCTGTCAGACAATGGGCCTCAATTTACTTCTGATAGATTTAAGGAATGTCTAGATAAGGCCGGAGTGAAACATCTAAAAATATCTGCGTATTTCCCCCAAGGAAATATGAATGAACGTATTATGAGACAATTGAGTAGGCTTTGCAGGACTTATTGTGCTCGGAAACACTCAAGTTTGGCAGAGCACATGAAGTATTTTGAGAATGTAAGTAACAACTTAAGGCATGATGCAACTGGTTTTGCGCCTTGCGAATTGATGTTTGGACAAGAACGGTACAGTGTGATTGCAGATATGGTAGAATTCCCTATTCTAACGCAAATATCCACAGACGAGAAGAAGTTGTAGGCTAGGGCAAATATAAGGAAACGAGTATTGGAAAGGAAGAAGCGTCATGACGCAAAAGCTGTACCCACTAGTTTTGAAATAGGTCAGTTAGTCCTTGTCAAAACCAAGGAAAAATCAAAGAAAATAAATGCAGAAACAAAGAAATTCATGTTCGTATACCAAGGACCTTTCAGGATCACGGAAAAACCACATGCTAATGCATATAGGCTATAGTACCCTAAAAGTAAAAAGCTGTTAGGTCTCAGGAACGTGATCGACCTTAAGAAGTTCATAGGTAGTGTATGAATTCTGTAGGGAGGAGGTTGTTCTGTAACCTCTACACAGTATGGCAGCTGTGCAGTCCCAGCTGTGTGAGATCTTCTTTCCCATTTCAGATCTCGCTCATTCTTCATCTTTCCTATCCACCAAAATTTCGGCTCTTCCTCTCAAATACTAAAATCTTCCGTTATGACTATCAAGCCAGCATTAAGCTAATGGTTTCTGTAGGGAGGAGGTTGTCCTGCAACCTCTTCACAGTGTGGCAGCTGTGCTGTCCCAGGTGTGTGAGATCTTCTTTCCCATTTCAGATCTCACTCATTCTTCATCTTTCCTATCCACAAAAATTTAGACCCCTTCTTTCCAATATGAAAAATTTCTGAAACCAGTGAATTCTGTAGGGAGGAGGTTGTTCTGTAACCTTTACACAGTGTGGCAACTGTGCAGACCCAGCTGTGTGAGATCTTCTTTCCTTTTCAGGTCTCACTCATTGCTCTTCCTTCCTGTCTATCATAGTTTCGACTCCTACTTTGCAATACAAAGATATTCCTTCATGGCTATCAAGCCATGAGTTCTGTAACCATTCTATCCACCGATTACTGAAGAAAATACCTAATGTGACAAACTTAACAGTGACGTAAACAGCAGAGAAGTATGATGTAATTAAGATACAAATGCATTTCAGTAACAAGTATGTATAGAACCCTGGTAATATTGTAAGTACAAAGTGTTGTTTTATTGGAAATGGTCCCGCAATAATATTTAAAAAAGATATACAAATTCATGTACAAGCAGGATCTGAAGTGGCAGTGAAACCTATTGTATGCTATACAACTAAGAGATTGCTTAGTGTTATGAAAAATATGCAGATAAGTTGTAAGAATGAACTCACCTTGTGTAGCAAGGAATGGCAGTGTAATAGAATTGAACAGTGTTTGTGGTTGAGACGTGAAGCACTCGTCCCTGAAGTATTTATAAGGTTGGAGATGGCCATTATTTTGGTGTTGGGTGTGCGGTGACACACCTACAGGTATTGAGGTTATGAGTTGGAGGCGTGAATTCGGCCGTAGGTACCCTTATGTTAGATGAGACAGAGCAGCTCATGGTGTCCTATGGGTTTAAGGAATTTAGCACTACGCTCGTCCATAATTACCTGATGCACTTCAGTGGTAGGTCGAGAGAGAATACCTGTGGTTTCACCGTCCGATCGAGTGGAAATGGATTGCCACGTGAGCAAACTGATCAGCTGCAATATACTATAGATATGAAAGAAATGTGCTATCCTGTGCTTTAAATTTTAATGGAGTGAGTATTACTTAAGTTCATGCAATAGCAAAGTAAGTAAGTACATAATGGCAGACGTGAATTATTATTTATAGCTCATCATAAATACACTTCGATGAAGTATGTACATAACTGCAGATGTGGAACTGACACAGCAGCAGAGGACCAATAAATGGATTTAGTAGTCAACTAAACGTAGTGTGTTTTGAACACTCAGAACTATACTATTACCACAAATTACTCACATGTACAAAGAAGCTGAGAAGACAACTACTAATCAAATATGCTCATTCTATCTCTAAGAATAAGGTAATCGAAGATGAGTCAGCTAAATAAATAAAATACAAATGTATCAGGAATGTACCGAGCATTGGTTCAGTATTCTGGTCCGGAAATAGTAAATGGAGAATACATAGGATTCATGATTGTATGCCTTGAGCATAAATTTTCTCTAGTACGTCACTAAAGGCGTTTTGAGCCATTTGTTTACCGATTTTATGACAGTTAAGTAACCGCGAGAGTAAAATTGAAAAATGTCTGTTAACTTTGTTCCAGCAAAATATTGAAAGATAAAATGTGTATATCCCCATTTCCTTGTGACCCATCCTTAGATAATAAGTGAACAGAGTCTGAGGCACTCTTTTTGTTTGTTCTACAGGACAAACCAGATAATGGCAGCATGGTAGCTGTGTGAAAATGTGGAGTGACTTGGACACAATTCACAGTGACCCCTCCCCTTACCCCATGTAATTTAGAGTAAACGTGAAGGACGCACGCCATAGCAACTTCCCCTCCTCTACCCTTGTGAATGGAAGTGTAGAATGCAAGCCAAAGCGGCTACAACCACGTGTGTAAAAATGAAATTGTCATGATTTGTAAAATTTTCTTTCAGGTTTAGAAAAGACTGCTAAGATATAATCATCTATTTATGTATCACGAATAACTGTGTTAATTTCTTTGATTTTTGTATGTAAAAATGTATTTAATGGATTTAAGATTTTCATAATATTACATATTTTTATGTGTTTGTTTGTCTAAGGCAATATGTATGCCAAAGTTTTTCATTGATTTTGTTTAAATTTTGAGTGATAATGTTGCTTAAGAGGCAGTGAACATGCCAGCAATTTAAATAATTGAAGTAGGTAATCAGTTTTCTTTTAATATTTCTATATGATTACATTTCAATTTTAAATTTTCATTGGGAGTTAAGCTGTGCTCTTGCTTCCCTTTTTGTAATTAATTTTTTTTTCATTCATTAACATTCAAAAAAAATTAATTAGTGGGTGATGTAGGGAAGCAGCCTACTCACACCGTATAAAATTCTCATCAGTCTTTCCATTGTGTGCCAGCCAGTCCGCAGTAACTAGCTCTGATGTCATAAATGTGGCGCAATACTTTAAAAATCAAGTAAATAACCTGAAACGTTTCTAGCATGTCAGGAATAATACTAAATCAATATGTGTTGAATGTCAGTTCAATAACCTTAACCATTTTCGAAATTTGGATGTTGTGTACAATGTTCTGCATAGTCAGCATGTACACAACTTTCTCACTAGAGTGCGCCCCACTAAGCACAACAGCACAGGCGCAGCCCACCGTCCATCTCCGCACTACGAGATGGTGCTGCCATAGAGACGGACCAAATTCTGCTTCCGCCGATCCATGTATTAATATGTAACGCAGCCAATGAGAATGCTGCTTATGTAGAACCTTTTCTCCTCATGGATCACACTCGCGCAGTGATACATGAACGCGCGAGGTATTATAACGAGTGTACAGACCTCCAATTAGTCGATCAGCATTAGTCTGTATCAGTCTGTACGAGTTCTACATTTGTCTGTACCAGTCTATAGTCAACTTTAAGTCTGCACCTAATAAAATTACCATATTCCTGTACAATGCCATGAAGATAAATGTATAGACACTTTTGTCAAGTATGAGAGATATATAAGAGAATAAGGTTAACATACCAATACCAAAGGAACTTCAGACTGTCAATAGTAGATAGCATCCAGAACCAAGTTAAGTAATTTTTATGCTTGTTATTATTTTAATAAATGTGTGTGAAAATTAATCAAGTTCTGTTTAAAGGTGGTCACCATCAATCTGCTACTCTAAGTGTGCAAGTGGCATTTCTGTCGTCTGACCTAATGGCAGAAGATAAACACGCCACGATAAGACCACGAGACATATTGCTGACACTCGGCTACTTCGTTAGAGCGACAAGTCCAATAATCTGATGGTGTGTGTACTGAAGGTCTTACAGTACGCACACCACAAAATGTTAGCCCCTGAAATGTTTTCATTCTGTATATAATTATTTTATTTTGTTGCGATTTGTTTTCCGTCAGTGTATCTTCATAATTGTGAGGAACTCAAGTTGGAAGATACTCACTGCAAAAACCATGAATAAATTATGTTGTGTTTAAATTTAAAATGAACGGAACATCATTAGTTACATTATACTCAGCGGGAGATAGTCATATATTTTGAAAATATTATCTTTGAAAACAAGGGCGATACATATTTCTGTGTTGTTTATCGGGTCGTATTAGCCCCAGCGGTACTAGGATGGTCAAGAGTCACAATAGTGGAATAGCAACCGCACGTATTCCATTCAGCCAGGAAAACCACCGTTACCTGGCGCTCTCGAGTTTATGCCCACTTCGCACACGGCCTGGTGTGTGTGGTCGGATAATATCATCACTTCGGTCGGTGTCTTTATTTCCTTTTGGCTCGCTCATCATTTAAGTCGGCAGCGGCGTTTATTATCGTCGTTTTGCGACCACTACCGCCGAAATCGATACGGCTGCGCAGCGCGTTATCGTTTCATCGCAGCGTCGTGATTTGTGACGCTTAAACAAACGGGCGCTAGCAGCGGCTCCATACCGTTGTGTGTGACGGCACCCACACTCTGCCCCGGAGCGATGAAAAGGAAGTTAAATAAACCCGAAATTTCGCGCATTCAGGGAGATTTTATTTCCCGGTGACGGAAGCTCCAGCCGAGATTTACGGCACCGTTTGCCTCTGAACTTTGGTGCTACCCATGTCGAAGAATGCCACCTCGACAAGGACTTCCATCGGCATGTTTGAAGTTGCAGTATCCATTGCAGACATCTCACTCTACACCATTCGTGTAACTGCACTTTAGATACGTTAGGCAACTAAATGATTCTTAAAATTAGAGTTTCGTGTACTATTTCAATTGTCCGTTGGTTATCGTTTTTTCTATTGTTATTACGAAGTATCATGTAAGAACCTCTCCAGTAGCCACCAACTGTATGGAAAAAATAAAAACGTAAAATGTAAATTACAGTATAAGTGAACGTGAATTTCCATTCTGTCTTGGATTGATACATTTTGTAAAGGCTTGAGATTCGTTTTGGAAAAATAGAAAAGAAACTGAAGTGGCCGATTTTGAGAAACAAGGTAGTAGTATAATGAGCTATTCAATTATGTCACAGTATTCATTCACATTCGTAACAGGACTCAGATAGGAAAGTGCAATGTTTCCAGAACGGTTTCCGGGTGACCTATAGTAAGTTTTCAGATCATTAATTTTAGCAATACAAAGGCATTTTCTATGGAAGTGCATTACCAAGGGTGGACTGGAGTACTACTTTATGCTCACCCTAAAAAAAAAAAAAGAATGAAAATCTGTAAAGTCTTGCGGCACTATCTTAACAGCATACATTTTCGAGAGGTGCTGATGTGTAAGTAGAGTCCAGAACCAGAAAACACCATCTGGTGGACTCTTAATAATATCAACACATATGCAATTACGTTTTCTACCAATTTAACGACCACTACAAAAAAAATTAAGATTTGCAAATTATTGGGAAGTAACATCTGCCACAGGGTCTTAGTGTGTTACGATTGAAAAACGTAAAACAGGTGAGTGTATAGATTTTTGTATCAAAAGACATGAAATATATCAACAAATTGCTTCAATCTCTTAACACAAGTTAATTATTCTCTTATGTTGATCGAATAACATTCCTGTGACTACGTTGTCGTTCTGTTTGCAAGATGTGGCGATACAGAGCAAAGATTTAACGGGATGCTGCTGTAAACTATATTCATACTGAAAACGAAGCGATGAATAACTAGCGCCTCACGCCGTATGGCCAGCGATTCAGTCGGCAAGGGCCTTTCTCCTGAAGTACATCTGCAACTCTTCCGAATCACTAATTCTTCGTCATCTCGGAAGCAGTCAAGCTGCGAGCACGATATGTAGGGTGGTCCATTGATCGTGACCGGGCCTAATCCCTCACGAAATAATGTCAAACGAAAAAACTAAAACGAACGAAACTTGTCTAGCTTGAAGGGGGAAACCAGATGGCGCTATGGTTGACCTGCTAGATAGCGCTGCCATAGGTCTAACGGATATCAACTGCATTTTTTAAAAATAGGAATCCCCATATTTTATTACATATTCGTGTAGTACGTAAAGAAATATGAATGTTTTATTTGGACCACAGATAAATCGCTCAATTTCCACGTTACGAGTAGGACTTGACTGTTGTCCGCTTCCCTGTGTCTTGCATACATGTTCGTGCTGCAACCTGTCGTCCGTGAGTGTTTTACTGCACTTGAGGTCGAACCTAAGCTGCGGTCACGTGAATCTATCTGGACCGTGTGAAACGGCAATGCAATTTTACACATTTATTAATTACGGAAATTTCTTAATTAATTTGTAACCTCAAGTGCTTTAATATCTGCAATCTAAGTTATGAACAATTTTTGCCTCTGTAGCTTCAACTGAATTACCACAGTGGTAACATCAGTTCCGTCAGATGCCCGAAGTTAAGCGCTGTCTGGCTTGGCTAACTTCCAGGTCTGCCGCCGGCCGAAGTGACCTTGCGGTTCTAGGCGCTGCAGTCTGGAACCGCGAGACCGCTACGGTCGCAGGTTCGAATCCTGCCTCGGGAATGGATGTGTGTGATGTCCTTAGCTTAGTTAGGTTTAACTAGTTCTAAGTTCTAGGGGACTAATGACCTGAGAAGTTGAGTCCCATAGTGCTCAGAGCCATTTGAACCATTTGAAACCAGATCTGCCCAGTGCTGTGAGGCTGATTGAGGAGATAGTTGACGAGAACGAGGTGCTCCGGTCACGAAAACTCAAAATGGACGCGTTAGCGGTGTGCTGAGAACGTGCCTGTCCATATCTGCACTCAGTGACGCCTATCGTCTGAGGATGACACGGCGGTCGGTCAATACCATTGCGCCTTCCGAAGCCTCTTCGGACTTCCAGCCATTGAGGATATGGGTTTAAAAACGCTCCAAGATGTCTTCAGTGTCAATAAGCGGCGTCTCCCAATAGACACCTTTCTGAAGCCTTGCATATGCAAAGACCTCCAGCCACCTATGCTGATGGAAAGAAATGGTTAATGTAAAGTAAATAAATTTTGGGAATTCATTTGTTTTGGTAGCGCATTTATGTGATTAAAATTACGAGATCACAAGTTAATATAAAAGCGAGATAGCCATTACAAATGCTTTTCCGCGGGAAGTTGCGAGCTGGGACCGGCTGTGCTTGGGCGGCGACGTCCTCCTCTCTAAGTGTCAAGGCCAGCCGGAGTGGCCGAGCGGCTCTAGGCGCTACAGTCTGGAGCCGAGCGACCGCTACGGTTGCAGGTTCGAATCCTGCCTCATGCATGGAAGTGTGTGATGTCCTTAGGTTGGTTAGGTTTAAGTAGTTCTAAGTTCTAGGGGACTGATGACCTCAGATGTTAAGTATCATAGTGGTCAGAGCCATTTGAACCATTTGTATTAGCCGTATGGTAATCTAGTGGGGTTGGTAGCTGACTCGTGACCGCGGAATTACGCGCCCTTGTTTTGCTTGTTCGCCTAGTGTGAATTTTGTCTCCGAGACATCCTTTTCTTATTTGAAAGCGTAGATCAAATTCTTGCAACTGAGCGTGATGGTTCCTGCCGTGTAAAAGTATCACTGCCGCCCCTGTATTATTCCCGGTACCTTTGTAAATCAGAGAGGAGCTGAGTTGCAAATTTCTGGCTTTTTACGTTTATCAGTCCATGCTTGGCAGTGCTTCTGGAATTATTTTTATATTCTACCATGTTTTGCAATACCCACAGTGCGTATGTACAGTAACAACGGCAGTGTACTGGTGGTTCCTGTCAAGGCGCACCCTTAGTCTGTTCCAGCGTCCCAATGTGATATTTTGCCTAATGGATCTCTTGGCTCATAGCTCCACCGCATATGTGCTTCTACGCGCTAAGCCGGCCTCCTCCACCTTCGCTGAGAAGATCGACGCTCGTCAAATTATGTAATTATAATCTATTAACTGTTTCATCTAACTGCGGTTTTCCTCGTTCTAAAGTCCTAAGTGGTCAGTGGAGGTCTCCACTAGCCAACTTTCCTAATTGTATTGTAATAGCTCTTTTATGTTACTGCTGCTTTCTCATTGTAAGGGCCTAAGCAGGCAGTTATTCTACGTGAGTTTGGTGAGCCATGTTTCAACAGTGTATTTAGTTTTTAAACTTGGTGAAGTTTTTTAATTACTACTTTTCTTTTAATGTCGAGGACTGTAATAGTAGTGGTTTTAGGGACGTCGTGCTCCGTTTGGCTACAGTTTACTGTATTTCGTAGGCACGATGCCTAGATTGAAACAGATTCTTTTGAGTTATTCCTTATTTTGTCGGGTCATCGCCCTATTGGGTTCCATCTATTGTGTTTGGTGCTACCAGTCAATCGTGTAAGAGTAAAAGCATATAATCTGCATTGGGTGGCTTAAGCCTCGTGCTGAGGGAAGTTATCTCCGCCGAACAGCCTGCGGGGAGCCGCGCGGTCTTAGGCGCATTGTCACGGTTCGAGCGGCTCCCCCCGTCGGAGGTTCGAGTCCTTCCTCGAGCATGGGTATGTGTTGTCTTTAGCGTAAGTTAGTTTAAGTTAGATTAAGAAATGCGTAAGCCTAGAAACAGATGAACTCAGCAGTTTGATACCATAGGAACGAACCACAAATTTCCAAATTTTTTTTCTGCCGAACATTTAGGTCGCTTGTTATTAACTGTGACCGATCTTGCAAGCGGTAGAGTTCCTTGACAATGAAACATTTTCCTTTAGTAATATAAAATAAATTAATAAAAGAAACAGAGGAAAAGAAAAGGCCATAGTGCCAGATACGAAATTTGTTTCTCACCAGAGATTTAGAGGTAGCGTCTAGTCCCACAATCTTGATATTACGTATTCATTGTCGTCTTTCCTTTTTTTTTAATTCGGTCTGTTGCGCCTTAGCTTCTTGCTTGTTTAGAGCCAAGTTTTCAACGTTCTTGTCAAAAGGGATGAAAAACTGTATGTAACTTATTTGCACTCATTACTATTTTCCCAAGTTGTGCCCTCTGTTAAAATACAAACAGTCTGTGATCGTAACACTTTGCCATGAATTGACATTAAAGGATTCCAGTTTATAAATTTTTCCGCAAAAAACTGTAATTTGATAAAAGGCCCCATTTCGTTTTCAAACTGTTGTTAGTATTTTATTTTAACTGCTGTTTATAGTGTATGCAGCTGATTTAAAAAAATGTTTCTCCTGCCAGTTTGTAAATGTTAATAAAGTTTGAGTTTGTCAGATGGTAAATGATGTGTGCTTAGAACCACGGCCCAGTCCTTTTGCGTGTTTGATTTTGGATAAGCCACACTCAGCAAGGTGGTATTTCACACGGATTTTATTGTACAGGTGTACGATTTGTGGGATGGATTTCCATGCCTGTTGCACTTGGATGCTCAATACAGGGACGATTAATGCGGTTTGTAGATGACGCTATAATTGTCGTCCGGTAACGGCCCATATGTGCTCGATTTTGATACAGATCTGATGGGGTCATGTTGGGTTGCAAGAACGATATATGGGCAAGAGTTATCTAAAGGAAAGCTCTGCCTGGAATGCTGTTTGTTGATGCAGCACATCAGGTCGGATTGCAGATTTACGTAGAAGTTTGCAGACTAGGTGTACCATGGAGAGAGGTTGGTTGCAGGCCTTTAACTGATCTCTTTATAACCAACACACGGCCATCACTAGCAGCGAGACAGAACCAGCTTTCACCTAAAAACACAGTAGAACTCAGCCCTACCCACCAATTAGCTCTCGCATGACGCCACTGAGGCAACGGCCTTGCCTCAGTGGATACAGCGGTTCCCATGGGATCACCGAAGTTAAGCGTTGTCGGGAGTGGTCGGCAGTTGGATGGGTGACCATCCGGGCCGCCAAGCCCTGTTGCCATTTTTCGGAGTGCACTCAGCCTCGCGATGCCAATTGTGGATCTACTCTACAGAATAGTTGCGGCTTCGGTCACGAATACCATCATAACGACCGGGAGAGCGGTGTGTTGACCTCACGACCCTCCTATCCGCATTCTCCTCTGAGGATGACACGGCAGTCGGATGGTCCCGGTAGGCCACTCGTGGCCTTGAGAGAGAGTGCTTTTCTTATGACGCCCCTGAATTCATAAATGGAGATGTTTTGTAATCGGTAAGAGGCACGACAACGGGGTTATAGCTTGGAGATGTCCTTGAAATAACAAATTTGTAAGAGTTCGTTATGTCAATGTGGTGCCAAGTCCTGTTCAAATTGATGAAGTAGATGCAGTTGAGGCGGCGTGGTCATACGCCAAAAACAATGGCCATTTCTCTCGGCAGTGTCACGTGGTCGTCCCGAGCCCAGTCTTCTTGAGACCGTACATTCTCGTGACCATCGCTGCCAACAGTCATGGTCACTGCCTACTTTCCTGCCACGTCTCTCAGCAAAATTGAAGAAGGAACATCCAGATTCTCGTAACTCCGTCACGCGATCTAGTTCAAAGTCAGTGAGGTGTAGGTTGTGGAGCCTTTGTCATCTTAAAATCGTTTTCGAATGAAGTCAACGCACCAAGACTAATCACAAAACTAACTAACCCTCGCGACGTGTACAGCGAGTGTTTAACGCAAAAGTAATCAAAATCTTTCAGATGTTGTCTGTTCAGATGTCTATTAAGATGCAGAAACACACCTCCCAGTTTTCGTTTATTTAGCACAACTCCTTCTAGGTGTGCCGACTTTTTTTCGGCCAGTGTATTTTGAGTTAGGTGTCAAGTGTTTGGGAAGCCTTCAACAGCTGCCTGTGCCCTAGCGCGCAGGGACCGAGCGCGGGAGCTTACGTGCTGCCTCTCCCCTGTGGGCCCGCGGCTGACGTCACGGGACGTGGGCCGGGCGCGTGACGGCCCGGCCGGCTGCGGCTGTTTATCCTGCAGGGACTTGGCGCGGGAAGTTTGTTCTGGCGGGTCGGGCCGGAGCCGTAATTACGGGCCTGTCGGCGCCCGGCGGGCTCACACCCACACACCCCGGTGGCACTGCCACGCCCCTCACACTTCCTCACCTGTCACGCTGTTGCGCGGCCGAGCACGTTCCGATAAATTTCTGCTGCTGGCCCATCCCTGGTCCAGAAAAACCAGTACTTTTATGGGGAAGTGGGGGGAGGGGGAGGGCGTAATTTAGTGAGTGGCTTTCAGCACGAGATTCTTGTTTCTCTGAGGCCACGTTCACTGTGTGATAACGTGCCCCGGCAATGCCTCTGCGACGTTTAGGTTACCGTCGTCGCTGGCGGCGCATTGTACCTGTGTATCGGAGCTTAAAAGCAACTGATATAGATTTGGATGGACAGTTTAATAAACAGCAGTTGATTGGGGGACCAGATGCTTTTCATGGATTGGGTCTGCAATTCACTTGTGATGTACAAGCAGTGTTTGGAGGCAATACAAGGCTCACATTGGCTGTTGTATGGGGCAATCACGCAGACTATGGTGGCCTTGAAGCATTTCCAAATGCTAACATTTTGGCCTGCAAGACTTGGAGTATAGCTGAGACTACAGGACTGTTGGCTAAACAGCCTTATGGTACATTGGTTCCCAGCATTCCATTCACTTTGTGCACCAGAAGAATGAAGTAGTTGAATGCTGATGAGTACCTGTTTATATGGGCCACTAGGGTAAGCAGAATTGGAGTAACTTCAACATGGCGCACTGTCTGGCTTACACCGACTTACCCCGACTTACTCCATCTTTTCTGTTCAGTATTCACCACACGTTTCCTCCGAATCATAATGGATGAAGTTCATCACTGTAACTGTTCATTTACAGGGCGTAGAAGAAGAACAACTACCAGTAACAACATAACGGGATTTTCTTTCACATACGACCTGTTTCGGACTTGTGCCCATCTTCACGTGATTTACATCCATGTCACCATACTCATTGTTGGAGATCATTGTCTAAATCAAAAACAACTTGTAAACAAGTCATTTCTACGCATCTTTAATAAAATATTTAAAAAATCGGA
This sequence comes from Schistocerca cancellata, assembly GCF_023864275.1. Classification (NCBI taxonomy): domain Eukaryota; kingdom Metazoa; phylum Arthropoda; class Insecta; order Orthoptera; family Acrididae; genus Schistocerca; species Schistocerca cancellata. Next base: position 265,004,213 of record NC_064634.1, read on the forward strand.
ATCTGTATCTCATGGTACCCTGACAACTAGCAACTTTTTGGAGGAAAATATGATATTTGTTTCACCATATACAGTTTTCCCTCAACCATTCAAGATATTACAAAATAATGGCAGTGTGGTTCCACAGTCATGTAACAATTTTATTTTAATAAAACGTAATATCTGTCATACATATGTGTGTGTATCATCTGTATATTTGTCCGCACAGACGACGAGTTAGAGAAAGCATTCGACATAATAAACAAATATGAACAACTATCTGGTGCGAAACTAAATAGAAATAAGTCTGGCATAATGAATATTGGAAGCGGATTAGGAGTTCCCATTCATGGACCAATAATGGAAATGGTCACCATGACATGTCATGGGGTGGAGTATACAAGGAATATTCGGCAGGCCATCGCAGTTAGTTACAGAAGAATCCTCAACACCATCCGTGCTCGTATACGTCAGCACAACCTCCGTACTCTTGATGAGATACAAAGAGTAGCTCTCGTGAACATCTGTTTATCCTCTAAATTAAAATACGTGGCGCAAGCCCTGCCAATGCCGAGGGAAGTGGCGAACAGGATTTTGGCTGCTTTTGGCCACTTCGTCAGCCGCGGCCACATCTCCAAAGTCAAGTACCAAACGTTGACTGTACCGACTGAGAACGGAGGATTGAATCTCACAGACGTGTACAATAAAGCACAAGCTTTGTAAAACATATAAACTGTAGAAGTGGTCAGTCAACAGTGTTGCCGCATTTCTGTTAAATGAAATGGCGCCGGCCAGCCAGGACGCCCCAATAGACGTTCACCACGTCCCAAATGAACTAAAACATTTCTTTGTACAATATTGCTACATTAGACTGGGAACACCCGTGAAAGATGTCATCAAAGTCAAGAAAATATACCAAAACTTAATGAACTTTCAGACGAAGAACATCACAGAACAAAAATACGTCGGTCACTCTTGGCATGAAGAATATACACCACCCGCATTTACCAACAAAAGTGCGGTCATTGTGCTACAATTTTGTGAATAGGAAATTTCCAATGAACTCCAGTCTACATTCCATTCATATGGCTCATTCCCCTTCGTGTACCACTTGCAACCTGATTGACGCAGATGAACATCAGTTTGTCTGTGGAAATGCAAATAATATATGGTTGTCAATCAGAAAAAAATTAGCAACTATGCAGAGAAAACCGCCGTATTTGATATCGCCATCGTGCCTTTTATACGCGGAAGAAGAACTATACCCCACCTGGAAGAAAAATGCTGTCAACTGGTTGAAGGGACACGCGGTATTATACCTGCTGCCCAGTAAAGAAAGGAGCGAAGGGGATTTTTCGACGTACATCTCCGACCAGCATCACAAGCTACTACGCATGAATAATTATTATGATACATACGCCAACTTCCTCAGAAGAACAGTCATGTGAAATCCATTTTCGAGGATGCGATTCAGAACATGAAGAAACGAGAGACAATTTGATCTTTCAAAAACAAATACGATCAAGTGACGAACATCACTAGCTGGTTTAGGGCGCGCGTTCGATTCCCGGCTGGGTCGGAGCTTTTCTTTGCTCAGGGACTGGGTGTTGTGTTGTCCTAATCATCATCATTTCAGCCCCATCGACGCGTAAGTCGGCAAAGTGGCGTCAAATCGAAAGACTTGCACCAGGCGAACGGTTTACCCGCCGGGAGGCCCTCGTCACACATTTTTTGTTATCTCTATATTTGTAAATTGTCTTCACGGGTTTGCCGACGGATCACGTTGTGCAAATTCCACAATATTTCCTCGTAGCAACTGTCCGACATCTTCAGGTGGTCAACCTTGCTGTTGGCTAGGTACGACTGACGGTAGCCGCACGTCGACTTACCGTTTCTAGAACGCGTGCTAAGAATACGCAGGCGCAGAAATCGCGCACGCGCAATTATTTGCAGTTCAGATGGTGCCATATTGAATCTCCTGCCGAAAATCGCAGAGCGGCTCTCCTGTGCGTGCGCTGTACGCTGCGTTTGCGAACAGTGCGGCTAGACTTTACTCACCAGCAGCCGTATTGGACCAATGTTATTACGGACCTGTTATCGAAGAATCTTGACTTTCGCGTCATGATTTAACAGCAGCCAATGCAGGGTTCCAGACTGTGCTCAGTTCAAATCCGGTGTCCTTGTTGATGAGATTATCAGCCGTACAGATGTGCATTTCTTCCTTAATGACGCAGTCTCAGAAAGAAGATGCCTGGGATAAAACATCCGTCTTCTCATAAATCATCCGATGTCCTGTATTCGGACAGTGTTCCGCAGATGCCGACTTTTCCGGTTGACGAAGACGTGTACGAAGCTGATGTTCATCACAGCGTTCTTGTACTGTGCGGTACGTTTGGCCTATATACGATGCCCCACAGTGATAAAGAATCTTGTACACACCACATTTCCTCAGGCCAAGGTCATCCTCAACAGATACCTCAGTTTTGTAGTTGGTTGAAAAACACACTTAATATCATATCTTCCGAGGATTCTTCCGATTGTTGACGACATGGCAAGACTATTTACAACACATCCGCCAGAAATACTTGAACAGTCACATTTCTATATTTCATTGACTTAAACTCTTTTACCATAAACTGCGTTTTTTTCAAATTATACCACGTTGAGACCGCATCTGTGTCTAAAGTTGCCAACATCTGAAGTGCCACTACTTTATCAAAGACGTAAGATGGAAACACCAACAACTACCATGGTAACTAATATACAGTTTTCGTGTAAGAAAAGTACCAGGATGTGATAAATGCAATGTGAAAGCGTTATAGATACACCAGATTTACGTAAGATCTACAATACGAGGGTTTTTCGGAAAGTAAGGAACGATCGGACGCGAAATGGAAACCACAGTGAAAATCCGATGAAATTTTGCACAGGCGTGCTGGGCAGTGTCTCCAGTACGCCAGTCGATAGCATTACGTCGTTCTTTTTAGTTCTGAGCACACAGGGAGCACATAAAGATACCTAGAACAATTGCGTCTCCCGCCAAGTGCGTGGGCTTGGTGAGAAGTTTCCCCTGAAGCTATGCAGCCAACATTACACAGCTGTCGTGCGTTTTCTTATCCTCAGACGCATTCTGCAAGGGCAATGAAGATGCTCCTGCATCTTTTTCAATTTGAAATGTTTTATTATGCACATTGCGGCTCTTATTTGTCTCCCTCTGAGTTTCATCTCTGTTCTCTGGCTATCAAGAGAAGATTTTGGAACAGACAACGAGCTGAAGGTCAGCTTAGGGAATTGGCGAAAAGCACTGGCGCCTGCCTTCTATAACGAGGGTATTGGAAATTTGGTATTAAGCCACGAGAAACGTCTTAGTCGGATCGGTGACTATGGAGATAAGTAGCTGTAAGTTGTAGCTAACTCTTGCAAATAAAACATATTTGATTTTCACTGTGGTTTCCATTTCGCGACCTATCGTTCCTTGCTTTCCCAACAGCCCTCGTATTTAGCAACACATGTCGCTTAGCGACTTCCAAACGTTTCATTACTGTCCGTTTAGTTACCATCACGTTATTAGTTTTTGATTTAGACAGTGTTCTCCTACGCTGAGTATGGAAACATGTACCCGAATGTAAACCACATTAAGATGGGCACAAGCCACAAACTAGTCGTGTGTTAAATAAAATCACCTTCTATTGTGACAGGTATCATTTATTTTTCTACAGTCTTATGGCTACATTTTATAGATAGCCTCAACGCGCACCGTTCTTCGATTTGGCAATGTTGTACTCCCATTCGTGTTACCTTGATAATGTTGTACATGGAAGTTATTCAGAGCGTTACAAGTAAAGTTATTGTTTTCAAAATTAAATTTCACTCTACAGCAGAGTGTGCGCCGAGTTTGAATCTCCTGGTAGATTAAAACTGTGTGCCCGACCGGTATTCGAAGTACTGACTTTTTCCTTTCGTGGAAACATGATATTCCATTAAATTACATGAATTGTTAAAAAATTTCTCGTTTCCAGAGACATTTTCCTCGCTATCTCCAGTCTGCTTTCTCCTGAATTTGCTCTCTACTTCGCTGTTTTAAGTGGCTTATCAAAAAATTGCTTTGTAGAACAGGGAATCAGTGAATATAGGCCGTTACATCATCACTGAACACGTCTGTAAGTAGCTAAGTAAATAAAAGTAGGAAGATATTTCGGCTTATGAAGAGCAACAAGGAACAGTTTCGGGATTACCTGGGCGGTCAACATGATAATTCACCTCCAGGACCGAAAATGTTAAGGGTCATAAATTAAAGATGAAGAATATTGTTTAGCACTCCTTAGGCACGCGCCGGGCAAAATTGAGAGGGTCGGAAGCTTGACAACGAAGCCGAAACTAGTGTAAGGTGCGTAATTGATGAAGCGCTCAACGGATTCCCAAGTAAAATTCTATATTACAGTATGAAAGAAACTCCAAAGAAATTTTGGTCCTGTATTAAATCAGTAAATGGATAGAAGTCATCTGTCCAGAAACATTATGAGCGTAATGACATTGAAAAGAAAGATGAAAGACAGAGATAAGACCGATATACTAAACCTCCTTTTCAAAAACTGTTTTACTGAGGATGAGCGTAGTGTGGTTCCTCCTTTCAATCGTCACACGAACGTCAAAATGAGAAATGTGTGTGAATTCTTATGGGACTTAACCGTTAAGGTCATCAGTCACCGGCCGGGGTGGCCGAGCTGTTCTAGGCGCTACAGTCTGGAACCGCGCGACCGCTATGGTCGCAGGTTCGAATCCTGCCTCGGGCGTGGATGTGTGTGATGTCCTTAGGTTAGTTAAGTTTAAGTAGTTCTAAGTTCTAGGGGACTGATGACCACAGCATTAAGTCCCATAGTGCTCAGAGCCGTTTTTGTCATCAGTCCCTAAGCTTACACACTACTTAACCTAAATTATCCTAAGGACAAACACACACACCCATGCCCGAGGGAGGTCTCGAACCTCCTCCGGGACCAGCCACACAGTCCATGACTACAGCGCCCCAGACCGCTCGGCTAATCCCGCGCGGCAAATGATACATATTTAAAAGTGATACTACGAGACAGGAGATCGACTGAAGCTGCTCTACAGACGAGAGGCCGATGGAAGTAGCGAGATAGCAGTACGATTACACAGCGGATACGCGAAAGACCAGGCTATTTTTCTAGTACCAGTGCGCCTTAGGAAGCCGAATGGGCGAAATGTTCCCAGAGATTGGAAAAAGAAGCACAAGTCATTTCCGTTTCCATTATGGGTCGTTGAACAGACGAATAAAACTGTAGACCTATATCTCCAACGCCAGTCTATTGTAGGATATAGGAATAAGTTCTATGCTCGCATGTAGAGACATTCCTGCGGGTTGAAAATTTAACCACGGTCGTGTGAAAGCGACGTCGCTCTGTTCGTACACGCTACCCATAAAACAACAGAGACTTGCGCCCTGGATGATGCCGTGTTCCTTAGCAAAATACGAGTGTACGGATTATCAGACAGTGTGCGTGACTCAAGTCTTTACAGCAAACTGAACACAAAATGTTATTCTGAATGGAGAGAAATCTTCATATGTGTCAGTAATTTCGTCATACCACTAGGGAGTGTTATAGGACCATTAACTGTCAGAATATGTAAATGACCTACACTGTAACGTCGGAAGTTCAAAGAGGCTTTTCGTGGATGAGACGTCGAAAAGATAGAAAAGTGAAGTGAAATGCCGGAAGACTTGCTGGGGTTCGACGCTTTCTGCAAGGACTGGCAGCTGACACTCACAGCAAAGAAATATGATGTGTTGTGATTAAATAGACTGAAAGACCAATTACTGTGCGATTACACGATTGAAAAACAGACGCTGGCAGCAGTTACATCCATTAAACAGCTAATTGTGGGCGTAAACATTATTCTGAAATGGAATGACCACATAAAAACTAATTGCAGGTGAGAAATCCTCAGGAAGTTTAGTCCACCCAGCAAGAAGGTAGCTTACATAAACTCGTTCGACGAATACTTCAATATTGCTCAGCTGCCTGGGGTCCGAACTAGATTCGATTGCTAAGGGAACAGAGAACAAGCAAGAAAAAGAACATAGCTTTTCGTTACTTAAGCACGAAAACGTTAAGGAGATATTTAGGGAGCTCCAGTGACAGACAGTGCAAAAGACGCGTCCCGCATCATGTTTTTATTTAAAACTAAAATTCCGAGAGCGTACGTTCCTAGAAGACTCAACCAATAATTACTTCCTCTTGTGTATATCTGGCGGAAACGCCGTCAAGGTAAGATCAAAGAGATTCGAGTCCACACCGCGGCCTATCGACAGTCTTTATTCCCGTGAAACATTCGCGACTGCAACATAAAAGGAGGGAAATAGCGCTACACAAAGTAACCTCCACCACACACCATCAGGTGGCTTGTGGAATATAGATGTATAGGTCGATGTGAAACGGTGTCGTCAATAATTGATCTCTTACATGAACGCACTAATATTAGAGTAAGCAGTTAAGTGACAATTAACGTTTATTTAATAAATGACACTGGTTCCTTTGTTACATACGCAGAGAGATAATCAAATGTAGCACTGATAGAGGCGGGGGTCACCGAACAGATGACTTCGTGGAATTTAAAAATGATGGTACATTTAAAAGTGATGGTACACGGGATAGTAGCTGACGAATACTCAAGAGATTTTCGAAAACTTCTTAATTCCATCGTGCAGTAAAAGTAAAAACAGCAAACTAAATATTACAAACTGTCCCTCGATATTCATCACTGCTGTAATCTTAGTTCGAAGTCCACCGCAAAGCATTCCCTCTGAAGGACCCCTTCCGTTCCAACGGTGTTTCAGCGTACTGCATTTTGCACAGGATAGGAATCTGTTATGAACCTCTACCGGACCAGAATAATACATTCGAGTGCAACTTCTCCCAGGGGAGTTCCTCCTGCGGCGCTTGTGGTACCTTATAAGCCTCTCACATTGTACATTCAGTGGCCGCTACAATCGTTTGTATTGCTTTGCCTCCCGCTGCTGCCTCAGATCCGTGCGACTTAACAGTGAATTCACCTGCGCACTCTGTTTTGAACCCCGTTGCCTTAAACACTTAAACATGCTGTTTGTGTCCAGTGCTTTTACTATCTCCGAAAAGGGAGTACAATCTGTGTAAAACAGTCCAACACGATTGACAACAGACTTGAGGAAACCGTAGAATCACACTGTGTACTTTTTTCTCAAAGTTCATAATACAAACCTTTATTGAGTTATTTCATTGAACTATCGGCTTCATTTTCCTGTATCGTCGTGACTGAAACCACTGTACAGTACAAGAAACCAATAAAGCTTTGTGTTATGAATTCTGTTCTGTTGACAACTGCCGAAAGAAAATAATACAAATTATGTTCTACGTTGCAGCAGAAACTCTCCTTCCGTATTACAGACAGGTGTACCTTGGCGTGGATTGAACACTTGGTATTCAACGAAGAAGTTCAATAGAGTTTACCTATTCCGGCGAATAAGTTACTTTGATTACGAGCCTCTGGAGTTCCAATTGAGACTGAAATACCTACTGAAATCAGTTTGTTTGCTATTCACTATTGTTATAGTCATCAGTACTAAAGTTGGTAATATATATGCAGTTCCCCAGCTTTCCTCTTTACCATAACCACTGTATCGTAAATCACCAATGACCTTTTTTTCTTTTTGGCAGTCTTCTGACAAGTATGATGCTGTCCACCAAGACTTCCTCTCGTGAACCAGCCTTTCACATCAGAGCTATAATTACACCCAAAGCATTGAAAATTTATTTGTATGTATTCCAACATGTCTCTTCCTACAGTGTTGGTCTTGTGTGAATCTAAACATTGACGCATAAGAAAATCGCAAAACCTAGAGGATGGTGTGGGCCGTAAACGAAACTTGGTAGGAGTGTTTCTTTATGAAGACTGTTCAAATTTCGCCCCAGTGGCGTAAGAGTGACGTTACTACCGCCCCTATGTCGATCCAAATCAGGTTTTTTTATTGTAAAAATACAGCAACCAGCCACTTTTTAAAGCGTTTTATTTACGCCAATATGCATTTCTGGTTTGCACCCATCTTCAGCTGGCAAATTACATGGATCTTCAGTAACTACAGTAGTACAATCTCGACAGCAGTTTGGATGCTGCAGCAGGCCTGTGCAAAAGCAACGATTGCAATCATTTACTTCAATTTCGCGAGTTTAAAGTTACGCACTATCAGTTGTTCACTTTACTTACATTCTCCTCTCCTTGTTTTTTCTTGGCTTTTCTTCTTTCTTGCAACAACACAAACACTTTTTATCACGTATTTTACACAGGCGCACTGCGTTATCCGCCATGTTGTCGACTGACAGTTTTTGTTTACATACAAATGGTTTATCTATGGACAGAGTTATATTTTTCTTATTTTTTTTTTCGAAAGTTTCGAGGTTATAAGATAAGCTACTGTTTTCTAAACATTGACTTGGGTGACAGACGTATTCTAAGTACAATGCACACAATTTTTTTTTGTAGTATTGAAGATGCTAAAGTAACATAACACATTTATACAACGCAGTAATTCATACATTTACAATATAACAAAGATACAATTAAGATTTTTATGTTTTTTACTATTACCTGCATTTCTTAGGTTTATATTAGATTATGTTATTACTTGATTGTGCTTAGTGAGTGGTTGGATAAGTAGAGTGTGGAAGTTTTTCAGAAATATTCGGTTTGGTAGCTCTGTTTGGTCGTTAAGTATGTCAGAAGGGGGTGCATGTTTATGTGAATAAATTTCGATTTCTTCTAGGAGGTTCATTCTTTTTCCTTTGTTGGCTAGGTGGAGGACTTGTAGGTTATGGGATATGTTAAGAGACATATGTTTAGAAAACAGTAGCTTATCTTATAACCTCGAAACTTTCGAAAAAAAAATAAGAAAAATATAACTCTGTCCATAGATAAACCATTTGTATGTAAACAAAAACTGTCAGTCGACAACATGGCGGATAACGCAGTGCGCCTGTGTAAAATACGTGATAAAAAGTGTTTGTGTTGTTGCAAGAAAGAAGAAAAGCCAAGAAAAAACAAGGAGAGGAGAATGTAAGTAAAGTGAACAACTGATAGTGCGTAACTTTAAACTCGCGAAATTGAAGTTAATGATTGCAATCGTTGCTTTTACACAGGCCTGCTGCAGCATCCAAACTGCTGTCGAGATTGTACTACTGTAGTTACTGAAGATCCATGTAATTTGCCAGCTGAAGATGGGTGCAAACCAGAAATGCATATTGGCGTAAATAAAACGCATTAAAAAGTGGCTGGTTGCTGTATTTTTACAATAAAATATCATAATCCACAGCCACGGAGCTCAACAGTCCAAATATAATGGACACATTGTTAAATCAGGTTTGTTTTGAATACTAACGGTCGCGAGCATTAGTTACCTTTGAGACTGGGAATAGTAAGTTAATGTTAGTTAAGAATGCCCTAAGGGCACCAAAGACACCAGTATCAAAAGTCACTGACTTTGACAGTACACATGATGAAAGTGATTTAACATAGAGACACACGGAATTCACCTTTGCTCAGCAGGTTGTGTAATAGAGCTACGAGAAGCTGGATGTTCCTTTTGCCATACTGCAGAAAGACGCGACAGGAAAGCATCCACTGTACTTGACTGCTGGCAGCGGTGGCAACGAGAATGTAACGGTCGCCAGGAGGCCGGCCTGCGGACTGCCTAGCGGCAGTAACCCGATGGAAGACCAACGTGTTCAGCGCATGGCCCCGACGCATCGTAATGCGTCTACAGCAGCAATTTCTGCAGTGGTTGGTACACAATGATCTGTCACAAATCGTTTACTTCAAGGAGAGCTCAGAACCAGACGCCCTGTAGCGTGCATATCACTGAACCCAACCCACCGCCACTTGCGACTTCAGTGGTGTCAAGCGAAACCTCATTGGAGGGTAGGGTGGAGGTCTATTGTGTTTTCTGAGGAAAGCTTGTTCTGCCTCGGTGTCAGTGCTGGCCGTGTATAGGATAGAAGGAGGCCAGCTGAGCGCCTGCAACCGATCTGTCTGCGTGCTGCACACACTGGGCCTATACCTGCAGTTACGGTCTGGGGTGTGATATCGTATGACGGCAGGAGCACTATCGTCCTTTTCCCAAGCACCCTGACAGCAAAGTTACACGTGAATCTTATGATTCGAACTGTCGCGCAGGCGTTAATGAATATCAGTCCATGGGCTGTTTTTCAACAGGGTAACGCTCGCTCTCATGCAGCTACTGCAACCGAACATCTTTTACAGAGCGTCGACATATTACCGTGGCCCACTTGATTACCAGATCTCTCTGCAATCAAGCACATAGCGGACATCACCGGACGACAAATCCAGTATGATATGCAAACGGCAATAACCGTTCCTTTGTTGACCGACCAAGTGCAACAGGGTGCCCTTCCATCCTTTCTTGTGCAGGAAGTGCTGAGTACAGGTGAATTCCGTGCGTCTCCATTCTAAATCACTTTCATCATTTATATTACCTAATGATCAGACATGTTGTGTCGTATTGGCTGATTGTGTGGAAACCGTGATCTTTGGTAACCGATAAACCGAGATAGGCTTTACAGAGAAGAAACAGAATGACAACCCATACACCGACGTCCGGAACCTCTACAACGCAAGTGAACCTGATGTAGCGTACATGATCTACATCAAGGTGTACATATAGAAATTTTAATTTTTTTCCGTTTCATCTTAGTTATTCTCTGTACGATCATCGATTATCTATGAGGCCTAACAACTTCGTTTTGCATGCACGTGATTTATTATGTACGTTCTCTATATTGTGACATGCTGCAGCTGTGAACGCTTTACTTCTCAGTATGGACATAGATGTAATCTCACACATTCTTCAGCTCTGTGTATTAAGATATTAATTTTGAGATATGACGTTAAATGCGTCGCTTAGCACTATTGTACCGATTATACGGTATAAATATTTATGTTCTGACCACGAAATACGTCCCAAAAACTATAGTAAGCTGTGTTTACCAGCTATTATGTGAGACACTCACTTGTGTATATAAGTTCACATGTCTGTCACACAACTGTTAGTCTAAGACAAAGACATACTCTCAAATTTTATCGAAAGTACTGTAAGATTATTGTACTTCCGTTGTATATACATGAATATCATGTTCTAGCTCCTTTTTATTTGTGGTGTGCCGCTATGTCTTCAAGATGCAATTGAAATTAGGCAGTGCCCGTAATTAGTGGTGAAAATAAAATATTTCAGACACTGCCTGCCTTAACTGATGTATGGGAGCGACGGTACGTCCAAATTAGATTTGACCGTTGGCAATTTTCAGCCATATTCTTCTACAATTGTATTCCAGTCGCGTTAAGAACTTTAGGAAATGCTTAGCTTAAGGACCTAATAAGAGACATGTAAACTATGAGAGTGCGCTGGTGTTACTTGATTAAGTTCCTCTAGAAGACAGTACAAACGCGAGGCGCGTTTAGTAATTAGTACAATATGTTTTTTCTTGGCCCGTTTCGGATGAAGCAATGTCGAATTTGCTGTAGGTCATCGCGGAATATTCAAGTATGTTACATCCATTGGATAGTAAATTCAATAAATAATGTATAAAGTATAGAAAAAGTGACATTAAAAATTAACAAACAATATTTTTAAACGTATGAAAGTGAACGAATTCTATTGTATGGATATTTTGTTCAAAAAATGGCTCTGAGCACTATGGGACTCAACTGCTGAGGTCATTAGTCCCCTAGAACTTAGAACTAGTTAAACCTAACTAACCTAAGGACATCACAAACATCAATGCCCGAGGCAGGATTCGAACCTGCGACCGTAGCGGTCTTGCGGTTCCAGACTGCAGCGCCTTTAACCGCACGGCCACTTCGGCCGGCGGATATTTTGTGTAATTACGTCAGATATTAATTATGTGAAAGACCATCAAAGAGGTGTAGATGCAGACATATAAGAATTGCTGTCATTGTAAACGGTGTATAAACAGCAACTCACAATTAGAGTCTCTATCTATTGATCTTAAATGCTGGTTTGCTTTTGATTTTGTTGCTCATGTATCGAGCTACTTTTGTTTAATTTTTTTATAAGAGCGATAGTTCTTACCTGAAGTTATTGGTCGGTATTGTAGTAAATGTACTATGGTTACGTTTCTTAATACATTGTAAAGCAATATTGAACGTACATGTATCCATTTATGGGATAACAACCTCCATTTGCCACTTATTTCCGATCTTACAACACTTTACCACACCTGCTGCGGAGGCGAAAAGAATTACCACTGACCAATTGATCTGCCATAACGAGGACTTTTTTAATTTATGTTTATTGAAAACGAACAGCCCAACGGCAGGAGCAACAAATGCTTAAAATATGGAATAAGAGAGCTTGTCGTGTACAACATTTAAACACAAAAAAATGTGATTTAAATACGAGAATTGACGAAGTAGAAAAGAGTAAAATATACGACCCTGGTTTGATCGTATTAAACTGCGTAAGTAATTGACATTTCAATTCCAGTATCAGTCATCCAACATTTCTTAGAAGAGATTTTATTGCCTATAAGTAGATGTGCTTTGTGGTAGATAAAAGTACATATACCTAAACAAACTTCTGCATTACCTCGGTTCCGAGAGTGCCAGAAACTGTACGGAAAATTGTAATAGAGAACAAACGTAAACATCCTTTCCTTCCTTTTTATTGGTCATGAAAACCACACATTGCGTGTTGTACCACCATACAGCGAGATCTTAAGAAGTGGTGTCCAGATTGCCGTACAGACCGGTATCTCTAGTACCCAATAGTACGTCCTCTTGCATTGATACATGCCTGTATTCGTCGTGGCATACTATCCACAAGTTCATCAAGGCACTGTTGGTCTAGATTGTCCCACTCCTCTACGGTGATTCGGCGTAGATCCCTCAGAGTGGTAGGTGGGTCACGACGTCCATAAACAGCCCTTTTCAATCTAACCCAGACATGTTCGATAGTGAAACTTCCTGGCACATTAAAACTGTGTGCCCGACCGAGACTCGAACTCGGGACCTTTGCCTTTCGCACACTCTCGGGCACACAGTTTTAATCTGCAAGGAAGTTTCATATCAGCGCACACTCCGCTGCAGAGTGAAAATCTCATTCTGGACGCATCCTCAGGCTGTGGCTAAGCCATGTCTCAGCTGTATCTTTTCTTTCATGAGTGCTAGTTCTGCAAGGTTCGCAGGAGAACTTCTGTAAAGTTTGTAAGGTAGGAGACGATATACTGCCAGAAGTAAAGCTGTGAGGACCGGGCGTGAGTCGTGCTTCGGTAGCTCAGATGGTAGAGCACTTGCCCGCGAAAGGCAAAGGTCCCGAGTTCGAGTCTCGGTCGGGCACACAGTTATAATCTGTCAGGAAGTTTCATATCAGCGCACACTTCGCTGCAGAGTGAATATCTCACTCATGTTCGATATTGTTCATGTCTGGAGAACACGCTGGCCACTCTAGTCTAGCGACGTAGTTATTCTGAAGGGAGTCATTCACAATATGGGGCAAGATGGGGGGCTCGGATTGTCGTCCGTGCCTTGCCAATATGCTGCCGATTAGGTTGCACTATCGGTCGGGGGATGGCATTCATGTATCGTACAGCCGTTACGGCCCCTTCCATGACAATCAGCGGCGTTCGTCGGCCCGACACAATGCCACCCCAAAACAGCACGGAACCTACACTCGCTGTACAGTGTGGCTAAGGCGTCCAGCGTGACCGAGTTGCCCCCACAGACGTTATAACACTACTACGTACGTTATGCCAAATATGACGTTAACGGGAGTATCGAACATGGATTTCGTGATTATGGCAGTTAACAGAAAGCTGAGACTTTAATTTTATAAGTAATGAAAGTAGTAAAGTTCACGTAAATGAAATAATAAACTGTAGCCAGCCTAATAAAACACAATACCTTCAGACATAAAGTTTAAAGAGAAATCAACGTAGATTACTGAATTTACTTTTGTTAATGCTCCTTTTTAAACAGGCAATGCATACACACAACTACTGGACGAACTGAGCAAGGGATAGCAGTAGTTATCATCTGCATAAAATTGGCATTCACAAAAAAGATAAATGGCACTTCACTCCTACTCATAATAATTGATATCTCAATCCTTAATTGATTCAGCATCAAAATGTTACCAAAACCATCACGAGACTAAAATGATGCGTAACCAGAGTCCTGGTTTAAACTAACACACAAACACACACACACACACACACACAAACACACACACACACATACACTACAAATGCAGATAAATAATACTGTACAAACACTTTTTACCCTCTCTCATTTATGGAAATGCTTCAGATTTCCTTGGCAAAAAACAATTTTTAGTTTAATTTTCTCATAATGGAAAAGAATATAGTGGGGGCCCATAAACTTTCATTTACTCTATAGGCCAATTCTGTAACAATTTTAGAGACAAACTGCATTACATTAATATGGTTTCTAAACCCACTTGAACTTGTTTATGTTTCAATACTATATAGCAATTTACTGAATTAATATTTTCAAATACAACTTCAGAAATTAGTTACTAGTAATAGTCGCAACGAAGTTAAGTTTCATGAAATTTCAAATTTTGTACATCTTTTTTTACCCGCGAAGAAGGTGATTTAACTAGCATCATTTATACACTCTGTCACTGAAACTTTGGCACATTCAAAGTGGAAACAATTCAGAAACAGGATACTCGGTCTTTAGCACGTTTAGGATAGAGCCCCGCATGGGTTTCATGATCAGAGCAACTTAAAAGTTCAAACACATATTTTTATTACTGAAATTATTATTGAAAGAAACACACAAATATAGTGCTCCATACTATTATACGTAACTGATTTCCCGAAGTTAGCGGAGCAGTGGCGAAACAGTGGTGGCAAGCACGTGGCGGCCAAGTGGTCACATCTCTTGCTGTTTAAGGCTCTTTACCAATTTCTTCTTGGCTACGTATTAATTATTTTGGTGTAATTCCATAATACAAGAGCACCATATTAAGTGAAAACCACATCCCGGGCAATTTCAACATAAATCGACTTCTGTGTGCCTCACTTGGCACCCACCGTGTTTACTGTACAACTGCTGGCCACTGTCGGCGTAATATGCTCTCTCTCTCTTGCCGCCAAGATTGACCGCCAATATCACATTTTCCCACGGGTCAGTCCCGTTCCGTAGCGGAGTGGGTTCCCTAAGTCTTTTAAGTTATATCATACAATTTCCGTGAGTATGAAGCAGTATTTGTTTTTTAAAAACAGTCATAATTTACAAAATTTCATTATTGCTCAACATTTTGTAAGTTAATATATTACATATATTCCAAATATCAACTTCCCTTACACAACTCAATGAACTTAATCAGTAAAGAACAACCACTTCATGGTCACATACATAGAATTACTTAGTGTAAACTACTGACAATCGATACTGGTGTCACAACGTCTCCGGCGTTTGTCTGGTTGAAGGTATATGCGACACTCATCGGTGAAGAGAACGAGCTGCAATTCTGAGCGGTCCATTCGGTATGTTGTTGGGCCCTTCTGTATCGCGTTGCATGGTGTCGTGGTTGCAAAGATGGACCTCACCATGGACGTCGAGAGTGAAGCTGCGCATCATGCAGCCTATTGCGCACAATTTGAGTCGTAACACGACGTCCTGTGGCTGCAGCAAAAACGTTATTCAACATGGTGGCATTGCTGTCAGGGGTCTTCCGAGCCATTATCCGTTGGTAGCTGTCATCCACTGCGGTAGTAGCCGCCGGTCTGCCTGAGCGGGGCATGTCATTGACATTTCGTGTCTCCCTGTATCTCCTCCATGTCTGAGCTACATCGCTTTGATACACTCCGAGACAGCTGGACACCTCTTTCCTGGAACAATGTAAAAATGCGGACGCGATCGAACCGCGGTATTGACCGTCTTGGCACGATTGAACGACAGAGCCGCGTACCTCCATCCTGAAGGAATCACTGGAATTGATCGGCTGTCGGACCCCCTCCGTCTAATAGGCGCTAGTCATGCATGGTTGTTTACATCTTTGGGCGGGTTTAATGAGATCTCTGAACAATCGAAGCGATTGTGTCTGTGATACAATATCCACTATAAACGTCTGTCTTCTGGTGTTCTGGGAACCGGCGTGATACAAAACTTTTTTTCATGTCCTTATATGAGTTACAGAACCTAAATATATTAAGTGCAACAGTATAGCTTATGTATTTGTTTTTTATTAGCTGCCACGAAATAAGAACCAGTTAGTCTGCGAATGTGTTAGCTATACTCTGTGAATTTTCACCACTTGCAGGCGATATTAATACGAACAACGCACACAGCACCGACTCTGCACTTCTAACACATCAAATATCTTAACACTACTTTTTGTACCTTAGACACCACACGCTTCAGCCGCTATAGTTCTTGAAATTCCGTTAGATGGCGGCGCTGTACGTAGCATTCAAAGTGGCGTCTATAAACGGAGGTGCGTTACAAGTAGAGAGGCATCATTGAGTTGGCTCAAAATATTGTAGGTGCTTGCAGAGCGTCTGCCATAGACTTCACAGTGAACAAAAGCACGGTGAGTTGTTGGGCGAGGCGTCTGTGATCAACACAAAGAGGTCGCGCAGACCTGTCCGATCTCCTGCATGACGGCCGGTCGCAGAAAGTTGCGCTGCGCTCAGGAAACTAAAGAAAAAGTTTCAGGGTGTTCGTCGCCACAAAAATTGCAAAAAACTTCTTCTCCATCACAACACAAGGCCTCACACAAATCTGTGTACCCTAGAAGCTCATAAAACATCAATGGGCTCTTTGTGACCCACCCTCCATCTCTGATCCCGCACCTGCCGACTTTTGTCTGGTCCAATGAAGGACGCTCTAAACGGGAAGCTGTGCATCGATAAGCAGGAGGTACTGATTAAACAAGGCATTGGTTACAACGAGTGGAGTGGTACCATCAGGGCATACAGGCCCTTCGAGTGAGGAGGCGTAAGGGCACTGCGTTAAAAAGTTATACTGAAAATCACGGTTTTTGCTGCAAAAAGAGCTTAGCACAGTATGGTGTATTGAAATCCTGAATAAAACGAACCTGCTTCCAGAACAAAAAGTGTTGCATTTTTCGCAAAAATGAATTGCGTTAATCCTCACAGGTACTGCTTAGGAGCAAATTCGATACTTGAACTCGTGACGTAAAGTAGTGATAATTGTTCTGTGGGTGAATGGAGTTACGAAAGCCTAACGCTAAGAATAAAGGAAACGGGTAACTGCCAAGAGGGAAATGTTAATGAGTAAGGTATGAAGCACGTCTGAAAGAGTTTTTAAAAACGACACCTTTTTCCGCTTCTCCGATTACATCACGATGGCGAGAAGAGCGGAATTTACGTAACTGTGCCACAGCCGGCAGCTCGCTAATTTCTCATCGAGTCACCTGAAAACAGTTGTAACGTGTTGGGGCCGGCCAGGTGGGGTCGCTGAACAAAGCGAAATAATGAACTTCAGCTCAGACGTTGGCCGCTGCCACGTTGCGCGGGGAAGCGCAACTTCAATTTTTGCGCCGGCCGTCTAGAAAAACAGAAGACACCGGCTGGGAGCCGAGCGGCAAGAATTGTTCCCTGGAGCGCGGCCGCTTCCAGGTCGGTCAGACGGAAGGCAGGCCGGCTTGAAAGCGAGAAACAAGTGACGGCGCTCTGCGGTGGGCAGGCTGGGCGATGAGTTTTGTGCGCCCGCTCCACAGAGGAAAATGTACGAAATGAATTTTGAATTCAGTTCTAATTCTATAGACGTCCCTCGGGCATTTGCATCTGAATGTGAAAAGGAAATGAGTGCTGCCGCGAACTAGGGGGCAGACAGTGGGGGCTGAGTTCGTCAACTAAATAATTGGTTATTTGCGGGGGTGAAGAGTTCGCCCGTAGTGCAGTCGGCTCCATCTGACCACTGGTGGGAAGAATTGAGCAGCACTGAGCCAAGCTCTCGTTCATTTACCGAATTCAGAAACGCATTATGACTTTTGTACTTCATGCTACCGAGTGCTAAGTAATCGGGAGATAGTAAAGTACGTTCTTACGATTAATTCCTTTAATTTTACGTTCACATAGTTCGTTGTCGATTCTGAAATGGTATAGTGACGATCGTTTAGTGATGATTATGGAGACGAAATGTTATCTAACAACTGAAAATTGACTGATTTCGTGAGTATAACTGACTTCGATTTCAGTATTATATACATAAGCAGTTAGTTACTTAGTTATACGTTCTACAGATAATTTGAACGATTTCCTTTATCGAAATAATTACAGGATAAGAACATACGATTGGTGTGTGAATACATATTCTTTTAATTCTACTCCTTCAATTACACTTAAAAAATTTTCTTTTTTTTTCATTTTTCGTGATGTATCAGTTTTTAACTAGAAATTTATGAGTGGACTAGAAGAAGTTGTCCAGGGGAAACGATATTAGGTTAGATTTAGAACTTGCTTTGCTTACTGAGATTTTATTTTATTGGGCAAATGAGAAAAAATTAGTTTGCTATATGTTGAACTATTTCCTAATCCTCCGATAATAAAGGTCATTTTGCTTGTAGTGTTGCAGGTATGTATATCACTGTTTTCAAATTCTGGTGGACTGTTTACGACAAACTTCATTTGTGAACAGGTACAGTGCAGTGGTACCGTCGAAACGTCTAACTCCTTCAAGTGATACCTACATGACGACCGTGGGTGAACATCACATAAAACTTTTACTGCTCCCTTTTGTACATACAGAGCTTCCTTCCTAATTCGTGAGCTATCCCACAAAATTAACCCATAAAATTTTATAAATGGAAATGTGCAAAATATGTCAGGACGTTCATTCCTTTGTTTCCAAGACTAGCGATTACACGAAGAGCAAAAGTAGCTCAACTCTATACTCCGAGAAGCTCAGTAACATGCTCCTTCTGTTTCAAGTTTTCCTCATTATATACATCCAGATATTTGGAGCTTTCTATCCTGTTACTTAATTCTGTGCGTGCTACACCAATTTGTGGTATGACTGTGTTTTTGTACCGAAATGAATGTAGTGCTTTAGTCCAAATTTAGGGAGGGTCCAGTTTCAGAGACCCACTCATTAATTCATGAAAAACATCGTTCAAAATCTCTTCTGTGGCTTTCACTCCATTGGGATTTATTACACCTTCATCGTCTGCAAGAAG
Organism: Schistocerca cancellata; assembly: GCF_023864275.1. NCBI lineage: Eukaryota > Metazoa > Arthropoda > Insecta > Orthoptera > Acrididae > Schistocerca > Schistocerca cancellata. Next base: position 265,023,444 of record NC_064634.1, read on the forward strand.
TACAAATTCTGCTTTTTGAATGACAATTGGGAGGTCTTTCACATAGATAAGGAACAGGAGTGGGCCAAAAATTGCAACCTGAGGGTCTCCCTCTGTGATATCTTTTCAGTCAGTAAAATTTTCTACTCTTCCAATTTCGTATTATACACTTATCGTTTTGGATTTTGTTTGTTATGTATGGTTCAAACCAGCTGTGTGTAAAGCCACCAATTCAACGAAACTTGTGTGTTACATGATGTACATTTTATATTAAAACAATCGTCTTGGTGTAGTCTGTGCTCTTCCTAAAGATATTATATTTCATTGTTACGAAAACATTATTATTCTGGCGAACAAATGAAGAAGCCATCAGTCCTGAGGACGAGCAAACTTTTTCCCTTGTTCGGTTTTTGAACGCCCTTTATGTGGAACTAAGTCTATCGCAGGCAGACAGAAATGTAGACGAAAGTGAACGAACAGATTATGTATTGGTGTGCTCGTTAAGATATTAAATATATTGTGCTAACATAGGTATAATTTAAGGTCGAAGGTGACCATTAGTAGTTACGAATCGATTGGTTCTCTCATGTCAATTGTAGGCATGGATGCAAAATTATTCCTGACCACAGAGAGGTATTGGAAGAATGACACCATCTTAATACAAGAACACTTATCAAAGGTGCATGGGGGCTTAATTAAATAAACATGATTATGCAAATAATTTTTACTGTCTGTCCGGTTACGCAGTCTCGTAACCGGTTGGCCCTGACCATTATTTGTACGCAATCTGACTGCATAGAATAACAACAAGAAATGAAACAAAACTTCCGTTAACACAATTAATTAATTAAGTCCCCAGCAACTATAAAACCTAGGAAACAACAAAACACAAGTGTAGCTGTTCTGTGTGTGGAAGTGTGATTCAACGTACACATCTGGCACGGTTCTTCCTCAATAAGACCAGATATTTTAAATACCATTTACACTGAATTAATTAAATAAAACTGAAATACTATAATTGCACATAGAAACCACAATACAGTCTGATACAAGAACACGAGCCAGATGCTTGTTGACTGAACTTGTTACCAAGAGGCATTATTGTTTAAGACTTTGAAATAATAAAAAAAAGTAATTTTTTTTACCTTCATATATATTGACGAAAAGTACACTCTAGTCCATCAAAGCAATATGACAACATCTGAACAAGCACTCTCCATGGGATATTCTCAACAACGACACGCTACTGCAACATCTCCACAAGCACTCTCAACCACCGCCTCTCGACAAGAACTCACTACCACCGCTTCTGAACAAGCACTCTCCATGGGATATTCTCAAAAACGACACGCTACTGCAACATCTCCACAAGCACTCTCTACCACCGCTTCTGAACAACTACTGCCTGTGGAGGCGGCTGAATAATACTCTTTGGCGCAATCTCTGGCGCTGTGACTCAGTGTAGCCACCTTTCAAAGGTAGCATATATCAATAAATTCTGTAATAATAAGTGCTTTTGGTTCAGTGTATTGACAGTTAAGTAATACAAGTTTGCCGTTCTATTTCAAGTACCTATCAACACTTCGCCTAAATTCCATTTTAAAATTGCCACTTACTGTGTGGAAAATTAACTACAATGAATGCTTCGGTTGTGTGGTTCATTAAAGTAAGAAAATAGAGATAAAGTTGATGGGACGTATTGTTGCAGTACCTTATTAAACTTTATTAGTTTTCAGTCAATTATTAAAAATCTCAAGATTTAAGTAACTTCAGTGTAATGGTAATTCCTAACTTAATTTTGTATTTGGAAAGTTGGTAATGTTTGGAAAGCACGTAAATTGTGATCTGTTTTTTTTTTTTTATTCGTGTACAAAAATTAATAATAAAATTTCTGGAAATATAAATTAATTTTCTATTCTAAGTAGTACAAACAGACTTAGTTTCGAAATTCGTCATTTCAGTACGTGGTGACCGGCATTAGCAAGAAGATTGATTTGTGTTCAAGAAGAACCGTCTTAAGCTGAATTAGTATTGGTTTCTGTCCCAGCGGCAGTGATACCATGATGACTTAGGGGGATATATTAACAATTGGACGATAATAACAGGTAATAGTGAGATGAAAAGGATACTTCTATTCTGGAGACAATGAGCACTAATTTGTCCACTAAATTCTCCATAAGAAGTATGAAAACCTAGTTAATTTTCAGACACGTACACAGGCGCTTACTGTTACTGATACAGTTTAATTGATTGCAAATTAATGTTCAAGTGCAAAATTACTGTTTTTAGTGACGTGTCCAAAATTATACGTCACGAAAAACAGTTAAGGGTCCAGCTAGTTAATACAGCTTAATAGACTGACCAGACACTCGTAATAAAAGACAGTAAAAGAACACAGAACTACGAATAGCACTGAATGTCTAGTTATACGGAGATATTTTGTACAAATATCCAAACGTTTGACTGTCACATCACCCAATCAGTCATGATGATGGAAAAGTCCTAGATTAATCTCTATATGTAAAAAGCAATGTACCGACTGATTCCAGAATGAGATTTTCACTCTGCAGCGGAGTGTGCGCTGATATGAAAGTTTCATACCGACTGATTGACTGACTGCCTGACTGATCATCGGAAAGCCCAAACTGCTAAGGATAGAAATCAGAGATTTGGAGAAGGTGTGGATCTTTTACTGTAGGCGTCGTTAAGAACGGATTTTTTAAACTCCAATCCTAAGGGCTTTAAACTGGGTGTGAAGGTTATTTAAAAAATTGTTGCAATAAGGCAATTTTGAAGCTAGACCTACGAAAACTGGTATTTTGTTTCTCTGTCAGAAAAGAAGAAATACGTGTTTCAACATTTCTGGAAATTTAACACTGTTCTTTTTTTGGTCATCAGTCCGAATACTCGTTTGATGCAGCTTTCTACGCTACTCTATACTGTTCCATACTGTTCGAGCCTCTTTATCTTCGAATAAGTACTGCAACCTACATCTCTCCAAATCTGCTTACTGTATTCATCTCTCGGTCTCCCTCTGCGATTTTTACCCCACACTTCAATCAGATACTAAACTGGCGATCCATTGATGTTTCAGAATGTGTCCTATCAGCCGATACCAACTTCTGATCCAGTCGTGCCTCAAATTTCTTCTGTCTCAATTCTGTTCATTATCTCTTCATTCGTTACGTGATCGACCCATTTAATCTTCAGGATTCTTCTGTACCACCCTGTTTCTGAAGCTTCTATTACCTTTGTACCTAAAATGTCAATGATCCAAATTTCACTTCCATACATGACTACACTCCAGATAAATACCTCCAGATAAGACTTCCTCCCACTTAAGTCTCTATTCGATGTTAATAGATTTCCCTTCGTCAGAAATGCTTTTATTGCCATTGCCAGTTTAAATTTTTTATCCTCTCTACTTCGGCCACCATCAGTTATTCTGCAACCGAAATAGCAAAACGCATCTACTACTTTCAGTGTATCTGATTCCCTTAGCATCACATGATTTAATTCGACTACATTCCAATATCCTTGTTTTGCTTTGTTGATATTTATCTCATATCCTCCTTTCAAAAAAACTGTCCACTCCTTTCAGCTGCTCTTCCAAGTCCTTTTTTTGTCTCTGATAGCCGGACGCTGTGGCCGAGCGGTTCTAGGCGCTTCCGTCTGGAACCGCGTTACCGCTAAGGTCGCAGGTTCGAATCCTGCCTCGGTCATGGATGTGTGTGATGTCCTTATATTAGTTAGGTTTTAGAAGTTCTAAGTTCTAGGGGACTGATGACCTAAGAGGTTAAGTCCCATAGTGCTCAGAGGCATTTGAACCATTTTGTCTCTGATAGACTTAGCATATCATCGGTAAACCTCCAAGTTTTTCTTTCTTCTCCCTGAGCTTTAATTCCTAATCCAAATTTTTATTTGGTTTCTTTTACTGCTCGTTTAGCGTGCAGATTGAGTAACATTTGGATACGCTTCAATCTTGTCTCACTCCGTTCTCATCCACCATTTTCCTTTGATGCCCCTCGACTCATTCTTCTTGAAGTCTCATTCATCTCGAATGCGTTTTGACATGGCTGATTACCCCAAGGCTGGTAGTAGTTCTGAAGGAATGTAATCTCTCAGCTCATTTAGGGTTTTGTCAAATCCTTCTCGCAGTATCGTATCTTCTATCTCATCATCGTCTACGTCAGCTTCTCTTTCTATAATATTGCTGTCAAGTTCATGTCCCTCATATAGGCCCTCTATATACTCCTTCCACCTTTCGTCTTTCCCTTCCTTCTTAGGACTGGTTTTTCCAACTGAGCTCTTGATATTCATACAGCTGCTTCTCCTTTCCCCGAAGACCTCATAATTTTCCTTAGATGGTGTCTATTTTTCCGCTATTGAAATACGCTTCTAAATTTTTACAACTGTTCTCTAGGTATTCCTGCTTAGCCACTTTGCACTTCCCGACCATTTCCCTTTAACACTACAGGGGTGAGACAGTTGGTGAAAGATTTTTTTGAAAATACGTTGTTATTAAAGAACTACATCTATGACCACTGGTGTTTGACTTCTCGGTTACAAGTAAGAAATACGTATTTCAGCGTTTCATGGAAATTGAACCGCTAATGGGGTAAAATATGGGATCACATTTTTTAGGGAGATATTTTGTTATGAAAATATTTTATAGCTAAATCTATGAAAATTTCATGTGGTTTCTCAGAAAAAAAACAAATCTGTGTTTCAGTGTTTCTGTTTTTGGAAATTCACCCCCAATGTGGGTGAAATGGGGAATGAAAATTTATATGAAACTATTTCACTGTGCAAGCATTTCTGAAGCTAAATCTATGAAAATTTGTATATGTCTTCTTCGTTAGAAATAAAACAAATTCATGTAATTGTTTTTGCAAATGCAACCCCTAAGGGCATGAAATGTGGTGGGACTGATTCACTCACTCATCGTCGCCCAGCCCAAACAGCTAACGACAGAAACCTGAAGTTTGGAGAGAGTGTGGACCTTATACGAGGTGCATTCAAGTTCTAAGGCCTCCAATTTTTTTTCTCCAGACTGGAAAGAGATAGAGACATGTACATTGTTTTAAAATGAGGCCGCGTTCATTGTCAATACGTCCCAGAGATGACAGCACCGTACGGCAGATGGACTTTTACCGCCAGCGGCGAGAATGAGAACTATTTTAAATTTTAAAATGGCGACGTTTTCCTTACGTCAACAGCGTGCAATCATTCGTTTTCTGAATCTGCGTGGTGTGAAACCAATTGAAATTCATCGACAGTTGAAGGAGACATGTGGTGATGGAGTTATGGATGTGTCGAAAGTGCGTTCGTGGGTGTGACAGTTTAATGAACGCAGAACATCGTGTGACAACAAACCGAAACAACGTCGGACTCGCACAAGCCGGTCTGACGACATGATGAAGAAAGTGGAGAGAATTGTTTTGGGGGATCGCCGAATGACTGTTGAACAGAGAACCTCCAGAGTTGGCATATCTGTGGGTTCTGTGCACACAATCCTGCATGACGACCTGAAAATGCGAAAACTGTCATCCAGGTGGGTGCCACAAATGCTGACGGACGACCAAATGGCTGCTCATGTGGCATGTTGCCAAGCAATGTTGACGCGCAACGACAGCATGAATGGGACTTTCTTTTCGTCGGTTGTGACAATGGATGAGACGTGGATGCCATTTTTCAATCCAGAAAAAAAGCGCCAGTCAGCTCAATGGAAGCACACAGATTCACCGGCACCAAATAATATTTCGGGTAACCGCCAGTGCTGAAAAAATGATGGTGTCCATGTTCTAGGACAGCGAGGGCGTAATCCTTACCCATTGCGTTCCAAAGGGCACTACGGTAACAGGTGCATCCTACGAAAATGTTTTGAAGAACAAATTCCTTCCTGCACTGCAACAAAAACGTCCGGGAAGGCCTGCGCGAGTGCTGTTTCACCAAGACAACGCATCCGCACATCGAGTTAACGGTACGCAACAGTTTCTTCGTGATAACAACTTTGAAGTGATTCCTCATGCTCCCTACTCACCTGACCTGGCTCCTAGTGACTTTTGGCTTTTTCCAACAATGAAAGACACTCTACGTGGCCGCACATTCACCAGCCGTGCTGCTATTGCCTCAGCGATTTTCCAGTGGTCAAAACAGACTCCTAAAGAAGCCTTCGCCGCTGCCATGGAATCAAGGCGTCAGCGTTGTGAAAAATCTGTACGTCTGCAGGGCGATTACGTCGAGAAATAACGCCAGTTTCATCGATTTCGGGTGAGTAGTTAATTAGAAAAAAAATCGGAGGCCTTAGAACTTGAATGCACCTCTTACTATAGGCATTGTTTAAGAAAGGTTTTCCCGAAATTCGATTCCAAAGGAAGTGAAATATGGGATGAAAGGCTTTTTGAAAGAATGTGGCTATTAAGAGAATTTTGAAGGTAGACCAACGAAAACTGGTAGTTGCTTCCTCACTCAGAAAATAAAAAAATGCGTGTTTCAACATTTTTTGGAAATTCAGCCAGTAAGAGGGTTAAATAGTGCGTGGCAGTTTGAAAATAAATAATTACCAAGAAACTACGAACGGATTTTTAAAGCTACATCTGTGACAATATCTGTGTTTTAGTGTTTCTGGAAATCCACCCGCCCCCACATCAAGAGAGTGGAATATGGTATGCAAATTGTTAATAAAATATTTCGCTGCATTAAAAAGAATTTTGAATCTAATTTTTTAAATTGGTATTTCACTTCTCGGTTTGATACTAAGAAATATTTCTTATAGGATGAAAGTTGCTGTGTGAATATCTCCACAGAAACGCAAAAGGCTTGGTAAGAAAAACTTTGGTCTCCAGGTACCAGAATCGTTTTCCGGTTAGAGGTACATTATGAAAAGATCATGATTATATGGCTTTAACTAACGTGAAAAGCTTAGAAGATGTTGCAGTTTATGAAAAACATAAAAATTCGATTAAATAAAACCAAAACAGAAAAGACTCTGCAGGCCCTACAGTCTACGCGGGCAAAGCACGGCGTTAAGCTAGTGTAAGCTAATCCTTTTGAGCATAGAAGCGATGTAAGCGGAGTGGTTGAAACTGTAAGAAACAATAAAGAATCAAAAGGTTTGTGGCAGTAACTACATATTCATATCTCCTTTTTATCATAATCTTTAGCTTTGTTTTTACTTACATGATCATCCTTCTTTGCTAGTTTTGTAGTCCACACAGCTGAAATTTATTTTTACATAGGATATGGGCAGTTGACCGCAATTTTAAATTCCAGAGTGAATGAGGCTGGATGTAGTACGATCTCAAAGACTTTTCGTCTACGTCTCTATTCCGCAGGACACTCTGTTTACCAATATTTATCACTCTTCCTATTCGATTCGCGGATGGTGAGCGGGATGAAGAAAGAGAAACGCTTTTCTCTGATGAATAAAGGGAAATGCATTTCTCTGATATTTCGTTAATGGTAATTTTGGGAAATTTATGTTAGAGAAGGTAAAATGTAGCCAGACTGTCCTCGAAATGTATGCTCTTGCAATTTTCTAGGAAATGCTGACAATATGATTTTAAAAATCTAAAATATGTAACGAGTGACATTTGATTACGCTATTCTTAAAAACATGTAACGAAGTACCTCGTTTCGAACCGACAGGTCCGTCATCAGATGACCATTGACACTTAAAATTACGTACGTGCAGTGCACGCTGCTTTTCGTTTTGGCGGAAGTTCCTAGGGGTAATAGCGCCATGGAAGGTCTTGCATCATTTGACAGCACCGCTAAGTGTGTAAGGTTTCCAGCTTATTTTTGTACTCGAGGAAAGCGATGCGAGCTTTATATTTTTAGTAGCAGTGTCATATTTGACATTTTACACTGGATATTTTTCAAACGTAAGTCTTCCATAGTTCATATGCTACACCTTAGAGGTTCTGTGTACGAAGATGAGATCTTTGTTTATTGGTAGCATTGCAACGGTCACCAGATTTCTGTGGAGTGTAAGCGGGTGTTTGACATATTACTAAGCAGTATAAAAATTGCTGAAAGTGTACAGAGATAAAGATGCAGAGGATGTTCAATATTGAAAATATCATGTGATAAAGATTGATTTGGGAAGGAATAAGATATTCAGATAATGTTGTTGCTGCTTTGCTTGTTCACTCGAAATTGATGACGAGTTTGAGAAAGGTATATTTTTGGCGATTTCTCTTTATCGGTTCGGATCAGATTGTTTGATTGTCGAGACGAGATCAAGTGATATTATGTATTCACATCGCTTGCATTGAGTGTTGGAAATTCACCACTCCTTTACGCATCAGTAAGTAATTTGGTGTCAGAGTAATGTATTTTTGTACAGGTGAGATTTGTAAAGTTGATTGACACTGTTAAAAAATCATAGTTTCCATATAGTTTTTGAATACTGGTGTCTTTCAGCCATTTAATGAGTCGACATTCTACCACCGACTCCTCACGAAAATTATGTTTGGTAATTCTGTGTCGCCGCCTTGTACTTCGAGGAACACAGTGGCTACAATTATAGTTTAATGTGCTTAGCGTAGTTGCACGATCTTGCAGTGCGCTGAATTTTAATGTCCATCACGCTCGAGCTGTATCGAGTTTCCTTTGCCACTATTAAGACACCACCAAAATTTGTTAGGGGCACATTAAGGTCACAGTCAGGAAACAATTAAATCGTTGAGAGCTAAAATTGGCATTTTCAAATTAGCTGCAGGTTCAGTTTACGTGGAGATCAGTTTAGATTTCATTTACTTTGTCAAAGGAACGCAGTGTTACAGTGGAGTGCTACATTTGCGTTTGAATTGCATAATGTTTGGAAATTTGTTCTAAACGGTTAAAATGGCTCTGGGTACTATGGGACTTAACATCTGAGGTCATCAGTCCCCTAGACTTAAAACTACTTGAACCTAACTAACATCAGGACATCACACACATCCATGCCCGAAACAGGATTCGAACCTGCGACCGTAGCGGCCTCCCGCTTCCAGACTGAAGCGCCTAAAACCGCTCGGCCACACCTGCCGACTGGAATTTAGTTTAGTCAGTCGGTGTACATAAAATGACGGGGCATATTCACAGAAAAAATAGTCTATTTATACTTTCAGAATTCTATCTGTAATTTATGCAGCATATTTATTCTGTTAGCGTTGATTGTTGGAACTGCATACCACGTACTGCGACGTCCGTCACTGTAGCACTGTTTGCTTCAGTTGCCAATACAGAATTTCACAAAATAGCTTATTCTGAATACAGTTCTACGTTTTGTGGTATTTTGGTGAAAGTTAATTCAAGTGCAATTGCACAGTTTCAGATAGTTTTCCGATGCCTTTTACGAGGAAGCCTTTACATAATTACACCACTTGCGTTATTCAGGATCACAATACAGAATACAAGAAAGTTTTAAGTATAGGGAATCAGTCAGATTTAGTTTAAGTTCACAGCATCAATCAAACCTTTCCTTTTTATAAAACTGTTGCAATGTGCCTAAAACTCTGGTTTGGAGTTCCGATTATGTACACACGCTTATGCCTTCACCATGCCTCTCTGGGATGTCAGCCCTAAGTCCTGTATATCCAGACAGTTGAACAGGTGGAGAGGACACGCATGGCTTTAGCCACGTGGAAGTCTCGTTGATGGAAAATAAGACTCAGCTTCATCTAAAATTTGGACAAGGACTGAAAATTAGTGTCTACATTACTAAGTGACTAACACGGGGTGCGTCAACCTCGTCCCAGTCACACATTTCCTCTCTAACGGCTTCAAGGAGCAATAATTATTTGATCTTCCACATTTCACGTAATTATTGGCCGGCTTTAAAACAATTAAAATGCTGCTATAATCTACTCATTCAGAGGTTAATCTCATTTTCCACTTTCAACTCAGCAAGATAAGTGCGAGTATCACACCTGGAAAGTTAGTACATGTATTCAGGCAACATTACTCGTGGCACGCAAATACCTTTATTATGATTGTCCACTTATTGAGAATGAGACGACTTAGTGACTTCCAACAAACATTACAAAGAAGTTGAAACGCCCAAGACACTTTTTCTCACTGATATCGCGCACAAAATCATGAGAGGGAAAAAAGATTAACACTTACAGCAACTTCCCCGTTCTTGCAGCATGAAGCATAACTTTTAATTTATTATGTCCTTATTAGTTACTCCTTTCACAACATATTATAAGACAGATTCCACATATACCGGTGAGTGTATAATATATAACACATAGTTGAGGGGTACGACTTCATAAACAGTGATATGCGTGAAAAGCTAATCTCCGTTTAAAGCGGAACGCATATTATCCTCACTCTACTCATCCAACGTCCGACAGTTTGAGCATTTAGCAGTTTCCAAAAAACTTTCAACATATTTTCAATAACCTTCCTTAACTTTCTCTGTCTTACATTCTTAGTGCAAACTATATAACACATCTGCTAACGTCCGCCTCCGTAGCGTAGCGGTAGCGTTACCGCCTGAAACGCAGGGGGCCCGGGTTCGATTCCCGGCAGAGGACTGAGTGTTGTGTGTCTTTCATCATCACAGACTCGCAAGTCGCCGATGTGGTGTCAACTAAAGAGGACATGCAATAGGGCGGCCGAACTCCCCCGAATGGGGCCTCCCGGCCAACTATGCCATACGCTCTTTTCCTCTGCTAACAGCTCAAGATACGTTCAAATAAAGTATTAAATTGCTATAGGAATCGTTTTTAATGATTTTATTGCACGTTTATTTGACCGCTTAAATTGCTTCAACCCTCAGGACCGAGGTATCATTGGAGTATCGAATCATTGTTTGATGAGGAAATGCTCATTAGAGGAACTGCAAGATCGAGAATAGTGGTCGTCAAAATTGTTTGCACAAAAGTCAACACACACTATAGGCCAACACCTGGGGCCAAATGTGTACCGATCTTGTTGTTATTTGGTGACCTACATAAATTAATATCTTATGAGCCCCCAGTTGACTAGCTACAGTAAGGGCGCGATAAAATGGTCACCGGCCCCTTAGTATTCATCGTTAAAACTGGGCACCATTTGGAACATTTCGCGTAGACTGTTTTATATATCATATTGTTGCCACCCTCAGCGACCCCAAAGCTGTGACACTGATTTAGCTTCTTGTGCTCTCTGTCTGAGCGGGCGATTAATTAATTTTTTATTTTACGGCTTTCATTGAACAAATATTCTCATTTATAGAAAGGTTTGCACAAGTTGTTGCTATTCAGTACCACAATGCAGTTCATTCAGTTCAATAAAACGATTCCGTAGTACGGTGATTACAAAACCATTATTATTATTTATTATTATATGAATGGTGGTTTGCTCTTCTGTATGCCCGATATTCTTCATTTTGAGATTGCTCTTTGTGTTCCCCATTTATTGATCTACGTTTGCAGTCTTATTTGTATGTCCAGCAGTATTCTGGTTTGCTCTGTTCTGTTTTCTGTGTCATCTTCTATAATTTGGCGTTCTCTTATATATTCCTTAATTTCTGTTATCCATTCTACGTTACTATTGCTATTGCTCAATCTTTCTGTTATTACCTAAGTAAACCCGTTATCTGTTGTTCTCATGACATGTCCAGAAGATGAGATAGCTTTCTTCTTGATCGTGATCATTATTGGTGGTGTTTTCTTGTATCTCCAATGCTCATTTACCTGATATTGCGTATTTTACGCATGTCCTAATTGTTCTTGATTTCTTGAGTCTTCCTTATATATCTTGCATAAAAACTTTTATGTACTGTCTAGGAGAGAGATTCCTCGGTAGTAGTCCAAATCCACTCTAATCCCCCTTCTGCGTAGGGAGTGAAAGATGGCCACCGTCCCAAAATCAGGAAATTGTTCTGTTACCCAAAACTTTGTTACAGCCTTGTGTAAGGAGGTCTTCATGGTGTTACTCGAATATCTCCACATTTCACAAAAATCTCCACATGCCTTCTAAATTTTTTGTCCTTTCAGAACTGTTTCTACTGCTTAGAAAGTGGGAGGCGGGGGTGGCGAGGAATTTGTTAGGTTTGGTTTTAATTGGGGTATTTTCGTCAATTTGTAAGAGTTATTTTGGGTTCTTCAAAATTAAAAGTTTATTAAGTCATTTTTCCATGGTTTCGGCAGTTTTCTTCATAACTGTGTGCCATTCTTCTATCTTCATCTTTCACTACTAGCGTAGGGTGCTCATAGTCTTATTGCTGTCTCTCAAAGATTTTCTAGTATATATACAGGATGATCCATTGATCGTCACCAAATATCTCACGAAATAAGCGTCAAACGTAAAAAGTAGAAAGAACGAAACTTGTCTAGCTTGAAGCGGGAAACCAGAAGCCGCTATGATTGGCCCGAAAGATGGCGCTGCCATAGATCAAACGGATATCAACTGCGTTTTTTTTATATAGGAACCCCCATTTTTTATTACATATTCGTGTAGTAAGATAAGAAATGTGAATGTTTTAGTTGGACTACTTTTTTCGCTTTGTGATAGATGGCGTTGTAATAGTCACAAACATATGTCTCACAATTTTATACGAACAGGTAGGTTTTTTAAATTCAAGTACAGAACGTAGGTACGTTTTATTTCGGTTGTTCCAATGTGATACATGTACCTTTGTGAACTTATCATTTCTGAGAACGCATGCTGTTACAGTGTGATTACCTTTAAATACCACATTAATGAAATAAATGCTCAAAATGATGTCCGTCAACCTCAATGCATTTGGCAATACGTGTAATGACATTCCTCTCAACAGCGAGTAGTTCGCCTTCCGTAATGTTCGCACATGCACTGACAATGCGCTGACGCATGTTGTCAGGCGTTGTCGGTGGATGACGATTGTAAATATCCTTTAACTTTCCGTACAGAAAGAAATCCGGGAACGTCAGATCCGGTGAACGAGCGGGCAATGGTATGGGGCTTCGACGACCAATCCACCTGTCATGAAATATGCTATTCAATACAGCTTGAATCGCACGGGAGCTAAGTGCAGGACATCCTTCATGTTGGAAGTACATCGCCATTCTGTCATGCAGTGAAACATCTTGTAGTAGCATCAGTAGAACATTACGTAGGAAATCAGCATACATTGCACCGTTTAGATTGCCATCGATAAAATGGGGGCCAATTATCCTTCCTCCCATAATGCCGCACCATACATCGTGGATTATCCCTTGCCCAATAGCGCATATTACGCCGATTTACGTTCCCGCTATTGGTGAATGACGCTTCGTCGCTAAATAGAACGCGTGCAAAAACCTGTCATCGTCCCGTAATTTCTCTTATACACAGTGGCAGAACAGTACACGACGTTCAAAGTCGTCGCAATGCAATTTCTGGTGCATAGAAATGTGGTACGAGTGGAATCGATGTTGATGTAGCGTTCTCAACACCGACGTTTTTGAGATTACCGATTCTCGCGCAATTTGCTGCTACTGATATGCGGATTAGCCGTGACAGCAGCTAAAACACCTACTTGGGCATCATCATTTGTTGCAGGTCGTGGCTGAAGTTTCACATGTGGCTGAACACTTCCTGTTCCCTTAAATAACGTAATTATCAGTCGAACGATCCGGACCCTTGGATGATGACGTCCAGGATACCGATCAGCATACACAGCACACGCCCGTTGGGCATTCTGATCACAATAGCCATACATCAACACGATGGTAAACGGTCCATTTTAACACAGGTAATGTATCACGAAGCAAATATCGCCCGCACAGGCGGAATGTTACGTGATACCACGTACTTATACGTTTGTGACTATTACAGCTACACCTATCACAAAGCGAAAAATGTGGTCCTACTAAAACATTCATATTTCTTTACGTACTACACGAATATGTAATAAAAATTACGATTCCTATTTAAAGAAAAGGCAGTTGATATCCGTTTCACACATGGCAGCGCCATCTAGGGAGCAACCATAGCGCCATCTGGTTTCCCCCTTCGAGCTAGACGAGCTTCGTTCTTTGTAGATTTTTCGTATGATGCTCATTTCGTAAGATATTTGGCCCGGTCTCTATCAGTGGACCACCCTGTATGTATAGTGTGTCTTTTTCGGAGGTCTCCGAAAGAACAGAAACCATTTAGTTCCTGCAGCCAGTATGAATTAAGGCACAACGGAATTAGAATACGCATTAACTTAAATCAATGTGGAAGATTGAATATTTGTCTCGGACAAGGATTCGTAACCGGGTTTCTTGCTGACTAGTCAGACGCGCTGACCACTGCGGTATCCTAACACAATGGTCGTTGAAACATCACGGCCTACCCTAACAAGCCTCCCATCACACTCAACTTGGGTCTGACGGGAAGCATTCTAGGGTAATCGGCGCAGTAACGATGACTACCGTATCTGGATGGCACAGTGGTCAGCGGATCTGCAAGAAGATAGGACACTTGGTTTCGAATCCCAGTCTGGCAAAAATTTTCTACCTTCGCCATTGATTAAAACCAGTGTAGTTGTTCCTGGATTTGGTTTTGTGGTAATTATCTTCTGTAGAGTTTATAATGCGTTTATGGAATCCTCTCCTAATTCTTCTAACGTTTTGCTTGAAATTTTTCGTTTCGTTTTTGAGGCAGATGATATTTCCTTTTGTTTCATGTGTTTCAAACTGTAACCGTGCTTGGTGTATTTCTTCATGGACTTTGTCACATTCTGGAGTCCACCATGCATATTCTCTTCGTGGGTCCAAAGGAGCTCGTTTCTCGGCTTGTTTTGTGAGAATTGGTGTCAATTCTTCTAGACCACCTGTTGCTTTAATGGTTTGCGTAATTTGTTGGTATTTGTCGTTTTTAATTGGCTTGCGTGAGTCTCATGTCCTTATTCTATTAATTCTTCCATCCTTTCTCTTTACTGGAATGAATTTGAATTTAATTTTAACCAAGCATTGGTCTGAGCTTGTGTCTACTTCTCTTAATCCTGTAGCATTGCAGATTTCCTACGAAAATTTTTGCCGATACAGATATGGCCTACTTGCAATCCCCCTTCCTCCTATGTATTTCGATGCTCTAACTTTATTTGGCTTTCTCTTAAAGTATTTTGATTTGGATATAAGGTTGTGTTGTCTGCAGAGTTCTGCAACACGTTGACCATTCTAATTTGTAAGGTTATTGGACTCCATTTTCCAATTATATATTTATATTTCTTTTCTCTTTCCAGCTTTTCGGTAAGTCCCAGAATTTATCTACCTCTTCTTTTGTTTTTATCAGAGTTTCTTTTCTTTCATTTGAGCGTTTATGATTGTGTAGGTATTACTCGCTGTGTATGGACCACTCTTTGGTCAATCTTCAGCAGCCACTTCTAACTGAAGGTATCCGCTATTTAAACCCAACATCGAGAAGTACCTGCTTTTGCCTCGGTTATCTGTGGACTCCGTTGTATTCGGTATACTGTATGCATCTGTTGTAGTCCTGCTACTCAAGTAGCGATCATGGCAACGAAACCGATTCTTCTGTTAACCATCTTTACGCTTCTTAGCTACGACTACAATTCCTGCCCCACTGTGAACTATTTCTTTCCCCTATTATTCCGTTAACAACTGTTGACCTATTCTAAAACTATTTCTTTCCCCTATTATTCCGTTAGTCAACTGTTGACCTATTCTAAAACTATTTGGAACGACCGTGGTATTTTGAATGGCCTTCTGTATAGCGGTGCTTCCTTCCTGCTGGAAACTTGGGTTGTGTTACTGGCGTGGCTGGCAACGGCCATCTAGGAAGAAAACAAGATCCTAGAATTCCAGCAACAAGTCCTCCAACTGTGCTCTTTATGGTCGTTTCAAATGCTTCAACTTCTCACGAAGTACAGCACAGAAACGTCTTTTGCATCCTTTTAACTAATACCACCCGTGTGGCAATCTTATTCCTGTGGAATCTCTGGTGTAGGTAATGGCGTTCCCTTCAACAGCTTTACATTTTCGACGCCATAACTATGCACGTTGACTCGTACGGTACCACTTTTCCTCCGATCTTATACAGTATACTAACAATACTACGTTTCACCAAACAACACACTGTGTCTAAAACTTCACTACCCTCCAGTGGCTCTGTTACATGAATTACACGTACTGAAAAGTTTGATTCCACAATCACGCACACTGATTTTCCGCCACCTTTCGACACACAGTCATGCTACTGAGGCCTTAATGGTATTTGTCGTTGTTCAACTGGACCGTCTTGCATACTAGACACTCTTCGCGGACGATTAACATTGTCAACAATCTCCTGAAATCGAAATGTTTTCCCACTCAGTTCCACTACATGTCGGCGAAGTTCAGTTATGGCATGACGTTGATACAGAAAATCAAACCCTAGGATCACGCTGTAACCCTCGTGTCATGAGGCACCACTTCCACACACTGCCTAAACGTGGCCGTCACAACCGAAAAATTCACCTATACTGACCCCCACGCTCGTACATCAATATCTCCTACCCACGTGAATCACATCGTCGTGGGCTACACTGCCTCCTACCCACTAATTCACTCGGGTCTACTGATGCATATACTCAGGTGTCCAACAATACTTTACGCTCTCTTCAATCCACAATATGCATTATAGTAATTTCGGCCTCTGCATCCGTTCTGACAGAATTTGATCGTACTGAGAATTCCGATCGGGGACCCTGGGACTCCCTTCTAAGTTTAACGGACTATTCCTAATGTTTGTTTGCCCTATAAGATTGTCGTTGGCCAAAACCTCCTCTACCGCCATTTCCACTAAATCTTACTCCATTTGTACTGTGTGTTCCATAATTAGTGACATTGTCTTTGTATATGTCTCATTCGACCGCCATTAAAACACTTAATATTCGGTGTAAACAGATGTTTCCGCTCTTACGTCTGTCGACCAATCGATTTCTTTGTATTCCGAAGCTAACCTGACCCTTCATAAAGATCCTTAGGCGATCCCATGCACACTCTCCTAGACGTTTCCGCTGTCTCGACCCTTAAAAGAGCGTCGAAAATTCGTTTCTCGACTTCTTGCACCGCCACTTTATTTATCTCCTCTTTTAACGAGAGCTCGTACGTGTTAAAGTTCATTTTCCTATCTCTATCCGAAAAGTCTTCTACTGCCTCATTACATCTCCTGGAAACCGTCCGTAATTGCTCGCGAGAAAATTGTGATCGATTATACTTCATGTTGCGTTGTTCCAACCTCTGTCTCAACTGGTGAAATTTGTGCATTTCGCTGTGCTTCTTTGCACCTTACGAATAATTTTGCCTGTCCTTACAAACACAGACTTGCCTTCTGCAACAACGGTTTATGTGATCAACCCCCTATGTCAGCTGATGACTTAAGATCCTCTGTAAACGCCAACACGTCCTCAGCCGCCTTACCAGAGATAGGAGGGGTAAAATTCACGAAAGACGGATCCACTGCTAAAGTCTGCAACCTTAACACTTCTATGTCGCGATTCTTTCCTGCTAGTTCATTAAATAACCACATAACCCACTCTTAGTTGAACCACCTGATGCACTAATGTCAGCCCCGCTTCTTCACTGGTGAGACCTTGCGTCTCTGCTTTTGCCCCTGCGTCCATTATCCCCCATAAAAATTACACTGCAACAAAGTAATACGCACAGAACAGTTATTCCCGCAGTGTTCTATCAAGTTACTTCTTCTCTCTAATCAAGAGCCACCTGTACTCTCTACATTGTCTAGCTATGTGCGCGAAACAGTTAAAAGTAAAGCAGTCCATTGCTGATTCAGTACAAGCTGCAGAATGCGATGTACAGGTACTAACAATTCAGTTTTATCAATACTCCTAAACTACGACAGATTCATAGGTTCCTCTAGTTTCGTAAATGTAACTTCTGTAAAAGTACGTCCTCTAAACTTAGACCTCGTGATTATCAGCACAAAAGAACGAAATAGACTCGCCCATCCCAATGACGACATTTCAGACTGTGGCTGAGCTCAAATCTCGACCAGCGCGCCTCAGGCACGAAGCAGACAGCGGCTGGCATTCTGACGCAGGGTCCCTCCCTGGGCCTCAGCGTCGGTGGCACCAGGGACGGACAGCTGGCTGTGCCACAAAGTCCTGTGAAGAACCCGGTGCAGGCTAGTCTCGAACCAGAGGCTGCTGCTGGCGCTGCCCAATCGTCTTGCGGTCTGCCGGTGCTCCGTCGTCGAATCGAATGGCGTACTATCCTCAGATTCAGTCTCTTTTAACCATTGTTACTGCCCATTTGTTTCTCTAAACATCGCCCTTAACAAGGAAACTCACCGGAGAGTGGTAGCAACGACCCTGTCATTGCATCGTTGTCTGTTGTGCAGGGCAGTTTACCGCTGCGCTCAGATATCCTCGCTTGGCAACCCACCTACGCATCTGATATTGTGCCCTACATGTCGACATAGCATGGCTGACGGCCAGCGCTGTTACAACACCATTCGCTGGTCACCTCCATGCTACTTTCACTTACGCTAAGGATGTAATAGTGTTACCTAAAATACTGTTTAGTGCCACTTCATTTGTTTTAAATATGAAAGATGCTTTTCATAATGCCATTGCTCTAAAATCAGTTACTAAGATTATTGTTTTAATATTGACTATAAATTTTGTTCCAGTTGTGGTCACTGCTTCATAAATCCTATAACCTTGTAATTCGAATGGGTCTTCTATAGTGCTTCTTATTTCTTGGGCACCGCTAAGAAAATTTTTGTTTATATAATTCGTGTGTGACATTCTTGAGCATTACGGCCTTAAGTAGTGAGTTTCATTTGTGGTGTCAAACCGTTTACTTGCTTCCGCTGAGTCTTCGTTTTGTGTGTCAGTGCGCATTAGGGTAACTGAAAACCCTCCGATTCATTGCTGTCTCCTAGTTGGTTACCCACCAAACCCGATGTACGCTTTACCTGTATTTTCATAAAGACGTTCTTATTTTTCTCCTAAAAAACTTTTCCATATTTGCCACTCAAAAGTAAGTAACCTTAGCTGGAGCAAATCTCCATTTACAACTACAGTTGTTACCACAGAGGCTGTATTTTGTCTGCGAGAGCTCTTATATTTCACTCACGTCCGGCAGTGGGTTGGTTAGCACCCACCTATCCCCTACTTTGGAGCCATCGCGTAGAAGTATCACCACCCTTTCTTAGCTGGAGGAAACCTCCATTTACAACTACACTTGTTAACTACAGAGGCTGTGTTTTGTTTGCGAGAGCTATTATATTTCACTCACGGCCGCCAGTGAGTCAGTTAGGACCACACCTATCTGCTACTTTGGAGCCATCGCGTAGAAGTATCACCTCCCTTTCTAAGCTGGAGGAAACCTCCATTTACAACTACAATTGTTATCAACAGAGGCTGTGTTCTGTCTGCGGGAGCTATTTTATTTCACTCACGTCAGCCAGTGAGGCGGTTAGGACCCCACCTATCCTCTACTTTGGAGCCATTCCGTAGAAGTATCACCTCCCTTTCTTTCTGGTGGAAACCTCCATTTACAACTACAGTTGTTAACCACAGAGGCTCTATTTTGACTGCGAGAGCTACTTTATTTCACTCACGTCCGCCAGCGAGTCGGTTATCACCCCACTTATCCGCTACTTTGGAGCGATCGTGTAGAAGTATCACTTCCCTTTCTTAGCTGGAGGAAACCTCTATTGAGAACTACAGTTGTTAACCGCAGAGGCTGTGTTCTGTCTGCGATAGATAATTTATTTCACTCACGTCCGCCAGTGAGTCGGTTAGGACCCCACCTATCCGCTGCATTGGAGCCATTGCGTAGAAGTATCACCTCCCTTTCTTAGCTGGAGGAAACCTCCAATTACAACTACAGTTGTTAACCACAGAGGCTGTGTTTTGTCTGCGAGAGCTATTTTATTTCACTCACGTCCGCCAGAGAGTCGGTTAGGACCCCACCTATCCGCTACTTTGCAGCAATCGCGTAGAAGTATCACCTCCCTTTCTTAGCTGTAGGTAACCTCCATTTACAACTGCAGTTGTTATCCACAGAGACAGTGTTTTGTCTGCGAGAGCTATTTTATTTCACTCATGTCCGCCATTGAGTCGGTTAGCACCCCACCTGTCCGCTACTTTGGAGCCATCGCGTAGAAATATGAGCTTCGTCTCTTATCTGGTGGAAACCTCCATTTACAACTACAATTTTTAACCATAGAGGCTGTGTTTTGTCTGCGAGAGCTTGTTTATTTCACTCACGTCCGCCTGTGAGTCGGTTAGCACCCCACCTACCCGCTACTTTGGAGCCACCGCGCAGAAGTATCAGTTCCCTTTCTCATCTGGTGGAAACCTCCATTTACAACCACAATTTTTAACCATAGAGGCTGTGTTTTGTCTGCGAAAGCTTTTTTATTTCACTCACGTCCGCCAGTGAGTCGGTTAGCACCCCACCTACCCGCTACTTTGGAGCCATGGCGTTGAAGTAATACTTCCCTTTCTTATCTGGAGGTAACATCCATTTACATCTACAGTTGATAACTACAGAGGCTGTGTTTTGTCTGTGTGAGCTATTTTACTTCACTCACGTCCGCCACTGAGTCGGTTAGGACCCCACCCATCCGCGCCCTGGGAGCCACCGCGTAGAAGTATCACCTCCCTTCCTGCTCTGATGGCGTAGTGGGTTCTTGGCGATTAATTGAATAATAACAGTGACGGTACTGTATTTAAATGCCTTGTGCCGTTAGAGTCTCGAACGGAAGAGTTTACTAAACATTTTGAAATTTCAAATTCATTTCTAGAAATACGAACCTCAATCGAAGGTGGTCGTTTCTACAATGCGCCTTCACGAATCCTTATCACTTCCACGCCAAATTTTATATTATAGAAACTGCTTGGTACATTTGGGTACAACTGTGAATTGAATAGTACTGGAAGAGAAACAACAAAACCCTACCTCTCTCACACATCCTTTAAACCTGCAGTGCCGCCGACCGGAGTGACCGAGTGGTTCTATGCGCTACAGTCTGGAACCACATGGCCGCTACGGTCGCATATTCGATTCTTGCCTCGGGCATGGATGAGTGTGATGTCCTTAGGTTAGTTAGGCTTAAGTAGTTCTAAGTTCTGGGAGACTGATGACCTCAGCAAATCCAATAGTGCTCAGAGCGATTTGAACCATCTGAACCCACAATGGCCACGCCACTTACCCCTCTGCCCGTGAGGTAAGCTGCCAACGTTATCCACCTAGCAGCCGACTGAACCAACGTCAAATAAAATCAAGCACATCTTGACAAATTACCGTCTCTGTAAGTATTTTTGTTTTTTTACTTAGCATGAAATCTACACTCAAAGGTAGTATACGTTTAGCGATTCGGCTGTTCGCTGTCAATGGATTTTATTATAAAATACGGCTTACAACCGCTGGCAACACGAATACTTGATAAGGCCAGCGTGTGACCCACGAGGCGGAGTTTGATGAACCCTGCTATGGTAGAACGCCGACTGAGGCACTCCTGATTATACTAGGTTCATTACTACTGGGCATAGACGTACGATGTAGTGGTGCGCAAATGCTGCCCAATATCGCATCATAAAGCGTAAATGTGATAAGGTAAAGGAGATATTGAGCACAAGATCCATGAAAGCAGGTAATGATAGAGAACAACCATAAATACTATACGGGGCAGAAGCGGGGGATGTGGACCTACCCGTTTGTACTTAACATCAAAGACAGTTGTACAGTGTCATACTTCTTCCCACCAACGGACCTATAAACTACTGACTGAATTTTTCAATCAACAGTAAGTAATCACACGTCTGTCAATGTCGCACCCAAACAAGATCACGACGGAGGCCATGCCCTGCACTGCTTTGGTAAACGTTCAAATTTTGCCAAATTGTTTTGAATGTTCCCTAGTGGATCCAGTCTGTACACGAGAGCAGAAACTGCGGTCATGCTGCACTCGAAAGGGCTGCCATCAAGTTCAATTGGGAAACAGCCCCACAGAAGCGTCCGTGGTTATCAGCTGCGTCAAAGGTTGTTCAAGACGTCATCCTGTTACTTATCGCAATACGAACTGTAATTTTTGATTGTGAAAGGTGCGGGAATCAACACCCCAAGGAACAGTTGGTTTCCTTTACGCCACTCGCTGAGATCCTTTCGAGTCGTTTATGAGAGCGGTGTGTCTGAAATCTTTTGCCCGGCTACCCATAAGAAAACCGTCTTGATATCAACGCGTGGTGTCACCGTTCTGACCTGATATCACAAAGACGTCAAATGAAAGGTGAAATAAGTGAAAGAGGGGCTGTGACCATCTTCCTTCCGTGACGACCTTCCTTTCGTGTAACACGGTGTCGTTGATGTTGCGCAGATTTATGGTGAAATTTGGTGCCGTTCTGACATCATTATCGCACGACGCATGATTATCTGAGTGCTGGTCCCTCTCTTTTTTCTTTTCTTTTTTTTTTTTTTTTTTTGCATTGTCGACACCTTGCTGTCTGAAGCGTCGTTGAGTTAAGTCGCAGGGCGCTACACTTTTCCACAACTACAGACTAAGGCTGTATCCACCTTAGATCCAAATTTTAAGCTTACACGTTGCAGTGGGACCCAGTTTCGGGGTTTCCCCTAATAGCGTTGAGCAGTGTTGATTACACATGCCTACACTCTAAAAAACTTGCAAATAATTTCTCAAAATAAGTGTTGTACGATCAATTCTGAAAAATTACTTTCATTTTTTGTATCATGTCTGGATTTTCACAAAAGAATATCTCTTATTTTGCACATTAAGTGATCCAAAGAAAAATATTGAAATAAAATTTCACTCTATGTGCTGTAAAAATACTACCCCCTGTGGTTCATTGTCCTGCTGACGTTATAAAGAAATTTAATAATCCTGTTGCCGCTTTTGACGACTTCTTCAAATAATTTAAATTGCGACCCACTAACGGAAACTGTCATCCTAACTCACGCCACGTCGTAATGCCACAACCTGCAACTCAACAGCAGTTACAACTAATATACACGGGAGGGAGGGAAAAAGGGAGGTAGGGAGGGAGGGACAGGAGAGAGAGAGAGAGGGAGAGAGAGATAATGAGAGGGGCAGTGGGTGGGAAAGACTGGGGCGCATGCGCCCGTTGCCGTCCATCGAACGACAGATCGGAAAAGAGTGTTGTGTTTGGGCAATTCATCCATCAGCGTATGAGCACTAGGAGAGAGTTTTCAGTAACTGTCTGATTAATATGGTGGTAAATGGTGAAGTACATTAAAAGTAACTGTTTCGGACAAAATATTTATATGTACAGATATCTGCTACTGATTATATGAGATCTAGTTAATTGGTTACTCTCGGATCAAAACGAAGGGCAGACGTCATGTTGCAACATAAGCCTTTATGAATCACGAACACGCTTTGGTCAGAAAATAACTTTCGGTCAATTGGTTCAAATGTCTCGAAGCACTATGGGACTTAACATCTGAGGTCATCAGTCCCACGAACCTAACTAACCTAAGGACGTAACACAAATCTATACGCGAAGCAGGATTCGAACCTGCAGCAGCGCGGTTCCGGACTGAACCGCGTAGAACCGTCAGCCACAGTAGCCTAACTTTCGGTCATTTTGAGGGGAGAGAATACTATATCAGGCTAATACGACAGCCAGATGTAGTTAATAGCCCCAAGTGCCTGTTTATAGGTAACACATTCTTCAGAGCTAGGATTAAACCTCGGGGGGAGCGCTCGAGTTATTCTCAAGACTCAACCCACAAACAAACATTCTCTCTCTCTATCTATCTCTCTCTCTCTCTCTCTCTCTCTCTCACTCACTGACTGACTTCCTCACACACGCGCGCGCGCGCGCCTACACACACACACACACACACACACACACAGACCGCAAGTGCTCGGAGTAAATTGAATGCCACATGGTACGACAATTCCAGCCGAAAATGGTGGGTTCGGTTGTCTGCTCCGAAGCGCAGTGTATTTCAGTCCCTTCTCCTAAGTTGGCATATCAGGTGTCACTTTATAAAGGCACATTTTATTTTATAACTTGTCCATCGTGAATAGTCCTAGCGAGGACATCGAACTGTGATTTCGTCTGATAGCATAGTGCCCCATCACAGATAATATGATTACACTCTTGTCATGGCAGTGTAATTCCAGAGTTTGTTCTAATAGCTGGTTTACCGTCTGCACGATTCTATGTGAGCAGCAAGTTGTAATGGCCAATTGTGGTGTGTCTTTTCATCGTCGCATTAACTGTGAGTATAATGTGACACTTAAGTACACGTAGAAAAGGCGGGCCCGTTGCAATAAAATGTTCAGCGGTTCATTATTAACTTCAACAGCAACCGTTCGCTCCTCTGATGCAGAACTTTGCATTCCCTCGACGTCACATTGGGCAATAGATTAATGTGGTGGCAGCGTGTGCAGGAATTGCAAGGGAAGACGCACGCTCTATTCGTGAGAATACGGTGCTGTGGTCGGCAATACCTACAAAAGACAAGTATCAGGCGCAGTTTTTAAATCGGTTACTGCTGCTACAGTGGCAGGTTACAAAGATTTAAGTGAGTTTGACCGTGGTGCTATAGTCGGTGCACAAGCGCCGGAACACAAGTAGCGATGAAGTGGGAATTTTTCCGTGCGACCATTTCATGAATGTACAATGAACATCAGGAATCCGACGAAACATCGACCATCCGACATCACTGTGGCCGGAAAGAGATTCTCCAAGAATGAGAGCAACGACGATAGGAGAAAATCGTTAAATGTGGCGGAAGTGCAAGCCCTCCGCATACTGCTGCAGAATTCTATGCTAAACCAGTGTCAATGTGCGAAAAATTCAACCATCATCGATTTCGGCTCTCGGAGCCGAAGGCCCACTCGTGCATCCTTGACAAAATCATGACACAAAGCTTGACGCCTCACCAGAGACAGGAAACATGTTGCCTGGTCAGAGGAGTCTTGTTTAAAATTGTGTTGAGCGGATGAATGTGTACGGGTAAGAAGATAATGTCAGAAATTCATGGACCCAGCATGTTAGCAGTACTGTGTTTAAGCAGGTGAAGGCTCAGTAATGCTGTGGGGCGTGTGCGTTTGGAGTGATTGGGATCCCTGATATGTCTAATTACGACTCTGATAGGTGACACATACGTAAGTGTCGTGTCTGATCACCTGCTTTCATTGATGTACATTGTGCATTCCGAATGTCTTACGCAATTCCAGCAGGACAGTGCAAATCCCCCCCCCCCCTCCCACACCTTTCTTCAAGAATTGCTACAAACACATCCTCTGGTCACCAAACTTTAAAGACCTGAACAATATTGCCCATATCTGGGATGCCTCGCAACGTGCTGTTCAGAAGAGATTCCACCCCTTCGCAGTCTTAAGGATTTATGGACAGCCTTCGGGGATTCATGGTGTCAGTTCCCTCCAGCACTAGTTCAGACGTTAGTCGAGTCCATAGCAAGTCGTGTTGCAGCACCTTTGCATGCTCGCAGGCGCCCTACACGATATTAGGCAGGTGTACCAGTTTCCTTCGCTCTTCAGTGCAAGTAGGCAACGCATACTTGTAATTATCATGTAGCTTTGTATACTCAAGGGAGCTTCAGGGAAGACGTTATCAACGTAACCAAAAATTCCATTTCTCTGTGCAGGCGGTAGGTTTTTATGAGCTAAGGGAGACACATTTCTGCTTGTCTAGTAAAAATTATGAAGCTCAAACTGGTATGTTACCCACTAGTCAGCTGCTATTTATTGATAAACAACAGAGGAAATCCTTCTAAGTCTCTGGTGACACTTATGAACCTTAAACCAGTTTATCTTCCATAACCACCACAGCAGAGAAAAATCAGTTTACATATTTCACTTTTATTTTATTTTTATTTTATATTTTCAAGTACATTAATATGGAGTCCAGACGTTCAGCATCTTCTACGCTTGTGAGGTACAGCAGTGTTACATTACCCTTCGCTGTCTCCAAGTGTCTTGTAATGCACTACGCTGTCAAACACATGGTGTGCTTTCGTGTCGTTTGCCAACATCTTCGACACAGCCACCATCCCAATTTTTGCGCTTCCAGCGACTTGAACATGGCGTTGTCGTCGTCATCAGATACATCCAAGGTTCTGAGAAAGAGCGTGTATAAGTGAGCAAAAGTTTACTGCGACAAGTGGAAGCTCATGCGTCCGCAATCACTGCAGCATACCTCCGTACAATTCGCGAACAGCGGCACCTCCTCTGCTTTTGCGCTATCGGCGACTTGAACACTGCGGCGCCATCCCAATGCATTCGCTTCTGCAGCACACCGTCTACTCGCAACGACCCGTCTCTGATTCTCTTTCTCAGCTTCCCAGCGTCCTTGCTTATTTAGACGTTTAACAATGTTAGGAGTGGTTTCCATTGAAATGTGTTATGACAACATTTGTTCACCCATTGTCCGTTACAATTCCACATCCACCTACCGATACAACACAGCCATTGATAACAGAAGAGGCAAGGAAACATACACCGCTTTTTTGGACTGTGTCTATGTCTGATATGTAAACTGCAAACTTGTTGACTTTAATCCCCAGATCATTTTTAAAGTAAACTGCATGCGCTTTCGACTTTACTACGTTTTTAATCTCATTTTAATCTCATAATGGAATCAACGTACTCCTCGCATTTATTGACGATTATCACGCAAAATACACAATATTACGTACCTTTAATGTTAGTGAAAAATGTGGAACAGTTTTTAAGGCGCCAGTTTGGTATTTGTATGATACCAGGTTTAGTTCCACTGACAGTCATCTGTCAATTCATATTTCGCGGTTCTTTTCACAGTTTAACACAACCATCGAATACCACTCATTCCTTTACCGACTTAACTTTCGCCTCTTAGAATTGTTTACGAGAGGTATTA
The DNA here is from genome assembly GCF_023864275.1 of Schistocerca cancellata. NCBI lineage: Eukaryota > Metazoa > Arthropoda > Insecta > Orthoptera > Acrididae > Schistocerca > Schistocerca cancellata. The sequence continues at coordinate 265,050,235 of NC_064634.1, forward strand.
AATTTTAAGCTTCCTTCTTCTTTATTTTGACTGAATGTTATGGAGCTAGACTTCTGGTACAAGAAGCCATCATTATGCCAACAGCTTTTCCAAAGAGGGCTGACGTTATGAAAGAGTTTCAGGGAACTGTCTTCGCTCTGGGATTGGAAAGTATCCTTAAAAGTGAGAATGAATTGCAGTAATCGTTCATATGGCCATGCAGAATGGAATGGTGGCTATGGCATTTAAGATGCATAAGCTGTATTTACAAGAAAATTCCTCTTTTATACGTGGCGGATTACATATGAGTAAAACCAGTCAGAAAATTCATTACCCCTTCCTCAAAATAAGTCAATATCCATCACTTGTATAGTAGGCAAAATATGAGCTTGATAAACGGAGGACTCTGGTTTGATCCTAATTTACTAGAGAACTATTAACGTAGATTGAAAGATAGCTGCGGAGTTACATTGCGTCCCTGAGGTAACAAGTACTTCTATTCAGACTGTTTAAGCAAAGAATGAGGCTGCGATCGGATTCCCTACCAATGTCCTATCGGTCAATAGAACTATAGACATCACTTTACGAAGACAGTTTCTGCTTCGTTTTGTTGGACCTGGCCCTTGCACCCCGTGTCACTGTGCGGGAGAAGAAACTGGTATTTGGGCCTCCTAACTTCTTTGACAAGATTCTATATACAATACACTGCCTTACAAACAAACAGGTAAAGCACCTGGAAGACATGGTCCAACGTAAATGTACCCTACTGGCCATTAAAATTGCTACACCAAGAGGAAAAACAGATGTTAAACGAGTATTCATTGGACAAATATATTGTACTACAACTGACGTGTAATTACATTTTCACGCAATTTGGGTGCATAGATCCTGAGAAATCAGTACCCAGAACAACCACCTCTGGCCGTAATAACGTCCTTGATACGTCTGGGCATTGCGTCAAAAAGAGCTTGGATGGCGTGTACAGGTACAGTTGCCCATACAGCTTCAACACGATACCACAGTTCATCAAGAGTAGTGACTGGCGTATTGTGACGAGCCAGTTGCTCGGCCACCGTTGACCAAACGTTTTCCATTGGTGAGAGATCTGGAGAATGTGCTGGCCAGGGCAGCAGTCGAACATTTTCTGTATCCAGAAAAGCCCGTACAGGACCTGCAGCATGAAGTCGTGCACAATTGTGATGAAATGTACGGTTTCACAGGGATTGACTGAAGGGTGGAGCCACGGGTCGTAACACATCTGAAATGTAACGACCACTGTTCAAAGTGCCATCAATGCGAACAAGAGGTGACCGAGACGTGTAACCAATGGCACCCCATACCATCACGCCGGGTGACACGCCAGTATGGCGATGACGAATACACGCTTCCAATATGCGTTCACCGCGATGTCGCCAAACACGGATGCGACCATCATGATGCTGTAAACACAACCTGGATTCATCCGAAAAAATGAAGTTTTGCCATTTGTGGAGCCAGATTCGTCATTGAGTACACTATCGCAGGCGCTCCTGTCTGTGATCAGCGTCAAGTGTAACCGCAGCCATGGTCTCCGAGCTGATAGTCCATGCTGCTGCCGAAGTCGTCGAACTGTTCGTGCGCAAAATTCTTGTCTTGCAAATGTCCCCATCTGTTGACTGAGAGATCGAGGCGTGGCTGCACGATCCGTTACAGCCATGCGGATATGATGCCTGTCATCTCGACTGCTGGTGATATGAGGCCGTTGGGATCCAGCACGGCGTTCCGTATTACCCTCCTGAACTCACTGATTCCATATTCTGCTAACAGTCATTGGATCTCGACCAACGCGAGCAGCAATGTCGCGATACGATAAACCGAAATCGCGATATGTTACAATCCGACCTTTTATCAAAGTCGTAAACGTTATTGTACGTATTTCCACTCCTTACACGAGGTATCACAACAACCGTTATTCAGGCAACGCTGGTCAACTGCTGTTTGTGTATGAGAAATCGGTTGGAAACTTTCCTCATGACAGCACGTTGTAGGTGTCACCACCGGCGCCAACCATGTGTGAATGTTCTGAAAAGCTAATCATTGCATCTCACAGCATCTTCTTCCTGTCCGTTAAATTTCGCGTCTGCAGCGCGTCATCTTTGTGGTGTAGCAGTTTTAGTGGCCAGTAGTGCAAATTTACACGCATCCCCGCCTTCGGCGGTTATGTAAATGATTATAAATGCAGTAATATGCGACGTGTAGAACATGCATCACAAAATATAAGCATTCTTCGTTTACAGTAATGTTACTAGACCTGGTAGGGTGTATGAGGGTTACGAAGTGTGTCAGATGTTGAGTGATTACAAAGAAGTACGCAGAGTTGACGCGTAATAGCGTAAAGCAGTGTTATCAGCAAGAGCTTCATTGCGGCCTCATTGTGTGACTCTAGTTACCTGGTTGGTGAGATTGTGCTATTTCTTGATTTGTAGATCATTCAGATGCATAAGTGACCGGAATTTGGACTGCATGGGACAGTGAGAGCACGCGCACTCTTCATGAAAATTCTGGTCGACCGTGTACGACCATCTCAACATACGATCGCCGTCTTTTGCACCAATCACACCACAACATCATCATATCTGTGTCAGCAATTAGATTACGTGTAATGGGTTCCCATCAGCCTGTGTATCATCGAAAATCTTGTGCGCAGGCCACTGTGGCTGAGCGGATCCAGGCGCTTCAGTCCGGAAAAGCGTTGCTGCTACAGTTGCAGGTTCGAATCCTGATTCGGGCACCGATGTGTGTGCTGTCCTTAGGTTAGTAAGGTTTAAGTAGTTCTAAGTCTAGGGGACTGATGACCTCAGATGTTAACTCCCATAATGCTTAGAGCCATTTGAACTTTGTCACCCCGCTTACTAATGCCACAACCTACAACTCAACAGCAGTAACAACTAATATAAACGGGAGGAATGGAGAAAGTGAGGAGGGAGGGAGGGAGGGGAGAGAGGAGACAAAGAGAGAGAGATAATCAGAAGGGCAGTGGGTGGAAAAGACTGGGCGCATGCGTAGGTTGCCGTTGTGCGCACGACCGATCGAATAGGAGTGTTGTAGTTAGGTAACTCACCCATCAGTGGAGTTTAGAAATTTGCATGATCACTAGAAGTGAGTTTTCAATAACTGTCGGATTAATGTGGTGGTAGATGGAGAAGTACATTAACAGCAACTATTATGGCCAAAACATTGTTACATGCAGATATCCGCTACTGATTATATGAGATCTAGTTACTTGGTTACACTCGCACTAATATGAAGGGCAGTCGTCATCTTACAACATACGCCCTTATAATTCATGAGCACGCTTTGTTCAGAGAAAACTTTCGGTCATTTGAAGGATGAGAACAGTGTTACTTTCAGGCTAATACATCAGCCAGATGTAGTTAGTAGCCACTAGTACCTCGATACAGGCAACACACTCTTCTGAGCTGGGATTAAAACTCAACGGGAGCGCTCGTGTTAGCCTCCAGGCCCAAAAACCAAACAAAAGGGGCGCACACACACACACACACACACACACACACACACACACACACACACACACACAAACACAAACAAGCAAACAAACCGCAAGTACGCGGAGTAAATTGAATGCCACATGGAACCACAATTCCAGCCGAAAATAATGGGTTCGGTGGTCTGCTCCTCAGCAGAGTCACACAAGTGTATTTCAGTCTCTTCTCCTAAGCTGGCATATCAGGTGTCACCTGTTACGGTATGAGTCTGATACTGTCAGTTGGTCTGTTCACAGAACATGATCATACGTTTTTGTCCTATCGTGAACAGTCCTAGTGAGGACATCGAACTGTCATTTCGTCTGATACCATAGTGCCTTATCATACATAATATGATTACTCTCTTGTCATGGCGGTGTAATTCTACAGTTAGTTCCACTAGCTGGTTTACCGTCTGCACGATTCTATGTGAGCAGCAACGCTAGTTACGAGTAAGACAGTGAGGTGCACTTCGCGAGGTAGTTATAATAGCCAGTCCTGGTGTGTCTTTTCATCGTCGCATTAACTGTGAGTATCATGTGACACTTAAGTACACGTAGAAAAGGCGCGCCCGTTGCAATCCCCATAAAAATGTTCAGCAGTTCATTATTAACTTCAAAGTAAAGTGTGTCAGCAACCGTTCGCTTCTCTGAGGCAGAACTTTGCATTACCTCGATGTCACGTCGGGCAATAGATTAATGTGGATCCATCGTGTGCAAGAATTGCAAAGGAAGATGCAGGCTCAATACGTGAGAATGCGGCGCTGTGGCCGGCAACACTTACAAAAGACAAGTGTCGGGCTTTTAAATCGGTTACTGTTGCTGCAATGGCAGGTTATCAAGATTTAAGTGAGTTTGGCCGCGGTGCTATAGTCGGCGACCGAGCAATTAGACACGAGTAGCGATGAATGGGGATTTTCCGTATGACAATTTCAGGAGTGTACCGTGAACATCAGCAATCCGGTCAACTCTTCGAAATTGCAACGGCCGGAAAAAGCTGTTACAAGAATGGGAGCAACGACGACTGAAGAAAACTGTTCAAAGCGACAGAAGCGCAAACCGTCCTCAAACTGCTGCAGATTCTATGCTCAACAAGTGTCAGTGTGCCAACAATTCAATGAAACATCATCAGTATCGGCTTTTGGAGCTAGAAATGACAATGAGCACTATGGGACTTAACTTCTGAGGTCATCAGTCCACTAGAACTTAGAACCACTTAAACCTAACTAACCTAAGGACATCACACTATTCCATGCCCGAGGTAGGATTCGAACCTGCGACCGTAGCAGTCGCGCTGTTCAAGACTGTAGAGCCGAGAATTGCTCGGCCACCCCGTCCGGCCTTTCGGAGATAAAAGCCCACTCATGTATCCTTGACGACTGCACTGCACAAAGCCTTACGCCTTACCTGGAACAGGAATCATGTTGCCTTGTCAGAGGAGTCTCGTTTAAAATTGTATCGAGTGTATGAACGTGTTCGGGTATGATCATAATATCATAAATCCATGGACCCTGCATGTCAGCAGCTCAGCAGCGGAGTGTTCAAGCTGGTGGAGGCTCTGTGATGCTGTGGGGCGTGTGAGGTTGGAGTGGTATGGGATCCCTCATATGTCTAAATACGACTCTGATAGGTGAGACGTACGTCAGGGTCGTGCCTGTTCACCTGCGTCCATTGATGTACATTTTGCATTCCGACTGAACTAGGCAGTTCCAGCAGGACAGTGCGATTCCCCCCACCATCTTCCAGAATTACTACAGCCACCAAACATCCCAGACATGAACATTATTGACCATATCTGGGATGACTTGCAAACATGTTTAGTTATTTATTTAGTTATTTATTGTTCCGTGGGACCAAATTAAGGAGAAGTCTCCATGGTCATGGAACGAGTCAATACATGAAATTATAGCACGATATTAGAAACAGATAAAATGAAATATATAAAAAAACATATTCAGGTGACAAGTCGTAAGTTTAAGTGAAGACAATCAACAATGTAACACTGAAATCTGCTTATTTTTTTAGCTCTTCCAGGAGCTCCTCGACAGAATAGAAAGAGTGAGCCATGAGGAAACTCTTCAGTTTAGACTTAAAAGAGTTTGGGCTACTGCTAAGATTTTTGAGTTCTTGTGGTAGCTCATTGAAAATGGATGCAGCAGAATACTGCACTCCTTTCTGCACAAGAGTCAAGGAAGTGCATTCTACATGCAGATTTGATTTCTGCCTAGTATTAACTGAGTGAAAGCTGCTAACTCTTGGGAATCGGCTAATATTGCTAACAACAAACGACATTAAAGAAAATATATACTGTGAGGGCAATGTCAGAATTCCCAGATTTTTGAATAGCGGTCGACAAGAGGTTCTCGAACTTACACCACATATAGCTCGAACAGCCCGTTTTTGAGAGAAAAATACTCTTTTTGAATCAGAAGAATTACCGCAAAAAATAATACCATACGACATAAGCGTATGAAAATATGCGAAGTAGACTACTTTTCGTGTTGAAGTGTCACTTAATTCAGATACTGTTCTAATGGTAAATAAGGCAGCATTTAGCTTCTGAACAAGATCCTGGACATGGGCTTTCCACAACAGCTTACTATCTATCCGAACGCCTGGGAATTTGAACTGTTCCGTCTCGTTTATAATATGCCCATTCTGTCTGATCAAAATATCGGTTCTTGTTGAATTGTGAGTTAGAAACTGTAAAAACTGAGTCTTACTGTGATTTAGCATCAAGTTATTTTCCTCAAGCCACAAACTTATTTCATGAACTACATTATTTGTTACTGTTTCAATATTACACACAAGATACTTCACTATCAAGCTGGTGTCATCAGCAAACAGAAATATTTTTGAATTACCTGTACTACTAGAAGGCATATCATTTATATAAATAAGAAACAGCAGTGGCCCCAAAACCGAACCTTGGGGAACGCCCCACTTAACAGTGCCCCATTGGGACTGAACATCACTACCACTCTCAATATTGCGGAAAATTGCCTTTCTGTTCTTAAAGTAAGAGACGAACCAATTATAAGCTACTCCCCTTACTCCATAATGGTCCAACTTCTGCAGTAATATTTTGTGGTCAACACAGTCAAAAGCCTTCGTTAAATCAAAGAAAACACCTAGAGTTCGCAACCTTTTATTTAATCCGTCCAAAACCTCACAGAGAAAAGAGAAAATAGCATTTTCAGTTGTTAAACCATTTCTAAAACCAAACTGAACATTTGACAGCAAATTATGTGAATTTAAATGCTCCAGTAACCTTGTATATACAACCTTCTCGATAACTTTAGCAAACACCGATGGCATAGAAATAGGTCTAAAATTGTCAACATTATCAATGTCTCCCTTTTTATAAGGTGGCTTCACTACCGAATACTTTAATCGGTCAGGAAACCGACCACTCCTAAAGGAAAAGTTACAGATATGGCTGAGAACTGGGCTAACATACACAGAACAATACTTCAGTATTCTGCTAGATACCCCTTCATATCCATGAGAGTTCTTGGTCTTTAGTGATTTAATTATTAACTCAATCTCCCTCTTGTCAGTATCATGGAGGAGCATTTCAGGTAACAGTCTCGGAACACTTTTTTCGAAGAGCGCTATATGATTCCCTGTAGGGACTAGGTTTCTATTTAGTTCACCTGCTATATTCAGAAAGTGATTATTAAATACTGTACATATATGCGACTTATCAGTAACACGGACATTCCCACTACACACTGATTCTACATCCTCGACCTGTCTCTGCAGACCAGCAACTTCCTTTACGACTGACCATATGGTTTTAATTTTATCCTGAGACTTAGCTATTCTATCTGCATACCACATACCTTTTGCCTTCCTAATAACATTTTTAAGCACCTTACAATACTGTTTGTAATGGGCTGCTGCATTTAGATTTTGACTTTTTCTAACGTTTTGATATAATTGCCACTTTGTTCTACAAGATATTCTTATCCCTCTAGTCAGCCACCCAGGCTGCCTGTTTGTGCTAGTACCCTGTTTTAAACGCTCTAACGGAAAGCACCTTTCAAAGAGCATGAGAAAAGTCTTGAGAAAAGCATTATATTTATCGTCTACTGTATCAGCTCTATAAACATCTTGCCACTCTTGTTCCTTTATAAGGTTTACAAAGGTCTCTACAGCAACTGGATCAGCTTTCCTGAACAGCTGATGACTATATTTAACACGTGTTGCAGCATAAAAATCTTTTAAAGTTAAAATTTGTGCATCATGATCTGAAAGGCCATTCACCTTTTTGCTAACAGAATGCCCTTCTAGTAATGAGGAATGAACAAAAATGTAGTCTATGGTTGTTCTACTGTTCCCTTGCACTCTCGTTGGAAAGAATACGGTTTGCATTAGATTATATGAATTAAAGAGGTCTACCAGCATCGTCTTCCTTGCACAATCACTTATACAATTAATATTGACGTCACCACATTTAACTAACTTTTTGTATTTCCTATAAAGTGAACCAAGAACCTCCTCTAGCTTTAGCAAAAATGTTGTGAAATCGGAGTCTGGGGATCTATAAATAACAACAGTTACAAGTTTAGCTCCGTTAAATTTAACCACACCTGCACAACATTCAAACACCTTTTCAGTGCAGTACTTTGAAACATCAATTGACTCAAATGCGATGCCGTTTTTCACATACATGGCTACTCCCCCACACCGCAAAGAGCTCCACGAAAAGCAGCCAGCCAACCTGTATCCTGGTAAAGGAAGCCTCTGAATTATCTCCTTATTTAAGAAGTGTTCAAATATACCAATAATTTCAGAGTCAACATCTATAAGCAGTTCACTAACTTTATCTCTAATACCTTGTATATTTTGATGAAATATACTAATTCCCTCATTACTCGGATACCTAAGCTTTGTCAAATGTGATTCCCTTGTTAGAGAGACTTCCCTTAAGCAGGAATACCTATCAGCTGACTTCAATCTAAAAAAGGTGCAGCTCTAACACCCACTACTGCAGGAATTTTCCCATGAGTGATCCCACCAACCCCACTTATGCTGTCACCTATAAGCTTTGACAACCTCCCCTTCCCATACCTGTTGAGGTGCAGGCCGTGTCTAGTGATATCCGTCCTGCTGATAGACTCCACCGACACCACTGAAATGTGACCCATGCTTTCTGTCATCAGCGCGCCCCCAAGTCTCATGTTATTACGCCTGACGGCTGTATCAAGATGAGGCCGATCGTGACGCTGAAACAGTTCCACGAAATGCACATTCGTGTTGCCAGTCTCAGTGGCTATCTTTTCCAGGTCACCATCTATGTTATACTCCCCATCCCTATCAATAATATTACCAGCCCCACCCACAATCACTACCTGATCCGCTTTAGTAAAATCCCTACATAACCCCCTTATGTTAACAGTCACCTGAGCCAACCCTGCATTAGGCTTCACAATGCTGGTGACCTGGTACTCACTCCCCAGCACTTCCTGCAAATGCTGGCCTACACCTCTGCCATGAGAACTACCTAACAGCAGAACCTTCTTCTTCCTCTTCGACTTTGCAACTGTTCTAGGCACAGTAACTACTGAGATCTGCTGCATACTTCCTACATCCACAGCTACTAGAGATTCCTCTCCACTAGACTCTGACAGTTGGTCATATCTATTGTAAACACCAATAGTAAAACTATCTGAAAATCTTCTTCTCCTAGCAGAACTCTTGCCAACAGCCAGCTCCCATTCCCCAACCCCCTTCTCCCTCCTCATCCTATCTAGCTCCTCCTGTGCGTTTTTCAACTGCACCTGAAGGGCACAGATCTTAAGCTCCTGCTCCTCTATCAATTTACTCTTGCTACATAACCTGCAGTTCCAGGAGAGGATCTCACAAGAATGCCCACTGGCTTCCCCACTGCATTCCCCCCAGTGAAAATACTTCGAACAAGTCTCACACCGCAATCCACTACTCACGAACCTACGGCAAAGTCCACACTTCTCACTCATGGTAAAATTTTACTTTTTCTAAGTTCCGCTACTACAATAAGAAGATGTTAAAAACCTGACTACAATAATCACAAACTTACTCTACAAGGGAAGTAACTACTATTATTAACAGTATTAATAAACAACAAATGTGAATATAACGAAAGACTAATACAGAAAGAGAATCAAACGTCTAATGACACAGTAACGAATCTGTAAACAGTTCCCAAAAGGTTCTTCTGAAATTATTTCACCAGAAAATACCGAGAACACTGGTTGAAGACTTCTAAAGTTCCTAAATAAACCACTATACACAAACAATTAATTAGTACTTACTTTTCGATGCGCCGCTACAGCTGCAACTGGTCAGCGCGGAATGTAAACATAGGCAAGAGGTTAAGTTGTTCGATACGAAACACTCACAAATATCTGGTCACAACACAATAAAGGCAGAGGTGAATAAAGAAAACACTAATACGTCACTTATATAGTAAATATTATCACAATAACCGTTAAAATATGTATCTGAAACCTAAAAATACGTTGTTAGGAAGTCTGGGATGATTTACAAGGTGCTGTTCGGAAGGGATTCCACCCCATCGCAGTCTTACGGATTTATGGACGGCTTTTCAGGATTCATGGCGTCAGTTCGCTCCAGCACTAGTTCAGACGTTAGTCGAGTCCATACCAAGTCGTGTTGCAGCACCCTTGCATGCTCGCAGGGGCCCTACACGATATTAGGCAGGTGTACCAGTTTCCTTCGCTCTTCAGTGCAAGTAGGTAACGCATGCTTCTAATTAACATGTAGCTTTGTATACTCAAGGGAACCTCAGGGAGGACGTTAATCAACGTAACCAAAATTTCCATTTCTCTGTGCAGGTTGTAGGTTTTCATGAGCTAAGGGAGAAACATTTTTGCTTCTCTAGTAAAAGTTATGAACCTCAAACTGGTATGTTACCCGCTAGTCAGCTGCTATTTATTGATAAACGTGAGAGGAAATCCTTCTATGTCTCTGGTGAAACTATGAGCCTTAAACGAGTTTATCTTCCATAACCACCACAGCAGAGAAAAGTCAGTTTACATATTTCACTTTCATTTCATTTTTATTTTATATTTTCAAGTACATTAATATGGAGTCCAGAAATTCAGCATCTTCCACGCTTGTGAGGTACAGCCCTGTTAGATTACCCCTTCGCTGCCTCCACGTGTCTTGTAATGCACTAAGCTGTCAAAAACAGTGTGCTTTCGTGTCGTTTGCCTACATCTTCGACACAGACACAGCCACCTTCTCAATTTTTGCGCTTCCAGCGACTTGAACACGGCATTGTCGTCGTGATCAGATACATCCAAGGTTCTGAAAACTGAAATAGTGTGTATAAGTGAGCAAAAGTTTACTGCAAGTCGAGGGACCGGGCAGTCTGAGAACGACTGAGCTCCCACGACTTGCAGTGGGAGCTCAGACATTCTCAGACTGCCCGGTATACTTTCGCACAGTTCGTAAACAACATCGACACCGCCACCTTACCAGCTTTTGCGCATCCGGTGAATCGTACATAGGGGCGCTATCGTCGTCATACACACACCAAAGGCTCTGGAAAAAAGAGAAAAAGGTTACTGCAAGTTTTTAGAGCGTTCTCAGACACTACAGCATACCTTCGTATAGTTCGCAAAGAGCTGCTTCGATGCCGCCACCTCCTCACCTCACGCGCTTCAAGCGACTTTTACACTGCGTCATCGTACTCAAATACATCGTAGGCCCTGAAAAGAACACGGTACTTGAGAAAAAGTTTACTGCGAGTAGTGAAAGCTCATGCGTCAGCAGCCACAGCGGCATACCTCCGCATAATTCGCGAACAGGGGCGACACCGCCACCTACTAAGCTTTTGCGCTTTCAGCGACTTGCACACTGCGGCGCCGTACAAATGCATTCGCTTCTGCAGCACGTCTCGTCTTTGATTCTCTGTCTGAGCTTCCCAGCGTCCTTGCTTATATAGGAGTTTAACAATGTTAGGAGTGGTTTCCATAGAAATGTGTTATGACACCATTTCTTCACCGATTGTCCATTACAATTCCACATGCATCTAGCGATACAACACGGCCATTGATAAAAGAAGATGCAAGGAGACATACAATGGTACTTGGACTGATTCTATGTCTGAAATGTAAGCTCCAAACTTGGTGATTTTAATCCGCAGACCATTTTAAAGTAAGCTGCAGACACTTCCCTGTTTACTGCGTTTTTTATCTTCTTTCGACATCCACAATGGTATCACTGTATTCCTCGCATTTATTGACGATTATCACGCGACATATACCATTTATGTACTTTTAATGTTAGTGTGAGAGGTGGAACAGTTCATAAGGTGCCTTATTGGTATTCGGATAATACTAGGTTTAGGTCTCCTGATAGTCATCTGTAAATTCATATTTCGCGGTATCTTTTCACAGTTTAACACAACAACCGAATACTACTCATCCCTCTTCCGTCTTAACTTTCGCCTCTTAGAATTGTTTGCGAGAGGCATTAGATTTTAAACTTCCTTTTTTATTTTGACTGTATGTTATGGAGCTAGACTTCTGGTACAAGAAGTCACCATTATGTCATCAGCTTTTTCAAAGAGAGTAGAAGTTATGAAATAGTTTCAGGGAGCTGTCTGGTTCTTGGGATTGGGAAGTATCCCTAAAAGAGGAGGTTGATTAACAATAATCCATTATATGACCATGCAGAATGGAATGGTGGCTATGGCATTTAAGATGCATAAGCTGTATTTACAAGAAAATAGCCCTTCTATCGGTGGCGGATTACATATGAGTAAAGCCCGTCAGAAAATTGATAGCCTCTTCCTGAATATAAGGCAGATTCCATCATTTTCGCAGTAGGCAAAATATGGGCTTCCTAAATGGAGGACTCTGGTACGATCCTAGTTACTAGAAAGCTATTAACTTAGGTTGAAAGTCATCTGCGGAGCTACGTTGGGTCCCTGCGGTACTAGTACTCCTACTTAGACTGTTTAAGCAAAGAATGAAGCTGCGCTCGGTCTCTATACCAATGTCCTATCGGACAATACAAATATAGACTTCACTTTACGAAGACAGTTTCTGCTTCACTTTGTAGAACTTGGTCCTTGCACTCCCGTGTCACTGTGAGGGAGGAGAAATTGGTATGTGGGCCCGCTAACATCATTTATAAGTATCTATACAAAATACTCTGCCTGACAAAAAAATAGTATGGCACCTGGAAGAAATGGTTGTACGTCAATGTAACTTCATACGCGTCCTCATCTTCGGCGGTTATGTAAATGATCAGAGTTGCAGTTCTGTGTGGCATATAGAACAGGCATCACAAAGTATTATCATTTTTCGTTTTTAGTGATGTTACTAGGCCTGGTACGTACTGGGCGTTACTAACAGTGTCAGATGGTGAGTGATTTTAAAGAAGGACGCAGAGTTGCCGTGTAAGAGAGAAAAACAGTGTTATCAGCAAGAATTTCAAAGCGACCTGATTGTGGGTCTTCAGTTAGCTGGTTCGTCGCATTGTGCAATTCCTTGAATTTTAGATCATTCGGATACGACAGCGACCGGATTTTGCAGTGCACGGGACAGTGAGACCAGACTTACACTTCGTGAAGGTTGCGGTCGACCGGGTACGACCATCTCAATATACAGTCATCGTCTTTCGCACCAACCACATGACAAGAACATCATATCTGTGCCAGCCATCTGATAACGAGTAATGGGCTCCCACCAACCTGTGTGTCATCCCACATCATGGACAGGAGACTAGGCAGCAGCCAGGCTACAGCGTTACCGTCCAACACGTAACCTACTGTAAGTACGAAAACACAAACACATCCATCTGGAGCTGTGCTGTGACCGGGAAGAAAGTGCTGACGAACGGCGTCGTATTGCGTTCAGGGATGAATCACTGTTTTCCACTGCCTCTAATGACCATCTCCGACAAGTATGGCGGCGATCAGAGAAGACTCCCTATTCTCCTAATACTTCGGAGAGACACAGTGGCGATTCTCATATCAACATCTAAATCTTCATACACATTCTGCCAGCCACCATATGGTGTGTGATGGTGTGTGACGGAGAGTACCTTGTGCCACAACTAGTCGTTTGCTTTTATGTTCCACGTGCAAATGGAGAGAAGGAAAACGACTGCCTCTACGACCCCGAACGAGCTCTATTTTTTCTTTTCTCTTATATGCGGTTCGTATGCCAAATGTACTTTGGTGGCAATAGAATCGTTCTAAAATCAGATGCAACAGCCTGTTCTCAAAATTTCCTCAATAGTGTTCTGCGAAAATAAAGTTGTTTTCCCTCCAGGGGTTCCCATTGGAGTTCAGAAGGTATTTCTGTAACCCTTGCCTGTTGACCGAACCTAAATATAAGGAATCTGGCAGCACGCCTCTGGAATTCTTCGATGTCTTGCTTTAATTCGACTTGGAGGAGAGCCCAAACACACGAACAGTACTCAAGAATGGATCTCACGAGTATTTCATACGCCGTCTATTTTGCATGTGGGCTACAGTTTCCTAAAAATCTCTCACTAAACTATAGCCGACCATTCGCCTTCCCTCTTACCGTACTTACTTGCTCCTTCCATTTCTTACCGCTTTTCGACGTTACGTCTTTGTGACGAGACTGTACACAGCAGCATACTGCTAATACAATAATCCAATATTACAGGAATGTTTTTTCCACTCACCTGCATTAATTTAGATTCTTAAAAGCTTGGAGGAAGATGCTCTTTATCACACAAAACAGAAATTCAGTCTAAGTCATCCTGTCTCTCAACCACGACGCTTTCCAATACAACATAGTGTTACCAGAGAACAGTTGGAGATTACTGCTCAACCTGTACGCTAGACGTGTTATGTATATAAAGAACAGGAGAGGCCATATTACTATCCGAAAACATTTTTCGTGTGCTGAGAAGACTTTCGTTAACAGTCTAAAGTGTGGCACCTTGTCAAATGCATTTCGGAAGTACAGGAACATGGAATCTGCCTGTTGGTGTTCATTGCGTGAGTCGTGCTTGGGTGGCACAGTTGGTAGAGCACTTGCTCGCGAAAGGTTAAGGTCCCGAGTTCGAGTCTCGGTCCGGCATTCAGTTTTAATTTCCAACGAAGTTTCATATCACCACACACTCAGCTGCAGAGTGAAAATATCATTCCCATTCCGTTAGTGTTTATCGGCGGTTATTCACTGTTCCGCGCATGCTTCACTTCCTCGGGGTAATGTTTTGATATCCAGTCAGTATTTTGAAATCTAGTCAGTCCGTGTGTGGCAGTCTCAGCTTTCCGCCCCGACGTGGCTTCAGCTGAGGTTCTGTTTACTCCATACTTCACCCCTCTCCCCCTTCCTAGTTCCTTCCGGTGTGTTTTATAATCTTTTCTTTCGTCCCATTTCCTCATATGTTCCAGTTTCATGTCATGCTCTTTACTCCATAATTACTGCTTTCTGTGAAATTATCCAAATCTTGAAAAAGTGTTAGGGTAGAACTATGAAACTGGCCTGCCACAGAATGTAAGAATTAGGACTTCCGGACATTTTTTGTCACTTTCATTTGTCTTTGTGCAGAGTTTCATACGGTCTCTCTTCTTTTTCTTCATATTTGCACCTGATGATGTAATGTAAAATTACGAAACCGGTCGTACCTTTAATAAAGGATTTACAACAGCTAAAGCGCTTTTCTTTTCAACATGCAAAAGTTTGGCTGTGGATGCTCACACTTTAAACTGCTATGTTCACTCATAAAATATTATAGGGTACTTCCCGTTGACAAAGAATTTCAAATTAAAACATTCTCGAATGCCTTGAAATGACTAGAACAGATATCCTTCCAGGATCTATGTCGACAATAGACAAAAATCGCTGAGGTCCTCGATCGTCGAAACGGTTGAAAACACATAATGAAGTTCGTAGATACCCTTAGTGCGTGAGTGCAACTCGCATCTGGCCAATTTTGTCATCTTGCTTCTGTTTTTCCATCCATTGTTCATGTTTGATGCTGATCCCACACACTATAACGTTGCTGCATTGCTGCAGAATGCTTAATAATTACAATGCCCAGAGGCACTTACACAGAATTACGTGCCTGCATAACATGTAAGCAAGCATGTCGCTGGATCGAGTGTTCTGTCGCCAGCACCTTCTACGTCTCTGGCCATCTTAATGAGCCATTACTGTAGCTAGTCTGTTGAGGGCTTACGAGATACTAATTTAAGTAGGTTACCAATTAATAACGAGATCGGCAGATATGCGGCCCAAGATGCCGGTCCACCATGTCAGTATTGGCTCTTGAGAAAAGAAGTTTGATTACCACTATTCAATACGCTCTTATCAGGAGCAGTAGTACACGGCTCGCCGAAGAGCACATGCTGTCTTTGCGTTCCTGATTCAATGAGGCCATACCCTCGACTGGTAGCCCACAATAGTACGTTCTAACTTGACTTACTTAGAGGCAGCTGAAAAATGCTTTCTGCAGATTTTGCTGTTTCATTCTGAATCTTTATTTCTATCTGGTAAAGGATATCTACTGTACAACAAAGTCCGGATTTTCATCGTTGTTTATTACGATGTACCTATACACTTGCATTTCCCTCAGAGGTCGGTCATTTATTCTGACTTTGGGGGTTTCTCGATGTTCAAAATTTGCATTGAGGAGTAAAATCAATCGAGAGTGAAAGAAAGGCTAAACAACAATTCTAGGAGGACCAATGCAAAGAAGTGACTGAAATGAAATGATCAAGGTGAGAAAGCTGGAATCTGCCAACAAATCAATTAAATACTTCTTTAAAAACAGACAACTAAAAGGCAGTAGAATCCAGAATGAGTATGGAACAGTATTTAATGAACAGATAGACATAGTAGAAAGGCGGAAAGAACACCTTGAAAAAATGTGTATTAGAAATAATGAAGATCTGGAACTGGAGAAAGCCAAGAATCTCGATCCGGAAAAGAAGGGAGACTGTATCTTGCTTGATGAGGTCAACCTTGCAGTCATCCATCTATAACCTGGCGAAGAGATTGGAGTTCTGATATACCAGCAGAACACGGCAACGTCACTAGGTAACAGCTACATGAGGAACTGTTCCATCTCATACAGGCTATATACAAAAACAGGGAGCTCCCAGCAGACTTTAAAAAATGTATCACGGATTCAATAACAAGGAAAATATCTGTAACTAGTTGAGAACAATATAAGACCCTCAGTTTTGTCTTGAATACCTGGACCCCTGTGATTCTAAGGTGGACAGAAGGCAGGATAGATACAGTGATCACTAACTACCAATTTGGCTTTAGAAGAGGTGTAGGCATAAGACAAGCAGTACTCGGTTTACGATTAGTTTTTGAGAAATGAATAAAGAAGGGTTAGGCACATATATTATCTCCATCGAATAAGGAAAAGCATTTTATACGGTAGACTGGCAACAGAGATGCTGAGAGAGAATATCATAAAGTACGAGGACAGAATAGTAATGCAGAGACTGTTTAGAGAAGACAGGGTTGTGAGAAGGTGTCGAGAACATTAAGGAAAAGCTATTATTAAACTGAGTGTACGAAAGGGCCACTCACTCTCCCTTGTCTTGTTCAGTGGATACATTCAGAAGGCAACAGATGAAACTAGGGAGAAACTAGAAGCTATAGGAGGTCCAAAATTCGTGGTGACAAAATAGACATGTTAAGAGTTGCCGATGATATCGCAGTGCTAAGTGAAGATGCAGACCAATTAGAAGCGATGCCGGGCCAGATGGAAACCACCGTCAGCTCTTCCTATTATATGGAAATTAATAAAGGTAAAACAAAAATCTTGGTATTGAACAGATAAAACACGTCCAATGCTCACTTTAGAATGAGCGACTGGAAACAATAGAATCAGTTGCTTACCTAGAGAGTAAAATTACATCATGAGGAAGATCGAGGAACGATACCGCAGGACGAATCCACCAGGAAGAAGCTCCTTTCAAGAACAGGAAAAACCTTTCGGCATCGAGCAGCATAGACAAACATCTCAGGAAAAACCTCATACTGCCGTTTGTTTGGAGTGTGCTGCTGTACGGGAGTGAAACATGGACACTCGGAGAAGCACAAAAAGCTAAAATTACTGTCTTCGGGATTTGGTGCTATAGCTGAATTCTCAAGGTTTCCTGGGTGAACAAGACGTCAAACGAAGAGACGTGCCACAGAGTGGAGGAGAGGAAGTCTTGTCTCCTGAAGATAATCGAACACAGAAGGAACACATGGGCCGGCCATCTGCTGAGACATGATGACATCATTAAATGTATCACTCAAGGAGCAATAGAAAGGAATATACCAGAGGCAGACTTAGACTAGAATACATCGACGAGCTGCACGACCTATACAGCTCTCAAGTGGAAGGCCGAAGACAGAAATGCATAGCGGACTGCTGCTAACCAACTTGTTTGTTGAAGATCTAAGGATGGTACACTGTTTTGTGTGCTGTTATCGTTACTTTATTTTGTACACCTCAGTTACTAAGGCAAGAACGCACTCCGGTATATAGTCCTTGTGTGTCTGCACTAACATTAACCAAAGCCAAATGCTTTCGTGATGGTTGCTAACGAAAAAAGTAACCAGTATATTTTGAAGCATTCAACTTACACAAATATTTGGTTGTAGCAGTTTTTGGGGATATGAGATGGAAACATGCCTAGGGTCCAGTCATATGAAAACAGGTGACAGACGCTGATTCGTTGGTAGGGCACTGGGACAATGCAATCAGTCTACTATGGAATTTTCTGACAAAACACTTGTCCCCAATATCCCGGGATACTGCTCAATTACTAACAGAGGATACTGAACATTTACGAGGAAAGACTATACGAAATACACAGGTTTGTCTGATCCACTCGAGAACATCGCGGGAATGCTGTAAAATTAGAACTGGTAGACACTTGAAAGCTGAAGAGGAGTTTAATAAATAATTTTTTCGCGTACCATATGTGAAGAGACCGGAAAGAGTCACCAGTAGGTGATACAATGGGATGTACCCTTTACCATGGCCGGCCGTTGTGGCCGAACGGTTCTAGGCGCTTCAGTCCGGAACCACGCGCCTGCTACGATCGCAGGTTCGAATCCTGCCTCGGGCATGGATGTATGTGCTATCCTTAGGTTAGTCAGGTTTAAGTAGTTCTAAGTGTATGGGACTGATGACCCCAGATATTAAGTCCCATAGCGCTTAGAGCCATTTGAACCATTTTTGAACCTTTACCACGCACGTCATATGGAAGGCCTTCATTTGGGTCTCTTGACCACTACACGCAGAAGAAGCCCAGTTTGACTGTGGCCGAACCGTTTGTTTCCAGTCTTTTACATTACGACGCAATACGATACTCAGAAAACCTTTATGTCAACTGACGCCGCGGATGCCTACGCAACAGTACTAAAAACGACATAACGTCCGCATCATGTGTCTCTGCCACATAACATAGCTCAATGAAACTTGGACCATACATGGAAAGAACTACAGAATAGTATAGCATTGTACTGTACTGTACCGTACACTACAGAAGGCAACTGAAAGAAATTCGTAATGAAACGAAAAGAAATCACCTTTTTATTCAAAGAAAATTATTACACTGGAGTTAACGCGATTCATAATGCTTCCACGAATATTATAAAAGGCGAGAGTTGATTCTTAAAAAGGTGTGTGATATCCACTGAAAGCAACGCATGCTCTGCAATGTACTTATATGCTGGCCACGAGTTTGGATGCCAACTGCAGAATGGTCGTTGGTGTGTGTGTGTGTGTGTGTGTGTGTGTGTGTGTGTGTGGGTGGGTGTGCGTGTGTGTGTGGACGGTCTGCAATACATCTTCCCAACTCATCCCACACGTGGTCGAGTGGTCGATGGTATTTACGTCGAGGGAGCGGGGAGGCCAGTCCATTCACCAAAATCCTCTCCTGCCAAGAGATCCTCGCTGTTGGACGGTGTCGCGTATAATCATCTATAAAAATGAAGACAAGGCCCAATGCACCCCTGAAAAGACGCTGATGGATAAGTACAGTGCCACAATAATGTTGACCAGCGAGTGTACCGTATTCAAAGATCTGGAGACCAGTACGCGCTTGCCACATTATGCTTCCTCTCGCAATAGCAGTCGGACTACCAAAACGAACACGATCCTACGTTCCTGGGTGCACTAGGAGTCCACCTCTGTTCCCACCACTGGTTATATAAACCTAGCCCAGTATTGTCGAACATAACCGTTTTAACTCTGAAGACGTTGAAATGTAAAAGGATGAGTGAAATGATTTACACTCTCTCCATGGCCATCAATCACCAAGCTCTAGGCTTACATTCAGCATGGCACATGGTCGTACCTGGTCGACCGGAACCTTCACGAAGAGTACGCCTGCTCTCACTGACCCGTGCCCAAATTCGGTTCAGTGAGAAAAGTCCCCTTACAAAAATTTATGAATTACTGTGCTGATAAACCTCTTACATTATTTGATTTTCAAGCAGCTGAGCAGAACTGAACATACTCAGACATTTCGCTCTTTACCTATTCTGATCAACACTAAACTGACTCACAATATTCTTAGCACAACGCAGACTGACTTTCAGTAATCCCTACAAACGAATGGCCCTGACTAACATTAACCTATACCTTTCACAAATCACTTACCTCAGAAAAATCTTCGTTACTCGAACTACTGCAATACATCGAGCGTCACTACTGCCAGCTAAATAAAAGATTCAAACTATTGAAGGCACTAACTACTGCTAGGCATAGTTTGCAAATGAAAGATTTTGATAAAGAGCAAACAATGTATTTGCCTTAATAGTGTTCAAAAGTCATAAAATATATATATATTAGCTCGTGGCATCCAGTCTTACAAATTTACTCCCTCTGATACACACACGTCCAGATCATCCGCTCTCAAAACTCCGCCATCTCACTCCCCACATCCGCCACTGCTGGCGGCTCACCTCCAACTGCGCAACGCTACGCGCCGTTAACAGCCAACTGCCCAACACTAAAATAGCAAATTCCAACAATGCAAACCAGCCACAGACTGCACACAGCACAGCCAGTGATTTTCATATAGAGTGCCACATGGCGTTACCAACATAAAAACCTAAACAGCCTACTTAAAACTGGCGTATCCGAATGATCTAAAAATCAAGAAATTGCACAATCCGACCAACCAGCTAACTGGAGACCCACAATGAGGACACTTTGAAACTACTATTGATAACTCTGTTTCACTCTATTACACGTCAACTCTGCGTCCTTCATTGTAATCACTCAACATCTGACACTGTTCATAACCACTATATATCCCACCAGGTCTAGTAACATCACTGAAAACGAAGAAGGCTAATGCTTTGCCATTGCTGTTCTACATGTCGCACAGAATTGCAACTCTAATCATTTACGTAAACACTGAAGGTGTGGACGCATGTAAAATTACATTGCCGTCAGGCCATGGCTTCCAGGCGCTTTACCTTTTTCTTGTCAGGCAGTGTATTTTTGTAGCTTCTTGTTAAAGGTGTTAGGAGGCCCATACACCAGTTCCTTCTCCCTCACAGTGACACGCGAGTGCTAGGACGTAGTCCTTCAAAGTGACTCAGGAACTGTCTTCTTAAAGTGAAGTATATAGTTTTATTGTCCGATTGTACCTTGCTACAGAGACCGATCGCACCTTCATTCTTTCCTTAAACAGTCAGAATATGAGTACTGGTACCACAGGGACGCAACGTAGCTTTGCAGCCGTTTTTCAACCTACGTTAATAGAATTCTAGTAACTAGGATCGAACCAGAGTCCTCCGTTTAGCAATTCCACATTTTGTCTACTACGCAAAAGATGGAAACTACCTTATTTTGAAGAAGCGGTAAGCAATTTTCTGGCCAGTTTTATTCATATGTAATCCCCCACCTATAAAGAGTACTTTTCTTTTGAATACAGCTTATGCATGCTAAATGCCAAAGCCACCACTCCATTTTGCATGGTCATATAATTGATTATTGCTAATCATTCCACCTTTTAGGGATACTTTCCAATCCCAAGGGTAAGACAGCTCCCGGAAACTCTTTCATAACGTCCGCCCTCTTTGATATAGCTGTTGACATAATGGTGACTTGTTGTACCAGAAGTCTAGCTTCATAACATAGAGACAAAATTAAGAGAAAGGAAGCTTAAAATTTAATGTCTCTTGCAAACAATCACAAGAGGCGAAAGTTAAGACGGAAAAGGGTTGAGTAGTATTCGGTGGTTGTGTTAAACTGTGAAAAGAAACCGCGAAATATGAATTCACAGATGGCTATCAGGAGAACTAAACCTAGTATCATCCTAATACCAATCTGGTGCCTTAAGAACTGTTCCACCTCTCTCACTAACATTAAAAGTACATAATATCGTGTACGTCGCTAGCTAATCCTCGTTAAAAGCGAGGAATACAGCGATACCACTGTAGATGTGGTAAGGAGATTAAATCGCAGTGAAGAGGGTAGTGTCTGCAGCTTACGTTAAATTGGTCTGGGGATTGAAATCACCAAATATTCAGTCTACGTATCCCACTTAGAATCTGTCCATAAATGAGTGCATGTTTCCTTTCCTCTTCTTTCCTTAATGGCTGTGTTCTATCGCTAGATGCATGTGGAATTTTAATGGACAATGGGTGAAGAAATGATGTCATAACTCATTTCTATGGAAACTATGCCTAACATTGTAAAACATCTATACAACCAGGGACGCTGGGAAGCTCAGACAGAGATTCAGAGACGGCTCGCTGCGAGTAGACGGCGTGCTGCAGAAGCGAATGCATTTGGACACTGCCGACGTGTACAAGTCACTGAAAGCGCAAAAGCTAAGTAGGTGGCGGCGTCGCCGCTGTTCACGAATTATGCGGAGGTATGCCGCGTTGGATGAGGACGCATGACCTTCCACTACTCGCAGTAAACTTTTTCTCATGTACTATTTTTTTCTTAGGGCCTTCGATATATTTGAGTACGACTACTCCGTCTAAAATTCCCTTGAAGCGAGGAGGTGGCGGCATCAAAGCAGCTCTTTGCGAACTATACGAAGGTATGCCGTGGTGTCTGAGGACGCAAAAGCTCCCAAGCCTTGCAGTTAGCTTTTCCTCCTTTTCTTTACCAGAGCCTTTGATGTTAGTATGACGACGATAGCGCCGCTATGTACAATTGACTGGAAGCGCGAAAGCTGGTAAGGTGGCGGAGTCGGACGTGTACCGTGCTGTTTGAGAACATATGGGATCCCACGTCTTGAAGTAAACTTTCGCATATGCACATTTACATACATGCTCTCTTTTTTCATAACCTTGAATGTATCTGATCACGTCGACAACGCTGTGTACAAGTCGCTGGAAGCTCAAAAGTTTCGAAGGTGGCTGTGCCGAACACGTTTGCAAACGACACGAAAGCACACCGTGTGTTTAACAGCTTAGGGCATTATAAGCACTTGGAGACAGCGAAGTGGTAATCTAACAGATCTGAACCTCACAAGCCAAGAATATCGTACGCGCATGCTATATTTCTGGACTCAATATTAATGTACTTGAAAATATGAAATAAAAATGAGATGAAACTAAAATATGTAAACTGATTTTACTTTAATTGCTATAGTAGTTATGGAAGATAAACTGGTTTTAAGCTCAATTTTCACCAGAGACTTACGATTTCCTCTCATGTTTATTAATATATAGAGGTAGACTATTGGGAAACATACCAGTTTGAGGATCATTATTTTTACTAGAGAAGCACAAATGATTCTCCCAAGCTCAAGAAAACCTACAGCCTGCACAGAGGAATAAAATTTTTATTTATGTTAACGTTCTCCCTGAGGTTTCCCTTTAGTATACAAGGCTACATGTTACTCAGAAGTATGCGTTGCCTATATGCACTGAATCTCGAAGGAACTGGCGCACCTGTCTAATATCGTGTGGGTCCCCTTCGAGCAAGCTAAAGTGCCACAACTCGACGTGGTAAGGACTCGAATAATGTCTGAACTAGTGCTGGGGGGATATGACACCATGAATCCTGCTGGGCTGTCCATAAATCACTAAGAGTGCGAAGGGGTGGAATCTCTTCTGAATAGCACGTTGGAAGGCATTCCAGATATGGTGAATAGTGTTAATATCTGGGAATGTTCGGTGGCCAGCGGAAGGGTTTAAACTCAGAAGAGTGTCTGTAGCAATTCTGGAAGGGGGGCGGCGGACGGGTCGCACTGTCCAGTTGGAATTGCCCAACTCAGTCGGAATGCACAATGGACATAAACGGACGCAAGGACATACCTGTACACTCAAGTAATCAGACAGGATGCTTACGTACGTATCACCTATCAGAGTCGTATTTAGACATACCAGGGATCCCATATCTCTCAAATTGCGCACGCCCCACAGCATTACACCAGCTTGACCACTTCCCTGATGACATGCAGGGTCCATGGATTCATGATTTTATCTCTATAATTGTAGACGTTCATCCGCCCGATACAATTTTAAACGAGATGTCTGACCAGGTAACATGTTTCCTCTCCCAGATGAGGCATAAAGCTTTGTGTCGTGCAGTCATCAAGGATAGACGAGTGGTCCTTTGGCTCCGAAAGCCCATATCGATGATGTTCCGTTGCATGTTCGCACACTGACACTTGTTGATGGCCGAGCAATGAAATCTGCAGCAGTTTGTGGAAGAGTTGCGCTTCTGTGGCATTGATCGATGTTCTTCAGTTGTTGTTCCTCCCATTCTTGGGTGATCTTATTCCGGCCCCAAGGATGTCGAGAAGTGGTCGTACGGGAAAATCCCCACTTCCTCGCTACTTGTGTCCCATCGGTCGTGCACCGACTCTAACACCACTGTCAAACTCACTTAACTCTTGATAACCTGCCATTACAGCAGCAGGAACCAATTTGGAAACTGCGCCTGACACTTGTTTTGTAGGTGTTGCTGACCATAGCGCCGTATTCTCACGTATGCAGCCTGTGTCTTACCTTTCAGCCCCTGTACACGCTGGCACCACGTTAATCTATTGTCCAACGTGACAACGAGTTATAGCAACGGGAGCGCCGTCTCTACGTGTACATAATTGTCACAAGGCACCCAAAGTAAATGCGACGATGAAAAGACACACCGCTATGGGCAATTACAACTTCCTCGCGAAGTAGAGCTGACTGTCTTGCTCTTGACGAGCGTTGCTGCTAACGTAGAATCGTGCAGACAGTAAACCATCTAGCGGATCAAACTGTAGAATTATACCGCCACGACTAGGTAGGAATCATATTATGTGTTATAAAGCACTATAGTATCAGACGGAAAGACAGTTCGATGTCCTCGCTAGGACTATTCACGATGGGACCAAAACGTATGAGAGTGTTCTGTAAACAGACCTACTGACAGCATCAGACTCACACAGGAACAAGTGATACCTGTTCTACAAACTTAGGAGAGGAGACTGAAATACACTTGTGTGACTGTGCTGCTGAGTAGACCACCGAACACATCATGTTCGGCAGGAATTCCGGTGTCATGTGACATTCAATTTACCTCGCGCTTGCGGTTTGTGTGAGAGAGATAAAGAGAGAGAGAGTGGGAGAGAGAGAGAGAGAGATAGAATGTGTGAGTGAGTGAGTGAGTGAGAGAGAGAGAGAGAGAGAGAGAGAGAGAGAGAGAGAGAGTGAATGAGTGAGTGAGTGAGAGAGAGAGAGAAGCATAATGTTTGTTTGTTTCGGGGTTGGGTCTTGAGAATAACACAAGCGCTGCCCTTGAGGTTTAATCCCAGCTCAGAAGAATGTGTTGCCTATATGCAGGCACTCATTGCCGTTAGCTACATCTGGCTGATGTATTAGCCTGAAAGTAACATTGTTCTCTCCCCTTAAAAATGACCGATATTTATTTTCTGAACAATGCATATTCGTGAATTATAAGCTCTTATGTTGTAAGGTGACGTCTGCCCCTCGTATTAATTCGAGTAAACCAAATAACTAGATCTCATATAATAAGTAGCGTATGTATACACATAACGTTTTGTCCAAAACAGTTACTTTTAATCTTCTTCACCATCTACCACAATACTAATCAGACAGTTACTGAAACCTCTCTCCTAGATATCACGCAAGTTTGTAATCTACGCTGATGTGTGAGTTGCTTAAACACAACACACCTTTCCGATCTGTCGTGCGAAGGAAGGCAACGGACTCATGCGCCCCAGTCTTTCCCACCCATCCCCTCCTCTCATTATCTCTCTCTCTCGCTTTCCACTCCCTCCCTCCCTCCCTCCCTACCTCCGTTTCTTCTTCCCTCCCTCGTATAGTAGTTGGTAGTGCTGTTGAGTAGCTGGTTGTGGCATTACGAAGAAGTGTGAGAAAACATGACGGTTTCCGTTGGAGGGTCGCAGTTTAAATCAGTTGAAAAAATCATTAAAAGCAGCAGCTATTATTAAATTACTGTATGACTTCAGCCTTACAATTAACCACGGGAGGTTGCGAAAATTTATTGCAACATTCATGTCTCCGCAATATCGATTCTTTCAGGAGTGCTAGTTCTGCAAGGTTTGCAGGAGAGCTTCTGTTAGTTTGGAAAGTAAGAGACAAGGTACTGGCAGAAGTATAGCTGTGAGGACGGGGCGTGAGTCGTGCTTTGGGTATCTCAGATGGTAGAGCACTTGCCCGTGAAAAGCAAAGGTCCCGAGTTCGAGTCTCGGTCCTGCAAACAGTTTTAATCTGCCAGGAAGTTCCACTAACGGAATGTTTGGGTACGTGGAGTACAGAAATATGCTAATAAGAATACAACTGTCGACTGAAAAACTTATTGATATAAGAATAAAAGCCTGGAACCTGTAGTGGGCAGAACATCTAAAATTAAAAAATCTAGAATATAGTTACTATGTCCTTATTTTTTTAATTTAAGGAAAATTTAAAAATGTTGTAATAGCAGCGATAAAAGCACCAAGGAAGAGGAGGTAAGGGGAAGACAGCGGATGAAACAGGCTATTCAGTTAGGTAATCAAAGTTGGCCAAAATAGCTTAACGCATTAACACAGTTTAGGAATTTAGTATCTGATTTGAAGATTTTTTTTTAACCCACGAAATATCTCCAGCTCTTTCTTGCTATGGAAGTGTTTCGGATGGAGTGGGTAAAGAGTTGGCTACAAAAGATATCGTTAAGCAGATGTCATTCTTAAGAATGATTGGTTGAGGTTGAAACGCAGGGACTGGACGAAACGGGAGCCCCACAATTCGTCGGGTGAGAACCTCGTCAGGCTGTTCACCACACTGACAACGAAATCCATCTTACACTTTATCCATCAGAAAAATGTGACGAGGTAATAATAGACGAACATTCCCCTACAAGATATCTTTTATCTTTTCGTATCCTTATGTTACGGAATCTGGATATCCAAAGTGTTACAATATAGCCCAACGTAATTTTAAGATTTTTATGTGTTATCTTGATACATTCTGTTATTGTCTAATTTCGGTTAATAATGTACCATGGAGCAAACAAAGCGTCAGAGCATGCAAATATACGGCGCCTGAAACCCTTCACACAACCTACATTCTTATTCTGCATATCAAGAATGTGTCTTGGAAGTTTGGAGGCAATTTTCCACACACTGTGTAGTATGTCAAGCAACGAATATTGTGAAATTACATTACTTTTCCGCTGTATAAGGTACAGATATCATAACCGTTAACAAAATTCACGCAAAAGACGTCGTAGGTATTGAAACGTCCCCTTTGAAAAATTACACTCCTGGAAATTGAAATAAGAACACCGTGAATTCATTGTCCCAGGAAGGGGAAACTTTATTGACACATTCCTGGGGTCAGATACATCACATGATCACACTGACAGAACCACAGGCACATAGGCACACGCAACAAAGCATGCACAATGTCGGCACTAGTACAGTGTATATCCGCCTTTCGCAGCAATGCAGGCTGCTATTCTCCCATGGAGACGATCGTAGAGATGCTGGATGTAGTCCTGTGGAACGGCTTGCCATGCCATTTCCACCTGGCGCCTCAGTTGGACCAGCGTTCGTGCTGGACGTGCAGACCGCGCGAGACGACGCTTCATTCAGTCCCAAACATGCTCAATGGGGGACAGATCCGGAGATCTTGCTGGCCAGGGTAGTTGACTTACACCTTCTAGAGCTCGTTGGGTGGCACGGGATACATGCGGACGTGCATTGTCCTGTTGGAACAGCAAGTTCCCTTGCCGGTCTAGGAATGGTAGAACGATGGGTTCGATGACGGTTTGGATGTACCGTGCACTATTCAGTGTCACCTCGACGATCACCAGTGGTGTACGGCCAGTGTAGGAGATCGCTCTCCACACCATGATGCCGCGTGTTGGCCCTGTGTGCCTCGGTCGTATGCAGTCCTGATTGTGGCGCTCACCTGCACGGCGCCAAACACGCATACGACCATCATTGGCACCAAGGCAGAAGCGATTCTCATCGCTGAAGACGACACGTCTCCATTCGTCCCTCCATTCACGCCTGTCGCGACACCACTGGAGGCGGGCTGTACGATGTTGGGGCGTGAGCGGAAGACGGCCTAACGGTGTGCGGGACCGTAGCCCAGCTTCATGGAGACGGTTGCGAATGGTCCTCGCCGATACCCCAGGAGCAACAGTGTCCCTAATTTGCTGGTAAGTGGCGGTGCGGTCCCCTACGGCACTGCGTAGGATCCTACGGTCTTGGCGTGCATCCGTGCGTCGCTGCGGTCCGGTCCCAGGTCGACGGGCACGTGCACCTTCCGCCGACCACTGGCCACAACATCGATGTACTGTGGAGACCTCACGCCCCACGTGTTGAGCAATTCGGCGGTACGTCCACCCGGCCTCCCGCATGCCCACTATACGCCCTCGCTCAAAGTCCGTCAACTGCACATACGGTTCACGTCCACGCTGTCGCGGCATGCTACCAGTGTTAAAGACTGCGATGGAGCTCCGTATGCCACGGCAAACTGGCTGACACTGACGGCGGCGGTGCACAAATGCTGCGCAGCTAGCGCCATTCGACGGCCAACACCGCGGTTCCTGGTGTGTCCGCTGTGCCTTGCGTGTGATCATTGCTTGTACAGCCCTCTCGCAGTGTCCGGAGCAAGTATGGTGGGTCTGACACACCGGTGTCAATGTGTTCTTTTTTCCATTTCCAGGAGTGTATATACGACTGTGCCTAAACTGACACACAATACTTTTAGCGCAACGCAATCTGACTTTCATAAAGCCCTACAATAGAATGGCCCTGACTCACATTAACCTATACCTTTCACAAATCACTTACCTCACAAAAATCTTCATTACTCGAACTACAGTAATACTGCGAGCGCCACTACTGCCAGCTAAATAAAAGATTCAAACTACGGAAGGCACTAACGACTGATAGGAATAGTTAGCAAATGAAAGATTTTAATAGAGAACAAACAATGTACTTACCTTAATAGTCATAATATACATAGCAGTTCATGACATCCCGTCTTACAAATTTCAAAACTCCATCTCTCTCCCCAAATCCACCACTGCTATCGGCTCACCTCCAACTGCGCAACGCTATGCGCTGTTAACAGCCAACAGCCCAACACTACAATGGCAGACAGCAATGCAAACTAGCCACAGACTGCACACAGCACAGCCAGTGATTTTCATACAGAGCGCTACGTAACGTTGCCAATAAGAAAACATAAACAGCCTACTTACATAGCCCCCATGCTCCCCACAAAAAATTTTACAAATTGTTTTGGGCACTGGCCAATACAGATTTGGAAAAATTTTTCATAAGTACAGTAAGAAAGTTATCAAATGCACACACTTATTAATACAATTTTGGTCAAAAGCTCAAATTTTCTCACAGTCCATAAAGACAGTCCTCATCATTCATCACAGTAAAACTGCCGTTTCTTTTCTCAAAGTCTCAGCAGTAAAAGACAATGCACACAGAAGTAGTGGATTTCCATGCAGTCTTGGAGAATTAGTTTTGTCCTTCCAACGGAAAGACAGTGCTGACTCTTGACATGCTGACAGGTAATGGGCCACAACAGAGCAAACCCACAGCAGAGTCATTTGACGTTTTGAAGAAGATTGGTAGGTAGGTCATCACAGAGTAGACCCACTGTAGTCCTGGTAAAGATTACGGTATTGGTGGGCCACCAGAGGTACAGACCCACTGCAGTCCTTGTAGAAATAATGATATTGGTGGGCCATCAGAGATGCAGACCAACTGTAGTCCTTGTAGAGATGGCCAGCAGCCATCTGTTGTGTCTGTGCGGGTGCACAATCACCATTGAAGAGTCTTGCTGATAATATACCAAGTCCATAACCACCACTTGTGCACTCACAAAGTTTTTGGAATTGTCCTTGAACCAGCAATGATGTTATCCAGTCCCTTGCTGAATTATTAACACACGTGGAAACACTAACAGTCCCTACTTCTCACATATTCTCCATATACTATGACCAACAGAAATGTGTGTAGTGAAATGTAACTTACAAGTTAATAATATGATGAACTGGTGCCAATTACAATATTATAACATAATAATACTATTACAAAGGTACAAAATACAGCATTAAAGAACATAACAATACAGATAACCTCTGTAATACAGGCTTTACAACAGAATAGAAATAAACATATACATCAGTGTTACAGGAATTATGACATAAGTAAATACATAAATAATCAGAATAATTATTGAAACATCAACTTCACACATGAGCATTACAACAAAACAGAATAATTAATGTCTAAACATCTTTACAAAGTAAATAACATATTACTAATGCAAATTATATTTGAGGATAACAGTATTCCTCATCATAGTTCATGTAGCTGAGTATTAGAAAAATTCTGCAACATAAGTCTCATCAGATAAACATATAAATACAGAAAGAACATAAATACACAAGGGTACACAAACATATAGCGGAATAATACAAGGAAAGACAGGGTTTGTTTACTGCCGTTTTTGCAAACAAAACTTTCTTTACTTCTCGGAGATCTCCCTTCGTTCTTCATTATTTCCAAAAGTCTTATCTATACCTGCTTTCTGTACTTTTCTCGTATAACCTCTCAGTGCATTTCTTCAAATTCATCGCAACTCATTCTCTTATAGGCTACCCTCTCTTAAGCTAACTTAAATCTACTGAGCTCAGATGCTAAACTAAGGGAGGAGGCAATGCTGCAGCACAAAACAATTAACACAAACAGCAATGACAAAAAAAATGGAAAATTCCAAAGCAAGCTACAGTAAATCTAAATTACCAAGCAATGCAACATTACAACTAATATGAGCCAATGTGCAGCAACAAGAAAAATAATTCAGTAGTAAAACTAGCTTAACAGAGTAATACAAAGTGAAATTTAGTAGCACTATGCCTGCCAAACAGCAGCAGCCAATGCAATAACTTACATCTGAACATGACATAGCTCAAGCAGAAAAAATATTACATTAAAGACAACAATGCAGACAAGGAAAATGTATATTCACATCTTAATGTCTATGTAATTAAAGTGGTGCACCACAAGAAGTTATTCTACCAAAAAAATTACCAAGTAGTAGAAAAGAAAATTCCATATGCAATTCCTGTGTAGGGAAATGTCTTTTTATGCTCCTTCGTTTTTTTGAATATATCATAAGATTATTTACTGGATCTGTAGGCATAAAATATTTATATTAGTACATGTATTAAATTATATTTCAACCAATGCTGCTGCAGCTAGAAATTTGATATTAAACAAAATGAGTAAATAAATACATAAAGCAAGCCTTATGGCATTTCTCTCAACTAGCAAGACAATAGCCGTGAAATGTTTCTCATCGTTTCATTAGGCATTTTAGTGAATATCATAAATTAAGAGCTCCACAGTATAATCATATGTTTTCAAGTTTGAGCGTGTCGTATTTGCGATGCTTTCTACAAAATGAATGTCAATAGCGAGGATAATGGCCTTCCTTTTTTTTCTACCTGTGCCTCTGAAAAGGCACATACTAATGGCTTTTTCTCCAGGCGTCTGACACAGCTGGGTGCCCACGACGCATTACGTGCAGGTGGTCACTTAACTACGGAAATATTTACGACAGCAGTTTCCACTACAGTGACAGTCTCATATAAAAATATTTCACAGGTCAAGAATTTGCGTTACAAATCTGTAGAAACAAAATCCTATTGACATAACAGTGTCCAAAAAATTTTCATCGGCATTGTGATACATCCAAGCATTTACATACATTTCATAACTCTTAAAGTACTGTAACGTTCCCTGGCAAACTCATGCTATTAATGAACTAAAATTTATTTGTACCATATACGCCGCTCTGAGCAATTTGTATATACTGTAATTATTGAACAAAAAATATTACTGAATTTTGTGTAAAAGACATTTGTTATTATTGTAATATTTTTTGTAGTAACATTCTCTCTGTATTTAGGATGGTAATATTTCTATATTCATTATGTAATTGCGAAATGTCTCAATATCTGCGATAACAGAGATGTGAAATTTAGCCAGAGGAAAATAATGTTATGAGATTACAAAGAAATGTTAATAGTCAGCAGTAGTATAAAAGCACCACGTACTGTGTATTCTTTGGTCATCTCCGTGTAGAGCTGAATGCGAGAGGAAGCTGTGACGAAGCGTTTTATGAATGGGTAGACTTCTTTTGTCTGTATCTAGATTTAGCCGCCATTAGAGGAGAAATTACAAACTAATGTGAGTTGAATTATTGTTGGGTCTAAATATATCATAATTTATCAAAAGTGTGTATTATTAATGTAAATTAGCGTGCCCATGTCATCTATAATATTTCTTTAAAGAATTTTCAGCATTTTTAGCGGTGTTGCTGGGCTGTGCCACGACCGATCGATTTGCAGTGGCGGCACATTTAAAAAATTGTTCCGCTAAAGAAAAATCAATCAAACCCGTAAATTGGGAACAGATAAAAATTAGCAGTGAATTAAGAAAATGTTCTTCTTTTACAGTGATCCTGAGACTGATGAATTTTAAACTAATTATACATTTGTGCATTCATAGGCGGATAGTTAATGTTGAAATTTAACAATTTTGGTTCTTTCAAATAACTTAAATGTATAGCGAAGTATGTTTTATCAGTGATAATTAAATGTCGGCTTGGCAATATTTAACCATTTTCTGCTAATAGAGACAGTCTTGTGTTCCATAGCTAATGCGGGGAAAGAACTCAGTAAATATTTAAAAAAAAAACACTGCATTTAGAAAATGTGTGCCAAGGCCGAATTATGTAAAGGATTTAATTCTCAACTAAATATTCTTAATCAGTTAATATGAGTTCACGTAATTTTTAAATGTATGTAATTCTTTTGAAAATGAATTTTTATTACCACACGTAAATAAGAGAAAGGTTCTACAACAAAGTTCGTACTTACAGAAGAAAGTTAAAGAAAGGCAAATTAATTAACTAAAAGCAAAAAATTTTAAAAAAAAAGGTAACTGATTATTATTATTCTTTAATGAAAAAATTTCATGCATTGTATTTTATTAAATTGGCGCCCAACGTGGGGCACGAATATGCAGTGGCCACTAAATACCCATGAGATAACTAGGGAATTATTATAGTCAAACTTTGTTGGAGAACAATTAATAATTTTTCCATGTATTGTATGTATTGCCTAACCAATATTGTGTGGTAATACCTGCATATGATTTTTTGCATGAGAACACTATATACCCAGAGGCAAGCTGAAGAAGAGAGCTCATTATATCGAAAAATTAATTACCTACCACAATATCAGAGGGCAGCTGCACCCAAGATAGATCACCAAAAAGTAAAGCTACAGTGTAGTTGTCCTGTGGGTAGTAAAGTAGCCTCAGTGCAGTGTTCTCGGATCATTAGTGGTGTGCTTGTTGTTAGTGCTTTTTTTTTAAATAACAGGACATTTGAGTAGTTAGTCACTGTAGTATATAATAAGTGTGTTTCAACAAATGACCATTTCTTGTGTGATTATGTCAGTGAAACCAGAGTGTTAGGATATTTAGTTCAGATTTTGTTTCTTTTGTTGACTATGTTTAGATTGCGTAGTCAGAAAGATATCAACATGGATAATGAACAACAGTTAGTAAGTAGTGATACCAAGTTAGAAAGTGGGACACAAAGTAATGTTAGTGGCGTAGTTCAGGAAGTACAATGTGAGAATCTGGGGGCAGAAGGGCAAGAAATGTTGCCACTGCCAGCCAGTGATTCAGTTGATAGCGGAAATACTGTGCCACCCGCAAGCACTGGACACGGACCAGAGAGTGGTGAGGTATCAGAAGTGCAATCATTAAGAGTTATGTTCGAGCGCATGCTCAATTTCCAAGCTGAATTTGTACGTATGCAAGCAGAACGCGATAGAGAACGTGATGCTAAACAAGCAGAGCGTGATAGAGAACGTGATGCTAAACAAGCAGAGCGTGATCGACGCCTGCATGAGAGAGACTTGCAGTTAATGCAATCCTTGGAAACTATGCAAAATGGGATTGTTAGTTTGAGACAAAACTATGAAACCATACCCAAAACGGTGCAAGAACTGAGCGAAAGAGTAGATAGTATCCAAGTGGCTAACGCCAGTATCGTAGATGAAATCAGTGTACTGACTAACAGGGTGGAACAATTAGAAATTGACACAAATCAAGTAATTGAGCACAAAATGTCCGAACAAGTGCACGAAATTGAAAACGAATTTGTAAAAAAAATAGACGAGAAAGTGCACGCCGCGATTGAAGCCAAAGATGTGGGCTCAAATGCGGAAATGCAGGACCTAAAAAAGGTGGTACACACTGACTTTCCGCTGTGGCAGCGGAATGTCAACCGTCGTCTTGCCGAGCTAGAAATCAGCTTGCGGCACGACGACCCAAAGGCGTATGTCACACCAGCCAGGTCCATTTTTTTTTTTTTTTAAATGG
Organism: Schistocerca cancellata; assembly: GCF_023864275.1. Taxonomy (NCBI): domain Eukaryota; kingdom Metazoa; phylum Arthropoda; class Insecta; order Orthoptera; family Acrididae; genus Schistocerca; species Schistocerca cancellata. The sequence continues at coordinate 265,084,620 of NC_064634.1, forward strand.
ACTTGTAGTCCGGGGTGATAGGTTACAATACAGCATCACCGGTCTATTGCGGTCTAACTGTGTTGGTGAGCCAGTAAATTTCCACTGTGCAGTGACTGCGTCACTGCAATTCACTTTGGAGGTGTGGCGGTGGGACTCGTGGTCCCGTACCACCCTCTGACGGTGATAGTACTACATGAGTCAGGCAGAATTTATTGCCTAACATGTGCAGGTGAAACAATAATAGGCATATAAATACAGCAGTAAAAAATTGCGACTGCGAGACAGAACAGGCAACCAATGTTACCGAAACAAATAAATGTCACTCCAAAATAGTGATTGAAGAAAGCCAGATTAGAAACCGACAGTTTCAGATCTTTACAACGGAGAAGAAATCTGTTCACACTGTAGTGTTTATCAAGGGATTTAGAAACAATCTGCCTAGCGTTTGGAGTCATACACAGAAAATACAGTTCGTTATGTCTTACATACAAGGAGATGCTGCATTATGGGCAACCGAGGCAGCTGACAGTTGCGACACATATGAGCAATTTGAAAAGGCATTCTTGGCCAAATATTAGTCAACATGTATTCAGGAGAGATTACGGAAAGAGGTATATAATCCAGAGCCGTATTCTCCACGATTAGGCAATTTGCGGAAATATTTTGAGAAGTACATTAATAAGACCCGTTATTGGGACGAGCAGATTTCATCCCGGGATTTGATCAGACTTTTGAAATCACACTTGCCGTTACACGTAAAGGAAAAACTTATACACGTGCCGGAGAATGACATGGAACATTTCTTGTCTGTTCTGGACTCAATTGACCGGATCAGGAGGATGTTAAGGAAGCCTCTGAACAGGCTAGAAGTAACGGAAACGGTTACAGAAATGGTCGAAATAACACGCCTCCACCAAATAATGGAAACGGCGAAGGTAACAATAGGAGACAAGATTATGTACAAAACGGGAATAGAGGTAGAGACCGGAACGGCAATAGTCCGCCGGTGAATAATGACCGGAAAAGGAGGTCTCATGACCGATATGAAACAGGCCCACCAAGCAATAGTAGATGGAAAAATGCCAGGGAGCCGTGGAACACTAATACCTATAATGATGCAAACCGAACTTGGACACAGAACCAGAGGCCCAGTCCGGACCGGCAAAACAGTGAAAGATATGACAATAACCGACCGCCACCACAAAATGCGCCAATTGCGCAACCGTGGCGGCCGACGCAACACAACTTACACATAGTGGAGGTCAGCGACACTGAGCAGCCACACCCATCCACCTGTAATAATTCAACAAACTAGATTCAGCCGAGATACGCTCTCCATCGTCGGCTGAGGTTTGGAGTGAGAGCAGCCCGACACAGAACAAAACATCGGGAATCTGTATCCTCAGGTATAATGACGGGGTACAGATGGGACATGAATTGATAACTGAACCATCCACGTGCATAAAGGAGCACAAAGACAAAGTACAAGCGATAATAGAGATCAAAATTAACAATATTGATGTGCAAGCGATCGTAGATACAGGTGCTACTGTCAGTGTCATGAGTATGGACTTATTCAGAGTACTGGGGAAAGAAAAGCGTATGCTGACTTTTCCTGTGAACAATTGCAAAGTCACTGGAGCCATAAGTGCACAGCGACAAATAATTAAACTCCAAGTGCGGGTAGAGATGTATATAGGGGAAGAAGCCATAGCGTGCTCATTCCTGGTAGTAAAGGGTTTAAGGGTAGCCTGCATTTTGGGGGTAGATTTTTTGAGAGAAAGGGACGCAGTAATCGACCTTTCTCGGGGAAAATTAAGTTTGATGAACGCGGGTAGGAAAATAGAATTGTCCATGCTCAGATCTGAAGAGGTACCTGTGCCTAATTGTAATGCTATTAACATAAAATGTAGGAATCAGTGGCTACTACATTTAGACAATCATTGTCAAGGACAAAATCTCTATTATCCAGACGTACAAAGTGATCAATTAAAAGCAAATGTGGACGCACTTGTGAACAAAGTATCACAGTCCGAAAATTTGAACTCAATGCAACAGCAGGATTTGGTACAGTTATTATCTAACTATGCAGATGCATTTTCAGAACGACCAGGAATTGTTAAGGGATATCAGTACAATATCGAGGTGAAGCCTCACATTCCTTGGTCCAAGAAGGAAATAGTAGCTAAAGAAATAAGAAAACTGATCGAGTGGGGAATAATAGAACCGTCTTTGTCCCCTTATAGTAGTCCTTTGGTGGCGGTAGCAAAAGAAGACGGACAGGTACGGTTAGTATTAGATGCGAAAGACATAAACGAAATTATTGTACCTGTCAGGACTCATCCGGAAAACTTAGATGAGCAAATTCAAAAATTCCATGGAGTGCAATATTTGACATCTGTTGATATGAAAAGTTCATTCTGGCAAATCCTGCTCACACCTGAATCGAGGAAATATACTGCATTTATATTTGGGGGAAGGAGCTACCAATTTAGGGTACTACCTTTCGGCTCAAATGTAAGTGCAGGAGATTTCATAACAGCCCTCGACGCGGTTTTAGGTCCGGATTTGCTGCAAAGGGTAATAGTGTATGTAGACGATCTGGTGATTGCTACTGCCACCTGGGAGGAGCACGTGGAACTACTGGATAGAGTCTTAGAAAGGTTTAAGCAAGCGGGAGTAACAGCGAATCTTGAGAAATCCAAATTTGGACGTAATCAGATTAAATTTCTAGGTCACATAATAACACCACAAGGCATCAAACCTGACAGCAAAAAAACTTGACGCAATTCGTGGGTTTCCTAGCCCGAGAACTAAGAGACAACTCAAAGCGTTTATAGGTCTTGCATCTTTTTTTAGACGGTTTGTTCCAAACCAATTAATGAATAACGAATCTTTATTGAGCCTGTTGCGTAAAAATGCGCACTGGGTGTGGACAGAAGAATGTCAACGCGCCTTTGACGCTATCAAAAACGCCTTGGTGAATGCATACATACTGCGACACCCAGACATGACAAAAGATTTTTGCATAGCGACAGATTCGTGTTCATACGGTCTGGGCGCTTGTTTATTTCAGTGGGACGGGAGCAACGACCCCACAACAATCAATGTAATCGGATTTGCCAGCCGCACACTAAATAGCTGTGAGAGAGCATATTCCGCTACCGAATTAAAGGCTCTTGCAGTGGTTTGGGCGGTAAAGAAATTAAATTATTACATCTATGGCAAAGAAGTCAAAGTATTCAGTGACCACCAGGCTCTGAGCTATTTAATGTCTTGCAAATTATACCATACCCGCTTGCTAAGATGGAGGTTAGCATTACAGGAATATAAAATTAAGATTATGTACCTAAAAGGACAAGATAATGTTGTAGCTGACGCCTTGTCGAGGCTCCCACTAGGGCAATCCTCAGTGTCAAAGATTTTGGAACAATCGGAGGAATATCGAATACTCTTAGTACAAGATAAGGTACATAGGAGGGACTTTTTACATATGTGTAAGGATATGTCTATATTGCAGGAAACTGATCTGATTTGGCGAGATATCATTAGCAAAATTAAAGAAGGAACCAATCTTAAAAGTGTTCAGAATTTCAAAATAGTAGATAATATTCTGTATTATAAAACAGGTGTGTCAAATGACCATGGAGTCGTGTGTATACCGCAACAGGCTATCCCAGCTGTAGTGTGGCACACGCATTTAGCACGGGGTCACGCTGGGATAGGCAAAACAATAAGGATTTTATCCAGATTCTGTTACTTTAAGGGAATAAGCCAGCAGACTCGCACCATTATCAGGATTTGTCCTCTGTGCCAAAAAGCTAAGTTTCAAAATAAGTCCACAAGGTTTGAACTGCATCCTATAGTGGCTAATCGGCCACTTCAGTTAGTATCAATAGACATAGCAGGATCCTACCCACGAGCCAGGGGTGGATTAAAGTACATTTTAGCGGTATATGACCTTTTCTCTAAATACTTAAAAATATACTGCCTTAAATCAGCCACTGCTCGTGGAATAGTTATATAGTTAGGGAAAGAATATTTTACACAGGTGGGTAAGCCTGAAGCGATAATATCGGATAATGCTTCCTATTTTACAGGCCATACCTGGAAGAACTATTTACATGAACAAGATATAAAGCACATACTAATATCCCGTTTTCACCCACAAGCAAGTTTAGTAGAGAGAACATTTGGAGAGTTAAATAAATTTTTCAGGTTATACATTGCATGTAAGCACACAAGATGGCCAGATCTGATACCTAAGTTTTTGGAAATTCACAACGCAACCCTGCATGCTTCTACGGGGTATCCACCAAACGAGATTATAATGAATAATAACAGAGTTCTGAATGAGTGGCTGGCACCTTTGCCTAAGGTCCCAGTCATTCCTGAGCCTAAGGAAGAGAAGATAAGAAAAGCAGGGTGCAACCTTACCAGGTGCGCTCAGAAAAGGAAAGAAAAATATAATCGACATGTGACGAATAACCAAAAATTTAGTGTTGGGGACTTGGTGCTCTTACGCAATCATCCTAAGTCCTCGGCATCCTTGAAACAGAATAGCAAGTGGCAATTGGTGTACAATGGACCTTTTAGAATAGTAAGTGTGCCACATGAGTGTAGCTATCTCTCAGCAGATCCCCACTCAGGGAGAGTACGGGGACTGTATCCGCGTAAGGATGTCAAAATATTCCTACAGTAAATGACTAATAGTCCTATGTGGACACCATTCTTTTGAAAATAAATGAACATTAATGATGTGTGATCTGTAGAGATAATGTACTAGTGTAGAAGTATTTAGTTATAAGGATATGATTGACTTTCTCTTTTGTTTATGAATATTTGTGTTATGTCTTCTATTAATTAGGGTTAGCTTAAACATGCTCTAGATGTCTGCACAGATAACCTGATTAGAGCAATTATTTATAGTGTTAAATTGTGACAGAGATCAGTCAGGAGGAACATTTTAGTAGTGATTACTTTGTGTACTGCATAATATTCTATATGTGTGTCAAACTTGAAATATTTCTTGGTACAATCTTTTCTATTATATATGTATATATGTATATATGAGTAGCTGTCAGATTGACAGATTCGAACCCAGAATAATATCAATAATATGAGGCCCTGAGAACTTTATTATCAAACCAGTGTTATCAAAGAGAATAATGCACCCAGTAGTGACCAGAGGGCACCATGGGAGGCAAACTTGTTGCAAATTTAAGTAACGCAAAGTTACGCACAAAAAAGCTTCAATTGAAGCATGTGCAGATTCAATCAGTAAAATAAGGAGCTAGCCTGATACAGTCCAAGTCAATTTTAGCCTACAGAGACTACACTGTAGTTACGTAGGACCTTGCAAGTAAAGTGAGACATAATTTCAAAGGAGTTATTGAACATTATGCCTGAATCCGGCTGGAATGCACAAATAAAATCTACTCGAACATGAATATAGATGATTTTTGGGCAAACTAATACGAAATTTTAATATTTGTTACCATGTATGCAAATATCACACACCTTGGTAAAGAGCGAACAAAGAAGTTACGAATGTGCTGTTACAAAAATTGCACAACGGACTTTGTAAAAAAAAAAAAAAGGAACTTCAACAAAAGTGCAGTATTGTGTGGCAGAGACAGACAGTGACTGTTAAACCTGCAGCAATACGTCACGAAGTTGTTTTGTACAAGTAATAAACTGTATCATCGCCGTGTGTGCAAGGAACTAGCACGACACGAACAGTGAGCCGATAACGGACGGTGGACCAAGTTAGTGTCAAACTTTAACTCTTTGTGTGTCAAGGGACGCTAGGAAAGCGCATTGACTACAGAGATACATTTTGTCCTAAGGTGAAAACTTGCGTGTGACGAATGACAAGTCATGACATGGTGAAAAAATATTGTGTGCCCATAAAACGTGTTACTGTGACAACGAAACATTGTGCAAACCAGACTAGTGAAGGCCTACTGAATAATAACTGCCAATAACTGTGTGCGTTTTTTCCCACAGCAGGAAAAATGCCCATAAGGATTGTACACTGTTTGTGAACTTGTTGCATGTTTGCCGGAGCACTGCAAGAAGATGTCACACGGGCGATCTGATATACAACGCGCATCCGGCTACCTCAGCCATGCAGCGGCCGCAGCAGCCCGTAGCAGACCAGACAGCCACACGCCTCTCCGCGCCGTAGCTGTCAACACCGGGGGCGGTGACCTACACGGAGCCAACGCGCCGCGACGAGCGCAGCTCAACAGTCACTCCGCACCGCTCACCAACTACAGCATTATTGACATTTTCCAAAATATTTACACAAACTGCATAACATGTCAATGACTCCAATTTTGATAAACATTGAACATTTATTATGTATATCCGTAAACTGATAAGAGAAAATGAACACTAACAAGTGTACGAGATGGATTTGTAACACGTAGGTAGTGGAAACATTATGAAAAGTGATGCTGTGCTAAGTGATTTAAGAAAAAAAAACTAAGTGATATATCCTAGGACAAGTGACCTTGCAGTATATCGCAAAATTAATAATAACGAGTTGTTAATCACACACAAAAAACTTTCGTTGAACTGTATGTGACTTTGATATTATGTAACCGTTGATGACAAACTGCTAAATTAATTCAAAAGAATGACTGTTAAAGAGATAAGATTAATCATGAATCAACTGGGATGGCTGGGCTCCGGCACAGTTTTGCCCAGGTTTCCTGTCCGCCTTCGCCCAAATGGGGGTGCCATGAACATATATAACCCTGGGACTAATTAAAAGAGCCATTCCATAAAAAAATACAGAATTGTAAAGAACGTTACTGGCACCATTGTGTCAAAGTATAGAAACTCTTTGCCAAATGTTGCCAGGGGGCAATGTAACGTTCCCTGGCAAACTCACGCTATTAATGAACTAAAATTTATTTGTACCATATACGCCGCTCTGAGCAATTTGTATATACTGTAATTATTGAACAAAAAAATATTATTGAATTTTGTGTAAGAGACATTTGTTATTATTGTAATATTTTTTGTAGTAATATTCTCTCTGTATTTAGGATGGTAATATTTCTATATTCATTATGTAATTCCGAAATGTGTCAATATCTGCGATAACAGAGATGCGAAATTTAGCCAGAGGAAAATAATGTTACGAGATTACAAAGAAATGTTAATAGTCAGCAGTAGTATAAAAGCACCACGTACTGTGTATTCTTTGGTCATCTCCGTGTAGAGCTGAATGCGAGAGGAAGCTGTGACGAAGCGTTTTATGAATGGGTAGACTTCTTTTGTCTGTATCTAGATTTAGCCGCCATTAGAGGAGAAATTACAAACTAATGTGAGTTGAATTATTGTTGGGTCTAAATATATCATAATTTATCAAAAGTGTGTATTATTAATGTAAATTAGCTTGCCCATGTCATCTATAATATTTCTTTAAAGAATTTTCAGCATTTTTAGCGGTGTTGCTGGGCTGTGCGGTGACCGATCGATTTGCAGCGGCGGCACATTTAAAAAATTGTTCCGCTAAAGAAAAATCAACCAAACCCGTAAATCGGGAACAGATAAAAATTAGCAGTGAATTAAGAAAATGTTCTTCTTTTACAGTGATCCTGAGACTGATGAATTTTAAACTAATTATACATTTCTGCATTCATAGGCGGATAGTTAATGTTGAAATTTAACAATTTTGTTTCTTTCAAATAACTTAAATGTATAGCGAAGTAGGTTTTATCAGTGATAATTAAATGTCGGCTTGGCAATATTTAACCATTTTCTGCTAATAGAGACAGTCTTGTGTTCCATAGCTAACGACGGGAAAGAATTCAGTAAATATTAAAAAAAAAAAAAACCACTGCATTTAGAAAATGTGTGCCAAGGCCGAATTATGTAAAGGATTTAATTCTCAACTAAATATTCTTAATCAGTTAATATGAGTTCACGTAATTTTTAAATGTACGTAATTCTTTTGAAAATGAATTTTTATTACCACACGTAAATAAGAGAAAGGTTCTACAACAATGTTGTACGTACGGAAGGAAAGAAAAAACAAAAATTAATTAACTAAAAACAAATTAATTATTTATTATAATTTAATGAAAAAATTTCGTGCATTTCATTAAAGTACGATTCTTGGTTTCCAACAACCTTTTTCTCAAATCAGTGTCCCTAACCACTACTCATTATTCCTTACCTTATTACACATATACATATTCGTCGACACTTTTTCAATATTTCATCATAACAGATACATAGCATAATCAAATAACACATATAGCATCAACCTATTAATCATAAACATACCTCATCAGCATAATACACATCGCCGTCGTAAAAATAACATCATAACTCCTCAGTCAAATCTCAAAAACGTTGTAGCTTTCTGCATTAATTTCAAAACCTAAAGAAAATTCTCTGCTCATTTCAGTAGTGTCATCTACCTCAAACGTACTTTAAAAATCATGATCTCATACCAAATACATCATTCAAAGCTCTCACAGTATCACAAAGGTTCCGAAAAAATATGAACAGTTCACACAGTACAGACGCAATACAGTTTGATAAGTGTGAAGTTATCCAACTGTGTAATTGTGTAAACATGTGTCACTGACGTAGTGAAAAATGTTTGTCTCTCAGTTAAATGATGAGATAGCTGTGTAATTTATGTGTTAGAGGAATATGGTACCGATGTGCAAAGTTGTATAAGCAAATACCATATTAGCTATGGCTCCTTGTGCTTGCCGAACACATGGTACACAAAGTAGGCGTGTACCCCCCTGAGGATTAATGTAATTATACCCTCAGGTGTTACAGATTACAGCAATGGAATGAAATGTATCACGGAAAACTTTCTTTGTAATTCTAAAATCTTGAAAAATAAATGGTTTAAGTACAAAATTAAGCACTCAAATGCGTGTCCTGTAGCGCTAAATGTGCGTTTTGCTGTAAGGTAATTCTGTGGAAGTGTCGTAGTTATCGTCCTCTATAAGCAGAGTTCTGCTGAAGTCAATGTACTTACCTCATCATAAACGAAAGCGAAATGCTTTGCGTATAGATATCGTAGTTATTGCGTACCTTACCGTGATCAAGAAAGTACTATAATGTAACGTATTGTTGTGCTACGAAAGAGGCTGTCTCATTGTAGCTAGACCACAAAAGTTACTACTAAAATATGTTTTACTTTCCAGAATAATTCAGAAAAACTGTGCAGATATTAAACAGAAACACTGCAAAAGCAACATTGTAAATTGTCACTCATTAGTAGCGTCGTGATAAAATCGTGTAGCTGTCACATAAACTAACCACTGTGTCATCTGGTATCTCACAGAAAGTACTTTAAATCCAGAATGTATTTTCAAGTAAACCAAAATGACGCATTAAAATCTCATTAGCAGTACTGGTGAATGTTCTAAGTATGTGAGCCTTATAGTCGTTACGTAATCGTGCAACTAACAAACAAGAATGCACACACACAATAACACTGTGTCATCTGTTCACAATAACAATGCATTCGTAATTTCTGTTTAAATAATTTCTCTTGGTTCTTGACTGGATATTTAACTTCAAACATTGTTGCATGTTAATAGATTCTAAGCCTGACAAAGCATACTAGCGATGTAAAGTGAAAAGTTATATGGCAACGACAGAGTTAAAAAACAGATTATCCTTCAATAAACGGTTTTTCATGTGAAATGTGGTGCAATCCTTTACTCTTCCTAGTACGCAGAGTTTCAACTTCAACGCAATTATCATGTGGTATACGTCCATTGTAAACTAGAAGGAATTTGTGACTCAAGTGTTTCTTCTTATGTGATAATGAATGATCTTTAATGAGAACTTTCTGACCAATGTATAATTTCTTTGCATTTGCTTTACCGTGTAGTTTTCTCCTTTTGTTTGCTGCTGATTTTATATTTTTAATAGCCAAATCAATTATGTCCTTGTGTCAAAGTTTACGTGTATTCGGGAAAGGTACAAGCTCTCTGATTCTGTTCGGTGGTTCTTCATTCTTCAGTACAAGAGTAGGTGGTAAATCACTGGAATCATGAGGCATTTCATTCAGCACATTTTGAAATAAGTGTAAATATCTGTCCCAATGCTGATGCTTTCTGTGACAATAAAGTCTGCAAAGCTTATTGATTTCTTTCATAATCCTTCGGACGGGTTACAATGTGGTGAGTACAATGAAATAAAAACAGGTTTGATTTTATGATTTCGAAGTATGCGTGACCAAACAGCAGATCTGAATTGCGGTCCGTTATCTGAAATGACTTTACTAACGTGTCCAACTTCACGTAAGCAATTTTTAATAAAGACATTGGATACAAACCGTCCAGTGGCTTTGGGTAACGGAGTGAAAGAAATGAATTTTGAAGTAAGTTCAACAGCGACTAGAACGTACGAAAATCCATTCGATGTTCTGACAAGGGGTCCCAAGAGATCAACAGCAGCAAATTCTTTTAATTTAGAAGGTATAATAGGAAGCAACGGAGCAAGATGTGAGATAGTAGATGGTTTCGCCTTTTGACAAAGTTTACAAGTAGGCAAGACTCTTCGAATTCTCTTTTCCATATTGTTAAAATAACAAGTCGTCTGAAGGATATGATAACATTTTCGTGGACCAAAATGTGCATAGCTGAAATGAATGTACCAAATGAGCTTATCAACAAAATCGCCAGGAATGCAAAGTACCCATAGCTTGTCAACAACAGTGCAGCTTCTGAACAGTATGTTGTTTCTAACCAGATAATAATGCCGAATCTGAGTGTGCGGCTTTTCATGCCATTTACTTTTGATGTTTTTCCAAATCGGATCTTTATCTTGTTCATGACCAATGTCCTTTAAAGATGTGGTGATGAAGTTTTCAAAGGCGACTTTCTGAATGTAAAGAATACTGAAATTTTTCTCGAGGTTGCCTTCTGTGTTACTTTTTTCAAGTCCAGCCGGTGCGCGTGACAGTGCGTCCGCAACAATGTCCTCCTTGCCGGGAATGTAGACTATTGTGAAGTGGAATTCTTGCAGAAACAACGCCCAACGTTTTAACCTGTCATGATTTAATTTTGAAGACATAAGAAATTGTAATGCACGATGATCACTGTATACTTTTACGTGCTTACCAGAAAGAAAGAAACTGAATTTGTTAAAAGCCCAAACGATAGCTAAAGCTTCTAATTGAGTAACGGAATAATTTTTTCAGATTTTTTTAGCACTCGGCTAGCAAAAGCAATGGTTTTCTGAACATTAGTGTCATTTTCTGTGGCTTCTTGAAATAAATGGACACCAAGACCGACTTTAGAAGAATCCGTGCTAAGGCAGAAATCTTGTGACAGATATGGATGAGCTAGTATTGGCGCGTTAAGTAGCGATTCTTTCAAAGAATTGAATTCTAACTGTGCTTGTTCGTCCCAGTTCCAAATAGTATTTTTTCCAGTGAGAGAACAAAGTTTTGGTGTAACAAGAATATGCATATTCAGAAAACGACGGTAAAAATTTACGAGACCTAGAAAACTGCGGACTTGTCTTTTTGTGGATGGAACTGGAATGGCTCTGATTGCTTCTAACTTTTCAGGATCCGACTGAATGCCTTCAGAAGCAATAATATGTCCCAAAAACCTCACCTTTGACCTCCCGAATTCTGACTTTTCCAAGTTAACTGTAATTCCAGATTCTGCAAAAATACGTAACAAACTGTTGAGGATGCGATTATGTTGTTCCCTTGAAGCTTCTGCTATTAGAATATCGTCCACATATAAGGTGATGTGACGTTTTAAGAACTCAGGTAATGTGGAATTTAGCCCGCGAATGAATGCTGCCGAAGAAATGTCCAAACCAAAAGGAAGTTTCCGAAACTGATAACAAACGCCGAAACAAAGGAAAGCTGTGTATTTTCTACATTCCGGATGAAGTTCGATATGATAAAAGCTGGATCTGAGATCAATGGAAGACAACACTTTTACACCATTAAAATTTTGAAGAAGTTCTTCCAACGTTTGCGGCCTGTCTGTTTCAGGAATGATGAGAGTATTGATTTGTCTCGAATCTAAGACAAGCCTGATCGATCCATTTTTCTTCTCAACAACATGTAATGGATTGTTGTATGAGCTTACTGCAGGCTCAATAATGCCCTCGTCAAGCATAGATTGTACTTCTGTTCTAACACGGTCCCTATAAAGCGCCGGAATTACGTATGGTCTAACACAAAATTTAGTATGCTCATGAACACGAAATTGGTATTGAAATCCCTTGATTATTCCTGTTCTGTGAGTAAAAACTGTGGAATGTGCTTGTAAAATCTCAAAAAGGTCCTCCCTATCAGTGTCATTACAATTCTCAATTGTTTGAATTTTATTCTGAATTAACTCATTAGTATCAAATGCGCTGTCGATATCATCCCTGTCAGTACGTGCAGAGTGATTGTTAGTGACAAGTTCCGTCAAAAATTCCGAACTGTTGTCTAACAGAAGGTAAAGCCGATTAATTTCTTCGTCATGGTTTGAGAGCCAATCTTCAAATTTCAAAGCTACTGACTTACCTTCTTTTTCTAAACTTATTTCAGCATCGTGAAAGCTTAAGATTGCTTTGTATTCATTCAAAAAGTCTACTCCCAGTATAATTTCCGTCGACAATAATGGAACAATAAGAAAGTTCATAGAGAAGCTGTGGCTTTGACAAAAGAATTCTAAGTTGGTTTGTTGGCGTACATCTACACTTTTTCCAAAGATTGCACCTTGTAATTTAATCTTACGTAATGGAAGTGTGGGGCAATCGTTCGATTTGTTGCATTTGCTAAAGGCTGTTTCACTAATTACTGAAATGGGACTGCCAGAGTCAAGTACTGCCATAAATTTTACATCATTTACTGTAATGTGAATCACAGGATATGCAATGTTGTTATGTTTTACATCGTGTTCTTGGAGTGAGATGTCCCTAATATCTTCCATTTTTACGTAATTACTAGCTATGGCAGCTGCGTCGTTAATGTCATACATACGTTTTGTGGCTGCCAGCGGTATGAGTCATTGCCTATTGTCTCTTTGTTGGCGCGCATTGTTATTGGGGTTTGGAGACCTAACTTCTACAAATTCACCTTGTTGAGAGGGCCCTGCCCTGTTTAAATCCCGCCAGTTCTGATGCAATTCAGGTATGTCGTTACGATCATATCGTCTGTCGTCATGTCGGTAGTTCCTGTAGTTTCTTTCTTGTTGGTTAAGTGGTGGAGAATTTCTCCCTGAATCGTAACAGTGCGCTGGAGCGTTGCGTCTAAAGTTATTCTGTCTCCTGTAATAATAATTTTTTTGGTTCCCATATTGTCTGTTTCTCCGATTGTCTCTGTGATAGTCATTACCGCGGAGAGGTGATCATTCTCTGTAATTATTACTACTCTGCCAACGGTAGTCATATGGGTGGTGTCTGTTTTGGTCACGATTTGTGTTGTGAGAATGGCCTTGTCGCGTCCAGTTATTATTTCTGTCATCGCAGATTTGTGATGGATGTGACCTGTAATTGTTGTGCTCCGGTTTTCGCGTTCCGCGATTGTCAGTGTCAATTTCCAGTTTTTGTAAGAGCCCCTGAAAAGCTTCAATGTCGTCTTTGCAACGTCCTGCCAAAATAATATGTCGTAAATGTTCAGGTAATTTGATTAAGCAAATGCGGATAAGTTCTGAGGGGCTGTATGGGTTTGACAGGTACTAATTCTTGTGCAACATGTCTTCAAAACATTTGGCAAGACTGGAAAATTCAGATTGTTCAAAGTGTTTCATCATCATGATGCTATATTTTACTCGGTCTTGTGTAGCTTGAGACCAATATGCTGAGAGGAATGCATGGTAAAATTTCCTTCACTGTGACAATCGTGAATGACCGATCACATTCTTTGAGCTGGTTCTATCTCTAAGTAGCTACACATAAATTCTAATCTGTGCTCTAACGACCAGTTGGGAGGAAAACAATGAGAGAATTGATGGAGCCATGCTTTTGGATGAATGTCACTGCCAGAATTCTTAAATGTTTTGAATTTACGTGTAGTAATGAACAGCTTATAGTCAAAATCATCATGTCGGCGAGTCACATGTCGGTCATTGTTACGTCGTTTCGGCGGTTCCATCTCAAAATTCGGTGTGCCTTGCCAATTTCTTTCATAATTTCCGAAGTGTCCTGTGTTATTATTTTGTGGTTGTTCTGTATTTCTAAGTCCCTCTTCCCCTGTTGGAGCGCGAATGTCCTCTGAAATATGTAATTTTTGTATTACTTGTGCCATCTGATCTTGTACTTCCCGGATTTCTCTTTTGTGTTGCATATTAATTTGATTCTGATTTTGTTTGAATTTCTTAATTTGTTCATACTCTTCTGTGTCAGTGATGGCTATAGGTCTTGAGCCATTCAGATCATCATCTACCTTTGTAGATAAGTTAATGCACTGATCTGAAATTTCGGCTACTTTATCCGTTAGTGAAATTATTTCCTCTGTGTGTTTTTCTGAATCAAGTTTCAGAGTGTCCATTTGTTTTGAAATCGTATCTACTGTCTCCTTTAAGTTTTCCTGAGATTTTGCAAGTTGCGTAACCGAATCGGTAGATGCAACTGAGTCAATTTTAGTTTGCAATGGCTCATGATTTTCATGAACTGTAGTTTGCAGTTCTTTTATGGCTGCTTCGTGATTCTGTAATGCATTTTCATGACGCGAAAAAATAGGTTCGAAATGCTCACAAATTTGTGTTTATACGTCATTACAGACTTTTTGACATTTCGATTCGATTTTATGTAACTCAGTACTTAAATAATCACGTGTTTGTTCAAGTGTGGTGTCTAACTTTCGAAAATTTGTTCCATTGCGTCTAACTGTTGCTGTATTCGTCTCTGGTGTTGTTCCATTGTGTCTAACTTTTGAAGCTTTTGCTGTGTTTGTCTCTGATGTTGTTCCATTGTGTCTAACATTTGAAGCTTTTGCTGTGTTTGTCTCTGGTGTTGTTCCATTGTGTCTAACTTTTGAAGCTTTTGCTGTGTTTGTCTCTGATTTTGTTCCATTTCTTGCATTAGCTGTAATAACAATGCGTTAGTGTCTGGAATCTGTTCCTCTACGCTTTTCGGCAGTGCATTTGCACAGGCTACATTCACATTTTGACAAGCAGAAAATGTGTCTTGACTTATTTGAGAAAACGGTGAGGACGCAAAACCTGACTCTACAGTATTTGTAAAATTGTGTCCTGTCATTTCGGATTCCTGAGGCGAGCTGTTGCCGAGCGATCGATCGATAAGGCTTCCCTGTTCACTAATTGTTTCACTGTCTACGCCATTGTTTGCCTCCCGCTCCATTTCCCTATGCACAATTACCAAATTACTATGTTGAACATTAGTTACTTCATAACACGGTGGCGCTAACACACTGCTTTCGTCTTCACTCTCATTTCTCAGTTTACTTTGGAGCATAGTATTACGTTTTTCACACGCCATTATTGTCACAATATTTCACACTACAACACAGAAAAACACGATTTGAAGAGCAAAAATAGGGGAACACATTAACATAGCACTGAAAATAATATCTAGTTAATTGCAAGCGCAGCTGCGAAATACTTGTTGCAGATCTACATGCATGCCACAACTGTTTTACTGTACAAGAATGAAAAACTACAACAACAAAGGAAATTCTCTCTACAATTACGCGCTAGCAATAAACAAAAGTTGCACTAATTGCACAAACTACAAGAAAAAAATCAGAAGATTCCAGTGAGGTATCCTCGGCTAAGGGTCGACATATGAAGCGTCCACTTTGAAAAATTATATACGACTTTGCTTAAACTGACACACAATATTTTTAGCGCAATGCAATCTGACTTTCAAAAATCCCTACAATAGAATGGCCCTGACTCACATTAACCTATACCTTTCACAAATCACTTACCTCACAAAAATCTTCATTACTCGAACTACTGCAATACAGCGAGCGCCACTACTGCCAGCTAAATAAAAGATTCAAACTACGTAAGGCACTAACTACTGATAGGGACTGTTAGCAAATGAAAGATTTTAATAGAGAACAAGCAATGTATTTACCTTAATAGTCATAATATATATAGCAGTTCATGACATCCAGTCTTACAAATTTCAAAACTCCGCCATCTCTCTCCCCACATCCACCACTGCTGGCGGCTCACCTCCAACTGCGCAACGCTACGCGCTGTTAACAGCCAACAGCCCAACACTACAATGGCAGACAACTATGCAAACTAGCCACAGTCTGCACACAGCACAGCCAGTGATTTTCATACAGAGCGCTACGTAACATTGGCAATAAGAAAACATAAACAGCCTACTTACAGTATACATCAAACATGTACGTAATTGCAGTTTGGGTTCTGCTGTAATTGTTATCATGCGGAAACGACAGCAAGAATATGATTCTTGTCGAAGTCGGTAAAAAGTAGAAAACATTATTTGCATTACACGGGAGAATGGAACTAATGGAAACAGACTAGAAGTAGTGATCTTCGCGATACATTAGATGCTATTCTCACTTTACTACGTTGGTACATAGCGTTTCTCCACAAGTTTAATAAACACATCAGATAAACAAACAGAAAAAATGAACGTTTGGCGCCGGCCGGAGTGGCCGAGCGGTTCTAGGCGCTACAGTCTGCAACCGCGTGACCGCTACGGTCGCAGGTTCGAATCCTGCCTCGGGCATGGATGTGTGTGATGTCCTTAGGTTAGTTAGGTTTGAGTAGCTCTAAGTTCTAGGGGACTGATGACTACAGCAGTTAATTCCCATAGTGCTCAGAGCCCTTTGAACCATTTGAACGTTTGGCGTTATTGGCCTGGAGGCCCCTTACGTGGCAGGTCCGGCCGCCTTGGTACAGGCCTTATTACATTTGACGCCACACTGGGCGACCTGCGCGCCGGATGGGGATGAAATGATGATGAAGAGAACACAACACCCAGTTCCCGAGCGGAGAAAATCCCCGACCCTACCGAAAATCGAATCCGAACACCTTACGACGGCAGTCCGTCTCGCTGACCATTCAGCTGTCGGGACGGACCAAACAAACAGAGATTTCAGTCTTCAATAATATATTTTCCTTAATATTTAGTCTGTTAGTGGTGGGTTAACTTTACGATTCCACCACTGTAGAACTCGTCTGGTATTGAGGCGAAATACTCGTCGAGGCATCTTCGTGCCGCATTTTCATCCGTTTGAAACTGTTCCTTGAAGGTTATTCGAAAGAGAGCAGAAAAAGTGAAAATCTGAGTTTGCAATATTCGGTGAACAAAGGTGGCTGTGGACTGACTTCTCAACCCAACTCCAGTACACTGTTTTTTGTCAGTGTAACAGAATGCAGACGGGCGTTATCGTGGAGTGGCATCACTTCACGCGGTTTTTCAGGTCATTGTTCTTACATTCCGCCAGCAAGTTGCTCAGTGGTTGACAACAAATATCAGTACTCATGATTACACTTGGGGGAAGCATTTTTTGGACTCAAACAGAAGTATATGTTGGATACCTTACGATTCCTTGACTTAGCACTCCATATTCTACTGCCGAGAGCCCCACTCAGCATCTCCCAATGACGAAATGATAATATGCAAACGGAAATAGTAACAGTGAACTACAAATAAAAATGACGATGAGGATGATGTTTGGTTTGTGCGGCACTCAACTACACGGTCATCGGCGCCCGTACAAAGTCCAAATATTTTTTTCACAGTCCAATTTTTTACACAGGTCTGTCGAGCCACTGTGACAAATGATGGTGATGAAATGATGAAAACACAAACAACCAGTCTACTGCAGAGAAAATCCCCATCCCGTCCGGGAATCGAACCCAGAAACCCGGGATCCAGATGTAGCAACGCTAGCAACTCGGTCACGAGGTGTGGACAATGACAACCGATAAATAAACCCATAGTAATCGAGATACCAATATGCTAAATAAATACGCTACTAACCTATGAACCACCCTAATACACATGGACTTAGTGAAAATGTGAATCTACTTTCCCAGAAATTGTTTGGAAATGATCTTCCTAATCTTAAACATTGTGGAGAATATACAGGGTTTTTAGTGATGTTTCACATGTGTGGAACATGAATAAAAACCAAGGGGATTCTCCACAATGTTTAATACTGTGAGGGAGTAAATATGGCATGAAAACTTGGGCTGACAATTGGTTAAGTGATTTTTTCCGGAAAAAGAAAGCGTTCGGTAGTTCGGTACGTGGTACAAGTTCCACATTGTAGACTAGCAAACTACATGCATGCATTCTGCCAAGGTGAAGAATACTGCAAAATGGTTCAAATGGCTCTGAGCATTATGGGACTTAACATCTGTGTTCATCAGTCCCCTAGAACTTAGAACTACTTAAACCTAACTAACCTAAGGACATCACACACATCCATGCCCGAGGCAGGATTCAAACCTGTGACCGTAGCAGTCGCGCGGTTCCGGACTGAGCGCCTAGAACCGCTAGACCACCGCGCCCGGCTAGAATACTGCAAGCCTGCTTCCTTCAGAACTGTGGGCGCTTTTGCGTCTCTCGTATTATTTATCACTAAACCAATGCGGCATGCCTCATCAAACATCAACCTGATGTGTACTTATATCGGAGTTATTTTTTTTAAAATGTTTTCATTGGAATAACCGGCAAACATATCCTTGAATACAAAATACACATTACAGAAGGAATAGCGTTTATACATTTGTTATTTCTGGGCAGCAGACACTTCCAACAGGAAAAACCCTCGCAGCGTTTCGAACTTTCGACTGAAAGAGACTCAAGTTATAATTAAGAGCTGCAGCCACTGCTTCTGCTCCCTGCCACAGTAGTGCGAGAGAAATTCAGGGTACCACTCAGTAAATGTCGATCAAAACCGCCCAATCAGATCCTACCACAGCACTGCTTACGACTAGTTTGATATGGCCATCCAGGAACTCCTGTCCTGCGGTAACCTTTTCATTGCAGCGTAGCACTTCCACCCTACACTTGTTGGATGCAGTCAAATCTCTATCTTCTCCTGTAGTTCATACCATCTACAGTTGCTTATAGTATCAAGGAAGTTATTCCCTGTTGCTTTAACACTTGGCCCCCATCCTGCTCGTTATTAGAGCTGTCTAACGGGCACATATATCTTTTCCATGCTTTTGTGCTTTTTCCCGAAGCACTCAACATCTGCAGGGTGATTTTGCAGGCTGAGACATCTTAATATTCTCGATGTAGTAGTTTCATTTAAGTTGGGGGTAAGAATCTCTGTCCCAACACCAGCTACTGCCAAGTCGGTATTTGTATTAATACGCATGTCTCCCATTTCTCTTAGTGAGGCTTGTTATTTGCCGTCTGTGCCAGTTCCTGGTTCAAATCCTCCTAGACGTGTGCAACATCCTTCCAAACTCGTTGAACAACGCTGATTTGCATGGACTCAGCAGGGGACTGACGTATGCAGCAAAAAGTGTCTTCCACTGCTTGCGGAAGTGACAAGACACTGTCCAGCTGTCATCTCAGGTTAATGTCTCATGAAGAAACTCGCCACTATAAGAAATTCTGGCCCCTTAATCTTCAACAGTCTCGTCCTTTAAAGCGCTAGCTACTGATTCAACAATTTTCTCGGTGTCCACTTTTTGTCATGCGAGTTGATTGTCGACATTACTGGTGTAATGTCTCAGCTTCATAGGAAGTCATTGTTCGCCCTTCTTCAGTCTCAGCTTCAAATGAAATCAGTTTTTTTCCTTTGTTCAGTAATTTGATCAAAGGCATCCCAAAAGTGATAAGTCAGTAAAAAGAATTTAGCCTCGTGCTGAGGTAACCACGCAAGCAAGTTATTAAATTTGCTGAACTGCCTTCTCTTTAATTAGCTTTTCAATTTCTTCATTCTGCCCCACCTCTTTGACCAATGTAATGTTCAGCTCCATTATCATGCTCCTTAGTTTGATGATTTTCCGTTTCTTGGCTCTGTTTCTCAGCTACTTCCGCCTACTGCTTATTGTTGAGGTACATTAACATCGAAATGAAACGTGCCATCACAAACGTCCCTATTTATCTGCCAGCCATTTATATTGGCGGGTCAATAAAACCCTTCGTGGTATTTCTCTGCTAAGTCCCCATGGAGAAGACCAGATTGTGCGCCTGTTCGGAATGTGTGAACTGCGCTGTGGAGTGGTCTGCACCAGTCGCGAGTGGCGGCTCTTTGTCACCCAGCGGCTGCGTCAGATCACTGTCGAGTGCTGGCCATGTCTGATGGTGCAGGATCGGGCTCAAGGGAAATACGGGCCCCGCAACGGGCTTGTCATGTCACTAGTTGCATTGCCCGACATACATGGCGAACGCTTGGATACGTCCAGGACCACGCGAGAGATCAGTAAATCAATGAAAAGGTACCCAAAATAGACCTTAACTTTGCCATATGTTATCGAGAGCATAGATCTATTTCAACGAGTGGCTACGAAGTTTTAAGGTGGCCTCAAATAGTAATTTGATCGTCTCCAGACATGGTCACAGCTTATAAGACCTGTAGTGCAATGGGTTGAGACCTGTGCCACGATGCCCTTACATCATGGTGGGAATAGTATATCGCCTGCTTCCTCTGGCCTGACTGGGAGGATAGGTACCATCAAAGCAGAGAGACTCAATGGTTTATTGGTCTAAGACTATTGAATTGGGCCCTGCCAGGTCCGAATCATCCGACCATCATCTCGGCATCTCTCGTGTTCCTGCTGTGTAAGGGGATTAGCGGTCTGGTATGGACCAGCAGGTTCAATGCCTTCTCCTGCCCTTCAGCTGACCGAGTCCTCATGGCAGGCCCCTGTTGCTCGACGTTTGAGAAAGTAAAGGTACACTCCACAAGTGACTTTGGGACATTGCTCATGTATAAGCAAAAGAATCATGCTCGTCCCCTAATATTCATTTCAGTGTCATTCCTCAGAAGAATGGGCAAGTGGACAAAATCTGTTTCCTGCAGCACAGCTTGCTTCGCGAATAGGTAGTAGAACCTCCTCATTCCTTACCTTATCAGTCCACCTAATTTTCAACATTCGTCTATAGCACCACATCTCAAATGCTTCGATTCTCTTCTGTTCCGGTTTTCCCACAGTCAATGTTTCACTACCATACAATGCTGTACTCCAGACGTACATCCTCAGAAATTTCATCCTCAAATTAAGGCCGGTATTTCATATTAGTAGACTTCTCTTGGCCAGAAATGCCTTTTTTGCCATAGCGAGTCTGCTTTTGATGTCCTCCTTCCTCCGACCGTCATTGGTTATTTTACTGCCTAGGTAGCAGAATTCGTTAACTTCATTGACTTCGTGACCATCAATCCTGATGTTAAGTTTCTCGCTGTTCTCAATTCTGCTACTTCTCATTACCTTCGTCTTTCTCCGATTTACTCTCAAACCATACTGTGTACTCATTAGACTGTTAATTCCGTTCAGCAGATCATTTAATTCTTCTTCACTTTCACTCAGGATAGCAATGTCATCAGCGAATAGTATCATTTAAATCCTTTCTCCTTGTATTTTAATTCCACTCCTGAATCTTTCTTTTATTTCCATCATTGCTTCCTCGATGCACAGATTGAAGAGTGGGCGAAAGGCTACAGCCTTGTCTTACACCCTTCTTAATACGAGCACTTCGTTCTTGATCGTCCACTCTTATTATTCCCCCTTGGTTGTTGTACATATTGTATATGACCCGTCTCTCCCTATAGCTTACCCCTACTTTTTTTAGAATCTCGAACAGCTTGCACCATTTTATATTGCCGAACGCTTTTTCCAGGTCGAGAAATCCTATGAAAGTGTCTTGATATTTCTTTAGCCTTGCTTTCATTATTAGCCGTAACGTCAGAATTGCCTCTCTCGTCCCTTTACTTTTCCTAAAGCCAAACTGATGGTCACTTAGCGCATTCTCAATTTTCTTTTCCATTCTCCTGTATGTTATTCTTGTAAGCAGCTTCGATGCATGGGCTGTTAAGCTGATTGTGCGATAATTCTCGCACTTGTCAGCTCTTGCCGTCTTCGGAATTGTGTGGATGATGCTTTTCCGAAAGTCAGATGGTATATCGCCAGACTAATATATTCTACACCAACGTGAATAGTCGTTTTGTTGCCACTTTCCCCAATGATTTTAGAAATACTAATGGAATGTTATTTATCCCTTTTGCCTTATTTGACCGGAAGTCCTCCAAAGCTCTTTTAAATTCCGATTCTAATACTGGATCCCCTATCTCTTCTAAATCGACTCCTGTTTCTTCTTCTATCACATCAGACAAATCATCACCCTCATAGAGGCTTTCAATGTATTCTTTCCACCTATCTGCTCTCTCCTCTGCATTTAACAATGGAATTCCTGTTGCGCTCTTAATGTTACCACCGTTGCTTTTAATGTCACCAAAGGTTGTTTTGACTTTCCCGTATGCTGAGTCTGTCCTTCCGACAATCATATCCTTTTCGATGTCTTCACATTTTTCATGCAGCCATTTCGTCTTAGCTTCCCTGCACTTCCTATTTATTTCATTCCTCAGCGACTTGTATTTCTGTGGCTAAAATGGCTCTGAGCACTATGGGACTTAACTGCTGAGGTCATCAGTCCCCTAGCACTTAGAACTAATTAAACCTAACTAGCCTAAGGACATCACACACATTCATGCCCGAGGCAGGATTCGAACCTCTGACCGTAGCGGTCGCGCGGTTCCAGACTGTAGCGCCTAGAACCGCTCGTCCACTCTGGCCGGCCTGTATTTCTGTATTCCTGATTATCCCGGAACATGTTTGTACTTCCTCCTTTCGTCAATCAACTGAAGTATTTCTTCTGTTACCCATGGTTTCTTCGCAGCTACCTTCTTTAAACCTATGTTTTCCTTCCCAACGTCTGTGATGGCCCTTTTTAGAGATATCCATTCCTCTTCAACTGTACTGCCTACTGCGCTATTCCTTATTCCTGTATCTATAGCGTTAGAGAACTTCAAACGTATCTCGTCATTCCTTAGTATTTCGGTATCCCACTTCTTTGCGTATTGATTCTTCCTGACTGATGTCTTGATCTTCGGCCTACTCTTCATCACTACTATATTGTGATCTGAGTCTATATCTGCTCCTGGGTACGCCTTAAAATCCAGTATCTGATTTCGGAATCTCTGTCTGACCATTATGTAATCTAATTGAAATCTTCCCGTATCTCTAGGCCTTTTCCAAGTATACCTCCTCCTCTTGTGATTCTAGAAAAGGGTATTCGCTATTACTAGCTGAAACTTGTTACAGAACTCAATTAGTCTTTCTCCTCTTTCATTCCTTGTCCCCAGCCCGTATTCTCCGGTAACCTTTTCTTCTACTCCTTCCCCTACAACTGCATTCCAGTCGCCCATGACTATTAGATTTTCGTCCCCCTTTACATACTGCATTACCCTTTCAATATCCTCATACACTTTCTCTGTCTGTTCATCTTCAGCTTGCGACGTCGGCATGTATACCTGAACTATCGTTGTGGCGTTGGTCTGCTGTCGATTCTGATTAGACCAACGCAGTCATTGAACTGTTCACAGTAACACACCCTCTGCCCTACCTTCCTATTCATAACGAATCCTACACCTCTTATACCATTTTCTGCTGCTCTTGATATTACCCGATACTCATCTGACCATAAAGCCTTGTCTTCCTTCCACTTCTCTTCACTGACCCCTACTAAATCTAGATTGAGCCTTTGCATTTCCCTTTTCAGATTTTCTAGTTTCCCTACCACGTTCAAGCTTCTGACATTCCACGCCCCGACTCGTAGAACGTTATCCTTTCGTTGATTATTCAGTCTTTTTCTCATGGTAACCTCCCCCTTGGCAGTCCCCTCCCGGAGATCCGAATGGGGTACTATTCCGGAATCTTTTGCCAATGGAGAGATCATCATGCCACTTCTTCAATTACAGGCCACATGTCCTGTGGATACACGTTACGTGTCTTTGATGCAGTGGTTTCCATTGCCTTCTGCATCCTCATGTCGTTGATCATTGCTGATTCTTCCGCCTTTAGGGGCAATTTCCCACCCCTAGGACAAGAGAGTGCCCTGAACCTCTATCCGCTTCTCCGCCATCTTTGACAAGGCCGTTGGCAGAATGAGGCTGACTTCTTATGCCGGAAGTCTTCGGCCGCCAATGCTGATTATTTATCAAAATTTAGACAGTGGCGTAGATCGAACCGGGACCGAAGACGTTTTGATTATGAATCAAAGACGCTACCCCTAGACCACGGGGTCCCCTTTCTTCTACCTAGCTTTCACTTAGATAATATGTAACTTCGCCCAGATCATAACCTGTAGTTTTGTTCAAGCACTGGAGATATAATTTCAGCCATGTTTTCCATATATCTTTGGAAGTGGAAACGATCACGCGCCGCCTGTTCCCAAAAACCTATATGTGCAGCAGGATAGGCGAATTCCGATGCAGTCATTACATATATTTAATTTTCTCTATCTTAAACGTCACAACCCTCATGTTATAAACTAACATCTCGTGCATTTTGAACTGCCTTTATATACATTTGTAATGTATGGTAACGAATAATAATTTTTGGTCCAGACATAAATACTCGTAGTGGTAATGCAGCTTTAAATCCACAAATCTTGTTGTTTTTACAATACACTAAGTAATACTGCTATTAAATTCACAGCTCTTGTTATTGTTTGAATTTTTTTCTTTTACAGTTCTTGGTTTAAAAAAAAATTATAGGACTAACTGAAAATTATTTTACATTACATTGCAGTATTGTTTACAGCTGTTGCAGAGGTATAGCTTCTCTTACCGTGATGCTATTACTAATGAAATTCTACTCAAAGAGAAGACTTAATTTATACTTTGAACTGGGTGGGTCAAAATTATTTCCACCTCAAGCAGCTGAAATAATTTAAGAATACAAAGAAGCGGACAGATCTAAAATGTTCATCCAAAACACATGTACCAAAATGAACTGGGAACTCACACTTAAAACTAGTATGACTTGGATAGCTAGCAGTAGGTGAAACTTAAAACCTAGTGTATTTACATATTCACTCATACAATCACACACACACACACACACACACACACACACACATGAAGTGTAAAATACCGACATATGTTAAACTATTTTTCTCCTTCATTAGAAATTTTTTATTTGTTTTGATGGTTTTGGTTCAATTTTTTAACTTTTTTATGTATGTATTGCACCTTTTTTAATTTTTTGATAATTTTTATAATTTTTTCCAACACACATTAATTATACTGTATATTCATGCCTAGATTTTATGCTAGATATTTAGCAAAAAACAGAATATATTTACACAGAGGCATACATATTTACACCGACATCCACTCAAACGCACTCAGAAGCACACACACAGACACACATAAGCACTCACACATGTATACACGCCATACATAACACATATAATATTTAAACTACGATTAAAGAGCCATACCATTTGGTACAATCTCTCACTCAGCCAGTCACTCACTCACTCTTTCTCATTCTCATCGTAGCAGTACCCCAACCCCTCTCGTGCTTCAAGTAAATAGTGTGAGTGCGGGGAGGTCCGCATCAAAAATGGAACTTTTATCGCCATTAGGTAACAATCCGGCTTAAGATTGCAGCACAATGTACATCTCGTGTCCTCGCGTTCTAATACTAGTTTGCTGTATCAAATGCAGAGGTTGTGGCAGAGCACTGCGAACGCCACCGTACAGGCACTGCAGGTAGTTTCCGACCGTGAGGACACATGATGCCACACGTCACACACCCTTAGCCTACCTCTGGGTGGCTCCATATATTAAACCATATGCACACATTTTGGATCTCAGATCTACACATTCCACAATCGGCAATCCATCCGCCTCATCTTTCATGAAGCCGATAAACTTCTTGCTCTGAGGTACAATACCATAAGGATTATTGGCTGCGCATCCCACTGTGTAGAATTCATTACTATGGCACCTAATTACTGCTTATAGATCGCAGTTCTTCGCCCAATAGATGAAGCTATCTGTAACCACATAAAGTAACTTTGGCACCACTAAATGAGTTTTAGCAAACTCATGGTGGAAGCAGTTCATGTGGAGTTTAGAGATATCCAGTTTACGCGTGCACAATAGATTGGTTTCGTAAACTTTACTGAAATCTTTGACATTTCCACAGGAACAAAGTTCTCATTGAAAATAGTGACCTGCTTAAAATTTCGTCTGGCAGTGCACTTCCTTACTCTCCACTGCCCATCCCATTCGGTCCTAATCAAAATATCACATACATTTCACTCATTTGGCATAGTTTTACCGAAAATGGAAGTATTCATCAAACTGTATAAATCTTCTTCGAAATCACGAGTCGCATCCCTCCCTCCCACCCCCCCACCCTCTTTGCGGTATTTAATTCAATTTACTCCTCCAACTGGGGCGACTGACTGAAGGAGAGAGCCCGAGTGGTTCTACCTAGCTCCATCTCTAATTCGAGACACTGCTGGAGATTATGATAACTAATTACATACCTCTGCTTGTGTTCAACAATGGCCAACAGTTTAAGGGCAGTGCTTACTCGCAGAACTTTTTTCTCTGGACATAACGGCAAGTTGCTTGTCATTTCCGACAAACTAACAGGGTGTATGAGGTCTGCCTCCACCACATACCCTACATCAGAATCAGCCACCCGACCCGTCATTTTTCCACCTAATACCTCTAATTTGTTTTAGAGCACCCACTGAAACCCACCAACCGGCAGAGGCTGCATCATGGCATACCTGTATAAGTTATTCACATCCAAATACAGGATATAACTTGACTCCTGGGATGCATTGAACCTCGCACTCACAAGAGGATTATTAGCCTTGGCATGTCTCTGGACATGCAGGAAAAGTACTCCATGGGTCCCACACTCAAAGAAAAGAAGCATATCAGCATCAGTCAAAAGTTCGATGCTGTGCTTCGTTTTCTTGAGCATTGCATCCCAGGACAATCCAGGTGCTGTGTGATAAAAGGTGGGGTCCAGAGAGTATGTGTCAATGCATACACCCTGAAACTTTTCATCCATGAATGTTAAGATCTATTCTTTATCGAGATGTGCACTCTGGATTTTGTTTAATTTTTCTTTCATAAGCCAGGACTAACCATGCAAAACAGGCGTTATTCCTCTCATTTTAACCGTTAATGCAAGCCTGCTTCTTCTTAATATCCTCAGGGAGCCTGGACCCTCCATTTAACAGATCATAGACATGAGTATGGATATCAAGGTGTGGTATTTGGCTGAGTGCTTTAGCTGACTCCCTTATTCCCATATCAGGAAAACTGGCCAGTAAGACACCCAAGGTGGATTCACGATACTCCTCGGCTACTGATGTACTCCAAGACATAACGCCATTATCGCCCCATATGTAGTGCTGGGTTTCCTCCTAAGCAACACCCTGCTGTGTTGGTAGGTGAGTTCACGGCAGAGTATTGCGTTACATTTAATGGCATTGCATCTCGGATCATCTAGGGCTTTGAGGAGCTCTGCCTCCAGCACTGGGAGGCATTCTTCTAGAAACCTGAATGCGTCAGAAACCCCTCCCCTTCCCCCCCCCCCCAGCTGGAATCTCATTCTAGTAAATGAGATACGCCCCTCAAAGACCCAGCAACTGCCGAGTATTCTAGAGGGGTCAGGATGCTGTTAATCTGATGTCCTTCACTATCAGGGAGGGGTTACAGAACTACTACTAGCTACAGCTTCATTAATACTACAACTAGGGGGCGATGACATCGACCCAGTGGATGAGGGCGCTGCGGATGAGGCGCCTTCAGGGAGGAGGGGTATATGCTGAGGCACTCATACATTTCGTTGCTGGTGAGGGCGAACAGCCGGAGCCTGAGTAGGAGGAGGTGGCGGCAGTGAGCTACTGTGGGAGCGTACAGGCTGCGGCGAGAGCGCTCGTTGATGCTGGCAAATATTTGGGCCTTCACCATCGCCAGTCTGGGGGGTTAAAGATGGTTGACCTAACCTGACCACCCACAGATGCCAGAGGGTATGCGGTATTGCAGGGGCCGGCACTGCAGCAGCCATGACAACAAGTGGCACTTTGCATGGCGATGCACGCCACTTGGGAGTGTGTTTGACACCTGCACCCACAATCACTGCTCTAGATGCACATGCCACAACAAATTCTTGGCGTGGTAAGAAACGAATAACGGAAAAAGCACAACACTCAAGATCTTTTAAATATTTACTGTAAACAAACAACGACAATGAAGTACATCAGCATTCCAGAATAATAATTATATGCTTTAACGATGACAGTCACATTATAATCAGCTTTTACGCTCTGGGTCTCAGGACTGGGCAGTACAGTCGATCTTTGTGGTAGTTCTGCCACTCAGTCAAATACCTAGATCTTCTCTTCCAGCAACCACCATCTCATGCTCCCACTCATCCATTTCACCCTCACCTGAATTTTTGGAGTTGTGGAGCCAAAGATCCATCACACGAAAGTCGACTACAACAAGGTAATGATTATAAAAAAAGATGCAGTTTGACTACAGAGAGATACTGTTTACACATAACTACGAAAAAGTTAAATAATTAAATAAATGTTCATAGTAGGTGGAAGTGATGACCCCTGGTCATCATTCTCGACGCCTACCCAGAACAGAATCTTAATATCCTCTTGATCTGTAGCAACATCTACAATAATGAATAATATATGCCTCATACAACTATATATAATGAAGAAGAAAAGATCTAACGGCCATATATTACAACTGTATTTACGTTCTTTCTGCATTTCAGCCACCAGAAGCAATTCAATGTCCCTCAGTTGCTGTCCTGATGCTGCCCTACTGAGACAAAAAGTTTTATAAACACTTGTTACGATCTGAATACATCAAGAGCTGTTTACTGAACATGTAAACTATCAAACAGAATGTGGAGATGTACTTACATGATGGTAGCGCGAGCTCTTCTGTTTGCTATAGACTTTCAACTTCCAGGTGCCGCTGCTCTAATGCTAGAATGATAGTAGAAATGTTATTAGCACTTGTTAACATTTGAATGCTGTAAGAGATTCTTTCTGAACATGTAAACTATCACACACAGAATTTTGAGATGTAATTACATGATGGTAACACAACCACCGCGCACCTCCGCTTGCTGTAGACTTCTAGCTTCCAGCTGTACCTCTAATCCCTACCAACATTTTGGGAATGAACGCTGTAATAATAAAGAAAAAGGACGTTTATAGCGACGTGTTACGAAAATGTATCACAATCTCGAAAAATTTGAATAATTTGCTGTGAATACCTTGTGTCACACTGACACAACTAGACACTTCCAGGATTCTCCACATGAGGCAGGAAAGGCTTACGATTGTGGAAGAGGCTGTAATCAGTTACTCTGTTGTACAACAAATACGTAAACTTTATTTAAAGTAATTAAAATTTTAAAACAATCTCTTAAAAAACACAATCGACTGTATGTTGCCTGAAGGCCTTATCACAGGAAAAAATTCCACAATTTGGGGCCGAAGCCCACCAACAACAACCTCAAGCAACAAACGGCTGAAGGCCTGAATTAGAAGTCAGAGCCAAGGTAGACCGCCCAAAAATATGGACAGTACAATACAAGAGGCTCTCAAACAACACATCGTGTCGGACAGCATCAACACGATGAGGAAAGGTACACTGCTGGAAAAATACGCTAACCTCCAGGGCAGGTAACAGTGGTGTTATTGGATACAAGGCAGAAAATACTGCTAGTTGCATATCACTAATAAGAATAATACTAAATTCAAGGATGAATAACAGATAGAGAGAGATGGCTGCAATATTTCAGTGCCTCGAAACACTTCAATCATTGTTGCCAGGCACAGTGTCCTTGGGAGCAACAACCCGCCGACCAAAGGCGAGATCTCGGAATAGTCGAGGTTGCTTTAGCAGTTAACTCTTCACTCACCTTAAACGTCCAGGGTTCGGCGTGCAAGGAAGTCGTCACTCTCGCAGCTGCCCCTTCTCAATCCGGCAGTAGCAGCAAGCTGCCAACGGCCCCGGCTTGCCCCCACGTGCTGCACAGACCTGCTACCTGCTGCACCCCCTAACGAACTAATGTCCGTTCGCAATCCCACCAAGATCCAGTACGCAGACAGCATCAAAATAACTGCTCATTCAAAACCACAAGACACACACACAGATCCGGGAAAACAACTCCACCAACAACTCACGATACTAAAACCAGTCACTGTGAAACAACATGGACGAATTATTAGTCGGAACAAACACAGAGAAGCAAGAAGCGGTCGGAAGACCAAATGAACGTCTTCCGCTGCGACGACCGACCGAACGACCAAACAATGGTCGTCCTCACTCAAGTCGGGCATGGGGAAGATCCCAGTATAAATTGTCGACTGGAAACTTATTGCCATGAGGTCACCTCGATGTGCGGACACACACACACACACACACACACACACACACACACACACACATACACACACACAAGTGAAAGTTGCACTACTCGAATATGACGGTCCATTCAACTAAAACGCGCTGAATCCGGTCCTTGACGTGGTCGTGCACTCTCGCGATCACAACCGTCCGTCGGACGGTGACAGTGTGTCGCCAGCTGTCGGGCTAGTACTGGCTGTCAAGACCTCGCTGCTGCTCTGTCCCAACTCAACTCGCTCGACACATGACGACCTGTAAATACTAGAGGCCGCTCCAAAGATGCATTCAACACACAAGTGAAAGTTGCACTACTCGAATATGACGGTCCATTCAACTAAAACTCGCTGAATCCGCTCCTTGACGTGGTCGTGCACTCTCGCGACCACAACCTTCCGTCGGACGGTGACAGTGTGTCGCCAGCTGTCAGGCTAGTACTGGCTGTCCAGATCTCGCTGCTGCTCCGTCCCAACTCAACTCACTCGACACGTGACGACCTGGAAATACTAGAGGCCGCTCCAAAGATGCTACCAGAGTACGCGCTATCGATAAGCGCTGCTGCTGCCACTCATGGACAGTGAAGGCAAGCAGACATAGTGACGCCAGTGAACACACTATTACAAGTTGCCAAGCTATGAACGTCACCAATGGGAGCCACACACGGCTCAGGTACTGTCACAGACTGATAATGATTGTGGTAGGGTTTGGCCTTTATACACCTTCAGACTCCACCCTCTATTTTGCAGAGGACCAGTAGCAACTCGAAGTGTCATAACATCAAGTTATAAGTAGCCTTTATTTTTCTTCAAACAGGCTTGGTACAGGTGTTTGAGGAAAATACCACATCTGTGGAGGAGGAAAATTGTCTGAGACTAACAGCCTTTGTTTATTTTCAAGTGACTGGAATAATGAATGCAGCTGCTAGCTTTAGAAAAACACTCTTTGTTCATTCTGATCGAAACAGATAGCATGACATTTCTGACAACAGCTGGACCCTTCTAAATACATATTGTTGTTAGGCAGGGTACAGCGGTTGGGTGAGGAAACTAACCTCGACATCTTATTCTTCAAGCAGGCTTGGTGCTGGCGGTTGCTGTGGGAGAAAAAAATTGTGAAACAGCTTGAGGCAACTGTCTGAAAACATCATTCGTTTGCTGGGAAGTAGATGGAAAGTTGTACACATCTGCTGTCTTTAGAAAAACACCCGTTGTTCATTCTGAGAGAGACATAGTCTGGCATGTCCAATGGCAGCTGCATCCCTTGAAATATATGTTTCTGTTTCCCTTAGGACAGAGCTATGTGGAAAGACGCTAAACTCCGAAAACAAATCTGTTGTTCTTATTAGATAACTAACAAAGTGCGCCGATTTCTAGTTGCTGGGTGTTGCTCCCTCCCCCCCCCTTCCCCCCTGTGGCATGGGCGTCGAGGGTCGGGGGTCTGTTATGGAGGCAGACAGTCGTCAGTGTACCATTGGACATCTAGCCAAGCAGTGCATTGGTAATGGTTGTGTCATCTACGGGCACCTGAGGGTTACAAAATCATGTGGCAAGGCCCTCAGCGTGCGTGGAGTCGCGAGTAGGCAGGTGTAGGCTGACGAGGGTCTGAGCCAGAGGTTTTGCAATGGCTGCTACCTAATGCAGGGTGGAGGGGTGGGGGGCTGGCGGCGTGGAGGCTGCTACACCACTATTGCCTGAGTCTGGCAGTGTACTACGGAACATGTTAATGGCTTTGTAATCACACTGTACGAAGCGATGAAGCGAGCAGGAGTTAATGAAGAGTACCCATGTCCTACGAAATGCAAATTATGTCCTTCTCAGAGCCTAATTCTCCAATTTCCCATCCTCTGTATTGGTTTTTTCCGATTTGTACAACCTGTTCCCGTTTTATGAATAATTTCCATCACCAATGTTCGTTAATATTACGTCCTCTAAACTGACAATTGATAGAACTGGGAAAATCCGGAACTGCCACCAAAATTCGAAATTCCCGCCAAAATTCTAAATTCCTGCTAGTACAATAGGTGGGAGAGGGGGAGGGAAATGGTGGAGAGGGTGGAGTGGGCTTGGGCCTCACGTGCAGGCCGAGAAAAACACACGATGTCATCTGGAGGCGGGGATGACCGTGGTTGGGGGGTAATTAATTAACCAAATTGATTAATTTGCGTATCAAACAGGTATCAAAGTCGCACCGAGAACCCCATCTCCCTACTGCTAGTGTGTCTGTGTAGTACCGTTCCAGGAATTGTTTCACTGGATCTTTACACAAGACAGATTTGCCCTGAGGTGACAGAAGTCATGGGATACCTCTTAATATCATGTCAGACCCCCTTTTGCCTGGGTTAGTGCCAAGCTCAACGTGGCATCGATTCAACAAAATGTTGGAGGTCCTCTGAAAAAATAGTGTCAAGCTGCCTGTAAAGCTATCCATAATTGCGATAGCCTTATTGACAACTTGGGTCTATGGCTTCGTACGCCTGCGCTATACTCCAACCCCACTATCGGTTCTTACCAACTGAAATCGGGACTCGTCTGACCAGGAGACGGTTTCCCAGTCGTATAGGATAATACCCACGTGATCACGACCCAGGAAAGGCGCTGCAGGTGACGTCGCGCTGTTGGCAAAGGCACTCGCGTCAGTCGTGTGCAACCAGAGCTCATTAACACCAAACGTCGCCACACTGTCGTAACAGATATGTTCGTCGCATGTCCAACGTTGATTTCTGCCGTTACTTAATGCAGTGTTGCTTGTCTGTTATCACTGACATATCTACGCAAACGCCGCTGCTATCATTCGTAAAGTGAAAGCCGTCGGCCACTGCGCAATGTGTGGTGAGAGGTAAAGCGTGAAGTTTGATGTTACTGGCACACACTTGACACTGTGGATTTCGTTCCCTTACGATTCCCGCAAACGAATGTCAGCAGCTTACCACAAATATCCAAAAATTTACCGACAAACATATTCCGCAAACCACTATGCTGTACCACTACTGTTCATTCTCTTTACTGTTCCACTCGCAAAAGGAGCGAGAGAAGAGTGTCTGTCTATAAGTCTTCTACGATTCCTAATTTATTTTACTTTGCCGTCAAGGTTTTTATACGAAATGTACGTTGATGGCAGTAGAATCCGTCTACAGTCATCTGCAATTTTCTCAGTACCGATTTGAAACCTGGTAGGTTACGATTGTGGACGGGGCCTTAATCAGTTACTATTGGTTGCCTTTTACAGTTACACACAATTTATTTTAAATCAGCAATTCCATACTCAACAATAAATAAAAAATACCAGAAGTTATTAATGAAGGAATAAACAGCTGTGTTAATAATCGTGTTTTGACTGAGTTACTATTTAGCAAATCACCATTAAATACAGATACAGCAGATAATGTTTTACAGGCAAGCAACTGTGATCTGGGCAGAAGGCCTTACACGCCAGGAATGACAATAAATTAGGAACTGTTTAAACACTAACAAATTAGGTATTGAAATATTTAAGGGGCTCCGGAAAGGCTCAAAATCATGAAAAGTTCAATTTTTACTTTTTTGCGTTTTCTGAATCTGCAGACTATTGCCTTTTAATAGATATATAATTTATTCAATTCCGAAGACTACAAATATTTTTAAATTTTTTTTGAAATGTGTTCTACATGGGCGTGACCCACTGTGGCGCTGTTAAACTGCTGTCAAATGGTGTTATTATTAACGTCCGTGTTCATCAGGTACATTTTACTGATGTGAGATAAAGTATGTGTTGTGGCTAACCTGTGATGGTTCAATATACATCGCTGGTGTGATTGTCGATTGTTTCATGTTTATTTACTCTGTCGTTATCTCGAAAATATTCATAATTAATTCTGTTTCTTGAGTCTCTGTTTTGTTGAAGTATAATAATGAGTAAAAGTAAAGTTATTAGAAATCCTCTGAAGGCTTTTAAGAAAAGGAGAAATGTTGGAAAGCCAAAGGTATGTGTTATTACTGTAAATAATAACATTCTAACATGGTACGAGCGATGCTTGCTTTAGACAAGGAACGCCTTCGGGCTGCAGACAGGGTTGTAAAGAGTCTAGAAATACAAGCAAGAGTAAACAGGAGGAGGAACAAGAGAAAGCTGGAGGAGGAGTTTGCAGAGGATGAAGATAATCCATCCTATGGACCTGGAATGCACTAAAAAGTTAATCCAATCTTTGTCGCTCGATTCCCAAAACTTTTATTTTCTCATACTAATTACATGTTTTCTAAGGATCTTCCAAACATATTTGTTTCAAACCTTCAGTAAATGTTACACAGTACCTTCTACATAATTTAACACAGACTTTTTCCTAAAAAACTGTATATTTTTGAATATATAAATAAAAATTGCAAAACAATTTTGTGAATTTTCATTACAATTGAAAAAAATCATCTTTAATAACTGAACTAAAATTTTGTAAAATCCCTGTGTTAAGTTGTAGCCCATATTCCAATAAATAATCTGTAAAAAGTCAACTTCCTACCTCAAATACTTTGTGAGGAAAGATGTAATTTATAAGCGTTATTTTAACATTGCAAGTCTAGGGCGTTCCGGAGCCCCTTAAGGCAAGTCGCCACAAACACAGCAGAAGGCATCAGATGCCAGGAATGGCAGTAAATAAGGCTTACTGCTAAAATACAAATACCAAATTAGAATTTTAAGGCAAATGATCACAATCTCGGCAGAAGGCCTTACACGACATAATGGCAATGATATATAAAATTTAGTAACCTGCTGTAAAGCAGCAAATACAATAGCAAAGTTTAATTGAAAGTAACAAGCTACTGATCACCAATGAGTGAAATAAGATGATGGTAAGCTTTGTACATTGAACTACTGGCCATCAGACCTCCTTTTAGTATACACATGTCTTACAAGGACCAAGGAGCCACAGACGATGCTCCAGGAATCAACCTTTGAGAAGGTCCGGCAACAAACAATTTTGCGAGCGATGAGATAGGCAGCCAAGAGCAGTATTCACTTCACAAGACGGTAACTCATACTAGTGGCAGTCTAACGAATGGCTAACGATAATATTGATGAAGCTATCTGACGTCCGAGAAACCAAATGCAACGATAAACAATTTGCCAAAGCCGGAACCGGCGGTCTTCACTGCGTCCCCGGAATACTGTATTTACAGCGCCTGGAGCGAGAAAGGAACCACTACCACCAGAGCAGAAAGCACTCCACACGTGCTCTTCGCCTCGGCGACACTACGAGTAGCTACACGTACCCAAGTCACTGTAGAATCGAGAGATATCACAATGATGGAGGCTTCTCTACTTGGATTGAAATGCTCACAGGAAAACCTCCCCAGCAGCGAACCACCGAAACGAACCATTCAACATGAATGGACGTGGCTTGGGTACTTGAAGCCACTATTCATCTTTGACGTCATGGGTCGGTGAACCACGAAGCTCGTAGCGATCGGACTGCTGCACACACTCTCCGACACTGCGCAGGGACCGGCAGCTGACCCATCCGTCTGCACCGCGCGGAGATAACTTCCCTGGTCCGCAGCAATCGACCGACTGTCTGCTGGTCCATCTGCGACTTCTGCTCCGTCGCGACTGCAGTGCTAGAGCTTCTTCCACTCACTTCCAGATACATGATGGAGGGAATACTGGCTCTGACCCAACTATGCAGAGGAAACACGTCCACTGGCTAAGGGGCATCCCTGCACGACGAAAGAACCGACCCAAGCCGCACAAGATGGTAACTAAAGGCGCCCAGAAGCGCTCAGAGAACCAGTTACAAGTCGCCCGATGAGACAACTGACCTATCAGAGCCAATACGCAGACAAAACTTAAATAACTTGTCAGTCAAAATCAGTCAAACTACACACACAACTTGACAAACACCTGCTCGAAGACCTGAATGATACCCGACAGTAACTAGGCAGGCACGAAGACAAATCGGGAGTCGATGCACATACACACAGGCGACTCATGAACGATTGGCGAGCCAAAACGCGTCGTCCTGTAGGACGACCGACCGTGGCCTGGCTCAAGTGATGCGTGGCGGCAATGGTCGGGCGAGCCATGTCGCCGCAGACCTTACTGCTGCTTCAACCCGACTGCACTAGTGCCGCATTGCAACTCCGCGACTAGCAGGTCCGGACGGCGGTCCAGACGCGTTCCAACAGACTGGCAGCCCGAACTCGAGACCCGAACTCCTGTCGACAGACAACGACCAGGAAGTAACAGCTGTCAAGCAAAGATACTAAGAGAGGGGATATATCGATATGCGCTGCTAGCGCCGCTCACGGTCAGGCAAAGCAACAACTCGGTGACAGTAGTAATTTAAATTAACGTAATGAGGTGGACGTACGTTAAAACATGGTGTAATATGGATGATGGCGGGAACATGAGCCACACATGGCTCAATATGTTAGTTAAATGCGCAATGGTGATGGGAGCAGTCACATTACGACTCGGAAGAAGCCAGATAAATCTCTAAAACGCGTCACTAGTAACTAATACATACCGATGGCCTCTTTTGGTGCGAGGTAATGGCCCAACATAATCACTATAGAGGTTGCCCATGGTGCCAGATTCTAGCTCGGGACTAATGAACCGCTGTTGAAGAGCGTTTTTCGTTTTTTTTCCAGACGAGTGATTCCACATCCCTAAATTTCGGGAAAGCGTTTCATACAGTGTCCCACTACAAAATGTTATAGACTGTCTGAACATATGGAGTATGTTGTCACATACATGAGTGGCTCTTAGATTTATTAAGTGATGAGCCAGTACGTTATCCTGGACAGTGAGAGCTCATGAGAGACAAGGATATCCTCAGAAGTTTCCTACATGCATAAGAGATATGACGAACAGAGTGAGCTGAAATCTGCCACTCTTTGCTGTTGACTCTGTTGTGTACGCTAAAATGTTGCTATTGGGTGACTCTACAAGCATGTAGGTTGACTTACAAAGAATTTCTGTTTAACGAGATGAGTAGCAGCTTGCTCTAAATGCAGAAAATGTGAATTAATGCAGATGAGTAGGAAAAAAAGAACTGTAAATTTCGAATACAGTATTAATGGTTTCATGCTTGACACTCACGACGATTATAAAACTAGGTGTAACGTAGCAAACTGAAATGAAATGGATCGACCAGCTAAGATAGATAGTAAGTAACGCGAATGGTCAAATGAGTGAAATCTAGGAAAATGTTGCGGATAAGTCACATTCTGTTTTTCATGGTCGTCCCTTCACCTGGGAACATCTTCGTGACGCCGTTGTAGCGATTTTCGCGTTGCCGCTCTCGGAGGATAGGCACCGTGAAGTCACAGAGGGAACTCATGATTACCAACATCAGATGAGTCTGCTAAACGGGAATCGCAGCGTTGCTTCAGGTGCGGTCGAACAGGGCATTTAGTTCGTACTTGCGTTCAACCGCGGACACCCAGAGTCAATAAACGACGCCTGGCGGGGCAGCGACCCCGGGGTCGAGCCTTTAAACCCTGGTCCGCCCGTGTCGCTGCTCGATCATTGCCCCCACTGCCTTATATGTGTTCTCGAGTATATGGAGAACCTATTTGTGTCCTTCTGGATTCTGGTGGCTCCTTTTCATTGTTGAGCTTGAAATGGTTTCCTGAATTTGGTCGTCTTGCGAGACTTAGGCCGTTCCATTCTTCGGTGCAGAGACATCAGGTTGCCAACGGGCAGGTGTTGCCTCTGCATGGTTGGGTCCGAGGGAGTATCTTGGTTTGAGATATCTCGTGGCCCTTGTCTTTTGCCTTGGATAAGGATCTGCCGGTCGATTTGATTTTGGGATGTGATTTTACCTGTGAAACTGGTCTTGTCTTGGATTATTCGGGAAACACGTTTTTCTTTAAGTTCGCTGCTGGTCAGAAATTTCTATTCTGTGAGTGTACTAAACGTAAGGTCATCGAGAAGCGGGAATGCTGGCTGTTGATCCTAAGGTTAGTAAGTTTTATCTCACCCATCTTTCTTCTCAGCAGACCTCTGAACTAGGGGATTTGTTGGAGAAGTTCCCAGAGCTTCTCTGTATTGGACTGGGGGTTACTAATGTTCTTGACTACCATATTCGTCTGTCTGACCATATTACCGTCAGGAAGCCCCCTTATCGTCTCTCTCCCCTGAGATGAAGATACTAAGGGGAAAGATCTAAATAATGCTTGAGCAGGGAGTTATTAGGCCTTCGACATCCGCTTATGCGTCCCCTATGTTACCCGTCCCTAAAGATCGGGAGGAAGACTTTCGGTCTATTGTTGACTACCGTCACCTAAATAAGAAGGTTGTCCTCGAATCAATTCCTTTGCCTGATCTTCATAACTCTTTTACTTTGTTTGCCGGGGCTAATTGGTTTACTATGCTCGACCTGAACGAAGCCAATTATGAGATTCCCTTAGCCGAAGAATGTAAACACGTTAAAGAATTTTGTACTGATTGGAATCTGTTTGAGTTTAATAGGGTCCCCTTTCGTTTGGCTACTGGTCCAGCCGTCCTTACTCGTTTGCTGGGTAACATTCTTGGAGACTTGAAATTAACCTGCGTTTACAATTACCTGGGCGATCTGGTAATTTATAGTCGTTCGTTTCAAGAGCATTTGGAACATATCCAGCAAGTTTTGGCTAGGTTGTAGGGGGCCGGCTTGACTATTAAACCGAGTACGTGACATTATCCAGGCAGCAGGTATCCTTCTTAGGTCACCTAGTATCAGGCGAGAGTATTCACATTGATCAGGAGCGGACTAAGGCCCTGAGAGCCCTTCTGCCGCCCACTGATAAGCATTTCCAAGTTCATAGGGATGGCGAATTATTTTAGGCGTTTTGTCCCTGATTTTTCTCGGCGGCTTCTTTACGTGAACTTCGCCGAAAAGAGGTGCGTTTTGAGTGGGGACCTGCTCAAAAGGTCGCGTTTGAACATACTAAGGCGGCTATAGCCATCCTCTGGTTCTCGGGGTGCCTCATTTTAATAAGAAATTTACTGTCCAAACCGACGCACCTAATGCCAGAATTTTTGCTGTCGTCCTACGGGAGTTCGAGGGTCAAAGGCAGCCATTAGCATATGCGTCTCGTCAGTTAACCAGCGCCCAGCTTAAATATTTTGTTTACGAATGTGAGGCATTGGCCGTCTTGTTCTCACTGGATAAGTACCGGTTTCATCACGAACGTAGAGTATTTCAACTGGAGACCGACATCAAGCCCTAAGCTGTGTGCTAGCCAGGCCGCGTAAAACTCGCCGTTTCGCGACGTGGGCGGTACGCAGTTCGGAGTTTCAGTTCGAGGTTAAGCACATTGGAGGCACTGAGAATGTGCTCGCGGACGTCCTCAGCCGTTTGTTTACTGAGCAACCATCTAGTGAGGGCCCCCAAGAGGATTGGAAAGGCAATCTTAGTTGTGTCGTGTTAGGCGGTATTCCTCATTTGCTTAGTGCTATTGCCCACCTTCAGCATCAGGACCCCACTTTGGGACCCGTTAAGAAACAGCTTTCGGCGGTGGAGCGTTTGGATTAATACATTATCAGGAAAGGCATTTTGTGTAAAAGGGTGGGACGTAACAAGGAGAGACGTGGAGACTATGCCTCGGCTCTTCTACAACCAAGGAGATACTGGCAGAAGTAAAGCTGTGAAGACGGGGCGTGAGTCGTGCTTGGGTAGCTCTGTTGGTAGAGCACTTGCCCGCGAAAGGCACAGGTCCCGAGTTCGGGTCTCGATCCGGCACACAGTTTTGATCTGCCAGGAAGTTTCACTTCAAAGTATACTCACACTGAAAAATACTTTGGAATTCATCCAATTACCCGAAAGCTTTAGAATGACAGAAGAGAAACTAAATATCAGTCACGAAGGTAAGCCAAAGAGAAAAGTATACTTCTCTTACAGAGAACCAGGATTTTAAATGATATAAATAAATAATGCTGTTCTGCTCTTAAATTATGGGTTTAAAAATGTTTTTACACGTTTGGTTGTTGCGCACGTGCCTGATACGGTGGTGCGAAAATTGTAGGAGGACTGTCCTCACATGCCACTTCTTGTGTACACTGCTCTGTGGATGATAACATGCTAGAAGTGCAAAGTTTATAGAGATGTGATAATGCCTGAGAGTGCGAAATTAGTTAATGGCTGAATAATGAACTGACGTATTATTTCAGAATTGAAGGTCAGACTGCGCAGAAGGTGACTTTGATTAGGAAAATTACTACGTTCCAAAACACTGTAGTATTAAACAAAAGCTAAGGTTTGTATCTGTGTTTATTTTCGGATAATCACAACCGTCAGATCTCTGGCGACTGAAGCGTGGGGTTACTCGTGACTTTGTCTCTCTGCGTCTCCCGCGACTGCCGTTATCCCCCGGAGGCACGGAAGGAAAAAGGGGGATCGTCGACATGAAATCTCGTTCCGCGTCTCTGTTTGAAGAGGCCGTCATCCAATCAGACGTCTGCAAGGGACGCTGTCGCGCAGCCAATCTGCTGAGCAAACTCTGTAAACAGCGGGGCTTCCCCGCGCACTGCCGCTGCGGGCGGCCTCCCAGAAACAATAAGCAGTGATTAGCAACAGTTGAGGGGAGTCCGCGCTGGAGTGGTCTGCCGTGGGACCGGCTCAAGGAAGCATAGGGTGGCCCGCAAGTAGCGCCGCAAAGTGTCGCCACTGCATCCAGCCTTACTGGAGCCCACAGATTGAAGCTATGACTCAGCAAATCTATCAAGTCAACTGAGCTCTCTTCTGGTGCTGTGGGAAGAACACAACTAAGACTGCATGGACATAGATTTATATATATATATATATATATATATATATATATATATATATATATATATATACAAATGATTCTGCCACACTCTATGGGAAGAAAGTTGTCTCACTTCATCTCTTTTACGATTTTAAGGTTAATTCGCTGTTGGAACAGTG
The DNA here is from genome assembly GCF_023864275.1 of Schistocerca cancellata. NCBI lineage: Eukaryota > Metazoa > Arthropoda > Insecta > Orthoptera > Acrididae > Schistocerca > Schistocerca cancellata. The sequence continues at coordinate 265,125,878 of NC_064634.1, forward strand.
CTGTACAGAATTGCAGATTGCTACACTGACTACTTGTTTCATCCGGTATATACCGCAAATTTAGCGCTTAATAGTTGTAGAATGAAGTTTTAGTGTTAAACATAAATATTACTGTTAGCGCTATAGTCTACAAACGGACTACTCGTCGTCGCCTCAGCATATATCCGGTCTTCTACTCAAATCGTGAAAAAATTCTGTCCTTTCCCAATTTGACTCAACATCATCTCATAATTATCGGATCTGCGCATCTAATCTTCGGTATTCTCATGTAGTGCCACATTTCAAACGCTCTTATTTTATTTTATTGACTTCAGGCAAAGCTGATTTCACCAGATAAAATTATTTCCCAACGACACAAACTGTTTGTATAACAAAATATGAAATATAATTGTACATAGACTTTTTTCTACGCTGTACATCAGTCTGAGAGCACCAAAAGGAAAAAAGGAAACAAGTTTTTAACATAAAATCGAATTTAATACGTACCCTATAAAACATAAAAGAATATTCTCAAATTTTAAAGTTCCGCCGGCCGTTGTTGCCGAGCGGTTCTAGGCGCTTCAGTCTGCAACCGTGAGACCACTACGTTCGCAGGTTCGAATCCTGCCTCGGGCATGGATGTGTGTTATGTCCTTAGGTTAATTAGGTTTAACTAGTTCTACGTTCTGGGGCACTGATGACCTCAGATGGAAGTCCCATACTGCTCAGAGCCATTTGAACCATTTTAAAGTTCCTTTTTGAAAAAGCGGGGAAATATCACCTACATTTAGCAAAGAACCTATACATATCTACATCTACGTACATACTCCGCAATCCACCACACGGTGCGTGGCGGAGGGTACCTCGTACTACAACTAGCATCTTCTCTCCCTGTTCCATTACCAAACAGAACGAGGGAAAAATGACTGCCTCTATGCCTCTGTACGACCCCTACTCTCTCTTATCTTAGTGGTCTTTCCGCGGAATATATGTTGGCGGCAGTAAAATTGTACTGCAGTCAGCCTCAAATGCTGGTTCTCTATATTTCCTCAGTAGCGATTCACGAAAGGAACGCCTCCTTCCCTCCAGAGACATCCACCCGAGTTCCTGAAGCATTTCCGTAACAATCGCTTTATGATCAAACCTACCAGTAACAAAGCCCCCCTCTGAATTGCTTCTATGTCCTCCCTCAATCCGATCTGATAGGGACCACGAACGCTCGAGCAGTACTCAAGAATAGGTCGTATTAGGGTTTTATAAGCGGTCTCCTTTACAGATGAACCACATCTTCCCAAAATTCTACCAATGAACCGAAGACGACTATCCCCCTTTCCCACAACTGCCATTACATGCCTGTCCCACTTCATATCGCTCTGCAATGTTACGCCCAAATATTTAATCGACGTGACTGTGTCAAGCGCCACACTACTAATGGAGTAATCTAACATTACAGGAATCTTTTTCCTATTCATCTGCATTAATTTACATTTATGTATATTTAGAGTTAGCTGCCATTCTTTACACCAATCAGAAATCCTGTCCAAGTCATCTAGTATCCTCCTACAGTCACTCAACAAGGACAATTTCCCGTGCACCACAGCATCATCAGCAAACAGCCACACATTGCTATTCACCCCATCCAAAAGATCATTTATGTAGATAGAAAACAACAGCGGACCTACCACAATTCCCTGGGGACCTCCAGATGATACCCTCACCTCCGATGAACACTGTTCATCGAGGATAATGTACTGGGTTCTACTACTTAAGAAGTCTTCGAGCCACTCACATATTTGGGAACCAATCCCATATGTTAGTACGTTAGGAGTCTGCAGGGGGGCACCGAGTCAAATGCTTTCCGGAAGTGAAGGAATATGGCACCCGTCTGATACCCTTCATCCATGGTTCGCAAGATATCATGTGAAAAAAGGGCGAGTTGCGTTTCGCAGGAGCGATGCTTTCTAAAGCCGTGCTGATGCATGGACAGAAACTTCTCTGTCTCGAGGAAATTCATTATATTTGAACTGAGAATATGTTCGAGAATCCTGCAACAAACCGATGTTAAGGATATTGGTGTGTAATTTTGAGGATCCGTTCTTCTACCCTTCTTATATACAGGCGTCACCTGCGCTATTTCCAGTCGCTCGGGATTTTACGTGGGCAAGCGATTCGCGATAATTGCAAGCTAAGTAAGGAGCCAATGCAGTAGAGTACTCTCTGTAAAACCGAACTGGAATCCCATCAGGACCTGGCGATTTATTTATTTTCAACCCATTCAGCTGCTTCACTACACCAGGGATTTGTATCACCATGCCCTCCATACGGGAATCTGTTCGAGACTCAAACGGCGGTATGTTTGTACGATCCTCCTGCGTGAAAGAATTCTCAAATGCAAAATTTAAAATTTCAGCTTTCGTTTTGCTGTCTTCCGTTGCCAGGCCAGACTGATCAGTGAGTGACTGGATGGAAGCTTTCGTCTCGCTTACCGATTTTACGTAAGACCAGAATTTTCTTGGGTTTTCAACAAGATCTTTTGCTAAGCTGTGACGGTGGTAGTGGTTGCATGCTTCGCGCATCGCTCTTTTTACAGCTGCAGGAATCTCTACTAACTTTTACCAGCCCTCATTCTCCCGATCTTTCTTGTACCACAAGTGCAACTGTCTTTGGTTCCTGAGCATTCTCTGAATTGCGCTGTTAAACCACGGTGGGTATTTTTCGTCCGTAACCCTCTTTTTCGGCACATAATTCTCCAGTGCGTGATTTACAATGTGTTTAAAATTTGCCCATAATTCTTCCACGTCCATCGTACCGGAAGTAAATGAAGTCGATTCATTTACTAAGTGGGACGCTAACAACAAAGGTAAGAGACAATACAAGAGAAAAATATACCGTAATTTTTAGACTATTAGTGTGTAACTATTCTTCGGCGATTCTCTTTATCACATCATGTTAGTATACGTATTATACAATGTCCTTATCAATGATGCGGGAATCACAGATTGGATTGGCAATAAAATGTAATATAGGTCTAGGTTTGTCAGTATTCGGGTCACGAACTAAGAGTCTTTCAATGGTAACAGTTTATTTTCTCGTCAGCGCCACGTCAAGAAACAAAGGGTGGCGCGGAATATGTTAGAGAAAACACCAGTAACATGTGCCTTTCGTGTATAGTATACCTCCACTAACTATGTCAATTATGTTTCTGCTATGAAAATGATATGGTAAGATAGCGGTATGTCGGTGGGAAACTAACGCTGTATCATTTTCTCCTGATAGTTAGCACGTTCGCTGCCACTAATATCAACGTGTTCCAGTATCCATTGTAGATAAATCAGTTGACTCAGCTGATTTTCTGTACTGACACTAAAATGACGGCAAGTGAATGAGGTGAATGGTAAGTTGCTGGATACATTAAATAAAAAGAACGTAATTTATTAAAATATAAATTAAAATACACTTGGCCCAAAAAATACGGGAGTAATCAGGTTACAAGATTTTTAAAATATTGCTGTATACCCTGTATCAGTATGGAAATGTTGGAAGCAATTAGTATGTAACTCATTCGGGGAAAGGTTAATTATGACATTATGGTACAGATTAAAGACATACGTTTTCTCCGACATTCACGGATATACAACCCTCTCTCTAAAATGGTTGACGTTTACGAAGTCCTAAACACAATGTCGCGACAATTAGTCATTTTCTGATACAAGCTAGTACAAAAAGTAAGTTGGAGTAGTGCAGCTGCACCACAGTGCCCCATAGCCACCGTGAAAAGTATCACAGTTATAAATTAAAATGAAATTTAAGTAATTCAGTTAGGGGGTAGACTAGTTCTAGATAAGTCTTACAAGTAATGGTTAACTGTAATAATGACCAGCGGAAGAAAGACCTCCCAGGACCAATACCCATCATCAAGACAAATCTTGAATTTACTTACGTAATGTAAACGTATGGACTGCGCGTGTAACGGGACGCAAAGCACTTCAAGCAGTCAACGCAACAGACAGATAGCAATACTAAACAACCAAAAGGAGGCAAACAGTTAATTAGTTTGCTCTGTTTAAGAGCAATAGTACATAGTTTTAGTTTTGGAGGCACCAACTGAAGGAATATCACAAAATTGGTTACCATAAGTAGATACATGTCAGCTGTAATTTTCGGGTACCTAAACCTTTTTTCACAGTAACGTCCAACTGTCAGTTTTAAGTTTGGGTCCGGTAAGTGACCCAATATCGTGAGTAACAGCAGGATAGGTTACAGCCTTAAAGTAATAAATTACTGTTAATGGCACGGAAAGTAATATTTCACAATATAACCGCGCCAACACAACGTTAATAAACTTCCTGACGAATTAAAAATTAATGCTGGACCGAGACTCGAATTCGGGACCTTTTCCATTCGCGAGCAAGTGCTCTACCATCAGAGCTACCGAGCCACGGCTCAGAGCCCACCCTCACAGCTTCAATTCCGCCAGTACCTCGCCTCCTTAAACTGCCAGGAAGTTTCATGTCAGTGCACAGTCCTCTGCAGAATCAAAGTTTCATTCTGAAAATATCCCCCAGGGTGTGGCAAAACCATGTCTCTGCAATATCCTTTCTTCCAAAAGGGCGACGTTCGCAGGAGAGCTTCTGTGAAGTTTCGAAGGTAGGAGGCGAGGCACCGGCAGAACTGAAGCTGTGAGGGCCGACTGTGAATCGTGCTTTGGTAGCTCAGATGGTAGAGAACTTCCCCGTGAAAGGCAAAGGTCCTGAGTTCAAGTCTCGGTCCGGCACGCAGTTTTAATCTGTCAGGAGGTTTCACATCAGCGCACACTCTATTGCAGAGTGCAAGTTTCATTCTGACAACACTAAGGAATTTGAGGCATCAGTTATCGTCTACAACCTTTAAAATGAAATTGGCACAATAGCGTGTAAAGAAGTCAGGTAGAGGAAAACGTGCCTCAAGGCAAGCAGTTAATGGCGTCGACAGCAAAAACATTTAAGAATACTAGTGGTGTGGCGCCTCCACATTAAAATACAGCCCCTGCAGGGCACTCTGTTTAGTGACGTAAATCAGCTATTAGTCTGCCTTAAAACTACATATCTACAACCCTAAAAATACAAGATTATGTAATAATGAATGGTACAAAAACGTTCACATTTGAGATGGTAGACGCCGCAATAAATAAGAAACCATGAACTTGCAATCAGCATGCCCTCTCTTTTAAGAACTCCACAGCAAATTTTAATGTCAGTGGTCTATGTACAAACTGTGCCAGTCAATGTTTTAATGGTTCAGAAACTTAGTGTTATGGCTGCATGAAACTTATGACTAGGATTACACACATAAAACAAGTAACGCAAAAGTACTGGATGTATACTGTTTATACGATTTAATCAACACACATATGCACATATTATAACTGCGTGTTACAATTGCTAGCACATTATTACAGCGAAACATTTAATAACTCTTGAAACGGCACTAAGAGCTACGAACATTCCGTATTCAATGTACATAATAATGACACATGGAGAACAAAATGCTGTATCATAGAGATTGACTAAATGCTCCGGTCTGTCATTCACCAGGGAGCGCAGTCTTGAACGAATCCACGGTGTTTCCGCTCAACGGAGATTAAACGAAACATGGGAGTCACAGCAGACTGCTCAGTTCCCAGTCTCCACTGCTTCCATTAGCATTGCTGAGACGAATGTGCACTGTCATGCTCTTGTATACACGGTTGTGCGATACCTCAGCTGTACTTCTGATCCACCTCCAACTGCAATCACTCTGCCAATGCAGTCAAACTTAAAATCCACTTTCGACATCGGCTGTACTGACCTCTCAGAGAGCCGACCATCCGCCACAGATATTCCAGTCTGTCGCTATAGCGTTATTAACCTTGAAAGACATCGACATAGCTGGCGTGCGTCACAGAGAATTCTCAGCGTATCGGGTGCAAAGAGATTTAGAGCTTTTACTTCGGCTGCTCCCGTTAGATACTATAGATCAAATGTCTAGACAGTACTTGTTACATATCACGACTACGTAAAGGATAGCTTAATGAATGACGTTTAGTTTCACGGTGAATATCGACGCTCCTGTTAACAACAAGAACTGTACCTACCTTGTTTCTTTGTCAAAATATACGGTTCAGTAACGATTTTTTTAGGACACTGGATCCTTTCGTTATATGACCATCATTCGCATCACATCTGTGATCGGCATGCTGCAGTCACAATGCGATCGGGAGATCAAGCACAAAGCGAGGGCGAGGGGTCCGGCTCACGCCCATAGGTGTCCGTTATATGGTGGTATCTGTAATAACATTTGTTTGTGGTGCAGTGTGTACAAAGGCATAAATCACGTCAGAACTCCAGTTGTCAGCTGGGCCAAAGTACACGTGCCCAAAGGAGTGTTGCTGTCTAGTCAGGAGTCATGATGTCTCCACAACAGGTCAGTGCCCCATCTTGAGTGCTGGGCTGGTGATAACGGTGGGCGAAGAAGGTGCTGCTTGGCCAGTCGATTCACAATGACCTAGTACAGCTCCCACCTCAGTACTTTCGAAGACAGCGCATTGGTGTCACTAGGCCCTGATGAAGCGCCATAGATCGGCCACAACTGCAGTCAATGCTCACGAGTCGGCCAGGAGGTTTCGTCAACACGCCTTGTTCGATCGATGTGAAAACAGCAGCTTCCAGCTCCCCTGCAGTGACCCAGCAATGCAGGAGGGCTGGCTGCTTACCAGTCTGCTCATCGACAGTGACTCCATTGGGAGCAGTGGAAAATCACGGCTCTGGAAAGCATCAGGTTGGTTGCCTCTCAGTGTAGAAGTCAGCAAGCAGGTACCAGTTACACATCATCAATTAGCTTGTCGTGAGTTCACTGAAATTCAGATGTCTTTCATTCTCGCTGGTTCTAGCTACACAGAGAGAAACGCAGCATGGCAGAATGTTTTCTTGACATACGAAAGCCTCTCTATTTAAATGGCTGAGAGCGTAGCTCTGACATAGTGACTGTGAGAGTATGAGGGCAATTCTCCTCGTTTATCAGACCTTTCAGCGCACCTGGCCTCGCAGTGGTAATTCAGTAGCAGCCCCAGGTTGCCGGGCTCAGTTATTTTCTTCGTTTGATTTTGTATTGGCGCATGGGTGGTGAAATATCATAGTATTACCTAATACTGTCTTGTTAAGCAGCACCAGAGCGCTTGTATTTTTTTCTGACCCTTTCTGTGGTCTACTGCATTGGCGGTACGCTTTGTTGACATACCGATCGGTATGTTCCAAGACTAAGCTCTTTGTTCCAAGGTGACCCAATAGGTATTTTTAAAAAATCTTCCTCTATTTCAAAAAATTTGTCACCCAATTTGCAACTGCTCTTTGTGTACATGAATCTCATAAATCCAATTACGCAACTGCACATGGTCCTAAACTTTGTCATATTGCCATTATGAAGTTTTGACTTGGCTATCGCATGTTCCAGTATCCTTAATTTCCTTTCATATTAGCTACATTAATTTACAGTTTCCTTGGTCTACATTTCTCGATTTATGCCAGTCAGCCACTCAACATGTATCAGATATGGTGATGATGATGATGATGTTTGGTTTGTGGGGCGCTCAACTTCGCGGTCATCAGCGCCCATACGAAGTCCCAGTTTATTCACAGTCCAGTGTGGCCCAAGTGAGGAATGATAACGATGATGATAAAACGATGAGGACAACACAGACACCCAGTCTCTGGCCAAAGAAAATTCCCAACCCATGTATCTGACATAGCGATACAAGTAGAGTATGGATGCTTCTATGTTGTTGCTGTTGTGGTCTTCAGTCCTGAGACTGGTTTGATGCAGCTCTCCATGCTAATCTATCCTGTGCAAGCTTCTTCATCTCCCAGTACCTACTGCAACCTACATCCTTCAGAATCTGCTTAGTGTATCCATCTCTTGGTCTCCCTCTACGATTTTTACCCTGCACGCTGCCCTCCAATACTAAATTGGTGATTCAGTGATGCCTCAGGACATGTCCTACCAACCGATCCCTTCTTCTAGGCAAGTTGTACCAAAAAATTCTCTTCTCCCCAATCCTATTCAATACCTCATCGTTAGTTACGTGATCTACTCACCTAATCTTCAACATTCTTCTGTAGCGCCACATTTCGAAAGCTTCTATTCTCTTATGGTCCAAACTATTTATTGTCCATGTTTCACTTCCGTACATGGCTACACTCCATACAGATACTTTCAGAAACGACTTCCTGACACTTAAATCTATACTCGATGTTAACAAATTTCTCTTCTTCAGAAACGCTTTCCTTGCCATTGCCAGTCTACATTTTATATCCTCTCTACTTCGACCATCATCAGTTATTTCGGTCCCCAAATAGCAAAACTCCTTTACTACTTTAAGTGTCCCATTTCCTAATCTAATTCCCTCAGCATCACCCGACTTAAATCGACTACATTCCATGATCCTCGTTTTGCTTTTGTTGATGTTCATCTTATATCCTCCTTTCAAGACACTATCCATTCCGTTCAACTGCTCTTCCAAGTCCTTTGCTGTCACTGACAGAATTACAATGTCTTCGGCGAACCTAAAAGAGTTTTTATTTCTTCTCCATGGATTTTAATACCTACTCCAAATTTTTCCTTTGTTTCCTTTACTGCTTGCTCAATATACAGATTGAATAACACCGAGGACAGGCTACAACCCTGTCTCACTCCCTTCCCAACCACTGCTTCCCTTTCATGCCCCTCGACTCTTATAACTGCCATTTGATTTCTGTACAAATTGTAACTAGCCTTTCGCTCCCTGTATTTTACCACTGCCACCTTTAGAATTTGAAAGAGAGTATTCCAGTCAACATTGTCAAAAGCATTCTCTAAGTCTACAAATGCTAGAAACGAAGGTTTGCCTTTCCTTGATCTTTCTTCTAAGATAAGTCGTAAGGTCAATATGGCCTCACGTGTTCCAACATTTCTACGGAATCCAAACTGATCTTCCCCGAAGTCGGCTTCCACCAGTTTTTCCATTCGTCTGTAAAGAATTCGCATTAGTATTTTGCAGCTGTGACCTACTAAACTGATAGTTCGGTAATTTTCACATCTGTCAACACCTGCTTTCTTTGGGATTGGAATTATTATATTCTTCTTTAAGTCTGAGGGTATTTCGCCTATCTCATACATCTTGCTCAGCAGATGGTAGAGTTTGGTCAAGACTGGCTCTCCCAAAGCCGTCAGTGGCTCTAATGGAATGTTGTCTACTCCTGGGGTTTTATTTCGACTGAGTTCTTTCAGTGCTCTGTCAAACTCTTCACGCAGTATCGTATCTCCCATTTCATCTTCATCTACATCCTCTTCCATTTCCAAAATATTGTCCTCAAGTACATTGCCCTTGTATAGACCCTCTATATACTCCTTCCACCTTTCTGCTTTCCCCTCTTTGCTTAGAACTGGGTTTCCATCTGAGCTCTTGATATTCATACAAATGACTCTCTTTTCTCCAAAGTTCTCTTTAATTTTCCTATAGGCTGCATCTATCTTACCCCAAATGAGATAAGCCTCTACATCCTTGCATTTGTCCTCTACCAATGCCTGCTTAGCCATTTTGCACTTCCTGTCGATCTCATTTTCGAGACGTTTGTATTCCTTTTTGCCTGCTTCATTACTGCATTGTTATACTTTCTCCTTTCATCAATTAAATTCAATATTTCTTCTGTTACCCAAGGATTGCTACTAGCTCTCGTCTTTTACCTACTTGATCTTCTGCTGCCTTCACTACTTCATCCCTCAGAGCTACCCATTCGACTTCTTCAGTATTTCTTTCCCCCATTCCTGTCAATTGTTCCCTTATGCTCTCCCTGAAACTCTGTACAACCTCTGGTTTAGTCAGTGTATCCAGGTCCCATCTCCATAAATTGCCACCTTTTTGCAATTTCTTCAGTTTTAATCTACAGTTCATAACCAATTGAATGTGGTCAGAGGCCACGTCTGCCCCTGGCAATGTCCTACAATTTAAAACCTGGTTCCTAAATCTCTGTCTTACCATTATATAATCTATCTGATACCTTTTAGTATCTCCAGGATTTTTCCATGTATACAACCTTCTTTTATGATTCTTGAATCAAGTGTTAGCTATGACTAAGTTATGCTCTGTGCAAAATTCCACCGGGCGGCTTCCTCTTTCTTTTCCTTCCCCCAGTACATATTCACCCACTATGTTTCCTTCTCTCCCTTTTCCTACTCTCGAATTCCTGTCACCTATGACTATTAAATTTTCGTCTCCCTTCGCTGCCTGAATAATTTCTTTTTCTCATCATACATTTGTTGAATTTCTTCGTCATCTGCAGAGCTAGTTGGCATATAAACTTGTATTACTGTAGTAGGCATGGGCTTCGTGTCTATCTTGGCCACTATAATACGTTCACTATGCTGTTTGTAGTAGCTTACCTGCACTCGTATTTAACCTACTCCTGCATTACCCCTACTTGATTTTGTATTTATAACCCTGTATTCACTTGACCAGAAGTCTTGTTCCTCCTGCCACCGAACTTCACTAATTCCCACTATATCTAACTTTAACCTATCCATTTCCCTTTTTAAATTTTCTAACCTACCTGCCCGATTAAGTGATCTGACATTCCACGCTCCGATCCGTAGAATGCCAGTTCTCTTTCTCCGGATAACGACATCCTCTTGAGTAGTCCCCGCCCGGAGATCCGAATGGGGGACTATTTTACCTCCGGAATATTTTAGCCAAGAGGGCGCCATCATCATTCAACGATGCAGTAAAGCGGCATGCCCTCGGGAAAAATTACGGCTGTAGTATCCCCTTGCTTTCAGCCGTTCGCAGTACCACAACAGCAAGACCGTTTTGGTTAATGTTACAAGGCCAGATCAGTCAAGCATCCAGACTGTTGCCCCTGCAACTACTGAAAAGGCTGCTGCCCTCTTCAGGAACCACACGTTTGTCTGGGCTCTCAACAGATACCCCTCCGTTGTGGTTGCACCTACGGTGCGGCTATCTGTATCGTTGAGGCACGCAAGCCTCCCTACCAACGGCAAGGTCATGGTTCATGTCTTCTATGTCTGAGACAAAAGTATGAAAGTAGCTATCAGTACCACACCAGGATTAGTGAATCTAATACTTTAGGTTACCCAAATCCTCCTTCGGCTCACCTGGTATTGTTCAATATGTGGAGTATTTCGCCGATGGAAGTTTTGCCCTGCTACGATTCTATCATTGTGTCTATGGAATGCATGAAATCAGGGGACAAGTTGTGTTGAAGGTAAGTTTGATTTTGCACTGTTAGTGTTTCAAGTAGTTTCTCTGGATGGCCAAATGGTGATATTCTCCTTAGATCACTCTTGCAGACCGTTCCGACAAGTAATAGTGTTAACTTTTCCATGCTCAGAAACAATTAACATTTCTTGTGTCTTTACTTCAACTCATTTTCTTATCGCTGTCCATTTTACTGGATAAGGCTACACTTAGTGTTGTGTCTAGACAAGACAGCCTCGACACAATGAGAGGAAGCCGGAAGGCACGCGCTTAAACTCACGCAGGCTGGCGTGAGGTCTGAAACAGGATACGTAATGAATGCTATAAAGAAAAGTACGTAGCTTCTGGAATACTTAACTTTAATCCACATTTGTAGAACATCGCTCTTGATGATACATTAATAGAATCTCAATATCAATTGAATACGGCGCCTTGCTAGGTCGTAGCAAATGTAGCTGAAGGCTATGCTAACTATCGTCTCGGCAAAGGAGAACGTAATTCTCAGTGAACCATGGCTAGCAACGTCGGCTGTACAACTGGGGCGAGTGCTAGTACGTCTCTCTAGACCTGCCGTGTGGTGGCGCTCGGTCTGCAATTACTGACAGTGGCGACACGCGGGTCCGTCGTATACTAGCGGACCGCGGCCGATTTAAAAGCTACCACCTAGCAAGTGTGGTGTCTGGCGGTGACACCACACTTAGTATCACCAAAACTACGCATTCATCCCTACCACTGGAAGTCGAACGACCATGTATACTTTGACTATTGTATTTACGTATACGTTTGCTGCGTGGTAAGACATTGTTGTGTTTCAATATGAGATTAAACAGTCAACCGGTTGCACGCAGACTTTAGGTACAGTGCCCCAGGTTTCGACACATACAGGGGATGTCCTCATCAGAATGAACAGTTGCTAAATTCTATAAAATAATACACGGAAAATGAGGTATGACAAAATACACATTAACAAAGATGACAATTTTCATGACCCACAGAGGTTACTTACGTAATACTACATTGCAAAAAAGTAATAGTCGGACGGACAGACAAACAAGTCCGCGGTAGCAGAACACATCATTATCGAGGGACAAAACTTCGAATTAAAAAAAAAAAAAAAGAAGAAGAAGCTGTGCAGCGCCTACGGTTTCTGGGACTCGATCTTCAAAGAGGCGGTGGAAATACGTCTGCACAACAATTTAGTAAACAGGGATAGCGGTTTTCAATTCAGTTCAGCGTGGAGTCCAGCAACTGACAAAATACGTCAGGAACGCTCCGATGGGCAGCGGATTCCGCAGGCAGAGTGGATAGCCACCGGTTCTCACGCCGGGCCGCGCCACTGCACCCCACCACCACCGACGCGGTACCCCTTCCCGAGCAACGTGATTTGCCGGCCTACAGAAGCGGACGACGGCCAAGCAGCTATACAGATATGCAGCACACAGCATGCCGACACTTCGCCAGAAGATGATGGGTGCGAAACTCATTGAATCGTTGTGACTACACGACGCTACCACTCGACTGATAACCTGAGAAGAATTCATCATTGGAATACGCCGAGAAATACTGTAACCGCATGAAAAAATAAAAATGGAAATGAGGATGCACTGAACTAGGGAGTACAATGTGATGTGTATTAGTGGCTTTTCGAAAAATACTGAAAGATAATCTGTAGTTGTCAATATCAATACTGAAATCCAAGTAATTAAGCTGACAGTCGTTATTTTGTAACTCATAAATGAAGTTAATATGTTCATGAAGGCTGTTAAAAATTTCAAACAAATGGGAATTCTATCCAGGGAACCAGTGTATTTGATCAGAATGTCATCTATGTACCAAGCGTAAGACAAAGAACCAAGATAAACAGCTGAAAAATTATTGAGGAATTTCTCTTCCAGCGAATTAATGAAAACATCGGCCACGATGTCTGCCAGTGGGTTACCCCTGCCAAGTGGTCGACTGATGGTATCATTTTCCATCGAAAACAAAACAGATGTGTTTTACTACAAGTCTTAGAAAACGAATTAGGTCAATGAGTTGCTGAACACAAATATCTTTTTTGAAAGTACGTAAGTTTGTTTCGGCGATGTCAATGGTTGTTTGAACAGGTACGTTCCTATATATATATTTGTAATGTCTTCCAAAAACAATTTCATATCCCGGTTGCACTGGTGATCTTTGATTTAACTGACTAGATTTTCACTATTGACAACGGCATATGTTTACATTCGGGCGTATCGGATGGTGACTTTTGTGTACTTCAAACTAGGAACGCATTTTAGGGGCTTGTGGATTCATATTCAAATGCTGTTTTTTTATAAAATGTTTCACGGCTAGCCTATTTTCATTTTGTGTCATGGCGGTCGGATCCACATCTAGTTCCGAAACATGACTCTCCTGAAACAACTGAAAAACTTATAGTCATATACTCTTTCTGAGTAACAATTACTACAGCTTTCTCTTCCTCGGGCTTCGTTATATTGGCATTGTTTTAGTTTAGATTGACATTAATATCTTTAATCAAACTCTTATCACAATCATATTGGCAAGGGTTTCTAACTGCAGGTTTCTCAAAAATACCACATACGTCATGAACAACTCTCGTTTGTCGAGAAGCATCTACTTTGAGGCTGTCAAGGCCTGTCTTTAGATCTACAATCACAATTTCTACTACACTTTTATCTGACTTCTTAGGCATTACATTGTATTTAAGTCCTTTTTCCAGCAAGGCAGTTTCGTGTGTTGGAAAATCTATTTCAGTCTCGTTCAGTATTTTCTTTAAAAATGTATGGAAAGATTTTTGAAAACTACTCAAAAATGTTAAGGTCTCACATACTCAAAAAATGTTTCTAAAATTTTTTATGTCATTCTGTCCTTTACGTAATAGTAATTTCTGTAAAGCCTAGCAGATGCTCTATTATACTGAGAGGAATTCATCAGAATTTATTCATTCAGCCATTCGTCTACTATTTCCATACCTTTGTTATCTGACAAGCTTAATGAAGAGATGAAAATAATAAAAGTTATTACAGTTAATAACAGCTATGATCCCACGTTAGTTGACAAGATCTTCAAAGTCAAAACTGACGCTATATCGACCACTTTAGGCTGCTATGCTATTCCTGAAAGTAACGAGTAAAAAAGTGTTTTGTCCATTCCATTTTTAAGCCACATTTCGTATAAAATTCATTGTCTTCTGATTAAAAAATATGGATTAAAAGTTGCCCTTTCCATGAGTAATAACTCGCAAAAACTCTCATTCACAATCTCGCGTCCACAGTTGCTCCAATACACGATTCAGGAGTTAGAAAATCACTCGTGATACGTCTCTCATTTACCGTATAGGACAAACTGGACGGTCTTTTAGCGTCAGGTACAAAGAACATTTGCTGGGGAAAAGAAGCACTAATGCACACAATTCCACTTTTGATGATCAGTTACTAATATTTGGATTTAAACCGGAACGTGTAGAAGAAATTTCCGTTTTACATAGAAAAAGGCAAGGTCATAGGCTCAATGTACTTCAAGAGCTAGAGGTATTCAAGTATATTTGCCGGCCGGGGAGGCCGAGCGGTTCTAGGCGCTACAGTCTGGCACCACGCGACCGCTACGGTCGCAGGTTCGACTCCTGGCTCGGGCATGGGTGTGTGTGATGTCCTTAGGTTAGTTAGGTTTAGGTAGTTCTAAGTTCTAGGGGACTGATGATCTCAGATGTTAAGTCCCATAGTGCTCAGAGCCATTTTTTTTTTTCAAGCATATCTTTAAGAACAATGGCCTCATCCTCAATGAACAGTTACAACTATGTATGAAAAATTTTTTCAACGGTTTTAGTACACTGCTCGCGGACTTTTGATGCCTCTACTTTTACTATATTTTTCCTGCTTCTGGTTTCGAAATCTTATTTTCTTCTCATCTGATAGGTATGTGCTGCTAAAGCTACCTTCATATAAATATTTCCTGGACTGCACGGCTGTTTATAAATTGTTTTCTGTTTCATTCTGTCCTTTACGTAATAGTAATTTGTGTAAAGCCTAACAGATCGGTCTGTTGTACTTAATCTGCATGACTACTGTGTAATTTCAAAATGATATTTATCTCTCGTTATATTTTGTTTTTGAAATTAACTGTCGGTTTTTTCAGATATTTTTGTTATATTGTTTGAAATGGGCACATGCAACTGCCCGCGGCTGATAGGCGGCACAACTCGTGTTGTTTTCGTGGCAACAATGCAAGCCACTGGGCCGGTCAGTCTGATGTTCTCAGCTGGGTACACACGGCAAAAGTTACGACGTTTTATTTTACTTTTGACTTCAGAACGCTGCTCAAAATTCTGACTATTGCTATTTAGCAATGGAATTTTCCGTAAGTAACCTTTCTACGTCATGTGGGTTAATGTGTTTTTTGTCATACCTGATATTATAAGCATTATTTTATAGGGTTTAGAAACTATCAATTCTGAGGGGAACCCCTAGCAGGTGTCGAAACCTAGGTTAACGTACCTAACTTTTATTGCAACCGGTTGGCTGTTTAATCTTATATTGAAACGGTTGCTGAATAACAGCCATGTTCAGAGTTGCTGTGTTTTCATTCGACTCCTCTCTAAAGTATGTAGCTCAAATGTAATATCTTTTTTTGCTAGTTAGAACCCTGTCAATAGTTCTTTTGTTAACAGTAATACCGAACTGAAAAGTTGGTTTACCGCATGATAAACGGATTCGTGTAGTGCCCTCACGTCAATTCTCCCATCATTGAGCCGATCTGGTAATGCTTGTAAGGGTCTGGCTACTGATAGTTTGCTGTCCAGTAAGCACAGTCGTTTCTGTAATTCTCCTCAATCACTGATCATTGTTTCCATGGTAACCTGGGTGCACTGGGCTAATCCCGTGGTTAACTAATGTATCATCTTGGTGCTGTCGAGAACTCCTTGCTCTAAATTCCACAATGCTGGAGAACGTCACCCTGCTATAGCTTTAGCAGTGTCTGCCAACATCTGCACTTCCCTGAGAGTATTGTTCAGTTCGTCGATATCTTCATTCTATCCCGTTCCGAACACTTGTTCTAAGAATTTTCCTACTACATCCAAGCAAAGCACCCTCTTTTCCTACGAACTAACGTCTGTGGTACAAGGTCATGATTTGCGTCAGTTGAGGACAAATGCGCTCATCCACTCACAACCACCATGTAATACGTATGGACTCGGCCGCTTAAATACAATGGCTGCCAGAACACAAGATCACATTCTGCCATGCTGCCATTCGGTCCGTGTTGCTGCAGCCATAGAGGATTACATTCTGTTGACTTTCAGCTCCTACTTACTTGCTGACTTCTTCACAGAGAGGTTGGCAGCCTGATGCACACCACAAAAGTGGTCTGCATTGGTGCCTGTGTAATCATCGCAGATGAGGAGACTGGTGTGCAGCCTAACCTCTTCCACTACTGGGTCATTACGGATGATCTGCAGGCTGCCGTCTTCCCAATCACCAGGCGTGGCTGATGCGAGCAGCCACCCGCCCGACTCATGAACATCTGCTACCGTTTGGTAAATGCACGGTAGCTAAAATTCATGGTGAATCCTTCGTCTGTCCTTTATTTTACACAATTTGCTGCTAGCTTAGGTCAAATGACAATTATCAAGCCATGGTGGCGCAAAGGACGGGAAATTTACACCACAAATGGAACAATAATTTCCTCTTTTCAGCCACCATGGTATCTAAAAAACATGTACGATAATAGCTGTGTATAACAGTTCTTGTAAAGTAGCAACGTCGACATCGACAGCTAGTAACACACTGGCGGTGTGTTCACATCGCTGACACTGCTTCACAACGTGACCTTTCTCTCTGCATCTATAATATTTTACTTGCGTACAAAAAATGCTGTAGGTGTTCTAGTCGCAGTTTTGACTTCCTCTAACTGCGTTGCGAACGTAAGAGTCACAGCTACATTATCAGGATTCTCAATTCTTATCCTACGTACATCTTTGCGGGTTCCAAGTACAAAAAACATGAAAAGCACTATTCTCGGGTTTCCACAGCAGAACTCTGCGTTTTGCGTCAGCTGGCATATCCGTGCAAAGATCGAGAAGCTTATATCCGAAAAGACTTCTACTGACTCCTGGTTTTTCTATGTTAAGGTACCCAGCATTCACCGTTAAACCTTGTGCTGTTATTGAGTTGTCATTAGGCACCATCTAACTGCTGGAATCTTCCTGCCTTTCTCTCATCGTAATTAGCTACACGGTGTGCTGAGTTGTCCGATTAACCACTCATTGCGGCGGTAGCCCTACCATTCTCATTGAACTCATATACAACCTCGAGTGACTTGCCTAGAACAAAGTGTTATTAATGTAGCTGCTGAAGAATAGAAAGGACATGAGGAGGGTACAAACACAACTGTCATAGCTTCCTCAGACCTTCACTGTAGCTGCTGAACCCGATCTGATAAATCTTCTGACTGGCTACAAAACTTCTACTTTTCCTGCTGCTGCTGGGAATTGAAACTTGTCAGAGCTAGTACCTGCTCCATCAAAGCGGCAACAGTCTCACCTGTAGTAGCAGAACGTGTGCCTTGCATTTTACATAGTTTACAACTGCTGATGCAAGAAAAAAATAATAGAAATGGGAAATCTCAGCCCTCCCAAAACGTATCAATAACTACACAATAAACTTTCGAGTTTATAATCTCTCATCGAGAGACAGAAAAATCTTGTGGCAAATGCCTTCATGCCTATACAGCTTATAAAACTGACGTCGAACTGGTGTTAATGTCGTTTCCTTAACATTCCCTCTAATAGCGACTAATCGACAGGTTCTTGTCGTTTCACTAACGGCACCTTAGGGGTACATCAATAGTACCCTACCGATATCCCAGTGATTTGGTACAGCCCAGAAGAAATACATAAATAAACTCCGAAGGCGTTCAAAGAAGAAAGAGTTTGCTCACCACAATACATTGCGTTGGTAGTGGTAGACGGTAAAAGTCAGTTCTGACATAAATGTTGATGTCAGAGTGTCGGAAGACTAATTCCTGCCATTATTGCGATTCTCATGCTGTGATCGTATTGTGATCAGGAGATCGACAACATAGATTGAAGGTTACTGGTCCAATGCAAGTCCGGAAGCATCTGTGGCACAGCGGTACAGTAATGAAGAGAGCAGTTGCCTTTGGTGGGGTGCGTGGTGATGGTGACAGGCCGGAGGGCCCAGCAAAAACATTGCTCACAGTAAGAAGAGTTTTTCTCAATCTAGACACATGCCTTTTCATGGCTTCGCGAGGCAAAATATGCCTGACTCAGTCGTCCCTGACTCGAAGTGATGTATAGGTGGTTGCTTCTGCCACGATGACAGGAATATGCGCAGCCATCCCAAGCCTGACAGGAGTCCTGTCGACAGTCACTGTCCTCTGTGGACTATGGGTGTGACGTTAGTGATGCGTAACTACTATGTTGGTAAAGTGGTTCAGACAACCACTCGGCTCCACACGTAGCCAACACACTGGCGTTTGGGGGCAGATCCCTGGCACGAGTCAGATGGCAGGTAGTACTGTAGAACTAAGTCCTGGAGAGGGAACCCATTGCTGTGGCCGCAAGCTTATGGTGCTGTGGCACTGAATGCTATCAAAAGCTTACGCCTGGCGGCGGCTGGTGCAGCCTGGTCTCGAATCCATGACTGTTGTTGGTGAAGTCTTGTCTGGCGTGGCCCTGGCATCATGGTTGTGCTGCTGGACTCTGGCGACCGGAGGTGCTTTTGCCTCAAAATTCCTATTCATGTCGCTTCGAGGTGCATTTGGTTCACTAACGTCTGTCCCTAGTCACGTCGCCCATAACAGGAAACTTGCGCATTGGCCCACTCGTTACAGTTATTACCTTTATGCACCGCAGTTTTCTGCCGTACGCTGTAAACTCGCCTCACAGTCCCCTTACGTACGTGGTATCCTAACACAAATGTCGCCACATTGCGAAAGCTAATGCAGTACATTTATTTCCCATGCGTAGTGTAGAAAGATATAAGTTTAACTGCGGCCAGGCATAAGCGCACATGCAAGAGAGGAGTACTGACGCCTAGTCAATGAGTCTAGATGTCGCCGTCACAGTTTAGTGCCATGGAAATGTGTTGGTAGCAGTGGCGGACGAGGGAGGCACTGCCTGCCTTGATGTTACACGTTGAACTATTTATTTATTTATTTAGCGTATCACATTTAAGTACATTTCAATACTGGATCACGCTATTCTACATTACATAATATGACATATATTCACAGACAAATATCTAGTCATTGTATACTTTCAATGGATTTTTTGAATGCCGTGAGGAATTCTTCAACGTCCCAACTGAACGCCCTAGCACTGCATTCTTCTCTGATGTGATGGATAGTCTGCTTAGATACGCCGCAGTCATATGCTGGCGAAGTCAGCAGTCCCCATTTTAAGAGTGAGTCAGCGCATCTTCCATGCCCAGTTCTTAGTCGGTTAAGAGTTGACCATATTTTGTGGGGCTGATCAAACCCAGGAACTTCCTCAGTAATATAAGGCATTAGGCGGGAAGTTGTTGGGGCATTCTCTTCTCCAAGAGTTGATGTCAGACCCAGTGAGGCTGTCGAGAGCAAGAGGAGGATGTCTTGAACTAAGCCTCTTGATACTCAGATAAAGTATATCGATGTGTACCGGTAGTTCACGATTTGCTTCGATCTTGTTGGATTCCTGACCAAGGCTGCTTCTCGTCGTATTTTGGGGGGGGGGTGTTATATGACTCAGGGCAGTTAGCCATATGTTTGGGGAAATCTAACGGTTCCTGAAATAATGTGCATGGTGTTGTTACGTTTGACATCAATTTTGTTCACATGACTACTGTTTAGCCATACTGGTGCACAGTATTGCGTCGCAGAGTATACCAGGCACAGCGCAGACGTCCTCAGAGTTGCGCCGTTGATCCCCAGGTGGATCCGCAGAGTTTATGGATGAGGTTGTTTCTTGTTCTCACCTTGGTAGTTGCTTTTGTAAGGTGTGATTTAAATAACAAACTTCTGTCTAACGTGACCCCCAGGTACCTTGCCTCCTTGTTGTGGTTGAGGTGTGTGTCGTCAAGGTATACTTCCAGAGTTCTTTCGGCTCCTCTGTTATTGAGGTGGAAGCAGGTTACTTCTGTGGGTGTAAACCTGAAATGTGCCCCGCACGTGACCCTCTGTGGTGCTAAGACGGCAACAAAACTGGCAACCAGACAATCCATCTGAATCTCCTGACTATTCGAGAAGTACATAACGGGGGCCTAGTAAGACTGCCATCTCAACACTCTAGAAGACAGCCCTTCGAGAACTCAGGTGCAGGCTGCCGACTGTGCTCCAGGATATTGATAGATGTGAAGACTAGATCCTCCTCGAGTACCGTGCATTGACAAAGACATCAGCTCGTGCTTATGGGAAGCCTGATCAGTGAGAAGATGGAAGCCTGCTGATTATCGGTGATGATCCAATAGTGGACAAAGGCATTCTGCTCACCTGTCTTCTCCTTCATGATGACTCCATAGGCAGCATCAGGTTAACTGTCTCTCAGTGCTGAAGTCAGCAAGCAAATAGCATGCTGGCCATCATCAGTTACCATGTTGTTGTTTCACTGAAACGCAATACGTTGTCATTCTCTATGGTTCTAGCAACACAGACAGAATGGCAGCACGACAGAATGTGTTCTTGTGCTCCGACAGCCTTTCTGTTTATAGGGCCGAGCCCACACCAGTGACACAGTGGCTCTCAGAGTATGAGCGCATTTGTCTTCATTTATGGGACCCGTCAGCGCTCCTTACCTCGCTGTGCTAATTCAGTAATAAGTCTTGGTCGCCGAGCTCAGATGTTTTCTATCTATGTTTCGTTTGGATTTGGCATTTGCACCCGGGTATTGAAGTTAAATAGAGTTACTTAACAATGTCTTGTTAAGTAGCAAAGAAGTGTTTTCTGCCTGCCCCGTTCTGTGGTCTGTTCGATTGGTGGTACTTCCTGATTGGCACAAATGTACATTGCTGGCCTACACTATTTCGAGCTCGTCTGAAGAATTTTAACCAAATTTTAAGCCTGCACAATAAAACTGTTTCGCTGCGAAACATCACACTGAATTTTTGAATGAATATCGATTAACTAACGTCACTTGGTCGCTTCGAAGATGTTTTAAGATTGTGCTGTCGGGTTTTCCAGAATTCCACAACACAATATGAAATAGGTAATAGGCGTTAGAGTTTTTGAGTTCAGTAAGACATAATTAGTATGAGATCTATACTGACAATAATATGTATCGTAATTGATGAGCGGTAGAGGATCTGACCTTCAGCATGTATCGACTACATAAGCGCTTAGGTCCCTTAACTATAGGGGGAACTGTCAGTTCTGCTCGCATGAGTAGTGTGGTTGTCAGTTTAATATACTCTTAATATACCCCCCCCCCCATGAACCATGGACCTTGCCGTTGGTGGGGAGGCTTGCGTGCCTCAGCGATTCAGATAGCCGTACCGTAGGTACAACCACAACGGAGGGGTATCTGTTAATAGGCCAGGCAAACGTATGGTTCCTGAAGAGGGGCAGCAGCCTTTTCTGTAGTTGCAGGGGCAGCAGTCTGGATGCTTGACTGATCTGGCGTTGTAACAATAACCAAAACGGCCTTGCTGTGCTGGTACTGCGAACGGCTGAAAGCAAGGGGAAACTACAGGCGTAATTTTTCCCGAGGGCATGCAGCTTTACTGCATGGTTAAATGATGATGGCGTCCTGTTGGGTAAAATATTCCGGAGGTAAAATAGTCCCCCATTGGGATCTCCGGGCGGGGACTACTCAAGAGGATGTCGTTATCAGGAGAAAGAAAACTGGCGTTCTACGGATTGGAGCGTGGAATGTCAGATCCCTTAATCGGGAAGGTAGATTACAAAATTTAAAAAACGAAATGGATAGGTTAAAGTAAGATCTACTGGGAATTAGTGAAGTTCGGTGGCAGGAGGAACAAGACTTCTGGTCAGGCGAATACAGGGTTATAAATACCAAGTCAAATAGGGGTAATGCAGGAGTAGGTTTAATAATGAATAAAAAAAATAGGAATGCGGGTAATCTACTACAAACAGCATAGTGAACGCGTTATTGTGCCCAAGATAGATACGAAGCCCACACCTACTACAGTAGTACAACTAGCCCTGCAGATGATGAAGAAATTGAAGAAATGTATGATGAAATAAAAGAAATTATTCAGATAGTGAAGGGAGACGAAAATTTAATAGTCATGGGTGACTGGAATTCGAGTGTAGGAAAAGGGAGAGAAGGAAACGTAGTAGGTGAATATGGATTGGGGCTAAGAAATGAAAGAGGAAGCCACCTGGTGGAATTTTGCACAGAGCACAACATAATCATAGCTAACACTTGGTTTATGAATCATGAAAGAAGGTTGTATACATGGAAGAACCCTGGAGATACTAAAAGGTATCAGATAGATTGTATAACGGTAAGACAGAGATTTAGGAACCAGGTTTTAAATTCTAAGACATTTCCAGGGGCAGATGTGGACTCTGACCACAATCTATTGGTTATGACCTGTAGATTAAAACTGAAGAAACTGCAAAAAGGTGGGAATTTAAGGAGATGGGACCTGGATAAACTGACTAAACCAGAGGTTGTACAGAGTTTCAGGGAGAGCATAAGGGAACAATTGACAGGAATGGGAGAAAGAAATACAGTAGAAGAAGAATGGGTAGCTTTGAGGGATGAAGTAGTGAAGGCAGCACAGGATCAAGTAGGTAAAAAGACAAGGGCTAGTAGAAATCCTTGGGTAACAAAAGAAATATTGAATTTAATTGATGAAAGGAGAAAATATAAAAATGCAGTAAATGAAGCAGGCAAAAAGGAATACAAACGTCTCAAAAATGAGATCGACAGGAAGTGCAAAATGGCTAAGCAGGGATGGCTAGAGGACAAATGTTAGGATGTGGAGGCTTATCTCACTAGGTGTAAGATAGATACTGCCTACAGGAAAATTAAAGAGACCTTTGGAGATAAGAGAACCACTTGTATGAACAAAAAGAGCTCAGATGGAAACCCAGTTCTAAGCAAAGAAGGGAAAGCAGAAAGGTGGAAGGAGTATATAGAGGGTCTATACAGGGGTGTTCTTCTTGAGGACAATATTATGGAAATGGAAGAGGATGTAGATGAGGATGAAATGCGTGAAGAATTTGACAGAGCACTGAAAGACATGAGTCGGAACAAGGCCCCCGGAGTAGACAACATTCCATTGGAACTACTGACGTCCTTGAGAGCGCCAGTCCTGACAAAACTCTACCATCTGGTCAGCAAGATGTATGAAACAGGCGAAATACCCTCAGACTACAAGAAGTATATAATAATTCCAATCCCAAAGAAAGCAGGTGTTGACAGATGAGAAAATTACCGAACAATCAGTTTAATAAGCCTCAGCTGCAAAATACTAACACGAATTCTTTACAGACGAATGGAAAAACTAGTAGAAGCCGCCTTTGGGAAAGATCAGTTTGCATTCTGTAGAAATGTTGGAACACGTGAGGCAATACTGACCTTACGACTTATCTTAGAAGAAAGATTAAGGAATGGCAAACCTACGTTTCTAGCATTTGTAGACTTAGAGAAAGCTTTTGACAATCTTGATTGGAATAATCTCTTCCAAATTCTAAAGGTTGCAGATGTAAAATACAGGGAGCGAAAGGCTATTTACAATTTGTACAGAAACCAGATGGCAATTATAAGAGCTGAGGGACATGCAAGGGAAGCAGTGGTTGGGAAGGGAGTAAGACAGGGTTGTAGCCTCTCCCCGATGTTATTCAATCTGTATATTGAGCAAGCAGTAAAGGAAACAAAAGAACAATTGGGAGTAGGTATTAAAATCCATGGAGAAGAAATAAAAATTTGAGGTTCGCTGATGACATTGTAATTCTATCAGAGACAGCAAAGGACTTGGAAGAGCAGTTGAATGGAATGGACAGTGTCTTGAAAGGACATAAGATGAACATCAACAAAAGCAAAACGAGGATAATGGAATGTAGTCGAATTAAGTCGGGTGATGCTGAGGGAATTAGATTTGGAAATGAGACACTTAAAGTAGTAAAGGAGTTTTGCTATTTGGGGAGCAAAATAACTGATGATGGTTGAAGTAGAGAGGATATAAAATGTAGACTGGCAATGGCAAGGAAAGCGTTTCTGACGAAGAGAAATTTGTTAACATCGAGTATAGATTTAAGTGTCAGGAAGTCATTTCTGAAAGTATTAGTATGGAGTGTAGCCATGTATGGAAGTGAAACATGGACGATAAATAGTTTGGACAAGATGAGAATAGAAGCTTTCGAAATGTGGTGCTACAGAAGAATGCTGAAGATTAGATGGGTAGATGACATAACTAATGAGGAAGTATTGAATAGGATTGGGGAGAAGAGAAGTTTGTGGCACAACTTGACCAGAAGAAGTGATCGGTTGGTAGGACATGTTCTAATGCATCAAGGGATCACCAATTTAGTATTGGAGGGCAGCGTGGAGGGTAAAAATCATAGAGGGAGACCAAGAGATGAATACACTAAGCAGGTTCAGAAGGATGTGGGTTGCAGTAGGTACTGGGAGATGAAGAAGCTTGCACAGGATAGAGTAGCATGGAGAGCTGCATCAAACCGGTCTCAGGACTGAAGACCACAACAACGACATACTCTTAGCGTCCACAAATACGCAGAGCTGGTAATTACTTGCTGGCTAGAACCTTCAGTTTTGACGTGGTAGCTTCGTCATGCAAAATACAACCACATTCCTTCTTGTTCCTTATAATTGGTTATTAGGTCCACAATTTACGCAAAACATTGTTTTTTCATGCGGCCCAAAGATCTTTCGGCACCTCTGTGCCATCATCAGTGGATTTTAGTTATTAAAATCTGTGAAACGTGAACGCATTTTAAATCACAACTAATCTACGAAAGTTCATTTCTTATTGTTATTGCCTTAACTATATATGTATTGCAAGAGGATGTGTACATTACCCCGTAATAATAACTTGTCACTTGCAACACAGCGATGCCCTTGGGGGATGTGGAAGAAAAGGAAACATTCTCTGGAGAAAATCTCCTATGGAAAGCTCATTCCCTGACTATCCTCTCAATTTCATATAAACATCAAGTCTGAAGCATATTCTCTGACGATGTACTTCTTTCTCACTACCTCCCGTCGTTTTGTGAAGTTTGTTGGGGTGCGTCGTCTTCTGCGCCCGTTATCTTACAGTTCATTCAACTCGCTCAAACGAGCAAACTATTCAATGTACAATCGTGAAACAGGCATCAGAGTATTCCAAAATAGTTGCTCTACGTTTCGGTTTCAATGATACATGCGGCAACAAATTAACACGGTTATAGACAATTAACAAAAATGCAGTTCCGACGACGTTACCGAATTTTCGACGTGGAGGAAATATTTTGTTTTTGGTGCTGGGTAAGCCGGCCGTTGTGGTCGAGCGGTTCTAGGCGCTTCAGTCCGGAACCGTGCAGCTGCTCCGGTTGCAGGTTCGAATCCTGCCTCGGGCATGGATGTGTGTGATGTAGTAAGGTTTAAGTAGTTCTAAGTCTAGGGGACTGATGACCTCAGATGTTAGGTCCCATAGTGCTTAGAGCCATTAGAACCATCTTTTGTTTTTGGTGCTGGGTAAACACGCAATTCGAATGAGATCTTAAGAATGGATCACATTTTCATTATCTCCAAACCGGAACTCTGTGCGAGTTTTCTAACACGAGATAAATTTGGCTAAATGTGAAACATGACGGTGAGTTCGCTCGTCAAGTACTTGAGGCCACCAGTGCGGTTCTGTTATGTTTCGTTGTGTGTGTGTGTGTGTGTGTGTGTGTGTGTGTGTGTGTGTGTGTGTTTGTGTTTGTGTTTGTGTGTGTGTGTGTGTGTGTGTGTGTGTATGTGTGTGTGTGCGAGTGTGTGTATGTGTGTTAGCTTTTCAGCTGTTTGTGTTGTCTTTTCTGTAAACAGCTAAAAAGCTCTCACACACAAACATATACACTGCAGTAAGAGAAACAGAGAAAGTAAGCAAAACTTTAATCCTGCGCCAAATTCTCATAGCAAGTGAACGCCGACTGGGTTGGGACACACAATAATAACGTTTTCGCTGTGTTTAGGTGAAATGAAGAGAGCTCTTTACAACAAAAATAGTGCAAAATACTCCTATGTGTAGTATTTGTGTGTGTCTCTCAATAATTATCAGAACTTACAGATCTGCCACAGCGCCGGCCGTTGTGACCGAGCGGTTCTAGGCGCTTCAGTCCGGAACTGTGCTGCTGCTACGGTCGTAGGTTCTAATCCTTCCTCGGACATGGATGTGTGTGATGTACTTAGGTTAGTTAGGTTTAAGTAGGGGGACTGATGACCTCAGTTGTTAAGTCCCATAGTAGTTAGAGCCATTTTTTCTGCCACAGTAAAATGTAAATATTAGCAAATATATGCACGAAATATCACAACACAATAAAATTACATTTAAGGATAAAGTGATATGTTGACGCGCCAGCCAAATTCACCTAACATCGCTTGGTACCAGTCGACAAACTCTATACAGGAATCTGTGCCGATAGTCCTGCAAAACCATATAGTATAAGATTAAGGTGATAACAAAAACAAACAAAAACTTTTCATAGCCTTAATTTTCGTAGATTAGTTATCACTCGACACATGTTGACATTTCACAGTTTCGAATACAGATAATCCCCTGAAGATGGACTGAGGTGATGAAACCTGTTTTCGTCATATTGAGAAACTATGTGGACTTTATATCGAAAACCTTTAACTGCACCCACGGAAATGCAAGAGCTGCGACTTTAAATAATGACTATTGCTTCTAATTAACTTTTTGTACATTTGTAAAAGGGACCTATGGTCAGCGACATAATTAGCGTAAGACAAAGCTTTCAAGATATTAGTTCTGTACGCTGCAGATCGTTGATTTATCTGTTAATATATCTATTAATTCAATATCAGTAGACGCTAAAACGGTATGGTTAGTAATGAGCAAAGAAACTGGTTTGAGACTGCCCTTTGTCCAACAAAGATAGACAGATTGCATTTTGCAGACACCACATCCATTAGTATCTCGTGTAATCCAGTTACCGTACTTTGATTTTTCAATAACGGATATTGCATTTCAGCCGCGCGGGATTAGCCGAGCGGTCTTAGGGCGCTGCAGTCATGGACTGTGCGGCTGGTCCCGGCGGAGGTTCGAGTCCTCCCTCGGGCATGAGTGTGTGTGTTTGTCCTTAGGATAATTTAGGTTAAGTAGTATGTAGGCTTAGGGACTGATGACCTTAGCAGTTAAATCCCATAAGATTTCACACACATTTGAACATTTGAACTTATTGCATTTCACTGCAGGTAGCTACAGGCAAGTTTATGGACATTTTGCATGGAATATTTCACAACGTCGTCCACATATTTATGTTGGTAGGAAAATGTAAGAGTCTATCAAATGTGTTCAAATGGCTCTGAGCACTATGGGACTCAACTGCTGAGGTCATTAGTCCCCTAGAACTTAGAACTAGTTAAACCTAACTAACCTAAGGACATCACAAACATCCATGCCCGAGGCAGGATTCGAACCTGCGACCGTAGCGGTCTTGCGGTTCCAGACTGCAGCGTCTTTAACCGCACGGCCACTTCAGCCGGCCAAGAGTCTATCAGTCTCGCAGCGATACATCTTTATAAATAATGGACTGAAGGGCTCCCTTTGTGGCAAAATATGTGGTGCTTAATCCTAAAATACTGTGGTGTAGTTAATGCGGGCACCAATTAACAATCTTCAGTGGTATGACGATGTCACACAGATCTCCTCACTGAATTCTGAATCATAATGTATTTATTTTACACAGACAGAACCCAGTATGTTGCATGGAAAGCCCCATTATCAAAGAAACAAAAGTAATATAATAGCACCACAAATGCTTGTAACGTTCTGTAATACCTCCACGGGAAGATATTTCGCTGCCTCACAAAGCTGGCTTTCCATGACGAAGTGAAGATCGTACCTCACACAGAAACCGCCGGAGATGCGGACAGGACAGCGTTCTGCTCCCATGCAGGGGGTAGATTGGCAGATGGCCTCAGATCGCTTAATAGACAACTTGCGAAGGGCTTGACGGACAATGAGAAACATGTCGGTAATACATGGATCCCTACAGGTGCTACAACACACGTAAAAGAGCCAGGAATTCGAAGAGAGAGGCATGTGAAACTATTCAACTGTGGAATAAGTCAATTTACTTGAAACATGTTTGGCGGGCAGTAAGAAGATTGCTTACAAGCCTTGAACTTCAGCAGATTCTTAGACGAAGCACAGACTTAAACCTGGCCAGTCCAGGGACAGAGACAGTCGTTGTAAAGACATATTGTGTGGCTGCTATCACAGCAAGAGCTAGGTTAACGCTGGGAACAGTTTCGAAAGTGAGCAAGCGCGAAACATGCCAGTTACCGTGTTTCAGAGCAGCCCACGCGCGACAAAAAATTCCACACTGCACTGGGAGGCGTAGTCATGAAACTCAATCAGTTATTGATTGGCACTGAAAATTAATCCGTCAATGATAAAATGGGGAGAAATTAAAATTCAAGGAGTCTATGATGACAGGAAAATGATGAGAAGCGGAGGGAGAATCAGGGAGCTCTCAAGCAAGAGGATATGGAGACTGTTGCGCCCATCGCCTAGTTGGTTAGCAGAGTTTTTTTCTGGTCCTTACTCCATACGAATGGCCATTCTCACTTTCTGACTTATTCCTATCCTTATCTGTGTTGAATGGGAGAATTATTACCGTCCAGTGCTTGGGAACGAAGCACTCGACTGAGCACTACAATACGCTTGCTTAACATACACCTTCTTACACCCTAATATCGCTGCTTCGCCTACACAATCTACAGTGAGTATTCTACGTGGAGATCGGTCCAGGGCATCGCCGGAAAGACGCGACACCGAGAGCAGCTACCACCCCGTGCCGTACACCCGTGAGGCGACTACCTAAATCGACACAGCTTGTGCAGCCGACTTCAGCGTATGACAAATGACTGTGAACAATCGTGAGATAATCTATTCACCGCTGCTTCAGCATGGTAACTGAGTCGTGACCACACCGAGTCAAATGAGACTTGTCGCTGTGTAATAGGTACTGTAACAAAAGCAAAGATTTCATATTTTATACAAATGATGAGACAGTTTCAGAACCTTTACTGATTTCATAAAGATATGATTTTATTTACGTAAACCGAAGCGGCGAGTGAAAATTTGTACTACGGCCGGGAAACGAACATGGGCCTTTTGCTTACTAGGCAGATTGATAGCCAAAATAGTGGTTCAAATGGCTCTGAGCACTATGGGACTTAACATCTGAGGTCATCAGTCCGTTAGACATAGAACTACTTAAACCTAACTAACCTAAGGACATCACACACATCCATGCCCGAGGCAGGATTCGAACCTGCGACCGTAGCGGTCGCGCGGTTCCTAACTGAAGCGCCCAGAACAGCTCGACCACACCGACCGGCTATTGATAGGCATAAAGACACCTTGGCACCGGGGTTAAGGATTACCCTGCCACGCTTCCCTTCTCAATTCAGGTTCTATATACGTAAAAACATATCTGTATGAGAGCAGTGAAGTCTCTGAAACAGTGTCATTTCATTTGTACAAGTACCTGGATTTGGGTGTCAGGTTGCATCCGGTATTTACGTTAGATGATGAGCTGCTCTTCCCGAACAGGGAGAGAGCCTCGGCAATTCTGTTCGTGTGTAAGGGAGAATTTGGATCGAGGACGGAGGTGTGCCAGCGTAATACCTGCAGTTAAATGAACGGCTATGCGAAGGTGGCTTACTACCAGTCGGCATCCAGCCGTGTTGCGGAGGGGACCTGTGTGGGGCTCCGTGCGGCGCTCCGCGAGCGAGCCGTGGTTTATTTCCGCGGGTAGCGGCACTCTAGTGTAAACAGATCAACCCGAACTACGACAGCGCTGTCATCTACTTCTACATTTATACTCCGCAAGCCACCCAACGGTGTGTGGCGGAGGGCACTTTACGTGCCACTGTCATTACTTCCCTGTCCTGTTCCAGCCGCGTATGGTTCGCGGGAAGAACGACTGCGGGAAAGCCCCCGTGCGCGCTCGAATCTCTCTAATCTTACATTCGTGATCTACTCGGGAGGTATAAGTAGGGGCAAGCAATATATTCCATACCTCATCCAGAAACGCACCCTCTCGAAACCTGGACAGCAAGCTACACCGTGATGCAGAGCGAATCTCTTGCAGAGTCTGCCACTTGAGTTTGGTAAACACCTCCGTAACGCTATCACGCCTACCAAATAACCCTGCGAAGAAACGCGCCGCTCTTCTTAGGATCTTCTCTATCTCCTCTGTCACCCCTACCTGGTACGGGTCCCTCACTGATGAGCAATACTCAAGTATAAGTGAAACGAGTGTTTTGTAAGCCACCTCCTTTGTTGATGGACTATATTTTCTAAGGACTCTCCCAATGAATCTCAACCTGGCACCCGTCTTACCAACAATTATTTTTATATGATCATTCCACTTCAAATCGTTCCGTACACATACTCCCAGATTTTTTACAGAAGTAACTGCTACCAGTGTTTGTTCCGCGCCGGCCGCGGTGGTCTAGCGGTTCTGGCGCTGCAGTCCGGAACCGCGGGACTGCTACGGTCGCAGGTTCGAATCCTGCCTTGGGCATGGGTGTGTGTGATGTCCTTAGGTTAGTTAGGTTTAAGTAGTTCTAAGTTCTAGGGGACTTATGACCTAAGATGTTGAGTCCCATAGTGCTCTGAGCCATTTGAACCATTTTTTTTTGTTTGTTCCGCTATCATATAATCGTACAATAAAGGATCCTTCTGCCTATGTATTCGCAATACGTTACATTTGTCTATGTTAAGGGTCAGTTGCCACTCCCTGCACCAGGTGCCTATCCGCTGCAGATCTTCCTGCATTTCGCTGCAATTTTCTAGTTCTGCAAATTCTCTGAATACTACAGCATCATCCGTGAAAAGCCTCACGGAACTTCCGACACTATCTACTACGTCATTTATATATATAATGTGAAAATCAATGGTCCCACAACACTCCCTTGTGGCACGCCAGAGTTTACTTTAACGTCTGTAGACGTCTCTCCATTGAGAACAACATGCTGTGTCCTGTTTGGTAAAAACTCTTCAATCCAGCCACACAGCTGGTCTGACATTCCGTAGGCTCTTACTTTGTTTACCAGGTGACAGTGTGCAACAGTATCGAACGCCTTCCGACATAGAAAGGCTACAATTAAATTAAAATTCCTAGTCCAGCACGCACGAAATAAGGCATACGAAGTAGAGCGTTTACCCAGTGAAGTAATGCACGTCGACGCACAGGAACGTCTCGGTATACAGCTTTCTATACTATCCAGCCCAGTTTTCCTGAAATTTTCTAATGAAGCTGCGTGCGAACGACTTATTCGCCGTTTCCACGAGTGCATATTGTGTCCACCATTTGGACGGCCACGTCGGTGTAGTGACTGTCGGCTATGCAGGAATCGGCGTTCGGCTATACGAATCTTCGAGTTGCCGTCTGAAGTTGCGGCCACGCTTGTCGAGAACACGCTGCGGCTCTACGGGGAAGAAAAGTGGCGTATGTTCGAGAAGTATCCTGTTCTGAACGGAGTGCGTCAGGTGTGAATCGAAGTGCGCAAACACATCCTGTCGTACGTGACCGTTGGTGGATGCCGATCGGTCCACATTTATGATGTTCAACTGCGGATTTGTACGGGGTGCGAGTAGGAAGAGCATGTTCTCTCTGAATACCTGCGGCGACGCCTCGTCCAGGTACCACGTGCAGACAGGTTGTTTCCTATTACATACTCTGAGGCAGCGAGGAACATGACGGACGCGTACGTTGTTCCGTTCAGTTACCGACCCCGCG
Source organism: Schistocerca cancellata (assembly GCF_023864275.1). NCBI lineage: Eukaryota > Metazoa > Arthropoda > Insecta > Orthoptera > Acrididae > Schistocerca > Schistocerca cancellata. The sequence goes on from NC_064634.1 coordinate 265,158,063, forward strand.
GTCCTGGTTTCTGAACCCATGATGACACGACCTGCTCTACTGCAGCGACCACGTCTGCACTGGAGCCGTGTGAGGAAGGAGAGCACCAGAAGATCGACTCGAGCTTGGACGCGGGGATGCGGGAGGCGCTAACATTTTGTCGTGATCCACAGGAAGCGGACACGCGTTCCCACAAGCAGAAGTCGCCCAAACGACGAAAGAAGAGCAGGCTGTCTGCAGAAATGCTTCGCAATGAGAATCAGGAAAATACCTCTGCGTCCCGGACTGTGGATGTCACTCCACCGGTTCCTGGTTGACGATGCTCAACCCATTGACGAGCCCCCTGGCGATTTTGCAGCTAAGACACCAGGTGAACGTCACCCGTCGCCTAACGTAGCACATCTCCAGCTTGAGGACTGCACGTCAGAGATGGAGATGGTAAGATTGATGTCGGAACCGAGCGACAAACTGATACCCATGGCAGGCGGATCATCGGACAGACTTCTTGTCTCTGTCGATCAGTAATATATTTGGTACAGGTGACGGGAACAATTAGACGAACGACGTGATGTATTTGGTGCTGGTGACAGAGACGGTCAGACGGCGACGTGTGCAATGTTCAAATGTGTGTGAAATCCTATGGGACTTAACTGCTAAGGTCATCAGTCCCTAAGCTTACACACTACTTAACCTAAATTATCCTAAGGACAAACACACACACCCATGCCCGAGGGAGGACTCGAACCTGTGCCGTGACCAGCCGCACGGTCTATGACTGTAGCGCCTGATACCACTCGGCTAATCCCGCACGGCCGGGCGACGTGGCGCTTACTGGGTTACACGACTGCAAGATACGTCATCGTACTATCCAATGACCCAGGTGTAACGGATAGGTTCAGTGTCAACGGCATTAGTTTCGCGATCAGAATCCTGATGTTAAAGGACATTACTCCGGCAGCGCGTGTTAATAACGTGTTTCTTCAAGAGCTACGGCCTGATATAGGCCTGGATCTTTATGGACATATGTCTCACGTTAAACCAACTAGCGACGGTGGTGGTGGTACGGCGAAACTACTAGGCGATGGCCTATAACCAACCGATATTCAGTATTTGCCACCAGTGCGAGGCGTTGCGCTCACCATCGGCGCAGTCCACCTTGCGAATGTGTTTGCTCCGTCTGGCACTGCGAAGCGTCGTGAGCGAAAATTCATTACTGAGGTAGCTCCATCGTCTCAAGGCTTTCGTCTGCGTCGTGACTCTGTCACAACAGAAGAGCCGCAATAGAAGACCTTGGACTCTTAACATTAACGTTCTTCGGGAAGAGTCTCGTCGTGTAGCCGTCACTGATACCTGGTAGAAATGTGAACGACGACGTCGTACCTATGATTCCGCGACACGGTGGTGGACATACTCCGCTAAACCAGCTATTCACTGCCCGCTCACGGCCTGTATACGACACAGGGTGCTTTGGCTCCGATCGGTCTAAGGAGAATATAGTCGCAACAATCTTCGCCAGAGCGCCAAAAGGCCGACCACCAGACATAGGCACAGCTTCTACAGATCACGGTTGAGTTTGTACGGCACGCGGGTTAGAGCGAAACTGCAAGATTCCATGCCAGAGGAATGTGATTCTCTTTCTCACATCGTCAGATAACTGAGACTTTGTAAGAGACGACTCATCGCGGCAGCTATTTCGGCGGATGGAAAACCTGCAGACACACACACACCGCCATCTCCAGTGTCCCCATTAAGTATTACCGCACTCTCTGTCTAGCCGGTCAACGGCCTGAAAATTACGTTGAGGACATCGTGCACGACCTGCTAACTTCAGGGAGTGAGCATGGCGACGCCACATTCTTGGAGGCCCTCACGCGGGAACAAATGCTCATTGCTCCGTCGCGAGGCGTGAGAAACAAATCCCCTGGATCCGATGATCTCCCACTTGAATTTTATAGCACCTTTTCTCACCATATGGGGGAAGTCTGGTGGCAGATGTGTTGCGAACATCTGGATCCAGACTTTCACGTCCTCCTCCCCCCCCCCCCCCCCGAAATTTTCGGTGGGAATGCTCATCCCTGTGCCAAAACCAAACCGGGGGTGCAGACCGCAAGCGTTCCGGCCGTTGACATTAATGAATTCAGATTACAAGCTGTTCGCTCGTATACTTCGCGCTCGCCTCCTCGCCACTGTCAAACATGCTATTCATACCGAGAAAATATGTCTGGAAGGTGGCAGTAGAATACACACGACGTTAAGCTCTCGTGGAGATGTGGTTGCGTTCATGTCGCCATGCCGCTTAGAAGACGCCATCGTGACGGTTGACGTAGACCACACATTTGTCCGAATTGAGCTCCATTTCTTGGAGGCAGCCTTAGAGATAAAGGGCCTGTCCGCAATACCGGCTGGTGTGGCTCTCCGTTTCATCTATGGAGCCCTTACCATAGTCCTGGTCAATGGCTGCCACTCGCCACCGTTCACTATTGAGTGCTCCATGCGACAACGATGCCTTCTGTCAGCCTTTAACACTATTACTGCAAGTCCGCGTCAAGAATAACGCTCTATTGCAATGTGGCATTACCTTCTGGGAGGATTTTTGAAATTCGACCGTGTTTTAATCTAATGGGCAGAGGGTATCGAACAGTATTTTAGTTCCTATGGCAGGTAATAGAGAGACTATCAGACTGAGTTTTGGAGATACTGAAAGTAATAAAAAGCATACAAATGAAATAATCGACGGTCGCCAGCCTAGTTACGCATAATACTTTGAAACATTAAGTTTAAAGAAAAATTAACGGATTGCTGAAGTTACTTTCGTTAACGCTCCTTTTAAACAGTGCAATTAATAAACATAACTAACGAATGAACTACGTAGTGGTTAGCAGCAGATAGCTTTTACACAAACCAGCAAACATAGAGAACTAAATAATACTTCAGTCATAGTAAAAAAAGTTACTATTCCAATCATTTATTGATTCAGTTCTAACTCAACGTTAAGATGTTACTAAAGACACACTGGACTGAACTTGGGCACGGAGAGACTTCTGATTTCAGCTAACGCATACATACCACAAATAGAATTAAATAATCTAACACCTATACTTATTATACCTTAATTATTAGCAATGTCACAGATTTCCTTTAATAGCAACGAAAAACCCAATTATCTTTCTATTTGTGAATACATTACTGTGGAGACCCATAAACTGTTACTTTCTCTACATGCAAATTCTGTAATTATTTCGGACACCAGTTGCAATTTAATAACATTAAATTTGAGCTCACTTGCAATAGTTTATGTTTTAATACTTTAACACAAGTTAGTCAAATACTAAGCTCAACCAATTTCTGAAAATACTTCATAATACTAATCAATGCAAGTTACTTTTCACCATTGTCCACTATATGTGCCTTTCTCACCACCTGTGAAGCAGGTAGCTTTGACAACAACATTCACATATTTTAGCACAGAACTTTAGCACCTTTAACGCAACAGCAAACCATTATATTTTCAGAAACGGGTTGCTTGGTTATCTGTACATTAAGTACAGGACCCTGCATTTGTTTGTGATTAGGACAAATTTTAAGGTGCTAACAGAGTTATGTCACTGGAATTATTACTGAAAACAACACCCACATAAATATAGTGGTCCATACTGTGACAGACATCTGAATTCCTGCAGCTGGTGGAGCAGTGGCGCAATATTGGTGGCAAGCACGTGGCGGCTAAGTGGTCCGATGCTTTTGGAGTTGAATGCTCTTTATAAATTCTTCTTAGCGACGTATTTCATTCATTTCAGAGCCATTCCATGATAACAAGAGGACCATACGTCAGCCAAAACCACATCCGAGGCTATTTTAACATAAATTAGCTTCGAAAAGTCTCACTTGGCACCTGCGTTGTTAATAGTACAACGTCTAGCCACTGACTGCGTAATGTGCTTCTCTCTTGCCGCCCAGATTTACCGCCAGATCGCCGTTTAACCACGCGCCAAGCCCCTTCTTTAGCGGGGGAGGTTCCCTACGTCTTTTAAGTTTTACCATACAATTTCCCTAAGTCTGTAACAGTATTAAAATTACAAATTGGCTTTTATAAATAGGCATAATTTAGAAAATTTCATTAATTTTAAACATGTGTTAAGTTTTTATTTAACATATGTTAGACATATCAATTTTCCTTTCACAACTCAATAAACAGTAAAAAGCAACTACTTCATAGTTACATACACATAACAATTTATGAACTACTTACAGTCGATAATGGAGTTACCAGACTTCCTACTTGCCATGGCCCTCAAGCCTGCACTTCATGTTCTACGGCAGCGTTTGGAGAGCATTCGTCTCCACAATGTGCATTTTAAATGCTGCACCTACGCGATGTAGTTTTCTTGGCGAGGTCGGCAGAAGATATTTATACGACGATCACGTGGTTTAGGAGATTCGGCGAGGTGGCCGGGAGCCGTATCAACCTGCGGAAGTCGAATTTCATGGATGTGGGCGGAAGACTGAATACGAGCACGCTAGTACCCATTAATAAGGTTCCGGCGATAAAAGGTCTGGGAATGACCTTCCGTGGGAACGTGCAGCGTACAGCAGCAGCTACGTATCGCCGACTGCTTGATGTGATCCGCACGCAAGTTCGCTCCATACCTTTCGAACACTTGACTTGATCATGCGGGTACATTTTGTCAATGTGGATCTCGAATCACTACACACACGTTCACCCAATAGCCGCTACGCTAGCTACCAAGTTCCAGGCGGCCGTACGTCATTTCGTCAGTTGTTCAAGACCCGTTACGAGGCACCAACGTTTGCCACGCAAGCAGGCGTTATTGGAGTGATAAACGTGCACAATAGGGAGCGCGTCTAGGGCAGACGATGCGTCGCCTACGTACGTCGGACAGGAATACCCTTACTGGTAAGTTGATGGAGGAGGTGACGCTTCAATCCCGACTCACGACCCGTCCTCACAACAGAACTGAAGCTATAAGAACGGGTTGTGAGTTGTGATTTGGTAGCTCAGATGGTAGAACACTGGCCCACGAACGGGAAAGTTCCCGAGTTAAGAGTCTCTTCCGGCACACAGTTTTAATCTGCCAGGAAGTCTCTCACCTATCTGGTCGACATGAGTTTTCTGTTTGATGTCCTACCGACCACGCGGGCTACTAAAATCAAGGACTTCTACCACTAGTTGCAATGGATACTGCCTGTTAGTGTGACTGAACGCCAACATTCGTCGGTTGGCTGGAAGCGAGTGTGGATGGAGTAACAAACACCCCCTTTCCCTTCCACCACGGTGAGGGCGCTGCGTATGTGATAATTACTGATGAAATTCCTCACCCGAAACGTTTATACATTACACATCTTGCCGAGGACCATCTCTGCCCCAGATGCGCCGCTGTCGACACCGACGTGAACCGTTTCTTTCGTGATACGGCTGCCGACTGCTGGCTCCTCACACGACACATGTTGGCATTGCTGCTGGGACGGACGCCTCAGTCCGTCGAGCACGCCGAATGATCCATCGCGATGTCATTTACTATCCTGCTACTTGTCATTACGCCCCGGTGCGAATTAAGGGTATGGCATTGTCAAACTGTTCCAGAGAGAGCGTTGCAAGGTTGTTAGGTTTTTGCCACTATTTAACGAGCAGCTACAATATTATACGGCGCAAGGCGCTCTTTGCGAATATCTTGGGGCCGTTGTTTATGCGCCATCCAGGCCATTGTGGTGCACCGGGTGTGAGAAGAAATTGACGACTAAAGCACAACATGGACTGATGAGAGACATCAACGGTAATGATAATGTGTTCCACCCTCGCTCAACGGGAAGGTGACCTGGATATCCCACCGTCTAGCTACTGTGGACACCTCCCGAATAAGATCATTTAAAAAAAAAGCAGCAGAAAAAATGGAAGAATTTTTTTTTTTCATCAGACTGGTTTGATGCGGCCCGCCACAAATTCCTTTCCTGTGCTAACCTCTTCATCTCAGAGTAGCACTTGCAACCTACGACCTCAATTATTTGCCTGACGTATTCCAATCTCTGTCTTCCTCTATAGTTTTTGCCCTCTACAGCTCCCTCTAGTACCATGGAAGTCATTCCCTCATGTCTTAGCAGATGTCCTATCATCCTGTCCCTTCTCCTTATCAGTGTTTTCCACATATTCCTTCCCTCTCCGATTCTGTGTAGAACCTCCTCATTCCTTACCTTATCAGTCCACCTAATTTTCAACATTCGTCTATAGCACCACATCTCAAATGCTTCGATTCTCTTCTGTTCCGGTTTTCCCACAGTCCATGTTTCACTACCATACAATGCTGTACTCCAGACGTACATCATCAGAAATTTCTTCCTCAAATTAAGGCCGGTATTTGATATTAGTAGACTTCTCTTGGCCAGAAACGCCTTTTTTGCCATAGCGAGTCTGCTTTTGATGTCCTCCTTGCTCCGTCCGTCATTGGTTACTTTACTGCCTAGATAGCAGAATTCCTTAACTTCATTGACTTCGTGACCATCAATCCTGATGTTAAGTCTCTCGCTGTTCTCATTTCTACTACTTCTCATTACCTTCGTCTTTCTCCAATTTACTCTCAAACCATACTGTGTACTCATTAGACTGTTCATTCCGTTCAGCAGATCATTTAATTCTTCTTCACTTTCACTCAGGATAGCAATGTCATCAGCGAATCGTATCATTGATATCCTTTCACCTTGTATTTTAATTCCACTCCTGAATCTTTCTTTTATTTCCATCATTGCTTCCTCGATGTACAGATTGAAGAGTAGGGGCGAAAGGCTACAGCCTTGTCTTACACCCTTCTTAATACGAGCACCTCGTTCTTGATCGTCCACTCTTATTATTCCCTCTTGGTTGTTGTACATATTGTATATGACCCGTCTCTCCCTATAGCTTACCCCTACTTTTTTCAGAATCTCGAACAGCTTGCACCATTTTATATTGTCGAACGCTTTTTCCAGGTCGACAAATCCTAGGAAAGTGTCTTGATTTTTCTTTAGCCTTGCTTCCATTATTAGCCGTAACGTCAGAATTGCCTCTCTCGTCCCTTTACTTTTCCTAAAGCCAAACTGATCGTCACCTAGCCCATTCTGAATTTTCTTTTCCATTCTTCTGTATATTATTCTTGTAAGCAGCTTCGATGCACGAGCTTTTAAGCTGATTGTGCGATAATTCTCGCACTTGTCAGCTCTTTCCGTCTTCGGAATTGTGTGGATGATGCTTTTGCGAAAGTCAGATGGTATATCGCCAGACTCATATATTCTACACACCAACGTGAATAGTCGTTTTGTTGCCACTTCCCCCAATGGAAGCAATAAAATGTAATGAAAGTATTCAAACCTTTCCTTTACCCTTTCCTTTTTTTTTTAACAACGATCAGAGGCGCATTCAATTTTTGTTCTTGAGTGGAGCCTGAAGTGGTGGCAAACTACCGTCCTAGTTAGCTTTTAGGACGAAAGTGAAGGTGGCACTAGCTTTGTTTTTATTTGAACTTAGATAGGTTTTTGGGGGTAGTATTGGTAAGAAATAAGTAATGAGTTGCTAACACACCTACCTAGCCAGCTCGGCCTTGGTACAAATTTTCACTCGGCGTCTCAGTCCCCGTACATAAAATTTCATGTTTTAATACAATAAGTAATCTGTTTCATTTGCGTTTCAGTGCCTTAATGTCATAACCTTTGCGGTTTAATTTAACTGTATGATATGAACTGAATTATTAGCTACCAGTGTGGGACCATCTCATTAGTAATCTGCATATTGTTTCATCCCAGAAATGAGAGTTCTCAGTTCACAACAGTATGTGAAAATTACATCTGATAGATGCAGCAGGAATCCCTGACTGTTGACTTTTCTGCAGTTCCTACACTCAAATAAAGTTAAAATTTATATTGCACCTGTTGAATTGAAGAATGTACTATATTTAAAATAGAAACACAGTCATGGTGTAAAAAATACAATACTCATATCTCATTCCCATTTAATTTAGAACAAAATATTTCATAGCACACTTATGAGAACCATAGTACATTAATTTATGACCTTTCACAATAAAGGCTTATTATTCGTTAACACAGTAGTTAAAATTTTGCATTCAGGCTGGCATGAGCCCTTTCAACATGGCACTATTGTTTCGTTCCTACCCCTCCCCAGTCCGAGCCTCGTCTCAAGCGCTGATGCTCTTATCGTCAACAGGACGTTGAGCCCTAGTTTTCATTCTTTGTTTTCTTACTGCCTCAGAGGCTTCGCGTTTCGCCTCATTCGGAGTATTAGATAATTTTGTCCTACTTTCAACGATGTGGAGAACTGGCACCTGTTTTATCCTATGAGACGATTGCTTCCTTACTGCGGGTGGTTGATGTCATAGTCGATACTGCAAATTGTGCACTTTCTGTTTAACTTCGTGGAAGCTGTACACGAAAACTGGTACCATCGTCCAGTGCATTCTGGAGATATATTCCACGATGCTAATTAATACTGAGTAATGCAAATTTTTCTCTGGCCAACCAAATCATACACGTGTTTTACTGAACACTATCGTAATTTACTATCAGTCAATTGATGACCTGGCTTGTGACTTGTGCTGAACATATACAACTATATTCGGAAGTTTCATAAAACCTGTGTGGAGTTTTATATGTCAGTGATCCAGCACATGAGTTTTCTGTTCAATAAAACTGTGCTGAGGCACTGACGTAAGCAGGTGACTTTATTCAGATGTATGAAATCTACCGTTTAGTGTTGCTTAGCTGCCCTGCAAATTTTGGTACTTATTAAATACCTACATGCAAAATTAAATTCGTAATACATGTTTCTCTAGTGTGAATATTTCTCCACTGACGACTTATTTACACAGAAGGAAGACAGAGTTTCTGCGTACTTTTATTTTTTCCTATTTTCCACTATAGAGCTGAACAGTGTTTAGGTAGTTAAGGTATTCATCTAATGAAATATTTTCTGATTTATGAAATTAACTATGCACCCGATCATAACCATACTGCAATCAGTTCGCTACAAAGTGAACTACAGTTTTGAACTGTAAATTTAGTTAATATGTATGATCTTCAAACTATTGGGCGATACCCAACAGTATACACTGAGGTGACAAAAGTCACGGAATACCTCCTAATATCTTCTCGAACCTTCTTTTTCCCAGGGTAGTTCATCATCTCGACGATATCATGAACTCAACAAGTCGCTGGAATAGCTCTGCAGAAGTATTAAGACATGCTGCCTCTGTACTCGTCCATAAATAGGAATGTGTTGCTGGCGTAAGATGCTGTGCATGAACTGACCTCTCGATTATGTGTCATAAACGTTCGATGGCACTCCCGTCAAGAGGTCTGGGTAGCCAAATCGTTATCTCGGATTGTCCAGAATGTTCAAATCAATCGCGGACAGTTGCGGCCCGGACACATGGTGCAATGTAATCCATAAAAATTCCGTCGTTGTTTGACTGAGTCTCCAAGTTGCCGAACACAACCAGTTACAGTCAATTATCGGTTCAGTTGAACCGAGGCCCAATTACATTCGCTGTAAACACCATTTTTTAGCCACCACCAACTTGCACAGTGCGTTGTTGGCAACTTGCGCCCATCGCTTCGTGCAGCGCCACACTTTAACCCTAACATCAGCTCTTACCAACTGAAATCGGACACACCTGATCAGGTTATGATTTTTCAGTCCTCTAATGCCCAACCGATATGTTCACGAGCCTAGGAGAGTACTGCAGGTAATGTCGTACTGTTGGCGAAGGCATCCTCAAGCTCAGGATGCCTTAAACCAACTACCAAAGACAAAATTTATCCAATCATAGGGACAGCACCACCCACTGTCCGCATACAAGTAGCCGCCGGGATCTAAAGATCAAAACAAGAGAATGATCCTCGACACCCGATGCATATGCACCGAAAACAACGTGTCCGGCTGAAATCCCGCAGGAGTTCCATTGAAACTATTGAAGAGCTCGCCACCAAGCCCGTCGCAACGCGGCTATCTCTTTGGGAAGGGATGGTACCACACTCAACATTGGAACTACTTGAGAAGGGATCTGCAGGAATTCAACTAACTTTTACAACATGGTTTTCATTAAACCGGCTGCGCACTGGGGTAACTGGGTGCAAATCAAACCTATTTAAATGGGGCTACAGTAATAGCGATAGGTGTGAATGCCCAGCAATACAGGACTTGGACCACCTATTGATTTGCCCACATATGTCTATAACATAAACTAAAGCCGATATTTTCAAAGTCAATGACAAAGCAACCTACGTTGCTAATTACTGGGAAGTGAAGATATAATTGGTGCATCCGGATACGGAAGAAGAAGAAGATGCAAAGGCAGGAGCGGCGCTGTCTGCTGCCATAGCCCATTACCGTCAAGTATCGGAGCTCTATCCTAACGGATACGCTCTTAGTACATACGACACTTTTTTCTGTGGTTTTTTCATGCAGTGTTGCTTGTTTGTTAGCACTGACAACTCTACGCAAAGGCCACAGTTCGTCGTTAAGTGAAGGCCGTCGGCCACTGCGTTGTCTGTTGTGAGAGATACCGCCTGAAAATTAATATTTTCGACAAGCTCTTCACACTGTGGATCTCGGAATACTAAATTGCCTGACGATTTCCGAAATCAAATGTCGCGTGTGTCTAGCTTCAGCTAACATTCCTCATTCAAAGTCTGTTAATTCCTGTTGTGCTGCCATATTCTTGTCGCAAACCTTGTCACATGAAAACCTGAGTACAAATGACAGCTTCGCCAATGCACTGCCTTTTTATAATTCGTGTACGCGGTACTGCCGCCATCTGTAACGTGCATATCGCTACCCCCCACCCCTTTCTGTTCTTCTTGCTGGTCATGTATGCACATACATTATTAGCATTAAGTGCACTTATGAACACATTTTATGGTGTATACTTCTCATGAACCTTGTTATGAGATCTGCTCTGTTGGCAGTATAGTTATGACTGGTTGCTTAGGCAACTTAATAGACCCGATATACATTTACATCGCACCACCGCAATCCACTTTAAGGCAGTTTTGGGGGGTCTGTATACTGAATGTTTATATGTCATTGAAACATTGCATAATGAAAACATGTGCATTGCTTATCATGTCATATATTAGAATTTATCTCCTAAAATTGTAACAACTAATTAGTAACACACAGTATTTCTGTACTACATATAATGTTTGTAATCTTGTTTGTATGTAATTTTATTTATTCCGTTTTAGATTAATCTCATACATTAGCAAAGAGATATTTTACTGTACCCATATCGACTATAGCAACTGTAAGTTAACATCGTTATGACTGTAAGCTCTTTGCAAATATTGTTCTCGTTTGTAATATGAAGCTGGGCCACGTTTTGTAAACGTTATTCGTGTGTGCTGCGTGTGTAATTAAGATGATGAGATTGAAAGTGACGTCCATTGACTGGAATAGCACTCACATAGTGCATATTTAAAAGTGTATTAAGCTTGCGCTCGAAAACATTAACGCACGAATATTTCGTCAGGCAGAACTACATAGCTCGTAAGTACAATAACCTGCACGTTTACTAAGTTTAAAACAGAAAACTATCTCATGAGCAATTAGATTTTGTAAAAGAAGTAAATCTTTTGTAAAAATACCATTACCGATATGACAACAAAAATATTTCTTTTCTTTCCCAGTGCAGCAAACGAATAACAGAAACAAAACTAGGTCCAACTTAGAATGCCTGTAACTGCCATCTGAAGATGGATTTGTAAAGAAAAATCCGAAACCGGTCATGGTCTGAAGATAATAAACCTTTTTAAACCATACAAGTGGCTGGTAGCTGTTTTTTATAAATGATAAACCTTACTACAACAGCCACGTTTCTCAACATGTCGACTTTCGACAAAATAGCGTAGAAATAAAGTTTATATGTTGAGTGCAACTGACAGTAACTTTGCACACATATAACCTCATAAGCTCTCTCCTGCTAGCTCAGGAATCGCTAGTACATGAAACAAAAGACAATATTTTATCCGACAGCAGCAGGCGTGTTAACGTTTTGTCTACTTAACAGCTTAGAAGTACAGTTTAAAAGCTGAAAACGCCATTGTAGAATTACAAAGGTGGCTTAATGTAGAAAAACGCTATAACATGAAATGCAGCCAATATAAACAAACCATTTAATAAACAAAACTAAAATATGAGTCGACTTAAACAGAAGAAACTTTTCGATAACTGCAAGAGGGAACACGAAATCAAATGTCAAGTAAAGGCTTTATACCGTTGAAGAAGTTTTCATTACCTAAATGTAGCTGCTCATTAAGAATGAGGCCATCATTTCGAGATATATGTTTAAAACATCCTAATTCTTCGAGAATATCTAATGTACGCCCTTTCTTCTCGGTGTCCAAAGTGTTGACATCGTGAATAGCCCTAGGCTCGTGACCTGTAATAAGAAGGTGGTCGGCAAAAAAAGCATTTTGGGTGCTACTGCCATTTTTTCTTGAAAGATTTTCCTTGTATCTGACTGTAAAGGCACGTCCTGTTTGGCCTATCTAGTAAGAAGAGCAGACGTTAGAGTTTTCCAGAGGAGAACGAGCCGATTTTAAACTATGAATAAATTTTTTTTTCAAATATTATTGGTTGAAAAGGTGACATTACAGTTGTATTTAACACGAAGAAGGCTTTGAATATGACAAGAGATGGACCCCAAGAAAGGAGTAGAACAAAATTTCTTTAGGTTGGCTTCAATAATAGTGGGGACGGAAAGTGATTTTTTACGTAACAAAGTTTCAGTTACAGTCTGTTATTTATTTAACCTGTAACATCATTTAACTTTTCTTCAAAATTTTGTATTTCAGCCTAAGTACCTGCAAACTCAATGCTTCCTGAGTCATTTTTTTTTTCGTGTATTTCTGTGTTGTACAGCTTTCTGTTGCCACTCCAGTGATTATTAGCTGAAATTTTTGCCAATAACTTTTTGGGATTTGGGATATTCATTGCCCTACTGGCCTGGCGACCGTTTGATTACCTTCTTTTTTTCCTAATCAGTATTTTTTGTTAACTATACTTGGTACCATTTCCCTCCTGTGTTGTTTCAAAATTATTATCAAATGGTTCAAATGGCTCTGAGCACTATGCGACTTAACTTCTGAGGTCATCAGTCGCCTAGAAGTTAGAACTAATTAAACCTAACTAACCTAAGGACATCACACACATCCATGCCCGAGGCAGGATTCGAACCTGCCACCGCAGCAGTCACTCGGCTCCTGACTGTAGCGCCTAGAGCCGCACGGCCACTCCGGCCGGCCGCCAGCCACCGTACGGTCTATGGTGGAGGACACCCTGTACCACAACAAGTAGTTTCCTTTCCTGTTCACCCCGCAGACAGCGCGAGGGAAAAACGACTGTCTGCATACCTCCCTACGAGCCCTAATTTCTCGTGTCTTATCTTCGCAGTCCCTACGCGAAACGTGTGTTGGCGGCAGTAGGATCGTCCTGTAATCAGCTTGAAATGAGGGTTCTCTAAAATTTCTCAGCAGCGTTCTTCCCAATGAATGTTTTCTTCCCTTCAGGGATTACGTCTTGAGCTCCCTAAGCGTATCCGTAATACTTGCATGCTGATCGAACCCACCGGAAACAAAGTTCGCAGCTCGCCTCCGATTGCTCCGATGCTGATTCGGATCCCAAACACTCGAATAGTACTCAAGCTTAGGTTGCAATACCATTCTATTTGTTGTCTCCTTTACAGATGAACCACAGTGTCCTAAAATTCTCCCAATAAACCGAAGTCGACCATTTGCCGTATCAACCACAATCCTTATACGCTCGTTTCATTTCATATCGCTTTGCAACGTTACGCCCAGACATTTCAGTGATGTAACAGTGCCAGACAGGATACTACTAACGCTGTATCAGAAAATTACGGGTTTGTTTCTCGTACTCACAGCATTAGCTTACATTTTCCTACATTAAGAATCAGTTGCCATTCATCATACGAATGAGAAATTATGTCTCGGTCATCTACTATCAATCTATAGTCACTTGTCTTCGACACATTCCTTTACACCAAAGCATCTTCAGCGAACAATCGCAGATATCTGTCCACCCTGTCTACCAAATCACTTATATGTGCAGAAAATAGCAACGCTCCTATCACACTTCCCTCTGGCACTACTGAAGTTACCTCTATCTCCGACTAACATTCGCCATCGAGAACAAAATGCTGGGAACTATGACTTAAGAAGTCTTCGAGCCAGTTACATATCGGTGAAGTTATTTCATGCGCTCGTACTTTCGTTAACATTCTGCAGTGGGCTATCGTGTCGAATGCTTTTACTATATCTATAAATGTGGAATCAGCCTGTTGCCATTCAACCACAGTTCGGAGTATATCATGTGAGTAAAGAGCAAGCTGGGTTTAGCACGAGCGATTCTTTCTAAATCCATGCTAATTCGTGGATGTGAGCTACTCGGTCTCTAGGAAATCTGTTGTACTCGAACAGAGAATATAGTCTAGAATTCTGCAGCAAAGCGGTGTTAAGGATAGTGCTTTGTAATATTGCGGTTCCGTTCTTTTACCCTTCATATATGCAGGAGCCAACTGGGCTTTATTCCAGTGGCTTGGCACTTTGTGCTGTTTCAGGGATTCTCGATGAATGCAAACTAAGTAAGGGCCCAGTGACGTGGAGTACTCTTTGTAAAACTGATGTAAGTAGGCTGTTTAGGATTTTATGTTGGTAACGTCATGTAGCGCTCTGTATAAAAATCACTGACTATGCTGTGTGCAGTCTGTGGATCGTTGGCATTGTTGAAATATTCGCTATTGTAGTGTTGGGCAGTTGGATGTGAGCAGCGCGTAGCGTTGCGCAGTTGTAAGTGAGCCACCAGCAGTGGTGGATGTGGGGAGTGAGATGGCGGAGGTTTGAGAGCGGATGATCTGGACGTGTGTCCATCAGAGAGAGTAAATTTGTAAGACTGGTTGTCAAGAACTGATATATGTATATTATGACATTTGAACACTATTAAGGTAAATACATTGTTTGTTCTCTATCAAAATCATTTGCTAACTATGCCTAACAGTAGTTAGTGCCTTCAGTAATTAGAATCTTTTATTTAGCTGGCAGTAGTGGCGCTCGCTGTATTGGAGTAGTTCGAGTACCAAAGATTTTTGTGAGGTAAGTGATTCATGAAAGGTATAGGTTATTTATTGTTAGTCAAGGCCATTCTTTTGTAGTGATTATTGAAAGTCAGATTGCGTTGCGTTTAAAATATTGTGTGTCAGTTTAGTGATAATCAGAATAAGTAGTGAGCGAAATGTATGAGTACGTTCAGTTTTGCTCAGCTGTTTGAAAATCAAATAACGTAATGGGTTTATCAGCACAGTAATTCATAAGTTTTTCAAAGGGTACGTTTCACCGAATTTGGATTCCATCCGGATCTTGCCATTTACTCGTTTACAACACTATCAGATGTTTCTCTACTTAAGAGGTGCTTATTACTGTGTCATCCATACGGGACTTTGTGCGATGGTCGAACGATGGCACCCTTGTACGATTCTCTTGCGTGAACGATGTCTTAAACGTGGACTTCAGAATTTCGGCCTTCCTCTTGCTATCTTCTACTGCCAAACGAGACTGATCAACGAGTGATCGAAAGGCAGTCCTATGTTCGCTTAGCGATTTTACATAAGGCCAGAATTTTCTTTTGTTCTCCGCCAGATCCTTAGCCAAGATATTACGGTGGTAGATGTTGTATGCTTCATGCGTAGATTGTTTACCAGATACTCGAACGGCTACGAATCTTTGCCTGTCGTCATTTGCGCGTCCTCCTTTCAACCGAGAGTGTGACAGCCTTTGCTTCTCTTCGTTTTTCGAATGTAATTATTAATCCACGGCGGGTCTTTTACGTCCTTAACCCACTTACTAGACACATATTCGTCCAGAGCACGATTTACAGTTTGTTTAAACTTTGCTCGTAATTCCTCTATGGCTATCATTCTGGAATTAAATGATTGCAGTTCATTATTGAAATGCGATGCTAACAACTGCTTATCTGATCTTTCTAGCAGAAACACTCTCCTAGCTCTCTTAACTGATTTATTAACTTTCGTAACCATAGTAGCTATGATGTCATCCTGATCACTAATTCCCATCTTTATATTGATGTCATGGATAAGGCCCGGCTTGTCTGTAGCTACAACGTCCAAGATACTCCCACTACTTTTTGGTCGCCGAACTAGCTGCTCAAGATAGTTTTCGGAACATGTGTTCAAAAGTACTTCACAGTGAATCCATACATGTCCCAGTCTATATACTCGGAAGGTTATTCACCACCAGCTAGTAATGCATGATCCAGGTATTTAACACAGCTGACCATAGACTTTCTCTGAATGACTCCATAACTGTCGGTGAACACGTTCAACAATTGACATGGTATCACCGAGACCTCTTGTGCTTGACCAGATAATTTTACTATCACAATCAATTTCAACTGCGGTAGAGACAACATTTTTGTCGACTGCAGTGAACATTCTCCCTTCTACGGCGTCTAATCTGTCTTTCCGATAAACATTCCGAGGCCCGCTAAGTATGTCAGAGCTTTTTGCTTCAGATTTTAGCCAGCTCTCAATCCCAAGAACAATTTTCCTCGAGGGCAGTAAATTCGAGACCGTTGTTACGAATACTTCGACAATTTACTGATAAAATTTTTTCAATCGATCTGTCTTTCCGCTGAACGCGGCCCGATTTCCCTAAATGCTTATCAACTGGCAAGTGTTCATGAGAGTACCTCAGACTACCGCCTAGCTTTAAAAAGAACCCATGTGCACTCCACAGGTACTCTGCTACCCGAGTAGCTGTTTCCTTTGTGTGGTGCACTCCTGAACTGTCGAGGGGAGCCCTACAAATACCCATCCGATAACGCAGTTCCAGAAATCTGCAGCCAAAACCGTCACAGAGACGAAGAAGCGTTTGGTTGAGACCCTACACTCGGCTACATACTAAAGGACCCCGATTAATTCTGCGAACGATGTTGCAAATTGAGAGCTCTGCCTGCACCCCACGTGCAGTCTGACCGCCTCCACTAACGGTCTGTAAGAACTGAGACAGGCCTGAGAACCCATGCGACATGAGTCGTTGCTGCTGACGTGAGTCGCAACTTGCAGACGACTTCACCCTGTACGCTCGACAGCCGTAGGCATATTGTCTCTCTTTCCAGCTGTGAACGCTACCTTCCTAAGAGGCTCCATAACGCCCGTAACATTTGAGCTCCCAATACCTAGAAAACCCTTGCCCACGTGTTCCTCCTCGAACCTTGCTGAAGAAACGGTCGTCTGTTCACTCACAGGGTGAAGGGGCGAGACCATACGTCCAGCCTCCACATTAGACCTCCAACTCGAGAAACGGGAATTATTCAGCTGTTAAGAGTGAAGTTTCTGTAGCTAGCAAGAAGGACAGTGGCTGTTCATGTACCTCATCTTGGAATGCACCTTCTGCGGAGATTCCCGATAATTTCCAGAAGTCTTTAAACACATTGTGCGAGTCGATCTAGATGCAATAAGATTTAGACATGGTTGTCATTCGCCAGAGACCATTACACATCTAACTTGATAACTGCATAATAATGAATATGAGCTATATCACCTGAGTGGCATTCTGTTCCCCCGAAAAATTTGAAAATGGTATGTGACTGGTCAATGTCCCACGACCTTCCCACGGAGTTTGGTGTGATTTTCAATCATTCTTCCACGATGCTTTGTTATCCACAATGTATACTAGTCTAAGACTTCCTAATGCGAAATATTTTGACCTTCCTCTCAGTATGAATCTTTAATTCAGAAGCTTCCATAATGAATTGATTGGTGAAGGTGCCAGATCTGCGTGCAAGATTAAAATCGATGTTTTCTAGTGTCAACTCCACAGACCCGCAGTCGACCGGACTGAAGGCGATAAAAGACTTTCGATTCAGAAGAAGACCCAGTCATAGAGCAGCAACCATATTCCATCATAACGCGGACATTTAAAGGTGTCTGAGAGTCGCAGGATCTGCTTACAAAAGAATAAAAGCCAACCTTTTAAAATGTGAATCCTATTGACGACTTTTGACTAGAGTTATTTAACCTTTATTGACTGTGAATGTCGACTGTCTAGCCTCGTGCGCAAAGATTTAACGTGTAGAGCCACAAAGATGTGGTTGTTGGTTTGTAAGGAAATTGCATTTGTGGTTAACCTCTTCTGTTCAAAGCAGTTGGTTAACTAACGAAGCCCTTTGTGTAAGCTGATGGCTTAGCCCTTCGTTTCAAGACGTTTTCTACGTTTTTTAAGGTCACAGGATACCCTAATATCGGCCACTGCCCACAGTATACACGTAAAAATGTAGAGGCCTTAAAAGATCTTGTGCTAAGCCTTTGTATAGGGTTCTGGTAATATTTAGGCTATCTGCCTTACTTCTTATTGTAATTCTATGGTGCAAGTAGTGGCGGCACCAGATATTTAGTATTGAAAGTTAATTCATGTCACATAAGACCTGTCGAAGAGGAGGAATTTTGACGTCATCATAGTCATCTTTAACGGCCAAGAAGGCTGTTGTTGTCCAATAACTGAGTATCGATTAAAGTGC
This sequence comes from Schistocerca cancellata, assembly GCF_023864275.1. Classification (NCBI taxonomy): domain Eukaryota; kingdom Metazoa; phylum Arthropoda; class Insecta; order Orthoptera; family Acrididae; genus Schistocerca; species Schistocerca cancellata. Next base: position 265,176,655 of record NC_064634.1, read on the forward strand.
GATTGCTGCGAAAACTAGATACTCTATTATGAAAGAAGTTATTGTTCTCAACAAAATCATTTAAAGTTTGTTCTTGATCATGTTGAACATAATCTCGTAGAAACAAATGGTGCAAAGGAATCTCGCAAGAGTGGGACCCTTAGAAACGTTTGGGGGCAAGCCTCCACTGATTGTTTCTTGAAAATCGTGTGGCAACACTATGTGTGTAGCTTTCTCTTCGTAAACGGATATAAAGGTTACTGAGTGTATTCATTCCTGGGGTTGTTTCACTCTTATATAAACAACGAAGTAGTTCGTTAGTGCTAAAGGGATTGCCTAATTGATAGACAGAATTCTGAACAAATTATGCCGGAGATTAGTTGGTTTATTAATACGGAGTAGGACAATCCTGGAGCTGTTACGGCCTATAAGGTTTTTCCATGTTATCTGCTTGCTCTAACTACATTTAAAAAGTGCCTGGACTCTTTAAAAATGTTAACTTTTCCCCAAAGATACCGTGAGGAGTTACTCAGTGCAATTTTAAATAGGAAAATGATGAAATACCTTATGCGCCATCCAAAACTTTTCGTCGTTTAATATCGGGTGATAAACTGTAATTTGCAGCTAATTCTGAATCTGTAATCTTTATTTCAGAATTTATATTTAATAGGCAATGAGTGTAATTATATATTTAATTGTGAACGTCTATAATTGGCTATAATTATAACGTAAATGTTGTAAACTGCTTGCTAATAACTAAGGGAAATGTATTTAAACGCATCCAAAGCAATGAGAAAACGGCATTAACAGTGATGTTTATCTTTACGTTTGGAGAGTCTCTGCCACTCTGCGAGCAAAGAGGACAGAGTGGCTTCAGTCTTGAAAGAGTGCGTAAGTGTTTATTGCGCGCTCCCGCAGATACGGTGTGCAGCTATGATCGCGTCAGTGTAGGCGCATCTGTTTTGTTAACTCATGACTATTGAGATCCCCGTCGGAGTGGACTGGCAGTGGAAGCTGCCATTATAACGGTCCCATAGTTATCCGTGGATCCGGAGACGACTAGTGGTTAACAACTAGGAGCAACAGCAGCAGCTCACCATTGTCGTCTGCCACATTCTTCGTCGTCCGCACAGCTACAACACTTGAGACTGTTAACTAACAAAGTGTAACTAATGTTGTAGCGTCATTAACCTGTGTTATTACTCTCCAAAGTTTAATAACTAAGTATCCTGAATAATAACGTGCAACATTTGAAACTTGTAATGTACCTGTGTTGTCATTATCCTCAGACATTTTTACCAAGCAGGGTCCCTTTCCTTTCCATGCAATCACAAAGTGTCTTAAAAAGGTAAACATTCATTAACTATTTATCTCCAGCTTTGTTTGTTTGCTGATGACCAGTTTCAGTCTAAATTTTGCTGACTCAGTGACTGTTCATTGTTGTAGTGCATAAAAGAGGCTTAACTAATCTGAAATTTTGAGTATTAACTTGACTCACTTAAAGTAAGGTAAAATGTCACTAGCAAAACTAATAGGTAAAGATACAGCACAGATTAAGTGTGCACAATTCATTTATTCCATATTTAGCTTACCAAGTGATTTCTACTGGCTTTGTACATATCTACTTGCTCTTATATTATAAGTTGCTCATTCAGTCCCATCGTTCAATAATGAAAAATAATTTGCTTGCCAATTCGAAATTTTACATTACGTTACGGTAAGGTTACTGAAAGTCGCTTTTTAGGTAACTTAATTTCATTTACCGTCTGTCTTTTATTCAACCTGCAACATCATTTAACTTTGCTTTCAAAATTGAGTATTTCAGAATAAGTAACAGCAAATTCAGTGCTTTCTGATTAATTTATTTTCTACTAAACTTGTGTTGTGGAAAAGCGTGACAATTTTTGTTGTCGTGCGATGATTAGTTGAGTAATTTTCTTTCCCATTAATTTTCTTAAAATTCTGGATACTCATTGTCCTAGTGGGCTGTGGCCCGTTTAAATATCCCATTTTTTAGATCAGTACTATCGTATTAAATTTTTTTTCGCCCTTATGTGGTTCGTGAAGGATTCTACAATATCCACCCAATTCAAATTTATTATTAGTATTTGGATTTGGTTTAAAATAGATTCATCCTTCAGAAGGGTCTGTCGTAAACTTTGCTTCTACTAACAGGTATTATTTTCCTTTGGTAACGATAGCATTACTCACTGTAAAATTTCATTAGGCATACGTGATAAGTCATTTTATCGATATCCAGTAGGCCGATTAGGAATCGGGAAGTTACACAGCTTCAGAAAAAAGTTAATCTCGCTAGAAATAGTTCGTCCTCGTATCACATTCCAGGCTTTGGCTGTCATCTGCCTGATAAATATAAAGTTTTCATAAAATGTATTTGATAGCACTGCTTCTCTTAACTTCGAATAGCAAGGCGTTCTAGAGTCGGCACTGGTTGCAAATGGGGAAGTAATTTCGAGAAGGAGCAGACCCTTATGGTCCGTCTCCTGAGAAGGATCATCTCGGAAATGACAAACCGGGTTGGTTGTTCGCATGCTATTTTCGACATCGCATGTGGTAAGTGTCTGAATGCGGGTGAAACCACGAGTTAGCGACAAGTAGGTGAATGTCGACGCTAAGTCACAGAACATGGAAGTCGAGCTCTTTCTCGCTCTGGAAATCAGAATAGGTGGAGATCTGTGGCAGATCTAGATGGAGATCTGTGGCGGATCTGACGACAGACTACTGTGCTGGTGCACAACGTTGAACTCACAGTTTTGAACTTAAGGCTCCGAGGTACATGACCCCTAACTGCTCCTGTGGACAAACTCCATTGTCATTTACCATAACAGTGTGCGTGCAATCATCGAAATTGGATAGTACATCAATGACAACCTGTCGCATTTGTTGGATGAATCATACACTCCTGGAAATTGAAATAAGAACACCGTGAATTCATTGTCCCAGGAAGGGGAAACTTTATTGACACATTCCTGGGGTCAGATACATCACATGATCACACTGACAGAACCACAGGCACATAGACACAGGCAACAGAGCATGCACAATGTCAGCACTAGTACAGTGTATGTCCACCTTTCGCAGCAATGCAGGCTGCTATTCTCCCATGGAGACGATCGTAGAGATGCTGGATGTAGTCCTGTGGAACGGCTTGCCATGCCATTTCCACCTGGCGCCTCAGTTGGACCAGCGTTCGTGCTGGACGTGCAGACCGCGTGAGACGACGCTTCATCCAGTCCCAAACATGCTCAATGGGGGACAGATCCGGAGATCTTGCTGGCCAGGGTAGTTGACTTACACCTTCTAGAGCACGTTGGGTGGCACGGGATACATGCGGACGTGCATTGTCCTGTTGGAACAGCAAGTTCCCTTGCCGGTCTAGGAATGGTAGAACGATGGGTTCGATGACGGTTTGGATGTACCATGCACTATTCAGTGTCCCCTCGACGATCACCAGTGGTGTACGGCCAGTGTAGGAGATCGCTCCCCACACCATGATGCCGGGTGTTGACCCTGTGTGCTTCGGTCGTACGCAGTCCTGATTGTGGCGCTCACCTGCACGGCGCCAAACACGCATACGACCATCATTGGCACCAAGGCAGAAGCGACTCTCATCGCTGAAGACGACACGTCTCCATTCGTCCCTCCATTCACGCCTGTCGCGACACCACTGGAGGCGGGCTGCACGATGTTGGGGCGTGAGCGGAAGACGGCCTAACGGTGTGCGGGACCGTAGCCCAGCTTCATGGAGACGGTTGCGAATGGTCCTCGCCGATCCCCAGGAGCAACAGTGTCCCTAATGTGCTGGGAAGTGGCGGTGCGGTCCCCTACGGCACTGCGTAGGATCCTACGGTCTTGGCGTGCATCCGTGCGTCGCTGCGGTCCGGTCCCAGGTCGACGGGCACGTGCACCTTCCGCCGACCACTGGCGACAACATCGATGTACTGTGGAGACCTCACGCCCCACGTGTTGAGCAATTCGGCGGTACGTCCACCCGGCCTCCCGCATGCCCACTATACGCCCTCGCTCAAAGTCCTTCAACTGCACATACGGTTCACGTCCACGCTGTCGCGGCATGCTACCAATGTTAAAGACTGCGATGGAGCTCCGTATGCCACGGCAAACTGGCTGACACTGACGGAGGCGGTGCACAAATGCTGCGCAGCTAGCGCCATTGGACGGCCAACACCGCGGTTCCTGGTGTGTCCGCTGTGCCGTGCGTGTGATCATTGCTTGTACAGCCCTCTCGCAGTGTCCGGAGCAAGTATGGTGGGTCTGACACACCGGTGTCAATGTGTTCTTTTTTCCATTTCCAGGAGTGTATTTTCTGCTACACCTGGTCGATGGTTGTGTGCGGATATGGTCGTCGCGGTCGCTGGACATTCCTTCATACTTAAATCTTCCCCGATGGCGATAGAAATATCTAGCGGGATAACCGTTCGTGTCAAGTGCTAATGCTGCTATCTTGTTGTACTTTAGAGGGCATTATAATTATCTGACCTTGACATATGTTACACCAAATTCGAGCGATATGATCCTGGTGGAATACCTCTGGGAGCCTTTCAGTCTCCAGCTGCTCACTCACGAACAGCTGGCCCGTAATTTAATAGAACTGCGTGATCTGCGACCATATATTCGATAGTACTCATGCTGCGTGGTAGATATACTGCGTTCTGTGGTGCATCAACACGCTATTAAGGAGGTGATTTGGCTGGTAACTGTTAAAGAGTCGAATTTGGAAAGTACTAACATGCTGCGACTTAGGCGTTGCTGTCTGAAGCACTTAGTGCATGGGGATGAGGACCGTCAATTTCAGCCAGATTTTCAAGGAATATCTTTGTCGTTTGAACAGTTACGAGCATCGATGACGGCCTTGCCTTTCTCGAAGGTGTCCAAAATCTGCCGAGTAGGTATTATGATGTTGGTGTCTTAGTAGAAAATGCCTAAGAGCACGGCGAGTGCCCCTTTCAGTACCCTTCGCTTCAATATATCAGAGACGTCAGAGAGTTCAAATAATCCACAATTCTTGATGGAAGTGGGGTTAGTGCCGAAGGAGAGGAAAGTAAGCTTCAGTACGAAGTTAATACCATAAATACACTTCTTGTAAAGAACGTAATGTATTTGTCAGCTGCACTTGTCTCTACTTCGACTGAAACTGGATCAATAGCTACGGCTTTATAATAACGTAAATAGTTTTTCGTGCTACTGTCTTTTGCTACTGTCGATGAGGAACTCAACAGGGAAGTTACGAGGACCAGTTATTAAGTCTTAATGTTCATCTCGAAAAGATAATGTGACGCAATCAATTTTTTCTTCATTTGCAGGCGAATGCGCGCTGTTCTGATACACACTGAAATTCACATGCCCCAGTACCGCAGCGCGCCGTTAGAGAAGCCGAAGCTAAATGACGTAGCCCATAGATAGATGAGACACAGGAGGTTACACTTGTGTCTAGTGTCGCTCTACGGTGTCTTTCGTAACTATATTCTCTGATGTGATAATTAAGACTTTATATGACAACCATCGTGCATCTCTGCTGGAACCACAATTTCATTTGTCATGGGCAAACGATGGAGATGACAGCTAAGTAAAAATAGTGCTGCTTTTTCTCTCTCTGCTTTAGATGAGACGTGAAGAATCTCCCACACCGTCATAAGCAGTGTAACGCTGTGAGCAGTGTAACGCTTTGTAATGTTTAATAATAACTGTGAAGAAGCATACGAAAAAATACATAAGTAACAAATCCTTCGGACTAGGGTTGTTATTTCACGGTAATGTTACATGTTTCGCTCTAGTATTACTATACACAGTGCAGCAATATCTCAACGGAACTGAAAATGCCATCAGAGTAGGTTAAAGCCTACATCGTTATAACCACTAAGGTCTCTCGAGATTTTTGGTTATCTACTGTCAGCAATAATATGTGACGAGATGAAGCCATTAATGGTTGTTTTTCCCTGGGCAACAGGGTCAGGTGTTGAAGTGCGAATGCGTGGGCGGACGCAAAACAGTTACACTATACTGAGAGGCATAGACCACTTAGTGGTGCAGTTACGGCCATGCACGAAAAGTCAGGAGGAAAAGTTTGTGACGTGTTTGTTGGGAGACAGTTCGATTCAGAGAAAAACCAACCAGCAGACAGATGTGTGTACAGCCAACGAAGCCGTTGCGCGCGAATATTCCAACTTGCCCGCCAGTTGCAGTGTCTCCAAATGTGTTTATCGGTAGCTTCCCTATAACCGAACAAGTGAGCAATAGAAAAAATGGGCATATGGCCGTAGTAAAGACTGAACCCGAAAAAAAGTCTGAGCATTATCGTGTGGGGTCATCTACGCTATGAGAACAACTGACAGTAATTACATCGTACCGGCGGCTTGAATTTGCGCGCGGAACTGGCTGATTGGCTAACTCGGAAAAGTCGCAACGTATCGATTTATTTTCTTAATAATTATTTCTCAATACAACCTACCCAGCAACACACTTACAAGGTTTGAGTCTGCTACAAACTAACTTGTACACATGAAACTATTTGTGTAACGCGTGATCACTCGAGGCATATGAGTCTTGCATCATCATTTTTCTTGAAACGATAGAAAGTCTGTTACCATATATCATGTGATATTTTCAAACAAATTGAGTTTCTTTAATCCCTTGACAGCTTTACATGCCTTGAAAATGAAAATTTGTGTTATTTTCCATTTGTTTCTCTTGCAGATTGCATTTAACGGTCGATAATGCAGGGTGTATCAAAAAGAATCAATCAACTTTAAAAAATCGTAACTTTTATGTTACTTTAGATACGCACGTGAACAGCGTAGTGTTGGAATGATCAAACTGTCGAATTTTAGATGGCTCTCACTAGGTAGCAGCAGTGTGCGGCAGTTTTTAAATCAAAGGATTACCGAACGATTGATTGTTCGCACTGGACAAAATGATTCAGCTTTACATTACTGGGCTCCAAGGTCACCGGGCCTGACTGCTTGTGATTATTTCATGTGGAGGGTTTATAAAAGACTGTTTATGTGCCTCCGTTACCAACAACAATGAATGAACTGAGACATCGCATAACAGCAGCTGTGGAAGCTGTAACTCAAGACATGCTCACTGCAGTGTGGTTACAATTTGAATACCGCACTGAGTGACACATGCCGTGCTTCTCAAGGGGGTCATATTGAATTCCTATGATAAGGTATGAAAAAATCTTTTTGAGATTGCTCTTCATCAAAAACAAAAAATTATTTTATGTGTTTTTTTAGTTTCAGAAATATAAATCTGCTAAATCGAATGATTCTTTTTGATACACACTGTACTTCTGCTTATATGTTGTCAGTTATAGATTACTGGTGTGCAGTACAGTAATAGTGTGACAGATGGATAACTAAATAGAGAATTAACAGGATGGACTCAGCTGCAACGGTCTTAAACTTCAATACAGTACTTATAACTTGGCACAAGACCATATTGTACCTCGGAACATGTTTTCACATTTGGGAAGAGACTTTATTTGCCTGCAGTAATTTATGTTATTCCAGAAAAAGAGTGTGCCATACAAATACCGAATGGCATCACTTAAAAACTGAACAAGACCAACTATTACATTTCTATTTCTAGGATGACTATAGACGAAAGACAGAAAGGAAACCGTCTCCCTTACTGCAAAATGCGCATTGTGTAGTTTACGAAGGCCCGCGACAAAAAGAAATTTACTGCTTATGTGCCTGAAGATTTAGCCATAATGTAAATATATCTACATCTACATGGATACTCTGCAAATCACATTTAACTGCCTGGCAGAGGGTTCATCGAACCACCTTCACAATTCTCTATTATTCCAATCTTGTATAACGAGCGGCAAGAATGAACACCTATATGTTACCGTACGTGCTCTTATTTCCCTTAATTTATCGCGGTGATCGTTCCTCCCTATGTAGATCGGTGTCAACAAAATATTTTCGCATTCGGAGGAAAAAGTTGGCGATAGGAATTTCGTGAGAAGATTCCGTCGCATCGATAAATGCCTTTCTTTTAATAATGTCCAGCCCAAATCCTGTATCATTTTTGTGACACTCTCTCCCATATTGCGGGATAATACAAAACGTGCTGCCTTTCTTTGAACTTTTTCGATGTACTCCGTGTAGTGTAGGCAGTTTCCGTAGTAGGTCTCTTAAATTTTCCTAATCCCCTTCCAATAAAACGCAGTCTTTGGTTAGCCTTCCCCAGGACATTTTCTATGTGTTCCTTCCAATTTAAGTTGTTCGTAATTAAGTAAAGAGAAAACAAAAGACTGTGAGTGAATATAAAAGTTATAGGTTCATAGCCTCCGTCAGCCAAGAGAAAAGGAAGAAGAAAGTACAGAGAAAAAAAGCAATTATTCCATAATGACGCTTACGAACCAGTATTCAGTGGATATGAAAGAAAATAACACCGTTGCATCTAGAACTACCAACTAACTTGCGAAGCAAATTTATGTCTTGAGAAGATGAGACAAATTATTAGAATAAAAATGAAAATATGGAGGTCCTGAATTGCTGAGAACCAGAGAAGTGGAAGGAGTAAATCTAACTCGAAGTTGTGAGAACTTCTCTAGATTTTCTGCTACGCGTGTAAGAGCCTACAGCGATGCACACACACATGATTTTATCGTACCGAGATGGTGTTCGCAGCTAGAAACATGCTTGTGTGTTTTGTGCTCCAGATTTCCCGCGAGCGTTTATCTTCGGCCGGCGGCGTGTTGCCATAGTGGGCGGAGTCCCGGACACGCACACTCCCCGACCGCCCACGCCCTGCGCCCTACGGCGTGAGCGATGGTGGCGCCGCGGCGTGTTCCGGAACTGTCGCTCTCCACGGACGAGGGCGCACTTGTCCGCTTGTCCGGCCCTGATTGTCTGATTTATCTTCCTCCCACTCCCTCCTCCCCGCTGCCCACCGTCGCCGTGCGTCAGCTTGGGACCAGTACAGCGGGGCGCAGGGACTCCTGCGTCTCGGAGGGGAATCGATTCGGCGAGTTTCTTACGGCGAGGACGGCTCCGGCGCAGACAGTGTGGCGGGGCGAGCGGCCGTCCCGCTGCTACGTGTCGCGGCCCGCTGCGGGCGCCGCGCCCGGTCGCTGATGGATGAGGCGCCCCGGCTGCGGCGATGTAATCCTATCTAACGCGCGCCGGGACACCGTCAGTGTGGTACCAGCTGGATCAGGGCGCCACGAGAAACAAACTCAACGAATCGAGCCTCAGCAGGCTCTACCTCACACAGTCTATGGCAATAGTTCCCAATCCGGGCGTAATTACCGCTGAGAGCTAAAATATAATTTTGTTGGTGGTTAAAACAAAACGATTGTATGTAAGTCTGCAGGCTTTGGTGGCCGTTGTCACTGAAATTAAAATCTTGCAACGTCATGTTTCTTCTAAAATGTTCTACGTTTCGACCCCTCTGCTGGGATCTTCCTCAGGATCTTTTGATGTCCACTACTCCTAGAACACTGTCAGAGACTTTCTTCTTTTTGTTTTTTTTTCTTTATTGTTATTTTGAAACCTGTTTACAGGCAGGCCTGCAGCAGCATACTACGCCGCTCCTTGGCCGCAGAGAAACACAAAGATCCATAGGAAGACAATTAGAGAAAAAAAGATGGTGGACATATAGACGGAGACAAACACTTTTTAAAATACAAGGTGCCATTCACGGGCACGTACAATTGTTCAGACACTTGGACACAGACAGAGACGAAAATTTTCACACGTGAACCTAGGTGCACAAAACGAATAACACTGAACCACTTAAGCACAAAACGACGGCACACACAGACCACGAGGCGTTGATCTCCGGCGCGCGAATGTTCACTAACCATGTACGAGTCCGGGGACCTCCCCAGAGAGGGGGAGGGGTGATGGGAGAGGGAGAGGGGAGAGCAGATGCCATAGGCAGGGGAGTTAGGGGGAAGGGTGGAAGGGGGCGGGGAAGCCCGGGGGAAGAGGGGTGGAGGGAGGGGACGGGGAAAAGGAAAGAGAAGGGAGGGAGCGTGCCTAAAGGAAAGGACACAGGAAGTGGGGAGGGGACGATCAAAGTTGATAGGAGGAGTGGATGGAGGGGAGGAGGACATCATGAGGGAGGGGGAGCTGGCGGAAGCCACCTTGGGAGAGGGTAAGGAGGGTGGAGAGATGGAGACCGGGTGGGACGTGGGAATACACATGCGGCAGCGGTCAGGGGCGGGAGAGGAGGGGCGAGACAAGTGGGTGGGGAGGATCGAGTTTGCGGGAGATGTACAGGATCCGTCCCCCTTCCAAGGAAAAGGAGGAGGTGGGGGAACGGAATGAGATCGTACAGGATCCGCGTGAGGGAGGAGGGACGGATGCGATAGGCGAGGCGGAGAGCATGGAGTTCAAGGATTTGAAGGGATTTATAAAAGGTAGGGGGGGCGGAGATCCAGGCCGGATGGGCGTAACAAAGGATAGGGCGGATGAGGGATTTATAGGTGTGGAGTATAGTGGAGGGGTCCAGACCCCACGTACGGCCAGAAAGGAGCATGAGGAGACGGAGGCAGGAGTGTGCCTTTGCTTGGATTGTCCGGAGATGGGGGGTCCTGGAGAGTCGACGATCGAGGGTGACGCCAAGGTACTTAGGGTGGGGTGAGGGCGATAGGACGGCCATATATGGTGAGATAGAAATCAAGGAGGCGGAAGGAAGAGGTGGTTTTGCCTACAATGATCGCCTGGAATTTGGAGGGATCAGAGACGAGTGTCGCGTCCACTTGTAAAGGGGGAATTTTCTGGCGTTCGTGCTGGAGAAGTGATAGTATTGGTGAAAATTCATATGGCTACCATTGGTGGGCCATAGTCATAGGCTAATACAGAAGAAGAGGCGTTGGTAGCTTATCTCGTGTGGATACCATTGGCGGTCATCGTCAGTGGACAGAAAGGCACTATTCCACACAATGCTGGAGAAGGGTTATTGGTTGAAATGCCTGCTACCGCTATTGGTTGGTCGTCATCAGTGGCTAGATTCGAAACGGACAGAGCAAGAGAGGGGGAATGTTTACCCAAAATATTATTGTCCGCTGAGGTGACTTGCAGCGCGTTGTTTAGGGCGCTACCACACCGCGGCCGCGTATTTACTTCCTTGATGGCGGGGAAGCACGATGCCGGAAGCCTATAGCCGTCCTCTCTATTGCAATTAGATACATTCTTAGAAATACCCCCTTTATAAGTGGACGCGACACTCGTGTCTGACAGTGTTCTAGCAGTAGTGGACACCAAAAGATCCTGAGGAAGATCCCAGCAGTGGGGTCGAAACGTCGAACATTTTACAAGAAACATGACGCAGCCTAGTAACCCAGAAGATTTTAATTTCAAAACGATTGTATTTCGGTCATGAAAGTACGCGTGGGGTTAGGGGCGTTCAGTAAGCAAAGTAGTAGATTTTTTCCTTGGCCAATTTCCGTTGAGAAAATGCGCCATTTGTTGTGGGACATTGAAGAATATTTCCACTACTCCCCCTATACTTTCATGAAGTTCCAGTTGGTGGTGGTGCTATACATAACCTTCAAATTAGTGTCCGTGAACGGAGGTGCGTGGCAAGCAGAGAGCTGACATTGAGTTTGACTGTCATCGTCACAACAAAGTCACACAGACCTGTGCGATCTCCGTCATACATCTCAGATCTCGCACCTTCTAACTTCCATCTGTTTGGCCCTATGATGGATGTGCTCGGTGGGAAGCAGTATCTGAGTGATGAGGAGGTTTTTGATGAAGCATAACATTTGCTGCGATGACAACCAGTTGAGTGGTACTATGCGAGCATACGTAATGGCCCTCACAGTAAGGAGGTGTAAGACCGTCGAACTGAACGGAGATTATTTTTAAATACAGGGTTTTGTAGCTAGAAGAGTGAGGAATAACATGGTGGATTAGGATGCTGAATAAAACCGACCTTCTTTAAGAAATAAATGTGTAGCATTACTCATTGAATGGCCTTTGTAAATTATTTTTAAAAATCAAAACTATTGTCACTACGTTATATGACTCAGCATGGATTTTCTAAGTACTGATTACCCAGTTACTAATAGCATTAGTGTATGACACGATGTGGTACATGTTACAGCTTGTGAAACTAATATATGAATAACATCTTCTTCACATAATTTACCCACTATGCAAATATTTGGCACTACAAACCGTGCATCTGTGACAGTAAAATCCAGACATATTCGTGCCGTGTGCTTAAATATCCGTGAAAAACTTTTTCAGTGTCGTAGGTGTAGTTCCTGCAAAAGACCAGAAACAGTCCTGTTATTGACTTCGCCACAATAAACGAGATAACAGACAGCTCAGCACAACTAGATTTAATTGTTAGTTGAACGGTTGCCCATAAAGTAAGTTCCGATCGGTCGCAAAATGGAAACCTAATTGAAAATCTGAAATGCTATATTTGCAACTATTAGCTACACTTTTCTGCTACTTCTTTAAATAGTCATCGCTCCTACTTGAACATTTGTCCATAGCTTTGTACTAACTTTCCAATACCGTCATTATAGAAGGTGCCTATTCCTTACCCTGACCGGCAGCTCGTTGACTGTGACAAATTAATGTTTCCGTAGCCAGTGCTTCATGTGAGCGGAGATGAAAACCTAAATGTGTCTCGTGCTTATTATATGGTAGTTCCAACATTTCTCATGGAAAACGCTGCAGGAGCGTCTTTATTGCCCTGTTGTGTGCGACAGAGAACTGATACAAAGAAGGAAACGCTACCGCGCGGGGTAGCCGTGCGGTCTTGGGGATCTAGCCACGGTTCGCGTCGCTACTCCCATCAGAGGTTCGAGTCCTTCATCAAGCGTGGGTGTGTGTGTGTTGTCCTTACCGTAAGTTGGTTATGTTACCTTAAGTAGTGTGTAAGCCCAGGGATCGATGACCTTAGCGGTTTGGTCCCATAGGAACTTACCACAAGTTTCCAATTTTCCAAAGGAAATTTTTGACAGTTATGTTATGTAGGGTTGCATGAAATCAGGCAAAATATCTGTGCGAGCACCCATACATGGCGGGAGCCCCTATCTTGTAGACGTCTTTACGCACTCATTGTGTGTTCTGAACTGTAAAGGGCAATGTAACGCGATGTACAGGTATACTAGAGATACTGACAAAGACCTCTGTGCAACGCTTCGTCAGATTTTCACTGTAGTTTCTATTTTGTGACAAATCGAAGTCTACTTTCTCGACACTCCTCGTACACTATTCTAAGACCTACATTGTATTCTTCTTTTTTCTATTTCTATCATCTATGGAGCATGTGGAGTAACTTCCTCACGAATTTGTCTTCTTTTCAGATTTTCGGTCTTATCAGCATTTCTCTTTAGTTTCACTCTGTTGTTTTTTTTCCTACATTTGTCCATACCATGATGCATCTTCTGACCTCTTCCTGAAACTTCCTGAACTTTCTAATTTTGTTTCGAAAGGGTGGTCTGTAAAGAATTTCTCCTTTTGTAATGGTAATTTCTACTAAGTCCTTTTTAATTTCCCTGAACCAACAATTTCCAGTTAGGGATATTTGTCGAATATTCAAATATTTTATTCAGTCTTTCTGGGTTCATTCGAACTAAGTGACCATAAAACGAAGCTCCCCTTTTATTGTGAGCATCAGATATAACTTTTAGTTTGAGGGAAGATATCTTCATTACTTCCTCTTATGGATGTACTCTTGCACTGAGTATTTTCCGTAATACTTTCCTTTCCTTTTTCTCCAACTTTTCAGTTTTTCTCTTCCTTGAGGGCTTAATAGTCTGCTGTGTAAAGGTATTTTGGTTTTATTATTATTATTATTATTATTATTATTATTATTATTACTAGTAGCAAGACTAATTTATGTCACTTCAGAAGTAAGGTGACCAGCAATCAACTGATTGGTAAATCATGTATAATACACCCATTTTAATCTGATTAATTATAAGTACGGTTGTGGGTGAAGCAATTGTGGCTAGGGAGAGAAGTGGTGTAGAGGAACAATGCTTTGTAACAATGTGTGTAGTTAACTCTCTTTTCTGAGGAGGAGTTGTAGATGCATTGACAATTGCTTCGTCAATCTATAAAAAAGCTTTTAGAAATAATCGGTACCAAATGTCTCATTGACTCATTACTTCATGTTTTAGTAAAATGCCTACAAAAATTAAATATAATTTATCATTTGCCTTTATAGGAAGAGCGTCTACAAATAACATTATTTTTCATTCTATAATTTAGTTAAGCACTAACGTTGAAAACGCCGATACAACGAGGGAATGAGTGCTGGTGTGGGGGTGGAGCGGGGAGGGGGAGGGGGGGGTTACTAACTAATATCTGAACTCAGAAGTAACGGTCTCATAAAGGTTGTGAACCACTGGTCTACGGCACATTATTCTCCTTGACGCAGAAACGTTATATAACCGGGGCAACACTTGGAATAGGCATTTCCAAATGAGTGAATGCTTTGATCGAGCAGCTTTGACTGACAAGAGAAAATGTTCACATGTCAAGGTAATTTTGTACACGTGCACACGGTTGACGGGTAGGTAAATGAGTACAAATGCCAATCTCTATGACAGGTAGAATAACCATCAGATCTCATTACTTCGTAATGAGCGTTCTTAACGGGGTTGGTAGAATGCATGAGGGGTATGATCAATGTGATATATTGATTGATAATTTTGAAGAATACGGATACGTCGTCGACTCGTTTGAGTCTGCATTATCAGCAGCGGATAGAGTCTGAAAGGGGCTTCATTGCGAGTCAGCATCGTCCAATATCCACTATGTGCGGTATTAGGACATCACAGTGGCCCGATGCTGGAGTACAAGGGAATGTGACAGTGAACACACTCGTCGTCAAGGTTGAACATCTTGAGCACCACAATTGAAAATCGCTATATTTTCCATCAAACACCTTCACAGATGCGACTGCATTCCGACCATACGTCATGGAGTGTCTGCAACATTCTACGGTATACTGCAACATTGGTCGGAGACTGTTAGAAATCGGCCTGCAAAATTACCATTTCATGAATAGGCTGTTCTTCACAGCAAAACAAACGGCTGTGTCTTGGGCGGGGATATCATTGTGTCCAGCGATGAATCATTGATTTTTACTGCGCATGATGACAATCCTCGGTGAGTATAGCAGAAGTGGGGAGAGGTTCAAGTCTTGCAATGTTCTGAAGAGACACATATTCGTTACTACTGGTGTCATGTTGTGTAGAATTAGATCACAGCTGGTAATTACCAAGAGAACAGTACGTTCCAAACATCCGAGGACCTCATGTGTTACCTCTCATGTAACTTTATCGTGGTGGTATTTATTTAATTTAGATTCGCTTTGTTTACTTCCTCCAATGCCCCAGCAGACGTTCATTGTATATTGTTAGATTCTGTAGGGCTTCAAAGTTCACCTATCTCACTACTAATAGAAACGGAGCTATCTTCTTGGTCTCCTTTTAAAGAGGAAAGATTAAAACTTTTCTTGGTATATTCGTGGTGACTGGACGTCGCGACACCGAAATATGCTGATTAGCTAAGACCATATGGTCAACTTCTTAGTAGCGAGCAGGACCACTTTTTAATCTTAAAACAGCAACAATTCCACGTGGTACAGTTTCCACACGTCTTCGGTGTGTCTCTGCAGGTATGTACCATATAGCACAAGCACTTGTCGTAAATTACGAACTAGTTATTATGTGGGCACCGATTTGGCACCCGATAACGCCCATCGACTTTAGATTAGGCGAATTCAGCGGTCACATTAATATGAGTTCTCTATCTTGATCACCAGACCGCTGTAGCGTGGTTCCGGCCTTGTGACACAAACAGGTATTCTGTTGAATGATGACATCTCTATAACTACAAGTGCATCAGGAGTTAGTTGCTGTCACTAGCCACGCAGTACCAGGAGAGCAGGGTGTTCTACGCCCATCTTTTGAAACACTGTTATCTAGTCAGTTACTTTATATTTCAAAATTTTACGGTAACGGTATCAAGAAACTGGTCTCTCATTTGGAGAACAAATGTATTCCTTTCCAGAGTGACATTCTTGAGAAACAAATATTCAGACATGAATATTAAAGATGTACGAGCTGAAGGTCATTTTATTTAAATGTATTGCAGAGTTTTCACATAAAACATTCGGACGCATTGATTTTCAGCACGTCCTCGAATCTTGTAGAATTCTGCGCTCATCTGCACCCATACCCCAAAAGCCACATCATGATGAGTGGCTAAGGGTACTTTGTTCATCACTATTTTCACTTATATACCAGTTCGAATAGTGACTGTTAAGCTGAGTAACGATTGTTGGAAAGCCTCTGTGTGTGTTCTAATGTCTCAAACTTTCAATCATGGCCATTTCCAGATATATACAGAAGATGAAGAGGCCGTAGCAAGCTGCTAGTGGAGTAGTAAGGTGCTGAGTTAGCGAACTGCATATATTTAGCCAATGGTTAACAATCAAAAACAAGTTGAACAGTTTGGAATTAGTAAAACGCAGAATTTGATAATAAATGCAATTCATAAATGCGTGATTGTAAAGTGATAATTAAAAAAAAAAGATCGCCTAACGTTGGCGGACTTGAAATAAAACCTCCTTCCTTTTCTACTCAATATGATTGCACAGTTGTAGCAAAAAATGTTAAATCAATTATAGAACAAGGACGTCAATGGATCAAACGGATAACTGCACTTAGGAATTACACAGACGGCTAACGCCTACCACGACGAGCGCTTTACTTACAAATTTCATTAAGGAACAAGATGCCTGGTCACTGGAGATCAGTTTATGGCAAAACTGACCAGTCTTAATTGAATAATATTTCACTACTTAAAAAACTTCAATAATTTGAAGACAGATACAGGACAACAGAATCAAAGGTCATCGACCATGAAATCAAGTTCTGTATTGGGTGAAAGTGCTTTAGGATTTACACAAAGTTTTATTAAGAATACAAGGTGCTGGTTAGTAATTATTATTGAACATTAAGCTTACGCCCAAACACTCCTCGGCGGAGTAGTAGGCTATCACGTTAGTAAACAAACTTAAGTGGGATTTTGGAGAAATCTGCTGTAGTAAATCGCAAGGGAAAATATAATATTTCCAGTTGAAATATAGAATTCAAAGTACGGCTAACACTTAATCTCAGATGACAATAGCAAGCAAACTAGGTTGTGGCAGAAGAAATATAAAGAAAGAATTAGCTAAACTGGACAGGATGAAATAGCGAAAAAACAAATACCAATATAATTGCTATACAAGTGACTAGCTATTTTCCAAAAGTAGGTAACTTTTCCACAGTGGTAGGAGAAATTTATGTTCCTAGAAATGATCTAATGAAAGCAACCAGACCACCTAAAACTTACAGTGAGGCCCCCTTTCCGGCATCGTTCTTGAATTCAATACACGAAGTGTTAAATAATGGATAATCTACCATGTGAAACTTACACATAAAGAGAATTAATCACTTTTCTAATAAAATGGCAAACAGTAATAAATTAAACACGGCTGGCACACACTGATTATGTAATACACCAGATAAGAAGCTTACAAAATCTTTTTAACCGCAGGCGTGGACTTGCGCACACAAGGAAGCAAGCAACGATACCTAGTACCACGGTAAGTAGAAACCAACATTCAAATTACAATCCACGTGTGCCAAAAATCAGAAATACACGTGCAGAACGTCGGCTAGAGACACCCCAGAAGAAAAATAAAAATGAGCCCCTTTCCTCAAAGTAGGGTACCGGAGGAAAGATCACAAATACCAGATAAATCAGAAAAGAACCTTATGCCGTCGGCACACAGACCGTGCATCCAAACGTTGAGCGTTGAACGTGCCGAGTTTCTGACGTCATAGCGTGGAATAGCACGTTTGGGAGTCTCTTCGAACGTGCAAAGCAATATCTGGCATGTCAGATATTCTGAGCGAGCGTCTGAGCGTTGACCAGTGAAACGGCACAACGCCATCTACGTGACACGCGCGCTGTCTCCCTTCAGTACAGAGTTGTGAGGTGCCATATTGGCATTCATTTCAAGCCTATATGTACATATGCCGTTTCTGAGCACCAGCAAACTGAGAATCACTGGAAAACCCTTTATCAGTTGTATGATTCGTTCCAATAAAATAAAGAGAGACATCATATTTGTGGCAAAAGGATTATTGTAACTTGTGTATTATGACAGTAGGCTGCTTGGAGGCAGCGACACACTGAAGATCCACCCAAAGTGCAATGTTCTTGGTACAATTTGTTATAATTACATTTTTAAAAAAATGTTCAAATATGTGTGAAATCTTAAGGGACTTAACTGCTAAGGTCGTCAGTCCCTAAGCTTACACACTACTTAACCTAAGGACAAACACATACACACATGCCAGAGGGAGGACTCGAACCTCCGCCGGGACCTACCACACAGTCCATGACTGCAGCGCTTTAGACCGCTCGACTAATCCCACGCGGCAATTAAATTTCAATTAGTAACATAATTATCTGTGCTTAACGTTTTTAGCAAAGGCTAACACATCATGATTACGAACTATGAGTTTGTTGGGACCTTTTTTTGAGGGGTGACTTTGTTCGATTGGCTTATTCTACAGGACAGCTTGCTCTACTTGTATAAAGATATTTTCCTCCTTTTTCTTTTACGCTTCGTAATTCACATGTTGCAGAGATTCTGCTACTGGGTAGGAACAGCGATCAAGTAAGACTGACCTTTGGGTTTTACTAATTGTGGGAATGATGAAATAATGTTTATCTTATGCGGAGAAGTATTCCAAATTTGTACCGCACAGTTTGTAATGGAACTTTTATAAGCCTGTGTCCTTATTGACTGGACATGGTACTGTCCTTTTCGTGGACGATGGAGGAAATGTGCGTTTTAATAGAGCTAACGTGGGAATTTTACGCGCACCCGTTGAGTAAACAGTGTAATTTACGAACTAGAAACATCCCTCAACTGCCGCTGGAGTGTGTTGCGATCGCGTATACCACGTTGGGGCCCACGTACCGTATGCAGAAGTCGCATCGTTCCTGAGCGATCAGCAGCACGTTGAACTTGGCACGCTCAACGTTACCGTTCGACACCACGGTCCGTGTGCCGACGGCTTTACTGCAGTGGGACACATGTGAGTTAAGAACAAAATTACTGGCGTTACAGGCAAGGGCTTACTATATAGGCACACAACGGTTACCCGTGTAGTTTGACGTCCTCCAAAGGTCGAGTAGCCGAAAATTAAATTGCATCCCGCGTAACGGCGCCAATAACACTCCATGGGCCAGGACGCCTCTACCCAGCTACGTTCGGTCCAATTAGCGGTCACAAGTCCTAGGTGAAACTGGTCCTCCTACTTCCTACATCGCTAGCAGCAAGTCTCTTATGTTTGGTGCACACGCCCCTGTATTCCTGCCCAACGCTGCTCACGTGCCATCTTGCGAGCCGGAGTGCTCCATCTCCCCAGCAACGCAGCAGAGATATACACAAGGGAGATACTATCTATAACTAAGCCCCAGTAATGTCGTACGCACACGCACAAACAAAGCGAATACTTTAATCGACTCTTCTTTGAATATATGCCCTCAGAGTTTTAATTGTAAAGAACAATGTGGAGCATGACGCCTTTCCTGTCACCTCTTGCATTACAGTTATGATAGTATCTTTCTGAGGCTTTCCCACACTAAACAAATCTGTAACGAAGGGGAATGCTTCTTATCGATCTTTTTTCATTTCGTCTGTCAATCCCCTCTAGTACGAATCCCACATGAGAAATGCACAAGTATTGGCTGGACATCGGTTTTATAAGCCTCCTCCACCGTGGACTGACTACACGCCCTGAGGATTCCTCCAACGAATCCCAGTGTTGCATTTGCTTATCCCAAGATGTTTTTTATATGGTCGCTACCCTTTAAATAGTTCTGTACACATATATCCGGATATTTAGTTTGAAATGATTATTCGGCGATCAAGCAAACACAGTGCAAAAAATGTGGAAATTTGTGGTAAGGTCTTATGGGACCAAACCACTGAGGTCCTCGGTCCTCGGTCCCTATGGTTACGCACTACTTAATCTAACTTAAACTAACTTACGCTAGTGACAATACTCACACCCACGCCCAAGGGAGGACTCGAACTTCCAACGGGAATATCCTCACGGGAAACATAGTGTACCTTAAGGTAAAGGTAATAAATAAAGATCAGAAATATAAAAAAAAAACATTGGAGAAATGGAGCTGGATGTCAATGAATCAAAAAAGGAGAGAAACAGACAGCAGTGCATAATACAGTAAAACCGCCAAATAAATGCATATGGTGGAACCCGGCCATACTCATTTTAGAATATTACTTTCACGTGAGAGATTTTTAAGGTATTTTGTGCTCTTTCATTAGAGTATACTGTTTTAGTATGTGACACGCAGCAGTTTCTCCACACAGGGAAATCACATAGGAGTATGAAGCTATACATAATTTGTCAGTGGCTTTTTCATCCCTGAGAGGTTCGCGTCGGCCGGATATTTGTGATCACGCAATGAACCTGTTCCTCATCCAAAAACAGTATGGCTGTTTGACTTAGAAGTTGTAGGAAATCCTATAGAAGTATGGAGCATACCTAGCGTATCCCCTTCGCTATTATATCTCCTCTCTCATTTCTCAGAATTCCTATGGATTCCAGTATCTACTACAATGACAGAATATTCTGCATCTGTCACAGAAGAAGAAGGTTTTTCAGTATCAACTGGACCCTGCATGTTACAGATCACATAGAGATAAGTGACAAGTTCACTTAGCTTGAATGTAAGTCGAAACCTAAGGGCACGTACTAGGAAGCCAACAGAGTGATCGAAGCCATACGCTGATTTCTGGGTACCAGCAAACATCTCGCGTAAATGATTGTGGTTATCTAATACATTACACTTCCAGAGCAATATTTCAATCACAGTCAAGTATTTCTTGGTTTCCGAAAAGTATCTGTTTCTGTACGCTATCGACGATTATTAACAGAAATAACCTGGATTTGGTTAGTAAGTGAATCCACTAGGTTGTGCAGGAAAGTCGCATCCATGTAAAGTCGCTCGTTGGGGATTTGATCGCGCAATTGCACCAACATTCTGGGTTTGATGTTTTTTCTCACCTGTTGTCCCAGAGTGTCCCAAATTTCCTATGGGGTTCAAGTCAAGCGATTTTGCAGGCCAATCGAGATGTAATACGACTGACGAATTTTCAGAAAACCAGTCACATATTCTTACCGTCCAATCAACTATGAAAAACTGGACTATTAATAGCTTCCTCGTCATGCAGATTTTGACTGAAAGGTCATACCTGGTCATTCAGAATGTTGAAATAAATATAGGGCTGCTGTGGGCGATCCCCTCAGTGCGCGGCCACCAAATCGTGCTAGATCATTCAGAATGCTGAAATAAATATGAAGGCTCATGTAGGTGATCCCCTCAATTCATGATAACAAAAACACCTCTAAATCACAGACCCATCTCCGTCTTGAATCTGACCTTGCACACAGTGGGAATGATCGCTTAATTTGCCCACGTGGACTCCACGATGTGCTTCATTTGATTACACGCAAAAAGGTGATACGTCAAACCACTTTGCGTTTCGCCAGTCAGATACTGTCCACGTTGGATGATTTTTAGCCTGTTGAAGACGTGCAGCTTGGGTTTGTTGGTTGATTAGGGGGAAAGGACCAAACAGCGACGTCATCCGTCCCAGAAGATTACAGAAGAATGGCGAAGAATGTCGGCCATTCCTCTCAAAGGAACCATCCCAGCATTTGCCTGAAGAGATGTAGGGAAATCAAGGAGAAACTAAATCAGGATGGGAAGACGTGCGTTTAAATCGCCGTCCTCCTGAATACGTGATGGATGGGAAGCTTGCTTGTTCTCCAGATCCTGCAAAATCCATTGTCGAATTGCGACGAAGCACTTGGAAAAATCCATCGCAGGATGTCGCTCGTCACCTCTGTGAGTGTTTGTATGAGAGAATTCACGTCTACGTAGCCGCCAGTGTGGTATACACTGCGTATCTATGCTATTTGTCGGACATCCTGCGTGTTGGATTTGGCATGAATTTACTGTCATATAGTCCATGATGAACTATCTGCCACCTTACGCGAAATGTCCGTTGGCGGCATTAGAATCGCTTTGTAGTCCGCCTCAAATGCCCGTTCTCTATACTTTCTCAATAGCGCTCTTCGAAAAGAAAGTCGCCTTTCCTCGAGTGATTGCCACTTGAGTCCCCGAAGGACCTCTGTCCAACGCGTTCTTGTTGGTCGAAACTACCAATAAGGAATCTAGCAGCCCGTCTCTAAATTGCTTAGATGTCGTCCTTTAATCCGACCTGGTACCAACCCCAAACACTCGAGCAGTACTCAAGAATAGGTCGCACTAGGGTCCTATATGCGGTCTTCTTTACAGCTGAACCAGTAAACCGTAGCTGACCGTTCGCGTTCTCTATTACAGTCCTTATGGTTGATCCCCTTTCGTATATCTCTACTACGTTACGACTAGACTTTTAATCCACGAATAACGTCTTTAAAAATATAATTGATAATGAGAACATCTTTCAATGATGATTAATTTTTACTTTTGGTTATTATTTAGCTTTTCAGATATTCAGTAGTCAAAGTTAATTAATGGAGATTGTAACAGATGTACTTTCGTTGGGTTCAAGCCTATGTAGGTAACGCGCCGTTTCCTATCTTGCCATAGGGTTATTTCAAGGAGTCATGTAATGAACTATTGCAATTAATAATATTTTCTGCCTCGTATTGCATGAGAGCATGATTTTAATATTAGGGGATAACACACTTCTGAGGCTAGTTCTAATATACTAAGTCGTAGACAGACATTATAACACAAAATTTCATGTGAAATCTCTCACCGATACTGAACAGCTGACAGTTTCGATTAACTTTAGCTCTCTTTTAGTTGCTTTCATAATATTTAGCTAAGAAAATAATTGTAAAGGCTCTTCGATACACGTAGTGAGGCCAGTAACACATAACGTTGTTTAAAGCTCAACTACTTGGAAAAAAATCATAAAATAGTGGCAGCGAGCTGCTCTAGTCTTGTGACAGAAATTTTCTGTATTTGTTGCTCTGACATGAGCGATGATGGAAAGTAAAATGAAATAAATTCAATTTGGCCGCTTAATGGTGGCGATCTATTCGGTCAGGCGCTGCTAAATTATTTTGCCGTCGGCCAGCTATGAAAGCTGAAATAATGCAAATATTTGACATAGGGCACACCAAACTACGGAATAAAAGCATTAGATAACCACTTTTAAACCAGTGTTTATTTTAACAGTTAAATTATTATATATGCGTTACAGACCTAAAATGGCTACGTAAGATTTTATTACACCTACGACGAACAAATAAATATAGAAATACCATATATAATAATACTAATTCATACGGTTGGACGAGGAATTCAGCCTTATCCAAGGACACTTTGGAGTTTTGTTTCATCCAGACATGTTTTAGCACCTTTGGTGCTGTCTTGAAAGGGTTACTTTATTTCCATATTGTAAAATTATTTCATATTAACGTTTAGAGAAATAATTTGGTACAAAAATTTACATTGGTCAATAAAGTGATTGTTGTTAAATATTACATATGGCTATAATAGCTCACAGATGAGATATGTAATACTAGGCTGAATCATTGTACACTCCTGGAAATGGAAAAAAGAACACATTGACACCGGTGTGTCAGACCCACCATACTTGCTCCGGACACTGCGAGAGGGCTGTACAAGCAATGATCACACGCACGGCACAGCGGACACACCAGGAACCGCGGTGTTGGCCGTCGAATGGCGCTAGCTGCGCAGCATTTGTGCACCGCCGCCGTCAGTGTCAGCCAGTTTGCCGTGGCATACGGAGCTCCATCGCAGTCTTTAACACTGGTAGCATGCCGCGACAGCGTGGACGTGAACCGTATGTGCAGTTGTCGGACTTTGAGCGAGGGCGTATAGTGGGCATGCGGGAGGCCGGGTGGACGTACCGCCGCTCAACACGTGGGGCGTGAGGTCTCCACAGTACATCGATGTTGTCGCCAGTGGTCGGCGGAAGGTGCACGTGTCCGTCGACCTGGGACCGGACCGCAGCGACGCACGGATGCACGCCAAGACCGTAGGATTCTACGCAGTGCCGTAGGGGACCGCACCGCCACTTCCCAGCAAATTAGGGACACTGTTGCTCCTGGGGTATCGGCGAGGACCATTCGCAACCGTCTCCATGAAGCTGGGCTACGGTCCCGCACACCGTTAGGCCGTCTTCCGCTCACGCCCCAACATCGTGCAGCCCGCCTCCAGTGGTGTCGCGACAGGCGTGAATGGAGGGATGAATGGAGACGTGTCGTCTTCAGCGATGAGAGTCGCTTCTGCCTTGGTGCCAATGATGGTCGTATGCGTGTTTGGCGCCGTGCATGTGAGCGCCACAATCAGGACTGCATACGACCGAGGCCCACAGGGCCAACACCCGGCATCATGGTGTGGGGAGCGATCTCCTGCACTGGCTGTACACCACTGGTGATCGTCGAGGGGACACTGAATAGTGCACGGTACATCCAAACCGTCATCGAACCCACCGTTCTACCATTCCTAGACCGGCAAGGGAACTTGCTGTTCCAACAGGACAATGCACGTCCGCATGTATCCCGTGCCACCCAACGTGCTCTAGAAGGTGTAAGTCAACTACCCTGGCCAGCAAGATCTCCGGATCTGTCCCCCATTGAGCATGTTTGGGACTGCATGAAGCGTCGTCTCACACGGTCTGCACGTCCAGCACGAACGCTGGTCCAACTGAGGCGCCAGGTGGAAATGGCATGGCAAGCCGTTCCACAGGACTACATCCAGCATCTCTACGATCGTCTCCATGGGAGAATAGCAGCCTGCATTGCTGCGAAAGGTGGATATACACTGTACTAGTGCCGACATTGTGCATGCTCTGTTGCCTGTGTCTATGTGCCTGTGGTTCTGTCAGTGTGATCATGTGATGTATCTGACCTCAGGAATGTGTCAATAAAGTTTCCCCTTCCTGGGACAATGAATTCACGGTGTTCTTATTTCAATTTCCAGGAGTGTATTTAGAGAGAATGATTTCAGAATATTCGAAAGCGAATAATGAGAGGTAAGAGCCCCAAGTTTCATGATCTGTGTTGCGTGCTCACTTATATTTTACCAAGTACAATTCCTGAGTACATAAAATACACCATATAGTCACCGTGTAAAATCCAGTCACCAAACGCGTAAAATAAAACAGAGCCGATAACTCAAACAAATAAGAACTGCAACACCACAAGATGTTTATTTACTTATTGGTATAACTACCACAATATGTTTATAAAACGCGTACCGTCTGTGATTCAGTATATTAATAAGTTTTAAAAAATTAATTATTTTTTCTAATAGTTTGTCTGTACATCCACATGTGATCTGCTAATTACATAAGACTCATATATATTTCGTTGAACAGCAAATTGACGACAACATATGGGGACGCCGTAGGCGTGACTGTGTCAAATAGCACACCGGTAATACTGGATTCGAAAATAAGGGGCTTGTTTTCCTTTCTCATCTGCATTAACTTACACTTTCCTATATTTAAAGCTGCCAACCTTTCATCACACCAACTAGAAATATGGTCTAAGTTACCTTGTGTCCACCTGCCACCCGACGGCGACACTTTCCTATACGCCACAGCATCGTCAGAAACACTCACAGTCTCGTGCCTACCCTTTCCGCCAAATACGGTGATTTTTTCCACCATGTACAAACTCTGGGGTTTGACGGATAAGAGGTTATGGAACAAAAATGTTCTAATGAACTTTGAACTTATTTCGGAAATGCATGGTTTCCATTCTAGAGACCATTTACTCAATCATATTTATAGAGACTGCAGTTTGATACGCGCTGTGCCAGGGAGCCACAGTTACAGTATGCATCGTTTTCTCCTAGAAGGTGGTAATGTTTGTCATACATCATGCCCTAGCGCCATCTCCTGCCACAGTAACAGGTACTGTTGTGTCCGATTCACTTCTCTTGCTGACTCATCTTGTACTCGATGTGACACAGCGTTGTACGCAATCGTTCCGTATTCGAACCGAGAGTTTGACGGCATGGTGTTTACTTACTGAAAGGCAAATGACAATGGACGGCGGGCAGCAAGGTTTCCTTAGGAGACTTATCCCCACCGACGACAGCCATAGCATTCAACGTTTTACAACAGCGTATCGCCTTTTGTCTGAGACAGGATCGCTTCAGGAAGCAGAAAATCATGTACCGAAATGTTCGGACAGCAGATTTGGAGGAAAATGTGATTAACACTGTGGAAGGTGACCGCCGCGTCAGTACCAGGCAGTTGACCCCCCAGTACAGGGCAAGTCAAACGACATTTGGAACAGTCACCATGATAATTGTTGCTACGTTTATTACTTACAGCATGTGCGTATCTTACTGGAGACAGACTTTCCACATTGGGAACAGTTTCGAAACTGGATTCTTCACTAGGGAACCACGATTTTGGGATTTGTGACATAGATCCCACTCTCAGATGAGGCCACTTTTACACGAAATGGTATCTTCCATTTTCATTACAGTCATCTGTGAGATAGTATGCCGAACCCACACGGTATGGTGACAGTGAATCATCAGCATCGGTGCAGCCGAAACGTATTAGCCGGGATAATTGGAGATCGTATTTTGGTACCAGTCTTCTTCCTCGTCGGCTAACAGACAAAAGTATCGGCGTTCTTTGCGGATGGCTTCACCTCCCTAGCTAGAAGAAGTGCCGTTGCTGATTCGAAGGGTTATGTGCCTGCTACATGATGGTGATCCAGCCCACTTCGCCGACTCATCTCTATCGTGCCTTGCCTGGTAGATGGAGCTACAAGGGGGTCTCGTTGCATGGGCTGCTAGTTCATTGGATCTCAACCCGTGTGATTTCTGGTTGTGGAGCTGCCTCAAAGGTATCGTGTACGTAGAGCCCATTCGAGCTGTGAAGACACTGGAGCATAGTATTCATTCTGCCTTTGTTCGGATGCAGCCTGGCCGATTTGTACGTACGAGACAGAACATGCTGTGGCGGGTACACACATGCGTTGAGGCTGATGCAAACCATTATCAACATATACTGTAACTGTGACTACATGGTACAGCACGCGTATTAGACGGCAATTTCTGTAACAGTGTATGATTGGATAGATGTAAACCAAGAATTTCCGGACGTGAATTCATTAGACTTTCTTTCTTCCGTACGCTCTCGTGGATCAGTCTCTAGATTTTGTACATGACGGGAAAAAAATCACCCCTTATACACGGTGAGTCACTAATTATTGCCGCCTACAATAACTCCGAAAGTATCAGAGTAGCTGAAAAGAATGTGGGCAAATATTGCATGAGACAACAGGTCCCATAATATGAGGTTGGTTTTTTATTGCTAGTTGGGGTCGCGTCAGTGATATGAAAGTCAACTTCGTTTTTTTAAATGGGATGCTATAGTTTGGTACTTATTTTTATTTTCTGATAGTGGCTATCGAGACGAATCCAATGATGTGTAACAGTAAGGTCTATGAAGGTCAACGAAGGTCACAAGGTCACAGAGGTGGCACGAACGCCAATTTACAGAAGGTGTTCGAAATGATGACAACTGGTATCAATGCAGAGCTAAAAATAAACGTCGTGTGACCAGGGCCTCCCGTCGGGTAGACCGTTCGCCGGGTGCAAGTCTTTCGATTTGACGCCACTTCAACGACTTGCGCGTCGATGGGGATGAAATGATGATGATTAGGACGATACAACACCCAGTCCCTGAGCGGAGGATATCTCCGACCCAGCCAGGAATGGAACCCGCGCCTTTAGGATTGACAATCCGTCGCGCTGACCAAATTTTTTTTTTATTTTCAATAAAGATCACTCCGTTAAAAGGAGCATGTAGATCATTTAATGGTATAGTATGCGCATTACATATTGAGTGGTGAGAGAAGCATGACTTTCATTATCAGCTGTCAAATCTGCACACTGACTGCACCTGGCACATCCCAACAGCGTGGTGGGTCGAGGAAGACTGCCTGAAGATAGTTGCCAAAGGTTTTCCGGTAGTGTGACCATCTATGAACCTCATTGTGGGCTTGCTGCAAAATATACAAAAATTCAAGTCGCTACTTGGCAGCATCCCCATAGAGGTCCAACCTTTGACCCAGATGATCGACTGTGATTTAGTCGCCGGAGAGTAGTCACTCTCCGGATGTAAGAAGGAAGCAAGTGTAATATGTTGCGGGGTCACACGGAGGTAGCAAGCTACCATCGGTCTTCCTAGAAGCCATACGTCCTCCTCCGCGACACGAGTTAAGCGGTGATAGTCGTCATCCACTTGGCAGCATTTCGGGCATAGTGGAATGTCAACTAGTCCAATTGCATGGCGCCGTTGGTTGGTGTTGAACTTGCCACAGGTGACAGAGAGCCACAGTGCCCGAACGAAGGTAGGAAGGTATTTTTGGTGCACATGTCTCCAAATCTTCGACCAATGCAACCAGGGGTGTTTGAGTTCAATGACATTACGACTGATCCGTCGTAGCAGCCAAGCATAAAAATCCTTCGAGCGTGGCGGTCTCGTGCGCGGAAGCTCATCTCTGATATAACTAAGTTCCAAGATAAATGTTGATACATGAGCAAAATGTGGCGTAATGTTGTCCACCGCCACCGGAGGTGAGAAGGACGCTGGAACCAGGAGATCCAGTAGGCGGGCTGTAAGGGAATCACCCCGCTACGCCATTGCTTGTACATCGTGGCTAGAAGGAGCGCCGTCGCTCGGCAGTGAACATTCGTAAGTCCGAGTCCCCCCTTGTCCGTAGGGAGCGTGAGCGTTGCGTATCACACCGTGAGGGGCGATACAATCATCACAAAATAGCCTAGTGCTGATTGAAGTCGACGTCCGAGGGGCAGGATCTGCGAAATATGCACCATTCGAGAAACCACATAAGAGTTCAGATACTCGACTCGTTGCAAAGGATCAAGGCGCCGTAGGAGATGTTGTCGGACCATGGTACGTGTTGTCTGTAAAATACGTCGGTAGTTAACTGCCGCAGTGTGTTTAACAGATGAGGTAAAGTCTATGCCGAGATAGCGGAATCGTTGAACATAAGGAAACAGACTGATTTCTTCCGGCGCAAGGCCCCTTCCAACCGGAATTGCTGCCCATTTGTTCATGTTCACTGCACTACCCGCCGTCACACTGTGGTCCAACAACAGTTCAAGGACCGTCTTCACCTCTTCCTCAGAACGAACGAGGAGCAGGAGGTCGTCCGCATAGGCATGACATTTGAAGTTGTAGCCCCGTAGTTCCATCCCCGAAAGGGAGTTTGTTAGCCTCCCAATTAATGGTTCCAACGCTGTCGCGAACAGCAGCATCGAAAGAGGGCAGACCTGGCGAATGGATCGTCGAATTTGAATGGGCCCTGCTATACGCCCATTAACCTGTACCAAAGATTGTGCGCCCCTATAAATCCTTCTAATGAGACCAGTACAACGGTCTGGAAATCCCATTAGTTCCAGTATAACGTACAGATAGTTGTGGCGCACCTTATCAAAAGCACTGTCAAATCAACCGCTTTAAAGCCGGCACTCCTCCGCTAGCGCTATCACATCACGGCATTCGCCAGTAGCTGTTTGCACATTCATCGATCCACCCGGTGTCGTCTGTTCTGGAGAGAGAACGCTGCGAATTACCATACGACTTACGAATTAAGATACGACATACGAATTAACATACGACATCGGAACGCTAGCAACCGTGCAAAGATCTTATAGTCGGCATTAAGCAGGGCGATGGGGCGATAATGTGTGACCGTAATCCCTGGCTTCAATTTATGTACTGGCACCAAGAAGCCTTTCATAAATGCCGGTGGAACAGGCGCATCGGAATTTAACATCTCGTTGTATATTTCCGTCCATCGCGGTGCCATTTTGGTAAAACCCCAGAAGGAAGCCCATCAATGCCTGGGGACCGATTCAGCGCACCTTGTGCGATCGCATCATGTACGTCCCCACAGCTCCCGTGGCTTCCACCGTCAGTGTACGGGAGACGTGCGTGGCTATACGGTCGAGGTCATCGACAGGGGCTGCTTCTTCCCGATAGATGTGTTGGTAATGGTCGACAAATGCTGAGACAATGTCCGCTTGACGCGTCACTCTTCGGTCTTCGCAGGTAATTAATTCCCGTACCAAAACGCGTCGTCGGTGATTTCGTTCATTCACGACGTGGTTCATGGAAGGAATCTCGTGCCTTATCGTATCGTGACATATGGCGCGTACCATGATTCCCTGAAGATGTTTCCGAGTTAAAGCCACTAGTTTAGCTTTTATCCTTTTGCGTTCGATCCAGATGTCCTGTCCCGGCGGACCATCATCCAGGTCGCGCAGCGCTGCAAAATAAAAGTCGGTCGTACGGCGGCGCCATTCTGCCATCTCCCTGCTATATGAGATGAACGTACGGCGAAGCGCCGGTTTAGCACAAGTCAGCCACCAATCAAGCATCGTCGCATACCTTCCAACCCTTCGCTCGCACATCGTCCATGTCTCAAGGATCCGTTGACGCCATTCAGGATCATGTAGATGTTGAATGTTTAGTTTCCACGGGGCCTTACTGTTCCACACCTCTCTACGGGGATGAAGCACCGTACAGATGTAAGCGCTGTGATCGGAAAATGACTATGGCCAGCGTTCCGCGTCCTGGACATCATTTGCATGAGCCCGTGAGGTATAAATGCGATCTAATCTGGTCGCCGAATGACTTGTCACATATGTATATCCCAGTGCATCTCCATGTCGTAATTCCCACGTGTCAGTAAGTACAAGTTCGTTCACAACGATTCGCAACTCCTGGCTGATGTTTGCTTGCAGACATTGGTCTTTCTGGCTGAGAACACAGTTGAAATCTCCACCAATTATTACACATCCATAACGTCCATGGAATAGTTGGGCAATGTCTTCTGCATAAAATCGCGCCCTTTTCCGCCGCAGATTATTTCCCGACGTTGCATAAAGATTGATGATGCGTGTCCCGAACGTCGTGAAAGCCATTCCCATGGCCGACGGAAGATAACACACGTTTTCCACTGGGAATCCATCGCGCACGTAAACTGCCACCCCACTCCCATTGTGATCTCCATGTGACGAATAGGATTGGTAGCCTGCGATGTATGGGAGTGCAGCTATGTGGACTTCCTGCAGCAAAGCAAAATCCACATCAGATGCCCAAATCATTTCCTTCAGTAGGTGTAATTTGGACGGTGAACGCACTTCATTTACATTTAATGTCGAATTACGGTTCGCATGGCGTTGAATCCCACTCTGTCGGGGAGCAACAACTTCTCCCTGCATCGGCGCTGGGGGCTGAGTTAGAAGACGTTCTCCCGCCCCTCTCCCTTCACCTTCAGCAATTATTAGGCCGTCTTCGTGAGTGCCGGCTGCCTCTGTACGTCGTCCGGCGCCTCCTCAATATCGTCATACCACATATTTTCAGGCAGTGATATATTCGTGTCCATAGCCACAGCATCTGCGTCTGGAGAGCCAACTGGCTGTGATTCCTCTTCAGCATCACCACGTCCCGGTACCGTTAATGTGACAGACCGCTGCCGGTGTGCCCGAACAGTTTCCATTAACTTGTCCTGTTTCGTAGAGGCTGTTGTGCCGTCTAGGTCCACAGGCACATCGTCGTCGGGGCAAGAGGAGTCATCCCGAGGAGATGTCGTGCGACCCCACCGTTTCCTCCTTTTCGGGGAACGTTGTTTGCGTGACCTTCCTACCGTGTCCTCAGATTGTAGGGAATCACGGGTGCCCGACAGAAAAGCATCCGTAGGAACTGGAAATGCTTCGAGTCCCATCGTTATACTTGGCGGGAGTTCGGTCGAAACTGGTGTCGTCACAGAGTGCGTTCCAGACGGAACAATATCCGTAGAACTGGAACTATTTCGTGTACTATCAGTGTGCTTGGTGGGAGTTCGGTCTCACCTGATGTTGCCGCCGTAGATTGTACGCTCGATGAAGCAGAATCCTCTGTCATCCTGACGTCTGCTACAAGGTTTCGAAGAGTGCCATCTTGATCTTTCATCGGGGCTGTGTCCTTTCGGTCATCAGCGGACGCTGTGAGGGCTTTTGCATACGTGCTCGGTAGTACTGTTATCGCTGGCGACGGCTCCCGCAAATCTGAAGGCAGTTGCGTAACCCGCCGTTGCATACAGTTCGACCTGAGGTGTCCTTCCAGGCCACAGCTAGAACATGTACGTGGTTGACCATCGTAAATCACCACCGTCCGACAACCACCAATTGTCAGATTGGGCGGTACATGATTCTGAAGATCAATAGTGATCTGTCGCACTCCGTTAAGGACGGGGTACGTGGCGAAATGTGTCCAGCTTTCTGCTGTGTGACCATGTACCGTGCCGTATGGCTTAAAAGCCTCGATAACTTCGTCAGCCGGGAGCTCAAATGTCAGCTCAAAAACACGTATTGTCCGTATACCCAGACCAACATGTTCTACAGTAACCATGCCGACATTCCCGTCACCATGGGAAAATCGGAGACCTGCTTTTGTCGCCTGTAGAATTCTCTCACATGCCGCGTCATTTACCATCTTAACATACACCGTGGGGCTAATGATGGACAGGTGAATTGCGACAATATCGTTTGGCGGTATCTTGACTTCCTCTCGAATGAATCGCTCCACTGCTAAAGCCTTTGGTCGTTCGTAGTCTTTGCCGAAATTGAATCGACAATTGTGTCTCGTATATAGTGCAAATAGTAAATATTCATCTAACGTGCCGTTGAGGTGTAAACCCCATTCGACGGTTTGGCAATACAACACTAATAGGAACGGTAAAACTAGTATCGTCGAATCAAGCGAATGATGTATTCCTTCCAAGAACAAGTCGATAGGCTTCTCATTTACCGAGAAAGACAACGAAATTCAGTCGTAGCTAGAGACGTATAGGCTGAAAGATATCCTCAACATACTCACCCTACACGTCGTGTATATAACTACCTGTATAATAATTTGAGAACAACTGGATTTTAAACGCATCGGAAACATAGCCGGCAAAGGAAAGTTACTGACGAGGAAACGGAAGTTGGTACTCCTGTCACTGTGGTTCGAGAACCCTTTGTCAGTTCGCGTCAAATCGCAAGGGGAATGTGGCATGAGTCAGGGTAGTGTTATTCGTGTTCTGCATCGCCATAAATATCGTCCTTACCATATCAGTCTGCATCAAGAATAAACTGGTACGGATTGTATGCGTCGCAATGAATTCTGTCGATGGGGTAAGCTTCAGATTGAAAGGAATGACACATTTATTAATTTGATTTTGTTTACTGAAGAGGCTACATTCACGAACCATAGAAATGTTAGTTTGCATAAAATGCATTACTGGGCAACTGAAAATCCATTTTGGTTGCAGCAAGTTGCACACCTTCCTACCTCTGAAGCGACCCCAACTAGAAACAAAAAACCAACGTCATATAATGGCCCCGTTGTCCCATGCAACTTTTGTCCCACAAACCTTTCAGCTCCTATCGTACTTTCGGAGTTATTCTTGGTTAAATGACACTCTCCTTTTGGTTTTGCATCTTTTTCTGGCAGTACACACACACACACACACACACACACACACTGTAAGAGGTCCATGATTAAGGAATTTGTTGTTAGCGCACTCGAGCAGATGTAATTTCGATGGATTGTTCACGCCCTGCCTGCGATATGTAAGCTATAAGAGAATCTCAGACCAAAGAGCAGTGTTGACTGCAGTAGGAACTGTGTGTTAGTAACAGTAAGTGCTAGCGAGCAATCGGCCTATCGAGTTGACTGGGCCGGTCGTGGGGAGCGATGGCGGAGCCTGAGCGTTGTAGCATAAGGTAAAAGCAGCCACGCGCATATGTAGTATTGTTATATCAAGTCCCATGTAAATGTGTCTAAAGAATCTCTTAATAATAATCTTTCTTATAAAAAAGTAACTTTTGACAATCAATCATCTCAATTTAAAGATTTTACTAATTTCTCCAATACATGGTCATCCCAATTATTGCAAAGAAAGATCAGTTGTTCTTTTTATACACAACAAATCTATCGGCCAGCATTGCACTCGGCTGTGCCAGAAAATTTTCTTATAGGAGCAGATATATATGCGTTATCTGGCGACCTTATTGAGGTAAGAATTTTCTATTTATTCAGAATGATCTTTCAGGGCTGACGCAGCACTGCTGACGTCCAAAATTAACCAGTTTAAATTCACAGTCATTTATTGAAAGCTTATAAGTCAGTCACAATTTTTTATTGCGAGATTAGTCACATTGTATTTTTGGTAGGTTACGGAATTCATTTATCTGTTAGTATGCTCCGCAGAAAGTGAATGATATAAATAATTATATTTTTTCTATAGGGAGATTACGGAATTTCACTGAGGGGAGGTTACACTTGGCGACCCTGCCAGGGTCGTATTTTTGTGAATTTCTGAGAAGTAGTCGGTTATATATCTCCTCTTATTTACTTAATGTTAAATGGAGTTTGCATCTGGCGCAACACATTTACTAATTTTGTCACTCTTTCTTTCGCAGAGCATCGGCAATTTATTGCTCTTTGTTGTAATTGTATTTGTTCCATTTTTGCTTTGTCTTTGTTTCATTTTGTGCTTAACTTTGATTCGTGAAAATGCCGCGAAAAACTGCTAACAGTACATCGCGATGTGCAATGAGTGAAAAAGCTGACTAATAATTTGACCGATAATACTAGCGACACTCAGTGTCATAATGATAATCGTCTAATTACAGATAATCAGTGTGTACCGACCACTAGTAATGATTTTAATTCTAATGATGAGCAAACAATTTCAATTGTGACCACTGTTAATTTGTACTTCCTCCTTTCATCAATCAACTGAAGCATTTCTTCTGTTACCCATGGTTTCTTCGCAGCTACCTTCTTTGTACCTATGTTTTCCTTCCCAACTTCTGTGATGGCCCTTTTTAGAGATGTCCATTCCTCTTCAACTGTACTACCCACTGCGCTATTCCTTATTGCTGTATCCATAGCATTAGAGAACTTCAAACGTATCTCGTCATACTTTAGTACTTCCGTATCCCACTTCTTTGCTTATTGATTCTTCCTGACTAATGTCTTGAACTTCAGCCTATTCTTCATCACTACTATATTGTGATCTGAGTTTATATCTGCTCCTGGGTACGCCTTACAATCCAGTATCTGATTTCGGAATCTCTGTCTGACCATGATGTAATCTAATTGAAACCTTCCCGTATCTCCCGGCCTTTTCCAAGTATACCTCCCCCTCTTGTGATTCTTGAACAGGGTATTCGCTATTGCTAGCTGAAACTTGTTACGGAACTCAATTAGTCTTTCTCCTCTTTCATTCCTCGTCCCAAGCCCATATTCTCTTGTAACCTTTTCTTCTACTCTTTCCCCTACAACTGCGTTCCAGTCACTCATGACTATTAGATTTTCGTCCCCCTTTACATAGTGCATTACCCTTTCAATATCCTCATACACTTTCTCTATTTGTTCATCTTCAGCTTGCGACGTCGGCATGTATACCTGAACTATCGTTGACGGTGTTGGTCTGCTGTCGATTCTGATTAGAACAACCTGGTCACTGAACTGTTCACAGTAACACACCCTCTGCCCTACCTTCCTACTCATAACGAATCCTACACCTGTTATACCATTTTCTGCTGCTGTTGATATTACCCGATACTCATCTGACCAGAAATCCTTGTCTTCCTTCCACTTCATTTCACTGACCCCTACTATCACTAGATTAAGCCTTTGCATCTCCCTTTTCAGATTTTCTCGTTTCCCTGCCACGTTCAAGCTTCTGACATTCCACGCCCGACTCGTAGAACGTTATCCTTTCGTTGATTATTCAATCTTTTTCTCATGGTTACCTCCCCATTGGCAGTCCCCTCCCGGAGATCCGAAGGGGGGACTATTCCGGAATCTTTTGCCAATGGAGAGATCATCATGACACTTCTTCAAATACAGGCCACATGTCCTGTGGATACACGTTACGTGCCTTTAATGCAGTGGTTTTCTTTGCCTTGCCTTATGAATCATAGACGCTACCCCTAGAGCACGGGTACCTAGTACCTAATGTACTACCAAACATGATAACATTGAATATTAATACAACATTTCATTGTCTTGGCTACACTGATAAATACTTCAGGGAAGAGAACTTCAGAGTGGCTCACTTGGTGTTGTGCTTCTGTAGAAAGATATGGACTTCCAGTGCAGCTACGTGCAACCTACTGTGCTACAACCATGTTGCTGTCCTTCCCATTCCTTTCCTAGTTCTTATAAAATGTTAGAGACCTATACAGTGCGTATGCACTTTATTTCATTTCCTGATGTATTCAGTTCGTATATAAAAAAAAGAGATTCAAAAAACTTTTACAGTGCGTGTGCACTTTATTTATTTTCTTAATGTATTCAGTTCTTGCAAAAATGTTAAAGACTTTTACAGTGCGTGTGCACTTCATTTCATTTGTTAATATGATCAGTTGTCCTAAAAATGCTAAAGACTTTTACAGTGCGTGTGCACTTTATTTCATTTTTGCCAAAACAGACATAATGTCTTATGGGATAACAGCAATCAGTGATTTTATAATGTTACTTAAAATCCGTTTTGATTGCAAAATTTTTTTTTATTCATATGACCGGTTTAGGTTCATTCAGAACCATCTTCAGGTCTGATATTTCCGTTACAGGAGTAACCCGCCCAAATCCAGCAACTTTCACATGCTACGTCACAGTGTACTTTATTTAATTTTTAATGTTTTCAGTTCTTGTAAAAAAAATGCTCAAGACTTACACTGTGCGGGTGCACTTTATTTCATTTCTCAATATGTTTAAATTCTTGTCAAATGGTAAAGATTTATACAGTGCATGTGCATTTTATGTCATTTGGTAATGTATTTTGTACTCAGTGCCTGTGCACTCTATTTCATTTGTTAATATGTTTTGTACTTATATTATTTATCAATAATGTTATATGTATGTATATACTCTGTGACTGTAGACTTAGTAAAGTAAATAGATTACAGAAAAATTTGTTGCTCATGGCAAGTCCAATTGACTCACCATCGCTGCCAAATTTTTTCCCCCTAGTGGAAAGTTATGTAAGAGGTCCATGATTAAGGAATTTGTTGTTAGCGCACTCGAGCAGATGCAATTTCGATGGATTGCTCACGCGCTGCCTGCGATATATAAGCTATAAGAGAATCTCATACCAAAGAGCTGTGTTGACTGCAATAGGAACTGTGTGTTAGTAGCAGTAAGTGCTAGTGAACAATCGTGTGTATCGAGTTGGCTGGGCCGGTCATGGGGAGCGATGGTGGAGCCTGAGCGTTGTAGCATAAGGTAAAAGCAGCCTCGCGCATATGTAGTATTGTTATATCAAGTCCCATGTAAATGTTTTAAAAAAATCTCTTAATAATAATCTTTCCTATAAAAAAGTAACTTTTGACAATCAATCATCTCAATTTAAAGATTTTACTAATTTCTCCAACCATGGTCATCCCGATTATTGCAAAGAAAATTCAGTTGTTTTTTATACACGACAAATCTATCGGCCAGCATTGCACTCGGCTGTGCCAGAAAATTTTCTTATAGGAGCAGATATATATGCGTTATCCGGCGACCTTATTGAGGTAAGAGTTTTCTATTTATTCAGAATGATCTTTCAGGGCCATGACGCAGCACTGCTGACGTCCAAAATTAACCAGTTTAAATTCACAGTCAGTAATTGAAAGGTTATGAGTGAGTCACAATTTTTTATTGCGAGATTAGTCACATTGTATTATTGGTAGGTTACGGAATTTATTTATCTGTTAGTAGGCTACGCAGAATGTGAATGATATAAATAATTATATTTTTTCTGTAGGGAGGTTGCGGCATTTTACTGAGGGGAGGTTACAACACTAACTCAGAGTAACGTGTTGCTTTGTTGTAGACTTGCATTTCAGCACGCTTTGCCGTTGCACACCACCCGTGGTGAAGGGCCCACCGCTGTTCCATCAAATTACTGTTCAGCGTACACCAGAACCAGACTAGACGACTCTGCAATCTGGACTGTATGTACAAACTAGGGAGCAGCGCAGTTAAAGCGTTGCGGTGGTAGTTCCCGCGAAGCTCATTCGCACCTTGTACACTGAATTTAATTAAATTAAAGAATGAGGCGTAATATTTTTCGTGATGGAGTGCTGCGGTGCAACTCACGCGTATTATTCTGCAGTGTTACTTAGCTTCTAGGAAACGCCATACTAAAATTACAGTCTGCATCCTTGCTCGAAAGACATTACACACAGAATTCGAATGAAACACGCTTCTTCCGAGGAAATGGTGAAAAAAGAAACGGAAACTACAAATGCAATGCACTAAGTAGTATTTCTTCTGGTACCCATGGTTTCTTCGCAGCTACCTTCTTTGTACCAATGTTTTCCTTCCCAACTTCTGTGATGGCCCTTTTTAGAGATGTCCATTCCTCTTCAAGTGTACTACCTACTGCGCTATTCCTTATTGCTGTATCTACAGCATTAGAGAACTTCAAACGTATCTCGTCATACTTTAGTAGTTCCGTATCCCACTTCTTTGCGTATTGATTCTTCCTGACTAATGTCTCGAACTTCAGCCTATTCTTCATCACTACTATATTGTGATCTGAGTTTATATCTGCTCCTGGGTACGCCTTACAATCCAGTATCTGATTTCGGAATCTCTGTCTGACCATGATGTAATCTAATTGAAATCTTCCCGTATCTCCCGGCCTTTTCCAAGTATACCTCCTCCTCTTGTGATTCTTGAACAGGGTATTCGCTATTACTAGCTGAAACTTGTTACAGAACTCAATTATTCTTTCTCCTCTTTCATTCCTCGTCCCAAGCCCATATTCTCTTGTAACCTTTTCTTCTACTCCTTCCCCTACAACTGCATTCCAGTCGCCCATGACTATTAGATTTTCGTCCCCCTTTACATACTGCATTACCCTTTCAATATCCTCATACACTTTCTCTATCTGTTCATCTTCAGCTTGCGACGTCGGCGTGTATACCTGAACTATCGTTGACTGAACTGTTCACAGTAACACACCCTCTGCCCTACCATCCTACTCATAACGAATCCTACACCTGTTATACCATTTTCTGCTGCTGTTGATATTACCCGATACTCATCTGACCAGAAATCCTTGCCTTCCTTCCACTTCATTTCACTGACCCCTACTATCACTAGATTAAGCCTTTGCATCTCCCTTTTCAGATTTTCTCGTATCCCTGCCACGTTCAAACTTCTGACATTCCACGCCCCGACTCGTAGAACGTTATCCTTTCGTTGATTATTCAATCTCTTTCTCATGGTTACCTCCCACTTGGCAGTCCGCTCCCGGAGATCCGAAGGGGGGACTATTCCGGAATCTTTTGCCAATGGAGAGATCATCATGACACTTCTTCAAATACAGTCCACATGGCCTGTGGATACACTTTACGTGCCTTTAATGCAGTGGTTTCCATTGCCTTCTGCATCCTCATGTCGTTGATCATTGCTGATTCTTCCGCCTTTAGGGGCAATTTCCCACCCCTAAGACAAGAGAGTGCCCTGAACCTCTATCCACTCCTCCGCCCTCTTTGACAAGGCCGTTGGCAGAATGAGGCTGACTTCTTATGCCGGAAGTCTTCGGCCGCCAATCCTGATTATTTATCAAAATTTAGGCAGTGGCGGGGATCGAACCCGGGACCAAAGACGTTTTGATTATGAATCATAAACGCTACCCCTTTTTTCTTTTTTTGTTATTTTTTTTATCTTTTTTAGACGCTACCCCCTTTTTGGACCACTTTTTTTCCTTAAAAAGCCTCTTAGGAAAATAGAACTAAAAAAATAAAAAAATAAAAAAATAAAAAACCTAAGTGCCACCGCCACTTGTCATCCTATAACAAAAAAATCTGATCCACTTCAGGCGTTGGCTCCTGAGTAAACCCTGCCCAGAGAGCTGCCTATAGACCAGGGGAAGTATGGGAAATCAAGGTTAGGGCTATCCGTTGCCACTTTTTTTTTATATGATTACATTTAGGGAGCGTGTACAAATGAGAATTCTAGTAACTAAGTGTTACAAGTAAGTGTTACAACAACAAAGGTGGCATAAAAGAGTAATCAAAAAATAAAAATATAAACCACTGATGTAATTCTAACTATAAGGTTCTTCAATAATGTAACTGGTTCCACTTGGAGCCTCGCCATCGTTATCTGTAATCTCCAATAGCGCCTTTGAAGGGCATCTGCATCGGAGGCATTCTGCTTCGCTAGTGCCTCAAGGAAAACAGTATCCTTGCAGCAGCTTGTCTCTTCCTTTGGTCATGGCTGACAAGCCAGAACGTTGAGCCGTTAGTGTGATGCGGCACAGCACATTAACCACAGCCTGGCACTCCCCATCTGAGTGGGGGGTTAACGAAAACGCTGCGTAAATAATTTGCGAAGAGC
The DNA here is from genome assembly GCF_023864275.1 of Schistocerca cancellata. Taxonomy (NCBI): domain Eukaryota; kingdom Metazoa; phylum Arthropoda; class Insecta; order Orthoptera; family Acrididae; genus Schistocerca; species Schistocerca cancellata. Next base: position 265,217,185 of record NC_064634.1, read on the forward strand.
GTACGGTATTTCGGTGTGCGTTCGAGGGCATTGTGAGCATTTTGTAGGAACCACCAGTAATCAAGCTGCTCTTTCTCTCCGTCGCTAAAGATGTAGGCGACAGTAAGTCCTTTGAACCATGTAAGCGCATGATATTTTGCAGCCGGAAAGTAAGTTTCATCGGGACAGAGTAGGGTCTGCGGGTCAATCATACCAGGTGTGACCCGGAGGTAACAAGCGAATATATTCTGTGTTAGTGCCAAACTCCGGACGATGATGCGCAAGTAAAACGATGTTCATCGGTATCCAAAAGGTGACAATCTGGGCAATAAGGGGAGTCTGCCAGTCCAATAGTGTGAAGTCGCTGGCGTGTGGCATATTTTTTGTTGGCGATCTGATACCACTTCGAACGCACCGTGGATGACAGAAAGTGGTGGTGTATCGTTATCCACACTCTTGGCCAGTGACCCGTAGGGTACTTGTTTTCCACCACGTTATGGTGAACAGCCCGCAGAAGGTTGGTATAAAAATCTTTCGCGTTTGGTGGACGTGTGGCGGAGAGGTTCGAGCTGACATAGCTGTAATCAAGAATGAAGGTCGACACTTGGGAGAGCTGTGGTGCGACGTGCGCAACCGACACCGGCGGGACGTTAGAGGCTGGCATCAGAACCTGTAGTAAACGACCCGTGAGAGAGGTATATTGACTTTTCCATCGTTTCCTCATGTTGCTCATGTAAAGGGCAGCTGCTCTCGCCCTGACGTTCACCAATCCCAGCCCTCCTTTGTGCACTGGGAGGGTAAGAGTGTCGTATCGTACTTTAAAGATATGACCTGCGGAAACGTAGTAACTGAAGGCCGCCTGAAGCCGGCGACCTATCTACAGCGGTCGTGGGAGGACCTGTGCCACGTGGTTGAGTTTTGATGCTAAGAAAAGAGGTTCAGGTATTCAACACGTTGTAGCTGATTCAAGTCTCGGTGCAGATTCTGTCGCACCATTGCGCGTATGATCTGTAATAACCGTCGGTAGTTTGCTGCAGCTGTTTTACGTACATCTTTCTTGAACGTGATTCCCAAATATCGCAGATCAGAAACTGGTGGGAGGGGAGCTGGGAGGGGAGCGAGAGCTTCCGGTCCGAGACCACGCCCAATGTCCAACGCCGCCGACTTGTTGATGTTCAGAAGACTGCCTGCGGCCTGTCCGTATCGCTCAATCCAGGTTAGTACGCTTTGAACTTCGTCATTGGAACGAACCAGCAGTAGCAGGTCGTCAGCGTATGTCCTATAGCGAAAGGTGACGTTCGCAGCGTGATGCCAGATAGGCGGTGGTTAAGGCCCCCTAGGAGTGGCTCGAGTGCGATTGCATAAAGGTAGGTAGAAAGGGGACAACCCTGTCGTAGAGACCTCTTAATGGGTACTGGTCCTACCGTCCTTCCATTGACATGGACTTGTGAGCTAGATGCGGTCCAAAGACGCCGTAGGGTGTCGATGAGGCCCGGGGGGAATCCCATACAGTCCATCACTCGTAGGAGGAAGTTGTGGTGCACTCTATCAAAGGCGCGGTTGAAATCGACGGAGACGATCGCCGCTCTCAGACGGCACGCAGAAGCGATCGCTATTAAGTCCCTGCATTCACCGGTGGCCATGTGTATGTTGGCTTCTCCCCCCTGCGACGTCTGTTCCGGAGCGAGGATCATCGGCAAAGTCGTCTTAATACGGCTCGCCATAATCCTGGTGAAAATCTTGTAATCGGCGTTCAGCATTGTAAGCGGCCGATAGTCGTTAATCGATAGCCCTCCACCTGGCTTGTGTACCGGTATGAGGAGACCTTCTACAAACGATGGCGGCACAACACAGTCTGGAGACATAAGTTCGCTGAACATTATAACCAGCGAGGCATCATGATGTCACGGAAAGTCCGGTAGAATTCGATGGGCAATCCATCAGGTCCAGGAGATTTATTGGCCGCACCTTTGTCCACGGCGTCTTCGACTTCTTTGAGTGAGATTTCCTCTGTTAGTGCATTCACGGTAGCCTCGTCGATAGTACGTGTTACCTGCTGTAACACTTCAGTAGTGGCCTCGTCATTGACGGTTCTTTCCTTGTAAAGATGACGAAAATGATCCTCCACCGCCTTTACTATGGTTGCTTGGGTCGTACATAAGCGACCGTCGTGTGTCCTGAGTTGTGTGATGAAATGTTGGCGTTGTCGGAGCTTATCCGCCACAACGTGGTGCATAGTGGGTTCCTCTGCAACCGTTCGGTCGTGCCGTCGCGAGCGGACTACTGCACCTTCTAGTCGACGCTTCGTCAATGATAGTATGTGAGCCATGATTCTGCTTTGGTCATGTTGTCTCTCCGGGGAAGGGGGTAAGGCGTCGAGGTCCCTGAGTGCCGCGTAGTAAAAATCGAGGGTCTGTCGATGCCACGCAGTCACGTCCTTGCCACATCGCATAAGTGTCCTACGGATTGCTGGTTTGGCACAGAGGAGCCACCACTCCAGGGTCGAGGTGTATCGTGGGTGGCGGCGTTCACAGTCAGTCCACGTTGCTGCAACTTGCCGACGGCAATCCAGGTCCTGGAGATGAGTTATGTTGAGCTTCCAAAAGCCATTGCTGCGCCAGACTTGTTGGGGGCGTAGGTGTATAGTGCAGAAAAAGGCACTGTGATCGGAATAGGCTTGAGGCCATAATTCGGCGTCCACCACACCTTGTGTGAGATCTTGTGACACATATATGCGGTCAAGTCGGCTGGCCGAATGACTGGTAAGATGAGTGTGGCCAGAGCGGTTACCGTGGACTTTTTCCCACGTGTCGCACAAGTGAAGTTCTTGGATCATCGCACCCAGTTCCGGACAAGGCATGTAATGTGGGATTTGGTCCTTGGGGTGAAGTACGCAATTAAAATCGCCGGCGAAGACGCTGTGGTCGTATCGTCCAAGGAAAAGGGGAGCGACATCTGTGGAGTAGAATCTGGCGCGGTCGTGACGTCTTGTGGTACCCGACGGCGCGTAAACATTAATGAATCGGGTGTTGAGTGCCGTAAATGCTATTCCTCGCGCGGATGGAAGAAACGTGACGTCGGTAACTTCAATACCTTCACGCACTAATATTGCCACTCCGGTGTCTGCAGGGCTACCGGGCGTCACATGTGTGGCGTAACCGTAAAAGTGCGGGAGTGCAGTCATTTTCACTTCTTGTAGGAAAGCAAAGTCAACCCCCATGGCTCGTATGGTTTCTTTCAAAAGTTGGATCTTGACAGGAGAACTGATCATGTTGATATTCATTGTCGCCAGGCGGTAAGCCTGGCAACGCGTTGTTTGGGCGAGGTTATCCATGTTGGAGAGAAGCGAACATCGGAAGTGATGTCACCCCCCGCCAAACGCGGTCCTCCTTGTGCTGCTTATGTTGCATGATCCGGCGGCGCCTCAGCTGGCCGCGGGTCGGGATCTTGTGTCTCGACGTCCTCGGCCCACGAAGCGGGCGCGGATGTCTGTTCATGTTCCATAGCCTCGGAATGTTTGGTAGTAAGGGACCTGGCGACTTCGCTGCCTGCACTGGTACATTCCCGCTGCTCACTGTTTCTGTCAATGGGCCGATGTTCGAAAGCTGCATGTTTTTCTGTCTGTTCTGCAAGGTTGGAGTCAGTGGAAACAGCCTTAGCTTCGCGGCTGGCTTCTTGAGTGGTCAGTAGTTCTTCCCCGGCCGAATGCGAACCGCTGTGTTCCGACACGCTCCGACGACGGCGCTTTCGGCGTTTCGGTGATCGCTGTTTCCGTACATGGCTTTCATTGTCAGAAGACGGCACTGACTCACGCTCCGCCGGAACAAACGCTTCGGTCGGTACAATAAGGGAATCAATTGCCATCTTGCCGGCGTTAATGTCTGTCGCGTTCGGTAGCTCCAGAGTCGTAGTACTATTATCCACCACTGGCCAGGTCGGCGGATCATCCAGGTTTTTGTCCGTGGAAAGTGATTCTTGTACCGCTGAAGCGGTCGGCCGTGTCTGTTGTGTGGAGAACGTCGTGAGCGCCGCCGCTTAAGTCACGGGTAGAATTGTCTTCGCCGCAGGTGGTGCAACGTCCTTCGGTGGGAGTTGTGTGATCCGACGCTGGAGGCACTCGGAACGAAGGTGTCCTACTTTGCCGCATCCGGAACACGTCTTAGGCTGGCCGTCATAAATAACTATGGCCCGGCATCCTCCTATCTGTAGATAGGATGGCACGTGTCGTTGGAGATCTATGCGCACTTGGCGTACTCCATCGAGTACTGGATACGTCTTAAACTGGGTACATTTTTCAGCCATGTGTTCGTGTACCGTGCCGTAGGGCCGGAGTGCCGCTACAACTTCTGCCGCCGGGAGTTCAAATGGAAGTTCGAATATGCGGATAGTCCGCAGTCCCATTGCGGCATGGCTGACGTCGACGTTGCCAACATTGCCATCTTCGTGGCAGAAGCGGAGTTCTTGTTTCATCTCACGAAGCACCTTGTCGCATGTAGTTTCGTTTATGAGCTTTACATAGACCGTGCTACTGACGATCGAAAAGTGAATGCCGACAATGTCGGCAGCCGGGATCTTGGCTTCCTCTTTTAAAAAGCGTTCGACTTCAAGCGCCTTTGGTCGGGTAAAGTCGTTCCCAAATGTGAATTTCAAGGTTGATCTTCTGCATTGGTTTGCCATGGTCTTGTAGCGCTACGGCGTCACGTTAGTGTCGGCCGAAGAAAGTAAACAAGGCGCGCGGGCTCTCTCTGACAGCGAAGAGCGCACACCGCACGTCTGCTTCGCTCGGCTGCAAGAGCCGCACTGACCCCTAGAGCACGGGTACCTAGTACCTAATGTACTACCAAAATGATAACATTGAATATTAATACAACATTTCATTGTCTACACTAATAAATACTTCAGGGAAGAGAACTTCAGAGTGGCTCACGTGGTGTTGTGCTTCTGTAGAAAGATATGGACTTTCAGTGCAGCTACGTGCAACCTACTGTGCTACAACCATGTTACTGTCCTTTCCATTCCTTTCCTAGTTCTTACAAAATGTTAGAGACCTATACAGTGCGTATGCACTTTATTTCATTTCCTGATGTATTCAGTTCTTATATAAAAAAAAAGAGATGCTAAAAACTTTTACAGTGCGTGTGCACTTTATTTCTTTTCTTAATGTATTCAGTTCTTGCAAAAATGTTAAAGACTTACAGTGCGTGTGCACTTCATTTCATTTGTTAATATGATCAGTTGTCCTAAAAATTCTAAAGACTTTTACAGGGCGTGTGCACTTTATTTCATTTGTTAATGTATTCAGTTTTTGTAAAAAATGCTAAAGACTTACACAGTGCGTGTGCACTTCATTTCATTTGTTAATATGATCAGTTGTCCTAAATATGCTAAAGACTTTTAAAGTGCGTGTGCACTTTATTTCTTTTCTTGATGTATCCAGTTCTTGTAAAATGCTAAAGCCTTTTACAGTGCCTGTACACTTTATTTCATTTTTGCCAAAACAGACATAATGTCTTATTGGATAACAGCAATCAGTGATTTTATAATGTTACTTAAAATCCGTTTTGATTGCTAAATTGTTTTTTATTCATTTGACCGGTTTCGGTTCATTCAGAACCATCTTCAGGTCTGATATTTCAGTTACAGGAGTAACCCGTCCAAATTCAGCAACTTTCACATGCTACGTCACAGTGTACTTTATTTAATTTTTAATGTTTTCAGTTCTTGTAAAAAAAATGCTCAAGACTTACACAGTGCGTGTGCACTTTATTTCCTTTCTCAATATGTTTAAACTCTTGTCAAATGGTAAAGACTTATACAGTGCATGTGCACTTATGTCATTTGGTAATACATTTTGTACTTAGTGCTTGGGCACTCTATTTCATTTCTTAATGTGTTTTGTACTTATATTATTTTTCAATAATGTTATATGTATGTATATACTCTGTGACTGTAGACTTAGTAAAGTAAATATAGAAAAATTTGTTGCTCATGGCAAGTCCAATTGACTCACCATCGCTGCCAAATTTTTGCCCCCTAGTGGAAGGTTATGTAAGAGGTCCATGATTAAGGAATTTGTTGTTAGCGCACTCGAGCAGATGCAATTTCGATGGATTGCTCACGCGCTGCCTGCGATATGTAAGCTATAAGAGAATCTCATACCAAAGAGCTGTGTTGACTGCAGTAGGAACTGTATGTTAGTAGCAGTAAGTGCTAGTGAGCAATCGTGTGTATCGAGTTGGCTGGGCCGGTCATGGGGAGCGATGGTGGAGCCTGAGCGCTGTAGCATAAGGTAAAAGCATCCTCGCGCATATGTAGTATTGTTATATCAAGTCCCATGTAAATGTTTTATAAAAATCTCTTAATAATAATCTTTCTTATAAAAAAGTAACTTTTGGCAATCAATCATCTCAATTTAAAGATTTTACTAATTTCTCCAACCATGGTCATCCCGATTATTGCAAAGAGAATTCAGTTGTTCTTTTTATACACGACAAATCTATCGGCCAGCATTGCACTCGGCTGTGCCAGAAAATTTTCTTATAGGACCAGATATATATGCGTTATCCAGCGACCTTATTGAGGTAAGAGTTTACTATTTATTCAGAATGATCTTTCAGGCCCATGACGCAGCACTGCTGACGTCCAAAATTAACCAGTTTAAATTCACAGTCAGTAATTTAAAGGTTATGAGTGAGTCACAATTTTTTATTGAGAGATCAGTCACATTGTATTATTGGTAGGTTACGGAATTTATTTATCTGTTAGTAGGATACGCAGAATGTGAATGATATAAATAATTATATTTTTTCTGTAGGGAGGTTACGGCATTTTACTGAGGGGAGGTTACAACACTAACTCAGAGTAACGTGTTGCTTTGTTGTAGACTTGCATTTCAGCACGCTTTGCCGTTGCACACCACCCGTGGTGAAGGGCCCACCGCTGTTCCATCAAATTACTGTTTAGCGTACACCAGAACCAGACTAGACGACTCTGCAATCTGGACTGTATGTACAAACTAGGGAGCAGCGCAGTTAAAGCGTTGCGGTGGTAGTTCCCGCGAAGCTCATTCGCACCTTGTACACTGAATTTAATTAAATTAAAGAATGAGGCGTAATATTTTTCGTGCTGGAGTGTTGCGGTGCAACTCACGCGTATTATTCTGCTGTGTTACTTAGCTTCTAGGAAACGCAATACTAAAATTACAGTTTTCATCCTTGCTCGAAAGACATTACACACAGAAATCGAATGAAACACGCTTCTTCCGAGGAAATGGTGAAAAAAGAAACGGAAACTACAAATGTAATGCACTAAGTAGGATTCAGCACTGACACTCATAATCTCAGCGCGTATAAGTGGTCAGTAATCTTAGCAACCGGAAGCTGGTTGCAACTTTAATCAAGATGTAATACGGCAGTCACGCGCTACTTTTTAAGTAGTGATGAATCACTGAAAATTGTTATTTAGGCAAATACAGTGAGCAGCTGTTGTGGAACGGCTATAGATTCCTTTTATTGGTATTTTAAGAAAAAGTGTTTTTTGTATGTGCGTGCAGAGTACGCCTTCGACAGTTCAGTTTTTGATTATACCCAGTCTAACGACGTGTATTATGTAATTTCGGATTGACTGTGTTCCTCATTACCTACGTCGGTCAACTTACAGCTGTTTGTTGCTTTCTGTTTTTTACAGATCCACACGTCTTTCAGGTAAACTTTTTTTCAACGAATCGAGTAAGTGCATACCATTCGCGGCTTTGTGTTGAACTGTGTACACAGCATGCTAGTTTATTTCACAAGCTACAGCTTCTAAACATGAAATCCTAGAAAGTCAATCGCCCTAACTATTTTACTTAAGAACAGAGAAAAGTAGATAGAAATACACATTTGGAAAGGAACGTTTCTGTAAATTACATAATTTGTATCAATTTAAGTCAAATAACAACAAATACCAGATATAGTTGCGAATTCGTCAATGATTATCTAATTAGTGCCAGACAGCAATATACTACTCCTCAGTTAAGTAGTAGTCTTTCTCTTAGCAGTATAAAGTTCACTAAAAATAATTTCGTTTGAGAACAGAATCACAGTATTTCAAATGTAAACAGATTACTTCTCTGTTGTATTCTGGGAACTTTGATTTGCTTTTCATGATTATTTCAAACATCTTTTATAAATATTTTAACTCTCAGGTTACAAGTAATACTAGAAAGGAGCCAGAAGTTAGTTCTATGAAGTTTGTTGCAGAGTGTAGTTTGCAGCATAGTTTGCTAGAAGCAGTTCATGGTTGTTTTATTCTTTGAAAATGTGCGTCAATTGAGCTTATTTGTTCCACAGCTCGTGTTTTGTTTAAAATGGATCATAGTGCAACTTTTTTATATCGTTTAGTGGAAGAATGTGTAATCTTTCCCACTGCAACTTTCTAGTGTGATGTAACTGCTGACAAGAGAGAACGCAGAAAAAAACTAAAAAAAATGTAGAGAGTGTTATAAGTCATCATGTAGTGTCCTTTCTTTGACTAAGAACCGAGGCGTCATTGAAATAATATCACGAACAATGTTTAGTAGAAAATCTCAAAGAGATGATTACATTATTAGCTTAAACTCTCTTCTATTACCCTTGAGTATCGGTTGCAATAAAGCACCATGCAAGTAGCCTGAAAGTTGCACACAAATACTAATGTTGAATAGGGGAGAGCGTTTTAGGCTCGACCAGGATATACACTCTTAAGAAAAGAAAGTCCGTGCACACAAAAGGAATTATAAGAATGGGACGGAAGTCAATAGACACAATGTACATGTACAGAGAAAAAGAAAGATCGCAATTTTAGAAAAATTTGATGATTCACTCAAGTGAGAGAGCTTTACAATTTGACCAAGGCCATAATGCGTTGTTCCACCTCTGGCCCTTATGCCAGAGTTATTCGGCTTGGCATTGACTGTCATAGCTGTTGGCTGTCCTCGGGAGAGATATCGTGCCAGATTGTGTCCAATTGGCGCCTTAGATCGCGATAATCTCGAGATGGTTTGAGAACCCTGCGCACAAGACAAGCAACAGACACTCGCGCCATGTGTAGGTGGGTATTAACTGGCTTAAATTTAAGCCCAGGACAGCTTGCCACGAAGGTCAACAAAACAGGACGTAGAATATCTTCGACGCAACGCCGTGCTGTAGTAGTGACGCAGAAGACCACCAATGGAGTCCTGCTGTGAAAAGAATGTTAACACAGACCATCACTCTTCGTTGTCGGGCTTTACGGCGTGCGACATTCAGGTCGGTAGGCTCACCCCACCGCTGTCCGGGGACTCTCCAGACACTTCTTCGGCTTGGAATCTGATTGACTAATGTAGATGTGTCTGGAGGCATCCCCAACAGCGGTGGGATAACAGACTAACTGCTGCCCGGCATACGGACCGACCACAAGGAATGATGATCTTGAATGCCATTTCCTTTCATAGCAGGACCCCTTTGGTTGGCATCGAGACACCGTTGCAGCACTGCGGTAAGTCGACGATTTACTACGCCCCGTTTTCTTACCCTTCATGATAAACCATTCTGGTCTTACAGTGCAACAAGGTAATGCTGATGTGCACTCGGCAAAACTTCCTGCTACTTGTCTTCTGCTTTGCAACCCTACTTTGGCCAGAAATGTCGCCGGACCTTATCCCATTTGACAATGTTTGAAGCATTATCGGCAGGGCCCTCCAACTGTCTGCCAACTGTGTGATTACCGAATACACTTCTTCGAGTAACTGCAAGATGTTATGGCAAATTTCATTGCTCCTCTGGGTCACTGCAGGCAGTGGACATGTGGAAAACATTTCTGAGGACGAGTTTATTTATTATCTTTGTACTGTACAGTTTCATCTATTGGCAGCTGTTGTAAGTACTATTACGAAACTTCTATGTAAAATTCTTACAGCTTTCACAAAAAGTATAGCATTTCTATCAATCTCAATTTTAGAATCAGGGAGTCCTTTATTGAACATCTTGTAAGTATAGAGTCCAAATGAAAGCTGTAAATTTAATTAATACCGAAGTAATTAACATATTCATGTAGAAACATTAATTATTTCACGAACATTCATCTCAGAAAGGTTCAGTTCTAGAAACAACGTTTAAATACAAAATTCAGTTAAATGAAGTGCAACAGGAAATCATTTTCAAATTTTTAAGCTATAAGAGAAACGTGGTTGGTTTTAGTTTTCTCTAACACTTATATTGCTTTATGCCCACAAACCAGTTCAATCAAATAATTACAAATATAGAATGCACGCCAACGACCTGGCTTACTGTGATGATGTTCGCATGGCATCGTTGGCCGTGAGGCCCCATTTGGGGTAGTTCGGTCGGCAAGTGCAAATCAGTCGACGGCACATTGGGCGACTAGGATACCGGTTATAAGGATGAAATGGTGTTGGGGACAGCAGAACACCCGGACCCCCAGCGGAGAAAATCTCCAACCCGGCCGGGAATCGAACCCGGACCATCTTGCATGGGAGGCAAGCACGTTACCACCCAGCTAAGAGGGCGGACTGGCTTACTATAAGAGAGGCCGTTTAAAACTTCAAACAATTCGTTCATTGTTCAGTAGTCACTTCAGCCAATAATAATGTTACTTAAAATGCCATTTGTGTGGTAAATGATAACGTTTCTAAATAAAACCCTTAAGACAAGAGGGTGGCCATTGATCACCTCTCCTTGAACATATGAGTCGCCCGTTGCCGTTTGCCAGGTATTTGTTTTAGACACTTTTAGCTTGGCAGCACGTTAGCTAGTCACAGGCGGGTGTTTTGATTTCTTCAATTTATTTGTTCATCACATTTTACTAATAAATAAATAAGTACAAAGTTGGCTATCTATCTGTATATCGAGAGAAGGACATGGAACGTACGTGTATTTTTGAACAGTGAACCTGTGAACATACAGCACTGGACTACTTAAGCGAGCATAAAGATAAGTTCAACTATTGGTCTTAACGTAGTCCTGCGCTTGTACCGTTAACTTACAAACTTCGAAACGTGCCTAAAACCGTGTAGGGTCTCATCAAGAACTTCGCAGTCCTGTGGCTGGATAGTGGCTGGATCTCACTACCAGACACGTCCTTTCATTTCGAAAGAGCTGCTAGGGACGTGGGTGCTTTATATATGAGCGTTGTAGAGCAATCGCTTAAGATTAGCAGCACTTCTCCGGCAAGAGCCCGGAATAACTGCTCGCAGACTCGCCACTGGAGTGCAGTTAGCAAAGTCGGCGCTGAGGAACGGCCGAGCGGAACTCTGGTCCCGAGTCTCGCGCTGAATAATGGCCCCACGTCCTTCGCCGTAATGGGAAGGAGTTCATAAAAAGACGGTGCCATTGGGAAGGACAGCAGCGCACAGATAAAAGCAAACTTCTCGCAAATCTGTGCTATTTCAGAGAGCATAAATATCTAGGACCCACTATATAACTTCAAGCAGGAAGGAAAATTTACTTATTTTATCTTAATTTCTCCCGCTGACAAATTAAATTCTCTCCGTCTTTTGGGAACGCTCGTCTCGAGGATAGTCATGTTTCTTTCAGATTTATACTTTCTGAGTATAAACAGACTTTTATCACTACATTAATTGAACGATCCACTACAGAAGTTCAACATGCAGATGAATTTCATCAGCTACATAATTTATTCCGTCGCAAGCGTCTTCACGATCTTCTACTGTGCAATATTCTCCGTATACCATTTCCTACGACAGTCTCTGTCCATTGTTCTTCCGCTACCCTTGAGAAATACGCCAATACTATCTAAATTCTTTAAGGCCATGATGATGGTGGTCATGGAAACGGTGGCTACACTACGATTGGTAATAAACGCCAAAGTCGTTAGCGTACTCACGAAAATATTTAGAGAGAATGATTTCAGAATATTCGAAAGCGAATAGTGAGAGGTAAGAGCCCCAAGTTTCATTATCTGTGTTGCGTGCTCACTTATATTTTACCAAGTACAAGTCCTCAGTACATAAAATACACCATATAGTCCTCGTGTAAAATCCAGTCACCAAACGCGTAAAATAAAACAGAGCCGATAACTTAAACAAGTTCTTTTATTAGATGAGTCCCAAAAAAAAAAAAAAAAAACCAGGGACAAGTGTGACCCAACCAGTCCACAATCACACTGTAATATTCGACCCAGCAACTTAGATAGAGGTCACACGTAGCACATAATGCTAAAACATGGAACTTCCTGGCAGATTGAAACTGTGTGCCAGACCGAGACTCGAACTCGGGACAAGTGCTCTACCATCTGAGCCACCGAAGCACGACTCACGCCCGGCCCTCACAGCTTTAGTTCTGCCAGTATCTCGTCTCCTACCTTCCAAACTTTACAGAAGCTCTCCTGCGAACCTTGCAGAACTAGCACTCCTGAAAGAAAGGATACTGCGGAGACATGGCTTAGCCACAGCCTGGGGGATGTTTCCAGAACGAGATTTTCACTCTGCAGCGGAGTGTGCGCTGATATGAAACTTCCTGGCAGATTAAAACTGTGTGCCCGACCGAGACTCGAACTCGCGAAAGGCAAAGGTCCCGAGTTCGAGTCTCGGTCGGGCACACAGTTTTAATCTGCCAGGAAGTTTCATATCAGCGCACACTCCGCTGCAGAGTTAAAATCTCATTCTGGAATGCTAAAACATGTTTCGTAAATTCATATGTTACAGATTTTTACAGTTATTCGTGTTTAGAGGTTGTACCACTATCTTGGCTTTAGCGATTAAACGAAGTTTTCCATCTACTGCGACACCAATGATTCCACTTCGATCACTTAAGCATCCCGAGGGTCTATGCTAATAGAGATCTCTCATCGCTCACCAGTTGCACTTCGAGAATGTTGGCTCGGTATCAATGGCTGAGCTCTCTAAAACGTTCGAGAATTTCCGTGACTTAAAGGTGACTAATCAAATGCCACGCATGCGCGCCCATAAAAATCTCACTGTCTCCACCCACACACACACACACACAAACGCACTCACATACCTGCAAAATGAGTTTCATAACCACCCACCTCGTGGTAAATTTAAACTATTGGTTCCGTTTGTAATGCGCATAAGCAGTGATATGTGCGAGTAAACGCGTAGAAGTTTTAAGGGCTCATCTGCACTCGAAAGCGATAATACAATTTTTCGCGCTGTCAAAGAGACGATATGAAGCGCTATCGATAAACAATACGTAGTTGCGGTGAAAAAACAGCAAATGTTTTAATATTATGCTTTAGCTTTTTCTCCTCTCGCGCTGGTTAGATTGGTGAGATAATCTGTTTCTGTGAGAACTCATTTGGTCATTGCTCCGTAACTCCAGACAGTTCGTGACATACTGAAAATAGGCAGATTTAAAGAGGCGCATCGACGTTTAAATTAATATACTGCCAAGCAGCAATTATTATTCAATGTAAGTGTCTCTTCAAAATTTATGTTCATAAGTGAGCTCTCGTATATATATTTCATTAATCTCTATGTCTCTTTTCATTTTAGTGGTTTCAACAATGATGAAGCGGCAGCGACATGGCAGAGGTTTGTATGCGAGCTTATGAAAATTATAAAGTCCGAGCATAAAAGAACCAATCTTCACGGAAATTTTACTCCAAGAAGTCCGATATTTCACACGGTAATGCCAAAGTACTGAGCAAACGCACGACCTCAGCCACCAATTCGATTGTTAGCACGCCAGACCATGTGGGAGGAAATAATATCGTTTAATCTTAATAGTTTGAAATATTAATGATTGTCTGATCTTTGTTCCCATCCTCACACGCAGAAACAAGATCACTAATATTATTATTTATATTATTTATAAAGTCCAGCTGCCAGTGTTTCGGTGTGTAACACACGTCATTACTGCATTGGCTTGCGCCACGGACATTTTTGGCTAGTCTCGTTTCGTTATAGCAATATAATTATACGAATAAGGACGTACGTCCGTCAGTATTCGTTTCTGAGTGAATCGCCCTGCTGTTGATAGGACTAGTTTAGCGTGACAAACATAAACGCAGTCGCTCCCGTCCATCAGTGACTTTTGGAAACAGTGTTGGAACACAATTTCTACGGCCAGAGCCAGCAGTCTGAACGGGATTTAATTCCGGCAGACACGCTGGCCGCACTATCAATTGATTTCCTCGTGTTGCAGATACACTAATGTGTTAAATATGAAATTTAGGTAAGGGAGGGAAAGGTTGAGAAGTCATGTCCAATCGCAGAAGGCACTGTGGTAATGCAACGACGAAAGTTGAAAATTTGCGCCGGACTAGCACTTGAACACTTTTACCGCTCCTGATAGGTGAATTCACAGCTTCGGCCATCCGGACACTGTCGCTTACCGACTCGTGTATTTCGAACTTATCACCTTCCGGAGTCCAGCGTCCCATTGGAGTTCGGACGGTAATTGTGCATTCGCACTAAAACAAACGTGAAGGTATTGTTACTCTCTTTTTCAGAAGTGTACGTACATAAGTGGTCGGACACGTCCGACAGAAGAGAATCACCGATGTGTGGTTGAGCTTGTAAGCTCCTCCTCTGTTACGATATCCCTGGATGAAATGCTGCTCACCTCTTTACGCTTGGGCTACATAAGCAGCAACCTCTCGCACTTTAAATAATGGTAGAATCCTGTCTGCCAAGCTAAAGAAAGATCTGTGACGGCTGTAGCTTAACAAAGGTGTTGGCAAATAAGAAACTAAGACTACATTAATTGTAAAGGTTCCGTCTAATTTTCACTGTACATCCATCTTAACAGGTACTAATTTCTGAAAAGACCATGTGACAGTAGTACACGCACAGCGTTAACCGTAATAAAAATTACTCCACACTTTAACTCTCAAGAATAGGGAGGCTTGCAATGAACCACGAACATGTTGTTAGACAAAAATCCACACAGAAACTCCTTCTCTCATACTCCAATCGAGCTAGCAAGCTCTTTCGCTGCACAAGTGGCCCGCGCCGGGTGGACGAATGAAAATACAGAGCGCAGATACTTAAATGACCGTCAAGCAACTGACTGAACAATATAAGAATGGAATGTCCCCCGTAAATGATTCGTGGGTGTAGGTTCTTACAAAAGGCACTAAAAATTTAACAGCAAAAATATTGTTTCGTCAACCTACCTAATTAAAACTCTAGGCCCAATTTTATCCCAATTTATTACAATGACTGCAAGTAAGCACGTATATAATAAAGAAGGCAA
This sequence comes from Schistocerca cancellata, assembly GCF_023864275.1. Taxonomy (NCBI): domain Eukaryota; kingdom Metazoa; phylum Arthropoda; class Insecta; order Orthoptera; family Acrididae; genus Schistocerca; species Schistocerca cancellata. The sequence goes on from NC_064634.1 coordinate 265,232,361, forward strand.
TAATTACATATTAATGCAAGCACTAAATTACAAAGTGTGACAAACTAATAATTTTAACCAGAAAGAAGAATTTCGGCCAGAAAGTCATACGATACCCTCATGTAATAAACGGAGTCTGTTCGGTCATGGCTGAGTCCTCCAATCTAGTTGTTAAATCATGGAACCTAATCATATTACATTTAGTGGACTGAAGAAAAGGCCAACTTCCTTTATCCCCTGTTAGGGTATCCTGCCAGATAATCTCAGCTTAATTAATGAATAGCAACGACAAGTCCTGTGTACGGATTAGTCCTATGTCAGCCGCTAATGATACAGTCGCCGTGTGATCGGCTATGCCACAGAGATACAAAGGTAGCCTCCGAAGTTGGAACGTCAGCTTCTCCACGTCTGCAAGTCCGTACCGTCTGTTTCCGCATCTTCAGCCAAAAGAATTCACCTCGAAGTTTCTCCTCCGAAGTGAAAAAGTTTCTCTTTCCTCTCTGCTCTGCACACAGTACTTCAGTAATAAGTAGGTTCGTTAAACACTAAACAATGTAATGTTCAAGGGAAAACAGCAACCCAGCACCCCACATAGAAAATGTGGAAATGCTATTAGATTTAGTGCCCGAAATTTCCAGAAAGTGGCGCCCTGAATATATATAGCCCTGAATATATATTTGGAACTGCCAATGGGCTTCCTTCCCAACTTACGGGACACGTCTTTATCCCACGTGGAGTGATGCTACGCCGAACAAAAAATGTTAAAAATAAACAGCAGCCAAGCTTCCCGCTAGGAAGCTGGGATGAAAATTTCCTGACTCATGTGGAACCCTCTGTTTTTCTAACAATAACTTTACCGAGGACCATAAAATACTTTTTAAAACTCATACAGCGGAAGTACATGACATGCAGTGAACTACAATCGACCGGTGAAAACAAGATACAGATTTCGATAAAGTGAGTCAATAGCAAGGATATGTGAGATGTGTCAGACAACAACTTCACAGAAGCGTTTCAAGATTTATATGCATTATGCAGTCCATACATATTACGAAAATGTGTGTATGTAAGTTTGTATGTTCTGTATGTATGTATGCATGTATGTACGTATGTGTGTATGTGCGTATGTTCCATATCTCCCCTAAACGAGTGATGCGATTTTAAACAAACTTCGTATTGACAAACTGCCTATTGGCTTCTGTCTCGGGTTCTTCGGCCGACGTTCATCTAATGATTTTTCTGACGTTTCGCCAGCACGAGTGGCTGGCATTGTCAAAGCTTCACCCTCCATTGCCGGTGGTGAACAGGAGGCGAGCTCGCGGCCGCAGGCTATATGTACCTGGCGCGCCAACGTCCGAGGGCTTCTCCGCGGTCATTTCTGGTGCGGTTCTGCTCTTGCTACCTGCGACGGTCGTTCGCTGCAGTACGGGAAGCCAGGATCCGTTTACCTTAAGGCTTTCCTCTTTCTTGTTGAAATTGTTCGCGTGTTTTTGGATTTCTACAGCTTCTCTGAACAAGCGCGTGTGATATTGCTTCTGTCTGTAGAGAAGCACTGTCACACGCGCTTGTTCAGAGAAGCTGTAGAAATCCAAAAACACGCGAACAGTTTCAACAAGAAAGAGGAAAGCCTTAAGGTAAACGGATCCTGGCTTCCCGTACTGCAGCGAACGACCGTCGCAGGTAGCAAGAGCAGAACCGCACCAGAAATGACCGCGGAGAAGCCCTCGGACGTTGGCGCGCCAGGTACATATAGCCTGCGGCCGCGAGCTCGCCTCCAGTTCACCACCGGCAATGGAGGGTGAAGCTTAGACAATGCCAGCCACTCGTGCTGGCGAAACGTCAGAAAAATCATTAGATTAACGTCGGCCGAAGAACCCGAGACAGAAGCCAATAGGCAGTTTGTCAACAAGTGGCCACGAAAGCCTTAACAATTTTGTAAACTTCGTATTCATATACGTTACTGTTAGACGACAATCGGTTTGGGGGTAAGAATCACGCACCTATCAAAGAGATGGGAGTGGGCGTGAAAAATAAGTGTAGCCCGCGATACGTGAAGTCTCGCACATTATTCATCCAGTATTTGAGAAAAACACAATAGCGACATGCAACAAACTTTGTACCTAGTTTAAACTTTTTACGAATTTTTTTCTTACTGACAGTCCTCACAAAATGATGAAATGAAATACGTTTATCGTTTACTACTCCTCTGCTGTTCATACAGTAGAAGAATCGCTTAGACATAATGCTATAATTTTTTACTTCAAACAAAGGAAAATCCAGGCTGGAATTTAACAGTATTATGAAAACGATAGGTCCTACTCTCCATATAGAGGAGATGCTGAGTCGCAGATAGACACAACGAAAAGGCAGTCACAAAATAAGCTTTCGCCTAACAAGGGTGTGTGTGTGTGTGTGTGTGTGTGTGTGTGTGTGTGTGTGCTGTCAAGTTTTGACAAAGGCCTTGTTTTCCGGAAGCTTATTTTGTGACAGTCTTTTTGTTGTGCCTATCTGCGACACAGCATCTCCGCTATATTGAATGTATTCTGTTTATTACTAAATGTATTCAAGTCACAGGTTTCAGACGATGTGCATATGTACGAGGGAATGTAATCGCAAAATTATATCTATGTATGACACATAGTTCAAGTGATATGACGTAAACAATGAGATGTGTAAAAAACTCTCGTATCATGTATGTCATTTAAATGTATTACTTCTTTGCTACAAACTCTATTCGCAATAAATTTCGCCGAGAATATCCACATATTCCGCTGAATGCACCTACAAAATTATATCACTGTACTACACATAGGTCAGGAGATATGACGTCATAAACATGAAGCGTGAGGCCGGACGCTGCGCAGTACGGGCGTGGACGCTCAGCTACAAATAACTACGTAGGCAACGTCGAGTTTCTCCGCTAGTAAATTGGCATAGAAAAGAGAGTTTTTATATACATAAACATCTCACAAGCTTTTTATCCATAAAGTAACTCCCAGATCAGTAACACAGTGAAAAAAGACGCTAAAACTCGGAAAGGTGACATCTCCATAAAACGCAACTGTCTCGGTTCGTCTGTCAACGACACTTGATTCAGATCACGGTTACGGTGGAAAACACCGAGGGGGCCATATCAGGGACTTCACAATTTTTTCGGTAATGTAGTTTGTTCCAATGACGTGATAGGTAAACAGGTGTTGGGAATCATTAAATGCGGCTCTTTGTGTTCCACTCTCGAAACCACTGCGCGGCATGAATGCAACGCAATGAGCGTCGATCACACAGGGGATTACCTGTAAGTCGAGGTATCGCACGGGGACTCTAGCGTGTTGTTTGGACGCCTTATAATATCTAATACCTTATGTGAGAGTAAAACAATTAACTGTTTCGGAATTCGCAAAATCCAGTGGAAACCAGGTATAAAGTTTACCTACTCTTTCCGCCGACAGTTCTTGTTGTGAGATTATTCCATGGAAATCGAAGATAAGCTTGGCTGCTGTGTTTGCTGAAGTGCCTATTGGCGTAGGGCTGCGCAAAGAATATGCTTTTTTTCGTTCGCACAATTTTGTCACCACTTTAGGAGTGCGTGTGGTTCAATGGCTGGGGGAAAGACTGGATGCCACTTCACCTAGTTGCTTATATCTGATATACCCCACTTACCCAAGTAGGGGAAGAGGAACTAAAATTTAACTTGGAAAACGAACGATTTGTAGTTGAGAGATGAAGGCTACAACAAAGTCAGTCTGAAAATATTCGTAATCCGGCCGGGATCAGATCCGATCCCGATCACTAGCAACGTCGTCAGCCCTGACATAAAATCTTGCTGCTGTCACTTGTCTGCACATGTACCACTCCCGTATTTAGCAAACTACTCTCTTACACATATGTGTCTGTCGAGATCAGTAATGATGTATTATAGACTCTGTGCTTAGGTTAAGTTTTCAAGAATTTCGTGAAAAATTTTTGTCGCCACTTATTTTGACAATACCGTCCAAAAATTGATTAAAAAACTTTTCTTAATTTTCATTGTGCGTGAGTGAAAGCAGGCTTACATAAAACATTGTCCTTCTGCCCTGAGTTACCCAAAAATTCTGAAAAACTGTTAATAACGGTCGATTCCAGAGATCAATTAACAGTTTGGGAGGATTTATTAAGTAACGGAAGGCACTCGCTGTGCCCGTGATGTTTCTTACAATTTGAACGCTGATTACCATTTATACCATTAAAGTCGACACATCGGTAACAGATTAACGTCACATAAACCAGCCAAACTACGTAGCATTTTTTACAGCTAAATTCCTTATATTTTTCTGAATTACAGTCATTTCCAATTCTTCGTTGGCATAGCAAACACAACTTTGTTTCACTGCCATTGTAATGTTTGATATATACCACGATATAAATACGTAGTTTTCTCAGCATTGTCTTTTTTCCCACACCCTGAAATTCTTCAGCAGCTGGTTTAGGCGATTAGTTTTATGTCTGACGAAGCATATCACCCTATCATGAGCTTTCCTATGTTGGTTCCTAGCAGCCGTGTGTCTTTTCTACTTTAAGTTCTGTATGGCTGTACGATGTTCCCAACCCTGGAACTCTATAAGTTGAAATAATTATATAATTCGACTATCAGTACAACGTATTTCGTTACACTAGTAAATGCACTATCGCAGATCGGAGGAGATGTTGGTGACATTTCGTCACCGAGACCACAGTGGACGAATACCGTAGGACGAATACTACTGACAGGTTGTTTGGCACAACAAATGTCGAGCTCTTGTCTTATACCACTCTTTCACTGTATCAACCAAGAAAAGAAAGTGGTTCATCATAGCTTTCATTACTGATCTGCTGGTGGCACTCCAAGGTCACGAATTTAAAAGTGGGTACTAGAGTCACAAGTTGAAACTGGTAGCCCCTATGAGATCTTGGAATTAGCCCAAAAATATCTGTTGCAGTGATGTCTCATGATCGTGTCGGTACAATTGGAAGCATTGGTTCCAGGTGTGTGACTGTTGTATGTTTGGCTGTCTCGCATGGTACACAATTCCTTGATACCTTCCGATTGGTCTCCATGTTGAAGTGAACTGATCCCTTAATTTATTGTAATACTTCTGAAGCCTGAAATGCTCATGACTGAGATGTACATACCATTTTAATTTACTGTGATTACGTAGTCTTTCCCGGCGTAATAAGTCATCTTAATTGATTACCGAACTCTTCTGGCACATCAACAAGAAATTGCTCTCATTATGATTGGTGTCTCTGAACTATACATTATTCCTAATTGGCTAACACTCATAGGTATTGACTGCATCACCACCTTACCATTTCATCTTGACTTCTTTCAAGAAGGGATCCTTTTCCTGCTCCTTGGCAAAATCAGCAAGTTCATTTACTACTAGATTTTCGAATGTTAGTTCTTTTATGCACAGTACATCAAAATTAATTTCCTTTAGGTTATTCTCATTCTTGTGTTTCAGTCCTGTAGGCACTCACGAGAATGAGGTGGTAGCAGTGTTTTCTGTCCCAAGTTATGCATAAAATAGAACCTAAAGTCGTGTAAATAAAGGGGTCAATAGCCGAGGCATCCAAGTGTGAGTCTCGTTGTCATTAAAAACTCCAGAGGCTTGTGATCGCTGTACCAAATTTACCAATGCTACCAAATGCGGCAGACTGATTTGCTAACCTCCTATCCTGTTTGATCTCCTGAAACCGATAGCCCCCAAGACCAGTTCGTGACATATTAGTTGACGTACAGAACTCCGTGCTTAAATCTGGATGGATCAGAGATGGTACGTTCACGAAAGCTTGAACAGACGTCGCGCTTTCACCAGTGGTTCCTATAACACTTCAGACTCTAACTGTTGTACTTCGTCCAGTTCCGTTACCTCCATGTCACATTCATGCCGATAAACGACAAAAGCTAGTTGTCATAACCGTCTCTTAAAACGCTTGTTAAGGATTACCAGCCTCAGGAACGCACTTACTTGACATTTCGTTCTTCGTACTGAATTATTTTTGATCGTCTGGCAGTAAATCATCAGCAGATTTTACATGGCAAGGGAATTTTGCTTCCTTACACCTGAGCTCTGACTTTGTTAGGTTGACTGTAACTCCATTCTCCTTGAGGTAGTAAGTAATTGATCTGAAACTTTTGTACAATGAGTGCATCACTAACGTACAGTGTTACTTTGTTCTTCATGTAACTCAGTCCCTTAATGAAGGGAGATAACGACACATTTAATCTCAACAGAAACCTCTTAACGTGATAGCCCTGCATATGACACAAAAATGCCATTTACGTTTGGACCGCAGGGTGCAGCTCAACCTGACAGTAATGCATGAGGTAATCCACAAATGCAAAGATGTATACCGTACACCATGAAATCACTGCAGTAATTCATCGAGCGTTTCCAGTCTATTGGTTTATGCTTCAATTGTAGTGTATATATGATGAGAATCAAGCACAACCAGATAGATCCACCCTTTCTCGTGATTCACCACAGGGGACTGTTATATAAACGGGCTACATCTTCTGTTACACATCCTCTTGAAACAGCTTTGATTCCTTGAAATATTAAGACTGGTTTAACATAAACATTTCTCGTTGGTCCTTCACCTCGAACTGACAGAAAAGCATTGTGATCGTTTCAGGTGCAGCCAAAAACATGTTCACATTTGACAGCAATACTCTCCGTAAGCCTGTCCTCGTGACAGCTGGGTCAGTGTGTCGTAGCTTCATTTCTATTTCGCTACCAATTGCTTGGATATAATGAGGTCATACTGAAAGGTAATGCCTCTGAAGCTTTTAAACGAAAAATCTTAATAAAATTTAACATAAGAAACGTTATTAACATTATACGTCTTTATTCTTCATGTCTAAATAATTATTTCTCAATATAGCCAATTTGGTAATGAACAGATATCTCCTAACAGTCAGTTGGAACTGTCACTGTAGAATGTTTTCACATTGTTGACGGAGCCAGAACTTCACCTCTGCTTGCACCGCTTCATCACTATCAATATCAAGTCCTCGAAGGTGTTCTTTGAATACGGGAAACTAATGAAAATTTTAAAGGACCAATTCGGGACTTGTGGGGGATGACTCATGACTGTCAGCCCAAGGCACTGGATTGTTGGAAACGTTACAGTAATCTTGTGTGCTCTGGGATTATGAGAGTGCTCCATATGTGGACGAACTTTTGCAGTTCGAAACTGGATTACAGCATGCACTTACTCACACCGACATAGTTACGTTACACACTGCCATGTTACATACTACAATTCGAATCATGCAGTGGCAGAGGGCTGCAATACATAGATATGAAGAATAAAGATGTAGAAAGTTAATAATATGTATTCTATTTAAAAAGGCTTAAGTGTCCTAGCAACCAAGACTTGTCCACAATGTCAAACCTTATAGACAAATGCATAGACATTTCATATTTATTTAGGAAGTGAAGCCCTAGCACTGCCTCAACTATGAATCCCTGTATGATTATGAAGTTGGCACTAAATCAGTATGTCTGACACATGAAATCGACTCAAACTTGTTCTTTGATGATGTCACCCCTTATCTTAATTTTCTCTGTCTTATACACCGCTGCTCCCTTCCGTACACATGATATACACATTGAACTAGCACCGATATCCAGCAATATCTATCACGCACTAAAATATTCTGCCAGTTGTTTTACATTAGGTACGAGGTGGACACAACTACTTACTCCGCTCTCCTCCCCAAGTCGTGTTTTCTGAAGCTTCTGAATGTCTACAAAGAATGTCTCTTTGTTATCATACTTCGGACAGCCATCCCTGGAATGGATGTTATTAGTCCTTTCAGCAGTTCATTTCTTTCCTCCCCATTCCACTGATTATTCCGAGGGTTTGGGTTATGGGTTCCTACTATTTCGACCTCCTGCTTTTACTGGGTATTTCTTCCACCATTACTACTTCATTTATCTGGTCTGTATTGCAGGCCTAATTGTCAGTGTTCCCGCTGACCAATCAGTCTATTACTGCTTCGCAAGATGGGTGCCACGCTCTTCAATTCTGATTGCCTTTTTCATATCTCTTCATTTGGAAGTGATTACAGCTCCTTCTCTCCTGGACGAAAATCATACACGCGCACTTGAAGTAAGTGTTGCAATGCTTTCAAGACTTGCAAATTACTGCCCACTATTTTGATCTTTGTAGTCAAATCATCAAATAAATCACAATCAACTCTATCGATTCTTATGCTGTGTTTATGAATTGAATGTGGCGAAGCATGTCTTTACAATACTGAATCGAATCTGACCATCTCGAATCTGTGTATGTGTACATCATGATAATTCTAACTTTATATTGTTTAGACTTTGACCAGTACTCATTCAGGAATGCATACTTATTCGTAAAATCTTGTATGTCTTGCTGTCTCCCACGATTACTGGAATTTGTACAGCTGCTTCTTCAAGAAAATGCGGATAAACAAAACATATTCTTAGTGTATGTGACAACGATGTTGGCAATGCCTCTTGAAACTCTTCTCTAGAAATTTTGGGATGTAAACTATTTGAAGAAGTTGAAAACTAAAAATATTTTTTTATTGAGGCAAAATATTTTCTGATGCTATCATCTTCGTCTTGTTCTTCTGTGTCTGTTAATGCAGCTGCATTTATGCGTGGACATGAATGTGTGTACATGCCTACAATACGACAAAGTCAGTGTGTTAAGTCTCGCAATTCTTCGCTTTCTTGCCTCTCCTCTACTTCGTCCATTACTTTTCCATTAATTTTCGAGTTGCTGCTCCCATCTTTTTCCTTCTGTAATGCACCCAGCAATTCGTTGTTCCACCGATTTATGTGGTCCTGTGTTTCCTTCAGTTGTAATCAGTCTAGTTTTCCTCGTGATCTTGCAAATTTGTCGGAACTGTTCTATCAGACGGCAAAATGAAGCGGTAGGGAGCTGGTTCTTGAGTGGAAAGGTAGTGGAAAACCAAGTAAAGTATCTTTTAACACCCGTTTAATAAAAACAGTCCAAATCTTTTAAGTTAGAGACATACGCCAATAATGGAATCACAGGAAGCGAAAAAATTTAAACTTAAAAAGAAACGTGCAGTTAAGTAGCAATCAAAGCATAACAAGTCTCGAAAATTAAAAATACAGGTTAGGACTAATGAAAAGCCTTCCATAGTTACAATACGAATAAGTTATAAACCTAAACCAATTAAACCACAGTGTCTCAACAATGGCTATTATATACTTTAACAAATATAGCAACTGCTGCATTGGCTGAAGCCTCAAGAAAAGGTACGTTTCATAAGTCAAACAACGTAAGTTTACGAGCAGAACAAAACCTACAACTGCAAAACCGACTTACGGCCAAATAAGTTAAACGTTAGCCCTGTGACGGTAAAAGGCCAATTCTAATTATTCGTAGCGTCTGCACCAATGGCTTATCCCAGTGAAGTACTAGGTAGCACAGAGAATACCAGGAACAGTTACCAATTAAAAATGAATACTTATACTAAAATGGTAGCCAGAACCTAAACCTAAAATTTTTCTTACATATTACTTGAAGAATACTTCAATGAGAGAAATATGCTTAATTAAAGGCCAGTGGTCTTGCAAACAACTTTTACAGTGGTGAACACGCTTTAAGGTTTGCCTGTGACTTTTCTAAGAAGTAAGACTGCCACTAGAAACTACATAGTAACATTCTCAACAAAATGGTCAAGGAGACAAGAGGCAGAACTTATATAACAGGTCGTCTCTAAGCGACGTTTGTTCACTTCACCATCTAAAGAGAAAGTCATTTTCATACCAACACATCGAAACAGGATTAAAACTACATTCGTTAAAATGCCGGACACTAAATAAAAGGCAATAAAATACAAGGTATCTTCAAGGTAAATGGCAGGCGTCAAATTTCAGAAAAATAATGACAACAAGTTCACAGAGTGAAAGTAGGGAAAACACCTTAAAGACACTAAAAGTCACTCACGGATTTCAGTAAAGTGGTTAGCACAAGACAAACATAATGCCCGTTCGAGAAAATTTGCTAAAACGTTAATTAACGCCAACGAGCGCCTGCAGCTCACAACACCAGACTGTAGTAATGACACAAATACTAAGTAGGCGTAGAGGGAACCAGAATGTCACCACAGAGCACAAAAATAGTGCGTGCCTGTTACTTAACGATCTCAACATTGTCATCAGTACCGGCTGACAACATTTCCCCCTAGTAGGCTTTCATCCTTCAACGGTCTGACGGATGACAATTTCCGATGCGGCATAGTTAATATTCTCCAGGTGAGGCTGTCACTTTCCAGCAAAGTTTGGTTGGAAAGTGGTGAGCTAACGGGCAACATGCTCTTGAGTTTGCAAGAAGTTGTCTTCCGACTTTCCTTTCCAGCCTGTCTGCGAATTCACGTGATAGATGATGAAGGCCGACTTGAAGTTGCGATTCATATGTTCCGCGAAAGATGGATATGGATAGTAGGGGGTGGTGATAACATCAGCAACACAGCTGTTAAAACGGAGTTTCTTGAAATCAAGAAAAACAAAAGCAAGCGCATTATAGCTGACCAGAACTTTGTGGGCACCAAAGACAGAGGAAACATGTCTAAATTGCTTAATGGCTACACTCGTAGTACCTGGTCTTTTCGCAGCAGCCAAACAAAACGGGAGAAGGCGTCCACTACGACCAGCACGTTCAGATTACCTTATATAATACGGGGTATCAGACATCTCTAAACAGAACAATCACAGAACTTGGATAGAAAAATATAGGCACAAAGAACGTATGTGCTAATACATTAAAAATGCTCCGGGAGTGTCAAGAGATGCTATAAATTGGAAGTGCAGTGCTTCTGAAGCAAGATGCCTACATGAAAAATATGAAATAACCGAAAAAGAAATGTTTGTCTGAAGGACTGACTCAACATATAGAAAATGAGAAATGGTGCTTTCAAACGCTGCACAATTTCCACGCTAGACAACACCTAACGCAAAAGAAAAATCCGATGTGCTCAGTTCGCCTGGAAATAGTTACAGTTCTTCCGACAGGTAGGCAAGCGCTAACCAAACCAGCTGCCTCCCTATCTCTGATCAGTAGGACTTGAGATACAACCCCTTTTGGGTCTTCCTGGTACCAAAATAGAAAAGTTACGGTACACTAAAATGTAAATGTCATTGCTTAAGTGAATATTAGTATACCACTCACTTATTTTACATTCCCTTCATGTTCGACAGTGTTACCAAATGCGTCAAGCGTTCCCGCCTCTCGCCAAATGAGGGTGGGTGCAACATTGTCCTAAATGATCCTTTTGATTATACAGGTGTTATGGTGTTGGGAGACGTCCAAATCTTTGAACATGGTGAACTCACTAGTCAGTGATATTGTGAAATTGTTCACCTTCCTCACGTACGTTTAATTCTTGGGAACACAGGATGTATGGCGAATGGACTGGCCCTTACGTTCCCCAGATTGCAGGACGTTGACACACACGAACAATCTTTAAGCGTGGTCAGACCTACTAGTGCAGAGACTGAACACCCTATCACAAGAACTATTTACCAATATTTTGGCAGCATGGGTGCACGTTGGAAGGCAAGCATTGCCGTCCGTGGTGATCACACGCCCTATTAAGGAAGAACTCTGTTCTGTCCTTTATAGTGCCGAGGGGACCGCTATGAATCGCACTGACTTGAGTGGAATTGCTGTCTTTCACACTTGTGTCATTTCTGTTTGTTTCATTATGTACCTTATAGCAGTTCTTTCTATGTGTGATCTGAGTTTCTTCGGCCTGTTATTTGGCAGTGGCACATGCTGTTAAATTTACTTTCAAACGTGAGTTTTGCATAGCAGTGTATAATGACGGACTCTTTTATAAACGGTAATGCTTCCGAACAATAGTAACCAATTGTATTTCTAAATATTTTTTTTGCATCTTAGTATAAGAGTTGCGTAGTTGTTTATAGTTAGTGGCGCTCCGAAGTGGACGACTAGGCTCTCAGCACTATGGGACTCAACATCTGAGGTCATCAGTCCCTTTGAACTTAGAACTACTTAAACCTAACTAACCTGAGGATGTCACACACATCCATGCCCGAGGCAGGATTCGAACCTGCGACCGTAGCGGTCGCTCGGTTCCAGACTGAAGCCCCTAGAACCGTTTGGCCACTGCGCCCGTCGGTGGAAGACTATTGCTGTATTATTAACGTCCACGCTACCTCTGCTGACATATCCGTCTGTGGTGATTCCGCAGTTCGGGCCGACCACAAAACCCAACAACGTCCGATCTGGTATCCTGTGCCCGTTGGACAGCGTTGGTCTTCCTAGTAAGTGCGGATATGAGACAAATCTTTAATCACAACAACTACGTCTTGCAATCTAACCAGAACAAACACCAATTTGTTACTTGAGCCTGGGATAATTCAGTTCTTTCGTGTTGTTCTACCATGTTCACTCGAAGATGAAGACTGTTAGTAATCGCCGATGGCAGTTACTAAATCTTACAATCTAGAGATCGCCATTGGAGATTCCAAAAAAACAGTCTTCAACTTCAAGCAACCATGGTAGAAACACAAGAAAGAACTGAATTATCCGAGACGCCAGCCAACAGATTGGTTTTCTGTTACGTTCGTAGGATTCTGAGTGCCAGACATACCACATAGAGAAGGATCGGAGCTTCTCAAAAAATGTTAGAGGAAAACTAAAATTTTTCATAAAATCGCTGAACCTGAACACTATTGAAACCAGGGCCACTGAAACACCTCACGTATACGCTCGACAGCTTCATCGTCATAGTTCTGGAATTAATAGAAACCAACTTTACAGACGAAAATCACTCCGAGAATTACGGGTTCCATAAAGGAAAATCTGCAGTGCACATCAACGCAGGACCGAAACAACATGGAACAGGTTTTGCGGTTCACAAGCCCATCACTGATCCAGTTACTAACATTACGTCACGTTCATAAAGATTATAGTCACTATCATTAAATTCAGGAAACATAACTACACACTGATCGACGTGCATGCCCCAACAAGTGATTAGAACAGAAAACACCCACAGGTGACGGAACACCTACGCGAACTTCTGGAAGAAATCACGCATAAAATTTCCAGACCGTCAAGTTTCTACTAGGTGACTTGAAGGGACAGTTAGGAAAAGAAAAGGTACACAGGAGAATCAGAGAAACTTGCAGTGTTCATAACAGTACCAATAAAAATGGTGAACGCCCCATAAGCTTCTGCCAAAACATTTATGTCTAAATTATGTTTACACAATTCCATAACTGCACACAAATACTAAATACGTGAAAATCTCCCCATAAAATACTCGGAGAATTCCAGATTAACTATACTGCTCTCTGCAGAAGGAAAATAAATGGAGTCCTCGATGTAAACACCAGACGAGGGTTCTTCGTATCAGATCACAATTTACTCCAAATCAAAGTAAAATTTCAGAGCAACAGAAAAAGGACGAGAGTAAACTAGAGTTTTTTGAATTGTATCTAATTCCTAGAACAGTACAAGAAGAAGTTGAAAAAGTTTACAGGGTGGATACTATAAGCTGGACTGAACTGGCCGAGAAGCTGATACGCAGAGTAATTGTGAAATACCAATCAGATATTTCAGTTCTCTCGTCAGCTGCGAGGAGCCATTGGATCAACGTACAATTTGCAAATCCTACACCAAATCGTGATTCGCTTCCACGTTCGCACGAAGTGGAAAAAATAATCAAATCTTTGAAAGGCAATAAAACACCTGGTGAATATGGATTTATTGTAGACTTGCAGATATTTCACAATAAAAAGATAACACAAAATAATAGCAGAAGTATGGAAAACAGAGGAAATTCGAAAAGAACGGATGAGTAAATTGATATACGCTTTCCACAGGAGATTGAAAATACATTCGAAGGATTACAGACGAGTGCCTTCTGCGGTAATTTATTAGATTCTCTCTAAGGCTTTTCTGAGCCGACTTCAGCCTACCCACAGATTGGCATCAGCTGCTTTTTGGGAAAGGGAGATCTTGTGTTCAACAGATCTGGCCCCAGAAAACTATACTTCACGTCAAACGATACCGGGACAGATGAGTAGTCATGTTTGGGGATTTCAGCCTACGACTTTGTTGGTAGACAACCGCTGTTTAATACACTCCTGGAAATTGAAATAAGAACACCGTGAATTCATTGTCCCAGGAAAGGGAAACTTTATTGACACATTCCTGGGGTCAGATACATCACATGATCACACTGACAGAACCACAGGCACATAGACACAGGCAACAGAGCATGCACAATGTCGGCACTAGTACAGTGTATATCCACCTTTCGCAGCAATGCAGGCTGCTATTCTCCCATGGACACGATCGTAGAGATGCTGGATGTAGTCCTGTGGAACGGCTTGCCATGCCATTTCCACCTGGCGCCTCAGTTGGACCAGCGTTCGTGCTGGACGTGCAGACCGCGTGAGACGACGCTTCATCCAGTCCCAAACATGCTCAATGGGGGACAGATCCGGAGATCTTGCTGGCCAGGGTAGTTGACTTACACCTTCTAGAGCACGTTGGGTGGCACGGGATACATGCGGACGTGCATTGTCCTGTTGGAACAGCAAGTTCCCTTGCCGGTCTAGGAATGGTAGAGCGATGGGTTCGATGACGGTTTGGATGTACCGTGCACTATTCAGTGTCCCCTCGACGATCACCTGAGGTGTACGGCCAGTGTAGGAGATCGCTCCCCACACCATGGTGCCGGGTGTTGGCCCTGTGTGCCTCGGTCGTATGCAGTCCTGATTGTGGCGCTCACCTGCACGGCGCCAAACACGCATACGACCATCATTGGCACCAAGGCAGAAGCGACTCTCATCGCTGAAGACGACAGGTCTCCATTCGTCCCTCCATTCACGCCTGTCGCGACACCACTGGAGGCGGGCTGCACGATGTTGGGGCGTGAGCGGAAGACGGCCTAACGGTGTGCGGGACCGTAGCCCAGCTTCATGGAGACGGTTGCGAATGGTCCTCGCCGATACCCCAGGAGCAACAGTGTCCCTAATTTGCTGGGAGGTGGCGGTGCGGTCCCCTACGGCACTGCGTAGGATCCTACGGTCTTGGCGTGCATCCGTGCGTCGCTGCGGTCCGGTCCCAGGTCGACGGGCACGTGCACCTTCCGCCGACCACTGGCGACAACATCGATGTACTGTGGAGACCTCACGCCCCACGTGTTGAGCAATTCGGCGGTACGTCCACCCGGCCTCGCGCATGCCCACTATACGCCCTCGCTCAAAGTCCGTCAACTGCACATACGGTTCACGTCTACGCTGTCGCGGCATGCTACCAGTGTTAAAGACTGCGATGGAGCTCCGTATGCCACGGCAAACTGGCTGACACTGACGGCGGCGGTGCACAAATGCTGCGCAGCTAGCGCCATTCGACGGCCAACACCGCGGTTCCTGGTGTGTCCGCCGTGCCGTGCGTGTGATCATTGCTTGTACAGCCCTCTCGCAGTGTCCGGAGCAAGTATGGTGGGTCTGACACACCGGTGTCAATGTGTTCTTTTTTCCATTTCCAGGAGTGTAGCTTCGAAGAATAATGATAGAAAGACAAGAGCCGTCATCCAGAAAACGTTATCAAGAACAACAAAAAATCGAAATTCATGGTGGAAATCTCAAATTCATTCGAAATTGACACAGGAGTCTGACGAGGATACGACTTATCGCCATTGTTGTTCACGTTGTTGTTGTGGTTTGCAGTCCTGAGACTGGTTTGATGCAGCTCTCCATGCTACCCTATCCTGTGCAAGTTTCTTCATCTCCTAGTACCTACTGCAACCAACATCCTTCTGAATCTGCTTAGTCTATTCATCTCTTGGTCTCCCTCAACGGTTTTTACCCTGCACGCTGCCCTCCAATGCTAAATTTGTGATCCCTTGATGCCTCAGAACATGTTCTACCAACCAGTCCCATCTTCTCGTCAAGTTGTGCCACAAACTCCTCTTCTCCCCAATTCTATTCAATACCTCCTCATTAGTTGTATGATCTACCCATCTAATCTTCAGCATTCTTCTGCAGCACCACATTTCGAAAGCTTCTATTCTCTTCCTGTCCAAACTATTTATTGTCCATGTTTCACTTCCATACATGGCTACACTCCATACAAATACTTTCAGAAACGACTTCCTGGCACTTAAATCAATACTCGATGTTAACAAATTTCTCTTCATCAGAACGCTTTCCTTGCCATTCCCAGTCTACATTTTATATCTTCTCTACTTCGACCATCACCAGTTATTTTGGTCCCCAAATAGCAAAACTCCTTTACCACTTTAAGTGTCTCATTTCCTAAACTAATTCCCTCAGCATCACCCGACTTAATTAGACTACATTCCATTATTCTCGTTTTGCTTTTGTTAATGTTCATCTTGTATCCCCCTTTCAAGACACTGTCTATTCCATTCAACTGCTCTTCCAAGTCCTTTGCTGTCTCTGACAGAATTACAATGTCATCGGCGAACCTCAAAGATTTATTTCTTCTCCATGGATTTTAATACCTACTCCAAATTTTTCTTTTGTTTCCTTTACTGCTTGCTCAATATACAGATTGAATAACATTGGGGAGAGGCTACAACCCTGTGTCACTCCCTTCCCAACCACTGCTTCCCTTTCATGCTCCTCCTCTCTTATAACTGCCATCTGGTTTCTGTACAAATTGTAAATAGTCTTTCGCTCCCTGTATTTTACCCCTGCCACCTTTAGAATTTGAAAGAGGGTATTCCAGTCAACATTGTCAAAAGCTTTCTCTAAGTCTACAAATGCGAGAAACGTAGGTTTGCCTTTCCTTAGTCTTTCTTCTAAGATAAGCCGTAACGTCGGTATTGCCGCATGTGTTACAATATTTGTACGGATGATCTTCCACGAGGTCGGCTTCTACCGGTTTTTCCATACATCTGTAAAGAATTCGCGTTAGTATATTGCAGCTGAGGCTTATGAAACTGATTGTTCGGTAATTTTCACATTTGTCTACACCTGCTTTCTTTGGGATTGGAATTATTATATTCTTCTTGAAGTCTGAGGGTACTTCGCCTGTCTCATACATCTTGCTCACCAGATGGTAGAGATTCGTGAGGACTGGCTCTCCCAAGGCTGTCAGTATTTGTAATGGAATGTTGTGTAGTCCTGGGACCTTGATTCGGCTCAGGTCTTTCAGTGCTCTGTCAAACTCTTCACGCAGTATAGTATCTCCCATTTCATCTTCATCTACATTCTCTTCCATTTCTAAAATATTGTCCTCAACTACATCGCCCTTGTATAGACCCTCTATACACTCCTTCCACCTTTCTGCTTTCCCTTCTTTGGTTAGGACTGGGTTTCCATCTGAACTTCTGATATTCATACAAGTGGTTCTCTTTTCCCCAAAGGTATCTTTAATTTTGCTGTGGGCAGTATCTATCTTACCCCTAGTGAGATAAGACTCTACATCCTTACATCTGTCCTCTAGCCAGGTCTGCTTAGCCATTTTGCACTTCCTGTCGATCTCATTTTTGAGACGTTTGTATTCCCTTTTGCCTGCTTCACTTACTGCATTTTTGTATTTTCTCCTTGCATGAATTAAATTCAGTATCTCTTCTGTTACCCAAGGATTTCTACTAGCCCTCGTCTGTTTACCTACTTGATCCTCTGCTGCCTTCACTATTTCATTCCTCAAAGCTACCCATCCTTCTTCTACCGTATTTCTTTCCCCCAATCCTGTCAATTGTTGCCTTATGCTCTCCCTGAAATCTTGCACAACCTCTGGTTTAGTCAGTTTATCCAGGTCCCATTCCTTAAATTCCCACCTTTTTGCAGTTTCTTCAATTTTAATCTGCATTTCATAACCAATAGATTATGGTCAGAGTCCACATCTGCCCCAGGAAATGTCTTACAATTTAAAACCTGGTTCCTAAATCTCTGTCTTACCATTATATAATCTATCTGATACCTTTTAGTATTTCCAGGGTTCTCCCATGTATATAAGCTTCTTTTATGATTCTTGAACCAAGTGTTAGCCATGATTAAGTTATGCTCTGTGCAGAATTCTAGCAGACGGCTTCCTCTTTCATTTCTTACCGCCAATCCATATTCACCTACTATGTTTACTATGTTGTTCACATCAGACCGAAAAAATTAATCAGAGAATGGGTAAAGCAAGGATTCATAGTGGAATAGAGGAAGGAAAAATAGTCACTGTAAAATGCTTGGTCTTTGCTGATAACCTGCTGTATTGACTACCAACAAAATTGAAGCCATGCTAGTAACTGATAAACTACATGATATCTATGAAACCGCATTCCAAATCACCTTTCCTAAATCTCAGTCAATGAAATCCAAATCATCCGCAAACCTTCCACTGAAAACACAATATGGAAAAATCTTCAAGTACTAAGGAGAACCATCCAACACCACTGGATTGTGAGAATCTTAGTGAAGCCTGACATTTCCAGGGAGGAGACAGTAGTCTTAATGTTGTTCACTAAATAAAATATTTTAAAATCTAAATCCTTTAAGCCCTAGGATGCAACTTTCTTATCAGAATTAAAGTGAGATACTCAGTTTTTGCTGCTATTTGCAACCATCTTCAGACCGATCAAAATGTAAGAAAAGCGGTGAATATGCTTTTAATGCACCATTAGCTGTAGTCGTACAATGACATTCATTTGTCAATACCAAAACAGTAACAGTACGTAGTTTAAAAACATCGCCTTAGTACGAGGCGCATTCTAGTTCTAAGGCCTCTGATTTTTTTTCTTCGGACTGGAAAGAGATAGAAACATGCGCATTGTTTTAAAATGAGGCTGCGTTCATTGTCAATACATCCCAGAGATGGCAGCATCGTACGGCAGATGGAATTATACCGTCAGCGGGAGAATGAGAACTGTTTTAATTACTTAAAATGGCGACGTTTTCCTTACTTGAACAGCGTGCAATCATTCGTTTTCTGAATTTGCGTGGTGTGAAACCAATTGAAATTCATCGACAGTTGAAGGAGACATGTGGTGATGGAGTTACGGATGTGTCGAAAGTGCGTTCGTGGGTGCGACAGTTTAATGAAGGCAGAACATCATGTGACAACAAACCGAAACAACCTTGGGCTCGCACAACCTGGTCTGACGACATGATCGAGAAAGTGGAGAGAATTGTTTTGGAGGATCGCCGAATGGCTGTTGAACAGATCGCCTCCAGAGTTGGCACTTCTGTGGGTTCTGTGCACACAATCCTGCATGACGACCTGAAAATGGGAAAAGTGTCATCCAGGTGGGTGCCACGAATGCTGACGGACGACCACATGGCTGCCCGTGTGGCATGTTGCCAAGCAACGTTGACGTGCAGCAACAGCATGAATGGGACTTTCTTTTCGTCGGTTGTGACAATGGATGAGACGTGCATGCCATTTTTCAATCCAGAAACAAAGCGCCAGTCAGCTCAATGGAAGCACACAGATTCACCGCCACCAAAAAAATTTCGGGTAACCACCAGTGCTGAAAAAATGATGGTGTCCATGTTCTGGGACAGCGAGGGCGTAATCCTTACCCATTACGTTCCAAAGGGCACTACGGTAACAGGTGCATCCTACGAAAATGTTTTGAACAACAAATTCCTTCCTGCACTGCAACAAAAACGTCCGGGAAGGGCTGCGCGTGTGCTGTTTCCCCAAGACAACGCATCCGCACATCGAGCTAACGTTACGCAACAGTTTCTTCGTGATAACAACTTTGAAGTGATTCCTCATGCTCCCTACTCTCCTGACCTGGCTCCTAGTGACTTTTGCCGTTTTCCAACAGTGAAAGACACTCTCCGTGGCCGCAAATTCACCAGCCGTGCTGCTATTGCCTCAATGATTTTCCAGTGGTCAAAACAGACTCCTAAAGAAGCCTTCGCCGCTGCCATGGAATCATGTCGTCAGCGTTGTGAAAAATGTGTACGTCTGCAGGGTCATTACGTCGAGAAGTAACGCAGTTTCATCGATATCGGGTGAGTAGTTAATTAGAAAAAAAATCGGAGGCCTTAGAACTTGAATGCACCTCGTACACCACTGGCCATTAATCTTCCTTCGACACGAAGATGCGGTGCTACAGATGCGAAATTTAACGGACAGGATATGCAAATGATTAGGTTCTCAGAGCGTTCACTCAAGGTTGGCGCCGGTGGCGACACATACATCGTGCTGACATGAGGAAAGTTTCCCACCGACTTCTCAAACACAAACAGCAGTTGACCGGCGTTGCCTGGTGAAACGTTGTTGTGATGCCTCGTGTAAGGATTAGAAATGCGTACTATCACGTTTCCAACTTTGATAATGGTCTTATTTTAGCCTATCGCGATTGCTGATTATCGTATCGAGACACTGCTGCTCGCGTTTGTCGAGATCCAATGACTGTTACCAGAATATGGACTCGGTGGGTTCAGGAGGTTAATGCGGAACGCCGTGCTGGATCCCAACGGCCTCGTATCACTAGCAGTCTAGATGACCGGCATTTTATCTGCATCGCACGGCTGTAACGGATCGTGCAGCCACGTCTCGATCACTGAGTCAACAGATGGGGACGTTTGCAAGACAACACCCATCTGAAAGAAGAGTTCGACGACGTTTTCAGCAGCACGGGCTATCAGCTCGGAGACCATGGCTGCGGTTACCCTTGGCGCTGCATCTCAGACAGGAGTGCTTGCGATGGTGTACTCAACGACGAACCTGAGTGCACGAATGGCAACACGTCATTTTTCGGATGAATACAGGTTCTGTTTAAAGCATCATGATGGTCGCATCCGTGTTTGGCGACATCGCGGTGAATGCACATTGGAAGCGTGTATTCGTCATCACCATGCTGGCGTATCGCCCGGTGTGATGGTATGGGGTGCCATTGGTTACACTTGCATTGACGGCACTATTAACAGCGGACGATACATTTCAGATGTGTTACGACCCGTGATTCTACCCTTCATTCGATCCCTGCGAAACTCTACATTTCAGCAGGATAATGCACGACCGCATGTTGCAGGTCCTTTACGGGCCTTTCTGGATACAGAAAATGTTCGACTGCTGCCCTGGCCAGCACATTCTCCTGATCTCTCACCAACTGAAATCGTCTGGTCAATGGTGGCGGAGCAACTGGCTCGTCACAATACGCCAGTCACTACTCTTATGAACTGTGGTATCGTGTTGAAGCTGCATGGGCAGCCTCACCTGTACACGCCGTCCAAGCTCTGTTTGACAATGCCCAGGCGTATCAAGGCCGTTATTACGGCCAGAGGTGGTTCTTCTGGGTACTGATTTCTCAGGATCTATGCACCCAAACTGCGTGAAAATTTGATCACATGTCAGTTCTAGTATAAGATATTTGTCCAATGAATACCCGTTTATCATACGCATTGCTTCTTGGTGTAGCAATTGTAATGGCCAGTAGTATATTTAAAAATGCATGTCATTGCGTGACTGTATCTAATGATGCTTTGGAATGCATATACACCACTTTGTTACGTTTTGAACAATTTGACGATGGTTGCAGATGGTAACCGAAACTAATTATCATACTTGAACTGTAATAGGAACTTCGGGGTCTAGACATTAAATTTTTTTTAAAAAGTTCATTTCGTAAAACAAAGAATTTTCAAATCGAAAAAGGCGTACTAACTACGAAATTACAGTAACATATGAGCAATACAGTATCTCGTAATGGAAAACTACGATACTACAACACGTTTATTTTATGGAAGCCTCTTATGCGAAAGAAACCACAGTAAGTAGAGGGATGACACAGAGAAAAAGAGAAGGAGGGATACTTAGAAAAACATACAAGAACTCAGAATTTCGTAAGAAGGACTTTAGGAGAGAAAACAACACAGATGTAAAATCAAAGACAATTAGCTTTAACAAGTCTCAACGAAAGAAACAACAGGAAACAAATGGGACTGACGAAAGGACGGAAACAAACATAGTGAATTAATCTATAGGTTGTGGGAGGAAAAGAAAAGAAGAGAAGGAAGTGAAGCTTTTAATGCTCAGGTTCACATCCTCCCAAAAAGGGTGAAACGTCCCCTTAGAAAAATTAATGAATTACTTACATTATTTTATTTTCGAACAGCTGAGCAGAACTGAACGTACTCAGACATTTCGCTCTTTACCTATTCTGATCAACACTAAACTGACAGCCTATATTTTTAGCGCAACGCAATCTGACTTTCAATAATCTCTACAAGAGAATGGCCCTGACTAACATTAACCTATACGTTTCACCAATCACTTACCTCACAAAAATCTTCGTTACTCGAACTACTGCAATACAGCGAGCGCCAATACTGCCAGCTAAATAAAAGATTCTAACTACTGAAGGCACTAACTACTGATAGGCATAGTTAGCAAATGAAAGATTTTGATAGAGAACAAACAATGTGTTTACCTTAATAGTGTTCAAAAGTCATAATATATATATCAGTTCATGACATCCACTCTTACAAATTTACTGTCTCTGTCCAGATCATCCGCTCTCAAAACTCCGCCATCTCACTCCCCACATCCACCACTGCTGGCGGCTCACCTCCAACTGCCCAACGCTATGCGCTGTTAACAGCCAACTGCCCAGCACTACAATGGCGAATTCCAACAATGCATACCAGCCACTGCACACAGCACAGTCAGTGATTTTCATATTGAGCGCTACATGGCGATACCAACATAAAAACCTAAACAGCCTACTTACAAGGGCATAATGGAGAACAACAATTGCAATCTCAGCAGTGATTTGTAGTGGCTAAAGAAAACCTTATATGCTGCTTAAAGGGGAGTGTAATCTATTTAGGTTCAAAAAAGCGATTTTTCAAAATTATTATTTTCTTGATCCACACAATTTAATCTATGTTGTGTGGGAATTTTATCGTACTAGCAAGTTTAGAAAGGCTTGTAAGTTGTTAACCTTAGTAACTCTGCCCTGGCGGCCACTCCCACCTTTTCCTACATTTGGGAAAATGCTTGCTTCAGCGGAATTTTTGTCAGTGTGAAGGCTATTTTTTTTCTATATCTTTGACTAACATCTATATCTGTGGCTGAATCCTATATCTTTGCCTGAGAACTTTCTTGCATGTGGTTTACCTACATTTTGTAAATAGTAACACATATTAGTAGGTGGAAGGTTGAATTCACAATCCTGTACTTGGAAGTAAAGATTTATGCATAATGAGAGGTGGAAAAACTGCGTTTAGGAAGCGGAGGTTTCATGGAAATCGGTTTACCAACTATAAAGAGGAAGCAGCTGGAAATGAAGAACATACGCTCTCAGGTTCAGCATCGAAACTTGGAACAGGAAAATTTTACAGGTGCGTGGATGATGTTGGTATGGACTCCACTGGATTCAGACTTACTGATTTAAAGTTTCTATGCCAGGCTATAAAGTTTCCATGTTCGTGTGTTACCTGTAAAAATACGGAATGCATGATTGTTATTGGGGAAAGAAGAGTGGGATTAGCTTGTGATTTTAAATTAATTAGTAATTCCTGTGGTTATGAATTTTCATTTTCCTCCTCCAAAAAAGCTGGCACTGGTAGCTATGAAATCAATTTTAGGTTGGCATAAACTCTGAGATGCCTTGGACAGGGCAGGGAAGTAGGTAATTTATTGTGTAGTTTTCTGAACATGCCTCCAACTTGCGCATAGTTTGGAAATATAAGTAAAGAAATGTCTGATGCTGTATGCGATACTGCCGAAGTTTCTGTGAAGTAAGCAGTGGAGGAACTGGTGGAAATAAACCAAAAAGAAATACGTCCTGGGGTAGATATTCATGACAGTGAATCTCCTACAAATGTTACTGACCTGTGTGTGTCTGTAGTTGGGACCTGGATGAAAAGGGGTCACACATCTAAGTATGGAGTTGCGTCTGTTATTGGTATTGACTCAGGTAAAATTTTAGATGTAGAAATTATGTCCAAATACTGCCACCAGTGCCGGTCGGTGTGGCCGAGCGTTCTAGGCGCTACAGTCTGGAACCGCAAGACTGCTACGGTCGCAGGTTCGAATCCTGCCTGGGTCATGGATGTGTGTGGTGTCCTTAGGTTAGTTAGGTTTAAGTAGTTCTACGTTCTAGGGGACTGATGACCTCAGAAGTTAAGTCCCACAGTGCTCAGAGCCATTTTTTACTGCCACCAGTGTGCAACAAGGAAAATGTCCAACAATGAAGAGAGTGGGAAACCGTGGCAAGAAAAGCATGCAGTACCATGCTCTAAAAAGTATAATGGCTCAAGTGGCGGCATGGAACCTGCTGCAGTTGTGAGGATCTTCTGCAGATCTGAGGATCAGTATCGTGTTAGATATACTAAATACTTTGGTGATAGGCACTCCTCTTTGTTCAAAGCTGTAACAGATAATAATCCGTACAATACAACAACAGGAAAGTTGGAATGTGTTTGCCGCATCCAAATGAGACTTTGTGGTTGGCTTCGTCGCTTACTGAAGGAGAAGAAGGATGAAGTACTTCACAGATGGAAAACCACTAGGAGGAAAAGGTAGGCTTACTCTGAAAGAAATTGATTCTCTTTAGTTATTTTATGGGTGAGGTATGAGGAAAAACACACATAATTTAGAAGCAACGAGGCGTACTGCGTGGGCAATTTTTTTCCACATACTATCCACTGACTAAACACCAATGCACAATCTGTGTCCGAAAGACAATTGGTGTAAGTTCAACAAGAGGAATGAGACCTATTCACACAAACACTCACTACCAGAACCTATTATGAATGCCATGAAGCCCACATTCAGCTTTCCTGCTAACCCTCATTTACTGAGGAGGTATCTTCAGGGAAAGACACATAATGCAAACGAAAGCCTGAAGTATATGTACTATTGCTACGAAATTTTCAGGAACTGTTCGAGAGATGTAGCAGTCTCCCTGGAACTACAACATACGAGATCCTACAATTACATTCTGATTTTTAGATGACTGTAAGTATAAAAAAATAGTTGATTTCCGACGTGCAAAATTAAAAGCACTGTTAATGATGCAATTAGTACTATAAATTAATAACTGTAGTTCAGTTATCTTCCAACCTTCTCAGGAAACCAATAAAATTTTCAGGTTAATTGCATGATTACAATTTCAGTTCTAGCTCTTTATAAAAAAGACAATAAAAATTATAAATAAAAATTTTTGTCAAACTATTAATCCTTCATATTTTTTTACATATTTCAGTTAAAAAAGCTTCTCTGCTTTACATATGCAAAATTTTAAATTTGTACATCAATAAATATGGCTGTAATAATTTTTGATATAAATGTTTATATTTTCCGTTACACCACCCTTAAATTGTAGTAGGAAAATTCCGTTCTAGGCTTCAATATATTCTAAAATAATATTCATTTCATAAAACAAAAAGAATTTTCAAATTGCAAAAAGCGTACAAATTCACATGGAATCACTTCATCTAAGGAGCAATATCTCGTAATGGAAAACTACGATACTTCAACACCTTTGTTTTATACAAGCCTTTTATGCGGAAGAAACCACAGTAATTAGAGGGATGACCGATAGTAGAAAGAGCGAGAGATTCTCAGAAAAACCTATGGTGCTCTTCTCCATAACTGAACTAGGCTCAAACGAGCTACAAAGCAACCCTACGAACTCACAGAAAACATTACAGATAAAAACAGAACAGACGTCTACATTTCTACAGAAATGTATGTCAGCTAGTTTAAAACAGACAGAAAATTTTTAACATTAATTATACTAGCAAATTTAATGTCAACTGGATGAAAGAAACACAAGAAGACATTTAAGAATCGAGAATTTCGTAAGAAGAAATTTAGGACAGAAATCAATACAGAAGTAAAACCAAAGGCAATGAACTTCAGCAAGTCTCAACGAAAAAAAGAAGTGGGAGAAATGGGACAGCGGAAAGGTTGAAAAAACATAGTGAATTAAAATATCGGATCTGGAAAGAAAAGAAAAGAAAATAAGGAAGTGAAACTTTTCATGATTCAAGTTCACATACTCCACAAACGGTTGTAACCGAGAATAATAATTAAAATGTCAAATGTGATGCATAGTGCCTAAGGGAAATCTCATTTCCTATTGGGCATTTAAATAGCTTTAAGTGCGAAAAAAAACAGCCTTGTTAACAGTTGAATAATATCATTTGCACTTCACCACACCCTATCTTCGGCTATGAAGCTTCTGCTTTAGCCGTATTTTCCTTATACGTTGAACGATCCCACAGCTACATGGCGCCAACCAGGGCAACGCGCCATCCCTCCTGATTCATCACTCCCGTGTACCGGGGAGAATGTAATGGCGGCCACCCGTTTGGAGGCAATGGGGAATAATGTACTGCGAAATTTTTGAATGGAACGGTTTTCATTTCTTTCTTAGATTTTACTTGTTGTAAGACTGCTTCCGCAGCTCGCTCTCGGTAGAGACTCCAACTACTGGGCTGAGCATAGATCCGACGGCGGGATACTGCTGGCGCGACACGTCATCGTGCATATCCTGCAGTAAGCCACCAGCAGGAAACGTGGAGAGATGTCATGTCAGGCGTCGAAGGTTGCGAGCACAGCGTGGATTCCTGAAATGGCTCTGTCTCTGCCTGCCGCCTACAACTAGACAACATGCATTCCTCCATAACTTCGTTATAACGGCTTATCCATGCCAGTGATAGCCTGACCAACTATCCTAGGCATGCCCTGTGTATTCCGTACCATGAACGAAAACTTCTCTACGTAGTAAATCCCCCTGTTCTTATTTAAATATACCTAATAGGATGGCCATTCCTAAATAATGATCAGTCCTGTCGTGAACATCCAGTTTCCATTTTGCTACAGCTTTTATGCATGACACCGAAGATGTTGACATCCAGTCGTGTGTGCGTCAAGGTTACAGTCAGGCCATATTTTAAGTACTAAAGTACATTATTTTTAATTTGATAATTTCAGTAAGATTTTGTATTAATGTATAAGCATTCAGACTACAGTGATACCACATGTGCAGCACAGATATCTTTTATTTGTTGGAATTTAAATAATTTCCTACATTTGGTTATTATACAGTTTTTGAATGACTTGTACACTAATTTAAAACTAAAATAGACCATTAAGTGGTCATATGTTGGACATAATGAAGTCTTATTTGAGGAAATATGTTTAATTCAGCAACGTGCTAAATCATCTACCTGAACGTAACTGACCCACTTGCATGGGTACACACGTTTCGATTCACAACAAAATAAATAAATAAAAATAAAAAATTAAAAAATAAATATAACAAATTTTACTGGCCCATTCAGACCCTTACGTACAAAATATTGTGAAGGCAATAGTGATTCAGTTTTAAGTTTCATTAAGAAATGTTGTTGTTCCCTTCTATTTATATTCCGTATCTGATTCGTAATTGGTCTGAGGAAACATGTTTTTCCATTCACCAAATGTTTTTAACGTTTTCTTGGTTTCCTAGCCCATATGATTATCGATATCGATGTCTCGTTGCCGGCCGGTGTGGCCAAGCGGTTAAAGGCGCTACAGTCTGGAACCGCGTGACCATTGCGGTCGCAGGTTCGAATCCTGCCTCGGGCATGGATGTGTGTGATGTCCTTAGGTTAGTTAGGTTTAAATAGTTCTAAGTTCTATGGGACTGATGACCTTAGAAGTTAAGTCCCATAGTGCTCAGAGCCATTTTTGATGTCTCGTTGCTTCTTTGTTGTTCACTAAGGTGTTACTTGTATGAGTACTTACAACTTGTGGCTTTTCAGTAATCATTCGTTAATACAAAATCTTTTGTACTTCTTTGTATGAGGTCAGTAGGGAAAAACTGTCTAGGTGGCACAGACAACACAAGCTTTATTGACGCGTTTCGTCTTTTTGAGTCATCTCCAGAATTCGTTTTGGAGCTGCGGGTAGCGCATTAGTCATAAAAAGTCAAAATTTTGGTGTGCACCGTCGGCGACGCCTTGCAGCTATCATAGATAGCGCAACAGCTCAAATATAGACACAAACGTTGATATACACATTGCAGCGGCCTTGAAGGCATGACCACATGTTTCCAGTCTCACACAGCGTTCACACGTGCGGTTATGTACTCATGTTCGCTACAATTTCTACACCAAAATTTGTGTCAAACTCTGACGAGTGGCACTACCTATGCATAGCTGCATGGCTTCGCTGATTTTCCCGCAAAAAGTTTGACTTTTTATGCACCGTGGCCTGAGAGTGGATGAATTTATCTTTATATGTCATTCCCTGAGCAAATTAAATGCAGATGTACCTTAGGGACGAAATTTGGTTTGAAGTACGAAGACCTAGGTACTCTTACATTATGTCCAGGAAGTGATGAACGTTACCATTATGTCAATAACAATTATTTCATAACATCGATCTTTCTAAATGGGAAGACTGTTCGCAGTAGTGTAGCGTAATCGTTACCAGTTACAGAAGGTAAGATTATGTCGAGAACTTGGGATCAGCAGTGGCAGTGAGATGTTTCATGTAATTTGTTTTGAAAGCATGTTTCTTCAGCCTTCCTGTTAATGCTTATTATGGATTATAAGTAAGAGTTTAGCATGCTAACTGAAGTGTAATACAACAAACTTCAGTGGATCACTTGTTAACTTCTGTGAGATAGAATGTATGCACTGTTAAGTAGTAACTAATAGCAAATGCTCTGTTACCGATGCGCTAATTACGTTTGCCAGTGCTAAAGCTTTTCCTGTTCGCCTTGCAAAATTGTCATATGGATCAAAACACATGGAGGAGAGAGAGCATTTTCATCAGGGCAATAGCCTGTCGGGATTCTCAGGCCTACTCAGTTCATTTTGACAGGCAAATGCATCTGACATGGGTTATTTTTCAGCAATTGCTGCTCTTATTTTACAGTTTTTTCCCTAAGACTAATAATCGGACCTCCTCCTTGTGATTTAAATTGAACCAAGAAATTTGAATTTATTCGACAGTTGAAAGAGCTGTAGATCATCTCACTCAACATTTGAAAAGCAGCGCGTCACAAATGACACGGCAAATGCATTTTGCCTTCGCCGGAGACAGAATCGACGCTGCGCAAGATCTTCTGCATCCACCAGAAACATCGCTGTTTGGTGTTAAAGAGTTTCCACGTCACGCGCATGGAGGATATAAAACACTTATAAGCGTACAGATACAGGAACCATCAACGCGAGGCGTGCTGTTTCTAGGTCCTTGTTTAAGCCCTCGCAGAAAAACCTACGCGGTTAGAAAGCGGCACACATACATTCAGACTGAACAGTTTTATTCCTTTCACGGCGCGGAACATTTTCCGCGGAGAAATAGGAAGAGTGGTCCGTTGTGGGTCACGAGCAGGCAAAGAACCGCTCTCTCAGAGAGGAGAACGAGTCGGAAAGGATAAAGAGAAAAAAGAAGGGGAAAAAATAGAAATACGCAGCTTAAGTTATATAAGGTCGCGGCAGTATCAAAGGAAAACACACGAAGGGAAGGAACAAAGGCATGATTTGCCGAAAGAGTAGGGAACTCTCACTTCAACCACCTAATCCAGCGTACAGCAATATGAGCATTTATGTACGGCTCAGGAATCTACGAAGTACGGACGTCTTGAGAGACGCTGAAGATAGAGGAAGGACGTTTTTATGTTAGCGCACATATTAAATTCTTCCATTACGTAATATAATACTTTCAAAGCTGGGTTATGCGTGAGAGAGAGACAACAGGATAGAGAAAGAATTCAACCAAGTTTAAGAATTAAAGGACGAGAAAAATATATATAAATATAAATATTTATGAAATATACATATACATATATATTCTTCCCGTTAAGACAGCTATTTCCTTCTGGTTCTTAGATTCCAAATTAACCACAGTAAGTATTTCTAGTAAGTCCAAAGGTTTTGACGTGTCAGTACACATTAAAAGTAAATTTGCTTACGTATCTATGTATGTACATATTTTCACATGTTCTCCTAAATCAATGGACAGATTTCAACCAAACTTGGTACACATATCACTGACTGCCTGGAAAGAATTGTTATGAGGTAAGAACCAGCTACCTGTGAAAGGGGTGGTGGTACGAATGAGAAAGCAGGCTATTACACGACTCGCGAATACCCGTAATTAATTCGTCCATATCATTTCAAAATTTAACGAACCTTTTCCTCGCTTACACCCCTACAAAATGATGAAAGGAAACAAGTTAATTGCTTACTAAGATTTCGCTTTTGATGCAGTAAATCTGCTGCATGAAGCATAACGTTTAAATTTAACACTTCTTTATTGCTAATTGTATTTGCGGCTCGTTCTGCAGACAGTATTCGCATCTACCACTTAATTTACCAGCAAAACTGTATCATTGTATGACATTAACTTCAGGATATATGACGTCCAATATTGAGATACGTCAGTAACTTCCGCATCATGCGTCAAGTTTGAATTTATTACCTCTTTCATACTAAAACTATTCGCAACACATTTCACATGCACTATTCACATTCACCGCCGAATCTACCCACAAAAAAATCATTCTAAGACACATCGTTCAGGAGATATGAGGTCATAAATACTGAGATGCGTAAACAACTGCTGCATCATGCGCGATGTTTCAACTTCATGTTCCATGGTTACTAACTCTACTCACAACACATTCGGCAGGTATACAGTGAATATACCAGCACAGTTGTATCATTGTACGATGAGTAGTTCATGAGATACGACTTCATAAGTATTGCGCTTCGTGAAAATAAAACTGCAGGGTGAAATTCGCTAGAGATACAGACGAAATATGAGTACAAACACGTACGAAATACTTTATAAATACTTTACGTATGTGTGAATTACACTACTGGCCATTGAAATTGCTACACCAAGAAGAATTTGGGTGCATAGATCCTGAGAAATCAGTATCCAAAACAACCACCTCTGGCCGTAATAACGGCCTTGATACTCCAGGACATTGAGTCAAACAGAGCTTGGATGGAGTGTACATGTACAGCTGCCCATGCACCTTCAACACTATACCACAGTTCATCAAGAGTAGTGACTGGCGTATTGTGACAAGCCAGTTGCTCGGCGGTCGTGTATTATCCTGCTGAAATGTAGGATTTCGCAGGGATTGAATGAAGGGTAGACCCACGGGTCATAACTCATCTGAGATGTAACGTCCACTGCTCAAAGTGTCCTCAATGCGAACAAGACGTGACCGACACGTGTAACCAATGGCACTCCATACCATCACGCCGGGTGATACGCCGGTATGGCGATGACGAATACACGCTTCCAATGTGCGTTCACCGCAATGTCGCCAAACTCGGATGCAACCATCCTGATGCTATAAACAGAACCTGGATTCATCCGAAAACATGACGTTTTGCCATTCGTGCACCCAGGTTCGTCGTTGAGTACACCATCGCAGGCGCTCCTCTCTGTGATGCACCGTCAAGGGTAACCGCTGCTATGGTCTCTGAGCTGATAGTCCATGCTGCTGCAAACGTCGTCAGACTGTTGGTGCAGATGGTTGTTGTCTTGCAAAGGTTCCCACCTGTTGACTCAGGGATTGAGACGTGAATGCACGACCCTTTACAGCCATGCATATATGATGCCTGTCATCTCGACTGCTAGTGATACGAGGCCGTTGGGATCCAGCACGGTGTTCCGTATTACCCTCCTGAACTCACCTTTTCTGTATTGTGCTAACAGTCATTGGATCTCGACCAACCCGAGCAGCATTGTCGCGATGAACCGCAATCGCTATAGACTACAATCTGACCTTTATCACTGCCGGAAACGTTATGATACGCATTTCTCCTCCTTACACGAGGCATCACAACAACGTTTCACCATCTGATGGTAGAGCGCTTGCCCGCGAAAGGCAAAGGTCCCGAGTTCGAGTCTCGGTCGGGCACACAGTTTTAATCTGCCAGGAAGTTTCATATCAGCGCACACTCCGCTGCAGAGTGAAAATCTCATTCTGGAAACATCCCCCAGGCTGTGGCTAAGCCATGTCTCCGCAATATCCTTTCTTTCAGGAGTGCTAGTTCTGCAAGGTTCGCAGGAGAGCTTCTGTAAAGTTTGGAAGGTAGGAGACGAGGTACTGGCAGAACGGAAAGCTGTGAGTACCGGGCGTGAGTCGTGCTTCGGTAGCTCAGATGGTAGAGCGCTTGCCCGCGAAAGGCAAAGGTCCCGAGTTCGAGTCTCGGTCGGGCACACAGTTTTAATCTATTGTGACTTTGTTTCATTTACTTACATTGTTTTCTTCTCAGCGTTCGCATAACTTAAATTTGTTTTATGTATATTGGGTAGCTTTTACATAAAATTCTTCTACTTCATGTATTATTTACCGCAGAGAAATGACAGCAAAAGCACACTACCAGTCGAACTTGAAATTATGCAGGGCCTCTTAATTAACTCAGGTACTGAAACAACTTGTCAGATGGGCCCTATACTTGTTTTGCTTTTCATTTAAGTTACACAGGTTAGGCAAATTGTAAATCGCGTTACCTTAACTCATTTCAAAATACGTATAAAATGTTTACAAAATACACAAAGATAAAATTCCGAAATATTGATTCGTTGATTGTACACAATCATTTTTAACAATGGTCGCATACCTCAAATGACTTTTCGTATGTCACCACAGGAAAATGTATGTCTGCTTTGGAACAACTAGCAATCTTTCTTTGCTTTGCATTCGCCTTATGACCTACTTTACGAATAGTAAACAGAGCTCAAAAACTTAACATCCCTGTATTCTTTTATTAAATCAGTGCAAAAATTCAACCAATACAAATCAGCTAGGCCTTAGGTATCAAAGCTTTGGATTAAGCCTTGTAACCGATAACATTCAATTTCTGTAGAAACTTTCACTGACATCTCATTCCTTATACGGTCATATCAAAATCGCCATCACACACACACACACACACACACACACACACAAACACAAACACACACACACACGTGAAAAGGTGATGGTTGCACGGATATGGACCTCTTTGTTTGGTACATCTACCATGTACATCATACACCATTTCTATATAAATACACGGCATCCTGCTCAACATTATACACCTGTTACCTCTCGGGGTAACTTACTGCTATTTTATATAGAATCCTTAAGTGACCACCGAGTTCCCTCGCTTGGTGTCTCTTATGTATATTCATCTGCGTTCCCTTCATGCTCACCAAAGCTTGTTTTCGTTTAATGCCAAACTATTATCTTCCTGTAGCTGTTAGTGCCCTTATGTAGCCTGCATCTGGGTATTAGCTCGTCACTTAGCTAAACTCCTAAAAAGGTTTGGTTTCTGAAATGTTTCTTGTTAACAGCAGTTGTGAAGTTATTAATCTTTATTTATTCTCATATTAAAGTTACTTAGGTACATTGTGTGAGAAATTACGCAAAAATAAATTATCATCCAGAAATATTACGATATAAGCTTATAGTAGAGAAATAGAGAGAATATAAAATGTAGGCTTTCAATGGCATGGAAAGCGTTTCTGAAGAAGAGAAATTTGTCAACATCGAGTATAGAATTAAGCGTCAGTATTTTTCATCCTACTGCTGCCATTCGTTCATGCTATAAATATTTGAATCATACCAGTGTTACAAAGACTAATCATTTGTTCTGACTGTCTGAAGGGTCTATAAGAAATTCAGCATTAGAATGTGGAACATTTGTTACCTTACCTCCATACTTGCGCTTGATCTTGAGAGTTTCCCTCTTTATACTCTAACCAGCCTTCTCCAGCCTCATAGTATCTATATCGGAATTTCGCAGTGAAACATTACAATTACGATCTTTAAGACGAATCAGAGCATTTTTTCTTACTTTTTTTCTGCACACACTGAAAGACGTCGTGATCTCCTGACCTTAATTGCTTACATATTACGCCCTCACAATCATATTTTGCACATCAAGACGCTTCATACGAAACGGAACTCGACAAGATATAGTCTATGTTTGAAACGTCCCCTTAGAACAATTTTACACGACTGTGCTTAACGTGACACACAATATTATTTAGCGCAACGCAATCTGACTTTCAAAAATCCCTACAAAAGAATGGCCCTGACTAACATTAAACTATACCTTTCACAAATAACTTACCTCACAAAAATCTTCATTACTCGAACTACTGCAATACAGCGAGCGCCACTATTGCCAGCTAAATAAAAGATTCAAACTACGGAAGGCACTAACTACTGATAGGCATAGTTAGCAAATGAAAGATTTTAATGGAGAACAAACAATGTATTTACCTTAATATCATCACAAGTCATAATATATGTAATTTCAAAACTCAGCCATCTCTCTCCTCACATCCACCACTGCTGGCGGCTCACCTCTACCTGCGCAACGCTACGCGCTGTTCATATCCAGCTGCCGCTGCCCAACACTACAATGGCAGACAACAATGCAAACTAGCCACAGGCTGCACACAGCACAGCCAGTGATTTTCATATAGAGCGCCTCATGACATTACCAATATAAAAATCTAAACAGCCTACTTACTTGTTATATGAATTCATGTAAACGATATGCAAATAATAAGTGCGCACCGGAGTTGAAATACTCGAGGCTGGCGTACATACATTCATTCCAGACACGTCACAGGAGCTTTTAGTTCGAGAGAGGCAGACCACACTCTGGGAGGCCAGTCCCTTCACAGGACGAGTCAACCTCGGCCGCCCGTGGAGCAGACAGCGTGTGTCCAAGTGAAAGGGGGAACGCCCCCGTGTTTGGCTTAGAAGAAAATTACGCTGCATTGTGTGGGAGCGTCCAACATACACTTTCTTTACACATAGCACGCAGTTTGAGATTTTCACAGGGAGACAGCAGACGCCAAACGCCAATACTACAGATATCTGGATTGGTCGCCTTAAACAAAACGTCATTCTCCCGGTTTAAAAGAGCAATGCTGATTGGCAGACGATATTTCTGACGCCTTGAGCTGAAGGAGTAATGGAAGAGACCGAAAGATATTCCCCTCCACGTCTGGCGTGTAGAGGCGCCGTTCCGTTGTCGCTCTTGGAGCGACAAACAAGTCTCTCCTCAGTACTTCACTGGCAGAGCACCTCTGTCGACAGCGGATCGAAGTGCGACTCTATATTGAGTCCTTGCGATTAAGCTTTGTTCACTGTGTTGGCCGACACACTTATAGTGCGGTGTGAATGGACAGACTAGACTGAAGACAGTATTTTTAAATTTTAATATGTTGTACTTCTGATGCTAAAAATTCCTTAAAATTATCATTTACAAATGCATATTATTATCTGTGAGCAACTGTCTTGGTTTCCCACAAAATACTATCGTAAAAAGTTACCTACAGTTGTTGTAGTTGTTATTTTAGTATGATGGCCTTTAATATATGAGGTAAATAGTGGTCCCAGTAAAGTTATACAAACCAATAGCCAATTTAATAATTGATCTGGTTGATACACTAGGACTAGTGTACTGTAGAGTGCTTGGACTCTAGTGGCTGATGCCAATATATCTGAAAAAGATCCGGTTAGTAACTTCTATCCCGGAACTGCCGGACGTTATGGCGTGACTTACCTCAAGTTCCGTGTCAGAACGCAGGGGCACAGAACCTCTAGCGCTGACACTATTCATCCGCGTTGTCGTCAAATTCCATTCGGCCGACCACTAAAGACCAAACAGGAAATGAAATGCACAGGGTAAGTTGGTCACGCAATGCGCAGCTACCAGTCCGGCTCGGACTAATCTAATTGGTAGGTGGCTACCTGGCATGCAAACCACTTGCCAACATATCAAAATGATGTAACAAAGAAAAAAAAAGCACTCGAGAGTTGCGTGTAGGATTCAGCACTCTCGACGACCCTGACACACTGAATCACAAGAGATCACCATTTCAAACCGAAACTTGGGAAGTAACATGTCTTTTCACATGAAAACACAACAACCATATTGTAATTAATAACAAGGCCTAATTCCGGGCCAAGGCGAACGGAATAATACATTAGATAATAACCCAAGGTGAGACAATTTGATCCAGTATACTATAAGCCATAAATAAATCAAAAATATGATTATAAATTTAAAATCAAACATTAAAAAAACACTTAAAACGCCAGATTCGATTTTTATTCTGGCTTGCTGCACACGTACAAGAACGCCAAAATTTATGAACTTCTAGTAACTGAATGCATACAACACTCAATCTGTTATATTAAATTTGATAATTCTCCACAAGTGGAGAGACCTTAATCACAGACTAACTTTAGAAAAATAAACAATTTAACAAATAAATTCACATAGTATAACTTATAAATGACAGCACATGACAAACAGAAATTTAATAGCGTGACAAGTCACTTGAAGCCACTGCCCGGCAGAGGCTAATGGACCAGTTACTTTCTTTACCCATCACAACATAAAACTGACTGTCCATTCAAACTGTTGTGATTATGTTGCAAATCCATTGCAGTTGCAAGTATGGAGGCGAGAGCATATGTCACTAGAAACAGAAGTAATCACCATCACCTAAAAGTGTGACCTCGGATCCAAATGTGGCAATCTTCTTGAAACAGCAGTCCTTCAGTGACACAAGGGGACAACCGCACAAGGTACCCTGCTTGACTCAGCCAAAAAAGCTGTTACCTGTTTTCAGCCACGGAGCGATTCTTCCCCTCCGTGCCGTGTACCAACTCTCCTCTTCATCGCGACGGTGCCAAAGCCTTAGCTTCCGCCCCCCTCCCCCTTCCAACCAACCCCCCCCCCCTCCTCGTCGACGCCACTCGTGTACAAACCAAACACTTCGTGAATCAATAATGAGAGAGCTGCAGTGGCTCACATAATTTCCAGTGCTTCAATAATCAATAGATTCTTCAAAATACAGTATCTTTATACAGCAATCTCTTCTGTGTATCACTTTCCTTAACTGACTATTGGTTACCAACCGTAACAACAGGACTGAAATACTCATTGTATCATAAACGAAATCGTATGTTTCTTGTTGCTAATTTTACATCTTTGTTACAGCTACATACTGAAATTAAATATACAATAGACGTAGTGGCAGGTCCTACAGTTGTACTTTTATTATATTTCTGTAAAAATATTACCTGTGTCATTGATCTACTTTGTAACAGTCTACTTTCCATTAGGAAAAAAGAACCTAATGATCCACATGTGTTAGTATTTTTGTCTGGAATATTTTTACTCTTGAAAGATAGACAGCAATTCTTTCTCAGTAGTTAAGAAACTGAAATTGTGTTTATGAAGACATTCACTAGACAATACAATCGTTAGACTGTCATACTCTTCTGGATTCCATTCTTTTCATGGGACAGTTCACACTATTCCGACACAGCTGTGGCCAGTCAAAGAATGTGATTCATTTTAAGTCGGTGCAAACCCTTAGTTTCGAAAACAGGTCACTTAATGTTATCAAGTTCATCGTCTGTACCTTCATCTCAAATACAAATATCTTTCTTGTTTTAATACATTCAGTAAAGGTGGTTAATACCTCACCTGGCCCTTATATATCTCTTAAAGTAGCTGGCTAACACGAAAGATAAGTGCAGTTGTTATAAATTCTACAGTTCAGCACAGTAAGCACAGTACCTTTCTTTCAAGGTCACATCTTATGCACTTTATCCCGAAAATATGTCACAGAAATTTCAATTCTTGTCATCGAAATTGTGACTTGGAAAGCGTTATTGTTATTCCTTTTCTTCTACTTGTGGTATATGACAGTAATTTTCAATCGCCTTCCCAAGTGTTAGAGACTAACAGTACATCACTTACAGGTAGTTTTGGTTCCAGTCCCAGCCTGGTGACTTGTCTAAAGGACGATTGAAAAGTACCAGTGAAGTGTTCAAATTGAATCGTAATACTTTAAGTTGATAAAATTTATCTTCAAATAAGAGAACGGTGTGTGGTCTTTATGCTTTGTTTAATGAGACCTGCCAGCGACTGGGCGTTAAACCCACTGAAGTGAAGAATCCAGCTTCCTCATATTTAGATAATAACTCTTCTATACACACAGGTCTATACTGTTTAGTTTCTATGCGTTCTTTTAGTGTTTGGGCTTCGAAAAGTAAATGAACTGTTCCAGCAGGTCTCATAATTACTGACAATGGATTATTGTGCATACTATGCATACATTCAGTTATGTCGTTGTACCTCTTTCCTCATGGCAGTCTGAAGATTCGTTGGTACTGGATAGGGTTTACAAAAGGATTGCTTGTTTCCTTTTACCTTATAGCTACAGGCATACTTACCAGTTATCCCAGGTTCATCTGCACGCGCATTTTAACATCTCACTAGTACATCCCCTACTTGAAACTTTTGTTCTTTGCACGTTAAAGACGGTTTTTTCAGTTTCGATTTAATGTTAATAACTTTTCTTTTGACGTCCCCTTTCATATGCCACAATAATAATAGCAGAAGCCACTAAATGAATAGCCTTCACCAAAGTTTGATCCTCGTTGAATTTTAGAAACAGTATTCTAGAAAGATATACTCGGTAACTCACTACCCTTTTCCGATACAATTTTTTTCTTGTCGTTGAAAACTAATAATACCCTATCATAATTTAACTATTAAAAGCCTCGGCACCACTATCAGTGCTCGATAAAAGTTGAACATGTTAATTTTAATAAGTAGATGTGTTCTTTCTTTTATCTGCTTTAACTTCTGACATGCAATTCCGACAACAAGATCCCCTTTTACTGGTAGTATTGGAGAAAATTATACTGTTTTCTCATTACTGATAGCAGAATGTATTGTTAATGGTATTTCATTCCCAGTATCTGCATGAATATCAAATTTATTTCCGAAAATATCCACTACAATTGATTTTAGTCTTTCGTTCATTGAATTTATATCCTTTTCTTCGAGTAACTTCTCACGAGTAGTTATCGTCCATACGAGTGCTACTGTCATCTCTGTATGAGGACCTGTTCTTATATGGTTACGATCCGTAGCCTGGTCCCTGGCGCAGAATGGCCGTTGTTTACCGACGACTGGTGCGGA
This sequence comes from Schistocerca cancellata, assembly GCF_023864275.1. Classification (NCBI taxonomy): domain Eukaryota; kingdom Metazoa; phylum Arthropoda; class Insecta; order Orthoptera; family Acrididae; genus Schistocerca; species Schistocerca cancellata. The sequence goes on from NC_064634.1 coordinate 265,271,315, forward strand.
AACAACCGGTCTGTTGGCTTAGTTGGACAGACTATGTTTCTGTTGTTAAAATTAGGTATCAGTGTCATATTACTCGCTAGATAATTTCTCGTCTTCTTATTTTGCTTTCACAATAATCTCCAAAAGCTTGATGGATAATAGTTCCTCATTGCTATCTGATGGATGCTTTTACATTGGGTACTCTTCAAGTATGAAGAGGCTTATCTCACTAGGGGTAAGATAGGTACTGCCTACAGGAAAATTAAAGAGACTTTTGGAGAAAAGAGAACCACTTGTACCAATATCAAGAGCTCAGATGGAAACCCAGTTCTAAGCAAAGAAGGGAAAGCAGAAAGGTGGAAGGAGTATATAGAGGGTCTATACAAGGGCGACGTACTTGACGACAATATTCTCAAAATGGAAGAGAATGTAGATGAAGACGAAATGGGAGATACAATACTGCGTGAAGAGTTTGACAGAGCACTGAAAGACCTGAGTCGAAACAAGGCCCTGGGAGTAGACAACATTCCATTAGAACTACTGAAGGCCTTGGGAGAGCCAGGCCTGACACAACTCTAACCTGAAGGAAAGATATCTCTAGCCTCAGTCTGGAAGTTAGACTGTGCCACGATCAAAACTATACGGTCCCTAGTCTGAAAACATTACTATGTCAAGATCACAATTTTAAAGCCCTCCGTTTGGTAGCTTGTCTACGCTGAGACCAGAACCGTACTGTCCTGGTCTGGTAACTTGACTGTGCCAAGATGAAAACCGTACTGCATTCGGCATGGCAACTTGACTATCCCAGAATCAAACCGTACTGCACTAGGGCTGGCAACTTCACTGTCTCAAGATCAAAATCGTACTGCACTCAATCTAATAACTTGACTGTGCCAATAACAGAACTGTACTCCCTTTGGTCTGGCACCTTTACTATACCAAGATCAAAACTATACTGCCCTCGGTGGGGCAACTTTCTTATTTGAAGATCAGAACCGTAAGACCCAGACTAGAGTTCAGGAATACTTAAATTCCGACAAGTGAGCAGAGGTACTAGTACTTTTTAAAAATTAAGTCATTGTGTCCGATGACTGTCAGTGTCTGTTATTGAGCAGTAAGCTGCTGGCTCGTTATATAGCCTTTGCTGCCATAGCGGGAGATGCTCGCATCCAACAGCTCGCAGCATTTTCCTCCCTTCCTTCCATCTACAACAAGTTACAGCAAGTAATCGGGAAGATGTTCCATGAAACTTTCTTTCCTTATTCTCATCTGCTTACTGTTGGTCAGAGAATTATGCAGGGCAACGCCTGTTTCCTTTTCTCGTGACATGCGCAACGTAAATTTTAGCATGTTACGACAGCAGGCACCAAAATCTGTGCTAACTATACTTACAAGTCCTTCGGACTCTGGAGAGAATGCGCTGGAGAGCTGTATTCCAGACTAGCATGTGTCACAGTTGTTCATTTGATGTAACGAGAAGGTCTATGAGAATGAGATAATGATAGAATTATCCAGCAGGGTAAAAATGCAGGGTAACAGAAAGGGTACTGACTTCCAGGACATGTACCACAGCTGTACAAAAGATTATCTGAAACATGGTTAACCTACAACCACTGTCACATACATTCAATGGCTGAGCATTCATGTGCTTCAGGGTTGACAGAAAATTCAGCGCATTAAAATATGTTATTAGTACCATCCTGATAAATTGTAGACCGAGTGCTGGGTGGTTAATGACGAAGCAGTCAAAAATGCCCATATCGTATTCTCGTTATGTTCTTCCAGTTGCGGTATACTAGAAAAAGAGCAAATCAACTTCTACACCATGTATACGATACTTTTGTTGTTTGGCGTTATGGTAGTGAGAATTTAAACCGGTTTTTGGAACACCTGAATTCAGTCCACCCGAATATTCAGTTCACTATGGAGGTGGAAAAGAATGGATGCCTTCCTTTCCCTGATGTGTTGGTCAGTAGGAAGACTGATGGTACGTTGGGAAATTCTATTTATAGGAAGCCTACTCACACTGACTTGTATCTGTGAGCTGATAGTTGTCACAATCCAGCTCAGCGTGAAGGAGTACATCGTACCTTGGTTCACAGCGTCCACGTTATTCCACACCCTGAAAATTTGGCAGCTGAGCTATCACATCTCGAAGTCATTTTCCGTCAGAATGGTGATAGAGGCAGATCAAACGTGCGTTGCGCCATCAGCGTTCTTTGGAACTAGTGAGTGACGATAGCAACGAAGTCTACGGCCTTTTTGCCTTACGCAGGAAGAATTTCCAACAGGAATGGACGTATTTTGCGGAAATATGATGTGAAATGTGTTTTTCGACCACCTTCTAAGATTAAGGCCATGTTGGTGTCAGTAACAGATGATCTTGGTTTGCGTAAGGCTGGTGTCTATCGTATTCCTTGCAACTGTGGCATGTCATATATTGGTCAGACAATTACGTGTGTGGAAGACCGCTGTATTGATCATAAGCATCACACACGCTTACAACAGCCGAGCAAATCGGCTATTGCAGAACTTTGCCTTAACACTTGTCTTCCTATGGAATACAACAACACGGAGATTCTGGCCTGCACGTCCAGCTATTGGGATAGTGTCATTAAGAAAGCTGTACCAATCAAAACTATCAAGCAACCTTATAAACAGAGATGGTGTAATTAGTGATAAAATTCCTTCTGTGTATTATGCCGCGTAATTGCTAAAAACTAACAATCATAATAAACAGTTTTGTCTAAATGCTGCTTGGAATTCGGCTCTGTTTCCCATAAAAAAAAAAAACAGAGAGACAGAAATAGGGCTACCTCACCTGTTGATTAATAGTCACTATCGATATTTCTGATGTTGGTTATCTTTGGTTGTGTGTTCACTTTTCGGTTACTTGTTCTGTGTGTCGTATCTTCTTTGTTTCTCCTCTGTGAACCGAGGTATTAAATTTCCTTGCACATTGCTTCCTCCTAGCAGTTGTGCCTTGAGAATGGCAGGGTGTGCTCCTGCCGAAATATCGGCGGTGGTCGATGACGTCACTCGGCAGAAAACCCGAAAATTATTTGAACAATATCGAAATACTTGGACGATCCTATAAAGCAGAATTATTCGATTAAAGTGTTGCATCATGAATTTAACATAAGAGGATCGAAACATAGTAACGTGAGTAGACGTAACTGTGATCCGTTAGCAGTTGTCGGAGGTCTTAATATATCGAACAAAGGACGTGAAGAGTTGTTTTTGTTGTTGTTGTGGTCGTCAGTCCTGAGACTGGTTTGGTGCAGCTCTCCATGCTACTCTATCCTGTGCAAGCTTCTTCATCTCCCAGTACTTACTGCAACCTACGTCCTTCTGAATCTGCTTAGTATATTCATCTCTTGGTCTCCCTCTATGATTTCTAAATGCTAAATTTGTGATCCCTTGATGCCTCAGAACATGTCCTACCAACCGGTCCCTTCTTCTTGTCAAGCTGTGCCACAAACTCCTCTTCTCCCCAATTCTATTCAGGTTAGAGTAAGTTATGTAGAGCGAGTTGCGTGGGTACACAGAGCTATTAGTGTATGTTGTTCATTTACTATTACATAATGAATGTAGATTTAATGGTCAGCTCAACTGTACTAGAAGAATTTTGAATCGGGGAAACCTACAGTAATTAAGGCCATCATTGATTGATAAAAACTCAAATGCAATTTTATTTGTGTGCAGATAATTATATTTGGATTGTCGTAAGTTCCGATTAGATCTTGCGTGAAGCTGTTCTGCGCAGTGTGCTCCCTGCCGCCGTTGGATAAGCAGCTGCAGCAGCAACTCGTATACTCCTAGCTCACTCATTTGTTACATAGTTTAATTCTTAATTTATTTGCGTGTTTTTGTTACTTGCATTGTTTAATTCATAAATTTCGTGCGTATTATAGTATTTGAGAGTTGTAGCATCGCGTTTTAGTACCTGAATAGTGTAAATTCGCGTAGTCGTCTGTCTTATGTTTTTGTTTTGAACGGCCAGTGTCGGTTGGTCACAGTCAGTGTGCTCCCTGCCGCCGTTGGATAAGCAGCTGCAGCAGCAACTCGTATACTCCTAGCTCACTCATTTGTTACATAGTTTAATTCTTAATTTCTTTGCGTGTTTTTGTTACTTGCATTGTTTAATTCATAAATTTCGTGCGTATTATAGTATTTGAGAGTTGTAGCATCGCGTTTTAGTACCTGAATAGTGTAAATTCGCGTAGTCGTCTGTCTTATGTTTTTGTTTTGAACGGCCAGTGTCGGTTGGTCACAGTCAGTGTGCTCCCTGCCGCCGTTGGATAAGCAGCTGCAGCAGCAAGTCGTATACTCCTAGCTCACTCATTTGTTACATAGTTTAATTCTTAATTTATTTGCGTGTTTTTGGTACTTGCATTGTTAAATTCATAAATTTCGGGCGTATTATAGTATTTGAGAGTTGTAGCATCGCGTTTTTAGTACCTGAATAGTGTAAATTCGCGTAGTCTCCTTCCGCCGCCGAGCAGTGTGTCAGCAGTGCACAAGTTACTGCATTTACTAGGCAATCTCGTATTTTAGTAACCGCTTAAGTTTTGTGTCGATTTGTTTGCGCTCTGTGTAGATTAGTTCAGACGTTCTTTGCACAAGTTTTTAGCATGGATAGGGACTGCAACTGCTGTGTTCGGATGCAGGCTGAGTTGGCATCCCTTCGCTCCCAGCTTCAGGCAGTGTTGGCTTCGGTCACACAGCTTGAGGCTGTTGCCAATGGGCATCACTGTGGGGGTCCGGATGGGAGTTTGTCGGGGACGGCCAGCTCGTCCCACGCATCCCCCGATCGGGCTACGACTGTGGTTGCCCGGGATACTGCCCGCATTGAGGCTGATCCCTCACCTGTGGTAGAGTGGGAGGTCGTCTCAAGGTGTGGCAGGGGGCGAAAGACATTCCGGAGGGCTGAACGGAAGGCCTCTCCAGTTTGTCTGACGAACCGGTTTCAGGCTCTGTCTCTGGCTGATACTCAGGCTGATACTGATCTTCGGCCTGACATGGCTGCCTGTCCTGTTCCAGAGGTTGCCCCTCAGTCTGCAAGATCCGGGCGGTCGCAGAGGGTGGGCTTACTGGTAGTTGGGAGCTCCAACGTCAGGCGCGTAATGGGGCCCCTTAGGGATATGGCAGCAAGGGAGGGGAAGAAGACCAAAGTGCACTCCGTGTGCATACCGGGGGGAGTCATTCCAGATGTGGAAAGGGTCCTTCCGGATGCCATGAAGGGTACAGGGTGCACCCATCTGCAGGTGGTCGCTCATGTCGGCACCAATGATGTGTGTCGCTATGGATCGGAGGAAATCCTCTCTGGCTTCCGGCGGCTATCTGATTTGGTGAAGACTGCCAGTCTCGCTAACGGGATGAAAGCAGAGCTCACCATCTGCAGCATCGTCGACAGGACTGACTGCGGACCTTTGGTACAGAGCCGAGTGGAGGGTCTGAATCAGAGGCTGAGACGGTTCTGCGACCTTGTGGGCTGCAGATTCCTCGACTTGCGCCATAGGGTGGTGGGGTTTCGGGTTCCGCTGGATAGGTCAGGAGTCCACTACACGCAACAAGCGGCTACACGGGTAGCAGGGGTTGTGTGGCGTGGGCTGGGCGGTTTTTTAGGTTAGATGGCCTCGGGCAAGTACAGAAAGGGCAACAGCCTCAACGGGTGCGGGGCAAAGTCAGAACATGCGGGGACCAAGCAGCAATCGGTATTGTAGTTGTAAACTGTCGAAGCTGCGTTGGTAAAGTACCGGAACTTCAAGCGCTGATAGAAAGCACTGAAGCTGAAATCGTTATAGGTACAGAAAGCTGGCTGAAGCCAGAGATAAATTCTGCCGAAATTTTTACAAAGGTACAGACGGTGTTTAGAAAGGATAGATTGCATGCAACCGGTGGTGGAGTGTTCGTCGCTGTTAGTAGTAGTTTATCCTGTAGTGAAGTAGAAGTGGATAGTTCCTGTGAATTATTATGGGTGGAGGTTACACTCAACAACCGAGCTAGGTTAATAATTGGCTCCTTTTACCGACCCCCCGACTCAGCAGCATTAGTGGCAGAACAACTGAGAGAAAATTTGGAATACATTTCACATAAATTTTCTCAGCATGTTATAGTCTTAGGTGGAGATTTCAATTTACCAGATATATACTGGGACACTCAGATGTTTAGGGGGGTGGTAGGGACAGAGCATCGAGTGACATTATACTGAGTGCACTATCCGAAAATTACCTCGAGCAATTAAACAGAGAACCGACTCGTGGAGATAACATCTTGGACCTACTGGTAACAAACAGACCCGAACTTTTCGACTCTGTAAGTGCAGAACAGGGAATCAGTGATCATAAGGCCGTTGCAGCATCCCTGAATTTGGAAGTTAATAGGAATATAAAAAAAGGGCGGAAGGTTTATCTGTTTAGCAAGAGTAATAGAAGGCAGATTTCAGACTACCTAACAGATCAAAACGAAAATTTCTGTTCCGACACTGACAATGTTGAGTGTTTATGGAAAAAGTTCAAGGCAATCGTAAAATGCGTTTTAGACAGGTACGTGCCGAGTAAAACTGTGAGGGACGGGAAAAACCCACCGTGGTACAACAACAAAGTTAGGAAACTACTGCGAAAGCAAAGAGAGCTTCACTGCAAGTTTAAACGCAGCCAAAACCTCTCAGACAAACAGAAGCTAAACGATGTCAAAGTTAGCGTAAGGAGGGCTATGCGTGAAGCGTTCGGTGAATTCGAAAGTAAAATTCTATGTACCGACTTGACAGAAAATCCTAGGAAGTTCTGGTCTTACGTTAAATCAGTAAGTGGCTCGAAACAGCATATCCAGACACTCCGGGATGATGATGGCATTGAAACAGAGGATGACAAGCGTAAAGCTGAAATACTAAACACCTTTTTCCAAAGCTGTTTCACAGAGGAAGACCGCACTGCAGTTCCTTCTCTAAATCCTCGCACAAACGAAAAAATGGCTGACATCGAAATAAATGTCCAAGGAATAGAAAAGCAACTGGAATCACTCAACAGAGGAAAGTCCACTGGACCTGACGGGATACCAATTCGATTCTACACAGAGTACGCGAAAGAACTTGCCCCCCTTCTAACAGCCGTGTACCGCAAGTCTCTAGAGGAACGGAAGGTTCCAAATGATTGGAAAAGAGCACAGGTAGTCCCAGTCTTCAAGAAGGGTCGTCGAGCAGATGCGCAAAACTATAGACCTATATCTCTGACATCGATCTGTTGTAGAATTTTAGAACATGTTTTTTGCTCGAATATCATGTCGTTTTTGGAAACTCAGAATCTACTATGTAGGAATCAACATGGATTCCGGAAACAGCGATCGTGTGAGACCCAACTCGCTTTATTTGTTCATGAGACCCAGAAAATATTAGATACAGGCTCCCAGGTAGATGCTATTTTTCTTGACTTCCGGAAGGCGTTCGATACAGTTCCGCACTGTCGCCTGATAAACAAAGTAAGAGCCTACGGAATATCAGACCAGCTGTGTGGCTGGATTGAAGAGTTTTTAGCAAACAGAACGCAGCATGTTGTTATCAACGGAGAGACGTCTACAGACGTTAAAGTAACCTCTGGTGTGCCACAGGGGAGTGTTATGGGACCATTGCTTTTCACAATATATATAAATGACCTAGTAGATAGTGTCGGAAGTTCCATGCGGCTTTTCGCGGATGATGCTGTAGTATACAGAGAAGTTGCAGCATTAGAAAATTGTAGCGAAATGCAGGAAGATCTGCAGCGGATAGGCACTTGGTGCAGGGAGTGGCAACTGACCCTTAACATAGACAAATGTAATGTATTGCGAATACATAGAAAGAAGGATCCTTTATTGTATGATTATATGATAGCGGAACAAACACTGGTAGCAGTTACTTCTGTAAAATATCTGGGAGTATGCGTGCGGAACGATTTGAAGTGGAATGATCATATAAAATTAATTGTTGGTAAGGCGGGTACCAGGTTGAGATTCATTGGGAGAGTCCTTAGAAAATGTAGTCCATCAACAAAGGAGGTGGCTTACAAAACACTCGTTCGACCTATACTTGAGTATTGCTCATCAGTGTGGGATCCGTACCAGATCGGGTTGACGGAGGAGATAGAGAAGATTCAAAGAAGAGCGGCGCGTTTCGTCACAGGGTTATTTGGTAACCGTGATAGCGTTACGCAGATGTTTAACAAACTCAAGTGGCGGACTCTGCAAGAGAGGCGCTCTGCTTCGCGGTGTAGCTTGCTCGCCAGGTTTCGAGAGGGTGCGTTTCTGGATGAGGTATCGAATATATTGCTTCCCCCTACTTATACCTCCCGAGGAGATCACGAATGTAAAATTAGAGAGATTAGAGCGCGCACAGAGGCTTTCAGACAGTCGTTCTTCCCGCGAACCATACGCGACTGGAACAGGAAAGGGAGGTAATGACAGTGGCACGTAAAGTGCCCTCCGCCACACACCGTTGGGTGGCTTGCGGAGTATAAATGTAGATGTAGATGTAGACTGGAAGTGACTTATTTTTCGCCGTGTATGAAGGATTTGTTGATTTACTTTGAGTGCTGGTGTGATACTTAAGACCAAAATTTTTGAAGCTACGACATCGTCAAAGGAAGGTTCGAATAGTTAGTAGGCCCTATTTTTACTTAACAAATTTGTTCCTTCTGTTCTTGGTAGCATATTTGATACATTATGATTGAAACACACACACAACACTTATGTAATTTTCTGCAATACTTGCACGGAAATAATCCTTCTTTTATTCAAAATTCTGAAATTAACATTTTTCATCTCTGTATATGGAGATGATCTGTATATGCACTAGTTTAAAATCTTTGATCCAAAAAAATTTTTCTGCACCATATACACATTTGTGTACCAGCTGATGGCGTAACAGCCGATAGTCGGTTCGTGTAACAAATAATAGTGCGGCTGGTCCCGGCGGAGGTTCGAGTCCTCCCTCGGGCATGGGTGTGTGTGTTTGTCCTTAGGATAATTTAGGTTAAGTAGTGTGAAAGCTTAGGGACTGATGACCTTAGCAGTTAAGTCCCATAATATTTCACAGACATTTGAACATATGAACAAATAATAAAAATTGTAGATCATTACACCAGTGTTGTATGTGTTCAAAAAGGTTCAAATGGCTTTGAGCACTATGGGACTTAACATCTATGGTCATCAGTCCCCTAGAACTTAGAACTACTTAAACCTATCTAACCTAAGGACATCACACACATCCATGCCCGAGGCAGGATTCGAACCTGCGACCGTAGCAGTCGCGCGATTCCGGACTGAGCGCCTAGAACCGCTACACCACCGCTGCCGGCTGTTGTATGTGTCCCATTGATAATTTACAAGTGTCATTTATATCCGAGGTTCCTACCAGTATTCTGTCATGGAAGGGCTTCACACACAAAGTAACCTTCGCCATTTTGTGACTCAGCTTTAGATAAGTACTCATTCCAGTGGTTATAGAACATGAGCGGTAAGTCGATCCGATTTAAATATTGACATACCGCATCATTCCAAAACGATTCGAGCTTAGGTTTCTAAAAATAGCTGAGGTGATTCTTCTAATGCTTCTACATAGTCTACTCGCACTTGAGTACAATGCAAAAATCGTACATACTGCCATGTGAAAGATAGGGAAGTCGTTCTTTCGCATGTTGTGGAACTCGCTTGTCACAGTGGCTTGAATGTCCACTGAGCCGTCAGTGAATTCATCCTTAGTGTGAATTACAACAATTTGTCATTTTGTGATAGTTTCCTATTGATAACCGCAAGTGTCGTCACCGGATTTGATCTTTTCCAGAAATGTATTTTTCACGTTTTGCATATCAATCAAGTCGCACCTAGTGTTCGGCATTCAAGGTGTGTGTGACAAAGTTTGCACACATATTTCCCTTCTTGAAAACATTCTGAGAAATGAAATGTCTTAGACACTTTATTTAGACCTGTTGCTCCGTTGCGATGTGTGACAAGAACGCAGACACACGATCATTACCTAACACTGTGTGCACACAAATGAAGGGTCGAACGCACATCTATTGTTTACTAGTGTCATTTCAAACTCCACTGTAGTTACTTAGCCGACGTTTATACATCAGGCATAAATATCAGTCTGGGCATTTTTTAACGGACGCAGTATTTAATCCAAGTAACTTAACATAACTGATTTGGTGTACTGCACATAGTTAAAAAGCCGTACAATAATTTTGAAATTACCGATGAAATTCACCGTATGAGGTGAAGTTTCAAGGAGCGGCATTCCTACACCACATCTTGTGATAAATAAAAATATGTGGAAAGTGCGCTTCCGGCTGCACGTCTTCTGCACACACACATGCATATTGCATATGCGCTTGAACACGGACTTTCAATATATAATAGAAACTTCCAGAAGGATTGGATGCATATGGTGGTTCGTACTAGGAGTAATTCAAATAATACCACCCACGCGCTCATTAACGTTCCAATTAGCGCGAATGCTATTGTTATGCTGTCGTCCTCACGAGAAGAACCTCCGTAAACAATGTGCCCGCGCGCACGCGGGTGGCTCGTGAAGCCTCTTGGCGACGTACAGATCTCGAATATATTCTCAGAATTTCATTTTTCACATGCACAAGCTCGTCTCTTTCTGTACATTGCGACTATTGTCTAAATCATTGTCACCACTCTTGTCTTCTGCCATGTGCAGAAGTATGAAATCGGAATTTGGTTGCAATAGTACACGTCTATTATTTGAAATTTATTCAAAATAATCTCCATTGCCATTTATATATTTCTCCTACCTCTCCGGCAGGCTATGAATGCCACGAAAAAGAAAAAAAAACAGTGTTTCTTTTAAAGCGAGTCAGTTAGCGAGATATTTTCGTACAGTTTCATACGAACTGAAGCGTTGTTTACCGACAGCGTGTCCCAGTGATGCAAACATATGATAATCTGACGGAGCTAAGTCAGGAGAACAAGCCGCATGACCTAGGAGTTCTCAACTGAACGCCTCGATCGCTCCCTGACCTGTTTTGCTGTGTATGATGGGGCGTTATTATGGAGCAATATGTGTGTTGCCTTTTTCCATTTTCCGGTCTTTTTCTCGTAATGCTCGATTTAAATCGATCATTTGCTGTTGGCAGTGATCAGTGTTAACGGTTTCACCAGGTTTCAGCATCTTATAATAGATGACACCCATCCAATCTCACCAAACACATAGAATTCTCTTCTTTCCAAAGCGGTTTGGTCTTGTAATGGATGTCGATGGTTTGCCTGGATTCAGCGATGATTTACGACGCTTAGGATTCTCAAAATATATCCACTTTTCATCACCTGTCACTATTCGGTGGCGAGCAGCATTTCACAAGCGGTCTTTCGAATTGTTTGCTATCTTTCATCCAGTTCATGTGGAAACCATTTCTCCAGTTTCAGCACTTCTCCCTAGCTTTCAACTGAAGAAAAACGGCTTTCTGCATCACATTCATTTGTTCCAAGAGTTCCTGTTCCACCTGAGTGTCATATTCGTCCTATAAGGCCTGCAATTCGTTGTCATATACTTTTTCGGTGGTTTCCCGCACTCGTCGTTTCTCATATCAAACAAATTTTTTTTTATTTATTGTGATTTCATTCCCATGCCGCATATGGGCAGGGGAGGGCTGTCAGCTGCTCCTCAGCCGAGTGACATGACTAGGACAAGAATAAAATGTTACATATAAGTCGATAAAAAAGGGGGAGATAATGGAGGTAAAAATACAGTGACGTAGAGACTTTGATGGGAAGGACAATTAAAAAAATCTACATTAACTTAAAAAACACATTTGGCGATCGGTAGAACACAAAAAAAGTCATGAAGTCACACGCATAGTTTAAGAGTTGGACACAGTATTAAAAACACTCCAGAACAACACACTCAAAATCCACTCGGAGCACACCCAATGAAGAATAAAACTGCCAGGTGGGACCTGCCGAGGGAGAGGCCGGAGAGAATGGAAAAGGAGGGGAGAGTAAGGTGCAGCAGGGGAGGGGGCAGGACGAAAAAACTAGGGGCGTCAGTGGGTGCACCAAGAGGCAGGAGATTGGTGGGGCAGCAGATGAAGAGGGAAGCCAAGGCAGGACACTGAAGGGGACCATAGAGAGGGAGTAGGAGGGGAAAGCCACTCAGGAGAATGGATCAGGAGGAGAGGGAGTCCTGAGGAGGAGGCAGGAGGAAGATGGAGTTAGAGTTGGTAGGAAGAGTAAATGTCAGGGCGAAGCTCACCATCCGGGAGGGATAGACGGTGGAAGTTGTGTTGGGAAGGGAGGCAGAGGGTGTGGAGATGAAGAGAGGTTGGGACAGAATGGTAAAAGCACGGTAATGGGCTGGGGGTGGAGAGGAAGGGAGACACCATGGGGTGTGGGGGATCAAGGTCACGGATGGTATGTAGTGTGAGGATGTGTTCAAGGAAAAGGAGAAGGTGGGGGAAGGGGATGAGGTCGTAGAGGATGTGCGTGGGGGCCGGAAGGTGGATGCAGAAGGCGAAGTGGAGTGAATGGAATTCGAGAATTTGGAGGGATTTATAGAACCTGGAGGGGCGGAAATCCAAGGAACACTGGCATAACAGAGGATGGGGCGGATCAAGGATTTGTAAGTGTGAAGGATTATGGAAGGATGCAGATCCCATGTCCATCTAAACAGGAGTTTCAGGAGGCAGAGTCTGTTGTGAGCTTTGTGTTAGACGGTAAGGAGATGGGGAGTCCAGGTAAGGTGGCGGTCAAGGTGAATAGGACGGCCATAAATGATCAGGTAGAAATCATGTAGACGGAAAGAGTGGGTGGTGCGGCCTATGATGATTGCCTGGGTCTTGGACAGGTTGATACGGAGGAACCACTGGTTGCACCAAGCGGTGAATTGCTCAAAGTGGGTTTGGAGGGTACGCTGGGACCGTTGAAGGGTAGGATAAAGGGCTAGGAAGGCGTTGTCATCAGCAAATTGGAGGAGATTAATGGGTGGGGGAGGTTTGGTCATATCAGCAGTGTACAGGAGATAGAGGAGAGGGGAAAGGACGGATCCTTGGGGCACGCTGGTAGAGGGATATAAAGTACAGGAGTTGGAGTTGTGGACAGTCACATAGGAGGTACGACGGGACAGGAAGGAAGCAACGAGATGGACGAAGTTGATGAGGAGAGCATAGGTCTGGAGTTTAAAGAGGAGCCCGGGATGCCAGACACGGTCATAGGCGTTCTGGAGGTCAAGGGAAACAAAGATAGCGGAGCGACGGGAGTTAAGGTGGAGGGAAAGAACATTGGTAAGGTTAAGGAGCTGGTAGTCGTCTAAGAAGGAAGTCAAACTCACCATTTTGGAATTTTTTTAACCACACGAAACGCTGTGTTGTCGCGAGAGCATATTCACCGAAAGCTTCGACAAGCATTCGATTCGATTCTGCAGCAGTTTTCTTCAAGTGATAAAAGGAAACCAGTGCTGTCCGTAAATCGCAGTTCGTAGGCAAAAAACTCGATATGGTTACGGGTTTGAAACAGATACCGATGTATGGAACTTGGGTTACTGTGTGTTGACATTCGTCGTCAGCCGTTACAGGAAGCAGATGGCGCTGCAGACGCGGTCTCTTGGGCCCTACACTGACTGCTAACGCTATTTGTAGGGAAATATCCGTTTCATACTTCTACACCTGGTACATGATTAAATTGCAATGTTTGCACCACTGTCGCGTTTCTTACTTGCTCCAAATAGTTAGATCAGTGGTGTGAAACTTATGTTTATTTCCAAGAAGATATTCACATTTTTCACTTAAGACTGTGGAGAGTCAATGAAGCTTCAGTGTAGAAGATCGACCGTATTTATCTTGTGGTTATCGATTATTAAATATAAGTTGACATCTTTTTCAACGTAGGCATAGCTACGATCAATTCTAAATAAAAGGTGTGTTCAACTTAATGTTTCAAGCCGATATTTTCAAAGATACTTCAGGATAATTCAGCTAGAGTAATGTAATTAATCAAGCACAAATGTAAGCTAAATTGTCGGATTTTGACCCACTTTTTACTGCTTGTTTTATCATTATATTTTCTGTTTCATTTCTTGAGCCATAGAAAGAATTTCATACAGTTTTTAAAATTTATTGCACGTATGGTGTTGTAATCAACATCAGCGATATTAAAGTGAGACTCGGAAGCGGTCGTATCGTACGAAATGTTAGACGCGTAGGTACATGTAGAAAGGGAATGTGGGAATATTTGAGCATAAAATGACAAACCTAAATTGTATCAAATTTCTATGTTTAACACAAAATTGTTCCCATCACGGATATTGCTGTAGAAACATGAATAGTTCGTCTATAATATCATTACAGAGTCATGGAATGATCCACAGCTTTTATTAATAAAACTGGATACATTAGAGTCCACCTGAATCTGAAACATTCGTTGCCACATTGTAGCACCTTATTTCTGCCTGAACACATCTCGCTTGATTGTGCATGTGTATAATGATGTGTGGTGACTTGAGGGACATAAAAAGCACCCCTACGACCGTTAAGGGTCCATCAAGCAGTTCTGACACAGTCGCAGGGTGGAAGATTGGATCATTTTACTGTCGTATCAACTCGATTTTACACCATTCTGAAAAGTTCACTGCCGAGAGACGAAGACAAATGTATCAAGAGACGCCATTTAATTCGCTGTAAACATGTAAAATGCCTTTATGCGAGGATACTGTCTGCCTCAATGAAGACCAGTTGACAATCTACTTATTCGTTCCCTTTCTTTCGCCCATCTTCCTGAAGCAAGATGTGCGGCAACCCATTACTGCATTACATTTGTCCATGCTTTAAGTGTCCAGTGCCCGTTCTAGGCCTCCCAATCTAAACTGATTTATTACTTGGGGAAAGTCACGGCGGAGGGGTGGCTCTCATTGCTTCGATTTTTGTTGTCTGTTTATGTCCTGCGTGTATTTAGCGAAGTACTTGCACGCTTGTGATATGTATAACATCTGTCATAAGCCACGATTGCTTATGATGACCACAGCTGTTAACACTATGTAGCTCATGCGATATAACCCTGTTGAAGTCTCCGCTCCTTTTATCACTTTACGAAAGATCGACAACACTCCATCAACATATACTCCATAGTGTAAGTCTTACGGCTCTGTGTTCTACCTAAGGTTTAACGTAATAGAGTTTAGTTCCTATGTACACGGGCAGTCAAGTGAAACCAGGCAGATAGAAGAAAGGTAAGCAAACCGTTTGTTATTTCAAAACTAATCACCATAACTGTTAATGTATTTAACCAACTGTGCAAGAAGATGGTCAATGTGTAACCTGTCCACACTCTTAATGATTTAATGTCCTGTACTACCATTTTTTTTTCACTTCACAAACGAGGAGTCGATTCCGGAGAATAATGTTAACTTAAAGAAAACAAGCAATAACTTAGATTTCTGTCGTATAGATAACTGGCACGTGTGGCAACGATACGAATAAAAAACATCGTAAGGAATTCAATAATTCAGTGTACTTAGCTATAGCTTTGAATAAAAACTTGAAATTGTTTGAAATGTTTGATTACAGAATAGTACATTACGGTCGCCAGCTCAGCATTGACCAAAATGTAATAAGTGGCAGTTAATTACTCGGTTGATAATGAAACTACCCATAATCACGAGATCTTAGGTAATAGCGGATCAAAACGCATACGTGATAGATTGAATGTTAAAGCTATGTGTGATAAGATGTTTTGAGTTAATTAGTAGTGAACTGAAATTCTTTGTAATTAATGACGCTCATAGAAGGCTACCTATCAGTTAAACGCAACTACGTCGCTCACTGTAATGCTGTCTGTCGTCTGATTTAGTGAAGAAATTACCCTCGACTTACCTCTGATTTACAGTAAGTATTATTTCAGGAAAGACTGCCATAGATTCTCTAACTGACAGAGATTATGGCAACAAAACTGTTGTTATTATTGCGGTCTTCATTTCGGAGACTGATTTGATGCAGCTCTCCACGCTACTGTATCAGAATAACTATTGCAACTTACATCCATCTCAATTTGCTGTGATCATCTCTTGGTCTCCCTCTGCGACCTTTATCCCCCACGTTTCTTTCCAATTGCTGATCCCTTGAAATCTCAGAATGTGTCCTATCAAGCGATTCCTTCTTCTAGTGATATTGTGCCACAACTTTCTTTTCTCCTCAATTTTGTGTACAGTACTTCCCAATTGCTTACGTGATCTACACATTAGATCTCTAGCATTCTTCGGTAGCACCATGTGATACGTGTTACAAACCGGACACAATGGGAAGGACCAGGCCCCTTTGCTTTTTTCTTTTATCACTCGTTTATTACCTGAAATAAATGCACATTTTAAGTCAAAAGTTAACTACATGCAATGTT
The DNA here is from genome assembly GCF_023864275.1 of Schistocerca cancellata. Lineage (NCBI taxonomy): Eukaryota > Metazoa > Arthropoda > Insecta > Orthoptera > Acrididae > Schistocerca > Schistocerca cancellata. Next base: position 265,287,677 of record NC_064634.1, read on the forward strand.
GCTCTCAGTAAAGGTTAACATAAGCAGTGACTAAACTTAGTTGTCTTAAGGGTTTCTGCTGGCTACAAATTTTAAGGCGGCAATGTAAGGTTTATATCAGTTTAGCTTAAACACGTAGCTAGTGATTAAATCACGACACAGACACTTCAACAATTTCGGTAACAAATAAATAGCGTGAATTTGTACTCGCAGTAACCAACTAATCAACAGCCTTGCCATTGAATAAGTAGTAGGCCATTTGGAACCAATTAGCAACTTCCCGCAACTAGGGAAGTTAATACCAACAGTCTTTAAATGTCTTGCTCCCCATTAAATAAACAAACTTACAGTAATTAAATGAATAAGAAATCAAACTCTTCAGTGGAAGCCAAGCCAAAATCAAGATTCCATTAACTGACTAGCAATGAAGTCACACTAAAGCTCAACTCTGTGTTCCCAGACACACATAGGGCAAGCTTATACAAGACAAGATTTTGAAGGGAGCACATCAGTAAAACCGGTAGTGGAGCTGCCTCATGCCACTGACAATTAAGGTACTAGACCGGGGCACAAGATGGTATACAGTGAGGTTGTAGTACTATACTGCGCTCCAAAATATTAATTGAAATGCCCAATTCAAAATGATGTACACATAAACCAGAATTAATTAACGAGGTGTGACACCAGGTGGCTCGAAGGGATGACAACACTTAATTGAAAAGACAGATACCGGAAGCAGCAGTAACATCAAGCACCTTCTCCCAGTTTTAACCAGGAATCACTTCCCGCTGTACAAGTAAACATTTAACCAAGCACAAGGAAGGAACCCCAAAGAAAAAATTGAAATAAAACCCCCAAAAGATTATACAGGACAGGGAACCCCAACAATTTAAATTTAAGAGAATTAGCTCTCCCCAAAGGCTATGTAAACACGATGGCCACACTTAAGAGGCCACCAAAATTGATTACAAAACGTCTTATACATTTGCTCCTTTTCTTTAAAGAAACACAAGGCTGCTTAACTTGTGCTGGCTTCTGCTGGACGTCCGGTATGGCTCGTGTAGGATACACCAGCAACCCAAGCTAGGCGGTCGCCAGACACGGCGAGCAAAATCAGGAGAGCAGACAGGCAGGCAGCCAACACATATCCTCCATGCTGAACCGGCAGACCGCCTACAACCAACTCCACATATACGTGGTTGCTTCCACCTCGTATCTCGCGGCGTCTCAGAAGGTAGCCCGAGCAAACGTCAACTGCCACTCGCCCCGCGAATGCGGAAAACAACAAGGCAGCAAAGGTAAGAAACATCGAAGGATCGATAATGGACATCCAAGAGACTAGCGCGCCAGTAACGAGCGCCACGGCTCACCATGTTTCAAAGTTTTTATTCTCTTGTCTAAACTTTTAACCGTCCAGGAATCAGATCCGTACTTAGCTACAGTCAGTATAAGTACTTACAGAACTAGCACTCCTGAAAGAAAGGATATTGCGGAGACATGGCTTAGCCACAGCCTGGGGAATGTTTCCAGATATTTCTTTCAGGAGTGCTAGTTCTGCAAGGTTTGCAGGAGAGCTTCCGTAAAGTTTGGAAGGTGGGAGACGAGATACTGGCAGAAGTAAAGCTGTGAGACCGGGCGTGAGTCGTGCTTCGGTAGCTCAGATGGTAGAGCACTTGCCCGCGAAAGGCAAAGTTCCCGAGTTCGAGTCTCGGTCGGGCACACAGTTTTAATCTGCCAGGAAGTTTCATATCAGCGCACACTCCGCTGCAGAGTGAAAATCTCATTCATAGTCAATTTCGTTCAACTGCTGTTTCACAAGGCCTTTGCTGTATCTGACAGAATTACAATGTCATTGGCAAACCTCAAAGTTTTTATTTATTCTCTCTGAACTTTAATTTATAGTCGAATTTTTCTTTGATTTCCTTAAGTGCTTGCTCATTGTACTTATTGAATAACGTCGGGTATAGGATAAACCTATGTCTTATTCCCTTCTCAAACACTGCGTCGCTTTCTTGGCTCATACTTGTAACTACCTTTTGATTTTTGTAGAAGTCGTAAATAATCTTTCGCTCCCAGTGTTTTACCCCTGCTACCTTCAGAATTCCAAAGAGAATATTCCAGTCAACATTATCAAACCCTCTCTCATTGTTTACAAGTGATATAAAAGTAGGTTTGCCTTTCTTTTGCCCAGATTCTAAGAGAAGTTGTAGGATCAGTATTGCCATACATGTCTCTAAATTTCTTCCGAATTGAAATTGATCTTCCCAAAGGTGAGCTCCGATCAGTTTGTCGTTCTTCCGTAATGAATTCGTGTTAGTATTTTGTAACCAGGATTTACAAAACTGCAGTTGGAGTTACTGTACTTTTTCTGAAGTCAGCGGGTATTTCGCCCATTTCAAATGCCTTGCTCAACACATGGAAGAGTTTTGACATAGCTTGTTCTCACACAGCTGTCAGTAGTTCTGATGGAATGTCGTCCACTCACGATCCTTGTTCCGACTTAGGTCTTTCAGTCTCTGTCATATTCTTCTTGTAGTGTCATATCTCCTATCCTGTCTTCATGTACCTTCTGTTGAATTTCGATAAAATTGCCTTCAAGTTAATCTCTCTCTTGTACAGACCGTTTATATATTCTTTCCAACTTTCATTTGCGTCTTCTTTGCTGAGGAATGTTTTCCATCTGAGATGTTAATATTCATACGGCTGCTTCTCTTTTCTCCAAACTCCTCGTAATTTTCATGTAGGTGCTACCTACCTTTCCCCTGCTAACATATGCTTCTAACTCCTTACATGTTTCCTCTAGCCATTCCTGCCAAGCAATTAGGCACTTCATGTCAGTCTTATTTTTAGACGTTTTTTTCCGTTTCTCCTGCTTCATTTGGAATGTATTTATATTTTCTACTTTCATAAATTAAATTCAGTATATCCTGTGCAATCCAACAATTTCTAGTAGGCCTTGTTTGTTTCCCCGTTTGTCCCTCTGCTGATTCACTGTTTCAAGCGTTACATTCGTCTTCGACTGTATTCCTTTCCCCTCTTCTATTCAATAGTTGCCTAATGCTCCCTCTGAAACTCTCAACAACCTCAGGTTCTCCAAACTTATCTAGGTCCCATCTCCTTAATTTCCTCCTTTTTTGCAATGTCTCCAGTTCTAATCTACGATTCCCAACAAATTGTAAGACGGAGAGTTCAGAAACCGAGACAACAATGCGGTGAAAATCAAAGGAAATGAACTATTTGAAAACACATAATCAACTAAAAAAGTAACTTTAGTCAAGAAAGGATATTCGCTTTACTGTACCAGCAATTCGTAGTTACTTCTATTGTGCACTGATATTAATTAGTTACTGATACAACGCTATAGAAGCAATTCAGTAGCAACGAACTTTATTTAATTATTACTGCATATAGTTTAAAGCCCCCCCCATGAACCATGGACCTTGCCGTTGGTGGGGAGGCTTGCGTGCCTCAGCGATACAGATGGCCGTACCGTAGGTGCAACCACAACGGAGGGGTATCTGTTGAGAGGCCAGACAAACATGTGGTTCCTGAAGAGGGGCAGCAGCCTTTTCAGTAGTTGCAGGGGCAACAGTCTGGATGATTGACTGATCTGGCCTTGTAACATTCACCAAAACGGCCTTGCTGTGCTGGTACTGCGAACGGCTGAAAGCAAGGGGAAACTACAGCCGTAAGTTTTCCCGAGGACATGCAGCTCTACTGTATGATTAAATGATGATGGCGTCCTCTTGGGTAAAATATTCCGGAGGTAAAATAGTCCCCCATTCGGATCCCCGGGCGGGGACTACTCAAGAGGACGTCGTTATCAGGAGAAAGAAAACTGGCGTTCTGCGGATCGGAGCGTGGAATGTCAGATCACTTAATCGGGCAGGTAGGTTAGAAAATTTAAAAAGGGAGATGGATAGGTTAAAGTTAGATATAGTGGGAATTAGTGAAGTTCGGTGGCAGGAGGAACAAGACTTTTGGTCAGGTGATTACAGGGTTATAAATACAAAATCAAATAGGGGTAATGCGGGAGTAGGTTTAATAATGAATAAAAAAATAGGAGTGCGGGTTAGCTACTACAAACAGCATAGTGAACGCATTATTGTGGCCAAGATAGACACAAAGCCCATGCCTACTACAGTAGTACAAGTTTATATGCCAACTAGCTCTGCAGATGATGAAGAAATAGATAAAATGTATGACGAGATAAATGAAATTATTCAGGTAGTGAAGGGAGACGAAAATTTAATAGTGATGGGTGACTGGAATTCGTCAGTAGGAAAAGGGAGAGAAGGAAACATAGTAGGTGAATATGGATTGGGGGGAAGGAATGAAAGAGGAAGCCGCCTTGTAGAATTTTGCACAGAGCATAACTTAATCATAGCCAACACTTGGTTCAAGAATCATGAAAGGAGGCTGTATACATGGAAGAAGCCTGGAGATACTGACAGGTTTCAGATAGATTATATAATGGTAAGACAGAGATTTAGGAACCAGGTTTTAAATTGTAAGACATTTCCTGGGGCAGATGTAGATTCTGACCACAATCTATTGGTTATGAACTGCAGATTGAAACTGAAGAAACTGCAAAAAGGTGGGAATTTAAGGAGATGGGACCTGGATAAACTGAAAGAACCAGAGGTTGTAGAGAGTTTCAGGGAGAGCATTAGGGAACAATTGACAGGAATGGGGGAAAGAAATACAGTAGAAGAAGAATGGGCAGCTCTGAGGGATGAAGTGGTGAAGGCAGCAGAGGATCAAGTAGGTAAAAAGACGCGGGCTAATAGAAATCCTTGGGTAACAGAAGGAATATTGAATTTAATTGATGAAAGGAGAAAATATAAAAATGCAGTAAACGAAGCAGGCAAAAAGGAATACAAACGTCTCAAAAATGAAATCGACAGGAAGTGCAAAATGGCTAAGCAGGGATGGCTAGAGGACAAATGTAAGGATGTAGAGGCTTGTCTCACTAGGGGTAAGATAGATACTGCCTACAGGAAAATTAAAGAGACCTTTGGAGAGAAGAGAACCACTTGTATGAATATCAAGAGCTCAGATGGCAACCCAGTTCTAAGCAAAGAAGGGAAAGCAGAAAGATGGAAGGAGTATATAGAGGGTTTATACAAGGGCGATGTACTTGAGGACAATATTATGGAAATGGAAGAGGATGTAGATGAAGATGAAATGGGAGATAAGATACTGCGTGAAGAGTTTGACAGAGCACTGAAAGACCTGAGTCAAAACAAGGCCCCGGGAGTAGACAACATTCCATTAGAACTACTGATGGCCTCAGGAGAGCCAGTCATGACAAAACTCTACCATCTGGTGAGCACAATGTATGAGACAGGCGAAATACCCTCAGACTTCCAGAAGAATATAATAATTCCAATCCCAAAGAAAGCAGGTGTTGACAGATGTGAAAGCTACCGAACTATCAGTTTAATAAGTCACAGCTGCAAAATACTAACGCGAATTCTTTACAGACGAATGGAAAAACTGGTAGAAGCCGACCTCGGGGAAGATCAGTTTGGATTCCGTAGAAATGTTGGAACACGTGAGGCAATATTGACCTTACGACTTATCTTGGAAGAAAGATTAAGAAAAGGCAAACGTACGTTTCTAGCATTTGTAGACTTAGAGAAAGCTTTTGACAATGTTGACTGGAATACTCTCTTTCAAATTCTGAAGATGGCAGGGGTAAAATACAGGGAGCGAAAGGCTATTTACAATTTGTACAGAAACCAGATGGCAGTTATAAGAGTCGAGGGGCATGAAAGGGAAGCAGTGGTTGGGAAAGGAGTGAGACAGGGTTGTAGTCTCTCCCCGATGTTATTCAATCTGTATATTGAGCAAGCAGTAAAGGAAACAAAAGAAAAATTCGGAGTAGGTATTAAAATTCATGGAGAAGAAGTAAAAACTTTGAGGTTCGCCGATGACATTGTAATTCTGTCAGAGACAGCAAAGGACTTGGAAGAGCAGTTGAACGGAATGGACAGTGTCTTGAAAGGAGGATATAAGATGAACATCAACAAAAGCAAAACGAGGATAATGGAATGTAGTCAAATTAAGTCGGGTGATGCTGAGGGAATTAGATTAGGAAAGGAGACACTTAAAGTAGTAAAGGAGTTTTGCTATTTAGGGAGTAAAATAACCGATGATGGTCGAAGTAGAGAGGATATAAAATGTAGACTGGCAATGGCAAGGAAAGCGTTTCTCAAGAAGAGAAATTTGTTAACATCGAATATAGATTTAGGTGTCAGGAAGTCATTTCTGAAAGTATTTGTATGGAGTGTAGCCATGTATGGAAGTGAGACATGGACGATAACTAGTTTGGACAAGAAGAGAATAGAAGCTTTCGAAATGTGGTGCTACAGAAGAATGCTGAAGATAAGGTGGGTAGATCACGTAACTAATGGGGAGGTATTGAATAGTATTGGGGAGAAGAGAAGTTTGTGGCACAACTTAACTAGAAGAAGGGATCGGTTGGTAGGACATGTTCTGAGGCATCGAGGGATCACAAATTTAGCATTGGAGGGCAGCATGGAGGGTAAAAATCGTAGAGGGAGACCAAGAGATCAATACACTAAGCAGATTCAGAAGGATGTAGGTTGCAGTAGGTACTGGGAGATGAAGAAGCTTGCACAAGATAGAGTAGCATGGAGAGCTGCATCAAACCAGTCTCAGGACTGAAGACCACAACAACAACATAGTTTAAAGATTATTGAAGTTAACTAGTAAGTGCAAATAAATATCCGTCAGTCGAAATAACATTGTCTCTTCCACTTACGATGCACTCGAACTGGATCCTACTAATGTTTTGTGACCTACGATAACGAACACCACTCAGGTCAGTCATAGTTCAGGTAAATACACTATAATGTAGGAACATTGCAATTACAAAGTGGCCAAGCACTGCGAACTAATAAACGAAATGGTTCGATCTAACTTTGGTGCGAGTTGCAAGTGGCGCCACGTAATGTATCCGACATCAGTAGTTTATGGCAATGTAATCTTCTTCAACATCGAGCAATTTTAATAGGATTGATCACACAGAACTCCTCTTTCATTAGCAGTTCTTCTTGCATGCTTTGTACCGTGAGTGGATATGTGCTCACCCATCCATCCCTGAAACACTTAAAACGCTATTTCACAAGTCCTTCATTAGGTCCACGAGTGATGTCAAGCTGCATCCTCACTCCTCCACTGATAATTTCCAACCAACCATTGTCTCTATCGCTGCGCGTGTTCGCGCCGAACGATATATTCGATATACTCGAAACATATTGTTTGGTTTTTATACAATACGAAAATCGCTGTCTTTGTCAGTGATTCTGTCACAAAGGTTTACAACAACATTTCCCAACAGTTTTCTATAAATACACTACGGTTTATTATATAACAAATTAACATGTTTCATACATATCATAGAAATTACATCAGAATTACAGAATTAATTTACTGGCAATTTTGTGGCACTGCGTTGTAGTGTTATAAATGCATTCATGGAAAAATATCTGCGGTTATCTATGAACGATAATTTTACCTAGGCTTGTACCCCTTCGTCTGAAGCAAATCAACGGCCAGGCTGCACTATCATGTCTGAAAGCTGTGGAATGTTGACGGATGACACCATGCGGTTGCAAGATAATGCCCACCCACATGTTGACAAGCTGTTTCTACTACGGTGCAGAGGTTTGGCCAGGAAGCCGTTACACGTTCTCCACACAGCGCCGATATGTCCCCGTGCGATTTTCATATTTCTGGAGCACTGAAGGAAGTTTTTCGCGGACGTCGATTTGCTTCGGACAAAGAGGTACATGCCTAGGCACAAGCATGCTTCCGTAGGCAACGACAAACATTTTTCACGCGAAGGCAACGACCACCTTGTCTCACAACTGTGTAAGTATATTAACAGTTATGGCGATTACTTTTGCAATAATAAACAGTTTACTTACCGTCTTTCTTTCTGTCCGTTTTTATCTGACTGATTCTTATACAGGATGAATCAACTAAATTTTGCACTGCAAATGTTATAGGTGTGGAAAGTGCTATAGATGTAATCTGCCTCGTACTTCCTATATCTATTGTCACCTTTAAACAATTCCCAGCCCAAGTAATTAATACGTAAAGTCTATTATGAAAATTTGAGAGAAGCGAAGATTACATTAAACTTTCAAGTATACTCAGCTTGTTATGTTGAGATGGCTCCAGTTCTTCTTGTCTAGGAGTCTGATTCTTGAAGCTGAAAATCTAACATCAGATCCTCGCGACTGATTTGTACTACATAAATTTGAAGATTTTTGTTTCAGAATTTTGTACGTAAATAATTTTCCACTTTCTCACATTTTTGTTTATCATACACTAATTTTGATTTTTCACATTAACAAAGCCGGAATTACAATGTTCGCGCATAATACACGAAAATACGTTCGATCACGTTAGAGGCAAGCTTAAGAGTCTCACATTTTGTGGATATAACAATACTGCAAAGGTTTTATAATTTTTCTTAACAAATAAATTCCTACTAGTTTTCATTACATTATACACTCTGGAAATTGAAATAAGAACACCATGAATTCATTGTCCCAGGAAGGGGAAACTTTATTGACACATTCCTGGGGTCAGATACATCACATGATCACACTGACAGAACCACAGGCACATAGACACAGGCAACAGAGCATGCACAATGTCGGCACTAGTACAGTGTATATCCACCTTCCGCAGCAATGCCGGCTGCTATTCGCCCATGGAGATGATCGTAGAGATGCTGGATGTAGTCCTGTGGAACGGCTTGCCATGCCATTTCCACCTGGCGCCTCAGTTGGACCAGCGTTCGTGCTGGACGTGCAGACCGCGTGAGACGACGCTTCATCCAGTCCCAAACATGCTCAATGGGGGACAGATCCGGAGATCTTGCTGGCCAGGGTAGTTGACTTACACCTTCTAGAGCGCGTTGGGTGGCACGGGATACATGCGGACGTCCATTGTCCTGTTGGAACAGCAAGTTCCCTTGCCGGTCTAGGAATGGTAGAACGATGGGTTCGATGACGGTTTGGATGTACCGTGCACTATTCAGTGTCCCCTCGACGATCACCAGTGGTGTACGGCCAGTGTAGGAGATCGCTCCCCACACCATGATGCCGGGTGTTGGCCCTGTGTGCCTCGGTCGTATGCAGTCCTGATTGCGGCTCTCACCTGCACGGCGCCAAACACGCATACGACCATCATTGGCACCAAGGCAGAAGCGACTCTCATCGCTGAAGACGACACGTCTCCATTCGTCCCTCCATTCACGCCTGTCGCGACACCACTGGAGGCGGGATGCACGATGTTGGGGCGTGAGCGGAAGACGGCCTAACGGTGTGCGGGACCGTAGCCCAGCTTCATGGAGACGGTTGCGAATGGTCCTCGCCGATACCCCAGAAGCAACAGTGTCCCTAATTTGCTGGGAAGTGGCGGTGCGGTCCCCTACGGCACTGCGTAGGATCCTACGGTCTTGGCGTGCATCCGTGCGTCGCTGCGTTCCGGTCCCAGGTCGACGGGCACGTGCACCTTCCGCCGACCACTGGCGACAACATCGATGTACTGTGGAGACCTCATGCCCCACGTGTTGAGCAATTCGGCGGTACGTCCACCCGGCCTCCCGCATGCCCACTATACGCCCTCGCTCAAAGTCCGTCATCTGCACATACGGTTCACGTCCACGCTGTCGCGGCATGCTACCAGTGTTAAAGACTGCGATGGAGCTCCGTATGCCACGGCAAACTGGCTGACACTGACGGCGGCGGTGCACAAATGCTGCGCAGCTAGCGCCATTCGACGGCCAACACCGTGGTTCCTGGTGTGTCCGCTGTGCCGTGCGTGTGATCATTGCTTGTACAGCCCTCTCGCAGTGTCCGGAGCAAGTATGGTGGGTCTGACACACCGGTGTCAAAGTGTTCTTTTTTCCATTTCCAGGAGTGTAAATTTCGATTACTATTTCATTTATTTCCAGAAATAAGTATAGTAAATAGTATAGAATTGCGTAATGAATAATATAAATTTTAGGTGCAAATAATTCGTAATTTCAAATATTTAAAAAAAATAAATGTAACTCTGCATTCAGAACTACAATACTGGCCATTAAAATTGCTACACCAAGAAGAAATGCAGATGATAAACGGGTATTCATTGAACAAATATATTACACTAGAATTGACATGTGTTAACATTTTCACACTGTTTGGGTGCATAGAACCTGAGAAATCAGTACAAAGAACAACGACCTCTGGCCGTAATAATCGCCTTGATACGCCAGGGCATTGAGTGAAACTGTGCTTGGATGGCGTGTACAGGTACAGTTGCCCATACAGCTACAACACGATACCACAGTTCATCGAGTAGTGAGTGGCGTATTGTGAAGAGCCAGTTGTTAGGCCACCATTGACCAGACTTTTTAATTGGTGAGAGATCTGAAACAGTGCTTGGATGGCATGTACAAGTACAGTTGCCCATACAGCTTCAATACGATACCACAGTTCATCGAGTAGTTACTGGCATATTGTGAAGAGCCAGTTGTTAGGCCACCTTTGACCAGACGTTTTCAATTGGTTAGAGATCCGGAGAATGTTCTGGCCAGGGCAGCAGTCGAACATTTTCTGTATCCAGAAAGACCCGTACAGGACCTGCACATGCGGTCGTGTATTATCTTCCTGAAATGTAGGGTTTCGCAGGAATCGAATCAAGGGTAGAGCCACGGGTCTAACACATCTGAAATGTAACGTCCACCGTTCAAAGTGCCGTCAATGCGAACAAGAGGTGACCGAGACATGTAACCAATGGCACCCCATGCCATCACGCTGGGTGATGCGCCAGTATGGCGCTGACCAATACACGCTTCCAATGTGCGTTAACCGCGATGTCGCCAAACACGGATGCGATCATCATGATGCTGTAAACAGAACCAAGATTCATCCGAAAAAATGACGTTTTGACATTCGTGCACCCAGGTTCGTCGTTGAGTACACCATCGTAGGCGCTCCTGTCTGTGATGCAACGTCAAGGGTAACCGCAGCCATGGTCTCCGAGCTGATAGTCCATGCTGCTGCAAACGTCGTCGAACTGTTCGTGCAGATGGTTGTTGTCTTCCTAACGTCCCCATCTGTTGACTCTGGGGTCGAGACGTGGTTGCAAGATCCGTTACAGCCATGCGGATAACACGCCTGTCACCTCGACTGCTAGTGATACGAGGCTGTTGGGATCCAGCATGGCGTTCCGTATTACCCTCCTGAACCCAACGATTCCATATTCTGTTATCAGTCATTGGATCTCGACTAACGCTAGCAGAAATGTCGCGATACGATGAACCGAAATCGTGATAGGCTACATCCGACGTTTAGCAAAGTCGGAAACGTGATGGTACGCATTCTCCTCTTTTCACGAGGCATCACAACAACGTTTCACCAGGCAACGCTGGTAAACTGCTGTTTGTGTATGAGAAATCGGTTGGAAACTTTCCTCATGTCAGCACGTTGTAGGTGTCACCATCGGCGCCAACCTTGTCTGAATGCTCTGAAAAGCTAATCATTTGCATATCACAGCATCTTCTTCCTGTCGGTTAAATTTCGCGTCTGTAGCACGTCATCTTCGTGGTGTAGCAATTTTATTGGCCAGTAGTGTAGTAGACCTACTTATCGATTATAGTAGTAGTATTATTAGTATGGTATTCTGCCTTATGGCAGGTCTTGTCATGGGTTAAGCCTCTTCCACTTTTGTCAGTCCATAGGTCTTTTCATTTCTGAATATTTGTCTCCTTTGATATTGTCCAGCATTTGATATCTTCCTTTTCCTCTTCCATTTTTTACCTCCACCATTCCCTCTATTTGTCGATTGTAACATCGATACTAAAATATTTTGTAAAATAATTCCTTTTCATAAATTATGGCTTGAAATATAAAATAACGTGTATAAAATTATATGAAAGTGTTCAGAAAAGCATCTGAGATATTACTGAGCTGCCCAGAATTCGAAAAATAATACTGCTACAGACAACTACTGTTGAGAAAAGGTGATGCTAGAAGAGAGTGTCCCTTGAGAAAGTTCTTCACAGAATGGTTTGGTGGCTAGGGGCCCGTATTCTTAGCCAATCAACAGATTGTCTTAAAACTTTGTATTTTTGTGCTAACATACGCTTTTTAAGCGGAACAATACCTATTGAAATGACCAAATTGAAAGTAATCTGAATTAGAATGCCACTTGAAATTGTTGCAGGATTCTAGTGCAAGGTGTCGTATTTTGAATAAGTCCCACATCCACTCTTGTTTGTGGAATTCAGCCTGTGTTGTTGTAGGTGGGATGTTGTTATCTTTGCTTACAGCGGGCTTGTGTATTCTCTGAGTACATTGCTACTTGCTAGTCAGTGTGTGACAGCCAGAGGAGTGGGTCGTGAGTGCAAAATGGGAGTTATCAATGCAGGAAAGGCCGACATGCTCGCGTTGTATGGAGAATGTTATTCATCAGTCTCTTCAACCAGTGGTAGTGTGATAACTAGACGAGTGAGGCAAGTATCTCACGCACTTTCCATCGATATAGTTTCCATCCCTATCACATCTCTCTGAGTCAAGAGCTCCATGGAAACGATTATGAGAATCGTGATAATTTGTGTACGTGGGCATTAAGAGAGGATACATCAGATGTATCATGCACCCTGCTTAGTGATGAAGCCACATTTACCAGAAAATGCACTATTGGTCTGTTGCCATTCTCAGTTGGCTTTGTCAGGTGGATTGTCAGCGTCCTTACAGGGAAAATTTGCATTGTGGTGTAGGGAAGCAGCCTACACACGCCTTATAAAATTCACATCAGTCTTTCCATTGTGTGCCAGCCTAGTCCACTGTAACTAGCTCTGACGTCATAAATGTTGCGCAATACTTTAAAAATCAAGTAAATAACCTGAAACGTTTATAGCATGTCAGGAGTAATATTAAATCAATAAGTGTTGAATATCAGTCCAATAACTGTAACCATTTTAGAAATTTGGACGTTTTTCTGTAAAATTCATTGGCGCAACAGAAAAGAGCTAGAAACTTAAAAATTTATATTTAGATTCCTTTTGCATAATAATATAGTAGAAAAAGTATTCTGGATCTCATAAATTAAAATTTTAGTTGAAATTCATGATTTTCTGGATTTTGTCTTAGAAATTAAGGAAGCGAGATAGATTAAGTAGGCGAATAAAAAAGGCTAAGATGTTTAAATTTAAGTACAAGGGAGTTCCGCTGTAATCATTAAGATGTGAGAAGTTTCAACTGAATAATTTCAACTGAATAACTATAAAACTAAAGCGATAGCGTGTCTGCAAAGGGCAAGTTCATAGCTCGTCTGCTGCATGTAGTGTAATTAAATTAATTCTCTCGCCCAAAATATTTGACTTCCCCACGTCAGACTTTTATTATGATTACTTACCAGTGTGCTGATTGTATATTTAAACTGAGAGCTTCATCGACCTTCAGTGAAGGAAGCAATGATTTATTCGATAACTTAAAGTGGTGCATTACTAGCCCAGCGGCTAGTCAGGAGAGCGGATTTGATCAGGCGTTCCCTTACCCGTCCGCACCGCGGTTTTATATATAACAACACTGCGTGAGAAGCAAGGCTCCAGTTCTCTCCAGACGCTGATTAGCGCACCACCTGTGCCGGGAGTCGCATCGCGTCGGCATCATTGCTATAAACAGCCTCGGATGCCATAATAAGTTACTTGGGATACGCGTAACCATGAAATCGTTTTCGAGTGAAGTGTTAATTCTGGGATGACTTTAATGATCTATCTTCAGTTTGCGTATGTCGTATTTTCACGTGCCGCCACGGGACAGACATTCTAACATTATTTAGTGTGGCGTTTGATGAACGTTATCATCAAATTATGCCAAGCATTCACTTAAACATTTAATTTGAACAGTTATAGTTGCATCAGCGCACTAGACTCGGAACTGCTCTGGTAGTTGGATTGTGAAGATTCATTTTAGTCTGTGACTTTCTGAATGTAGTGAATATTTTAGAGATAATCGTTTTTGATTATGAATCCCAGACAATCTCCTAATACCACGGAGCTATAAGCTGTAGCTATAAATGTATTTCTCAGATGAAGTGGGCACTAGGAATTCTAATTACAGGCTTCACGTTTTGTTAATCCCTTTCTGGTTGCCAATACTGTAGTTAGATAGCCAGTGTTGAGAACGGCGTACAACAGCATTAAATAAATAATAAGGAACATTTTAATAACAAATTAAGCTACCCACCGACCCACATATGGTGCTAATCGGCTGGGAAAGAAACTGAGTAAAAGTGAAAGTGATCTTTTTTTAAATTCAGATTCGGGAGCGAAATTCGACACGCAACTGAATAATAGAACAGTTATAGTATTAAGTGTGTATGTTGACAACGCAATTGGATTAACAACGCATCTGGATTGACGGAGCTGGCACTGAGTCTAGCGGTGCTGCCGGCATCGCGAGAAGCCAGTTTTGCCTCACCGCAGACGTCCGACGGAGCAACCGGAGCCGCACCTGCAGTTGCGGGCCACACAAACACACAGCAGCCGTCGAAGAGCCGTCTGCAGTTCAACACGCCACGTCGCATCAGTAATCCACGTACGCCGCGCCGGCAACGCCATACGTTGTGCAGAAGGAACTAAGTTAAGTGAAAAGCTGTAAAAAATTTTACTAACCTGCACTAAAAGACTTTTGGCGATGGAATCACCAGAAGAAACTGAGGTTAAACTTGAATCAGAACCTATGTCTGTTGAGGGAACTGTAAATCCAGACAACGGTTCAAGTGTAAATGTGCATGAAAATAGTAATTTTAAGTGAAATATGAAGTATTGTCTCCTGGCAGTAGTGTGAAAAGGGGCAATGATTCAATAACAGAGACCCCTGTGGTAAAGCAGAAATCAGAAATTGTTAATTTATTGGATGATTGTTTCTCTGATGAATTAAAAATGAAACAGTCGTCAGAGATGGTAGAGTTTAAGAAGGAGAAGTTAGATATGACTGTTCGATCAGAAGTTTCATTTAGTTTTGATGATTCTGTTATTGGAGCTCGTTTTTCGGCACCTGAGTGTGGCAAAAAGCTAGCTAGTGAGCAACCCAAAGATAGTGGGCTATTGATTTAAATGTTATAATACAAGCAATAGCTGCCAGTAATGCAAAATTGTCAGCCAGTAATGCTAGAATGACAGCTGAATTAAAATCTGATATAATTGAGGTAAATAACAGGATTGTGGCCATCCAAATCTATTTTAATAAACGGTTTGAGGCAATGGATAATAAATTAGAATCAAATAAATCTGAATTAGAAACTTCCTTCAAGGCTGGTTTCAATAAGTTGAGAGAGGATCTGGACAGTTTTAATTATAAAATTGATTACATTCATATTAAGAAAAAGGTTGCTCAATAATTTTCTGAAATGTATAAAACAGTAAAATTCGAAGTTGCTGGGGTTCGCAGAGACTTCCAAATGGAAGATGCGAAACTGGAGCACAAGTTAGCAGAAAAGATCGAGGCGGAATCTGAACTGTGCTCAGATAGGTTTAAAGATGTTAATATAAAAGTAAACATATGTCAAGCAGAAGTAGACGTAATCAAATCTGTTACTACTCATATTGTGCAAAGAGTAGATAATGTTGAAATGAGAGTAGAAAATATTAGTACTAACATTGCTAACATTGAAAGTATAGTGGCTTCAGTAACTTCTGGTAATGGTAGTATGCAACAAGTTGTAGCTGCAAACGCCGCTTTTATCGGGTGTCGGCAGTTCTTGCCGTTCGATCAAGATAAAAATATCCATCCGCTAGATTTCTGGAAAGATTCTGAAGATGTGATTCCACCTATTCGGTCAGAACGAGAGAAAATCTTATTTATTAGAAACCATTTAGCAGGTGACGCCATGCGTTGAACAGCTGATGTTATGTTGGAGTGTAAAACATTAGCTGAATTTAAAACAGCTTTCATTAATGATTATTGGTCTAGCAATAAGCTAAAAGAAGTGTTGAGAGAATTTAGGAGTGGAAAACGCTTCAATGTAGACAAGGAATCTGTTAAAGAGTTTGCCAGGTCATGGATCTCACGTTTCTCACATTTGGACGAAAAGCTAACTCCTGAAATGATAATACTAGCTCTTGAAGCCAAACTGCCATGGTATTGGCAAACTAGAATTATATCTGCCTCTAGAGACAATCTGGATCGTTTCATTGAATATTTGGAACGTGTAGACCGTGTGGCTGCCAATGAGGAGCAAGCACGTAATAACAGAAATGGTAATAACACTAGTAGTATTTTTAAGAACGAACAGAATGGCAATGTAAACATCAGAACAGTAGGTGTTCGTCATCCTAATAGAGGTTGGAATTGGAGAAATATTTATCAGAACCAACAATGGCATCCAAATGATAGTAATTTTGTTCGGAACAAAATTATTCACGTAAACAACAGTGCGGAAAGCAATGCTGTGCCAGTTAACTTTAATGGAAATAAAGGAAACAGTAGTAGGACGAGGCAGGAAAACTAGTTCCCGTCTATGTGGACACTGGCGCTCACCAGGTGGTTACTTTTCCTAAGCCAGTAATTACAGCAGTTGGTAAGACGGATCAGAATACTCAGACTGAATATGTGGATGAGGGGTCGGTAGTATCCAAGGATACAGCAGAAATATTTGATCACTCACAGTATTTGATAGATACTGTGTTAGAGACGCTTTCTAAGTGGGAAGAGAAAGAGAAAGCGCAGCTGTGTAACGGTAGGGAAGAACTGCAAAATACTGTTTTGTCAGGTGAAGAAGCAGAAGAAACTCATACTTATATATACGATGAGGATGATGTGCTCTTATCTAAAGTGCCTGTGCAGATTTGGGACAGGAGGTAAGTGAGAATGTAGAGGATAGCATGTTGGGGGTCGATAAACCCAGTAACTGTGACCAGTTGTCACTTGAGAAGGAACCCGACGATAATAGTGAAAGTGGTTTAGCTGTAACTAGTGTAATGCCCGGTCTGGAGGCGCAGAATCGCTCAGACTACAGTAACATGGGTCATGTTCAGCAAACTATAATGTAATGAAGTCGTGCGGTGTTTCGATTTGAAATTAATAGACCGACTGGAGAAGGCAGCTGAAAATGTAATTCAGGAAACCCCTACACACTTTGACCTAAATGTAATGAAGACAGATGTCGATCACTTTAGTTGGAGACAAATCCAAAAGGAACTGTTGGATGAGTTTGAGGAACCACCTGTACGAACTAGAATAAGCCACCCTATAATAACTGTGAATATGTTGGGTATCAATGCACGTTGTCTCTTAGACAGTGGAAGTGAGGTGAGTGCGATATCTCAGTCCTTCTTTGATGCATTACCTGGTAAAGACAAGCTTACGGTAATGAGGGTATCAGGACTAAGATTAATCGGTGCTACTGGCAAGGTGTCAAAAGCGGTAAAACAAGAGGCTTTTCTGCCCTTTAACATTAATGATAATGTAATTGATCATCCATGCCTAATTGTAAATGATCTCAGTATTGAGGTTTTAATTGGCATAGATTTCTTGTCAAATTATCAGAGTGTTGTTGACTTTGAAAGAAGCCAGTTAAAATTGGTCTGGCCGATAACCGGAGTAATTACGGTACCTTTTATTGATAAACATGTAGTAACTAATGATGAAACTTGGGAGCTGCCTATACGAGTTCTGAAAAATAGGAGATATTGGGACGATGGTGTTAATCTTAGTAAAAGTAAGCTAAACACAGAAGAAGAAGAAGCAATTATTTTGGACAAGGTAGAAGCTAAATTGCAGGAAATCGATAAAATTTCAGCTAATCAGAAGGATGAACTGAGACAGGTTTTATAAAGGCACCATAAGGTATTTTCCAATCGACCTTGCGTGGTCAAAGGTTATGAATGTCAATTAAAGGTGAAACCTTGCCAAGTGTTTTTCAGGAAGCCATACCAAATACATGTAGCTAGGAAGGAGGCAGTTCGAAAGGAGATACAGAGAATGCTAGAGTGTGGTGTGATTGAAAAAGCGGTCAGTGAGTACAATAATCCTCTTGTTGTTGTACCAAAAAAGAGACGGTAGTGTCACATTGGTCTTGGACGCTCGTTGGTTGAATGAAATAGTGGTTAGGGAAAGTGATAGACCGCAGAACATGGATGAGTTATTGCAAAAGTTCCAAGCAGTAAAATTCTTAACCTCTATGGACATCACGTGTGGATAGTGGAATTTGCCACTGGCGGAAAGTTCAAGGAAGTACACAGCTTTCTTGTACGAAGGAGTTTGTTACCAATACCATGTGGTACCTTTCGGACTTAATATCTCTGTTTGTGCCTTCGTACGTGTGATGTGCCATGTTTTAGGACCAGCCTTAATTAATAAAATCACAGTCTACGTAGATGATCTGTTAATAGCAACTCCTACCTGGAAAGAACACATAGTTTTATTAGAGGAAGAGTTAGAGGCCGTTGAGAGAGGTGGCATGAAACTAAGGATTGAAAAGACAGAGTACGTTAAAGGGGCGTTCTGTTAGTGTTCAGGCTTTAATTCACCCTGTCTTCACCTCCTGCTGAAAAAGAATACCCCTTGGGTTTGGACCGCAGAATGTCAACAGGCGTTCGAGGTGCTTAAACAATCTTTAATTAATAGTCCTATTTTACATCATCCTGATTTTGAAAAACCGTTCTGTATGTCTGTTGATGCTAGTGGCTATGGTATAGCTGTGGAGATATTTCAAGTAGAAATAGAGAACGAACAAGAAGTGCACAAGACTATAGCTTTCGCAAGTCGATCTTTACAGGCAGCAGAGAGAAATTATAGCATCTCAGAACTGGAAGCATTGGCAGTATCTATTTGGTCACAAGATAATTGTTTACAGTGACCATAAGGCGTTGACCTTTCTGAAGACCTGTAAGTTGAGGAATGCTCGTTTGGTAAGATGGTCATTGTATCTCCAGCAGTTTGACCTTGAGGGAAAGATAATTTGGTAGCTGATGGGTTATCTAGATGTGCGGGAATTACAGCAACAGACCTAAGTGAAGTACGAATGTTTGCGTTGCACGAAGTAAAGGAAGAAAGCGCATTAAAGAGGGTGATAACGAACTTAAGACGTGAGCAGAATGCAGATGACCAGCTGAAATTAGTAAAGAGCTATTTGGGAGATGCGAACTATCATAAGGTTTCGCAATACTACTGTATGCATAAAGGTAATCTGTTTAGGAGGAAGAAGGTAGGTGTTTCTGAGTGGAAGCTGTGCTTTCACTCTCAACATGTAGACTTACTAATCGACTATGTACACCTGAGGTATGGGCACTATGGTGCAAAGAAGTGCATTGCAAAATTAAAAGAGAAAGTTGCGTTTGACAACATGTACCGCCGTGTTGCCAAGCGTCTAGCATCTTGTGTAGTGTGCCAGAAAGTCCGTGCTGCTAACACCAGAATACGAGGGGATATGCATTCAGTAGAGCCAACTGAAACCATAGAATTACTGGCTTGTGATTTGTTTGGCCCTCTTCCTGCTTCGATATGTGGGTGCACCCATGTTTTTGTTGTTGTGGATGGAATTAGTAAATATGTCAAGCTATACCCAATTACAAGAGCAAATGCAAAAACGCTGGTAGAAAAGTTGGAAAAAGATTTCTTCGTGAACGTTGGCGTTCCGAAGAATTTGCTGTCAGACAATAGGCCTCAATTTACTTCTGATAGATTTAAAGAATGTCTGGATAAGGCCGGAGTGAAACATCTGAAAATATCTGCGTATTTTCCCCAAGGAAATATGAGTGAACGTATTATGAGGGAATTGAATAGGCTTTGCAGAACGTATTGTGCTCGGAAACACTCAAGTTGGGCAGAGCACATGAAGTATTTTGAGAATGTAATTAACAACTTAAGGCATGATGCAACTGGTTTTCTCCTTGCGAATTGATGTTTGGACAAGAACCGTACAATGTGGTTGCAGATATGGTCGAATTCCCTATTCTAACGCAAATATCCACAAACGAGAAGAAGTTAAAGGCTACGGCAAATATAAGGAAAAGAGCATTAGAAAGAAAGAAGCGTCATGGCGCAAAAGCTATACCCAGCAGTTTTGAAATAGGTCAGTTAGTCCTTGTCAAAACCAAGGAAAAATCAAAGAAAATAAATGCAGAGACAAAGAAATTCATGTTAGTATACCAAGGACCTTTGAGGATCATAGTAAAACCACATGCATCCATATAGGCTAGAGTACCCTAAAAGTAGAAAGCTGTTAGGTCTCAGGAACGTGATCGACCTAAAGAAGTTCATATGTAGTGAAGAATTCTGTAGGGAGGAGGTTGTTCTGCAACCTCTACACAGTGTGGCAGCTGTGCAGTCCCAGATGTGTGAGATCTTCTTTCCTTTTTAGGTCTCACTCATTCTTCATCTTTTCTATCCACCTAAAATTTCGACTTCTTCTTTCCAAAACATTAAATTTTCCATTATGGTTATCAAACCAATAATAAACTAATGAATTCTGTAGGGAGGAGGTTGTTCTGTAACCTCTACACAGTGTGGCAACTGTGCAGTCCCAGCTGTGTGAGATCTTCTTTCCTTTTCAGGTCTCAATCATTCTTCATCTTTCCTATCCACCAAAATTTCGACCCCTTCTTTCCAATAAATTAAATTTTCCGTTATGGTTATCAAGCCAATAATAAACTAGTGAATTCTGTAGGGAGGAGGTTTTCTGTAACCTCTACACAGTGTGGCAGCTGTGCAGTCCCAGCTGTGTGAGATCTTCTTTCCTTGTCAGGTCCCACTCAATATTCATCTTTCCTATCCACGAAAGTTTCGACTCCTTCTTTGCAATACTAAAAATTTCTGTCATGGCTATCAAGCCATGAGTTCTGTAACCATTCTATCCACCGATTAGTGAAAAACATACCTAATGTGACAAACCTAACAGTGACATAAACAACAGAGAAGTATGATGTAATTAAGATACAAAGGTATTTGAGTAACCAGTATGTATAGAACCCTGGTAATATTATAAGTACAAAGTGTTGTTTTATTGGAAATGGTCCTCCAAGAGTAATTTAAAAAGATATACAAATTCGTGTAAAAGCAGGATCTGAAGCGGTAGTGAAACCTATTGTATGCTGTAGAGCTAACTCATTAATAGTAAAAGAGATTGCTTAGTGTTATGAAAAATATGCAGATAAGTTGTAGGAATGAACTCACCTTGTGTAGCAAGGAATGGCGATGTAATAGAATTGAACAGTGTTTGTGGTTGAGACGTGAAGGACACGTCCTTTAAATATTTATAAGGTTGGAGCTGGCCGTTATTTGGTGTAGTGTGTGACAGGACACACCAACACGTATTGAGGTTATGAGTTGGAGGTGTGAATGCGACCTTAGGTACCCTTATGTTTGATGAGACAGAGCAGCTCATAGTGTTTAAGGATTTTAGCATTACACTCGTCCATAATTACTTAATGTACTTTAGTGGTAGGTCGAGAGAGACTACCTGTGGTTTCAGCGTCCGATCGAGTGAAAATGGACTGCCACGTGAGCAAACTGATCAGCTGCAATACACTATAGATATGAAATAAGTGTGCTATCCTATGCGTTCAATGTTAATAGCCTGACTGTTAAATAAATACATACAATAGCAACATAATTGAGTAACATAATGCTGACGTGATACATTATTTATAGCTCAGCGTAGATACACTTAGATGAAGTAAGTATGTAACTGCAGATGTGGAACGGACACAGCAGCAGAGGACCAATAAGTGGATTTAGTAGTCAACTAAACGTAGTGTGTTTTGAACACTCAGAACTGTACTATTACCACAAGTTACTCACATGTACAAAGAAGCTGAAAAGACAACTACTAATCAAATATACTCATACTATCTCTAAGAATAAGGTAATCGAAGATGAGTCAGCTAAGTAAATAAAATACAAATGTATCACGAATGTACCGAGCATTGGTTCAGTGTTCCGGCCCAGAAATAATAAATTGAAATTAAATAGGATTTATGATTGTATGCCTTGAGCATAAATTTTCTCTAGTAAGTGACTAACGGCGTTTTGAGCCATTTGTTTACCGATTTTATGACAGTTTAGTAACTGCGAGAGTAAAATTGAAAAAGTTCTGTTAACTTTGTTCCTGTAACATATTAAAAGATTAAATGTATATATCCCCATATCATTGTGACCCACCCTTAGATATTAAGTGAACAGAGTCTGAGGCACTCTCTTTTGGTTTGTTCTACATGAAGAACCAGATAATGGCAGCCTGGTAGCTGCGTGAAAGCGTGCAATGCCTTGGACACAATTCACAGTGACCCCTACCCCTTCCCCATGTAAGTTAGAGTGAACGTGAAGGACGCACTCCTTAGCAACTTCCCCTCCTCTACTCTTGTGAATGGAAGTGTAGAACGCCAGCCAAAGCGGCTACACCCACGCGTGTAAAAATGAAATGGTCATGATTTGTGAAATTTTCTTTCAGGTTTAGAAATCCCTGCTAAAATATAACTATGTACTTATGTATCATGAATAACTGTGTTATTTTCTTTGAATTTGTGTATGTAAAAATGTATTTTATGGATTTAAGATTTTCCTAATTTTACATATTTTATGTGTTTGTCTGCCTAAGGCAATATGTATGCCAGAGTGTTTCATTGATTTTGCTTAAACTTTGAGTGATAATGTTGCTTAAGAGGCAGTGGACATGCCAGCAATTTAAATAACAGAAGTAGGTAATAAGTTTTCTTTTAATATTTCTATATGTTTACATATAAATTTTAATTTTGCATAGGGAGTTAAGCTGTACTCTTGCTTCCCTTATTGTACTTATTTTTTTCTCTTCTCCATTTACATTAAAAAAAAATTAAGTGGAGGGTGATGTAGGGAAGCATGCTACTCACGTCTTATAAAATTCACATCAATCTTTCCATTTTGTGCCAACCTAGTCCGCTGTAACTAGCTCTGACGTCACAAATGTTGCACAATACTTTAAAAATCAAGTAAATAACCTGAAACGTTTATAGCATGTCAGGAGTAATATTAAATCAATATGTGTTGAATATCAGTTCAATATCTTTAACCATTTTCGAAATTTGGACGTTTTTCTGTAAAATTCATTGGCGCAACAGAAAAGAGCTAGAAACTTAAAAATTTATATTTAGATTCATTTTGCACAATAATATAGTAGAAAAAGTATTCTGGATCTCACAAATTAAAATTTTAGTTGAAATTCATGGTTTTCTGGTTTTTGTCTTAGAAATTAAGGAAGCAAGATAGATTAAGTAGGCGAATAAAAAAGGCTAAGATGTTTAAATTTAAGTACAAGGGAGTTCCGCTATAATCATAAAGATGTGAGAAGTTTCAACTGAATAATTTGAACTGAATAACTATAAAACCTTGGCGATAGCGTATCTGCAAAGGGCAAGTTCATAGCTCGTCTGCTGCATGTAGTGTAATTAAATTAATTCTCTCGCCCAAAATGTTTGACTTAGCCACGTCAGACTTTTATCATGATTACTTACCAGTGTGCTGATTGCACATTTAAATTGAGAGCTTCATCGGCCTTCAGTGAAGGAAGCGATGATTTATTCGATAACTTAAAGTGGTGCATTACTAGCCCAGCGGGTAGTCGGGAGAGCGGATTTGATCAGGCATTCCCTTACCCGTCCGCACCGCGGCTTTATATATAAGAACACTGCTTGAGAAGCAAGGCTCCAGTTCTCTCCAGACGCTGATTAGCGCACCACCTGTGCCGGGAGTCGCATCGCGTCGGTATCATTGCTAGAAACAGCCTCAGACGCCGTAATAAGTTACTCGGGATACGCGTAACCATGAAATCGTATTCGAGTGAAGTGTCTATTCTGGGATGACATCAATGATCTATCTTCAGTTTGCATATGTCGTATTTTCACGTGCCGCCATGGGACAGACATTCTAACGTTATTTAGGGTGGCGTTTGATGAACATTATCATCAAATTATGGCAAGCAGTCACTTAAACATTTAATTTGAACAGTTATTGTCTCATTAGCGCATTAGACTCTGAACTGCTCTGGTAGTTGGATTGTGTGGATTCTTTTTGGTCTGTGACTTTCTGAATATAGTGAACATTTTAGAGAGATTCTTTTTTGATTATGAATCCCAGACAATCTCCTAATTCCTCAGAGCTATAAGCTGTAGCTATAAATGTATTTCTCAGATGAAGTGGGCGCTAGGAATTCTAATTACAGGCTTCACGTTTTGCTAATCGCTTTCTGGTGGCCAATACTGTAGTTAGAGGGCCAGTGTTGAGAACGGCGTACAACAGCATTAAATAATTAATAAGGAACATTTTAATAACAAATTAACCCACCCACTGCCCCACAGTGGGATAGTGGACCACCCTCACATAGGTTCATTTTTCATAAACGGAACACTGGACTCGCCCAAGTTTCGCAGCCTCCTAACAGACTGTCTTCCAGAGATGCTAGAAGACGTTATTCTGGACACTAGGAGAAACCTGTGGTATCAAGATGACGGATGTCTAGCACATAGTGCACAAAGTAATACAGCTTGTCATGACAATTTTTTTTTCAAATAGCGGGAATGGACACAAAAAATCCTTACCTCGGTCGATCTATTCCCCAAATTTGACCCATGTAAACTTGTTTCTGCAGGGAAAAATGGATGAAGATATCACCAATGGCTTACGAACTGCACTGGATGGTAAGCAACGACTTATTACCACAGCCTGCTCGGACATTTTCGGTGAAATGCTAGCGCGTATGCAACAGTTGTTCCCAATCAGACTGTAAGTGTGTATTGCCGTTGTGGTGGTCATTTTGGACACAGCTTGTGATGCTGAATTGTCTAGTTAATGCTCATAACCCACACAACTAGCGTATGTACTTGTGTAGCTCTTTAGTATTTGTTAACGCACGTATTGTGGAAATTTTGGGTTGGAAAGTTTTCAAAATACAGTATCTTGTAAGCGACTCGCACTACAATGTACGAACAAACACCAGTGACATTCTAATTCACCTTATTTTGAGTCTTTTAATGGCAATAGGCCTTATTCCCTTTAATAAGTGTTTGCACAAAAATGCACTTTATAAGTATTACTACAATCTGTTAATGGGCCAAGTAAACGAGCCCCTGGAAAACCAGTCCATTCTGTGAAAACTGCACATCAATAGCACTTCCCATTTTCGCCATATTTGAGGTACAGGTTTTAGGTGATATTCCTGTATAAATTATTTGTTCGTGAACCACAAAACACGTTACTTATTTAGAAGGTCATACTTTTCATGTGACCCATACTACCCGACATCTAGCCTCTGAAGCATTAGAAAATCTTTCCTTCCTGTGTGGCGTTCCGTGTAGAAATCTTTTTTATCACTATTTACACAAAAACAGATGTTGAAGTATTATATCATTTGTGGAAGTTACCGATACTAGCTAATTCATTTACAAGCCTTTATGGTATACTGAAACATGAGACTATTGTAGTAGGAAGATAGAAGACCTTTCGAAATTTTAATTACAGAAATTTATATCTTCATGTTGCGATACGTTTCGGCGCATTAGAGTTGCCGACTGTCCTTGCTTCCACGGTAACCGTATTTACAGGCTCCAGAGAGAACGTAATTTCAACTTTAGGCATTAAGTGCTCTCACAAACAACAACCAAGTATTTTATAGTTTACCATCAATGGATTTTGGTCATGAAACAAACCGAATGAAATACCTTTTTAAATTAGCACACTGAAGGGCGGAAGGGCCGTGTGGAGAACCGGGCTTATATTTTGAAACGGTACTTAGCTCCTTTAATATAGAGGCCACTCCATTTTTCGAACTGTCTGCCCACACGGGCGAACGTTCGGGTGGGAGAGACGGAGGGTGTCGGTCTGCACCGCAAATCCGACGGCAGCGCCGACGCGACGTTCCAATAATTAGCGGCGGAGCGCGTTAACAGAAAGTGCGTTATTGTGTTTAACGGCGCAATTGAAACGGCCGCCCACCCCGGGCCGGCGAGTAATCTCGCGCTTAATCGCTTTGCAATTCAGCGAGGCGTCCACCCGGCGCGCCCCACGCCCTGCTGCGGTGTCGATCGCGCCGCCGCGGTCGACGTTCGCTCTGCGGCGCACCTGTTAACGCTGCACTGATGATGTCGCGCCTCTCTGTAACCGAAACGCCGTTGTACCGATTGTGGGGAAACACTGTCTCACAACGGTAGGACGGTACCCTGGAAGCAAACAGTCTCTGTTGTAGAACTTCCTCATATTTGTTCCAAGGTTGTGACGGTATGGTTAGTTCAGATTGAGCTGCACAAACCAGTCAAATATCTCTAGATATTTCTGAACAGAAGAATTTAGGATATTATTAGGGGCTCGCATAGTATCGGCTGTTGTTGCTGAGCAGTCATCGTATCAGACTGTGAAATGGATACTGTACTATTTCATCACAGGGAGATAGGAATGTTTGCTACTCATCTTTGTAACGGCCTAAAAAATAAAAAAAATGTTAATTTTTGTTGACTTATGTTAACATCTCACGTTTCAAAGAGGTACTGACGGGCTAGTAGGATCCAGAACTTGACAATACTTTTGGTGCATTCTTAGCTATACCATCGCACTTTCAATAACGTGTGCTACCAACATGGAAAGGGGGTGTGCTACTTAATGACTACCACAATTTTTTGTTACAAAAGACAAACTTGGTTAATAGCTGTTGACTTTTACTCAAACATACTTTTCAAAGAGAATACTTTTTTAAAGAGACTGATCTGCTGATATGTACGTTAAGTCCTGAACCTGAAAACAATGAATCTGTTATTCATTGGACAGAGTGCATAATAATTAGAATTTAATATTTGTGTTAAGTTTAATTGAAAAATTTATAACATATATGAAATTTAGTAACATGATTCATTAAAAAGGATATGTATTTAATTGCAAAATATTAAGTAACTTACCGGATTACAATAATTTAAAAGTACCCCCAATCCTATTGGTATTGCGAGATTTAATGACGGGGAATGGTCTGTGTTACGCACAGCCTCCTCCTTCTTAACCTCTGAAGGATGTCTTTGAGGAATACGGCGCAAAAAATAGGTTGTAGTGGAAATAAAATCCAGTTTCTGTCACATAGTAACAAAGTGGAACAATAAATCATACAATGTAGGCTTTCACGACTGGATGGTACTGTTGTTGATAATTCTTCCGGGTTATATGGCAATGGTCCATGGAATACTTCTATTCCTAACGTTTCGTACAATACTACGTTGGACATCCTCAGAGGTATGTCTGGTCTTCTTGAGTCGGCAGGACTCAACAGGACCAGACATACCTCTGAGGATGTCCAACGTAGTATTGTACGAAACGTTAGGAATAGAAGTATTCCATGGACCACGGCCATATAACCCGGAAGAATTATCAACAACAGGAACAATAAATATTAGTGTCTATACTCGATGATGAGATTATACACAGGGCTCAGGCTCAAAGTTTGGAAATCATGGTGCATGTAAACGGTCGCATCCATTTCATGGGAGTCATCCCGGTATTTGCCTTGAGTGGTCGCCGGAAATCACGTCACCTCCTTGTTTTGAAGAAATACTGTATGCAAAAGAAAAACGTAGAAACCTGTCACATTTGAATAACAACGCCACCACACACGGATTACGCTGTAGGCCTCTTCCGACTGGCCGGCCTCTTCTTCCAAGGCAGTACAAGGAACGATCTGTGATCAAGGGACGTGCGAAAGCACGTCGCCAATCCCTGTAGCCGTTACCGGCAGCAGATGAATCTTGATGCTGCCGGTGCATCTTTATTCGAGCAGCTGATTATGTACCCTCACGGGTCTATGTGGACCACTTTACAGACCTCCCCATCTCAGAAAAATCTGATGAGTTACCGCGAATCGAACCCGCGTCCCTCCCCCCCCCCCCCAACACCTTCAGTGGTGGTGCCATCCATTCGGTGACGCAAGCGGCTCTTTCGTAAGAACGCCGTAGTAAAATGAACTTACGCAATCAATAAATATCAGAAATAGAATAGAGACATTTAGAATTTGGCATTATTATGATATTAGAGCTGTTCATAGTCAGAAATCTTGTGATTGTTTCATTAATGCACGGTCTATAGAGGTTATGTCTGTCGCGGTATCATCATTATCATCACCTACTGGCAACACACTGAAGGGGTAGTGCCTAAGGGATTTAGGGCTACTCAGATGAATAACGTTCTTAGCAGACAATAATGGCTACGGGTGACGAAACAAAGACACTATAAAGGAGAAAGAGAAAAAATTGTTGCTATTTTTGAATATTGGAATAACGAAAGGAGCGATGTTTAAAAGTTAACGATTCCCCGACGTTGAGGTCATTGGGTGGAACACAGAGCTGATAATTGCCGTGAAGGATGCATGTGGTGCGTGGTCACGGAGTTTTATGAGTGGTAGTTTTTACTTGTGGCTGCAGGTACCCTGCCTCACATAGTTCTTCCTACATCATTCACTCTGACCCAACAGATTCATTCAGATGTAGCTCTCTGGAAAACTAAACATTAATAATTAGCAATTCTAAAAGGTTGCCTCCAGACTTTCTGGAAGTGATGTTAACTCATACCATCTACATGACAACATTCGTGAAAGCGCATTCTTTGATGGTCTCTTCGCCAGCCAGATCAGTCGACTTTCATTTCTTAAAATAAAACACACTCGAATTTGAAAGAAGCTTATTTATTCTACAACGAATTAACACAATCACAGCTGCTGGCCTAGACGTAGGCCTTCAACAAGCAACTGATTACATTGTGCATCGGTCCCGTCTCACATATTATAAACCACCTATACTACCATTGATGAGGAATGCTTCCTTGGCCGATATTTCAAGAAGTGAGCTTACTTTGGGATTCTATAGAAATTTCCTCGCTCTTGTAAAACTATCATGGAAAATATCCAGTCTAGTTTTGTGGCTCTCCTTCGTATTTGGATAGTACTGGACATATATTTTCACGTTGTAAGCAAACCTGCTTCGTTCGAGTGCAGGGTGCGGGTTAGGCCACAATACGCTGCCAAAGAGTAGCATCAGAAAAATTTGCATCTTATCGTAAGCAGTGCTAAACTAACAGTGTAACTAATAAACGATACGGACAATCCTAACATTCTTACCACCACTAGTCCCTTAGCATGCATTCCAACTCATCGTCATCGCACCATCTCGTCCTTATCCTCCACAATATTTTCATAAGTGCCAATTAATGGCAACTGACAGCAGTTCCCTCTCAACATGAAACATGATGATGGAAGCGACCTTGCATATTTTGAATGGGATAGCTGCCGTAGCTTAGTAAAACTTGTGTGTATGTCATACCTATTAGATATCTCCGAAATGCTGCAGGTCTGCACCCCATATCTCTTCACCTCCTCCTCGTTCCTCTCTCTCTCTCTCTGTCCATCTGTCCCCTCTCTACACTCATTTCCTCCCTCTTTCTCCATTTTTGTCTATGACTTCTTTCCTCCTCTTTCTGACCTTGAGCATTGTTCATTATTATTGGTAGGAGATTGATAAATTAGCAGGAAAAATTATAAATTAGCTGTAAAACTGGTAAATGGCACGAAATTGATGGAACTGTCTAAAATTCAGATACGTGTAATGTATTTCGTTTCTGGCGTCAAGGTATCAAATTAAGTCTTTCTCCTCTTTTAAGCTGTTGCACTGATTCTTTGCACTGAAGGGATCAAGTTCTCTTGTTAATAATAGTTTATCGATATGAAACACTGATGTCACTGCATGCTCTGCAAAAAGGAGGCAGCTATTAACTCCCATAGATTAATAGCTGCCTTTAACACGACTAGGGCTTTGCTACGTGTCATGAACTGTCTCCATAATTTCTGAACTACAGTTTACTCTACAAAGTATATTTGTAAAAACAATTACTATTTACCAAGAGTAGAGCAAAATACAGACGTACTAACTTGTATACTCCCAAACGCTAAACAGTCGTCATGTGAGTACTGAGAATGCATTCAGAATTTTCACACACATTGCGACAACTGGTTAATGTGCTCAATATGGGGTGTGACCACCTCTGGCAGCAACACAGGCCTGACGGCGATGGGACACCCTGTTACTAATGTCATCAGTCTCATGTTAAGGCAGTAATGCCCGTTATTCCTGCCGAGCGGCTCGCAATCTTGGAGAGTTGTTGGTTGGTTCTGACGCAATGCAAGCCCTCTGCCTAGTGGCTCTGCCTCTGTCTGGGGACATTTTGTACGGGATTCAAATCGCGAGAGCGAGCAGGCCACGCCATGTGTGCAATATCTTCCTTTTCCAAGAAAACATCAGTCATCTGTGCTCTACGAGGTCGAGCATTATCGTCCATCAATATGAAGACTTCGCCCACATGATTTCCCAACAACCGCAGATGAGGTCCCAAGATCTCGTCACGAGACAGCAGTTAAACCTTTCCAGTTCACCGTACAAGAGGTGTTCAAGTTTTCTACATAATCCCTGCCCATACAATTAAGGATCACTCTCGATATTGGTCTCTTTACATAATGTTTGCGCCCCGAAATCGTGTTCCACGTTTATTCCGGGTGCGAATCCATTGAGATTGAATCGGGACTCATCTGTGAGAAGAATACTGGCCCACTGTTCGGCTGCCTTGGTGGCATGTTGAGGACTCCACCCTAGATACTCCCTTCAGTGAAGGCTCGTCAGAGATAGACATCCAGCAGTCTCTGACGATAAAGGTCACTCTGCCAAAGCCTTCTGCACATCGTTTGCCTCCATACAAGATGTCCAGTGGATGCTGCAAGCTCACATGCTATCCATCGTGCATTAATAAGGCCAAATAACAGTCCGCTCCAAAGTCACAAGTGGTCGGCTCTGTCCTGATCTTCGGGTTACAGTATCGGTCTGTATACACTGTCGCCAAATCCGAGAAACAACAGAACGATTCACACTAAGCCATCGGGCCATATCAGCTTACGACTGTCCAGTTCCCTTTCTTTCTCTGGCCCTCCGCCACAGAGAGTCTGGTAGGTATCCTCTCTGTGCCATACTGCAATGTCTCTGTCTTCACAGCGACTGTGGATGTGGGGCCTCCCGGCAAACACTACCTCGTTACATAGGTGCTCTGACGTCATCGTTGGCATGTTCGTCCCACTTATTTTTACGTTCAATTTGTCAATATTACAGCCAATTTTACACTCACTTTAAAACTTCACAACAAATATCTCTATTTCCTGCGAGTTTTTCCAAGAAAGCTTGTAGATTTTACAGAAAATTTTTCAATTTTATGGTCATTTTGTTAACTTCCTTCCAACTTCTACGACCGATTTGTCATTTTTCTTCGACTTTCTACAGCCAATTTACCAATTTTCCGGAGAGAGAGAGAGAGAGAGAGAGAGAGAGAGACAGAGAGACAGAGAGAGAGAGAGGGAGAGAGAGAGAGCGAGGGAGAGAGGGAGAGAGAGAGAGAGAGAGAGCAAGCAAAGAATTTTTTTATGCAGTCCATCATATTTCACACATGTCTCATGCCTATGACTACATGCTTTTTGGTCCTTTAGTATTACAGAATTTTAAGTCCTCCTCATGAAGCAGCTAAAAATATGCGGTCTGATTTGCCCATCTCCCTGATCAAGCAGCTGGGAAAAATCTGCAAGAAGCAGCAGGGGCGGTAGAGGTAAATCTCCTGAAGAAGGGCAACACCTATACTATGATGACATCGTTATCATCGTTTTTGTGATTATCATAATCATCATCATCATCATCATCATCATCATCATCATCATCAACTTCAGACCAAGTACAGCAGTACTTTATGCAATTGGTATGGTTGAAGCATCTATAAAGACGTTAAATTCAGTGATGGTACTATAGAATGGGATTGTGAGTATTAATCTCTTAAAACTCTAATATGTCCTGGCATAATAGCCGATCAAGTTTGTTTGGAATTTCTTGTTGCATGCTCACTGTTTTAATCAACACAGTGTGGCAGCTGAATCAATTGACGTAAACGTCTCACTATCCCGTGAGTCCCTATTGCCCAAGACAGGTGAGGTTAGGGTAATGTATATGAACATCAAGAACAAGCCTCTGATGTCAGCAATGATTAGATTATATTGAATTTTCTTAACACCGACCAAAAATTAGACGATCTCGTGCATGTGTAAAGTCAGAAAGTATAACATAAAAAACATAAAACATGCGAACATAATACAGACTTTCCTCAACATTTGTTAGTAGATTGTCAAAATATGCGAATATATTACAATAAACAGGAACTGACAATACTTACAGAATTAATACACTTTCAGAATGAAATATCGTTATGCACTTTTAATAAATTTATCATAATCAAAGTATTTAATCTCTACTGTTGTAATCAAGGGCTGTCAGAACTGAAATCTAACAGACATATTTACTTAAGCAGGTTTCATAGTCCCTGTTAAGATATTCATCTGCAGAGTAGAAAGAATTGCCTATTAAAAAGTCTTTAAAACTCTGCTGGAACAGTGCTTAAACTTAAACCAATTTTTAAATGTTGCTCGCAATTTATGGAAAATGTAAGTTCCTGAATATTGGACCCCTTCCTGGACCCAGGTAACTGATTTTAGCTCTTTATGAAGATTCTTCTTTATTCCTAACATTGATGCATTATATTGAACTATTGGATGGAAATAGAGACATACTACTTGCAACAAGTTTCATTAAGGAGTAAGTATACTGAGAAGCAGGTCCTTGAACAGGCTTCTACATGATGTTCTTGAATTTACACCACAATTTAGTCTTGTTGAAAGCTTTTCGACTCTTAAAAATTTTGCTCAGTTTGATGAGTTACCCCAGAATATGATGCTCTGTGACATAATATACTCCTGGAAATGGAAAAAAGAACACATTGACACCGGTGTGTCAGACCCACCATACTTGCTCCGGACACTGCGAGAGGGCTGTACAAGCAATGATCACACGCACGGCACAGCGGACACACCAGGGACCGCGGTGTTGGCCGTCGAATGGCGCTAGCTGCGCAGCATTTGTGCACCGCCGCCGTCAGTGTCAGCCAGTTTGCCGTGGCATACGGAGCTCCATCGCAGTCTTTAACACTGGTAGCATGTCGCGACAGCGTGGACGTGAACCGTATGTGCAGTTGACGGACTTTGAGCGGGGGCGTATAGTGGGCATGCGGGAGGCCGGGTGGACGTACCGCCGAATTGCTCAACACGTGGGGCGTGAGGCCTCCACAGTACATCGATGTTGTCGGCAGTGGTCGGCGGAAGGTGCACGTGCCCGTCGACCTGGGACCGGACCGCAGCGACGCACGGATGCACGCCAAGACCGTAGGATCCTACGCAGTGCCGTAAGGGACCGCACCGCCACTTCCCAGCAAATTAGGGACACTGTTGCTCCAGGGGTATCGGCGAGGACCATTCGCAACCGTCTCCATGAAGCTGGGCTACGGTCCCGCACACCATTAGGCCGTCTTCCGCTCACGCCCCAACATCGTGCAGCCCGCCTCCAGTGGTGTCGCGACAGGCGTGAATGGAGGGACAAATGGAGACGTGTCGTCTTCAGCGATGAGAGTCGCTTCTGCCTTGGTGCCAATGATGGTCGTATGCGTGTTTGGCGCCGTGCAGGTGAGCGCCACAATCAGGACTGCATACGACCGAGGCACACAGGGCCAACACCCTGCATCATGGTGTGGGGAGCGATCTCCTACACTGGCCGTACACCACTGGTGATCGTCGAGGGGACACTGAATAGTGCACGGTACATCCAAACCGTCATCGAACCCATCGTT
This sequence comes from Schistocerca cancellata, assembly GCF_023864275.1. Lineage (NCBI taxonomy): Eukaryota > Metazoa > Arthropoda > Insecta > Orthoptera > Acrididae > Schistocerca > Schistocerca cancellata. The sequence continues at coordinate 265,321,447 of NC_064634.1, forward strand.
CTACCATTCCTAGACCGGCAAGAGAACTTGCTGTTCCAACAGGACAATCCACGTCCGCATGTATCCCGTGACACCCAACGTGCTCTAGAAGGTGTAAGTCAACTACCCTGGCCAGCAAGATCTCCGGATCTGTCCCCCATTGAGCATGTTTGGGACTGGATGAAGCGTCGTCTCACGCGGTCTGCACGTCCAGCACGAACGCTGGTCCAACTGAGGCGCCAGTTGGAAATGGCATGGCAAGCCGTTCCACAGGACTACATCCAGCATCTCTACGATCGTCTCCATTGGAGAATAGCAGCCTGCATTGCTGCGAAAGGTGGATATACACTGTACTAGTGCCAATATTGTGCATGCTCTGTTGCCTGTGTCTATGTGCCTGTGGTTCTGTCAGTGTGATCATGTGATGTATCTGACCCCAGGAATGTGTCAATAAAGTTTCCCCTTCCTGGGACAATGAATTCACGGTGTTCTTATTTCAATTTCCAGGAGTGTATAACGAAAATAAGCGCGACATACTTCTATACTAATGTCTCTTGTATCTGACATCACTAGCACTGCAAATACAGACTTGTTTAGGCGCTACAGAAATTCTGTGGTATTATCGAGTAGCAATGCAAGAAATTTAGCACTGTCAGCCTCAGCGATCTGCATGTCTTCATATGTTGTACACATGCTGGAAGTAAACTTCTTACAGCTTCTGAAATGCATATGGTGAGTCTTTACAAAGTTTGATGACAGTGAATTAGCTTTAAACTATTTACAATGAAGAGCCAAAGAAACTGGTACAATTGCCTAAAACGTGTAGGGCCCCCTCGAGCACGCAGAAGTGCCGCAACACGACATGGCATGGACTCGATCAATATCTAACGTAGTGCTGACACTTGGTGATGGTCCCGCACTGCAATCTGCAGCATTTTGCGGAAGGGTTGCACTTCTGTCACGTTGAACGATTCTCTTCAGTTGTCGTTGGTCCGGTTCTGGCAGGATCTTTTTCTGGCCACAGCGATGTCAGAGATTTCACGTTTTACCGGATTCCTGATATTCACGGTGCACTCGAGAAATGGTCGTGCAGGCAAATCTCCACCTCATCGTTAACTCACAGATGATGTGTCCCATCGCTCGTGTGCTGACTGTAACATCATACTCAACTCTCGATAACCTGATACTGCAGCAACAGAAAGCGATCTAACAACTGCGCCAGACACTTATTGTCTTCATAGGCGTTGCCAACCACACCGCCGTATTCTGCCTGTTTACGTATCTCTGTATGTGAATACGTATACCTATACCAGTTGCTTTGGCCCTTCAGTTCATTAATGTCTGTGAAAATTTGATTAGCCGCCTTTTCTTAATCTCCACTTGACTTAGGTTCTTTTTGCAATGTCTGTATCGTCTGAAAATAAAACAAACTTATCATTTGGTAATGTAACAAGCAGAAGCTCATTAATGTACACAAGAAAAATCAACTGGTCCCAGATGGGGAACCTCGAGGAGCACCAGATGTGATTAATTCCCAATCAGATGAAGACTGATTGCTTACTCCACAGGTAGTTCGCAACGACACCCTTTGTTTCCTGTTGCTTAGATAAGACTCGAACCAATTCTCAGCATTCCCAGTGACACCACAATTCTTAAGATTATGCTGTGGAAAATGCCAGTAATCTTCGATTTATTATCTAATGAATTATATACTATACGTACAAATAGACTTCTCTATACCGGGGCCCTTAACAAATCCAAACTATGACTAGGAGAATATATTATTTTCAGTCAGATGCTTCAGTCTCCTGAATACAGACTTTTCAAAACATTTTTAAAAAGTCGGAAAAATTGAAATTATTCGGCTTTTGGCGATATCCCTTTATCCCCCTTCTTGTAAAGAGGCTTCACCGTATTTTAGACATTATGGGAATGTTCTGTTGATAAGAGGTTCATTATACAAATAACTTATGATAAAAGTTAACTCACATGATTATACTTTGATTAACTTCGTTGAAATGTTATCTTAACCAGCTCAATACTTCGACTTTAAGGATTTTGTGATGGATGCTACTTCTCTGATCGACGTCAAAGTCATTTCCATTTTACTGTAGTTGTTTGTAAAGACTGGTGTCAGATATTCTATTCCACTGTTTACTGAGCCTGGTAATCGCCAGCCGTCAGTAACGGAAGCAAAGTACTTGTTTCAGAGGTTTGCAGTATATGCACTTGTTACAAACTTGTTTATTTTTAGAGCTATCTGTTCCTCTTCCTCTTTGGCCTCGCGTGTCTCCGTCTTCACTATACACCGTGAAATTTCAATTTTTTTGCAAGATACAATTATCTTTCACTAATAATAAAGCAGCTTAGATTTCTGTATCACCTGCTTCAATTTTTTGCTATATTCTTTGTAATGCATTACAGTGCTGACATCACAGCTGTGAATGGTGCTCAATATAAGGTACTTTACAAGTACGCAGTGGTTGATGGTCGTTAAAAGAAGTCATGAAAGTACGTATTCACGTGAATATAAATAAAACATTATGTTAAGGAGTGCACACTAAAGCAGGTAAAGAGACAGCAGTAAACGTTGAGCCATAGAATAATGGTAACTTCATGTGGCCTGTTCTAGCAGCACTGTGTCCTGCAAATAAGAATGCAGACGTTGATTCTAAATATTGGCCATAGCTTAAACTTTGCAAATATGCAATTTCGCACGGAACTGAATCATCTGGGTATATTTGAGAAAAATAATATAAATATATCTGTTTATGTGTATAGTGTGCAGTACTCTGAGCACGGATGGGTAGTTAGAGGAGGGGCATAGCAAGAACACAAAGTAGGAAGATTTCAAATGATTCTATAACATGTCTCAAAACTTTCTAAACGTTTGTATATGTCTTATTTATGCTTATAGAAAATTCAGAAATTTATCATTTCTGCTGTGTTAAAAAATATTTTGTGGTTAGCACAAGGCTGCACTGCTGCTTTTAGTAGTCAGTTACAATATGTGAACGAAGTTTATGCTATTTCCGTCCTAAAGAGAAGCTGGAAGCATACTTAGTTGATTGTTCACAGTTCAGACAGAAGTGTCACTCACCAAGCGGAGAAACAGTCTATAAAATTCGAGTTGATTTGCAAATAATTAAAATTATCATCTATACAGAATTCGAATTCCTGTGTCAACCAGGCGTTAGTCACGACACTTATGCACATAAACAATATAGTTTAGCTATCTATATGCACTGCAGTTATAGTGAGGAATATTCAGAATTTCAGTGGTAGTAAAGTGCAGATTTCATGAAATGCTTTACTTAACAGTTGAATTTTGTTTCTGAGCGAATAAAAAATTACTTGTTGCAGAACCAGCAGATGATTGTTGTGCCAAAGAAGAAGAGCCGATTAGAGCAGCAGAAATTTGTGATTGTTGCTAGCACCCTTCATGAAAACAGACACGAAACACAAGAACCACTGCCATTTGACAGGCAAATTTCATGGAACCAAACATGCTGAGATCTGCCCGTCTTGTTTCACAATCTAACGAATTAGGATGCTCACGTTATAATCACGAATATCTGTGAATCACTAAACATATCGCGGTGGGGTATCGTAGAGACATGAAATACGACCCGTATTTGAAGCACAAAGAATTAAATATTACAAAGTGCTCCTTTCCCCAACAGCGACCTGTTCGGTTTCATAAAAAAGAAAAAAGCGTCATTCACTAAGAGCACTTAAATGAGGAATCCGTTTTGTTTTCGGAACAGTTGCCACTGACTGAGGATTTCAAAAGTTTGCTCATTGCTGAATCAGAAATCAAAGGAAATTATTACCAAAGAGTGCAAAGTGAGAAGCTTATTTGAATGTAAGAAATCAGTAAATCGCTGTGATTTGTATTTAAGATCCAATGTTTCCTTTTGGCACACACTGCCTTAGAAAATAATAAACTTGATGGCACCCGTTATTTGGAATTTGGAAATTTGTGGTAAGGTCTCATGGGACCAAACCGCTGAGGTCATCGGTCCCTAAGCTTACGCATTACTTAATCTCACTTAAATTAACTTACACTAAGGACGACACACACACTCGTGTCCACCTCTTGTTTAACCTCGTCTGGCTTAGCATGCTGAAAACCACTAAAGAAAAATTAGAACTCATTGCCAATAATGAGCAGTTTCAATTTGACGAGTGTAGCCTCGGAGGTGGTAAGGTTTCACTAGTCCCGTAGACATACAGTTGTAAACAACGGGTACATGGCTGCCTATAATGAAAATAGGGGTAAGTGATATGTTATACGGCTACATGTTAACCATCTTTATCGGTGGGTCATGATGCAATGCCTTCCACACTTTAATTTTGCTTGGACGCTTGTCGAGTGTTTTTATGTAATGGGCATAGCTGATGATTAATATATAGGCTATATTTTACACTTAGATTTCGAGTACCCGAAAAATTTACGTGAAATTCACTCACATCCAGCGTGACCAAGCTATGCGTTCCAAAGAAACTCATTTTCACATTACACAATAAGGAAAATTATACCTTTCACTACTGACATTTTTAAACACTGTCTGAGGAATAACCTTATTCACTGCGTATTTTCATTGTGGCAGTCAACCTCAGTGAAACCGCACTTATAAATTAATTAATGTGGGTAAGATGTACAGTATTTTTGGCATGCATAATACAGTGAGAAGTGGTTACTTTGTGTAAGAGAGATGTTATGTGTGTTTAACGATTATAATATTTCACTTGTAAAATACGGACGAATCACATGTGTAAGGAGTACAAAGTTTGACCCATAAATTACAAAGATGTGTGCATACACAATTGAGTAAGCCAATTTATGTGTTTAATGGATACCTTTAATGTCAGAGTCATTCTAAATACCGTGTCAGTGGTATGTATGTGTATAAAATTTTTATGTACATAATACATAGCTTTCACCTTGACATCACTTTTGTATGATGCCAGAGTTATGTGTGTTTACATAAATAATCAAGCTTGTCACCATTTTTATGCATCATTTTAATATAATAATAGAAACATTTCAATATCTGGCAGAAATAAAGTAACTTAATACTATTTTTAGCCCAGAGGTATGTGACATGCAAGGAAACAATCATTATCTTTGGCTTTCAAGTTAACGAAATGCACCCCAAGATTCAGTGTACGATGGAATACCACTCTGGCTTCACACTTCCGTTGTTGAATTTTGAAATTACGTTACAGGACAGCAAAGTTCACTTTAATATATTTAATTTAGAAAACCAACCACGATTAGTTCTATTATTCATTGGTCTTCAGTTCAACCAAAGCAAGAAAAGATTGTTGCTATTCGTGCAGTGCTTCACGGTGAGTCTGTCTCTGGAAACGAAACTGCCAGCATGAGTTTGACATCATTAGATTTACAGCACACGATAAAGGTCAACCACCAAATGTTATTGATGTTCTTCACCAGCAAACGCAATCGAAAGCCGCTCATAACAATCAGGGTCAAACTGTCCTATAAACTCCTAGTAATGATAACTCTAAAAGAAATTTTTGCGGAATCCCATACATAGGCATTACCTCCGGTGCATAGGAAAATGGCTTACATATGAAGGGATTATACCCATCTTCGCTATAAAGTTGGGCGTCTTTTGAAGCCCCACGAAACCAGAAAACACAATCGCTGCACACAGTCGGGGATCTATCGCATTCAGTGTAGTGATTGTCCATCCCCCTACATAGGCCAAACTGGGTGCTCTTTTGCATATAGTTCAGGGAGCAGTTCTAAATCCGCCCTCATTAACCACCTGAAAGATCATAATCATTCCATCTCAGATACAAATACGAATTGTAGTATTCTACATCTTCAACGTAAGGACCCCGTTTTAAACATTTTAGAAGAATTAGAAATTATCGGCAGCATTAACCGCGATCCGTCGGCTTAAGTACGCAGTCCTACAGAGTTAATTTCATTTTCTGAAGCTGCGTCCAGCCTCTTCTCCTTCTCCTTCTGGTTTCTGATTATAGTAAATTTCACGAGTACACTTCTTAACTGGGTCAGTGTTATCATCACTGCTTTGTTAGGTCTTATTTGGGATTAGCTACCGTAGGGCATATGCCTTCTAATGTGGGGCCAGAGGTCCACCCATTTTATTTGACATCGCTGTAAAATGTTCTCTTTTAATACAAGTGAGTATATGCAAATAATAGATTTCAGCTGTTAGTTGTCCTTTGAAATTTTTATTGCTAGATCTAGATGTGTGTGTACAAAGCCAGACCGACAGGCATTACATGCATTGACCATAAAAAGGATAGTGCATTGAGAATGGCTAGTTTCTAGCTGAAATGTAGATCTGCCAATAAAAATTCCAAAGGACGACTAATAGTTGAAATCTATTATTTACACATGAAAATAACGGTCGCTGCGCTGCGTGCAACAGCCTCTGAATGGAGGATAAACTGACAAGTAAGTATATTTTTAATCTTTTATCGTACAACTACGGCGTATTACTGTGCATCATAATCTGGGTGCTCACTAAATTAAAACTGGATTATCTTTCACAATGGAAAATTTGTCTCTGGTCTTATGTGAGTCTCGTTGAGTAGACGTCTTTTAGATAGCATTTGTACATTTATCCTACTTGTCCCTTCAGTGCTATTGCTGCTAGCTGTTAATTCGCGTAGCAGTTTTTGACAGTGCGTACCCCCCACTAAATTAAAAACTTGCATGCCAGTCGTGGAAAAGGAAATCTCTCCATTGCGGTTTACGGTTTATACATAAATCTTTAAGTCGACGGCCTCAAGTTAGTTTTTCCATACTTCTGTACTTTAGGCGCTACAGTCAGGAACCGGGCGACCGCTACGGTCGCAGGTTCGAATCCTGCCTCGGGCATGAGTGTGTGTGATGTCCTTATGTTAGTTAGGTTTAAGTAGTTCTAAGTTCTAGAGGACAGTCTGCTTTCGGCCGGTGAGCGGCGAGGACGTCTTGTTTACGTCCCGTCCGCAGAGTCGCGAGCGCGCGTAGTTTGTTTACTTCCTCGCCGCAGCTAATACTCGCGTCCGTTAACACTGAGTCGCCATGGCTCATTCGTACAGAAAAGCTACCATCAAGATCAGCTTCCAGCCCGACTACGCACGACCACGAGGCTTTGAAGTCGAACGATTCATCCGTGACGAAGTTCAAATACCAACACTGCACACCATCGGTATCCACCTATCCATCACAAGTAGCCTCGATTACGTGAACAGATGCGCGAACACTCTCAAGTTCAAACACTCCGATGGTCACATCGGAGAGGTTACTGTTGACCGTGCTGGACTAGGATTACGCACACTAAGAGTCTTCGAACTCCCTTTCGAAGTACCACCGGACGTCGTTACCTCAGCTTTCCAACCTTATGGGACGGTAATTAGCCACGTGGTCGAAAAATGGAACACCTTCGAGACGTACCAGGTCCTCAACGGCGTCCGACAAGTGAAAATTGAATTAAAGAAACATGTGCCGTCCTACTTAATCATGGGTGGCTGTCGAGCAATAGTAATGTACGACGGACAACCTTGTTCTGGTTGCGGCAAGGAGGGTCATGAGCGCTCGTCGTGTATTCAACGTCGGGTTACACAACTTCCATTACATGACACGACACAACCTCCTACGCTCACGGCTCTCCCCCTCAGTTCCGCAGGTGACACGATCGACCGTCATGACAGACGACAACCCGCCCGGAAGACAGGAAACGTTAGAATGCGCACCTGTCGCCGGTCCTGGATTGACCAACACAATTACGGTGTCTGCAAAGGTTGAAGAACGCCGCCCATCGACCCCACATGAAGATTTGCACGAGAGAATGGAACTCGACGCTAGGGTTGTACCGACCTCCGCCTTTCTACCTGAGAGGGATGCTATACGGGAACCACAAACTCTTTCGGACACAGAAACTCACGTCCGCAAATAAAAGGTCACCGAGAAAACATAAAAAGCGACGTCGCACTCCCTCAGACGATTGCCTCCAGCGGATGGCTTCTCCAGTTGACGAACGCACGGCCAACGAAACGACGAGGAAAACTGATGACACGAGATCGCCCTCACCTGTCACTTTGTCTGATTTTGACAAACCCGATTCCGATCTCTCGTGCAAACGGATGGCCAGCACAGCGCCCGCCGTTGGTACACAACCGGAAACAACTGCGGATTCACCTTTAGTCACTCAGCCCACAAGTGTTCTACCGCAGCTACCGTTAACCTACGGACCTTGGGCGGATGGTTTGTTGGTTGGGTTGGGAAACGAGACCAGACAGCGTGGTCATCGGTCTCATCGGAATAGGGAAGGATTGGGAAGGAAGTCGGCCGTGCCCTTTCGGACGAACCATCCCGGCATTTGCCTGGAGTGATTTAGGGAAATCACGGAAAACCTAAATCAGGATGGCCGGACGCGGGATTGAACCGTCGTCCTCCCGAATGCGAGTCCAGTGTCTAACCACTGCGCCACCCCGCTCGGTACTTGGGCGGATGACATTGAAGAAGATTCTACGGCCGCTGTGGTAGATGAGGAGAGGTGTCTCTCCTCCCACACCTCGGCCCCTCCCGAGTAGCAACAGATGACGGTGCGGACGCGGCCTGCAGATCACAGGCCCCACCTTTTACGATCTACAGACCTATCGCTTAACGACCATCAACATTAACACCATTCGGACACGTACGAAGTTGTCGCTGCTCCAAGACATGCTCAATGCAGCAGACGTTCACATTGTCTTTCTCCAAGAAGTCTTCGTCGCCGATTTCCCGGGTATGTATGGTTACACGGCTCATGCGTCCCACGCCTCGCCAACTAACAGTGGAGTCGCAATTCTCCTCAGAGAGGGCCTCGAGGCGGAGGAGGTCCGATATCTCCCCGACGCTAGAGCAATGGCCGTAACGGTGCAAGGCGTCCGGTTTATCAATGTGTACGCCCCTTCCGGAACGAATCGCCGTCGTGACAGATCGGTCTTCTTCGCAGAAGGAACAGCACCGCTTTTTCAGGGCAGGCACGATGACTTGACATTAGGGGGCGATTTCAATTGCACCCAAGCACCTAAAGATCAGCTGCCACGCCATTCACCGTGCCCCGAACTTGGGACACTCATCGGCGATCTCCAGCTGGTAGATACATGGGAACATGTCCGAGGAAATAGACCGGGATACACCCATTTCACGAGTCACTCGTCTAGTCGCATCGATAGGATTTACGTCTCCCGTTCTGTCGCGGCAACGGTGAGTGACGCGGAGGTGTGGCCAGTAGCCTTTTCTGATCACGAGGCCTATATATGTGCCGTCACCCTTCGTCGCCAACGGGTGTGGCGCAGACGACATCCCTGGAAATTAAACCTTGCTCATCTCGCTTCTCCGGATTATTGACGCGCCATCGAAGATACGTGGAGTTTGTGCGTCCGCCGCCTCCCAACGTATCCAACGTCGATTAGTTGGGGGTTAACCTGCGCCAAGCCGGCCCTACGGCGAACCTTTATTACGTACGGTCGTGAGACTGCTGCTTGGAGGCGGCAGACCCTCGATTTTTATTTCACCGTCCTTCGCGAATGCGCCTCCTTGTCACCCACACTGGAACGACAGTTGACAGTTCAGCGCGCGAAAGCACAGATCGTAGCCCATATCCGCCGACACCTCGAAGGGACGATCGTCCGAGCGCGAACACAAGACAGACTCGCAACGGAACGACCCACCATGTACCACGTCATCCGAGAACGTACACTGCGAAGACGGGCGCTGATACATGCCATCACCACTGAGGACGGCCGTCATCACACCACACAACGCGATATTGCTGCAGCCTTCTTCGACCATTACGCACGACTTTATTCTGCTCAATGTTCCGACCCGACGACGGTGACAGCAGCCTCACAACTGGTTTACGGCATTGTCCCACAGGATTTACAAACTGAATTATTGAACGACATTACGGAAGACGAAGTTATCGACGCCATCGGTAAAGGAGCGGCGAATAAGTCTCCTGGCCCCGACGGGCTCCCTGTGGAGTTTTATAGAACTTTCCAGTATTTACTGGCTCCCAAGTTAACAGACATCTGTCGGGAGCTTATGTCCCCCGCGTTGCCGCTCCCTGCGACCTTCGTAGAAGGAATAATTATACCGGTTCACAAACCTAAAGGTGGGGCTCGAATACAAGATTTACCGCCCGCTAACACTCGTCAACTGCGACATGAAGATATTCACCAGACTATAAGCAAACCATCTACGACCGACCCTACCTTACGTCATCTCGCCAGATCAGACTTCCCTAGGGGGTATCAACAACATCCACACAGCACTCTGTCGATACCGTGACTTAATATCCCTAGCCAGGGCACGCAGCATCCCGGGAGCGCTGGCATCACTAGATTTAAGCCAACCTTTTTATCGAGTGGACCACGCGTACCTAACGTCCGTTCTCCAGCACATGCAGTACCCACAGAAATTCACAGACGTCGTGATGCGCCTCCTCCGAGGGGCGACTTCCAAAGTGCTCGTTAACGGGCATCTCTCGCAGTCCCTCCCGATTTTCCGCTCCGTGCGTCAAAGCTGCCCCTTGTAGACGTTACTATATGCTCTGGCACTGGAACCGCTCCTCTGTGGCCTCCGTCAACGCCTCACCGGTGTTACCCTACGTGACGTCATATTTCGCTGTACAGCATATGCAGACGACCTGGTTCTCGTGTTCCGCAATCGCGACGATGTCAACAGAGCACTAGAATGGATTACCACGTACGGTGTGGCTTCCGGCAGCTGTCTCAACGTCGCCAAATCCGTCGCCATGGACATAGGAGACGGGTTGACCCCAGCGTGTGTCGAACCCCTACAGCTTCGTGGCCCTATCAAATGTCTCGGAATAGAGTTTCACGACGACATACGGCGCACTGCGGCTCTTAACTACCGCCGCTTATTACAACAAATTCGGGTCCAGATCTTCAACCTTCGTCTGCAGACCCTCGACATTCTCCAAAGGACACACTTCGTCAATGTTTACCTCGCATCGCGCCTTCCACACACAGCGCGTGTTCTTCCAATACCGTTACTGATGGCTCGACGTCTATTAGCGGCATTCGGAGCCTACGTCAGTACAGGCATGCTCTTCAAAGTCTGTCATGAGTCACTGACCCTTCCCCCAGAAAGGGGAGGTCTTGGTCTAGTCCATGTCCACGACAGAGCTGTGGCCATGTATGTCAGCTCACACATCAAGCTGTGGCGCCACCAGCCGCAAAGTTTTTCTGTTAGCTCCACCCTCCCTTATGCCCCCACTAACGACGCAAGACATACCCCCACCCATCTCCTACTTCGGAAACTTTTGCATTGAACACAGCTATGTCCGTATCGCAGTACCACAGACGAAACAGGCGTCGGCGCGGGATATATATCATGTCCTGCAGCAGAGGCGCCCACCAAACATCGTGGAGACCAAAAGCCCTCAGGTTAATTGGAAGGTGGTGTGGAAGACGATTCACGTAGTTACACTGGACACAGCCGTCCGATCCACATGGCACATCACAGTTAATGGTAAACAGATCACCCGATCACGCCTCCACACGATAAACATGGCAGAATCGACTCTCTGCGTAGACTGCGGGATACCTGACACGGACGAACACCGTCTCACATGTGGCGCGGCAGAAGACGTATGGCGTTTGGTGCGACAAATTTTGTCTTATTTTCTATGAGTGACTCCAGATCACATTACACCTCGGTTTCTACTATTTGTGGATCCGTGCGCATGCGGTACACTACTTATTTCACGATGTACCTAAAGATGTATTCGACTTTTGGAACTACCTACAAGAACGTCATTGCAAGATCGTACGGAACCCAAAATACAGACAGTATTTTTCTAATTACTTAGGGAGTGCCCTACGCGACCCTCCACGCAGCTGGATCATCAAGAGGTAGGAGAAGACAGCCATTAAGTGAGCTGAAAAGTTCGATTCTCGGTGGAATAACATGATATACGTGAAGACGTACCTGGATGATGAAGCGTAAGGAGAGTAGCGACACACCCTTCTGCATCCTGTATGAAGCACTTTTTTTTCTCGTTTCCCCCATATACATTACCTCGGTGTAGGAACGTGCCGAGATATTGTTTTCTTTTTCTCAGAGCACGATGCGGTGCTAGATACATTTATTTTTGTTGTGGTGTAAAGTAAAACCACATTAAGAATGTATTAAAAGCAGTACATAAAAATAAATAAATAAATAATAATTCCCACAAAAGATTTCCCCTTCCTATCCCTGATTCCTTGATTCCTTAACGAAGGAGGGGGACACCAAAGAAAAGTAAAAAATAAATAAATAAAAAGCTAACAAAAAAGGGGACTGATGACCTCAGAAGTTAAGTTCCATAGTGCTCAGAGCCATTTCAACCATTTTCAGTTCTGTACCTCCCCTGTTCGGTATGTTCCTCTGCCACTCCTAATGTACTTTCAACGCTTTTCACGTTAATTTCTGTGCAAGTCATTTCTTTTTTCATTTTGAATGTAAATCACTAGTTAAAATTTTTAACGTACGGGACAGTTGACCCCACGTTGTCCTTCCCGTCAACATATGGCAGTATTCTGGCCACTTTGGTTTACCAGTTTGCTTACCACCCCGTGTACGCTACTCGGTGCGCTGCGCTCGATGGTGATACAACGCGTCCTGTACTCGTTCATCGCGGTCGAGCTCGACCGAGTGAGGAGACGCAATGATAGCGCACTGGACTCCCGTTCGGGAGGACGACGGTTCAGACCCCCCTTCGGCAATCTTGATTTAGTTTTTCCGTGATTTCCCTAACTCGCTTCAGGCAAATGCCAGGTGATTCCTTCGATAGGATACGGCCGATTTCCTTCCCCATACGAGCTTGTGCTTCGTCTCTAATGACCTCGTTGTCGACGGGACGTTAATCTCCTCCTCCTCCTCCTCCGCCACGCTAGGTATCACAGCACAAAATGTAAGCGTCCTGGTTTTCAGCAGATATTACTTTACCCAGGCAGTCCTCCGTAGTATTGTCTGGTGTCACTTCGCCATTGACTTCCGTTTTACCGCACCTAGCACGACCGCTGCTTTCTACAATGTTAGATAGGACTTCTTTTTTGCTTTTTTGTGTGTAATACTGCGTGTAAAACTATTACTGACTCCGGTCTCTTGTTTATTTTTAGTATATCACCTGACGATGGACGTGTAAGAGCTCGAAACCGGTCGTATTTTAAATACCGAAAATTAAAATGAATCTTACAACTGAAGCGGTATTTTCAGCCTCTCCCCAAAGTTGAGATTGTGTAACTCTTAACTGTACTTTGGCGCCATTCTTATGCCTAATTTTAGTATAAAACTCATTTGAGCTATTTCGATTTTTAATTTATATTATATGATTGATGGACTTTATCGTTGATGATGTTAGGCTTGGAACTTTTTTATTAGATCTGTGCTGCCATTTTTCATGACTCATTTTAATAATGGACTCTGACAGGTAAGAAGACGGAGAGGGTTCTAAATTAACCACTAGCAAAACTGTGTTGCTTCTGCTATCTTGAACATTTTATTGAGAGTGCCATTTTATACTATATTGTCTATGGTAGGAATGCGGAAAGTGACAGCAGCTAGTGAGGGTAAGGGAGGGGAATTATAGGGGAAAAAAGGACATGGCTTGCGACTCGTAAGGATGCTGATATCGATATCCAGTAAAAGACGCCAATAGGTGATTGTCACCTCCGGAAGCTGAATTATCCAGAATAATCATTACAGTCCTACTGGCACAGGCGTAAAAACATTCACTTCGCACAAATTATATCTGCAAGATGTAATTTCTTTACATAAAAAGTCAACTGATGCATTAATTCTACAGTGAGGACTCTGATATCAGTTTTGTTACTTTAAGTTCAGTTCTGTCACTTTAATTTCAGTTTTTTTCTTGGGTTACTCTGTTTAACTCTCCCTTTTTTCGTTATAGTCTGTTGGAATCGTTCTCACTCCAAAATATTATCTATCGGAGACTGCTTATAATTACTTGAGGGTATGAAACGAAGGTCATGATCTCATACGAACCTCTCACCTAAATAAAGAAGTACTGGCCCTCAAGCGTAAAGACTGCCCTGAGGTTTCAAAGATCCAAAGGATGAAGTAAGGTATAAATGTAAAGCCTGCATCTTGATATTTACCTGTGATATCCTTTTAATTGGGGTACTGATGGGATGATAACCCAAAAATACAGAATATCCCATGCAACTTTCAATCAGTGGTGTACCCTGCCAAGCAGACGAGATTCTGACGACCGAGTATTAGCGGTATAGCCACAATTTTGACTACAGAGAAAATGCTTGCTTATGTGAGGTACGAGCCGTGGCTGGCAAAGCTAGGACATGGTAGTCTACGACCAGGTTTACTTGCAGTGGACCATTAACCCGTTGGGGGACTCAATAAGCGTAATTTCAGTACACAGTCTGCTCATGGAAACAGGGCGCATTAACCGTGTAACAAAGGGGCAAGAAATAGGTACAAGAGAAAATCGTTTAATCCTGCTTAGAAAGTTGCCACCTAGAACGTTAGGGAATTAGCTAAACATGCGAAAGAAAAGGAAAACAGGAAACTTCCTGGCAGATTAAAACTGTGTGCCGGACCGAGACTCGAAATCGGGACCTTTGCCTTTCGGTGGCAAGTGCTCTACCAACTGAGCTACCCAAGCACGACTCATGCCCCGTCCTCACAGTTTTACTTCTGCCAGTACCTCGTCTCCTACCGTCCAAACTTAACAGAAGCTCTCCTACCAATCTTGCATAACCAGCACTCCTGAAAGAAAGGATATTGCGGAGACATGGCTTAGCCACAGCCTGGGGAATGTTTCTGCAAGGTTCGCAGGAGATCTTCTGCTAAGTCTGGAAGATAGGAGACGAGGTACTGGCTGTGAGGACGGGGCGTGAGTCGTGCTTGGGTAGCTCACTTGGTAGAGCACATGCCCGCGAAAGGCAAAGGTCCCGAGATCGAGTCTCGGTTCGGCACACAGTTTCATATCAGCGCACACTCCGCTGCAGAGTGAAAATCTCATTCTGGAAAAGGAAAATAGATTTGACAGCAGTTACAAAGCAATGAAGAAAACATCTGGAATTAAATACATGGACGACTATATCACATTCTACAGTGCCGTAAAGCAGGAGCAAAGAGCAAGTAAAGGTGTTGCCATCTACATTCATACAAAATGGGTAGATAAAATACTGGACAAAAAATTTGTAAATGAACGCACTGTACTTGGAGGAATTGAAGGCCCAAGAGGAATACTAAGAATAATAGCAACTTATGCCCCAGAATAAGGAAAAATTGACGAGTCCAAGGCATTTTACAAACAGTGGTGTTAAACAGGTATAGTAAAAGTCGCAGTTTGCTTATGGGAGATCCCAATGCAAAAAATTGTAAATGTAGTTGTACCAAATATACTTCTCACATTTGAAGAAAATGTATGTTATAAAAACGAAAAAATACGGAGAAATTTTCGTGCTTTTAATCATTACACGCAGAATCATGTGAGCTCTTTTCAACTATATAGAGTATGGCAGGCAAACTATCAGTTATAAAGTGAAGAAATCACTCAACAGACAAGAAAACCATCGTATGCGTATTAATAATATAGGAGAGAACGAATGAATGAAAAAAAAAATGTTCAATTGCTCTGAGCACTATGGGACTTAACATCTGGGGTGATCAGTCCCCTAGAACTTAGAACTACTTAAACCTAACTAACCTATGGGCATCACACACATCCATGCACGAGGCAGGATTCGAACCTGCGACTGTAGCAGTCCCGCAGCTCCAGACTGAAGCGCCTAGAACCGCTCGGCCACACCGCCCGACAGAATGGATGAGTCATTGAAAAATTTTGTTATACTGTTAATTCAGACGTTTGTGAACTGAGTGATACAAAGTCCTGAACATACCGTTATGACAGAAATGATGCAATTTTTCAAAGGCAAAAGAAAGAAAGAAATAGCAAAGCCACTGGTTTAGATGCTATTAATAGTGAATTATAGAAAAATGGAGGGTTATTCCTACATCTAAGACTCCTTCGCATATTTCATCAATGTAGAAGATATAAGATAGCACCATAAGACTGGCTGAGAGCCATAGCAATATCTACCTTCAAAACGGGCGATAAAAATCAATGTAGTAACGATCAAGGTAGAATCCCCCTGGATTCAGTCTATAAATATGTGACTAAATAACGAATGCAGGACTTAAAACTATCCTTAAAAGCTAACATCTGAAGAACGATCAGGGTTTAGAAAGGGACTGTCGACCATTAAGGATGTTTTTAAAGTGCAACGTGTTGTAGAAAAGAGACGAGACTTAAACAAGGGAAAGCGTCTTCCTTTTGCGGATTATAAGAAAGCATTCTATAATGTGAATGGAGAAATGCTATGGAATGTCATGGCTGAACGGGGTTATCCATGACACCTCACAAATACTATTAAGAGTCTATAGACAAACACCGAAACTGTTGTAGATACAGGAAATATGACAACAAAGCCAATAAAAATATAGAGGTACGACAAAAATGCTGTATTTCTCCAACAAACTTCAATATATTTCTAGACGGAGTTGCCAGCAAGTGGAAAATGCTGAATATAAATGTATTTCTTTCAGATTGTGACACTAGACCAAATGTTATTTTATAAGCAGATGTAAGTCTACAGATCGCAGTAGTTAGCCTCAGATTACCAACCCAACAATGGTGGTAGATAAAACTGAAAGCGATGGCTTTTCAGGACAGACAACCAGTAAGATTTAAACTAGTATTGGAGCAAGTGAAACAAATTTAATACCTACTTTGCGAAATCACTAACAAATATAACCGTGACGTGAACTAGAAGTTAAACAAATTTAATTCCATACGTGGAAACATCTTTAAAGTTTGCAGTATAAAGCAAGGAAGGAAACCTATCTGAAGTATTATAGAACAATAGCAGTACCAACACTTACTTGAGGAAGTGAAGCATGGGCAACAACAAAACTTCAAGAAAGTAGAATACTGGCCCAAGAAATGAGAATTCTAAGAAGGGGTAGAAGGATGCACACGGGAAGATCGAAAAAGAAATGAAGATATAAAGATTTAGGAATATATAACCTACACGAAAAATAAATGAAGTAGGAGAAAATGGATTGAAGATGTAGGCTGTATGAACGCAGAAAGGTACCAGAAAAAGGCTCTCAGTTATAAATGCGGAAGAAGAAATGTAGGTAGATCATATTAGAGATGAGGTATTGTAACAGGCTGTTTGCCCAATACATGAAGAATAAGAACTTTTAATGAATAACAGTCACTCACCAGAGCAAATAATACCCTGGTGGATAAAACTATTACATTTTCTACAACAGTTTTTAAATGAGGACAATACCGACTTCCTGATAAAACAAATTTGATCAACAAATTGGTGAAGTTAGATCTCGTTATTAGAATGCGAGATCAGTATTTACCCTCTCGTTTATTCTGTGTACCAGGTATTGGACCAGGAAATTAATTTTACTGTCAGGAGTCTCTGATTAACGGAGTTTGGTGGCTGGGGAAATGCAAAAAAAAAAAAAAAGACGTACTATGCGTTTCTCGGCCCGCCTGTGTTAAGGAAATGAGCGAGTGTATGAGAGCATCGCCGACAAGCCTAAGTAAGATAACAGACTGGCGCTGCTGCGGGGCTGTACTACACAGGATTCTGTGTCCTGGAAACGTTAAACTTTTTCGTAAAATTAAGGTAATATATCTCTCGGGTCTGCACAGCTCCACTGTAACGTGATGCTTGCCACAACAGCCGCAAGCAACTTTGCAAATTCCTTTTTAATTTATGTGTACTCTGGCTCGCGCGTAGCTTTTTTCATCCTCATGTCGCCCGAACACACCCAAGCAAGCACACACTGACACACATGCATGCAGATACGCTTCCAAAACACACACACGCACAAAACACACACACACACACACACACACACACACACACACACACACACACACAAGCACGCTCGTGCGCGCGCATGCTCACACTCACAAATACAGTAAATTTCAACAAATTAGACAGTACCATGCATTTTTTAAACGGATAATTATGTAGGTTGGCGCAGATGTGCCATAGGTCTCTATATTTCTAGACACCAGACATACCTATATACATTTTTTGCTTACCAACACTACCTGCTAAAACTCCCCCCCCCCCCCCCTCCCCCCTCGCCCAATTCTTAATGTAAAGTACCCACTGCACGACGATGAGGTCTTTCAAAATCTCTTCTCAAAGCACCATTTTTTTCCATTTTTTTACTCACGGTAAGTCGTCGCCATGAAGGTCATCTATCAATATGGTGTTTCACAACTGAAGTTTTGCCGATTAAACTTACGCTTTCAAATATTTTCACAATATCACCAAAACTGTGTGGTATGTATAGCATCTCCCCTTGTTAGTATTGCAATGTTAGGTATAGTTATCTTACAAAGAAAGCAGAATCAGTTCATACTGGTGGAAAATCAGCCAAGGTTACATTTGCCAGTCTTAATAACCACACATGACAGAAACATTAGTTACGCCCGAGGCCAAGTACATACCAAATAACACAGTCCCTAGTCTTGATAACGGACTCAGTTCACCGAGTAAGAGGGTACACAAGATTCACCAGATATGCGATATACAGCTAGTTCCCTACCAGCTCCCAGACAGCTACTACATTGCTACTTCTAACTCACTGTTTTGAATAGTCCCTGACATTTAGTGTGTTGTTAGCCCCTCGTTAGGGAGAAGGAATGTCACACACCCCACGGGTTCCGCTTTCCTTTACAGCGCGTAGATGGAGTAAGGGACAGTGCTCAGGATATGAATAGCTACAAATGGCAATCACTAAGGTGCACTCCAGGCGATTACCTGATTAAAACACTAGAGCTTGACGAGTAAACATATCCACTTCCCCCGTTCGTGTTTACTGTATCACAACTACCCAAGCTTATTGTTGGAGTGAGATTAACCAAAATTCACATTTTTAAGCTTGTTTCTTGGTTTTTCACCACTGTTGCGCCAGTTGTAAGTAACAAATTTTCTTATACCTGTACTGCTGTATCATATTATTATAGAATTATTAAAATTTCAGATGAAAATAGCAGTTTCTATATTATATCTATGCTTGTGGTATTCGTGTACTGTACACTCCCAAACAAAAACAAAAAAAAAAAGAAACACCACTATGGAGTCACCCAATGGGACGAAAATCGGTAGATGGGATGTGCTTGAACAGAAAAAGCAAATAATTACAACTCCATAAAAATTGGAAAGT
Organism: Schistocerca cancellata; assembly: GCF_023864275.1. Classification (NCBI taxonomy): domain Eukaryota; kingdom Metazoa; phylum Arthropoda; class Insecta; order Orthoptera; family Acrididae; genus Schistocerca; species Schistocerca cancellata. The sequence continues at coordinate 265,340,720 of NC_064634.1, forward strand.
TTGTTCACGAGACAGATCTTCACAGTGTAAGGGTACCGTGAAGGCAACCGAAGAGGTCATCCTACGAAAATAAATGACACACCGGACCAACACTTTTCGTTGTCCTGCCGCTTGGTAGTCAACAGGCATGTTGGTAACCCACCGCTGTTCTGAGTGTCTCCAGAAAGTCTGTGGCAAGCAGCGTCATTTAATAGGGTAGAATGGTCTTGAGTCATGAGTCGCGCTTCGAACTGAGCCCCACTGACGGGCGAGAAGGCGTCTAGAGACGCCTGGACAGAGATAGGACACAAACCTCATTTTCGGAAGCCCTATGGTCCGACAACGAGGAGTGATGGTCTAGGATACAATTTCTGGTTGTCATCCACGGCGCCTTACAGCACCCCGTTTTCTTGCCCTTCATGGCAAGCCATCGTCGTCTTACATTTCCACACACGATGAGATTTCCTGCTGCTTGTCTTCGTGCTCGACAAAACCTACGTTGGCGAGCAAGGTCGCCGGATCTCTCTCTAGTTGAGAAAGGTGGGAGCATTATGGGCAGCGCCCTGAAGCCAGCTCGGGATTTTGACGTTTTAATGTGCAAATTGGACAGAATTTGGCACGATATCCTTTAGAAAGGCGTCGAACAACTCTATGAATCGCTAAAAACAGAACAGTTACTGCGTCAGTCACGTGTTTGATTTGCCACTATGCGTTTCGGTAGTTCACACCATTATCTTCGGCTGGAGAACGGTTTACTTCCATTTCCGGCATTGGTGACGAGTAGAGGCGGTTTTTCACTACCGCAGAACAAGTGTAGATTGGTGGCCTTCCTTTGTTAACGATAATGACTGTTTATTTTAGGAAAGCCAATTTAAAGGTTAAAGAGCATGAATTTCTGACAGTGATTTGTACTTATAGGGACGGTAGAGTTGTATAAGATCTGCATACTGTTGCCTTATGCATGTCCTCTCCACTACTCATTACATTCACACTTTCGTTCTAAAGATGTTGTACGTTTTGCACATAACAATTGGCTACAGAGATACAAGATTTAAAGGTTTCTACAGAAATATGATTTCTTTCTTAAAAATATGAATCGACTCCACCAGAATACTGGTCTGTGCACCAATCAAATTTATTTCTGTGTCTATAGAAATCTACACACCCAGAAAGAAACTTGAGGAAAATCTTCTCTATCATTATAGTGGAAGAGGCTCAACCATCACTTCAAAAGCTTTGACATGGTAATGAAAGCTTCTCATAATTTACAATTGCAATGCACACCAATGTTGCAGCATCATTCACAAAAAAAAGAATGTATATATAACTACCTATTATAATAACTCAGCTGTGCACCTATTAGTATCCTGGAACAGCTAATTCATTATTTAAAAAGAGAAACATATAATAGTAGAAACCATTTAATTTTGTATCTCTGTATCCAATGTATACAAACACGTCTGTGGAATGTGCAACGCCTTTCAAACGACAGTGTAAATGTAATGTGCAGTGAAATAAGACATATTTCAGGCAACAGTGTGAAGAGCTTTTAAAACTCTACCATCCCTGCAATTCACTATCACAAATTCGTGTTTTTAACATCTAAAGTGTCTTTTCTAAATAAACAATCTCATGATTAGCAAACAATGCAAGATAATCTACACTGACCTTGGTTTGCTACTGTATAAGGACGCCTGTACCCTTCACCAACGGCAACCATGTAAATAAACAGTTCTCCACCCAAAGACGATGATGTGAACTATTGAGACGCGTAGTGGCCATGTAAACAAGTGACTGACGCAGAAACTTTCTTATCTGTATTGATCAACACTCGATGCTCTCATAATGCCTTCCTTACGGACGAAATATTCATGTGTCAGTCAATGTTAAGCCGAATAACTGCTTGCGTAAGGGCCTGAGGTTGACCAACTCGTTATTCACTTGCTGAGTTACCCAAGTTTCCTGAAACTGAAATCATTTTTGTCCGTATGTGTACATCACATCTATGGTTTCCTACCCGTTCGGATAGCTTCCTCGTGGCGCATTGTTTTTTATTTATTTTTTTTCTCTTAAGGCATATTATATCACATTATAATTACTGTTTTTCATTGTATTATATTAATTATCGGTTGTGTTCGTATGAAGATGACACTTCTAGGCTGTCCAACTTGCAGCAAAGAGTGGAGGAGGAGAATTTAGAGGAAGGCCAAGAGAAAGTACAGTTACATGATTATGAGGGTGGTGAAGAGTATTAAAGTCTAATTTTAGAATGAATACGATAGTGACTCCGGTGAGGACTCCAGCGACTATGAAACCTAATCAAATGTGGAGTCTTCTACCTCGGCAAGGATGGAGTAACCTAGTGGACGAAAAAACATCCAGACCCGCAGAAAGTCCAGACAAGATCGTGGAACATCTTCAAATGGATTTCTGGAGCAACGACAAAAGTAAAGAATTCAAACGCTCCCGAAAAATCTCTCTTTTAACTACCGCGATATTGTCCAGATCATCTTCGACTGTACCAACAATAAGACCGAGAGCTGTGCTGAAAAGCACACGCCCAACATGGAAAGTCCATATAGGAAGACAGATTTCTGGAGCAACGACAAAAGAATACAAAGACTCCAGAAGAATCCTTCAGTCTTTTAACTACCATGACATTCTCCAGATCATCTTCGACTGTACCAAAAGATCGAGAACTGTACTGAAGAACACACGGCCAACATGAAAAGTATGTACAGGAAGACAGACAAACGGAGGTCACGTCCTTCGGTCTTCTGTCTAATGCGAAGGTTCAGAGCGTGTGGAACGAACCTGGAAAGCTTCTGGGCCACCGACGGGGCTGGTGTTGAGATTTTTCCCCTGACGATGACAATCCCTTGATTCAGGTTCCGCCTGCATTGCCTCAGGTATCAGTACTCGACACGTTCGTCGTGACGCCCTTTTCGGGACGTCTTCGACCTGTTCAGGAGTAACTGCCAGTACAGTTACATCACGATCGACGAGAGACTGAGGAGTTTTCTTGACCAGTGCTCTTTCATTCAATATATCCTGTCAAAACGGGCTACATAAGGCATCAAAATCTACGCCATGTGAAACCCCGAGATGTTGTACACCACAGCCATGGAGGTATACGTCGTAAACCAAATTGACATTGCTTTCCACAAGAGCATCTCCCAAGTTGATGTTGTTAAACGGCTCATGACCAAGATTTCCGGTTTCGGAAGACAGGTATATTTGCGTCCTACTGGCCGCTAAGCTGTCAAATTAGCGCGAGATGACTCTGGTTGGAAGAAACCACAAAAACTAAAAGGAACCCCCTAAGAAATTCTATGAGACCACCGGCCATCCAGTCTGTGGTAGTACATTCCAATCCAGTAACAGGATTACCTTGGCGTACTACCTTCCAGAAAACGAAGAAAGTTGTTATTTTTCTCCACGTTTTACTGTGATGATCTTATCGACGAATAGATTGCCAACAGGAAGCCGGAGGTGGTTACCTACTACAGTAAAAAACAATGAGGCAACTGTGTCCACCAGTCGTGCAGGAGTTTCTATGTGAGCTGAACCTGCAGAAGATGGCCGCTCAGGATCTACTTCTCGCTACTCAGTGTGGCTGGAGTCAACGTGCAAAGTGATCTACTTCTACAGTTCACCTCGGGCAGCTGTGAGACGTCCACAGTTCCTGCAAACCTCGCCCTTGCCCTTCTCCCAACTTCACGAGAGTCAGGAGGCCTCCATTTTCCTCCCTGAACAGTGGCAACAGCGTCCCAAGGACATTGCTCTTACTTTAAGCAACCAAGTCGTGACTCTTCCTTCGGCGAAAAAGGTCAGCCGCAAAAAAGAAATATCGTCTACCAATCCATAGTCATTACATCTTTCTCTCCAAACATTCGAAATTCGTTTGCCCAGACTGCATCGCTGAACCACCCACCGACTGCATCGAAAAACTACGTGAAGGATGAACTAAGGCGATATATAGAACTTGCCATTATTATTGTAATTTAAGTTTATTATGTAAGGAGTAATTTGTTCCTTGTAAAATATTATAAAGGTAAAAATAAAGCACAAAGAAAGTTACAGGGAAACAAGAAAACGTGGTAGCAAAAGTCTTATACTATTAGGCTGGTGTTTAAGTTTCTTGCGTTTTGCCATAAGTTTAATAAACACAATACATACACATAACAGATACTTGAGTCATCCACAGTATGTTCTCTTTCACATTTATAACAGTCTTCCAACGCTGGGGTAACATTTCGTTTCCACGACTGTAGAAATCTCGTGGTTGGAGCGCACTTTCACGCGGAAAGGAAGCTCCTTCAAGGTTATTCGATAGAGAACCGAAAAGGTGAGAATCCGAGGGAACAAAATCTGGTGAATGAGCAGGGTGCGGAATGATTTGCCAACCCAACTCCAATGTGGTGTTATTTGTCGGGCTAGCAGGATGCCGGTGAGAGTTATCGTGGACCATGATCACACCAAGCAGTCATCCTGGTCGTTGTTCTTGGATTGCGTCTGCGGGAGGCCTCAGTTATTGACAAAGAATGTCTTTATCCATTTCCGTGGTACAGAGGTTCAAAGTCACTATACCTGTACACCTAAATATGCAAGTAAAATACGGTTTTAGGCGAAAACGTAATTTATAAAGTGGCTTATCGCGGATAAGTATGCTATAAAGTGTTTCCGTCATCATCTGAAGCCTTCTGAGAATCCCAAGATGTAGTACTCAGGGAGATGCACAATTTTGGTGCATGCGAAATCCAGTCTGAGATGTAAAGTAAGTTTTCTGTAATCTCACCTTCAGATAAGTAATCAAAATATTCCTGACCTACGAAGTTTTTTTATCATATGAATCACATACACTGCTGTGGCAGGGAAAGAAATGCAGTCAAAGGAAAAATGCACCTACAGGATCACAAAAAAGACAAATATGTTCCTTTTTAATACACTCTGACTGAAAATTGGGGTAACAGCGGCCTCATTCTACCTTCTCCAGCAATTTTAAAAATTCTCCCAAAAAATTTGCCTTGAAGACATCCCGGCGGGGTCAGGGATTTTCTCTGCCTCGTGATAGCTGGGTGTTGTGTGCTGTCCTTAGGTTAGTTAGGTTTGAGTAGTTCTAAGTTCTAGGGGACTGATGACCATAGATGTTAAGTCCCATAGTGCTCAGAGCCATTTGAACCATTTTGAACCTTGAAGACATATTCGCGATTTTTTCTATGCTGATAGAGATGATGAACGTAGCAGTAAGTAGTAAATGGAGAATCAATAAATAGCAGACGATAGTAGATTATGGTTGTGGTATAGAAACAATGAAGCAGAAAATGGCAATGTCAGAGAATGGGAGGGAAACAGTTGCAGTGGAATACAGTGATAGAATACTGGTTGGAAAAGAGTGAAGGAGACGGAGTCACTGGTAAAGGAATATAGAGAAGGAGAAAAAGGTAGTGGATGTGCGGAAATAATAATGAGATGCAGTCTGTGACAACGACAACGAGAAAGAGAGAGATAGTGACAGTGAGAAGAGTGGGGCAGGGGGGGGGGGGGATGAATGAGATAGTAACAACAAGAGAGAGCAAGAGGGAGACAGTGACGATGTGACGGAGTGACTAGTGGTAGGACAGAATGAAGAAGGTTGTCTGTGAGACAGAAGAACTGACTGAGATACAAAAAGAGATAATTATAGACAGTGGAGCTGAATGAGCGAGTGAAAATGGGCAAGTAGGAGTGGATCGGTATGATCGACTTACAGTGAGGGAGTATAGGTGTGAGCGAGTTGCATTTAGAGGAACTCGTGAGAGTGAGAGGTGACTTACGTATTGCAAAGGCGCGAGTTTGTTCACGTGCAAAAATTTCTGTAACATTTTTAATGGTGCTGATAAAAGCAAGTGAGGCATCTGTTACCCTATTTTAAGTCAGTGATTTAAACAGCTGGAAATCTGTCTTTTTTCTGATAAGACAGCGGCACTTTTCCTCTGGTGTTCGTATAAAATAATTGAAATTTTTATGGGCATATGTTCACTAAATGTGAAATGTACAAATGGAGCGCCTCTAACGGGAGGAGGGTCCTTCAGGACTATTTGAAGTAAGCTGTGCGACAATTATAGACGAGGGGACAGCTCAAGAAGCACGGAATGTATATATTTCAACAAGAAACTCGAAAACGCCAGGAAACATAAAACTGGCCAGGCAGGTCATTAAGTGTTGAAGGCCACAATTATGCAGTAATACCGAGTATTATTAGAAGAGGTTTAAATTATATTTTTTTAATGATAAGTGGCTCCGATTCACTGGCCTTGAGCTGTTTCAGGGAGAGACTGCGAGCTACTGTATAATGAAACATTATCGAACTGCAGTAAACAACGCCTCTTCGTCTGGATGTTTTTGCATGTGGCTTTCGTGTCATATGGGTGATACGGCTAGGTTTCCTCATGGTGGGTTGAGTAGAAGAGAGAAACCAGATCGGGCTAGACGTGGCACTGCCAAATTTTTTTAATCTTGGGGTCATGGAGGCAGAGACTGATTGAATGTATTCAGGTTTCCGTTAAAATTATCTTCTCAGTTTTAATTTTGCAGGCTGAAAGATTTTTGTTGATTTAATTGCAAGTTTATAAACGATATATGACTTCAGTACATTTTAAAGTCAACGTTCAGGGCTTGTCTGTAAATGGTTGACTGTTTCACAGCCTTTTTCGAGTAATTAAAACTAATGATCATATCATTCTCAAAATATCTGATAATGATAGGATAATAAGTCGTAAGCGGTGAAGATACCATTGGAGTACAAGAAGCTAAAATACATAGGGTAATGCAAAATGCCTAATCGGTCCGTGAGCACAGTATCCAAAGTCGCGGGTGGAAATTCTGTTTTGCAGGGGCCATACCTAGGCTTCCGTTGATTACAGAGAAAAGGGGTTAAATGCTTTCTATGGCTTTTTCCCTAGCAACCATTCGTACACCTATCGGAAGATAGGGAATACTATAGGTATTATGCAGTACAGGGTCAAAATTTAAATATTACACATTTCTTCCTGCAGAGAGAAATCGAGGAAATCGGTTGATTCTTTTGCGTTAGGTGTGGTCTAGAGTGGACCTTAGGAGCTTATAAAAGCAACATTTGTTTAGTTGCACTTCTTGAGAAAATCCGAAAAAAATGTGATATTTGGGTATGAAAAGTTCCAATTACGGTGACGGTCAGTTCTATAACTTCTATACGAGGTTCATCTCCGAAATTTTTACCGTATGTTCTTGTGATGATACCTTCTTGCAGCTTCGAAACATTTTACGTAATATCTTTTACAGAGCTTCAGAGGTAGAACAGTGAGAGAGAAAGTAGGCAGTTATATATGCTGGTGTCCAAAATGAAAAGCAACAAACCGCTGTTTTACTGTCCTGTGTCTGATTCACGATACACTCATACAAACTGTCAACCGTTGCCCGTACGATTGTGTTCTGGACGGAAGATGGCATTCCACTCAACGGACAATTACGTCAACGATGACGTCAGGGCACCTATCAGACGTGGTAGTGTTGGTCGGGTAGTCTACATCTACAACCAATGTGTACACAGTCACAGACGGTGGAGGGCCAAAGGAGGAAGGGAAGCAGGACAGTGCGAAACTTATGTGTTGTGTTGTATTTCGGATGTAGGGACAGTGCGTACAGCGCGAAACTCTATCCCAAAGACCAGGGAAGGTCCGACAAAGTGTGACATAATGACCGACACTGGGCTGCAAGGCCACGACAGTACCGCCTTAGTACTGCACCACAACTGGCATCTGACCGGGCAGCATACACTGGACGTGTTTTATCGAGGCAAACGGTGTAAGAAGGCTTCGGCAGAGAGGCTCTTACTGTATGTGTACTCAGGCGCGTCTTCATAGAAGGGAATGTCTAGAGCGGAGTCGTCAACATATTACATGGCCGGCCGGTGTGGTCGATCGCTTCTAGGCGCTTCAGTCTGGAACCGCGCTACCGCTATGGCCGCAGGTTCGAATCCTGCCTCGGGCATGGATGTGAGTGGTGTCCTTAGGTTAGTTAGGTTTACTTAGTTCCAAGTTCTAGGGGACTGATGACCTCATATGTTACGTCCCATAGGGCTCTGAGCCGTTTGAACCATTTTGTCAGCATCCACCAAACAGTCTCCAAGACTTGCGAGTAGCTCTGCAGGAGGAAGAACATTTTTGATTATCGTTATGCATGTTGCAGTTGTTTATGTTCTGTGTTCATTACATTGTTCGTACATTACTATCACCTGTTCATACTGCATTGTTGCAAAATAAACACAAACTTCCAAAATTTCCTGCTGTTTCTTCAATTTTGAACCCCATTGTATGAATACAGACAATTTCAGTGAGAGCTTCTTTGGACGATTTTCTATTGGATACAGCTTCACCGATTTTGAGTAACAAAATTATTCCATTCTGTATGCCTTTATGTAGACATTCGTGTTTGTTAAAATGTCTCTGGAAGAAGCGAGCACTGAAATTAACTGATGCCGCCTGTTCATTGAACCAGCTATGCAGAAGATTAACTGCGGGTCGACAAAATGTCTCTGGATATCTACAGGGCATTTAAATTTACAAAAAAAATGGTTCAAATGGCTCTGAGCACTATGGGACTTAACATCTATGGTCATCAGCCCCCTAGAACTTAGAACTACTTAAACCTAACTAACCTAAGGACAGCACACAACTCCCAGCCATCACGAGGCAGAGAAAATCCCTGACACCGCCGGGAATCGAACCCGGGAACCCGGGCGTGGGAAGCAAGAACGCTACCGCACGACCAAGAGATGCGGGCTTTAAATTTACATTTCATCGATAACGATGCATAATAGAAATACTAAAAGAAAACAAGCAATGTGATAGATTTTTACATATTGTGCATATTTACCGAGCAACGGGGCGTAGTGGCAAGACAATTGCTACTGCACTCCTATTAGGAGTACAGCACTTCAAATCCCCTTTCAGCCATTTCCTTCCCCATCAATCCTCAATCTGAGTATTCCGTCCCTAATGATTCGTCGGTCGTCCACTGGACTTTAAACTATAGTTTTCTTCATGTATATGTCAACCATCTTATCTTGCAGCATTTGGGCAAGAATTGTCGTCCGTTCATGGAAATAAATACTAAGAATTTAGTCGTGTCCGACAGTTGCACGTTAAATAATAAATCAGGTTCTAACTAGTACTATAGAGATTGAATAATAACATGAAATGTTTACCGTTACCGCACTAAAGCCCATTCATATCGAAGTGTTTTTTCTCTGGCTTTCTTTATGCTTAACAAACGGGCGCTGGGAAACATCGGATTCACATTTACAACCTAATAGGGAAAGAAATATCATGACTGGTATTTTTTGGGAATTTCTAAATTTTAGAAAAGGAAAAATTTGGATGCTTGCGCCTAAAGAAGAGCTTGGCCGAAACTAATCATACCAAACACAAGTTTTCAGGCAGATGGACTGAGTAGTTGACAAGGTCTTCATTGAAATATCCTGGCAGATTAAAACTGTGTGCCGGACCGAGCCTCAAACTCGGAACCTTTGCCTTTCGCGGGCAAGTGCTCAAGCAACTGAGATACCCAAGCATGACTCACGGCCCGTCCTCACAGCTTAAATTCTGCCAGTAGCTCGTCTCCTACCTTCCTAACTTTACAGAAGCTCTCCTGCGAACCTTGCAGAACTAGCACTCCTGAAAGAAAGGATATTGCGGAGACATGGCTTAGCCACAAACTGGGAGATGTTCCCTGAATTAGATTTTCACTCTGCAGCGGAGTGTGCGCTGATATGAAACTTCCTGGCAGATTAGAACTGTCTGCCGGACCGAGACTCGAACTCGGGACCTTTGCCTCTCGCGAGCAAGTGCTCTACCAACTGAGCACTTGGTAGAGCACTTCCCCGCGAAAGGCAAAGGTCCCGAGTTCGAGTCTCGGTCCGCCGCAGAGTGAAAATCTCTTTCTGGGAACGACTTCATTGTCGCTAGTGTAATCTTCCCTACGTTTCATTTCGATATTTTCTTTGGATAACATACTTATGTGATAAGAACTCACGTATCTTCACGTATTCTTCAAGTTCCTCTTACCAGATTGTTGAAAAGATCCGTAGACGCTTAATGAGATTTCCGATTTAGTTTGTAACAGAAGTGAATTGCAAAAGCGCTGTGTGCTGATACTTACTTTGTTATATTAAGAACTTTGTGTTTATGTAAGTTACACCACATAAATCTGGAATACTTACTAACTGATGTTACACAGGGAGATAAAGAAATCCTTTTCAATGAATAAGCTCCCAACTTAGCTAAAACAACATTTAATTGTTCACAGTGCACCAGATGTATTAGTATGAAACACCAGCCTGGGACTTAAACGTGAGCTTATATTGACTGCCCAAGTCCCTTGTTATAGGAAGCATCAATGATCTTTTTTTAGGTTCTAAGCACTATGGGACTTAACATCTGAGGTCATCAGTCCTCTAGACGTAGAACTACAGAAACCTTACTAACCTAAGGACATCACACACATCCATGCCCGAGGCAGAATCCGAACCTGCGACCGTAGCAGCACCGCGGTTCCAAACTGGAGTGTCTAGAACCACTCGGCGATCAATGATCTAGCCGAACAACACTCCTGGAAATTGAAATAAGAACACCGTGAATTCATTGTCCCAGGAAGGGGAAACTTTATTGACACATTCCTGGGGTCAGATACATCACATGATCACACTGACAGAACCACAGGCACATAGACACAAGCAACAGAGCATGCACAATGTCGGCATTAGTACAGTGTATATCCACCTTTAGCAGTAATGCAGGCTGCTATTCTCCCATGGAGACGATCGTAGAGATGCTGGATGTAGTCCTGTGGAACGGCTTGCCATGCCATTTCCACCTGGCGCCTCAGTTGGACCAGCGTTCGTGCTGGACGTGCAGACCGCGTGAGACGACGCTTCATCCAGTCCCAAGCATGCTCAATAGGGGACAGATCCGGAGATCTTGCTGGCCAGGGTAGTTGACTTACACCTTCTAGAGCACGTTTGGTGGCACGGGATACATGCGGACGTGCATTGTCCTGTTGGAACAGCAAGTTCCCTTGCCGGTCTAGGAATGGTATAATGATGGGTTCGATGACGGTTCGGATGTACCGTGCACTATTCAGTGTCCCCTCGACGATCACCAGTGGTGTACGGCCAGTGTAGGAGATCGCTCCCCACACAATGATGCCGGGTGTTACCCTGTGTGCCTCGGTCGTATGCAGTCCTGATTGTGGCGCTCACCTGCACGGCGCCAAACACGCATACGACCATCATTGGCACCAAGGCAGAAGCGACTCTCATCGCTGAAGACGACACGTCTCCATTCGTCCCTCCATTCACGCCTGTCGCGACACCACTGGAGGCGGGCTGCACGATGTTGGAGCGTGAGCGGAAGACGGCCTAACGGTGTGCGGGACCGTAGCCCAGCTTCATGGAGACGGTTTCGAATGGTCCTCGCCGATACCCCAGGAGCAACAGTGTCCCTAATTTGCTGGGAAGTGGCGGTGCGGTCCCCTACGGCACTCCGTAGGATCCTACGGTCTTGGCGTGCATCCGTGCGTCGCTGCGGTCCGGTCCCAGGTCGACGGGCACGTGCACCTTCCGCCGACCACTGGCGACACCATCGATGTACTGTGGAGACCTCACGCCCCACGTGTTGAGCAATTCGGCGGTACGTCCACCCGGCCTCCCGCATGCCCACTATAAGCCCTCGCTCAAAGTCCGTCAACTGCACATACGGTTCACGTCCACGCTGTCGCGGCATGCTACCAGTGTTAAAGACTGCGATGGAGCTCCGTATGCCACGGCAAACTGGCTGACACTGACGGCGGCGGTGCACAAATGCTGCGCAGCTAGCGCCATTCGACGGCCAACACCGCGGTTCCTGGTGTGTCCGCTGTGCCGTGCGTGTGATCATTGCTTGTACAGCCCTCTCGCAGTGTCCGGAGCAAGTATGGTGGGTCTGACACACCGGTGTCAATGTGTTCTTTTTTCCATTTCCAGGAGTGTATTTATTATATATGAAATCTATGCCATTGTGAAATCCAGCTGTAATATTACACATAATATAACATCCTTGTTTCCCCTAGATAGACAGGGAACATTCCGGTAAAAGCATTTTGCCAACATGTGTGGATAAATAAAAATGATATTAAACCAAGACAAATAAAAACAGTAATCGAGTTCCAAACTTGGGGCGCAAAACGCTAGCCATTATGCTACCATAACAGTTCGGATTATTACCCACTAAAAACCATCTACATTAAGTCGAAAATCTTTCCATGATTTTCTCAGAAACGGTCGAGTATCAATGGACAATCTGAAACATGCGTTCGCTTATATTCACTCCTCTTCCATCGAGCGAAGATATTTTGAAATCAGGTTATGGCATTTGCCGTGTTCTCATCGTTAGAGATTAAGAAAGTATTCCTGCATACTCAGTACACTGTGGAGCCCAAACATTACTACCACTGCCCACCATAAGAATGAATGGCGACGTGGCGTTTTGGTTGCGTCACCATACGATAATGAAAGTAAATATGTGGAGTAGTGATGGATCGCAATCATTCTAGAGACGATACTGGTCAAAATGGGGAAATCCGCTGACATAAGCGATTCTGATGAAGGGAGAGGAGTGTGGGAATGCATATCTCTGAACATGCGAAGCTGGACAGATGTTAATTTGATAATGTCATGAGCATCTATGTAGAGAAGTTGAAGGGCAAGTGTAACCAGAAGTAGATGGAATGGTATATATAGACAGTGCTATTGCAGGCATAGGAGCTTCACTGTACGTTGTTGTAAACGGCTCATGTACTGTACAGTAGGTGTTTCGATACTTAGAATGGCACGTAGCTTAAGCAGTATAGGGTACGTAGTTTGTTTTGCACACAGACACACACACACACACACACACACACACACACATACACAAACATATCACTACATGCATACTCCTTTATTATGCAGGGGCCTGAAGATGGCAACATTGAGTTGTCAAGACTGGTAGCTATTGAGGTACTACAATAAACCAATAAACACAGCTGCTGATAAAGAATTTGAATCAAGAAAAACTAGCAAGCCGATGTCCTTGAGGCGATAATGGACCCACAGAAACTTCCATAACACCTGTGCAGAAAGACGTGCAGTATACTGCTGCAACCATTTTCAATAAGCTACCATTCTAATTAAAAAATCTTAACAGTGATCCATGCGCTTTCACATCTAAACTGAAGAGTTCCCTCATGGTCACACTTCTATTCTGTCAAGGAATTTCTTGAAAATTAAGCTGAATCTTGTTGTATTGCTTATTGAGGTTATTTAAATTTGTGTCTTAATATGTTTTGCGCTCATAAACATTTAATTTTTATCTCTTATTACTTTTATGTTGTAATTTCATGTACTGTCACGTTTTATGGCCTTGGAGTTTTTGTCCTCAGTTTATTCCTATTGAACTCTTCGTGTAAATAAATAAATAAGTAAATTAAAGAGGTCAAGGAACCTGATAGCAGTATTGACGTGGCACAAACTGTAAAAGCCGACGACAGTATTATAGGTAGCAATGTTGCACAGTGTCGCAGTTGCTTACAGTTAAAGGATAGTTTAGCTGACTTGCAGCAGACGAATGTAGAGGAAGTCTTCAAGTGGTTTGATTTAAAATTGGTGGGCAGTTTGGAAAATGCTCTGAATTATGAATTCCTTAAGTAAGATCGGCATGTGGAACTTGTAAGTAGGCTGTTTAGGTTTTTATATTGGTAACGGCACGTAGCGCTCTGTATGAAAATCACTGGCTGTGCTGTGAGCAGTCTGTGGCTGGGTGGCGTTGTTGGAATAGTCGCTATTGTAGTGTTGGGCAGGTAGATGTGAACAGCGCATAGCGTTGCGCAGTTGGAGGTGAGCCGCCAGTAGTGGTGGATGTGGGGAGAGAGATGGCGGAGTTTTGAGAGCGGATGATCAGGACGTGTGTCCATCAGAGACAGTAAGTTTGTAAGACTGGATGTCATGAACTGATATATATATATATATATATATATATATATATATATATATATATATATATATATATATATATATATATATTACAACTTTTGAACACTATTAAGGTAAATACATTGTTTGTTCTCTATCAAAATCTTTCATTTGCTGACTATGCCTATCAGTAGTTAGCGCTTTCAGTAGTTAGATTCTTTTATTTAGCTGGTGTGTGTATGTTGTGGTTTATGGGCGCTCAACATCGAGGTCATCAGCGCCCTTATTTAGCTGTCAGTATTGGCGCTAGCTCTATTGGAGTAATTCGACTAACGAAGATTTTTGTTAGGTAAGTCATTCAAGAAAGGTACTATGAATTACTGTGCTGATAAACTTCTTACAATATTTGATTTTGAAACAAGAGAGCAAAACTTAACTACTCAGACATTTCTCTATTTACTTATTCTGATCAACAATAAACTGACAAACCATATTTTTAGCGCAACGCAATTTCACTGTCAAAAATCTCTACAAAAGAATGGCCCTGACTAACAATAACCTATACGTTTCATGATTCACTTACCTCACAAAAATCTTCCTTACCCCAATTACTGCAATACAGCGAGTGTACCATATTTCTCTAACACAGAATTACAAAGCTATCTGATCATTTAACTGAGAGGGACAAAAATTTTTATTACTTCGTCACTGACACATGTTTACGTAATTACATAGCTGGATAACTACACTAATGAAATTGTATTTTGTCTGTACTTTGTGAACTGTTCATATTTTTCCAGAACAATGGTGACACTATGAGAGCTTTTCATGATGTATTTGGTATGGAATCATGTTTGTTAAAGTACGTTTGAGGTAGACGACACTATTGAAGTGAGCAGAGAATTTTCTTTAGGTTTTCAAATTATTGGAGGAAGGTACGACGATTTTGAGATTTCATTCATGTGGTATGAAGATATTATTATGCGACAATGTGTATTATGCTGTTGAGGTATGTTTATGATCAATAAGCTGATGTTATATGAGGAATTTGATTATGCCACATAAGTATTATGATGAAATATTGAAGAAGTGTGACGAATATGTATATGTGTAATAAGGTAAGGAATAAGTAGTAGTGGTTAGGGACTCTGGTTTGTGAAAAAGGGTGTTGGAAACCAAGAATTATACTTAAAGAGTTATGATTTGTGTCTCCATGCGTGAATGTATCACAACACTGCTATTCATGAGATTTCGTTTCTATGCATTTCTACTGTAATTTTTCGACCTGTCAATTTTTTTCTATATGAGACTGTCACGGCAGTGCAAACTGCTGTCGTAAATATTTCCGTAAGAAAGCTAAGTGACATTTACGTAATGCGTTGTGGACACCCAGCTGTGCCAGTTGCCTGGACAAAAAGCCATTAGGTGGAGAAAAAAAAGAGGCCAGTAACCTCGCTATAGACATTTCTTTGTAGAAAGCATTTAAAATAAGACACGCTCATACTTGAAACATATTATTGCAGTTTCGAGATACATTCTGATATTTACTGAAAAGCCTATTGAAATGATGAGAAATATTTTATGTCTATAGACCTGATTATGACTACTGTCTTTCTAGTTGAGAGATTTTTGTTACTGCCTTATGAAATGCCATATGGCTAGTGAATGATGTTTCATGCTTTGCTTGTATATATATTTGCCTATTTTGTTTAGTTTCTAGCTGCACTGTAGCATTGGTTAATATAAAATTTAATAGTTGTATTAATGGAAATATTTTCTGTCAACAGATCCATTAAACAATAATTTTATGATATACTATCTTAAAAAAGGGAACACAAATAGACATCTCCCTTCACAGGAACTGCATAAATAATTTTTTAAACGATTTGGTAACTTTTTTGCAGAGTACGTTTTTGTGATGCATCACTCTAGTGTTAAGATCTGACATAGGTATTAGACATTTCCTATCTTTACTATAATATTTTTTCTGCTTGAGCTTTGTCATGTTTATGTATAAGTTATAGCATTTGCTGCTGCTGTTTGCCAGGCATAGTGATATTGAATTTGACTTTGTGTTACTCTGTTAAGCCAGTTTTACGACTGGTTTATTTTTCTCGTTGCTGCACATTGGCTCATATTAGTTGTAATATTGCAATTGCTTTGCTAAATTAGATTTACTGCTGCTTGCTTTGCCAATTTACATTTTTTGTCATTGCTATGTGTGCTAATTTGTTGTGTGTTGCTACATCGCCTCGTCCTTTAGTGTATATATCTGAGCTCAGTAGATTTAAGTTAGCTTAAGAGGGGGTATACTATATAAGAAACTAACTGTGTGAAATAGGAACTTAAGCATTGAGAAGTTATATGAAAAAGATTTGGGCAAAAATGAGTATTGTACAATGGGAAATATTTGTTTTGAAAGATGATATGAACAAAACAGTAGGGTTTAGGGACAACAGGCTTAGATAGGATTCTTTTTTTGCTGGAGCAAATGTTGAAATAAGAGGAAAGATCTATGGAATGAAGTTTTGGGTTGGACTGCAGCACCAAATATTACATTGAAAACAAACCCTGTCCTTTCCTTTTGTGCTATTCCGCTATGTGTATTTGTGTTTTTGCTGTCTTTACATGTTTATCTGATAAGACTTACGTTGCAGAATTTTTCTAATACTAAGCTACATTCACTATGATGAGGAATACTGTTATCCTCAAATATAATTTGCATATGTTATTTACTTTGTAAAGATGTATAGACATTATTTTGAAAGCTATTCTGATCTTTTATGTATTTACTTATGTCATAATTCCTGTAACACTGATGTATATGTTTATTTCTATTCTTTTGTAAAGCCTGTATTACTACAAATGTTATCTGTACTATTATGTTTTTTCATGATGTATTTTGTACCTTTGTAATTGTATTATTCTGTTGTAAATTTAACATTGTATAGACACCAGTTCTTCAAATTAAGTTTCATTTCGCTGCACACGTTTTTGTTGGTCATAGTACACGCAGAATATGCGAGAAAAAAAGGGGGTTTGTTAGCATTTGCACGTGTGTTGATAATTCAGCAAGGGACTGGTTAACAGCATTGCTGGTTCTAAGGACAATTCCAAAAACTATGTGAGTGCACAAGTCGTGGTTTATGGACTTGCTATTGCTGGTTCTAAGGACAATTCCAAAAACTTTGTGAGTGCACTAGTCGTGGTTTATGGACTTGCTATTGCTGGTTCTAAGGACAGTTCCAAAAACTTTGTGAGTGCACAAGTGGTGGTTTATGGACTTGCTATATTGTCCGCAAGACTCTTCGATGGTGATTGTGCACCTGCATAGTCGCAACATATAGCAGCTGGCCATCTCTACAAGGACTACAGTGGGTCTGCATCTTTGATGACCAATCTATACCATTATTTCTACAAGGACTGCAGTGGGTCTGCACCTCTGGTGGCCCACCAATATCGTAATATCTAGAAGGAGTACAGTAGTCTGCTCTGTGATGACCTACCTATCAATATTCTTTAAAACTTCGACTGACTTCGCTGTGGGTTTGCTGTGTTGTGGCCCATTACCTGTCTGCATGTCAAGAGTCAGCACTGTCTTTCCTTTGGAAGGACCACACTACATCTTCAAGACTGCATGGAAATCCACTACTTCCGTGTGCACTTTCTTTTACTGCGCAGAATTGGAGAAAAAAAAAAGATACGCTGCAATTTTACTGTGATGAATGATCAGGACTGTCTTTATGGACTGTAAGTAGGCTGTTTAGGTTTTTATATTGGTATCGCCACGTAGCGCTCTGTATGAAAATCACTGGCTGTGCTGTGTGCAGTCTGTGGCTGGGTGGCATTGTTGGAATGGTAGCCATTGTAGTGTTGGGCAGTTGGATGTGAACAGCGCGTAGCGTTGTGCAATTGGAGGTGAGCGGCCAGTAGTAGTGGATGTGGGGAGTGAGATGATGGAGTTTTGAGAGCGGATGATCTGTATGTGTGTCCATCAGAGACAGTAAATTTGCAAGACTGGATGTCATGAACTGATATATATATTAAAACTTTTGAACACTATTAAGGTAAATACATTGTTTGTTCTCTATCAAAATCTTTCGTTTCCTAACTATGCCTATCAGTAGTTAGCGCCTTCAGTAGTTAGAATCTTTTATGTAGCTGGCAGTATTGGCGCTCGCTCTATTGGAGTAATTCGAGTAACGAAGATTTTTGTTAGGTAAGTCATTCATGAAAGGTATTATGAATTACTGTGCTGATAAACTTCTTACAATATTAGATTTTCAAACAACTGAGCAAAACTTAACGTACTCAGACATTTCTCTCTTTACTTATTCTGATCAACACTAAACTGACAAACCATATTTTTAGCGCAACGCAATTTCACTGTAAAAAATCTCTACAAAAGAATGGCCCTGACTAACAATAACCTATACGTTTCATGTTCACTTACCTCACAAATATCTTCGTTACCCCAATTACTGGAATACAGCGAGTGTACCATATTTCTCTAACACATAATTACAAAGCTATCTGATCATTTAACTGAGAGGAACAAACATTATTTTTACTACGTCACTGACACATGTTTACGTAATTACACAGTTGGATAACTACACTAATGATATTGTATTTTGTCTGTACTTTGTGAACTGTTCATATTTTTTCGGAACCATGGTGACACTATGAGCGCTTTTCATGATGTATTTGGTATGGAACCATGTTTGTTAAAGTACGTTTGAGGTAGACGACACTATTGAAATGAGCAGATAATTTTTTTTAGGTTTTCAAATTATTGGAGGAATGTACGACGATTTTGAGATTTCATTCATGTGGTATGAAGGTATTATTATGCGACGATGTGTATTATGCTGTTGAGGTATGTTTATGATCAATAAGCTGATGTTATATGAGGAATTTGATTATGCCACATAAGTATTATGATGAAATATTGAAGAAGTGTCGACAAATATGTATATGTGTAATAAGGTAAGGAATAACTAGTAGTGGTTAGGGACTCTGGTTTGTGAAAAAGGATGTTGGAAACCAAGAATTGTACTTAAAGAGTTATGATTTGTGTGTCCGTGCGTGAATGTAGCACAACACTGCTATTCATGAGATTTCGTTTCTATGCATTTCTACTGTAATTTTTCGACCTGTCAATTTTTTTCTATATGAGACTGTCACGGCAGCGCAAACTGCTGTCGTAAATATTTCCGTAAGAAAAAATTGTTCAAATGGCTCTGAGCACTATGGGACTCAACTGCTGTGGTCATAAGTCCCCTAGAACTTTGAACTACTTAAAGCTAACTAACCTAAGGACATCACACACATCCATGCCCGAGGCAGGATTCGAACCTGCGACCGTAGCGGTCGTACGGTTCCAGACTGTAGCGTCTTTAACCGCTCGGCCACTCCGGCCGGCCTCCGTAAGAAAGCTAAGTGACCTTTACGTAATGCGTTGTGGACGCCCAGCTGTGCCAGTTGCCTGGAGAAAAAGCCATTAGATGGTGAAAAAAAAGAGGCCAGTAACCTCGCTATTGACATAAGTAGAGACAGAAATGTCTGAGTACGTTCAGCTTTGCTCTGCTGTTTGAAAATCAAATACTGTAAGGGGTTTATCTGCACAGTAATTCACTAATTCTTAAAAGAGGACGTTTACAACTCTATTCTGAATGATGGATGTTGCCTGTTGTTGTTAGACGTTTGGTATCCATAATACCGACAGTGAGGTGTAGCTGAAACTTGGTGCGCTTTGCTATTGCGGCCATCACGAAAAGAGGCACCTCAAGATCATCTCACAGTGTTACGGCATTGCTAGTTAGTGATAATTTCAAACGATAGTAAAAATTTTTAGAAAATGTTATACATCTCTATTACTGATCTACAACAATAAGGAGTACTTTTTAAAACAAAATTCTTGGCAGCTGCTATGAAATAAAATAAAAACTTAAGTCACAAGTAATTTTGAAGATAAAATTAGTTTTACCTTTAACCTGAGAAGAAAACAAAACCACGGAAAAAAATACATGAACATTCTCAAAGTTTATAGATGCATAGGATACAAAATTTTTAGTAAAGGGTATGGTTGTTCATGGACAACAAATAAAACATCATGAGGTATGAAACTGTTCCACCTGGATACCTAAAAATGTCGTCAGTGACTGAGCTGCATTTTATTGGGCAATGTAGAATCTTCCATTGTGAAAATTGTTTATACAAATATGAAATTAATATTGGTAACATCTGGGACATCATTCTTCTATCGTGTCATTTACGATAGCATTTTATTTGCAACAGACTCCATCCACGGTTGCGTGCGATTAGTTGTGTGCCACCGCCAGGATTTTAGTCTAACAGCTTAGCGTAATACGATACAGAATGTTGGCTTTTTTATCAGCAGCTCTTACTGATCCTTCGCCACAGCATCCATCACCCAAATAGTTATCTTAGTGCTCAAATAGCAAGACTCATCCATTACTTGCAGCGTCTGTTTTGCTAATGCAACTCCCTCAGCATCACCTGATTAAATTGACAGCATTCCATTACCCTGGTTTTGCTTTTGATTATGTTCATTTTATATCCTCCTTTCAGGATCCTTTACCTTCCATTCAACTGCTCTACATAGTCATTTTGCTGTCACTGACAGAATTACAAAGTCATCGGCGAGTGTGAAAGTTTTTGTTTCCTCTTCTTCTTGCTCGAGCAAGAACAAATCGATTATTCCACATCTGTATATTTTATACATAGGTAGATGTTGTATGATACAAGACGGTGGGTACCTCGTTTTAGTGTTAGATATTAGCTGTCCTACAACTATATGAATCGGAGAACGCACTAGTTTTTGAATGTCTCCATTTATACCGAGACGTCTCTGAATTTGTTCATACGCTCTCTTGGTGGATTATAATCTGTGAAACCATTGTACATTTTAGATAAAATTGCTACTCTAAAAATACACGGAGTTAATGATTGTGATGACCAACGTTATTTTTCGTTCAACCATTCCTATATGAATTGTCTGGGTATATCTCTTACAATTTTATATCCTCAGCTGTACAAAAACGGAGTCCAGTCAGTGATCACATATAATATAGCAGCACCTAAGGAAGACCTTTGTGTCAGTCGTCGAAAGATTGTGGACAAAACAGAAACAAGAACTCGGTTGGACGCTTGGGAAAAACAACCTACAGTGAGTCCTTCAGGGGTAAGCTTAGAGATCGGATGCTGAGATCCCCATTAAAAGATTTAAACGTGTTCTGTGAGAGCAACATGAAAAATGGCTCTGAGCACTGTGGGACGTAACTGCTGTGGTCATCAGTCCCCTAGAACTTAGAACTACTTAGACCTAACTAACCTAAGGACATCACACACATCCATGCCCGAGGCAGGATTCGAACCTGCGACCGTAGCGGTCGCGCGGTTCCAGACTATAGCGCCTAGAACCGCTCGGCCACCCCGGCCGGCTGAGAGCAACATCACAGAAGCAAAATGGGTGCTCATAAGGCACTCACGAATTATGCTACACAACCATGTACTGGTATCCAACTCAAAATTAAAGAATGCCTATTAGTAGAATGCGGGCCAGCCCTTCTAATTCAGTATCTCTAGTGACATGTTTACCTTGAGAGACTGAGAACAGCGTTTCCCTATGGTAATACAGACTAATGCAAAAATCTGTAACGTTATCCTTGTTCGAATTGTAAATTTGAAATATAGTTCACTGAAAATCATACATGTTGTCTCTTTCTCCACTTTTCAGCTGAAGGGATTTCATGTTTCTAGCGCATATTTGTGTAAGTGCAGACATTGTGGCGTAACTCTGACAGGTAGCGTTGCAAGTGAACAGGATGTCCTGTGCTTTCGTTTACTGCACATCGGTGTCAGTAGAGAGATAAATTGGTCTTACGTTGGCAGTGCCGGACAGTGCAAGCATAACCACATTTTCGCTCTGCCTCCAGAGTGCAGGATACAGATATCGTCATGACATGCTTTTCTTAACGTTTTAATAATTGAAATCAACAGTAGAACAAAAACCTTTCAGCTGATACTGTGTATACTTAACCGAATGTACCAACTTCGCTGAGCGGCGCTACCCAGGCCATTTGACAAAAAAACATCACGTAAATTAGGTCTTAATGTCACGTCGACGACACGGTCATTAGAGGGGATCTCGCATTGGGCTCTGACGAGGAACAAAATCATTTTCAGATTACAATCTTAATCGATTTACAGGTGCAGTGGAAAAACCCATAACCCGGAGGTTGAATACGAGTTCACTGTCTTAATTTCTGCCCTTGTTACTGATCCACAAATTTAAGACGATCCATTACGTAGCACAATTCGCGAAAGAGTAAATTTAATTTGAGTTTCACTCGAAATTCTTCATCTCAGTGCAGAGGTGCAGACGACTAGCTGTATTCATTACACGTGACAAATTAAATAACTCATGCCGGATTGGAACTCTAAATGGGATATCTGTCTTCCACGGGAAGTGCAGTACAAGATATGCTATCATTACGTTCCTCATTGACCAAAAACCCCTACAAAAAGAGTAAAATGAGTGTTAAAGTAACTACAATAGTATTCATGTAAAGGTAAAAGACTCAGTGTCTTTTCGGATACATTTTATACTGATATGATGGTAATGGTATGTTTACTAGTCACTCAAAAGTCTGATCAGTAGTGTCCATACATTCATGAAGACGAATATCATTAAAACCGGTAAAACAGTGTACATATCATCAAACATCAAATTACAAAAATTCCCTAAATTCACTTACACAAACTAAGACACACACACATATTTTAGATAAAAATTATTACTCAAGCAACACACACACATACATACACACAATTTGGAAACGGCATTGTAGACGAATTGTGACATGTGGATTTAATAGATATATAACCAGTGCGTAAATGTATCTGACACAAATTTGAGGAGTGGAACGATGTGCAAGCTAATAAATTTTTTAAATGGAGAACCAATGAATTTGTGCAGTTCAAGAGGTTTCGGACGACTACAAGTTTCAAAGAGACATTTGTGTAGCTGCAGCAATCAGAATGCAAATCATTTCACTATAGAGAAACTAGGACATTCCCAAACTTGAGATTTTTGGGAATTGATAACCTGCAGGAAATCACTTACTAGGATGTAGAAACAGTAAGAGAAGCAGTGAGTTGTGATATGGAATATGGTAAAGAACAGTCATGCAAAAGAAAATTAGGTTCAGAACCCCAACATCAATGACTCTAAACTGCGATTTACGATTAGGAGTTAATCAGATGAGACTGGAAGTCGAATGTGGCACAGGGGACGGAAATCTTATAAGAACTACCAATAGCATGAGATCAGCAGCAATAATTACTACGTATACTCGAACAAAGTATGTTACGGAACAGGCAGTTTTCTATATTTACACACGTAAAGCGTGACATCACTCAGTGGTATTTATAACGCCTTCGCTCCGTATTTTGCCACAGACGTCGACCGAGACTAAGAAGATAAGATTTTTCGAAGGCTAGATGCAAGTTTATACGAGCTGTAAGCAACAAAAGCTGCCGACGTACGTAAGACATACTCAGACAATGCCTTTTTTACAAAACATTGATCATGCAGAGTGGAAGAGATATTGAGCAATCTCGAAATATAAGGCAAGCGATGATCTGCAGTTATTTCATAACAAAAGTAATGAAAGCGCAGTACTGAGATTATGACATGCCACACGTCATCACTAAACGGATTTTAAATGAAAACCTTCCACTCTACTCCACAGGAAAGATACGCATCCGATAGCATAAAGTGACTTAAAAAAGCTTTGGCAGTAACTGGTAGCACAGAAATACTTGAAATTCAAAGAGATGTAATTGGACGTACCCTTAGGAATCCACAAAACGGTAGAAGGAATCATAAAAACATAAGAAATACACGGTTCACAAAGACAAACGAAAGAGTTGGAAGAGAAGTGACTGGCTACACACATGACGTGAATAACATTAGAAGGTTTTGGCACATCTCCACAACAACAATGACGCTAACTCGAGTAGCTGCAGTAATCAGAATGCAAATCACTACACTACAGAGTAAAAGGGAGAATCTCAAAACCGAGACGTCGTATACTAACTGAAACTTCACTCTGTGAAAAACCTCTTTCTCAGACACCAATCATACCCGCTCCTTTCGAACTCTACCACAAAGAGGCATTGGCGTTCATGTTTACACTTAATTATGACTCATATATTGCGTATAGCATAACACTGTGCTTCCTGGTGGAAGAATATAGCTTACTGCTGCGCTTGGGTGCATTAGCACTTTCTGATGTTGATAACTTATCTCTAATACGCAATTGCGCAAATTCAACCAATACTGATCCCTCTTGGGTATATCAGTAAATCTGAACTATAATAACTGCATTGAATTAAATACCACAATTTACCTTCTTGTGAAAGTATGACATGGAAGAGTAGTTTCGAGAACCTGCTGGAGAATAGTTCCTTAGAATTTTTATGTCAAAACTCTTGCGGATTTTTAAACAAAACAAACGTTGTTGGCATTCTACATTTTTATTTTTCAAGGCTCCCCATCTGCAGCCCCCTGCGGCAAGGGGGCTCCGAGTATAGCATGTAACGTGGTGGTGTGTAACGTAACTATGTCGGTGCATGAGAGCCTGCTATAATCGAGTTTCAATTTCGAAGATTTCGCCCACGTAAGGAACATTCTCACTTTCAGCATGATAAGACCACAACACAAACGAGCGTTGCGACATCTGCAACAAACCGAAGCCTTGGATTCACCTTCGCCGATCACCCACCATTCAGTCTTGAGTCGGCCCCTCCGATTTTCACCTGTTTCCAAAGTTAAAAAACACCTTCGTGGTCTTCACATTGATAGGGAAGGGGTGGTCCAAGCAGAGGTGGCTCCCTCCTAAAACTCAAACGTTCCAACAAATTGGTCTCCGGTTGGGAGAAATGAGCTAAACGTCAGGATGACTACGGTGAGAAGTAAGTAGCCAGGATGAATAAAGGTATAGAATATTTTAACGTTTGTTTTATATAAAAATCTTTATGAGCTTACACATAAAACATTCGGAGGAATTGCTTTTCAGCATGCTCTCGTAGTTTCAGGACTGTAAATTCAGTGTCACTGCTATTTGGTATTGTATTGGATAGTTGTGGACTGTACTTGGAAGTACCTGGAGGACACAAAATTAAATTTTGTAAGTGAGTTTGTGTTAGATACGCTATCATGCTTTTCAAATGTGCTTAGAAATGGCCAAGTGCCAAAAGTATGTAGTGCATAGCGGAAAAACGAAGGAGTGTAATGACGTTGAGGTATAACTATTGATATATGTTGTAAATCTGAAGGTTTCCCAGTGGGCCTCGAATTTAGACTGCAATTTGAGCGAACGGCAGAGACTTTACCTTTTTGACCAAGAGACCTCAATCGTACTGTGAGTCTGTCTCTGTACACTATGAGCAACTTATTAAGGAGGTTGAATAAGTTTGATTTGTATATTTCTCAATCGATTAGTCATTCTGTTCCTGGCCTCATCACTCGATAGCTTCTTTTTTATCTCCAGTTTATACTTTCATGTTTCGATGTTTTCTAGCAATAATATATGGGAAAAAGACGTTATGCAGCAACTCAGTACCTCAGAAAGTATGAGACTAAAAACGAGCACGGAATGAAACTCAACCCTTCCGGAAAAAGTATTGCAAAAAACTGCGAGTAAAAGGTAACAAAAGCCAAACTGAAGACAGGCTTCTGGGAAGTGCATATGCTTCAACACTTGTAAAAATATTTCTTGCTGCTGGCAGAGGAAGCACGAAATCGGTTAATAAACTGCAAGATATCTGTTTACCACTTATTAATTAAAAACTTTTAAATAATCTGAAAATCAAATCGGAAATGCACTTGCAGACAGAAGAAAGCAGTACGAAGGGAATATCCGAAGCAGACGGAAATCAGCAGATGTGGTGTACATGTGCAGACAAACAAATGATTACACTATTATATAATTTGATGATGTTTTCAAGAGAAGAAGCTTCGCAAACGGAACACGTAAATAATCCGCATTTCAACCTCTGGCTGTTATGGAAGCAGTTATTCGCTCTACTGGGCTTCTCCAGACACCTGGAGAGGCTTGGTATCTCATTGACTGGAGTAGAATTGCCTTTTTTTTTTTTACAAATGTCAATACCCTTAACCCAGACTGACACAGATTCAGATTTATTTATTTTACGACGATTCCTAGTCGTCAGAACCAAAGGCATAGATAACAGGTAATATGATTTACCCATATTGCTATTGTAGACCTCTCCGATATGAAATGTCCGATAAGCAATGACGTCACGGCTGTTAAAATTTTGTAGCCCTGCAACTGCAACATTATCGACTTTAGGTCCACGGACGAGGGCTACGGTTACGCAGCAGTTACCTTGCTGCATGGCACCATTGTTGCTAAGGGTAAAGTTAAGAATTCTACCACAGAACACTAATGGACCATGCAGGACGACTTGTGCACCTGCATAGTTCTCGGTATTAATAGAAATGTTGTCTAGTGCTTAATAAAATGTAAGGCGGGTACGCCTTCTCCTCCTATAATATTGTCGTATCTTCTCTGTGAGCGGCTGGGTAACCGTAAACCTCGTCCGTGGACCTAAAGTCGATAAAGTTGCAGGCCGAGAAAATTAAAAATGACGTAATTGCTTATAGGACATATCATATCTTTGAGGTCTACACTAGAGAAATGGGTAAATCATATTACCTGTCGTGTATGCCTTTGGTTTTGGGGACTAGGAATCATCGTAAAATAAATGAATCTTAATCTCTGTCAGTCTGGGATAAAGGTATTGTCCCCTTTCGTCGGTGATCTCACCCATTATTATAGAAATTAAATAAATTATTCCCTTTTCTTTATCCTTACCACAAAAAATACACATTGATCTTGCCAAAAGGCGAGAAGCTATTCCTCTTCCTGTTGTAGCTCTCTGGGGCATTCTGGGTTGCACTATGTGTGAGACGTGACCTCAGTGATTACGCAACCGCTTATCGCTCTGTGTTTACGAGTTTGTGATCGCAAATGACCAAAGAAGACTTGTGTGGAGACACCCCAGACAGTGAAGAAGTGGTATACCAGCCTGACAGTCGCCTGCCATACGTCCCGACAACCAGAACTGACGGTCCCCTTGTCACACAGGGAAAACACACGACACCGATCTGTAAGTAAACAGTATTGCTGATAACTTGAGAAAACCGTCCCGAAACCCTCGTGCTACAAAACGCCACTGTTTCCTGCGCATAATACGAAATCAATATGGGATATGACCACCATGCA
The DNA here is from genome assembly GCF_023864275.1 of Schistocerca cancellata. NCBI lineage: Eukaryota > Metazoa > Arthropoda > Insecta > Orthoptera > Acrididae > Schistocerca > Schistocerca cancellata. The sequence goes on from NC_064634.1 coordinate 265,368,044, forward strand.
CACGTACACAGGCCGCACAAGAGTTGGCACACTCTGGATCAGGTGGTCGAGCTGCTGCTGGGATATATCCTCCGATTCTTGCACCAGTGCCAGTTGGAGCTCCTGATGTGTCCTAGAGGTTTGAAGACGTGCAGCGATACGTCGACCGAGAGCATCCCAGACGTTTTCGATGGGGTTTTGGTCTGGAGAACAGGCAAACCACTCCATTCGCCTGATATCTTCTGTTTCAGAGTACTCCTCGGCGATGGGAGCTCGGTGGGGCGGTGCGTTATCATCCATCAGGTGGAAGGTGGGAGCCAGTGCACCTCTGAAAACGCGGACATACTGGTGCAAAATGACGTCCCGACACAACGGACCTGTTACAGTTCCTCTGTGAAAGACATGCAGGGGTGTACGTACACCAAACATAATCCCACCCGACACCATGAAGCCACGATCTCCATACATGTCCCTTTCAAGGACATTAAGGGGTTGGTATCTGGTTCTTGGTTCACGCCTGATGAAAACCCTGCGAGATTCAGACTATAGCAGGACTCGTCCGTGAACACAACCTGGGACCACTGTTCCAATGACCATGTGCTGTGTTCTTGACACCAGGCTTTGCGGGCTCTCCTGTGACCAGGGTTCAGTGGAATGCACCTTGCAGGTCTCCGGGCGAATAAATCATGTCTGTTCAGTCGTCTGTAGACGGTGTGTCTGGAGACAGCTGTTCCATTGGCTGCGGTGAGGTCCCGAGCAAGACTACCGGCAATACTCCGTGGTCGTCTGCGGGCACTGATGGTAAGATATGGGCCTTCTCGTGGTGTTGTACACTGCGGACGTCCCGTACTGTGGCACCTGGACACGTTTCCTGTCTGCTAGAATCGTTGCCATAATCTTGAGATCAGACTTAGTGGCACACGGAGAGCCCGTGCTACGACCTGCTGTGTTTGACCAGCCTCCCGTCGCCCTAGTATTCTACCCCTCATAACGTCATCGATGTGTTCTTTGAGCCATTTTCAACACACAGTCACAATTTGCATGTCTGGAAACGTCTGCACACTTACTCGTTGCACCGTACTCTGACATGCACCAACACGCCTCTGCGTATGTGGACTGCTGCCAGCTCCACCGTGCGACGACCGCAGGTTAAATGCACCGCATGGTCATACCCCGAGGTGGTTTAAACCTAAAAACCGCCCACCAGAGCCTTGTTTCACCATGTATCAACATTATCCTTAATTTATGAGCATGAGTGTACTTAAAATATATGCTTATGATGGTTATATTTAGTCTTAGTGTACACTCCTGTGATCTAAATCTCAAAGTGCGTGCAGTACAGCAAGCATCAGGGTTACATTTTATCCAATACATTTCCTTACAAATGTGCCATGCATTATTGAGAAACAACTCCAACAGTAGCAACAGGATCCTTTGACAGCTGACCCCAGTGAGTAATTAGCTGCATCGGCAACGGCTAACCAATCTGATGTGACAGCACCTGCGAGCAATGATCCAAGTCACTTGCAGAAGCAAGTATCATGAGTCAGGCAATAAGTCTCAGAACCACCCTGGCATTTCTAAGTCTAAAAGCTGTGAGAAGAGGATACGTCAGAAACATAGTCTGCGATTAAAAAGCCAACTCTAGACAACAGTCAGAATGTACTACTATCATTACGTTAAGTCGACGAATGGAGTGTGTCGATCCACAACATATTCCCTTGACTTTTGAGAGACACTTGACGGCGCGACGTGACGCAGTGTTAGCACATTGGCCTCGCATTCGGGAGGACAACGATTCGAACCTGCATGCGGTCATCCTGATTTAGGTTTTTCGTGATTTGCCTAAATCGCGTGAAGCAAAAGCCGAGATGGTTGCTTTGATATGGCATGGCCATTTTCTCCCCAAACCTTACCTAATCCGCAGGGACCGCTGACCTCATTTTTTGGTCCCCTCTCCCGAATGAACCAACCAGCCAACAGTCAGACAAATGCCGCAGGGTTTCCTGTGGAAAAGTTTTTCTCGTGGATCGATACCGAAGGATGCTATGCCGGATTCCGGGATAGGTAAAACAAGAGCGTTTTTGAGGTACCGTCATAAACAGTAGTAGCACTACAGCGCTTCTCTTCCTACACTGCTCAATTGCGATCTGCGCTAACGCTCATTAGCCGCCTGCAGCAGTCAGTTCTCCGCCGGGCTGCCTTTCAGTTCGGAGATTCACACCAACTCCTGTGCGTCTCCATAGCGGAATGGTCCTGGTGGCAGAATGCCATTTCAACCGCACTGACACGCGAGTTGCCAAAGTGGCGTCAACTTGCACCAGGCGACCGGTCTATCCAATTGGAGGCCGTACCCAACGCACATTTCACCCCAGTCTCCTCTCACGGCCGCTCCGCCCTTCCTCCACGGCTTCGCCGCACAGGGAGCGCCACCTCACGGAGCCAAAGAGCACAACGGTCCGCGTTAACGACCATGTGTCCCGAAGCGGCACAGGGTGAACAATCAGTACCGTGTAGCCTATTTCTGTCCCACTGTTTGACTGTTCTCAGGTCCTTTAGTGTTTGAGCGGCGTTCCAGCTATTATATATTGCTAGCTGATATCGAGTATGATCAGTAAGGTTGAGGCAAACAGATACCTGTCTCCTGAACGACGGTAAGTCCGAGATTGGTGTGATCGTACGTCATCGTCTTGTCATACGAACTTATCGCCGAAATGCTGACTGCAGCGATGGACAATAAAGTGGATAATCCGTCTCCGGAACTGAACAGCCCTCGATTTACCCCTCGACAAAGATGAGAGGGGTGCGACATCCGAATACGGAACCAGTGATCGGTAACTCATTCAGTACGTCGAAGTGAAATACATTGCGAGTACATGTTTAGCTTTGCCTTCATTGTACTCAGGAATTTCTTGCGATGAGTAATGTAATGAGAAGGAGATTCGTCATTTGAAAAGCCCAAACTATGGAGACCATGCGTTTTCCGCAAACGTTTTGTTGAACAGTTCGGCTTACTTTTATCTCTGCAGGTTCCACCCCATCCGCAATAGGAGAGACTGATGGTTCTTACCTCCGGAGTATTTCTATCCAGATCGTAACTAATATGTGTACGAAATTTCGTTGAAATCATTCGATGGGTTTAGGATGAGCTTTTTACCCGCGGCTTTGTCTGTGTACACACATGTCAAATATATTTCACACATATTTAACATATTTCACTTGTATGTGTAAACATCTCTACTGAACTTCGCCCTACAGTTTCATTTTCCACCAGCTCAATGTTTATGATGTCTAATCTCCTCAACTATGTTCCGTGCAATGATATAATTTTGCATGTGCATGCAGTGGTGTACGCGGCTACTGTCAGCGAAATAGTTGCGAACAGACTTATTAGCACAGAAGAAATAAATTAAAACGTCATACATGACACGGCAGCTTTCCGCGCATCTTAGTATTACACAACATGTAGCCAATGATATAACTTTGCAGGTACATCCAGTGGTATATGTGCATATTCGTGCGCTGTTGGCTACACAACTTGTTTACCGTTAGCACCACCCCAAGAAGGCTGTTCTTAACACACACGTATATATATACTGAAGCACTAAAGAAACTGGTATAGGCATGCGTATTCAAATCCGGAGATAGGTAAACAGGCCAAATACGGGGCTACGGACTGCAACGCCTGTGGAAGTCAATGGGCTGTCACTGCGGTCGGTAACGCCCTTATAAAACAACAAATGTCTGGCGCAGTTGTTAGACCGGTTACAGCTGCTACAATTGCAGGTTATCAAAATTTAAGTGAAATTTAACGTCGTGTTAAAGTCGGCGCAAGAGTGATGGGACAACACAGCAGCTCCGAGGTAGCGAGAAGTGGGAATTTTCGCGGACTACCATTTCACGAATATCAGGAATCCAGTGAAACATCAAATCTCCGACATCGCTGCTGCCGGAAAAATATCCTGCAAGAACGGGACCAACGACGACTGAAGAGAATCGTTCAATGTGACAGAAGTGCAACCCTTCCACAAATTGCTACAGATTACAATGCCGGACCATCACCAAGTGTCGGCGTGCGAACCGTTCGACGAAAATTCATCGATAAGGGCTTCCGGTGCCGAAGGCCCACTCGTATATCCTTGATGACAGCGCGACACAAAGCTTTACACCTAGCCTGGGCCCGTCAACACCGACATTGGACTGTTGAGGACTGGAAACATGTTGCCAAGTCGGGCGAAACTCGTTTAAAATTATATCGAGCGGATGGATGTGTACGGGTCTGAAGATAACCTCATGAATCCATGAACCCTGCAAGTTACCAGGGACTGTTCAAGGTGATGGAGGCTCTGTAATGGTGTCAGGAATGTGCAGTTGGAGTGACTGGGACTCCTGATGCGTCTAGATACGACTCTGATGACAGGTGACACGTATGTAAGCATCCTGTGTGATCACCTGCATCCATTCACGTCCACTGTGCATTCCAACGCACTTCGGCAATTTCAGTAGTACAGCGCGACACCACACGTCCAGCTACAGAGTAGCTCCAGGAAAACCCATCTGAGCTTAAACGCTTCCGGCACCCGCCAAACTTCCCAGAAATGTACATTATTGAGAGTATCTGGGATGCCTTGTAAAGTGCTGTTCGGAACTGATTTCCATCCCCTTCTATTCTTACTAATTGATGGACAGCCCTGCAAAATTCATTGTGACAATTCCCTGCAGCACTACTTCAGACGTTAGTCGAGTCCATACCACATCGTGTTGCGGCACTTTTGGGTGCTCTAAGAGCTCTACACGATATTTGATAGGTGTACCAGTTTCTTTGGTTCTTCAGTATATTCATACATTCTCCCTGCTACTTGTATCAAATTTCATTGAGTCTGTTCTAGTCAATCAAGATTTCTACCCAGTTCTCACCAGTCTCTCATCTTCACCCCAATCTTCATTATTTTCACAATTTGACCTCACACTGTATGTATTTACGAGTGAGTTTGTCTGTTTGTGCGAGTGTGTGTGTGTGTGTGTGTGTGTGTGTGTGTGTGTGTGTGTGTGTGTGTGTGTATTTGTGTGTATGTGTGTATGTTTCCCTATGGTCCTGGAAGGCATGGTGCAGTTGCAACAGAACGTGGTACAAATATGACTTAGTACCAGCATGTAGTTGGTGACGGTGAGATTAACTGGAACAACCTCAATCAAATATGGTGCATGTAGTAGGACGTATTTCAGAGGAAAAAAGAGAAGATTAGAAAAAATATACTTTTAAGGATGGGTTGTTATTATGAATTGACTGACTTGTGAAAATAATCCAAAGATAATTTCTGGTCCAAAACATAACTGTAGTTATTGCTATTGTTGGACTGAGTAACGACAATTCCGATGGCATTTCGAAATTTTTCAAACAGAACTCAATAATATTAGCTGGAATGTTATGTACACACTTATTTGGAATTTGGAAATTATTCTAACAGAAGTCAATATTATTAGCTGGGATGTTATGTATACACTTATCCACATCCTTATGTTCGGAGATATATAGATTCTTATATACCAACGCTACGGTTTGTAGGAATTAATACTCTTAGAAACAGTGGTATGCAACACGCCACGATATGGGATGCGTAGAACAGAGGAACCGCAATAAGTGGTTTAAATGACAGAGAGGTGGTGTGAACATTGGAACAACAGCGATCTACTCTGTCTGACCGGACCGGTCAACGTTACGAATCGTCAGTCAGCGCGGCACCGTCACACGTCCTGGAAACGTTTAACCTAATGCCACTATGAGTCGCCTACATCGCAGTGTGTGAGTATGTTGGAAAGTGGCTTAATGATTAGTCTCAATTAGGCAGGTCTGTTGTTCCCTAACAGAGCGGCTCGTACAGGGAACGCTGCTAGACAATGAGGCATACGTGAAACCAGTGGAGAGAAAAAAGGCCGTACGCAGCGCCGACAGGGTACTGGACTATCAGATTGCGAGATGCCTGTCATGCTTGTATTATTTCTGGCTTATTCAGCCATCATATTGGGCTCCAGGAAGCTATTCCCAGGGCAGTGGAGATGTAAGAAGCATAGAGATGACGCCGTGTGGGATGAGGTACCGGTGACAGATGTTAGATTCGGTACCATTCCCGTGAGAAAGTTCGCCCGCATGATGTTGTTGCTCTGTGATTGGCTGCTGTGTTCGGCGGTAGGGCGCCAAAACGTTAAACTTTAGTTGCTATTATTAATTAAACCTGTCATCCAAATTACTTCATTTTTTTTAAATAAACATCTCTCAACAGCCAGCTATCAATCAGTCACTTCAAAATTATTAAAATCAAAGTATTACTAAAACAAAAGACTGACGATATTACTGCCGATGCACTTCGATGGCGTTCAGGTCACGCCTTGCTAGGTTGGCGCGCGAAGTGTCTCGGGAAGTCCGGCTCTCCAGTTCTGACCGTTCCAGTAGACAGACATGTTGTCTGTTATAGCAGTATCTGTTTCATGCAATTTCATTTACTACAGTTCCGACCGTCGCTAGGTACAGACATGTTGTCTGTAATAGTAGTATTTGATTCATGTAATTTTATTCTCCAGTTCTGACGGTTCCAGTAGACAGACATGTTGTCTGTGGCAGGATGTATTTCATGTTACTTTAGCCAGATATAATGGCTGTGGAGAGATATGTTCAATAAGTTGTGATCAAGAATAGTTTCTCGTGTCTAGATCAATAAAAACGCGAGTGGCATCCCAAATGAGTTATAGTTTATTCGTAGCAGCAGTTCCTTGCGAAGTGAATTTCAGCCTCAAGAAAAAGAACCCACGAACTGCGTGCTGTTTTCTGCGCTGGGGACATCATCATCATGAAGACAGCAGGTTAGTGAAGTGTACAAGAACTTATGTATTCCACACAGGGCAATGGAAACAACTAGGCACCTTACGTGGACTGCATGCACAGTACAAATATGCTCAGTGACACGTCATTTGCAGTAATGCAGAGGAGGGTAAAGAAGGATGAAAGTATTAACACTATCTCACTTTTGTTCCTTTTTCTTGCCGTATCCTGTCGGCTAAGCCGTAACGGACGGAACAGTTCGTTCATGCTGTTGGCGCGACGTTGGCGCACTGCAACGGGTGTGGACATGTCTGCATTGATGGTTCGACGCCATCATCTACAGGACTGATGACACGGTTGCTATTGCGTCTCCTTCCTTTGACCAGAGCCCACGAACACCGCAGACGGTGATGGGCAAATGCTCGTTGACACTCACATGCTGAATGCAAAATCTAGTGTTTTCGGACGAGTCAACTCGTGGGCTTGTCCTTTAGTGATGACCGCATATCACTTTGACGCTATCGTGGTAAATGCAATGTGGGAGACTGTATTGTTGAGCGAAGAGTGATCGTGTGGTGTGCCATTGGCTGTAGCACGCGACCTCACCTCTTACGTCTTCACTGCAATCTGAACAGCTGCCGCTACATCTACAGGGTGTTTCAAAAATGACCGGTATATTTGAAACGGCAATAAAAACTAAACGAGCAGCGATAGAAATACACCGTTTGTTGCAATATGCTTGGGACAACAGTACATTTTCAGGCGGACAAACTTTCGAAATTACAGTAGTTACAATTTTCAACAACAGATGGCGCTGCAAGTGATGTGAACGATATAGAAGACAATGCAGTCTGTGGGTGCGCCATTCTGTACGTCGTCTTTCTGCTGTAAGCGTGTGCTGTTCACAACGTGCAAGTGTGCTGTAGACAACATGGTTTATTCCTTAGAACAGAGTGTTGGAATTCCACCGCCTAGAACACAGTGTTGTTGCAACAAGACGAAGTTTTCAACGGAGGTTTAATGTAACCAAAGGACCGAAAAGCGATACAATAAAGGATCTGTTTGAAAAATTTCAACGGACTGGGAATGTGACGGATGAACGTGCTGGAAAGGTAGGGCGACCGCGTACGGCAACCACAGAGGGCAACGCGCAGCTAGTGCAGCAGGTGATCCAACAGCGGCCTCGGGTTTCCGTTCGCCATGTTGCAGCTGCGGTCCAAATGACGCCAACGTCCACGTATCGTCTCATGCGCCAGAGTTTACACCTCCATCCATGCAAAATTCAAATGCGGCAACCCTTCAGCGCCGCTACCATTGCTGCACGAGAGACATTCGCCAACGATATAGTGCACAGGATTGATGACGGCGACATGCATGTGGGCAGCATTTGGTTTACTGACGAAGCTTATTTTTACCTGGACGGCTTCGTCAATAAACAGAACTGGCGCATATGGGGAACCGAAAAGCCCCATGTTGCAGTCCCATCGTCCCTGCATCCTCAAAAAGTACTGGTCTGGGCCGCCATTTCTTCCAAAGGAATCATTGGCCCATTTTTCAGATCCGAAACGATTACTGCATCACGCTATCTGGACATTCTTCGTGAATTTGTGGCGGTACAAACTGCCTTAGACGACACTGCGAACACCTCGTGCTTTATGCGAGATGGTGCCCGGCCACATCGCACGGCCGACGTCTTTAATTTCCTGAATGAATATTTCGATGATCATGTGATTGCTTTTGGCTATCCTAAACATACAGGAGGCGGCGTGGATTGGCCTCCCTATTCGCCAGACATTAACCCCTGTGACTTCTTTCTGTGGGGACACGTGAAAGACCAGGTGTACCGCCAGAATCCAGAAACAATTGAACAGCTGAAGCAGTACATCTCATCTGCATGTGAAGCCATTCCGCCAGACACGTTGTCAAAGGTTTCGGGTAATTTCATTCAGAGACTACGCCATATTATTGCTACGCATGGTGGATATGTGGAAAATATCGTACTATAGAGTTTCCCAGACCACAGCGCCATCTGTTGTTGACAATTGTAACTACTGTAATTTCGAAAGTTTGTCTGCCTGAAAATGTACTGTTGTCCCAAGCATATTGCAACAAACGGTGTATTTCTATCGCTGCTCGTTTAGTTTTTATTGCCGTTTCAAATATACCGGTCATTTTTGAAACACCCTGTAGGAGGTTGTACAACTTGAGGCACTGCCCTTCCTGAAGACCATTTCACCGACTGGTACTGCTGCTTACCTAGCCAACCCGTCCGCCTAATATGTCGCCCATCAAACATGTTTGGGATAGGGTCAGTCGATAACTCGTTTGGTCAGTAACTCCTGTAGCCGCAGTTCATGCTTTGTGTACTCGCCAACGAACCGTGCGGCAGAATATTCCCCAGCAGTATATTCAGGAGCTCTTTGAATCCATACCACGCCGTTAGCAACTCTGGTAGCAGTAAGTGGTGACGCCAGTTTGTACTGAATTTCTGCAATCACTGTGCTTGTACCAGTTTATAATGCTGATTATTTGCATAGTGTCATGTCCCTAATCAGTGGAATAAATTTCATTGTGAACACATCTCTTAGTTTTCGGGTTTCACTTTTTCCGAACTGCATTGTATTCACTGATAAGTCAAAGCATTGTGACTATTGTCCACCGTGAGGTTCAACGCCTCTTGGTGGTATTGCGGGTACGTGACGCAGCAAAGTAAGAATGTAAGCGTCAGAGAGACGAATAGGAGCGGAAAATGCGGAAATGCACTGATGTTAGCGGTTTTGACCAAGGACACATTGTTGTGGGGCTGCGGCTGGAAACGAGAATCTGTACGCGACAAGCTGGTCGCCTGCTGGCGTACTGCGGTCGTGAGCAGCTATGCAAAGTAGTTGAAACATGGTGAAATAACGAGTACGCCTTGTGGTATTGGGCGATCACGTTTCATCACAAAACGCAGAGGTCGGAGTATCCCCCACTGTGGAATCCACGTTAGACAGCGATCTGTGGCAGAAATGACGACATACTACAATGCTCGTTGTTCATAGGCCATTGTTGAACGAGGATCTGAACATCACGCGACCCCTTCGTCATTTCTTCCAGCAGAATAACTGCCCGACTTGCAATATCAGAATCGTGCTACAGTGGTTTGAGGGGCACTATAGTGAACTCCCATTGCTGTCTTCGCCAGTAAACGTGCCTGAGCTGTATCGCACTGGAACATATATCAGGCGCCAGTTGCGTGCCCCTAAGCCACCTTCCTATAATTTTCGGAAATTGCTTAACCTGTGCGTAGGTATGTGACGCCACACGCTTCTGGAATACTGCCAAGGATTTGTAAAATCTATGCCAAGCAGAAATTCTGTTGCACTGTGTTTGAAAAGTGGAACAACACGTCATTAAACACGTGGTCATAATGTTTTGGCTCACTAGTGTTTGTGCAACTCTGACATAGGTATTTAGGGGTGGAGAGGACCCACGTATTGTATTCATCATGTGTTGCATAACTGAGAGTACAACTGCTGATGGCGTTAAGTGAACCGACGTGAATCACACACACACACACACACACACACACACACACACACAAACACACACAAACACACACACAAGCACGCACATACGCACATACCAATTAACTTCATGTAAATATTAATTTTCTTTACTGGCGAATAGGATTCTACAAATAGTCTCTATTACCTACTTTCTAATTGATTTCTATATCGAGTTTGAACAAGATTCTACTTCAGAACTCAGATATTACACTTCGTAAACGTCTGATTGCCTTTACTGTTGGAAGAAGGTGAAACCCAGGCAACGACAAATAGTCAATTTAAATCGTACAAAGAGCACAAATCGGGAGTATTTACTGACGAGCATGTCCTGAGAGGATTACAGATTTTTCTGAAGATTTGCTTCGTTGTAGATATTATGAAGATGTCCAAAACTGTGCGATGTTTCTGGGAGATGACAGCTATTATATCTGGAGCTCGATTCAGACAATGGATTGATGGTTCACCAATATTCTTCGTACTAGTGTAATTATGCTTTGTTCAATGCGGTTTCCAAAGTTTTCTAGCTCGTTAGTGCAGGATCTGGACTCGAACCCCGAACCCTACGTTAACAGACAGTACACTTATCTTCTGAGGTATGCTATCACAGCCCACGACTTGCTGCATAGATTCATTTCTGCTCAATTTCCAAAGTTCACAGAGGCTTTTCCGCAGTAAAGATTGGATTCTTGTTTGAGGTCATAGACCGGAGCACAGTTTTAATACAGGAAATAACAAAACGTGTGGTCAAAGGTTCATAAAACGTACCAACACGTAGAGGAAGAAATTACGTTATACGGACACACTTTAAATATACACTCCTGGAAATGGAAAAAAGAACACATTGACACCGGTGTGTCAGACCCACCATACTTGCTCCGGACACTGCGAGAGGGCTGTACAAGCAATGATCACACGCACGGCACAGCGGACACACCAGGAACCGCGGTGCTGGGCGTCGAATGGCGCTAGCTGCGCAGCATTTGTGCACCGCCGCCGTCAGTGTCAGCCAGTTTGACGTGGCATACGGAGCTCCATCGCAGTCTTTAACACTGGTAGCATGCCGCGACAGCGTGGACGTGAACCGTATGTGCAGTTGACGGACTTTGAGCGAGGGCGTATAGTGGGCATGCGGGAGGCCGGGTGGACGTACCGCCGAATTGCTCAACACCTGGGGCGTGAGGTCTCCACAGTACATCGATGTTGTCGCCAGTGGTCGGCGGAAGTTGCACGTGCCCGTCGACCTGGGACCGGACCGCAGCGACGCACGGATGCACGCCTAGACCGTAGAATCCTACGCAGTGCCGTAGGGGACCGCACCGCCACTTCCCAGCAAATTAGGGACACTGTTGCTCCTGGGGTATCGGCGAGGACCATTGGCAACCGTCTCCATGAAGCTGGGCTACGGTCCCGCACACCGTTAGGCCGTCTTCCGCTCACGCCCCAACATCGTGCAGCCCGCCTCCAGTGGTGTCGCGACAGGCGTGAATGGAGGGACGAATGGAGACGTGTCGTCTTCAGCGATGAGAGTCGCTTCTGCCTTGGTGCCAATGATGGTCGTATGCGTGTTTGGCGCCGTGCAGGTGAGCGCCACAATCAGGACTGCATACGACCGAGGCACACAGGGCCAACACCCGGCATCATGGTGTGGGGAGCGATCTCCTACACTGGCCGTAAACCACTGGTGATCGTCGAGGGGACACTGAATAGTGCACGGTACATCCAAACCGTCATCGAACCCATCGTTCTACCATTCCTAGACCGGCAAGGGAACTTGCTGTTCCAACAGGACAATGCACGTCCGCATGTATCCCGTGCCACCCAACGTGCTCTAGAAGGTGTAAGTCAACTACCCTGGCCAGCAAGATCTCCGGATCTGTCCCCCATTGAGCATGTTTGGGACTGGATGAAGCGTCGTCTCACGCGGTCTGCACGTCCAGCACGAACGCTGGTCCAACTGAGGCGCCAGGTGGAAATGGCATGGCAAGCCGTTCCACAGGACTACATCCAGCATCTCTACGATCGTCTCCATGGGAGAATAGCAGCCAGCATTGCTGCGAAAGGTGGATATACACTGTACTAGTGCCGACATTGTGCATGCTCTGTTGCCTGTGTCTATGTGCCTGTGGTTCTGTCAGTGTGATCATGTGATGTATCTGACCCCGGGAATGTGTCAAAAAGTTTCCCTTTCCTGGGACAATGAATTCACGGTGTTCTTATTTCAATTTCCAGGAGTGTATTTCAAAGCTCAAATCAACGTTACTCATGAAAAACGCACGGAAAGAGAACATACTATCATTAAATGAAAGCTTCATTTATGTGAAATGTTCAAAATAACCTCTTGGTTACGGTGGGTTAGAATTTACTATAAATTAAAAATCTTAGATTCACCGCCGGTGTTTGCTGTTCCAGTTAGGTGAAAGTAATGTTGACATGTGACTCTTTCGCCTGTGTTGAAGTGCTGCTAACTTCATTGCCCTACTAGCGTGAAGTACGTACTATCAGCTGTTTACTGTTTATCATGGACTTTGGTTAACAGATTATAGCCGCTCTTGTGCTGACCGCTTGCATCGGCGAGATTTCTTGAACGATAACTCCGCAACGGGAGAGCGTTTGAAGCAACTGATCATCGTCTTACGTTCAAGCCTACTCCTCACGACTGGGGAAGGCGTAGAAGGATTAACACTCTTCACCTGGAGGAGGAACTTCTTTGTACAGTTGACTACAGCCCTAGTGTCAGCGTAAGACCATTAGCTGCAACAAGTGATGTTAAGCACATCACTGTCTGTAGAGTCTTTCATGAGAACCTGCCGTATCTGTACAATCTATAAGGTGTGCCGGCACTATCACCAGCAGATTTTCCTGTACGGATACACGTGCGTGAATGGTTTATTAAACAGTCTGTCAACACTCAATTTGGTGCAAATGTGCTGTTCACAGACGAGGCTTCGCTACAAAAAGTTTATTAATAGGTAGAAGAGATGTAGAAACTGTGCTCTAACATGCAGATGAAGCAGCTCCAGGAAAATGTACATATATTTTCGTCCTCTACGTATGAAAAATGTTTCTTGAAAGTTTGAGCATACTTTTATGTTTCTCCTTGTATATTACGCAATTTCAAGCATTCCGCACTACTCATTGATTTTTTTTAATTTTTCTTTGCACATCTAGTAAAGTAGGACGATATTTAAGAGTAAACCTCCAAAGTAATGGAACATGTCAGTACATGAAATTACAACAGAAAAGTGGTAAGGGATAAGATAAAATATTTATGAACCAAAAAAAAGTCAAGCCGTAAGTTAAAGTAAACACAATCAACAATATAACACAGAAGTCAGCTTAATTCTTCAACAGAACAGAAGGAGTGACTAGAGTAATGGAATACTTAGTAAATCACAGTTGGTATTTCCAAAATGCTGTTCCACTGAGACAGCAATATACAAATTCACTGTCCACATAATAGCATCTTTAAATAGTAAAATGTCACCAACAGGAATTTTCTGTGACTTGTCAATAGCATTTGACTGTATGACATTATGTTACAGAAATTGCAATTTTATGGTATAAATGGAATAGCATATGAGTGGTTTAAGTCATACCTACAGAACAGGAAGCAAGAAGTCTCCTTATATGGGTCAAGTGATTTAAATAAGTTTGCCACTTCGTCTAACTGGGGTAAAACTACATTAGTTGTTCCATAGGGTTAAATCACGGGTCCCCTTCTGTTCTTGATATATGTGAACGACCTCCCTCCCTATCTTAAACAGGAAGCTGAACCGACACTGTTTGCTGATGATACAAGCATCATTATTAGTCCAGTAAAAGAAAGTCCATTTGAAAGTGATACAAATAAGGTCTTTGGAAAAGTCATTGACTGGTTTTCTGCGAATGGGCTTGCTCTAAACTTTGAAAAAACACAGTACATCCAATTTTCTGCTGGAAAAAGTACAGTTCCTTCAATAAATATAACACATCAACAGAAGTCAGTAGACAGGGTAGAGCATAGTAAGTTTTTGAGTGTACATAAAGATGAGAAACTTAATTGGAAAATTCATATTTTGGGTCTCCTAAAGCGACTAGGTTCAGCAACTTTTGCGATCAGAATAATTTTGAGGATATACAAACTAGGAAGCTAACATACTTTGGATACAGGTAACTCAACATTTAGTCAAAAAGTATTCACTGCTCAAAAGGAAGTGTTTAGAATGATGTGTGGTGTTCATAGTCGCACATCTTGTAGGCATCTTTTTAAAAGAATGAGAATTCTTACGACAGCCTCACAATATGTCTACTCACTAATGAATTTTGTTCTCGACAACATGGGCCAGTTTAAAAACAACAATGACATTCATGATTATAACACCAGAAAAAAGAAAGACTTACACTACCCTTTGCTCAACCTATCTTCGGCACAGAAAGGGGTAAAATAAGCTGCTATAAAAATTTTCGACAAATTACCAGACGAAATAAGGTGTCTGACAGGCAGCAGTAATAACTTCAAAAATTAATTGAAATCATACCTCCTTGACAACTCCTTCTATACCATAGATGAATTCTTGAATAGGAATAAATAAATCTATAAATATAGTATATGCATTTTGTACCATTTAAGGGATTGGGGTAAATAATGGAAATATTAATCTTATATATATATATATATATATATATATATATATATATATATATATATATATATATATATATATATATAATAAATTTGTTTCATATGTGCATTTCTTGTGCACTTGACATGTTCCACATGATAATGGCTACCGTACTGTGGGATTGATCAATGGAACACACAACCAACTAACTAACTAAATAACTAACTTCACTTTCGATTGAAAGAGCGTGGATTACTGCGAAGATCTTTAAATTCTTGTGGTAGGTTACTGAAAATGGGTGCAGCAGTATATTGCACACCTCTCTGCATAAGAGTTACGGAAATGCGATTCAGATGCAGATGGGATTTCTGTCTAGTATTAATTCAAAGAAAGCTGCCATTTCTTGGGAATAAGCTGATACTGTTAACAAGAAACAACACTAAAGAATGTATGTTGAGAGGACAATACCCACACTACTGAACTGGGGTCGACAAGTGATTCACGAACTTACACCGCTTATTGCCCGAACTACCCGAGCCAAAAATATCCTTTCAGAATGGGAAACATAATACCATACGACATAATCGAGTGAAATAAGCAAAGTAGACTAATTTTCATGTCAAACTATCACATATTCCAGATACCGATCGAGTAGTAAAAATGGCAGCATTAAGTCTTTGAATGAGATCCTGAACGTGGGCTTTCTACGACAGTTTATCGTCTGTCTGAACGCCTAGAAATTAGAACTGTTCAATTTCACTAATCATATGCCCATTCTGAGAAATTAAAGTGTTGGGTTTTGTTGAATTGTGTGTTCGAAGTAAACAAATGAGAATTACTCTGATTTAGCGTTAGTTTATTTTCCACAAGCCATGACTGATGTCATGAACCGCACTATTTGAAACCCAGCGAATGTTGCACACAACAACCTTCAGTACTAAGCTACTGTCATCTGCAGACGGAAATATTTTAGAACTACCAGTAATACTAGAGGACAAATCATCGATATAAATAAGGAACAGGCCCCAATACTGGTCCCTGGGGCATCCTGCACTTGACTGTACCCCACTCAGACCCCACATCACAGCCATTCTCAACATTGTGAATAAAGACCTCTTTTTGTCTGTTGCTGAAGTAAGAGGTGAACCAATTATGATCTACTCCCTGTATTCCGTAATGGTTCAACTTCTGGAGCAATATTTTGTGATGAACACAATCAAACCCCCCAGTTAAATAAATACTTATGCCAAGCTTTCAAAACTTTTTGCTTAATCCATCCAATACCTTACAGAGAAGAGAGAATATAGCACTTTAAGTTGTCAAACCACTTCTAAAGCCGAACTGTACATTTAATAGCAAATTACAGTATATAAAATGATCAATTATCTTTACATATATAGCCTTTTCAATAACTTTAGCAAACACTCATGGCATACAAATAGGTCTAATATTGTCTACACTATTTCTTTCTCTCTTTTTATTAAGTGGCTTTACTACTGAGTACCTTAATCATTCAGGAAGTTGACTATTCTATAACGAAAAATTACAAACATGGTTAAATATAGGCCTTACATTTGCAGTACAGTACTTTAATATTCAGCTAGACACTCCATCATATCCATGAGAGTTATTAGTCTTCAGTGATTTAATTATTGACCGAATGTCTCCCTTGTCTGTATCAAAACAAAGGAGTATCTCATACATCAATTTCCAAGAGTGTTATATGACTCTCTGTAGAAACTAAGTTTTTATTTAATTCACCAGCAATGCTCAGAATATGATTGTTAAATATTGTGCATATATCTGACTTATCAGAAACAGAAATGTTTTAGTACGAACTGACTTTATTTTGTAGACCTTGTGCTACTAACCAAACACTTCCTTCACAACTGATAATATGATTTTATTTTGTCCTGTGAATTAGCTATTCTATTTACATACTACATACTCTTTGCATTCCTTATAACATTTTAAGAACCCTACAGTACTATTTGTAATGGGCTACGTAGCTCAATTCTGGTTACTTCTAACGTTTTGATATAATCCCCACTTTCTTCTACGTGATGTCGTTATCCACTTGCCACGCACCTAGGCTGACTTTTACTGCTAGTACCACGTTTAGAGCGCTGTAATGGAAAGGAACTCCCAAAGGGCATGAGAAATGTGTGAAGGAAGGCATTATGTTTGTCATCTACATTCTAGGCACTATAAACATCATACTACTCTTCGTCCTTAACGAGGTTCAAAAAAATCTCTGTTGCCGTTGGATTAGCTTTCCTACGTACTTTTTAATTATATGTCACATTTGTTTGAGTGCAAAAGTCATTTAGTGTAAAATTTGTGCATCATGGTCTGAAAGGCCATCATCCTTTTCCTAACAGAGCGACCATATAGAAATGAAGAATGAATAAAAATATTGTCTATGTCTGTGCTACTGTTCCCCTACACCATGGTTGCAAAAACGCTGTCTGCATCAGATCATATGAGTTAGGGGATCTACCAATATCCTTTTTCTTTCACAATCATATACAAAATTAGTGTTGAGGTCATCACATATAACTAATTTTTGCTACTTCCCATAAAGTGAGCCCAGAACTCTCTCTAGATACTGTCAGAGTTAGATGACCTATAGACAATAACAATTAGAAGATTTCTTTGAAAAACTTCACCTGCCCCTGCACACCATTCAAGTAACTCTTCAGTGCAGTGCCATGATAAGTCTACAGACTCAAATGGAACACTGCTTTTTACAAACATGGCCACTCCCCTACTCCTCAAGAAACTCCTTGAAACACCTAATCTGTATCCTGTTAAAGTAAGCCTCTGAATTGTCAAATTATTAAAGTAGTGCTCCGATGTATCGAAAATGTCAGAGTCGACATCTATAATCAGTTCACTAACTTTACCTCTAACACCTATTGTTTACAGGGTGTTACAAAAAGGTACGGCCAAACTTTCAGGAAACATTCCTCACACACAAATAAAGAGAAGATGTTATGTGGACACGTGTCCGGAAACGCTTAATTTCCATGTTAGAGCTCATTTTAGGTTCGTCAGTATGTTCTTCCACCTACGCACAATGGAGCACGTCGTCATGATTTCATACGGGATACTCTACCTGTGCTGCTACAACATGTGCCTTTACAGGTACGACTCAACCTGTGGTTCATGCACGATGGAGCTCCTGCACATTTCAGTCGAAGTGTTCGTACGCTTCTCTACAACAGATTCGGTGACCGATGGATTGGTAGAGGCGAACCAATTCCATGGGCTCCACGCTCTCCTTACCTCAGCCCTCTTGACTTTCATTTATGGGGGCTTTTGAAAGCTCTTGTCTACGCAACCCCGGTACCAAATGTAGAGACTCTTCATGCTCGTATTGTGGACGGCTGTGATACAATACGCCATTCTCCAGGGCTGCATCAGCGCATCAGGGATTCCATGCGACGGAGGATGGATGCATGTATCCTCGCTAACGGAGGACATTTTGAACATTTCCTGTAACAAAGTGTTTGAAGTCACGCTCGTACGCTCTGTTGCTGTGTGTTTCCATTCCATGATTAATGTGATTTGAAGAGAAGTAATAAAATGAGCTCTAACATGGAAAGTAAGCGTTTCCGGACATATGTCCACATAACATATTTTCTTTCTTTGTGTGTGAGGAATGTTTCCCGAAAGTTTGGCCGTACCTTTTTGTAACACCCTGTATTTTTATACCTATTTAGTTGCATGTCATGCCTAGTGAATCAAACTCAGCAGTGTAATTTATACTCTAAGACCAAATAGAATACGCAACAGGAAGTAATTATTTGAATGGGACGTAAGTCGATAGAGGTGATGGACATAAGGGGACAAACAAGTGATTACAATTTCAAAAGAATAGGATGACATTTTTCCAAGAGAAGTGGCTGCTTTACAAATGGAGCAAGTCAATAATGCGCTTTTTCACTTCTGACAATTACGCAAACAGTTCTTTTGCTTGAAATTGATATATAGAGTGGTTGGATGACATTCTGAGGGCTATCGAGTCGAATTCTATCCAATTGGTACATCAGATGTTCAAAATCACGAGGTATTCCGTGGAATTTGCTCATATTGCTCCAAACGTTTTCAGTTAGGGAGAGATCCGGCAACCTTGCTGGCCAAGGTAGGATTTGGCAAGCACGAAGTCAAGAAGTAAAAATTCTTGCTTTGTGCAGATGGGTATTATCTTGTTGAAATAAAAGCGCAGAATACCTTGCCATAAAGAGTAACAAAATAGAACACGTACAGCTGAGCTGTAAGAGAGCGATGGATGTCAACCAAAGGCGTCATGCTACCACAGGAAGTGGCACCCCATATCATCACTGCTTTCTTTCTTGCCGCGTGGAGTGTGACAGTCATGTGGGGACCCAGCTGCTGTCTGGGTCGTCTCCGGAGATGTCTTCGCTGGTCATCGTTGCTCATCACTGAAGACAACTCTACTCCTGTCAATGAGATTCCAGGCCGAATACGTGTGTGGTGACGCTCGGACAGTCATCTGCACGATTACGGCACAGCGGTACATCAACGATATTCTACACTCCGTTTTGTTGCCCTTCGTAGCAAGCCATCCTGGGCTTCCATTTCAACAAGATAATGCCCGCCTGCACACAGCGAGAATTTCTACTTCCTGCTTCTTGTTTGCCAAATTCTACCATCACCAGCGAGGTCACAGAATCTCTCAATAACTGAGAACATTTGGAGCATTGTGGCCAAGGCCCTCAAAGCTGCTTTATATTTTGACGATATATCGCGTCAGTTGCACAGAATCTGGCACGATATCTCTCAGGACGACTTCAAACAACGTTATCCATTTATGCCAAGCAGAACAACAGCTCGCATAAAGGGCAGAGGTGGACCAATGCCTTATTGACCCGAAATTTGCGATGCCCTTTCCTTTGACCCAATCATACGATTTTTCTGAACGTGTAATCAGTTATGCCTGCTGGGGTGGTCGACTGGTTCTAGGCCCTACAGTCTGGAACCGCGCGCCCGCTACGGTCGCAGGTTCGAATCCTGCCTCGGGCATGGATGTGTGTGATGTCGTTAGGTTAGTTAGGTTTAAGTAGTTCTAAGTTATAGGGGACTGATGACCTCAGAAGTTACGTCCCATAGTGCTCAGAGTCATCTGAACGATTTTGAGCATCTCATTATAAACATATTACCTCGATGCCGGTCTAAACGGGGTTGTCCTTCCTTCGCCGCCTCACTCTGTAAAAGGTTATAGATGATAATATTCCTGTTGAGCGTTAAAGACTTGCCAGACAACTACACGTGTGCCTAAAAACGTTTTGGCTTGACAGACGCATTTTTATGTAATTTGGTGCCTTCAGACTGTCAATAGGAACGGAAGAAGTTAGCTCCATTTTCATTCCACTGAGATAAATAAAATCGTGGTTAAGAGCTTGGGAGTAGGAAACCTCAATCAGTTGTCTGTATGTACATGAGATCTACCGATTTCTGTCCCATTCGGATAACTGCCTCTTTGTGGGTCATTTATTTTCTTACAATGTACGAGGGTCACTCAAAAAGAAATGCACACTATTTTTTTTAAATCCATCTTTTATTCTACATGTTTGAAAGTTTTATAGTGTGTAGATACCTCATTTCTCCATATAATTTCCATCCCTCTCAACTGCCTTGCGCCTTCTTGGAACCAGCGCCTGTATACCCGCACGGTAAAACTCTGGACCAACCTGTTGCAGCCACTGTTTGGCAGCGTCCACAAGGGAGTCATCATCTTCAAACCTTGTTCCACGAAGAGAGTCTTTCAGTTTCCCAAGAAGATGATAGTCACATGGAGCCAGGTCAGGCCTGTAAGGCGGGTGTTTCAGTGTTGTCCATCAGAATTTTGGATCGCTTCCATGGTTTTTTTGACTGACATATGACCGTGCATTTTCGTGCAACAGCAAAACATTCTGCTTTTGCCGATGTGGTTGAACACGACTCAGTCGAGCTTAAAGTTTCTTCAGTGTTGTCACATACGCATCAGAATTTATGATGGTTCCACTTGGCATGATGTCGACAAGCAAGAGTCCTTCGGAACTGAAAAACAGCGTAGCCATAACATTTCCAGCAGAAGGTGTGGTTTTGAATTATTTTTTTTGGGTGAATTTGCATGATGCCACTCCATTGATGGCCTATTCCTCTCTGGTGAAAAATGATGGAGCCATGTTTCATCACTTGTCACAATTCTTCCAAGAAATTCATCTCCAGCATTCTCATACTGTTCCAAAAGTTCGCTGCATACCGTTTTTCTTGTTTCTTTGTGAGCCACTGTCAACATCCTGGGAAGCCACCTCGCACAAACCTTTATTAACGGCAACACTTTCAGTATTCTGCAAACACTTCCTTCCCCTATCGCAAAGTAGCGTGACAATTCGTTCACTGTGATGCGTCTGTCAGCAGTCACCGTTAACTCTCTGCACATTGTCTGGAGTGGGTGCAGTACGAGGCCTGCTGCTGAGAGGACAATCCTCAATCATCCCATGTAGATTTTCACGGCCGGCGTCTTCATCAGTAAACACTTCCGGGCTAAGTTGCCGTGGTCGATCTGTAGTACTTCTTCTCCCTGACGTTTCGTTCTCGACTACGGAGTTTAGTATGTGTACCTTTCCTGTAGACCTTATAGCCTAAGGTCCCATCGACCCGTTTTCAGTACAATGGTGAATTTTATGAACTGATTGCTGGGGTAGCCATGGGAAGCCCCCTAAGCCCCGCAATTGCGAATTTGTTCATGGAATATTTTGAACATCAAGCACTGCAGTCGGCCAAAAAAAAAAAAAGCCCCTCGAAGTGGTATCGGTATGTGGATGATACCTTTGTAATATGGAATCATGAGGAAGAAGACTTGAATGATTTCCTGGTACACTTAAATAGCATCAACCCAAAGATTAAATTTACTATGGAGAAAGAGAAGAATGGACAACTTAACTTTTTGGATGTATCAGTTATCAAACGGGCGGATGGGACCTTAGGCCATAAGGTCTACAGGAAAGGTACACATACAGATCGCTACCTCCATAAGAACTCGAACCACCACACTAGGCAAAAGAGGGGGGGTCATAAAAACACTAGTGGATAGGGCCAATAATATTTGTGAACCAGGCTACTTACAAGAAGAACTAAATCATTTACGAATGGCCTTTGCGAAAAATGGTTATACGAAAAACGAGATTAACCGAGCACTTCACCCAAGTAGAAAAAGGCCTAAAAATAGGAGACAGCAACAACCATCAGCTGGAAAAGTATTTCTTCCGTTCATCCATAACATTACGGATCGCATTGGGAAAGTACTAGCCAAGTTTCAGGTGGAGACTATTTTCAGACCTACTAAGAAAATTAGTGAATGCCTAAGATCAACCAAAGATGCTCGTCACCCCCTACCCACCCCAGGGGTATATAAAATTCCGTGTAGTTGTGGCAGGGTTTACATAGCAACTACAAAAAGAAGCATCAATACACGGTTGACAGAGCACAAGAGAAACTGTCGCTTGGGACACATCGAAAAAACGGTAGTAGCGGAACATGTTTTTAAGGATGGAGATCACGAAATAAAATTTGATAAGACACGCGTGCTAGCGAGGACGTTGCATTATCACACACGTACGTATAGAGAGGAAATTGAAACCCACAATCATAAATACAATTTTAATCGTAAAGAAGAAAGATTAAAATTGGATAGAATATGGCGGTCGACGTTGCATCAATCACGTGACAATCGATTGCCTGCAATCGAGAGAACAGCCGATAGCCAGAGATAGCTCATCGACGCCACGTGACGTGCGGTGGCGCCCCCTACGATATCCAAATAAGCGGCGGCCCCAGCTCCTAGCAGGCAGTCGTTGACTCACCTCGGAAGATGTACTCCGTAGTCGAGAACGAAACGTCAGGGCGAAGAAGTTCTACACATCGACCACGGCAACTTAGCCCGAAGTGTTTACTGACAATCCTCAATATTGCCGTGCCCACTTTCATCACGTAACCTGCTTGCCCACCGACTAACTGTACTGCGATCGATAGCAGCATCTCCAGAGACCTTTTTCAACCTCTTGTGGATGTTGCCCACAGCCTCGTTTTCACAGCACAGGAATTCAATGACAGCACGTTGCTTCTGACGAACGTCAAGTGTAGCAGCCATCTTGAAGACATGCTGTGACGGCGCCACTGACGGGAACAGGTTGAACTAAGTTTGAAAACAGGTGGGAAGGATGTATCTACACATTGTAAAAGTTTCACACATGCAGAATGAAAACTGTATTTTTACAAAAATAGTGTGCTTTTCTTTTGGAGTGACCCTTTTATATTCTAAATACTGTTTCCTAAGTCCACTAACGCCGTCCCAGTGTAGGGACAACAATTTGGGAATCAGCACTTTTTCCAGCAATATCTATCTTCGTGATTCTGAAAAAGTTACAAATATAAATATGGACATTCATTTTTCATTGTCCTAACGGTGCTCCTCCCATCGGAAACAGTCTGAAGTCTTTGAAACTGCACTTATTGAGAAACCCATTTCTGTTCAGCGACCAACCATACAAACATTGGCCGTGTCCAGTGAAATTTAAACCGCTCGGAGCTACAAAAATGCGCGATCCGGGGCAATGCGACAGTCCTGACTGGCGACACCACCTCGTCGTAGCATGGAATCACTTTTTATATCAACTGCCTTTTTTTCAGTCTACAGTACGGTAATCTCTCTGATAAACAGCACAATGTGTTCACAGAGTGGGACAGAGTTTTATGATTAATTTACCGGTGGCACGTACGCTTAAATCTGCAGTAACGCTGAATTTAATATGTGCTTTTTTAGCGCACTGCTACGAACGAGTGAGGGATTAAAGCAACCGCGTTATGCGGTTGGGCGCACGATGTGAAGCTGCGTGGGAGATAGCTATGGCAGGCAGCCTTCATTAAAGCCGAAAGCATCTGTCGTGTTTCGTTTTCTCGTCTCAGAATATAAAACGTTATCGACAAATTAGTCCGACTTTTTCTGTCGCAGTTCGCCAAATGAAATGATGCGTGGGTAGGAAACGTATCAGAATATACATAATAAATGCAGGAGTAGGCTTCCAGCTCAGGGCGCTTATTCTGTCATACAGGTAATGCCGCACTGTGAAATAAAATGTCAAACGATTCTACGCATAGCCTTCGGTAGTCTATTGGTGAAGTTGTTCAAGTATCAGATAATCACGCAGTAATATCTACGCGTGGTATCTGAGACATGTCAAGAATATCTGCTCTTCCACCTTTTAAGTAAATTCATTAGCCCTAATGCTTTTCCAGTAAGTAATTTTGGAATTTTCAGCTTATCGTGCCCTTCTGACATTGCGAACAAACTCCTTAAAGCTGGTATTGTGGCATGGCCTACATTAAGAGGAAAATGCAGCTGTTATACAATCAAGTTCCAAAGGAAATGCTACACATGTCTAACTTCGTATAGGGCCCGGCTAGCACACAGAAGTGCGGCAACACGACATGGCATAGACTCGACTCATGTCGGAACTTCTGCTGGAGGGAACTGATACTATGAATTCTGCTGCACTGTCGGTAAATACGTAAGTGTAAGAAGGGTGGAGATCTCTTTGGAACAGCACGTTGCTTGGCATTCCGGATATGATCAACAATGTTCATGCCTGGGGAGTTTGGAGGCCAGCGGAAGAGTTTAAACCCTGAAGGCCAGTTTAAATGCCCTCTTAGAAGTGACCGAAACCTAGGTCAAAAAGACTTCATTTTGCAATGTAAGTAAACCCAAATTTGAATGGTCTCTTTATCTTGCACTTAATTATCACAGGCTAGGTAATATCGCGGATGATCTTTCAATATTACATGTCTATCCTAAAGGCTTGACTCTGGACATCCTAGAACAGTGATTTTGAAACAAAGAAGCAGTAGTCCTAACTATTCCCTGAACAGTCAGATAGAAATTAAGCTTACAAATATTTTGCGTATTTCTTTTTATTTCTTTTTTTTTGCAATGCTTCCAACAGCCAATTAATTTCTTACTTTATTTGCTCTGGTTGGCTCTTTTCTCGTAGCCCTACGAAGTTCCCTGTATTTAGTGCTCTTAATCTATTCTTATGTTTGTTGACCGTTTAATGTCTGGGTCGGTGGTTACAGTTTTGTTTATACATAGCAGTTTTTACGTTTTTGGTCCGGCTCCCTAGGGGATTTCAGATTTCGCCATTAGTACTTTTAATGACACTTCTTGGGAGTTTCCTTACTGATTTTTGTTATTTTTTAGGATCTAATTATTTGACATAGTTGTTTATTCAGCACTATACGTGCTGTGTAAGGTGTTTACATTTTTCGTACTTCTGTCCTGTATTTTATTGTCACAATAGCTTTTTTGCTATTATTATAGCACTTACTTGTTTGACTTTCACAAACGTTTTGCATAGTGAGCAGGCTGGCATCAGATGCGATCTGCATAAGTTATGTCTTTGTTGATTTCATTGGTTTTACCTCAGCTGCTTTATATCTTTTCTGTCTCACGAAGACAGTGAAAGAACACACCCATGTGTGGGAAGGACACACTCACCATTAAAGAGTGATAATCATCATCACGAGATAGTCATTCTCACTGTTTTTGTTTTCAAGATGTACACCTAGGAGAGAGCCCGCTTTGTTTTGTAACTATTTTTTCGTAACCAACCTAGGTAGTGCTTGTTTATGGAAGGACTTACATATATTTTGTTAGTAAGTTATCGTACAAATCTCAATGGGTATACTATAAGAAGTCATTGTAATAAACTCTATGATATTCAAAACTTTCGTGGAGGTATGTATAATAAAACGTTTAACTTTAAAGATTTACTGCGCGCCATTTCAAGCAAAATCTAGCTTTTCCATCCACTAAATGTTTATAATGTCATTTCTTCTAAACTACGAGTTGTATATTGATATAATTTTGCAGTTAAATTCAGGGGTAATGGTAGCATACTATCGCACAGTCTGTAGTAAAGTTGTAGTGAATCAAAATGAGTGATGCTGTAATCTGGCTGATTGAACATTGGAAAGGTAGTACGCATTAAACTTTTCTCCTTTCATAATTTCGTTTATCATATCTGCGAGAAACATTTTCATAATGATTTGAAGTTATGTGTAAGTTTTATTGTAAGTCGACGAGTGCTCTCATTCTCAAATAGTGGCTACATACGGATATTAGCCCGCTCGGTTACCCGCGCTGTCTAACGTGCTGCTTTCCGAACGGGAAGGCGTGCCCGTCCCCGGCACGAATCCGCCCGGTGGATTAGTGTCGAGGTCCGGTGTGGCGGCCAGCGATCTTCCTCGGCGAATGCGGGCTGGTAGGTTCCCCTTATTCAGCCTCAGTTACACTGTGTCGGCGACTGCTGTGCAAGCACCGTTTCCACATACACGTACACCATCATTATTGTACCACGCAAACATTTGGGGTTACAGTCGTCTCGTCTGGTATGAGTCGTTTCCGGGAAGGGAGGGGGGCCGTCCACTGTGGGCCGAACCGCACACTAGCCCTAGGTTCAGTGTGGGGTGGCGGTGTGGTGGGTGGACTGCTGAGGACTGTTGTGGGGTTAGGAACCACTGAGGGCTACGGCGGGACGAAACCTATCCATTGTTTGTAGGCCCCCGGTTTGATGCAATACGAAGTATGGGTATTTGTGCACCACCAGTTACACTGTCTGTCTTATCGTGATAAAATTTAACATTAGAATTTACCTACTAGTGGGTAGATTATTACAGCATTTTAAAATCCGTCAATAACTAAGCGAAATATTTATAATCAGATTATTGTTTTCTCTTGAATCCATTAGATGGGAACCTTCATTAGTATTGGGCTCCGCAGTAGCGATTTAGTGAGACAGATTACGCCATGAAACAGGCTGTTCCGGATATGACAGGAACTGAAATATCAGTAATTTTCTTCCTCTGTATTTCTAATCTCCTTAATAGTTTTGCATTAAAAAAAATGTGAAATAAATTATTTTCTAGGTGAACAGATGCTTAAGTAGTAATAAGCGCGTATTTTGTAGCCTCAACATGGTGTTGCTGAATTTTGGCACCTTCCAAAGAACTTATTTCAGTAATTTCAGTGAATTTTAGAAAGGTATAGCAGAGGTATAGAAAATGCTGACGGTTTAAAAGTAACCGAGAATCGCATGGGATGACTACAATATTTGACAGAAGGGTAACATACCTTTGATGTACTGGACCACATCTGTTATACGTGTCTGATTACAGAAGAATTTACGCATATCCTTGAATGGTCGAACACTCTAAGTGAGTCGTACAAGTACCATGCCGACCCGAAAAATAAAACTGCGCTTCGCTGGTACATAGGGTTTTGTTATCAAGTTGAAAACTCGAGAAAATGGATTACGTGTATTCGTTTCGTTTATTGCTTCACTGTACTGAATGTACACTGTGCGGTGCTAAAATACGTAACAGTATTGCAAATGGTTTCCAAACAGCTGGAAAAAAAAATCGCAGCAGCTTTTCGCCTCTTTATCAGAACGGTGACCATCTCAGCTGACAGTGCCCGCCAAACATATGATATTTACGTACGACGTCATACATTTTCCACTCCCAGCTGAAAAAGATACGTAAAATCCAAAATGAGTATTAAGTTATAAATTAAATGAGGATTAGGTAAAATTATTTTCACTCGTAGCATACCTCTAATACCTTTACGGATATGCTTATGGTCACATTCTATGTTCGACATCTGCCACAATATTTCACAAACACACACACACACACAAACACACACACACACACACACACACACACACACACACGGTCGCAGGTTCGAATCCTGCCTCGGGCATGGGTGTTTGTGATGTCCTTAGGTTAGTTAGGTTTAAGTAGTTCTAAGTTCTAGGGGACTTATGACCTAAGATGTTGAGTCCCATAGTGCTCAGAGCCATTTGAACCATTTGAACCACACACACACACAAATAAACGTATCACTGAAGGAACTAAATGTAAATACTTCTTTCATAAATACTAACAATTATCCAATAAGTGATATTGTATTTCAGTGATAGTTTGTGTCAGCACATGACGAGTTTTCGGTAGTGACTTAAACGCGCTTGAATTACGCGCAAGTATAGATAATGCTTGTCGCTCTACCCAATAACTGTTCTAAATTTTTGAAAGTGGAGTGGTGATTATTGGAGAATAGTCCATACATTTCGCATTTTTTGATTGAGAGTCAGTAACTAAAATACACACGGTGCTCCGCCTGTGTGGAACCATCCTTCTTTTAAAATAAAAACCGGTGTCTCTTAGCACCACAGTGGCCCTTTTGGAGCCACTATCTTGGATGCCATTCGTTTTGGAATGAGGCACATGCGACACAGACCGAAAGAGAGTTAAAAGGAAAAAAACAACTGTGTATCCCAATTGAGCAGTGCTGTAGTCACTGCCGATTATTGTCGAATTTTATATAGAGCGAGGCGAATGCTGCTGATAACGCATAAACATTTCGGGCTGTCGTCGACATGTTGGCCAGCATGTTATCAGGTTGTTGTTATTTGCTTCGCACATTAGTCATGGACTTTAACCAACACAGGAACTGGAGTGAGAGCGACAGTGCAACAATCCACTCCTTGCGTTGTGCACGTTTTCTAAACTGCAACGCTTACACCATTTTCTTCACACATCCACAAAGGTGGACATCAAATTAAATTCTGGAAACGTGGTGGCTAGTCCACTGGACCATTATAAAAAGTACATCTCTGGGGTGCACCACCTCATTACGCACTAGCTGCCTGGGCGTAGCTGGATATCCATATTCTTTGGGGATCGACAGGTTGTAGTGGCCCGGTGGAATGAGCACCGCGTACCAAGGAGCAGATATAGACCCAGAAATCAATTTCATAATATTCAACAACAGATTGATGTTAAAATTATTGTGGAATGAATTGGTACACTGATGCACTAAGGAATGAGGTTTATTTGTAGTTCTCTAAGGCTAAAGCTGCCAGTGATTTAGAAAGAGGAAGCCCTAACGAGTTATATCAAATTGAGAGTTCTGAAACCTGTGACGTCTGTAATTTTCCTTTACGAAGCTCAAACGTAGACAATAGCTGAAAAGCACCGCAATCGTATTGATGCTTTCGAGATGTAGACGTATGGTACGCTGTTGCGAATATCATGGTAGAGCAAACAAACCAACTGCGCAGCACTTCTAAAACGCTTAGTGGAGAAGAGGTTGTCGAGTATTTATTTCCAGCCACTTCTTTGGTCACGTAAGAGAAGATGATCATCCAAGGCAAAATCCAAGATGGTAGGACAGGACCCCGAGACGAAGGATGGAAAGGACAAAGTAGGAGACTAGCCAAACAGGGGCCACGCGCAAAAGACTGAGAAAACCGGAATGGCACTATTGAATGATGGATTACCAAATTTCTACTATGAAAGACAGAGTATTGAATGGTGAAGCCTGAAAATGCGGTGATAACAAATGCCCTGACAGACAGTTCAGTGGAAGAGGTATCGACATCTCTGAAAAGGGCAATCACAGACGTGGCAGAGATGAATATAGGAACAGGGAAAATTACTTCAATTGATCGACCAAAAAAGGAAGTACACAAATGTTGAAAAACAGACAGTAATATAGGAATACAGGGTATTCGATAATTCCCGTTACAAAGTTCTAGGACTTGTAGAGGGGAGTAAGTACATAATATTTAGAAAACAAACCTATGTCCAAACGTAACGTTTCTATTCTCCGATTTTTCATTTTAGATTTGTAGACAGTCCATGTGTGTTGAGGGAAAGTTGCAGAGTTGCTTGTCCTGGCATGTAACATGGTACACAGGATGATTTGTTCAAAAATGGTTCAAATGGCTCTGAGCACTATGGGACTCAACTTCTGAGGTCATTAGTCCCCCAGAACTTAGAACTAGTTAAACCTAACTAACCTAAGGACATCACACACATCCATGCCCGAGGCAGGATTCGAACCTGCGACCGTACCGGTCTCGCGGTTCCAGACTGCAGCGCCCAGAACCGCACGGCCACTTCGGACGGCTTTGGCCGCCACATCGAGCCGCTGTTGCAATGGGGCAGTACTGTTCTATACGTACAGTATGTTGGGTTCCCTTTTGTTTAGGAATAATGTAAACACGTGGTGTCTAATTGTTAACACAAACAAATTTTCTTAAGTCATAAGTGGATGTTTCTTTTTGTTTCCTTTCGAAATGTTACCTGACAACTGTGCTGCATAATATCTAATTAAATTCCTCAAGCCGAAGTGAGTTAAACATCTGAAATGAAACCCTCGTAGAACGAGTTCCTGTTCAAAATATTATGTGTTCACTCCCGTCTACAAGTCCTAGAAATTTGTAACGGGTATTTCTGAACACGTATTAGTAACTAACGAACGAGTTAAACAGGCAGTGCAGGTTAACCAGCACAAAACTGCTGTAGCAAAAATACGAAGCAATTGAAAAGGTTGTAGTCATAGTGAGATTGGTTCAGCATTTAGAGAAGTCAAAACAGCCTTACGTGAAATGCAAAGGCGACACTCTTACGAATGACAGAGAAATTGCACAGGTAAACGCAGAGGAGAGAGCTAGTAAGCGGAAAAGCTACATGGAAGGTCAGTACAAAAATGAAGATCTGGGTCACAGCGTGACAGAAAAAAAAATTGGAGTCTAGATGGCAGAAATAGAAGATCCAGTACTAGGCAGGGTATTAGAAACTTTCCATACTATCAAATAAGGTGGAAGACATAGATAACATTCCTTCTTGGTTTCTAAAATCATTAAGGGAGTGTTACACAGACAATTGTTCAACTTGGTTTATAAAGTACTGGAAATTAAAATTGTTACACCACGAAGATGACGTGCTACAGACGCGAAATTTAACCGACAGGAAGAAGATGCTGTCATATGCAAATGATTAGCTTTCCAGAGCATTCACACAAGGTTGGCGCCGGTGGCGAGACCTACAACGTGCTGACATAATGGAAGTTTCCAGCCGATTTCTCATACACACAAACAGCAGTTGACCGGAGTTGCCTGGTGAAACGTTGTTGTGATGCATTGCGTAAGGAGGAGGAATGCGTACCATCATGTTTCCAACTTTGATGAAGGTCGGATTGTAGCCTATCGTGATTGCGGTTTATCGTATCGCGACAATGCAGCTCGCGTTGGTCGAGATCCAATGACTGTTAGCAGAATATGGAATCTGTGGGTTCAGGAGGGTATTACGGAACGCTGTGCTGGATCCCAACGGCCTCGTATCACTAGCAGTCGAGATGACAGGCATCTTATCCGCATGGCTGTAGCGGATCGTGCAGTCACGTCTCGATCCCTGAGTCAACAGATGGGGACATTTGCAAGACAACATACATCTGCACGAACAGTTCGACGACGTTTGCAGCAGCAATGACTATCAGCTCGGAGACCATGACCGAGGTTACCCCTGACGCTGCATCACAGACAGGAGCGCCTGCGATGGTGTACTCAACGACGAACCTGGGTGCACGAAGGGCAAAACGTCATTTTTTCAGATGAATCCAGGTTCTGTTTACAGCATCATCATGGTCCCATCCGTGTTTGGCGACATCGCGGTTAACGCACATCGGAAGCGTTTATTCGTCATCGCCATACTGGCGTATCACCCGGCGTGATAGTATGGGGAGCCATTGGTTACACATCTCGGTCACCTCAGGTTCGCATTGACGGCACTTTGAACAGTGGACGTTACATTTCAGATGTGTTACGAGCCGTGCCTCTACCCTTCAATCGAGTCCTTCGAAACCCTACATTTCAGCAGGATAATGCACGACTGCATGTTGCAGGTCCAGTACGGGCCTTTCTGGATACAGAAAACGTTCGACTGCTGCCCTGGCCGGCACATTCTCCAGATCTCTCACCAATTGAAAACGTCTGCTCAAAGGTGGCCGAATGACTGGCTCGTCACAATACGCCAGTCACTACTCTTGATGAACTGTGGTATCGTGTTGAAGCTGCTTGGGCAGCTGTACCTGTACACGCCATCCAAGCTCTGTTTGACAATGTCCAGACGTATCAAGGCCGTTATTACGGCCAGAGGTGGTTGTTCTGGATACTAATTTCTCTGGATCTAAGCACCCAAACAGCGTGAAAATGTAATCACATGTCAGTTCTAGTATAATATATTTGTACAGTGAATACTCGTCTATCATCTACATTTCTTCTTGGTGTAGCAATTTTAATGGCCAGTAGTGTTGGAGGTACTTCCTGTTGACATATAACCATATTTTTCCTGGAGCTATCATGGCCAGTAAATGCAATAAAATTAATATCTCTTATGCAGTAACCAACTAGAATAATATTAAGAAGAATGGCACATAAAAAGTGAAGCTGTGAGGTCGGATATAGAGTCGGGCTTCGGTACCTCAGCTGGTAGACCACTTTCACGCGAAAGGCAAAAGACCCCAATCCGAGTTTCCGTCAGGCGCACAGTTTTAATCCGCCAGAAAGTTTCTTATTAGCGCACACTCTGCTGCAGAGCGAAAATTTCATTATGGTTAGTAAAGTTTAGAATCGCTTAGATGACCCACAACAGTTTGGCTTTAGTAAAACCAAAGGCACCGTAAAGCGAGATTGGGTACTGCGCCTAATAATGGAAGGAAGACTTAAGAATACCAAGACAAGGTCATAGGATTCCTGGATCTAAAAGAGCGTTCTCCAGCGTAAACTGGTACACGACATTCGAAATTCTCAAGGAAATATAAGGAAGTTATAGGGAAAGAAAGGCAGTATGCAGTACGCATAAAAGCAGAAATGGAAAGTAAGAGAGGAAGATCACACTTCTCGGATTAAAAAGCGTGTAAAATACACGATTGGCCTCTCACTCATACTGTTCAACTTATACATCGCAGATAAAGTGGAATAATTCGAAGAGAGTTTAAGTAGTCCGAATTCCTTCATGGTAAAAGGACAGCAATGTGAGGTTTGGTGTTGATATATCCCTAGTGTTGTTGTTGTCTCCAGTCCTTAGACTGGTTTGATACAGCTCTCCATGCTACTGTATCCTGTGCAAGCTTCTTCATCTTCCAGTACCTACTGCAACCTACATCCTTCTGAATCTGCTTAGTGTATTCATCTTTTGGTCTCCCTCTGTGACTTTTACCCTCCACTCTGCCCTCCAATACCAAATTGGCGATCCCTTGATGCCTCAGAACATGTCCTATCAACCGATCCCTTCTTCTAGTCAAGTAGTGCCACAAACTCCTATTCTCCCCAGTTTCATTCACTACCTCCTCATTAGTTATGTGATCTACACATGTAAACTTCAGCGTTCTTCTGTGGACCACATTTCCAAAGCTTCTATTCTCTTCTTGTCCAAACTATTTATCGTCCATGTTTCACTTCCATACATGGATACACTCCATACAAATACTTTCAGAAGCAACTTCCTTACGCTTAAATCTATAATCGATGTTAACAAATTTCTCTTCATCAGAAATGGTTTCCTTGCCATTGCCAAGCTACATTTTATATCCTCTCTACTTCGACCATCATCGGTTATTTTGCTACCAAAATAGCAAACCTCCTTTACTACTTTAAATGTCTCATTTCCTAATCTAATTCCCTCAGCATCACCTGACTTAATTCGACTACATTCCATTATCCTCGTTTTGCTTTTGTTGATGTTCATCTTGTATCCTCCTTTCAAGACACTGTCCATTCCATTCAACTGCTCTTCCAGCTCCTTGCTGTCTCTGACAGGAAATAGTGAACTGAGAACAGAATATGGAATTAGACGCATGGCGACTTTAAAGATGAGCAGCAGAAGTGAAACTAGCGAAAAACTTAATCAACATTGTAGGAATTTCGATACTTCTGAAGGAAATTAACACGTATCGAAAAAGCAGGGACCAGATAAGAGGCACACTGGCAAAGGCAAACGGAACATATGCGGTCAAAGGAGTTCCATTGTGATCGAACATCTATCGTAATATAATGAAGAATTTTCTGAAAATCTATTCTTGTGGAACACTGTTGTATGGAAGTAAATCAGTGACTAGAAAAGAAAAACAAAAGAAAGACACGAGCAAAAATGATAGCGGAAGGACGTTAAACATTAAGCGGATGGATAAGATAAGAAAATAAGAGGTTGTCTGGACATCGTCGAAGTGGGAAACATGTGGTAAGGATTGAAAGAAGAAGAAACATTATAATAGTGAATGTGTTAAAGACACCATTTAATTAGTTCCTTGATATTTGAGTGAGATGTAGAAGGTAAAGAGTTTGGCAGGAAGACAGAGTTTGGAACAAACCGAAGATTGAGGACGCATGACGCAAGTGCTACTCTGAGATGAACAGTTTTTTACTGGATAGGAATTCTTGGCGAGCCGCATGACACCAGTCAGAACACAAATAAAAAGAAATAGCATAGCTACGTACAACAAGGAAAAGAATAATATGATTTCGTCTGGCAAGAGTAAACGATGCGGAAGAGCAAGAGACTGAACTCAGTGCTTTTAATACATGCGTGTGAATTCTTAAATGACCAAACTTCTGAGGTCATCGGTCCCTAGACTTACACACTACTATAACTTAAACTAACTTATGCTAAGAATAACACAGACACCCATGGCCGAGGGAGAACTCGAACCTCTGGCGAGAGGGACCGTGCAATCCGTGTGACGTAGCTCCCCTAACCACGTGGCCATTCCGCATAACTTAATGTTTCACCAGCCCCCATCCCCTTTCTTGTTTGCATTACAATACACAGCGAATTTTAAAATCAGATAAATATGGCATTTACGTTGGGTAGTTGGCTGCTTACAAAATCAAAGGACCGAGACTGTGAGAAAGCAATACATTTTTGTGCCTTTTGTGCCTTTCCGGAATTTTGTTGTGTTGTGGCGAGGCAAGATATTTGTTTTTGGAGATGCTAGATTCGAAAACAATGTTACCAAAACAGTATTATGCATAAAAAAATCGTAATACCTAACAAACACTGTTTTAATCTACCGTTGGGTTCCCGTTTGATAGTTGCTCTGGGATGATACAATTATTTAATAGGAACTCACTTTTCTTAGCGCATTCTTCAATTTCCTCTCTCAAGGTTGTCCTAGGCTGTTCTCTATCCTTTAGGAAC
The DNA here is from genome assembly GCF_023864275.1 of Schistocerca cancellata. Lineage (NCBI taxonomy): Eukaryota > Metazoa > Arthropoda > Insecta > Orthoptera > Acrididae > Schistocerca > Schistocerca cancellata. The sequence goes on from NC_064634.1 coordinate 265,403,095, forward strand.
TTGTCTGCTTCTTTGAACATAGCGTCTACGTTGAGGACCCCTTCCGACGTAATCTGTAACAAAGGTTGATTGCATTGCAACATAAGATTATGCAGAAGGTATATCCAGATATTATTTGTCTCAGAGCTTTAAATGAATAGTAATGAACAGTTAGAGACCCACAATATTAATCGATATTAAACAGTAACAGGAATTATTTCAAAAAACAAAAAAAAAGAGACTCAGATCTCCCTTTTGTTACCACAATGTGTGAAAGAGCTTAGATGAACGAAATGTAGCCACGTTCTCTCTGACAGTACGTAACACTACCAAGAATGATTCCCTTTAGTTTCCATGTTGAAGATGAAGGGAGAGAAAAAGTATATGAGGATATTGGAAGGGTAGTACAGTATGTGAAGGGAGATATAAATCTAATAGTCATGCGGGACTGGAATGCAATTGCAGGAGAAGGAGTTGAAGAAAAGGTTACTGGGGACTATGAACTTGGGACAAGGAATAAAAGAGGAGAAAGACTAACTGACTTCTCTATGAAATTTCAGCTGGTTACAGCGAAGAATCTCTTCAAGAGTCACAAGAGGAGAAGATTTTTCTTGGAAAATGCCATGTTCTAAGGGAAGCTTTCAGTTATATTACGTCATGGTCAGGCAGAGATCCCGGAAGCAGATACTGGACATCAAAAGTCTTGTTAAAACGTCTTGCACAAGATGTGTGACTGTAGATGCACCGTTCCTCACACAATCAAGATACAGTTTTAGCTCGACGTAACCAAATCGTTCCGTTATCCGACAGGTCAAGATAAAGGAAAACTTTTCTAGCAGATCGATGTAACCGTTTCCGTTGAAGGAACCGTCAACTCAGCCAAATTACTGGTGAAACACCACCGGCACTTCAGATCATCTCTGTCAGTTTCATGAAGCTATAGCGCTAGTCCTCCTGAGGCCCTATGCGAAAACTACGCGGGAAGTATTCTGTCCTTAGCGGTGAATCACCAACGTCTTATATCCCAAATTTATTGGAAATACTTTAACATAGGGTTAGCCAAATATTCTCAATATCGTGGTTTTCTATTTTGAAACGCGTTGGTAATGAGTACCTAACTGGTAACAAGCGTACTTTTGTCGTGAGCAACGAACAACAAGTAACAAATATTCTGGTGCATCATGGTCCGTATCTCAATTGGTAATAAGGGAAACTTATATTATCATTTCGTTCACCATATGTATATCTGTCTTTCTGACTATTAAGTTCCTTTTTTCTCAGCTACGGATAAAGACATTAACATAAAATTTGTATCACTCCCTAACCTGTACGCCCCCTTGACTTCGTTAAGCTTTTAAGCTTGTAAGTCAATGCTCCAAAAGAAATGGGTCTTTTCTCTTCTCGCAAGCCCTCTCATCAAAAAATATAGGTTGTATAGAATCATGAAATTTGCCAAAAAGCAAGGTTTCATGGTTCAAGTAAACGTTAAAATCCGAAAACTCTTCATTTGTAAAGATATCGCAGAAATACTATTTTACTTCAGAAACTTAAATTGCATTCGTATACCGTCAGAAATCTCAGGAACTGGTCTAGGGATTTCGACCTGTTTTCCAGAGATAGGTAGAGTGATTCACGAGGATGGTATGTGTATTTAATTTACATGTGTTTCGTGTTTATATGCAGAGCTACGATAACGTGATGTCCCCTGCCGCAGTGAAAACAATGTCATTACCAACTAGCGTCGAATTTTACTAATGATCGACCAGAACAGACGAATTCATGCATCTGCAATTTCTAATTAGAATAGTATGTTAATACAACACGAAAGTTGATAAAATAAATGAAAAATTACAATAGCGGTTCAGAAATTAACAAAAAAAATAAATTTTATGTCTTGGAATTTACGGGACTAGTATCTTGCAATTTTCGATATCAATGAAAGGCAGACATTGCGAGATTCTCGATTCCCAGGAAAACTAAGTTTGTATGAGGGCGAGTCCTGTTCCCTCTTGCCCAGTTTTTTTATTTTATTTATTTATTTGAAGTAATTAACCATCAATTTGTGCGGCTATCTCGTCTCATACGTGGCTCACAATTACCAAACGCGCCAAGTAAGAAACTTTCATCGTGCTTAACTATGTGCCTGGTTATTCTAGTCGTAATTTTAAAAACAAATTTCATAAGATATACGTGGTTACTTTTCATATAAGACCTATGAACTTACCATTTGCTTGCTATTGAGTGACTATTTCTCTGTCCCGGTTAGGTTCTGTGAAATGTAATGTCCATTAACTATATTTCGAACTTCATATGAATAGAAAATGCACATTTCGCAATACATTACAGGGGTAATGCGTTGTAGGAAAATCCATTATATGGAAAAATCGATTTGGGGGAGTCTAAGACTCCTGTCTTGTAAGTGAGTAATCAGTAGTGATTCGATGTTAAGCTGACTTCATATTGTGTACAACTCGAAGATGTGTAGAAAAGCTGGACAATAGTGAAGGTTTTTGTATACGTTAGCACGTGTTTGTCATAATTTTGCAGAGCGTTAAACCATCATATTGTTTTCATTAGACGTGACCCAGTCATCAAGAACCGGGTCGGTGGGAGACGACTTCATCACCAGAAACGAAAAATGTAAACCAGGTGGAGATGTCGTGGTGACCAGGGTTGCCTCTCCAGTGCGTGTATCCACCTCGTGAAACAATCTTGTGTATCAGGCAGACTTTGACTCAAAGGAGGATAATAATACTTTCGCAGTCGCGCTGCTCTCCGAATCTGTCTACCTATGAATGGTTTGTGCCCCTTAGAAAGGTAGGAGAAGGATTTAAATCGGAATCTGTTTAGTTACTCAAAACTTAAAAAACGTTTACGAAAATCAACGCTCCGCACATAAGCGACGTTCTTATAAGACTCGAGAAGAAATATATCGGCTGCATATTAAAGAATGTCCTAATGTTGGAGTGTAATAATTACCATGCAGTATACGTGCCGGACAAGGGTTTTCGTTGATTGAATGTGCCTATTAGAGTCTTAGAGAATAGCTGCTGCAAGGCGGAATATGAGTGTTCTCAGTAACTCTGAAGTAATAATGCGTCCATTCAACAGGGGGCGTTTTGTGTATTATAGTTTGCAAGACTGAGTTTATCCGCCCTAACCCAAAAATATTCTTCGTTTATATCCTCTGCCTAAAGAGAAATGATGTTTAAACAAGAGCCCACATCGACCCTTCATCCCTGATGAAACGGTCGAAAGAAGTCGGCAAACGTTTGTGCGGCGTCCACAGAAGTCTACTCGCTACCCAAGCTACGAACTTGCAGTACCTCGTATAACAGTTCGGTGAGTGTTATGATGACATTTGATATATTAACACCACAGACTGCAAGTAGAATAAGCTCTCTGCGCTATTTGTAAAAGTAAGCGACCTGACTTCAACAATGTTCTGCCAGAAGGGCTAGTAGAAGTTAGTTCTTAGTAATTAAGGTATATTTCACGTTAGCGCTAAAGCGAACAGACACGATGTCCCCGTGAGGAAGCTTCAGAATCCTCGTACAGCTGTTGAGCCTGAAACAGACTCGCCTAAAGTGAATGATTTCTTTCTAATTTCTTAAGGAAAAGTTTATGGTGCCTATGTATATGACGTGAATGTGGTAACTGGAAAGAGATACCATCGAATGCTGCAAACTTTCATATTGTTACTATGCGAGCAGGACGCTGTTGACTTCATCTTCATATTCCAGGAGGACTGAATTCCACCACACTGTCACAGCAAGGTACAACAATTACTCAATGAAACAAAATGATCCTTTGGCATTATTTACCGAGAGATCCCGTCGGCCGTGCTTTTTTAAAGTCAGTCTATTTGACGACACTTCAAAAAATTACACATCATGGAAATTAGATGAAATTATGGGGAAAAGGCAAAAACCCAATCTCCAAGTGAGCAAAACCTGCAACCGGCTGGGAATCAAACCCTTAAGCCCGCGATCCAGAAGCAACGAGGGTATCACGTACACCACGAGCTCTCAACAATAAGCTGACCCAGCTCTGGATAAGCGCACGGGACTAAGAGACCGTGCACTACATTTTTGGCCTTCAAGATCTCCACACATTACCCCACTCTATTTTTCTTGGGATGCTATGTGCTGGGAACTGTTTTCATCCCTACTTTACCGCGTGACCTAGATGAACTAAATTTAAATGAGAGCTGTAGTGAATTCAGTCGACGTAGATATGTTTCATGGAACTTAAAAAGAATTTATTTCTACATGATTATTGAACTTCACAGCAGCGTGCCTAGTAGAGGTTCATCAAATCAGGTTCAAACTCTCTCTTTACTATACCACTCCTGATCAGCCAGCTGGAAGAACGAACACTTAAATCTTTCCGGGCGATCCCTCATTTCTCTTGTTTTATTATGATGTTGTGCGCGCCAACAAAATATTTCCGCATTCGGAAGAGAAAGATAGCAATTGAAATTTTCTGAGGAGGTCCTAACTCTAGGAGAAACGGCTTCTATATCCACATCTACATCTACATGGATACTCTGCAAATCACATTTAAGTGCCTCGCAAAGGGTTCATAGAACCACCTTCACAATTCCCTATTATTCCAATTTCGTATACCGCGCGGAAAGAACGAACACATATATATTTCCGTACGAGCTCTAATTTCCCTTATTTTATCGTGGTGATCGGTTATCCCTATGTAGGCCGGTGTGAACAAAATATTTTCACATTCGGAAGAGAAGGTTGTGAATTGCAATTTAGTAAGATGATTCCGTCGCAACGAAATACGCCTTTGTTTTAATGATGTCCAGCCCAGATCCTGTATCATTTCTGTGCCACTCTCTCCCGTATTTCGGAATAACACAAAATGTGCTTCCATTCTTTGAACTTTTTCGATGTACTCCGTCAGACCTATCTGGTAAGGATCCCACACCGCGCAGTAGTATTCTGAAAGAGGACGGACAAGCTTAGATTTAAGTAGTTCTAAGTTCTAGGGGACTGATGGCCTCAGATGTTAAGTTCCATAGTGCTCAGAGCCATTTATTGGTCGATAAACGACAGCTTCATCTGCAAACAACTGAAGACGGCTGCTCAGATTATCTCCCAAATCGTTTACATAGATATATATCACTACCTTGGGAACGCCAGAAAACACTTCTGTTTTGTTCGATGACTTTCCGTCAGTTACTATGAACAGTGATTTCTCTGACAGGAAATCACAAATCCAGCTACGTAACTGAGACGATATTCCATAAGCACGCAATTTCACTACAAGGTGCTTGTGTGGTACACTGTCAAAAGCCTTCCGAAAATCCAGAAATACGGAATTGAACTGAAATCCCTTGTCAATAGCTCTCAACACTTCATGTGAATAAAGAGCTAGTTGTGTTTCACAGGAACGAAGACTTCTAAACCCATTTGACTGTGTGACAATAGACAATTTTATTCCAGGCAATTCGTAATGTTTGAACACAATATATGTTCCAAAATCCTGCTGCATATCGACGTTAACGATATAGGCCTGTAATTAAGTGGATTACTCCAAATACCTTTCTTGTATGTTGGTGTGACCTGTGCAAATTTCCCAGTCTTTGGGTACGGATCTTTCGTCGAGCGAACGGTTGTATATAATTGTTAAGTACGGAGCTAATGCATCAGCATACTCCGACAGGAACCTAACTGGTATACAGTTTGAACCAGAAGACTTGATTTTATTAAGTGATCTATGCTGCTTAACTACTCCGAGGATATTTACTTCTACGTTACTCATGTTGGCAGCTGTTGTCGATTCGAATTGTGGAATATTTACTTTGTCATCTTTTGTGAAGGCATTTCGGAAGGCTGTTTTTAGTAACTCTGCCTTGGTAGTCTTTGATAGTATCTCCATTGATATCGCACAGAGAAGGCATTGAATGTTTCATGCCGCTAAGATACTTCACATACGACCAGAATCTCATTGGATTTTCACCCAGGTTTCGAGACAAAGTTTCGTTGTGGAAACTGTTATAAGCATCTCACATTGTAGTCCGTCCTAAATTTCGAGCATCTGTAAAAGATCGGCAATCTAGAGTATTCTGCGCCTGTTTAAATTTGGGATGTTTGTTTCATTGTTTCTGCAACATTGTTGTACCCCGTTTTGTGTACCAACGATGATCATCTCCGTCGTTTGTTAATTTATTTGATATAAATCGCTCAATTGCTGCCGATACTATTTGTTTGAATTCAAGCCACATCTGGTCTACACTTGTATTATTAATTTGGAATGACTAGAGATTGTCTCTCAGGAAGGGGTCAAGTTAATTTTTATCTGCTTTTTTGAATAGGTATAATTTTCGCTAATTTTTGGAGGATTTGGGTATTACAATATTCAATCTCGCTACGACAACGCTGTGTTCACTAATTCCTGTATCCGTTTTCATTCTCGTTATTAACTCAGGATTATTTGTTGCTAAGAGGTCGAGTGTGTTTCCACAACCGTTTACTATTCGCGTGGGCTCATGAACTAAATGCTCGAAATAATTTTCAGGGAATGCATTTAGAACAATTTCAGATGATATTTTATGCGTACCTCCGGAATGAAACATGTATTTTCGCCAACATATAAAGAGTAAATTAAAGTCACAACCAAGTATTATCGTATGAATCGGGTACGTGTTTAAAATCAAACTCAAGATAACTTTGAACCTTTCAGCAGCTGTACTACCTGAATTGGGAGGTCGGTAAAAGGATCCGGTTATTATTTTATTCCGGTTGCCAACAATGACCTCTGCCCAATCTAACTCACAGGAAGTATCTACTTCAATTTCGCGACAATTAAACTACCTCTGACAGCAACAAACACGCCACCGCCAACCGTGTTTAGCCTATCCTTTTGGAACACCGTTAGATTCTTCGCAAAAGTTTCGGATGATCTTTTATCAGGCTTCAACCAGCTTTCAGTTCCTATAACGATTTGAGCATCAGTGCTCTCTATTAGCGCTTGGAGCTCTGGTACTTTCCCAACACTGCTACAATTTACAACTGTTATACCAATGGTTAAAAAAAATGTTCAAATGGGTCTGAGCACTATGGGACGTAACATCTGAGGTCATCAGTCCCCTAGAACTTAAAAATACCTAAACCTAAGCAACCTAAAGACATCACACACATCCATGCCCGAGGCAGGATTCGAACCTGCGACCGTAGCGGTCGCGCGTTTACAGACTGAAGCGCCGGGAAACGCTCGGCCACGCTGGCCGCCACCAACGGTTCCTGTATCTATGTTCTTCCTGTGATCGGCTTCCACCCTTTGTGACAAGCCCTTCTTGTATTTTCCCAAGACCCTCCAACCTAAAAAACCGCCCAGTCAAGGCCACATAGTCCCTGCTACCTGTGTAGCTGCCTCCTGCGTTTAGTGGACACCTGACCTATTCAGCGGAATCTGAAACCGAACCATCCTTTGGCGCAAGTCGAGGAATCTGCATCCTACACTGTCGCAGAACCGTCTGAGCCTTTGATTCAGACCCTCCACTCGGCTCTGTACCAGAGGTCCGCAATCGGTCCTGTCGACTATGCTGCACATGGTCAGGTCTACTTTCATCTTGCAATCAAGACTGGCAGCCTGTACCACCTTTGTTAGCCGCTCGAAACCAGAGAGAATCTCTTCTGATCGAAAGTGACACACGTCATTGGTACCGATGTGAGCGACCACCTGCAGTTGGCTACACCCTGTGCTCGTCGTGGCATCCGGGAGAATCCTTTCCACATCTAGAATTCCACCCGGTATGCACATGGAGTGCACATTGTCCGTTGGATCTCCACGGCCGGCCCACAACAGTGGTGCCCATCCACTGCAGCCTCAAGCTGTGTAACCGAAGCTATCAGAGCCTGAAGCTGAGAGTTAAGTGTCACCAACTCGGCTCGCATCCGCACAGAAGAACTGATGTCCCTGTTCATACTAAACGCTGCGGAAAACTAACCTATGCATATAAACGGACTATCGGCACCTGCTGCGCAACTGTGCTGTAGACCCTGTCGAAACCGCAGGAACTGTGTCTAGTAACACGCCGAGATTCAAAAACCTAACTGTCGAAGCACTCAGCTGAAACTAAATAATTTGCCCCTGATTAGGAACTTTTAATATGTCACAAAAACGGTTTGCTTTCCGACGCAAACGAAAACGCGAGAACTGTGCCTGGAGATATTAAATTTACACGCAGAAACACAAGAAACTAAACTATTGAAGCACAAAGATGATATAACAAAATTTGCTCCTGGTTACGAGCTCGTAAATGTCACAAAAGCGGTTACTTCCCTGTTGCTGCGTCTGTCTCGGTCGACTACTACAGAATGCTTCGTTTTAATAACTGCTACCCTAATTCACTTATCATATCCGTGACACTCTCTCCACTGTTTACGAAACTTCTCGATACTCTCTGTCAGTCCTGTCTGATACGGACCCCGTACCACGCAGCAGTACTTCAGAAGAGCATAGTGTCAGCAGTCTGTTTATCAGATCTGTTGAATATACTAAGTATTCTGCAAACTAATATCAGTCTGTGGTTCGCTTTCCCACAAAATTATCTACATGATCGTTCCCATTTACGTTATACGGAATTGTAATCTCTTCATACATACTTCAGTTCACAGCCTTCAGATTTGTGTTATTTATACTGTAATCGAAATTTAGCGGAATTACTTCACACTTTTCGTTATTTAGAGTCAATTGACAATTTTCGCACCATACAAATACCTTGTTCAAATAATTTTTCTGTTGGCTGACGTTATCTCATGACTTTACGATAAATTACAGCATCATTTGCACACTATCTAGGATGACTACTTAGATTGTTTCCTAAATCGTTTATATAGATCACGAACAGCACATGATGTATAACACTGCATTCGGGAACGCTAGATATTATTACTGTTATTTTATTTACGTCTTACTCGATGACTTTCCATCACTTGCTCCAAAGTATGATCTTTCTGATAGCGAATCACGAAACCAGTCGCACAACTTAGACAATACCCCGTAGGCAAGCAATTTGATTAGAAGTTGCTTGTGAGTGTCAAAAGCCTTCTGGGTATCTAAAAATATGGAATCGATTAGATATCGCCTGTCAACACCACTCATTACTTCGCAAAAATAAAAAAAATGGTTGCATTTCCCAAAAAATATTTTTGTAAATCCCGACTGGATATTAGCCAATAAATCGTTTTCTTCGAGATAATTCGTAATTTTCGAACGGATTACATCCTCGTAAATACTACAACAAATCATAGTGATAACGGTCTGTAATTCAGCGCATTAGACCCATATTCTTTCTTCAGTGTTCATGTGACCCGTGCTACTGTCCAGTCCTTAGACACAGATCTTTTACTAGCGATAAGTAGCATATGACGGCTTAGGATGAAGCTATTGTATCAGCATACTCTTAAAGGATCCTAATTGGTATACAATCTATATACAAGGCCTAGAGGATATCTACGTCTAAATGATTCACATGGTCAGTTGTTTCAAATTATGGATTATTTACGTCGTCTTCTTTGGTTAAGGAATTCTAGAGAAACTTGTTTAATAAGTCTGCTCTAGTGACATCAGTAACATTAACATTGCTATCGTGCAGTGGTGGCGTCGACTGTGTACTTCCGCTCCTTGCGTTACACACTACCCAGAATATCTTTGGCTTTTCTGTCAAATTTCGAGAGAGAGTTTCATTGTAGAAGCTACTAAAAGCATCTCGCACCAAAATGCATCACGCATTTAAGTTAGATCTAAGGTTCGAGCTTTCGTGGAACATTAACAATCTTGGGGATTTTGCTTTGATCTAAGCATAAATAAGCAGATTTTAAGGAATGGAGGCTATCCCTTAAGAAGACAAAGTGAATTTTTATCTGTTTTCTTAATAGATATATTTTGCGTTTAATTCCTCTATTTTGATGTTACGGGATTCAGTCCTGCTGCAACGACTTTGTGGTCTCTAATCCGTGTTCCATTTGTAATGCTCCCTATTTGCTCAGGATTATTTGTCATGTAGATGTTATCTTTGCTGCTGCTGGCGGACACGTAGATTTGCAAAAAAATAATTAAATATTTGTTGTTGTGGTCTTCAGTCCAGAGACTGGTTTGATGCAGCGCTCCATGCTACTCTATCCTGTGCAAGCTTCTTCATCTCCCAGTACGTACTGCAACCTACATCCTTTTGAATCTGCTTAGTGTATTCATTTCTTGGTCTCCCTCTATGATTTTTACCCCCCCCCCCCCCCCGCTACCCTCCAATACTAAATTGGTGATCCCTTGATGCCTCAAAACATGTCCTACCAACCGATCCCTTCTTCTAGTCAAGTGGTGCCACAAACTTCTCTTCTGCCCAATCCTATTCAATGCCTCCTCATTAGTTATGTGATCTACACATCTAATCCTCAGCATTCTTCTGTAGCACCACATTTCAAAAGCTTCTATTCTCTTCTGGTCCAAACTATTTATCGTCCATGTTTCACTTCCATACATGGCTACACTCCATACAAATACTTTCAGAAATGACTTCCTGACACTTAAATCTATACTCGATGTTAACAAATTTCTCTTCTTCAGATACGCTTTCCTTGCCATTGCCAGTCTCCATTTTATATCCTCTCTACTTCGACCATCATCAGTTATTTTGCTCCCTAAATAGCAAAATTCCTTTACTACTTTAAGTGTATCATTTCCTAATGTAATTCCCTTAGCATCACCCGACTTAAATCGACTACATTCCATTATCCTCGTTTTGTTTTTGTTGATGTTCATCTTATACCCTCCATTCAAGACACTATCCATTCCATTCAACTGCTCTTCCAAGTCCTTTGCTGTCTCTGACAAAATTACAATGTCATCGGCGAACCTCAAAGTTTTTATTTCTTCTCCATGGATTTTAATACCAACTCCAAATTTTTCTTTTATTTCCTTCACTGCTTGCTCAATATACAGATTGAATAACATCGGGGAGAGACTACAACCCTGTCTCACTCCCTTCCCAACCACTGCTTCCCTTTCGTCTCCCTCAACTCTTATAACTGCCATCTGGTTTCTGTACAAATTGCAAATAGCCTTTCGCTCCCTGTATTTTACCCCTGCCACCTTCAGGATTTGAAAGAGAGTATTCCAGTCAACATTGTCAAAAGCTTTCTCTAAGTCTACAAATGCTAGAAACGTAGGTTTGCCTGTCCTTAATCTAGCTTCTAAGCCGTAGGGTCAGTATTGCCTCACGTGTTCCAACGTTTCTACGGAATCCAAACGGATCTTCCCCGAGGTCGGCTTCTACCAGTTTTTTCCACTCGTCTGTAAAGAATTCGCGTTAGTATTTTGCAGCCGTGACTTATTAAACCGATAGTTCGGTAATTTTCACATTTGTCAACACCTACATTCTTTGGGATTGTAATTATTATATTCTTCTTGAACTCTGAGGGTATTTCTCCTCTTTCATAAATCTTGCTCACCAGATGGTAGAGTTTCGTCTGGACTGGCTCTCCCAAGGCTGTCAGTAGTTCTAATGGAATGTTGTCTTCTCCCGGGGCCTTGTTTCGACTCAGGTCTTTCAGTGTTCTGTCAAACTCTTCACGCAGTATTATATCTCCCATTTCATCTTCATCTACATCCTCTTCCATCTCCTTAATATTGTCCTCAAGTACATCGCCCTTTTATATATTCCTTCCACCTTTCTGCTTTCCCTACTTTGCTTAGAACTGGGTATCCATCTGAGCTTTTGATATTCATACAAGTGGTTCATTTTTCTCTGAAGGTCTGTTTAATTTTCCTGTAGGCTGTATCTATCTTAACCCTAGTGAGATAAGCCTCTACATCCTTACATTTGTCCTCTAGCCATCCCTGCTTAGCCACTTTGCACTTCTTGTCGATCTCATTTTTGAGACGTTAGTATTCCTTTTTCCCTGCTTCATTTACTGCATTTTTGTATTTTCTCATTTCATCAATTAAATTCAGTGTTTCTTCTGTCAATGTCAAGGATTTCTACTAGCCCTCATCTTTTTACCTACTTGATCCACTGCTGCCTTCACTACTTCGTTCCTCAGAGCTACCCATTCTTCTTCTACTGTACTTCTTTCCCCCACTGCCGTCAATTGTTCCCGTATGCTCTTCCTGAAAGTCTGTACAACATGTGGTTTAGTCAGTTTATCCAGGTCCCATCTCCTTAAATTCCCACTTTTTTGCAGTTTCTTCAGTTTTATACTACAGTTCATAACCAATAGATTGTGGTCATAGTCGACATCTGCCAATGGAAATGTCTTACAGTTTAGTAGCTTACCCGAATTCTTATTTTCCTATTCATTATTAAACCTACTCCTGCATTACCCCTATTTGATTTTGTGTTTATAACCCTGTAGTCACCTGACCAGAAGTCTTGTTCCTCCTTTTACCGAACTACACTAATTTCCACTATATCTAACTTTAACCTATCCATTTCTCCTTTTAAGTTTTCTAACCTACCTGCCGATTTAAGGGATCTGACATTCCACGCTTCGATCCGTAGAACGCCAGTTTTCTTTCTCCTGACAGCGACGTCCTCTTGAGTAGTCCCCGCCCGGAGATCCGAAGGGGTGACTATTTTACCTCCGGAATATTTTACCCAAGAGGACGCCATCATCATTTAACCATACAGTAAAGCTGCATGCCCTCGGGAAAACTTACGGCCGTAGTTTCCCTTGCTTTCAGCTATTCGCAGTACCAGCACAGCAGGGCCGTTTTGGTTAGTGTTACAAGGCCAGATCAGTCAATCATCCAGACTGTTGCCCTTGCAACTACTGAAGAGGCTGCTGTCCCTCTTCAGGAACCAAACATTTGTCTGCCCTCTCAACAGATACCCCTCTGTTGTGGTTGCACCTACTGTACGGCTATCTGTATCGCTGAGGCACGCAAGCCTCCCCACCAACAGCAAGGTCCATGGTTCATGGGGGGAGGAATTACATATTTTGACTTCGTATTTTGCAGTCTGTTTTTATCAATAAACACATTTTTTTTTTAATCAGGCGGTCCACTGAATCACTCTCCCAAGTAAGTCATTGTTTTCTTTTAATTTTTTGCTTTATTGAACCCGTTCTTCAACCAAATGAAAACAAAACCTAAATGGGAAAAAAGGCAAATAACAAGAAGGAGAGATAGTTACAATGAATTCAAAACTTTTTAAAGCTGAAAATGAAATGGAAATTTTTATATATACAAGAGAAATGACTAGTTGCCTTCGTAGTTATCAACGGTAACAATAAAAGGTAAAACGAAATTGTATTAGAGCATGTTTAAAACACTTAGAACATCGTGATGAATCACTGAGGTTTGAAAGAAGCACTAAAACTGGAAAGACTTGTCCTGGGATAGCGACTCTGTTGATGAAGGGGAATGGTTTCGTAGGTGAAGAGCGTAGGAACGTGGTGATATGATGATGGGGACTGGTGCACTGTATGCGGTAGGAGTGGCTGTTGGGACAAAGGTGAGTTTTGAGTGGGAAGGGGGTTCTGGTGAGGCTAAGAAGTGAAAGGGAAAGGGCGATAGGTAAAGAAAGGCAGGTGGGGAAAGATAGTGGTAAGGGAATATTAGGAGGGAATGGAGTCCTGATGATGTGGAATGGGTAGAGTGGACTTAGAGCTGGTAGCATAGGTAAAAGTTGGGGTTCAGTTCATGACATGGGAGGAGGAGATCATTCAAGCCTTTGGGAGATTATGGGTATAATTTGTAGGTGTGTGGTTGTTGGAATATGTTGGTAAAGTCACGGTATCATACGAGGATTAGAAAATTGATGGAATATTGGAGCCGAGTTTGGAGATGGTGTAGGTTGTTCTCGGATGCTCAGTGTGGGTGAGGATACGTGCGAATTTGATGAGTCGGTAAAGAATCCTTGTGTGAAAGGTAAACGGAAGAGGAAAGCGAGATGGAGATCTGAGGAAACTTACGGAATTAGGAAGGGGGTCATGCATTCATGCACTTACATCACTTTTACATGCGGACATATTTTTCATCAAACAATGATTAACATGAAAGATGGACTTTAAGTGTTACTGACATCCAGTACATGTTTCAGAACGTCCAGAAAAGAAAAGCAGAATTTTATAGTCTGATGATCTTAAATGCTGTACCATTAGTGAATCTGAGCGCATCTTGTGACGTTGTGGGTTGTAGATATTGCAGATAAGTGACGCGGCAGAAGAGATATAGAGAATTGCAGAAGAGAAGAACAGCAAATCAATTCTACAGGTGATATGCTACTGCAGATTGGAAAACCCACTGACAAACGAACAAAGGTGTGATCATTATTTCCTGGTGCCTGAGAATGTGCATCTGGTAAATGGCGAAGCTTATCGGGCCTTCGTATGCTACTGTCAGTTATGGGTAAAGTATGAATAGGCGAAGCCACGGATCTAGAGGGTGGAATCCTATCCTTCGAAGGTGACAGATTCAAGTGCCTGGGCTACCCTCAGTGTGAAATCTAGGCTTTCGAAGCGCCTGTTGCTGTTTCTGTCAGTTCGTACATCCACCCGTCCGTCCATCTGTCTGTTCGCCTGCCTGTCTGTCATTGTCGTCCGTCCGCAATCGCCGCCGCCACCGCTGTTGTCGTCCGTTCATCCCCTTTACTGCCTTCCTGCCAGTTCGCCGCGGCCGAGGCCGCCCGGTGCTCCCCATCACCTGTTGTCTGTTCGTCCGTCGGTCGCCGCTGCCGTCCATCGCCGTCGCCGCCAGTTGTTCGTCTGTCCGCCGCCGTCCATCGCCACCACTACGAGCTGTTCGTCCATCGCCGCTGCCGCCGCCGCCTGCTTTCCGTCTGCAGCCGTCTGTTGATCAAGGGCCTTTCCATCTCCACTGTCATGTACACCTCCCTCTCCCTCTCTTCCACTGTCACTTCTTGGAGCGCCGCCCCTGGCTTCCCTCCACACACCTCGCCTCCCTTTCCTCCACTCACCCATTACCCGATTTCCTCCCATGCTATGTATCACCACATCTACACCCTTCTCCCAGCCTCCACAACCACAGCAGCTCCCACTCCTGCCCCCGTCCTCATGGACACCTCCGCGGCCACCTCTGCTGCCACCCCCACCTCTTCATCATCTGCGTCTGCTGCACGCCTGGCCACCATTGGCACCACTGAACCAGCTGCGCCCCCTGGCACCTCCACCACGCCAACGAGACCTGCCACCCGCCACCTCCCTATCCTCCTTGTCCCTCTTCCCTCCTCCCAGCCTGCAGTCTTCAAAAACCCCAAAAAAGCGTCATTGCCGACTATGCTCCCGTCATTTCCCACAAAAAGTCACCACCTTCTCCCCCTCCCCTATCATCCCCATGCACACAACCCCTCCTTCTGCTACCCATACTCCAGCCCCCAACCCTCCATACCACTGTCCTGTCAACCCCAGACCATAAGTCCCTTGACACCTGTACCCTCAGCGGGCAGATACGAAAGTATCTCCCTGGTACTCTCATCTCCCAGCTCATTCCTCACAGGGAATCAGTCCTCATCAAGTCTCCCTTCCCCTCCATAATCTTCCATGCACTATGGTTGGCCCCCCCACACCTGTGATTCACTTCCTCTGCTCTTCCTCTCCCCACCTGCCCCAGCCACCCCGTCGTCCACTCACCTACACAGCCGTGAACTCCAAGCTCAGCCCAGTGTTCATGGAGGATGTCATGTTCGTGGAACTGAACTCCCACCCAGAACTGGAAATCTGATCTGCCCACCCTATACACAATGCTTCCGGTCCCAACTACCTCATGCAGGTCTTTTTGGAGTCCTCCATCTCCTCACCCAGGGTGCCATGACTTACCACCATCGCAACCCTGTTGAATCCTCCAAGTTCACTCCCCAATCCTACCACTGCCACTGATGCCTCATGTACAATGATCACCTAACCCCAACTGCAAAAGTCCCTCCACCTGTTTCCATTACAAGGCCTCCCCCTTTCTTTAAAACAGCCCGAACCTCACTGTAACTCCTTCAGTAAAACCTACAATTGCCCCCATCCCACCTACTGCCACAAGTGTAAAGCTAAACGCTCTCCTGCCACCCCTGAACTTACAGTCCCTGTCTATCCCGTTGAACCCCCCATCCCCCCAACGATTCCCTCTGTCCACCCCCATGGCTGAGGACATTGCCCTCCAAAACATTCATCCTTTTGAGCATCCCACACCTTTCAACAGATCTCCCTTGTCACTCACTCCATCTTCTAACTGAACACCTTTGCCACTTACTCTCAGAACCACACCCACTTCACCTTCACCTACCTCAACACCCTAGTTTAACCTTCTTCCCTTCCCTCTCTCCCCCCCCCCCCCTCTCGTCCCGTCATGGCGCAGCACGAGTGTTACATCCGCTTCCAGGACATCCGCTCCTTCCACACCCACAAATACCTACTCAAGAACACCCTTGCCCACCACCACGTCGACACCTTACTCTTGAATTAAACCTTTCTCCAGCCCCACCATTGTATCTGCACCTCTATCTGTACCCTCCACAGCACTAATGCCCCTGATCCTCAAGACGAGGGTGGAGTCGCAATTGATCACCTTAAGCATATCCCCATCTGGCCACAACCCCTCCTCAATGACCCCACTGAACACCTTATTCTCAGCGTCTTCTTCTTCTCCCTCACCATTACCTGCGCCACCATCTATGTTTGCTCCACTGCTCCTCTTCTTTATGACATAATCTCCAACATTGACCACACCTCCCCCAACTTAGTGATAGCCACCAACATCAACATCCATAGCTGCTCCACTGCCAAACTTCGACAGTGCCATCAGTTCCTCTCAACGATCGAAGGTGACCTTGTTCCCCTTCCTCGGCACACTTGTACTGAAAGGGACACCACCCCTGATGTTGTCATTGCCTTTGCCAACCTCCTCGGGCTTATTGCCATCGAAATCCTTGACCCAACAGCTAGTGACCATCTCCCCGTCCTCCTTACCATGACATCTACTCACCATCCCCTCCAGCTCCCAACCCTGCACCCCATCCCAAGGTCGTCCATGACTAATGTTGTGACAACTGGGATGCCTACCGGGAATCCATCGCCACCCAGGTCGAAAGCCACATTATCCACACCTCGCCCTTCTTTCAGAGGGCAAATACAGCGACACATACAGCAAAGAAACGTTGGGACTGGCGCCAGACGTAGCTCAACGCCGCCCTATCAACTCCTCCAAGTACTGGTCTGGCTACCATCGCCTTACTGGTTTCCATTCTGTAGCCCATTACCCCCTTCTCCATAATGACCGCCCCCTTCCCAACAATCTCAGTAAGGCTGACTGCTTCCCACACCTTTTCAAGGTATTTTCCATCCCTGATGATGTACATTTTGATTATTCTCTTTTCCCCATCATCATGAAACTCGCCGATAGCTTGGTCGCTCCACTTGCTCCTAGTCTCCAGTACTTGGGGCAGTTGCCCCCCTCTGACATCAACAGTCCAAACACAGCACAAGACATTACACTTTTCCTCCAGTCCAAATGCTACACGGCCGCTGGTCACGACTGTGTCACCTACTGGCACCTTACAGAAAGCCCCTTCTCCTTCCTGACTGGCCTTGCCCATCTCTTTAGCGTCCTCCTGTCTACTGGCTTCTACCACGACCTATGGAAGGTTTCCTGCGTTCTCTTATTCCTCAGAGCCAACAAACCCCCTTCAGTCATCTCTCCCTGTCATTCCATCTGCATCACCTCCATCTTCAGTAAGGTCTTCGAATCCTTCCTCTCCTGTCGTATCCACCAGCACCTTAATCAACACCACTTCCTTCCCCTTACCCAGTGTGGCTTCCAACCCTCCTGCTTCACTCCCACTGCTCCATCATTTTTGTTTCACTTGACCTCCAAAATGCCTATGACCATGTATGGCATCCTGAGCTCCTCTTTAAACTCTAAACCTACGCACTGCCTATCAATTTTGTCTGTCTGGTCGCTTCCTGCCTCTCATGCCATCCCTCCTATGTCAACCTCCACAACACCAACTCCCTGTGTCTTTCATCCACAGCTGGCGTCCCCAGGCCTCCATCCTCTACCCTCTCCTCTATCTCTTGTACACCGCTGATATGCGCAAGCCACCTCCACCTGTCCACTATCTCCAATTTGCTGAAGACACCACCTTCCTGGCTCTCTATCCTACCCTTTAATGGTCCCAACGCACCCTCCAAACCCACCTTGACCATTTTGTCTGCTGGATATGGGGATTAAATCCTTCCACCAACCTCGACACCTACAAATCCCTCATCCGTCCTATCCTATGCCAGCATTGCCTGGATCTCGCACTCACCTGCTTTCCTCCACCCCCTGGTTTCCTCCTTCCTCTCCACCCCCCGCCCGTTGCCGCACCTCTCTCGCTGTATCCCTCCCTTTCTCCACCTCCACTCTCTCCACCACCTTAATCAGGGCACTTTCCAGCACCTCCCCCTCCCGGATGTGGAACTTCACCATGACAGTTACCCAATTTTTGTCTGTTCTCGTCCATTTTGTTCCTCCTTTCTTAAAATTTTGTCCACCATATTTTTTTCCTTTGTAATTTTAAATGTTTTCTGTTGTATCATTATTGTATTTTGGCTGAAGAGCAGGGCATATTCTGCTGCCAGCCAGCCTCGATAGGGAATTGAAATTGAATAAAGAAAAAAAAAACGCGAAGCCACGTGTAGGCGCCAAAGTTTTAATCATCGACGAATCATTACAGAATGTGGAGTCAGAGGCATGGCCTCTCAGTATCTTTGGCAGATACCACCTCCTTAATAGCGTGTAAGTCCACCTCTGGACGTAATACAACAGCAGTTATGTGTGGAAGGATTCAACAAGTCCTTTGTTTGCTTCTGAAGCTATGTGCACCAGATGTCTTTGCACAGTTCACGCAACTACTGTAAATTAAGGCCAAGTTGTTTGCGGGGGAAGAACTGCCGTCCAAACCCCTCACGGATCCATCCAGATTAGGCTAAATTGAAGGCATCTGCTTGGAAAAGGCAACATATCCATTAGATTAGACGTCGGTGTATGTAGCATCAAGTCATTCCGTGCGTTACCAGAGAACTCTTGTACGCTACTGATATTCAGACGATGCTAACAAGTGATTAATTAATCTCATACTATAGTGATACTTTGTCTCTATATTCATGAAGTTTTCATCGCTAAACTTGCATCAATATATAATTCTTCATCCACTGCGTGCAGGTTGTGTTATCAATACAATCCGTCCTTACACTAAGCCGCGTACAGGTAAGAAACGAGGTTCTCAGAAGAATCAGTAACGAGAGGGACATTTGGAAAAAGTAACGAAAGGGAAGATGATAAGACATAAGATAAGACGTCAAGGAATAAGTTCTAAATACAACAGACAACTGTACATGGTAAGATTTGTAGGGAAAAGAGATATTGGAGTATGTTCAATATATAATTGATGACCACAACTGCTGACATGAATTTCTTGGCACAAGTACAGGAATTCGTACTGGGGTGCATCAAACTAGTTAAGAGTAGTATGAAAAAAATGAGGTCCAGGATCTGAAAGTTTGCCGGTGGCCCTGTATGACATCCTCAGTGGCTTAGTACGACAGAATTTTCCATGACATATTTTCGAGACGGCAGCGTAATGTCAGCGACGTCTTACTACAATGTTTCAGCTGACAAATGGGAAACCATATTGAGTTGTGTTTTCCATTGGAAACTGCTGGTTCAAGTGGCTAAGTTTGTACTGAAAATTATAAGGTGGTGCATGTGCGTAGGTCTTGGCTGTATGACTGCCCTTTGTCCGGTTCCAGCCCCCCATCCATTTGAGATTCACTCAAGCGTCAATGGTGTTATCCTCTGTCGATAGCAACCAACCCCTCCCAGGCTTTTTGTGTAGAGTCCAGTACAAAACTGACATGAAGAAGGTTGTCTGGTTGTTCAAATGTAACTGTAAGGGACGTGTTACTTGGCTACCATCACACAACGTCGCTGAATACGTATCACGTCAGGAAAATTTAAGAGTTCTCTCCTCTGAATGATCGCAGCTTTTAAGATATCGTTTTCATCTGGAACTATGCCGAATGAGTTCAGACTGTTGGTACTCATCCAATGGTCGAAGCATTTGTCTCTAGTCACATGACCACAAAGAATGAGCAATACAGGTACAGACGATACATTAAGAACGAGGCATGAAATCATCTTGAATTGCACATTTCATGCTCCTACACCGAATATCGCTAGTTAGTAGTACTATGGGCGAATCCTACCGTCTGTTATATCTTGTTCCATGAACACAATGCCACTCTCAACATGCGTCTTACAGGTTCAGTAATTGACCTTAAGAATAACAAGGCTACTTTATGCGAAACTAATGACAGTAGCTCGTGAGGTTACGGAACGGGCAACACCCAAAATTTCCCTTGTGGTTTTTCTCATGTGTGATTGTGCAACTACCGTAGTCGCATTTATATCACATTTTCTGACGAAGAAAACCTGAGATTGTGGAGTACATTCGAAGTAATATCGACGAAATGTATGTCATGCTTTGGATGGAGGTACCACGGTTCTTGGATACACCACAAGTTTATAATATTTATATCATTCCAGAAGAATAAAGGCAGCTACTGAGGAGATACTCATCCAGATCATCAAGAAAAGATTTTTATGACACAAATTTATTAATTTAAGGGACATGTTGGTGAGCACAAAATCGTGGGCATCTACGAAAATTTAATTTGTAGGTAGCAATGGTAAAGGGAGACCAAATATATGCTGCCGACAGGTTCAAATGGTTGTAGGTTGCAATAGTTATGCAGTCCACATGCTGTGGATAGTCCAGAATGGAGAGCAGTGCCCAGGAGGATTCAACCAGCTCATGTATCTTTCATTAAGGAATCTCATCATTGTACATTTACCCAAATACTGTGAATTATTGAAATAATGACATTGTTAGGATTCCTCACACTAATAGCAAGGCATTAAAACAGTCATTCTTCTCGTTTTCCGTACCTTCTGCCGTTCACTACACTGTGGTTTTCAAAGTGTGCTTATAGATGCAAAGAATTTTGAACTCGTACTCAAATCCATGTTACGGTTATTTTACTTCTTAAGTAGTGCAGGCGCGGAAGTCACCTAAAGCGCTTGATAGGCTGTCTCTATGACAGTCGCGGGTCAAACGTATGGCCTCTTGTGTAGTATCATCCGGTAATTAGGAACGTGGACGAAAGTACGTGATGAGTGGGCTATGAAAAGGACTATGGCGAAACTGGAGAGAACTGCATTTGCAGAAGCAACTGCAGAGCTAAATGCCACACGAATACTGTCAGCGTCAAAACAGCGCGAAGGGAGCTCCATCAGCAGGAATGTGGAACACCGCTGATCACTGCTGCATAAAAGAGAAAAACGTGATGCCAGATACATAAAACCTGGATTGTAGAGCTGTGGAAAGAATCATTTGGCCGAACGAGTCTTCTTCCATACTGTCTCCAATTTGAGGACGTGTTTACGTCCCAAGAGTGAAAGATGAAGTGGATTTGAAGACCATCTGGGCAGCCGTATCGTGGTATTTCATGGGCCCCATGATTGCTCTGGAAGGTCGCATTACCGGCAATAATTATGTTAACATTTGGTTTGTCAGTTCCGTCCCGTAGTACAACGTTTGTTCCCCAATAATGGTGGTGTAATCCAAGATGATAGGGCCACTATTGACACAACTCGTCTTGCACAGGACTGATTTTGTGAAGACGGCGATGAATTGTCCCATCTCGGTAGCTATCACCAGATGAGCCTTTGTGATTTAATTTAGAGACAAGGGGGCAAGATTTCAATTCAGCTCCATCATCTGCACCGGAATTTGCCGCTATTTTGCAGGATGTGTGGTATAACATATCGTTATAAACAAAACCGAACATGAACTTATCCTTTCCGAAACGAATGGAGAAATGGGTCTGAATCTATGTGCCTACCGCCATGTGGCGTTTTCTTTTTTTGATCATCTGTGTTCTGAAAGCTTTGATGCGGTCCTCCACGAATTCCTCTCCTGTGATAACCTCATCATCTCAGAGAAGCGTGACTCGGCGATACAGGTAGCCGTACCGTAAGTGCACCCACAACGGATGGGTATCTGTTGAGAGGCCAGACAAACGTGTTGTTCCTGAAGAGTGGCAGCAACCTTTTCAGTAATTGTAGGGGCAACAGTTTGGATGATTGACTCATCTGGCCTTGTAACACTAACCAAAACGGCCTTGCTGTGCAGGCATGCGAACGGCTAAAAGCAAGGGGAAATTACAGCCGTAATTTTTCCCGAGAGCATGCAGCTTTACTGTATGGTTAAATGATGATAGCGTCCTCTTGGGTAAAATATTCCGGAGGTAAAATAGTCCCCCATTCGAATCTCCGGGTGGGGACTACTCAGGAGGACGTTGTTATCAGGAATAAGAAAACTGGCGTTCTACAGGTCGGAGCGTGGAATGTAAGATCCCTTAATCAGGCGGGTAGGTTAGAAAATTTAAAAAGGGAAATGCGTAAGTTAATGTTAGATATAGTGGGAATTAGTGATGTTCGGTGGGCAGGAGGAACAAGACTTCTGGTCAGGTGACTTCAGGGCTATAAATACAAAATGAAATAGGGGTAACGCTGGAGTAAGCAGCTACAAACAGCATGGTGAACACATTATTGTGGCCAAGATAGATACGAAGCCCACGCCTACCACAGTAGTACAAGTTTATATGCCAATTAGCTCCACAGATGACGAAGAGGTTGGTGAAATGTATGATGATATAAAAGAAATAGTGAAAGGAGACGAAAATTTAATAGTCATGGGTTACTGGAATTCTATATCAGGAAAACGATGAGAAGGAAACAAACTAGGTGAATATGGAATAGGGGTAAGGAATGAAAGAGTAAGACGCCTGGTAGAATTTTGGACAAAGCATAGCATAATCATTGCTAACACTTGGTTCGCGAATCATGAAAGAAGGTTGTATACATGGAAGACACCTGGAGATACAGGAAGGTTTCATATAGATTATGTAATTGTATGACAGAGATTTAGGAACCAGGTTTTAACTTATAAGACATTTCCAGGGGAAGATGTGGACTCTGACCACAATCTATAGGTTATGAACTGAGGAAACTGCAAAAAGGTGTGAATTTAAGGAGATGGAACCTGGATAATCTGAGAGAACCAGAGGTTGTAGAGAGTTTCAGGGACAGCATTAGGGAACAATTGACAAGAATGGGAGAAAGAAATACAGCAGAAGAACAATGGGTAGATTTAAGAGATGAAATAGTGAAGGCAGCAGAGGATCAATGAGGTAAAAAGACGAGGGCTACTAGAAATCCTTTGGTAACAGAAGATATTCTGAATTTAATTGATAAAAGGAGAAAACACAAAAATGAAGCAAATGAAGCAGGTAAAAAGGAATACAAACGTCTCACAAATGAGATCGACATGAAGTGCAAAATGGCTAAGCAGGGATGGCTGGACAAATGTCACTAGGGGTAAGATAGATACTGCCTACAGGAAAATTAAACAGAGCTTTGGAGAAAGAGAACCACTTGCATGAACATCAAGAGCTCAGACAGAAACCAAGTTCTAAGCAAAGATGGGAAAACAGAAAGGTGGAAGATATATATAGACGGTCTATACAATAACGATTTTCTTTAGGACAATATTATGGAATTGGAAGAGGATGTAGATGAAGATGAGATAGAAGATATGTTACTGCATGTAGAATTTGATAGAATACCGACAGAATTAAGTGGAAACAAGACCCCTGGAGTAGACAATTTCCCATTAGAGCCACTGGTAGCCTTGGGAGAGCCAGCCCTGACAAAACTCTACCATCTGTTGAGCAAGATATACAGGCTAAATACTATCAGACTTCAAGAAGAATATAATAATTCCAATCTCAGAGAAAGCAGGTGTTGACAGACGTAAAAATTACCGAACTATCAGGTTAATAAATCCTGGCTGTAAAATACTAACACGAATTCCTTACAGACGAATGGAAAAACTGGTAGAAGCCGACCTTGGGGATGATCAGTTTGGATTCCTTAGAAATGTTGGAACACGTGAGGCAATACGGATCCTACGACTTATCTTAGATTAAGGAAAGGCAAACCTAGGTTTCTAGAATTTGTAGAAAGCTTTTGACAAAGTTCACTGG
This sequence comes from Schistocerca cancellata, assembly GCF_023864275.1. NCBI lineage: Eukaryota > Metazoa > Arthropoda > Insecta > Orthoptera > Acrididae > Schistocerca > Schistocerca cancellata. The sequence continues at coordinate 265,427,193 of NC_064634.1, forward strand.
AATAGTCTCTTTCAAATTCTGAAGGTGACAGGGGTAAAATACAGGGAGCGATAGGGTATTTACAACTTGTATAGAAATCAGACGGCAGTTATAAGAGTCGAGGGCATGAAAGGGAAACAGTGGTTGGGAAGCGAGTGAGACAGGGTTGTAGCCTATCCCCGATGCTATTTAATCTGTATATTGAGCAAGCCGTAAAGGAAAAAAAAATAAAAATTTGGAGTAGGAATTAAAATCCATGGAGAAGAAATAAAAACTTTGAGATTCGCCGATGACATTGTAAATCTGTCAGAGACAGCAAAGGTCTTGGAAGAGCAGTTGAACGGAATGGGCAGTGTCTTGAAAGGAGGATGTAAGAAGAAAATCAACAAAAGCAAAACGAAGATAATGGAATGCAGTCGAATTAAATCGGGTGATGCTGAGGGAATTAGATTACGAAATGAGACACTTAAAGTAGTAAAGGTGTTTTGCTATTTGGGGAGCAGAATGACTGAGGATGGTCGAAGTAGAGAGGATATAAAATGTAGACTGGCAATGGCAAGGAAAGCGTTACTGAAGAAGAGAAATTTTTTAACATCGAGTATAGATTTAAGTGTCAGGAAGTGGTTTCTGAAAGCATTTGTATGGAGCGTAGCCATCCATGAATGGAAGTGAAACGTTCACGATAAATAGTTTAGACAAGAAGAGAATAGAAGCTTTCTAAATGTAATGCTATAGAATAATGCTGAAGATTGTATGGTTAGATCACATAACGAATGAGTAGGTACTGAACAGAATTAGGGAGAAGAGAAATTTGTGGCATAGCTTGACTAGAAGAAGGGATCAGTTGGTAGGACATATTCTGAGGCATCAAGGGATCACCATTTAGTATTGGAGGGCAGCATGAAGGGTAAAAATCGTAGAGGGAGACCAAGAGATGAATACACTAAACAGATTCAGAAGGATGTAGGTTGCAGTAGGTGCTGGGAGATGAAGAAGCTTGCACAGGATAGAGTAGCATGGAGAGCTGCATCAAACCAATCTCTGGACTGAAGACCACACCAACAACACAGTCTACTTTTGATGTCCTCCTTTCTCTGTCCGTCATTGGTTATTTTATTGAAACTTCCTGGCAGATTAAAACTGTGTACCTCCCTGAGACTCGAACTCGGGACCTTGGCCTTTCGCTGGCAAGTGCTCTTCCAACTCGACTATTTTACAGCCTAGGTAGCAAAATTTTTTAACTTGTTCAACTTCGTGACCATCAACCCTGATGTTAAATTTCTCGCTGTTCTCATTTCTCCTACTTCCCTTTACCTTCGTTTTTCTTCGATTTACTCTCAATACATACTGTGAACTCATTAGATCATGTAATTCTTGTTCACTTTCACTCAGGATTGCAATGTCATCAGCGAATAGTATCGCTGATACCCTTTCAACTGGAATATCAATTACTCTCCCGAATCCTCCCTTTATTAGCATCATTGCTTCCTCGATGTACAGATTGATCAGTAGGGTGAAATGCAACATCCTTCTCTTACATCCTTTTCAATACGAGCAATTCGTTCTAGATCGTCCACGCTCATCATTCCCTTTTGGCTCTTGGACATATTGTGTATGACCAGTCTCACCCTATAACATACCCCTACTTTTCTCAAAATTTCCAATATCTTGCACCATTTTACGTTGTCTAACGCTTTTTCCAGGTCGAAAAAACCTATGGAAGCGTGTTGATTTTTCTTTAGTCTTGCTTCCATTATTAACCACAACATTACCTCTCTTCTATTGGGCCAACTGGCGGTGAATCGAGGAAGTACAGTACATACTGACGAAACTAAAATGAGCTCTAACATAGGAATTAAGCGTTTCCGGACACATGTCCACATAACATCTTTTCTTTATTTGTGTGTGAGGAATGTTTCCTGAAAGTTTGGCCGTCCCTTTTTTTAACACCCTGTATGGCCTTCGCGAACTTCAAACTTATCACGTCGTTCCTAAGTATGTCCTTATGCCACTTCTTTGCGTGTTGAATTTTCCTGATTCACGTCTTAAACTTCAGCCTACTCTACATGACTACTACATTGTGATCCGAGTCTGTATCTTCTCCTGTGTACATCTTAGAATCCAGTATCTGATTTCGGAGTCTTTGTCTGACCATGATGTAATCTGAGTGAAGTCTTCCCGTATCACCCGGCCTTTTCCAAGTATAAGCCTCCTCTTGTGATTCTTGAACAGAGTATTCGCTCTTACTAGATGGAACTTTTACAAAAATCTATTAGCCTATCTCCTCTCTCAATCCTTGTCCCAAACCCACCTGTAACATTTTCTTCTACTTCTTTCCCTACAACTGTATTCCAGTCTCCCATGGCTATTAGATTTTTAAATCCCTTGACATACTGTATAAGCCTTTCGATATCCTCATACGCATGTCTCTATGTCTTCAACTTCAGCTTGCGGCGTAGTTTTTTATATCGGAACTATCGTTGTAGGTATTGGTTTGCTGTCGAATCTGATTAGAACAATCCTATCACTGATCTGTTCACAGTAACATACTCTCTGCTCTCCCTTCCTATTCATAACGAATCAAACTCACGCTATCCCATTTTCTGCTGCTGTTGATATTGCCCTGTACTCATCTGACCAGAAATCCTTTTCTTTTCTCCACTTCAATGATTCCTACTATATCTAGATTGAGCCATAGCCTTACCCTTTACAAATTTTCTAGTTTCCCTACCACGTTCAAGCTTCTGACATTCCACGCTCTGACTCATAGAACGTTATCCTTCCGTTGATTATTCAACCTTTTTCTCATAGTAACTTTCTCCTTGGCAGTCCCCTCCCGTAGATTCGAATGGCGGACTATTCGGTACCTTATGCCAATGGAGAGATGATGACACTTTTTCTATTACAGGCCACGTGTCCCGTTGATACACGTCACGTGTCTTTAATTTAGTGGTTTCCATTGCCTTCTGCTGCCTCATGTCGTTGACCATTGCTGATTCTTCCGCCTTTAGAGGCAGTTTCCCACCCCTAGGAGTAGATAGTGCACTGAAGCTCTGCCCGTTCCTCCACCCTCTGTGACGAGGCCCTTCGGCAGAATGAGGTGTGACTTCCTATGCCGGAAGTTTTCGGCCGCCAGTGCTGATTATTAATCAAAATTTAAGCAGCGGCGGTATTCTAACATGGCACCTGAGAAGTTATGATTATGAATCAAAGTCGCTACGCCTAGCCCATGGGTGGCGTAAGATAAAGAAATGTAGCGCCTAGAGTAACAGCCTTCAGCATCGTTTGGCAGGGTGAGGGGAGGGAGTGGAGTGTCAGTGGAGACCACGTGTGGCACCTTCCAGCTGAGTTTGGCTCACGTCATGATTGCGCGAAAGTGACTGGTGAAGAAGGTCCTGTAGCGCATTCTGATCTCGAATTTCTTGTGGGCTGTTTGTAAGTAGCTAGAAGCCAAGGCATGGTTTATAGCCATCACTATGCTGGTAAGTGATCGTCCGTCCTTTGGCCCATATAACCGCATGTTTTTGGTGACGGAGAAATAATTATCCTTAGGATGGACAAAACTTCACGTGTCAATCGAATACGGCAGGACGCAAAGGTAGCAGGCAACGAACTGTCGACAAGTATCCAGACGTCGCTGATGACAGCCCAAGTCAAACGGCGGGCTTCGTCATCGATGAGGTGGCAAATTCTGGAATGCACCTTCAATGGTTAGAATAAAGTGGTTCTACTCTATTAATAGTTACTGGAACCGCCACACGGTCATTGCCCTGCACCGCTGTACAGGTGGCAGATGATAGCAATAAAGGGGGCTGGGGAAACCGTTACACCCTGTACGGAGAACACGATGCCACACCTTGTCGAATGTGCTGTCAAAGTCAATGGTGACCATCTCGGCGCGGAGCCTGCACGCCGCTACCAGTGCGATTATATCGCGTCATTCCCCTGATGCCGTTTGCATATTAACTGAACCACCTGGAATTGTCTGTTCTTGGAAGAGAATCCAGTGGGGAACCATGCGAAGGCGCGTCATGAGGACGCGTGCTAATGTTTTATAATCTGCGTTAAGCAGAGTTAGGGGCGGTGATATGCTGTAGTCTCTCACGATGTCAGCTTTTCTCGTGACAAACGCTGGCAGTATAGTGTCGTCAGTAGTTAACAGTTCATGAAACATTGTTGTCCACCACGACGTCATTAGCGCAGGAAACGCGCGATAAAACTGTGTCGGCAATCCGTCAACGACAGGTTACTTATTTAAAGCCTCTTTGTCGCTGAATCGTTGATCTCGTCGCAAGTAGCCGGTTCCGCCAGTTCGTCCGCACATCGCAGGCGAGGACGCGTGTGACGTGTGGTATGACAACCTTCTCAGCTTGGGTGTTCTTCGCAGACGCCTCTTTATACAATGTGCGCAGTGGTCTACAAAGGCACTGACGATTTCGTCATGACAAGTGACGTGCTGGACGCTTCAGATGTAGATCTCGATGAGGAGTCGTTGTCGTCGTTGTTTCATTGTTAGAGGTGGGGTTTTCCTGTGACGCTCAGTGTTGATGTCTGGTCTTCGATACGACCCCCTGCAGTGTCTACATCACGATATGTGCCTTAATCCTCCTGCATTCCAACAGGGTTCCAGTGGTGGATGTCCAGCTCGCGGGGGAAGGCGTAGCAATATTCGGTAGTGCACCGGCGTCATACAGCAACTTCTTGCAGTACTGAATCAAGGTAGCACTGATGACAGGTTTCACACATTGCAGCCAAAGTTGTGAAGTACTTAGGCAAGGGACGTTCTAATGGTACTTGAATTACGTAACCATTACGGCACCTCAACCTCTCGATACCAGCAATATTCTACTGTGTTTTTGTAAAGTAGTTGACATATTTCTGAGACAACATTCAGAAAAATGGTTCAAATGGCTCTGAGCACTACGGGACTTAACTACTGAGGTCATCAGTCCCCTAGACCTTAGAACTACTTAAACCTAACTAACCTAAGGATATCACACACATCCATGCCCGAGGCAGGATTCGAACCTGCGACCGTAGCGGTCGCGCGGTTCCAGACTGAAGCGCCTAGAACCGCTCAGCCACCCCGGCCGGCCAACATTCAGATTTGATTTCATTAGTGTAGAGGTACTTTGATACATCGATGTGTTTATGTTGCAATGATATTATTCTAATGTCTATTCCTTCTTTTGTCACTATGATCTTTGACGTACTTGTAACTCTGTTTTTTGGGCGCGTAAGCGATTATTAGTTAATAGTTAGAGAGTCGGACCTCGAAAAAGTCAACTCTTGGACGTCATGTTGGAAAGACGCATATTGTAGTCAGCTTATAAAATGTGAACTTTAACAGTAAGGAAGATGTTTTGAAGTATGTTTTGTACTGTGAAGTGATGTTTTGTGTGTTACGTGATACTGCAACAAAAGCAATAAAAAACAAGTGTAACTTAAATTCGGAGTGCTGAGTATTTTTTTACATCACCATTGTGCTAACTTTCAAAGGTTTAATGTTCAAGAATGGTTTGTGAAGCGCATCTACAAATCTTCTGAATATCGCAGAATAAAACCTAGGCCTCTTTGCATCCGAGCTTGGAATCATCACCACCTAGTTTTTCGACGATTGAGCTATGATTTTACAACGAGGCCAGCGTGGGAAACGCGAACAGATGAGTGCCTAGTTTATTTAATATTACATGAATTGACTTTATTAACTCTGCTCTAATGACACCTGCCACATAATAACTTTGTTGTTGCATGAAAATGCAGTATTTAGCAGCGTGAGCAACACCACAAACATTATTAAATTTTGATCTTTGTTGTGGTAGGGTTGTTAGAACGTCCACAGTAACCCATGTCTCGGTAACACGTTCAAGACATTTTGAATCGCGGTGGTGGGAGGTGTTTAATTTCCACGGTGCCAGCATGCACCAGACCACTTGTTGCCGAAGGTGAATACTGCAGATGTAGGCACGATGGTACGGAAAGGCCAAGGGCCAAAGCTCTGTACCTTGAAGTGCCGGCGTGAATTCCCAAGAGACGTAAATCATGCCGAGATGGTTCGCAGAGTGACCCGTCTCGTAAGTACGAGTGTTGTTCGGAAAGTAAGGACCGATCGCTTGCCAAATGGAAACCACAGTGAAAATCAAAACTGTTTTGTTTGCGCATTTAGCTACACCTTCGATGTACTTCTTTTTACACAGTCGCCGCTCTGACTTAGACTTTAGTCGTTGCGTTATACCAAAATTCCAACACCATTGTCATAGAAGGCAGCCGCCTGTGCTTTCCGATAATTTTCGACGCTGGTCGATAGCGCGTAGCCTGCGCTCAAGTATTGTCTTAGTATCCAGTTTCATGTGAACAGAGATGATACTCAGGACGAGGCAATTAGGGCTGTGTTGTCGGTGATCGAACACTTCCAATCGAAAAGACTGCAGGAGCATCTTCACTGACCCTGCAGAGTGCAGCTGAGAATTGCCATGACGTGCGTGACAACTGCCTTAGGTGGGCTGCATTCATTAAGGCGAAGCATCTCAGCGGGACCTCCTACTTGGCCGGAAACATTGTTGTTCTAGGCACCTTAACTCGCTCACTGTGCGCTCACAACTCAAAAGAGCGTCTTGATGCGAACGATGGGCATACTAGAGACACGGACCAAAACGTCTATGAAAATCATCGTCGGATATTCACGGTGGTTTCCATTTCGCTACCGATCGTTCCTCACTTTACTAGCCCTCGTATATTCAGGCGCGTCACCGTGCCGAACTTCCCAACTGTCGCAGAGCAATCACGGACGACAAGGCACAGTTCTTGACAGGTGTTGTAGTGGGGTATTTGATCTATGGGATGTAGGACACAGTTCTTTTTTTTTGGTCATCAGTCTACTGACTGGTTTGATGCGGCCCGCCACGAATTCCTTTCCTGTGCTAACCTCTTCATCTCAGAGTAGCACTTGCAACCTACGTCCTCAATTATTTTCTTGACGTATTCCAATCTCTGTCTTCCTGTACAGTTTTTGCCCTCTACAGCTCCCTCTAGTACCATGGAAGTCATTCCCTCATGTCTTAGCAGATGTCCTACCATCCTGTCCCTTCTCCTTATCAGTGTTTTACACATATTCCTTTCCTCTCCGATTCTGCGCAGAACCTCCTCATTCCTTACCTTATCAGTACACCTAATTTTCAACATTCGTCTATAGCACCACATCTCAAATGCTTTGATTCTCTTCTGTTCCGGTTTTCCCACAGTCCATGTTTCACTACCATACAATGCTTTACTCCAGACGTACATCCTCAGAAATTTCTTCCTCAAATTAAGCCCGATATTTGATATTAGTAGACTTCTCTTGGCCAGAAATGCCTTTTTTGCCATAGCGAGTCTGCTTTTGATGTCCTCCTTGCTCCGTCCGTCATTGGTTATTTTACTGCCTAGGTAGCAGAGTTCCTTACCTTCATTGACTTCGTGACCATCAATCCTGATCTTACGCTTCTAGCTGTTCTCATTTCTACTACTTCTCATTACCTTCATCTTTCTGCGATTTACTCTCAAACCATACTGTGTACTCATTAGACTGTTCATTCCGTTCAGCAGATCATTTAATTCTTCTTCACTTTCACTCAGGATAGCAATGTCATCAGTGAATCGTATCATTGATATCCTTTCACCTTGTATTTTAATTCCACTCCTGTACCTTTCTTTTATTTCCATCATTGCTTCCTCGATGTACAAATTGAAGAGTAGGGGCGAAAGGCTACAGCCTTGTCTTACACACTTCTTAATACGAGCACTTCGTTCTTGATCGTCCACTCCTATTATTCCCTCTTGGTTGTTGTACATATTGTACATGACCCGTCTCTCCCTATAGCTTACCCCTACTTTTTTCAGAATCTCGAACAGCTTGCACCATTTTATATTGTCGAACGCTTTTTCCAGGTCGACAAATCCTATGAAAGTGTCTTGATTTTTCTTTAGCCTTGCCTCCATTATTAGCCGTAACGTCAGAATTGCCTCTCTCGTCCCTTTACTTTTCCTAAAGCCAAACTGATCGTCACCTAGCGTATTCTCAATTTTCTTTTCCATTCTTCTGTATATTATTCTTGTAAGCAGTTTCGATGCATGAGCTGTTAAGCTGATTGCGCGATAATACTCGCACTTGTCAGCTCTTGCCATCTTCGGAATTGTGTGGATGATGCTTTACCGGATGTCAGATGGTATATCGCCAGACTCACAGGACACAGTTAAAATAACAATACTGGTGAGAACCGAAGAAGTAAAGGAGGGATTTCCTGTGTGTAGATGCGTGCATTGTTATGTCTGTAGGTGGAGCCTGAGGATGGTGATGATGATCTCCATGCCTCTGGCGGACGGAAGGTATGTGACATCAGTTTCCGCGATGCTCTCGTAGGCCATATGGCTACGCCACATGTCACGTAGTCACCAAGAGAGGGTAAGTGTTATAGCCCGCGACGTCCGGACGTGTGGCCAAATGCATTTCCTGTAGTAGTGCGATGCCTACGTCCGATATCCATAACATCTCTTGGAGCAGATCCGTTTTCACTCGAGGGCTATAGTAGTTACTGTCGGTCGTTGTGTCTCAGTACGTTTGCAGTCGAGCCCCGCCGTGGCGGGGAGCACCATCAGCGGCGGATGAAGAGGACCGAGGCAGCAGCGAGCCGTGCAGTACGCCACCTGACGGCGTTGGCGTCGGCTTAACGAGGTCTCCGTCTAGGGTAAGTTGGTCCCCCGAGTGTGGTGCAGATCATCATCGACGTCGTCACTGCACGTCACTGAGGGTGCTTTCGTGGTGTTCAAATGTTCCATCACGTCTGTGGGAGTGGAGGACGTCTCGGCGGCAGTCGTTACGATGGATTCCAAGGGTTCAGGTGCATCCGAGCGAGACGGCGGAGTACGTACAGGCGCAGCCAGATCCGGAGTCTTGTTGTCATTCTTGTAGTTGTGCAGGTTCTCTGAGTCCTCAGGGGGAGGTGAGTTGTCTCTTTCCGAAACGTACGAGGCCTCCTCTTGCACCGTTTAGGTGAACGTTTTTTCAGAAGTCGAGAGGATGTCGTGGCTGTCCGAGAGGAAGGCCTCGCGGGGACGGTAAACAACGTGAGATTAATAGCATCGGCCGGGAGGTTATCAGTAGTCGTTGCTGTTGACACTGGCGTCGGAGTCGCGTCAGGTTGCGAGCGTGATGCGTCAACCTACGCGTTATACATGGCAGATAGAATGGACGGTGGTACATGGTCAGACAGACGATGCTTGCTGGGAGGAGAAGAGAGCGCCTACGTATAAGTGATAGGTAAAACTGTCGTCGGAGTCCGAGGCGCCACGGTAGCGGCTGGCAAGTGAACATGATCCTGGTTCCAGCTCATGGATTCAATTAATCTCAATTGGGCTTCTTTCAGGAACATCCAGATGTTTATTTCTAGATATTTAGCAGGCGCTATGACCTACTCGTTCATAAAGATGCGCTAGGAGCTAGCTAACGAGACGGAGCAGCAAACAGTGGCCGGATAGAAAGCACACAGTAGAAAAATCAACATTGCCTGGTAAATCAGACTATCTGAGTGTGGTTATACCAGTTTTTCCACATTCGTTTAGCTAATACTTTGTCGGCCTCCAATCTACACCTCAGAAAATAAGGAGCAACAAGCAGATAAACGTTAATATGGTTCACATGCAAATGGTGCACACGAATTTCCTTCCTTAGCTCGACTGACCCCAGTGGCGACCCCAAAAGGCATCGAGAACAAATTGAACTAGGGCAACACAACAAATCCGCAGTGGAAGAACATCACCAAGACTGAGGAAAAGAAATAAAATTCAGCGAAGCCTGTGTGTTGGCCAAGCAGTAAATTAGGACGAAACGCAAAATCAGAGTGGCCATCGAAATACTTAAACACCCTAATAACATGAACAGGGAGGATGGACTCAGGCTTACCCCATCTTGGCTGCCAGCAATCAGAGCCCAACAGACCGCACTGTCAACACGAGGCACGAGCACTACCGGCGAGTAACTGCCGCCGCGCGGCCGACGTCCAGCAGCTGGTAAACACACAGCAAACTTCTCATTCGACGGTGGCCACCAATCATGGTACACAACGCAAGAGCCAATAGACAATAGAGGTCACGTTCTCACTCCACCGCAATAACCTATTAAAATAAATTTTCCTCTCCTTCTTCCTTAAGTCACCAATGAAACTAACTATCTTTTTAAAATTATGACGTAATGGCATGCGCAGTGAACACTAACAACAAATTATAAAGGACACTGCATATCTAGAACGCACCATCTAGAAGAAGGCCGCTGCAATCGTGGCCGAAACGTTGGTTTTTCTCCAGCAGCAGTAGTTTTTACATTATGATGCGGTACCAAGCGCAGAAAACTTTTATGTCGACTGAATCTGGCCGCGGAAGCCTACGAAACTATAAAATTCAAAATAAGGCTACAGGGTGAAGAAAAAATGCTGTACTTGAAGATCGACATACGATTCTTCACCCAGATTCAAGACGAATGTTTATCTATCAGAATCATATCGGATGAGTTTCGAAAACGCATGTATGAAAGCAAGGAGCTGGCAACGCTGTTACATCTTGCAGCACACTGAAATGTACAGAGTAACGTGTATCACCATGCATCCTCGTACCATCCGTCGTAGCTCATTGAGTAGACTGCTCAGTAGAGGTCAAATCCACACCGACCTTGGAGCTATGGCTCGAATCCTCGTGAAGTTCGAGTTTTAATTTTTTAGACGTCTGTTCCATAGTTTTCGTGTTTATAATCAGGACACCATTTTGTCATATGGAAATAGCCTGTCACAGTGAGATCCATTAAACGACTTGCATGTGTCTACCAGCTGCGTACTGTGCTACCATACCTCGTCGTGTCAAGTTCATGTACGGCTGCTGCCTGATATGTTTTTGGTGCTTTATGGACCCGATAACTAAGCTGCTGCAGCTGTTCATGCGTATCCTACAAGGTACACTCAAAGTCGCCTTGTCGATAAGAATGTTTTTCATTGCCTGGAGCAGCACCTTCAGACAGATGGCAATCTTCGGTCCGAAGTAACGGGCAGAGGGCGGTGGAAGGAGGAGGGGATTGGTTTATAACATCCCGACGGCATTGAGATCCTTAGGGACGGAGCACAAGTGCGAAGTAGGGTAGGATAGAGAAGGAAAGCGGCCGTGCCCTTTCGAAGGAAGCATCCCGGCATTTGCCTTAAAGCGATTTAGGGAAAATACGAGAAACCTAAATCAGAATGGCCGAGCGTGGGCTTCAACCGTCGTCCTCCCCCATGCGAGTCCATTGTGCTAACCACAGCGCTAACCCGCTGGGCGTACAGAGCTCGTGCAGGGATTAGTTGTGCTCCACAGACGACACGATTCTTGATACCGTATCAGATACTTCAAGAAAGTACCCGTGATATTGCCAGGAAGTTCTAGCTATCTCAAACTCTTTTAATTGAAGTGTTGCATCCATATCATTACACCAACAGCCAGAAGATCGCATTCGAGATATGCAGTTCTGTGAATGGCTTTGGCACCAAGTAGAAGGTCACGAACATTTTATAAATAACGTGAAAACGAATAACGAATCTAGCTTCAGTCGTAAAGGACTTTACCACCACCACAACATCCAATAAACAACGCCCGTACAGGGGAAATTTTGATTGAAAGTCGCTGCTTGTAATCGTTTGGTAGGTACACTGCTGGCCATTAAAATTGCTACACCACGAAGATGACGTGCTACAGACGCGACATTTAGCCGACAGGAAGAAGATGATGTAATATGCAAATGATTAGCTTTTCAGAGCATTCACATAAGGCTGGAGCCGGTGGCGACACCTACAACGTGCTGTTATGAGGAAAGTTTCCAACCGATTCCCCATACACAAACAGCAGTTGACCGGCGTTGCCTGGTGAAACATTGATGTGATGGCTCGTGAAAGGAGGAGAAATGCGTACCATCACGTTTCCGACTTTGATAAAGGTCGGATTGTAGCCTATCGCGATTACGGTTTATCGTATCGTGACATTGCTGCTCGCATTGGTCTAGATCAACTGACTGTTAGCAGAATGTGGAATCGGTGGGTTAAGGAAGGTAATACGGAACGTTGTGCTGGATCCCAACGGCTTCGTATCACTAGCAGTCGAGATGACAGGCATCTTATCTGCATGGCTGTAACGGATCGTGCAGCCACGCCTGAGTCAACAGATGGGGACGTTTGCAAGACAACAACCATCTTCACGACAGGAGCGCCTGCAATGGCGTACTCAACGACGAACCTGTGTGCACGAATGGAAAAACGTCATTTTTTCGGATGAATCCAGGTTCTGTTTACGGCATCACGATGGTCGCATCCGTGTTTGTCGACATCGCGGTGAACGCCCATTGGAAGCATGTATTCGTCATCGCCATACTGGCCTATCACCCGGCATAATGGTATGGGGTGTCATTGGTTACACGTCTCGGTCACCTCTTACTCACATTGACGGCACTTTGAACAGTGGACGTTACATTTCAGATGTGTTCTCTACCCTTCATTCGATCCTCACGAAACCCTACATTTCAGCAGAATAATGCACGACCGCATGTTGCAGGTCCTATAGGGGCCTTTCTGGATACAGAAAATGTTCGACTGCTACCCTGGCCAGCACATCCTCCAGATATTTCACCAATTGGAGACGTCTGGTCAATGGTGGCCGAGCAAGTGGCTCGTCAGAATACGCTAGTCACAACTGTTGGTGACCTGTGGGATCGTGTTGAAACTGCATGGGCAGCTGTACCTGCACACGCCATCCAAACGCTGTTTGACTCAATGCCCAGGAGTATGAAGGCCGTTGGTTGTTCTTGGTACTGATTTCTCAGGATCCGTGCACCCAAATTACGTGACAATGTAGTCACATGTCAGTTCTAGTATAATATATTCGTCCAATGAATACCCGTTTATCATCTGCATTTCTTCTTGGTGTAGCAATTTTAATCTCCAGTAGTGTAAATTGCATAAATGTCTGAGCAAGAACAGGTACTAGGACGACTACCGACGTTCTGAAATATATGAAATGTATTGGCAGCTGTGAACACCAAGGAACTGACGAGAATGAAAATTTGTGCTGAAATGGGAATCGAACCCAGATATCCCGGTTTGCACATAAGCGTATCCGAAGGAACTTTGCATTGTTCTCCTCAACAAGACCGATACTGCTATATCGTACTTATACGCTGCGGCCGGCAACTAATTTCAGCTAAATTATATTGTGTGTGTATGAGTACAGTTTGTGAGATGAAAACAACATAATGGATGTTTGTGTCTGAGCGTGTCAGTACATCACAAATATCATACTTCTAAGTAATTAAGGGAAATACTTACGTATCCCAACGTCAGTCCGATGCAGTGAACGTAACACTGGAAAGAAACGCACCATCAGTGTTCTTTATTATGGAGTCTTATTGTGGAAATTACATTTTATTATTATGTTGATACTCATTTTATTACACTTACTCTTTGGTTTTCATTAGTTTCATCGGGGACGGTAAAGTTGTTCCTCAATATCGTCTCAGCTATTTCTGGAGATAAATACAAACATAAAAAGGTTAATGCTGGTGTTTAAGAAACAGCTCAACGTTACAAACATACACTGATGATCCAAAATACTATAACCGCCACCCAACGTCAAACTAAATGACACCTAGTGGCTTTGTACGCACATGACACTATAAGACACGTCTACAAGTAGAGCAGAGGCGAATGGGGAAGCATTCTATCGACGATACGGGTCGGTAAAGGAGAAACCCATGACGAAGCTGATTTTGATACGGTACACATTGTTATGGCTTAGTCACTGGGAACGAGAATCTCGAAAACGACGGATCTGTTCGGCTTTTCCCCTGCCACTGTCTTGCGTATCTGCGAATAGTAGATGAAATGCGGCGAACCCACGTATAACAGATGAGGTGTTGGATGCCCACATCTCATCGCTGAGAGTGGAGATCGGATGCTTGTCCTCTCAGTTAAGCAAGATAGGCCGCAGTCCATGGCAGACGGAACACAATGGCGGTGAGGTCATGAGCGTCTCGTAGCACACCGTTCAGCGCTCATTTTTCAACATGGGACTCTGCAGAAGACGACACCTACGTGTTCCCATGTTCACCTAACGACATATCTCTTTTTCGATTCCATCAGTAGCATTAAAATTCTTATGTAAAGGTAGTCAAAATGGCTTCAAATTAAATTAAAATTCTTGCCAAATGATTTACGGCTAGAAATCCCATACTGAGTTAATTAGTGGATAGCGTAATAAATATTCGTCAATTTGACTGTTAAAACGTCAGCTGTAAAGTTGTCGTCGTGTAACCGCTCTCGCTTGTGTATCCCTCTGGAATTTATTCTTTAAGCTCCTACCTCGAAGGATCGGAGGATACAGTTTAAAAGGACCAGTTAGATACGGTCCAGTCACATTAATGTGACCACAATCTATCTTAGACGTCAGTGTGTAATAACCACTTACACATGGCTAGTGGCCGAACTAGCAGCACACGCTATATGAAACACGTCGTTGAGACGAGGAAAATAGTGCAGTCGCTCTCGTTGTGTGGTAACGAAGCGATTTATCTGCCTCTCAAAAGGGCGTGATCATTGGCATTAGGGCCAGGGATGTAAGCATTTCCGAAACGGCAAAGTCTGTAAAATGTTCGCGTGCCGCTGTGATTAAGGTATACCGTGTAGGGCAAAATGGTGCTATCGGAAACAGGCGGCGATGCAACTGTGGTACACTACGGGCTACAGAAAACTGGGTTGAAAGACGGCTGAGAAGATATGTCCGGGCTGACAGATGTGCAACTCTTGAGCAACTGACCCACTCGCTGAACCAAGTAGATACCAGCAGTATTTCATCAAAGGCCGATCAGCAGTCGTTGCTGCGTATGGGCCTCCACAGCACCTATTCCGACTGCAGTCCATCGGCGACGAAGGGTGGAATTTATGCGCCAGTATCGCAAGTGGACGTCCAATGAGTCGTGACAGATGGTCTTTTTAGATGAATCACAATCTATGTTCCATCGGACACATGGTGACTGATGCTTAAGTCGTGGAATGTCTGAAAGTAACACCCTGCAACAATCGCCAGTAAGGTCCATGCCGGAGGGCAGTCCCTGGGTGATCCCCTCACTCTGGAAGACGCAATGGATCAACAGAAGTGTGCATTTAACATTAGGGACCATGTAAATCTCTGTCGCCATTTTGCAAGACGCAGCGGACCAACGCATGTATCCATCTAACTTCGGGAACCACGTTCAACTCTACGCGCAGTTTCCTCGGCACGATGGCATCTACCAGGAGGACAACGCAGCGTATCGCACAGCTCTCTGTGTACGTGGTTCGATGAGCACCAGGATGAGTTTACTGTATTTCCGTGGTCACCAAAACTCTTTGAGTTTTACTTCGATGGAGAATCTTATATACCAGCTCGATCGAGCCGTTCGTGCCGTGGATTCTCAACCGAGAAACCATTCGCAGCTGGCCACTTCTTTGAAGTCAGCATGGCTCCATATCACGGCCGTACCAGGACCCCGCTGACACTTGACCTGCACATTTTGTAGTGGTCCGAGCTGCAAGAGAAAGTTATTCAATCTTTTGGTAGGTGGTCACATTAATGTAGCTACGCTAGTACATGCGTACCTTGACCCTGGAACTGTGTCATGAGTACGCACTGGGAAGCATAGAAAGCAGTTTCCGTAAGCTCTACACCTGACAGATGGCTTTAACCGACTTTAACGGGAACTTACAAGCGTTTATCAGAGCTGTTGCTCGGAATCAAAAGTGTATAGTGGATTCTAGTTTCGTCCTCGACTGCGAATCTGCACAAACCACCGTGGAGGCGCCTAGACATTAGCTAGTTTGGTTTGAAGTGTGTCTTTTCGTTAGCTACTGACTCTAAATGATTTGAGTAAAATTACCAATCAGAGTATTCAGACAGTGTCATGTCGTGGTTTCCAAAATATTCCGAATTCGGTTGTTGACTCATACGACAGTGTACAGTCATTTTATATTCCTACTGTGGGACGATATCAATTGCACTCTCAATCCTTCAACGTAACAGAAAACTACACTGATACGAGTCCATTAGAAATAAATTCATCATAGTCATCTACGAGAATTTATCCAGAATTTATCACCACGGAAAACAAAGTTGCGTAATTAATGTTTTGTTTTCGTCTTCAGATACGCGACTGTGGTCGTAATACCCTATACATTGTAATTCCTGCGTCACTATAACGTAGCACACAGCTCAACTGGACAAAATAAAATAGTGCTCTCCACCTCTTCATTATCAGTGGACTGCGCCATTTTGTAATGGTTTCTCCAGCAAAGTGCAGCGCTACAGAGATGTGTAAATTTCATTATATATCAGGATGGCAGACAAGTGCCGGTAAACGATGAATAAAATAGCTATCGAGACTGAAATTTATTTTTCGTAGTGATAATTGCAACATTGAAATACCCCTCGAGAATGAGCAAGAAACAATGAAAATACGACTAGTCCACCGCCTGCATAGCTTCCACCAGACGGCAACGCATCTCCCGAGAATATAAAAATGAACTGTGACAAAATTTTGCAAGTGTCCGCCTGAACTGCTGCAACAAAGGGCCTTCGAAGTCTAAGTGTTGTGTTTCAGACAATACTTTCAATCTCTAAACCGAAGTAAGTAGTGTGAAATGTAGAGTCAACCAGCGTTTAGTCAAAGAAGAATTTAATCTTCACATCTGACGAACATGTGAGTTGAATGTGTGTAATTTTCTCCATCTTCTTCGCCAGAAGTTGCACAAAATAATTTATATATCTGGCGGATGATAACTGTACGGCATACCCATTTGAAATTTCAAATGAATGTGTAAGAAGAAAAGAAATTGTTAGCATGGCTTATTGATTTACTTTCGTACTTCGTCAGGTGACGTGAAGTTACAGATTGCTTAATGGTACATCAAGGAAGCATTGAGTACAAACCTCTAGACACGCCCACTTCATTTGCACATTTCATCACGATTCGTGAATCACCAGTTTCTTCTGGGACCTGAAAACAATATCATTATGAAGTAAAACCTAAATTCAACAATCCCTTTTAATTAAAAAGGAGATAGTTTGAGATAGGAAATATACAAAATACGTGATGCACATATAACGTACGTTGTGTAACAAACAATGTAAACTCCAGGTTGGAATATTGACAACAGAAGGAAAAGTATAAACTGCTCCAGAATGAGATTTTCACTCCGTAGCGGAGTGTGCGCTATTATTAAAGCCCCTGGCAGATTAAAACTGTGTGCCGAACCGAGACTCGATCTCGGGACCTTTGCCTTTCGCGTGCAAGTGCTAAACCATCTGAGGTACCCAAGCACGACTCACGAGCCGTCCTCACACCTTCAATTCTGCCAGTACCTCGTCTCCTACCTTCCAAACTTTACAGAAGCTCTCCTGCGAACCTTGCAGCCCCTGGCTGAGGTTAAGCCATGTCTCCGGGATATCCTTTCTTCTACGAGTCCTAGTTTCGCAAGGATCGCAGACATGACCGCCATTCATTCGATTTTTAGTGTTAGGATGCATAAGGTGTGTGCATGCTGTGTGCGGACGCACGAGAAGCTGTCCTTAGTTTTGCGGACAACTGAAGAAGTATTTGCCCACGGTCGGCTGTCTGGAGGTTGCTGCCTAGGGCTACAGTGTATGCGGAGAAACAGTCGCATCACATGGCAAGCAGTGGGTGTCGTTTATTTCGCCCCGCGTGGGCAGCAGCATCCACCGAAGTGTGAGGTGATGCCCAGTTAGCTTAGTGTTTTGATAAGTTGCTAACTCTGGACACACGATTTTTGATACCTGTTGGTTGCGTTTCCTAAAATGGCGCATTATTTATGAAAATTTATTGAACCATCTAGGTGGATTCAATTACAAAATGTTTACCACTGATTCATACGGTACACTTATTTCATTTGTTAACATGTTGCAATGCGATCGCATCGCTCGAAGTGGAGGGACAGTGTGGGGACTGGCGATCTGGCCTCCCCCATTCGCCCTAAGACAGGACAAGATGCCGCTGCTTCAGGAGGCTCCGAGCAGATAGATGGTGAGCTGTTCAATGTTAGGCGTGTAATGGAACTCCTTAGAGGAAGAGCGTATAGAGCTGGAAAGAAGTCCAATGTGCGCTCGGTATTTCTAACAGGGAACATCAACCGAATTATTTCGGAGGCTCTGGCTTCGGCTGTCGGGACTGCAGGGTGCAGTCATTTTGAAGCTTTGACTCATGTCGGCAGAAATGACGTGTTTCGCTTGGGTTCTAAGGTCAGCCTCAGTTCATTACGGCGGCTGGTGGAAGCGGTGAAGACTGCTGGCTCGCGCAAAGGTGACAGCAAAGTTTCTAATTTCCGGAATAGTACTCAAAAAGCCGGTCGGTATGGCTGAGCGGTTCTAGGCGCTTCAGTCTCGAACCGCGCGACCGCAACGGTCGCAGGTTCGAATGCTGCCTCGGGAATGGATGTGTGTGATGTCCTTAGGTTAGTTAGGTTTAAGTAGTTCTAAGTTCTAGGGGACTGATGACCTCAGATATTAAGTCCCATAGTACTCAGAGCCATTTGAATCAAGTATTCAAAATACCCTGGCTCATTTTGCCAAGAGCTGAGTGGACGGTGTCAGCTAGAGGCCCATTCGATTCTGAGACAGTCTTTGGTGCAATTTTCTGGACCTGAGTTATGAGGTGGAGGGTCGTGGTACATCCCTTGGTAGATGGGTGGTGCACTATGCAGAGGAAGGAGCTGCTCATGTAGCAAGTGTGTATACAAGGAGGTTTCATAGGCCAGGTGATAGTTAGATGTCCGCTGATGAACGCTCGCCAGTCTAAACACATTGCGCGCATTCTGATGACGCACAAAGTCAAAATTATAACAGTAAATTCCCGAATAGTTTATAAAAAATGGAAGATATAGCGCTGAAAATGTACTCGGAGAAGCAAACAGCGATTTGAGTTTAATGACCAGCTGAAAGCGTGGTCCGAGATGGAAACTATATTTGGAAACGAGGACTGAATGAAACCCTAAGCAGAAAGTTTTGATATACTTAACGAGGCACAAAAGGTGCGTCGAGAAAATAGATTAGCCGCCATAGTTGGGAAGTGACAATTGCAGTCGAGGAATACGTTGTGTTTATGGAGGTCGAAATTGAGCCTAACTGCGGAGTTAACTGGAGGTGAGTAACCGGCCTAAGTGAAGTTAGCCTGATCACCGGATGTTTTCACCGGGCACCCGATTTCGCTGTTGTAGTTGTAAAATAAGTCAAAGAAAGTATAGCTCAGTAGCGAGGAAGTACCCCTATCATATGATGCTAGTTTTACGTCACGGTAAGCTGCCGACTATAGATTGAGACCTATATGGATACTTTGTGGACTCTACGGCCAAACAGCCTTTTAATTCTGAAGACGTTAGCCGAAAAACGTCTGCAGCAGCTATTTAGAGCTACCACAACCAATGGAAATATTTTAGACCTTGCAACTACAACCAGGCATGACACTATCGACAATGCCAGAATAGAGACTGGTGATCATTATGCTGCCATAGTGACAATTGTTACTGCTGTTATTAAGACCATCATGAAGTCAAGGAGATTATTCAGGCCGAAAAGAGCAGAACAGCAGTTGTAAGACCAACCTGGTTTTAATAACTGAACTGGGAAAATTCTGAGTAAGCAGAGATTCTTGCACCGTTGACTCAAAAAGGACGATGTAATGTCGACAGGCAATGGTTATAGTCTAGAAAAAGATCGATACGCAAATCATAAAATTACTCCCACCGGCTCACTTCAATCGAAAACCTTGCCAAGCATCAGTGACAATTTTGGTCGTACGTAAAGACACTAAGCTACTCGAAAGCTTCTTATCTGACATTCGTTGAATAATATGTTGTGGCAATAAAAGACAGTTTAACAAAAGCTGAACTTTTATTCACGAGGAAAAGTCGTACGAAAATACAGGGGTAGTTCTTTATTATTTTTTTTCAAGTTCCAATCGCTTACGACATCGATACCAAAGTGGAAACCAAATATGATTTATTTGCAACATTACCTTCACCTTCCGTCTTCTTCTCTCATAGTAACCGCTCCGACGTACATATTTATCATAGTGTTGTACAGATCTTCTAATACCTTCATCATAGAAGGCAACTGCCTCTGCGTTCCAGAAATTCTCTACACTGGTCTAAATCACGTTGTCTGCGTCAAAATTCTGTCCTCTTAAGCAGCCGTTCTTGTGACTAAAGATGTGGAAATCAGAGGTAGCCAAGTCAGGGCTCTAATGTGGGTGATCAAATAACTCCAAGCAGGTTGCAAAGTATGGCTGAGCATTTTCGTGAAGAACGACAGTGTCTGATGATGGTGTTTCTCTTCGCTTGTTCAGTATTGCCCTCTATGGACAATTTCCTCGAGCTGTCCGACCCACTTCCATCCACTTTCTGAACAAGACCATCGGCTGACGTTCGCTGCCTTACCTAACTGCCTGTGTCATGAACTTCTATACAACCAGCCCAAAGGTTCCTGCACCACTGCCGCACTTTGGTGTCATGCATGACAGTTAAATTATGTGAGCTGCTTGAAATAAGGCTGAAACTCTCGTCATGAAGAAATCGAATAATGGCTTGCACTTCACAAACTGCAGGAGGCTTTAGTGTTCCGTACATCTTTATGTACTCATTGTGGGTTCATAACTGAAAACGACGACTTGAGACGATTGGTGGGACTTCTAGATACACTGTGAAACCCATCTGCATAAAGTTTCATCGGATTTTCACTGTGGTTTTAATTTCGCTATTTATCAAACCATGGAAAAAATTTGCCCTCGTACAATAATTTGACCAATGCCATATGGGCAACATAAAAATAGACGTACGTGTCACCGAGATGCATCTGACAGGGTTGAAAGCAAATGTTGCCAGATTCAGATGAAATTTAAGTTCGGTTTTACATAGAGTACTTTTCGGCGTCGCCCCGTTACGTAGCCTGCATTTATCGCGAGTAATTCTTCTAGCGAAAATTCCCAAGGAATTCGGCAAAAGAGGAGGCACTTCCTGTGTACTTGTGCAAGAAGGCTAAACGAATAGAGCCCAAAATTACGAACCCGTACCCTCAGCATCGGTTTGCTGCAGACTTCTTCAGCGTATTCTAAGTCCGAATGTAATGAATTTCCTTGAGACTTCTGTCCACAAATTAGTATGGAGCTACAAAGAACCACTCGAACTAAACTCATATTCCAAGATATTCGGAAAGAGTTTGATACAGTACACCACTGCAGACTCTTAACGAAAATCCTTGTATACGGAATAGGTTGTCAGAGATCTCACAGCCTTAAATGATTGTGGGAGGATAGAGGATGACTTTGCCAGATTTTCTGTTTGGTATGATCAATTTATAAAAATTTAAGTTAATGGAGATAAGGTGGAAAATCAATCCTCTAAATTTCGAATACAGTGTTAGTGGTCCGATTCTTGACACAGTTACATCGATTAGTTAGTGTGTCTTTACGTTGCTAAATAACATGATATGGCACGAGCATGTAATCGGTAATAGGAGAGGTAAATGCTCTTCATTAGGAGAAATTTACGTAAGTGTAGCTTACCTCTAACGGGGACCACATATAGAACAACAGTTGTTACCCAGCATTGAGTAATGCTCGAATGTATGTCATCCTCACCAGGTCGGACCAAAGGTAGACATCGAAGCAGCTCAGAGATGTGCTGTTAGATTTGTTATCGGTTTGTTCTATAAGCA
Organism: Schistocerca cancellata; assembly: GCF_023864275.1. Classification (NCBI taxonomy): domain Eukaryota; kingdom Metazoa; phylum Arthropoda; class Insecta; order Orthoptera; family Acrididae; genus Schistocerca; species Schistocerca cancellata. The sequence continues at coordinate 265,448,967 of NC_064634.1, forward strand.
AACGACTGTTACCTAGAGGGTGCGTGAACTCCGATGGAAATCTCCAGAGAGAAGACGAAAATTTTGAGAACCGATATTTTGACCGACTGCTGACACCTTCTACTGTTGCCGATTTACATTTCTTGTAAGGACTGTACGACAAGATAAGATATATTAGGGATCATACGAAGGTATATAGAGACTCATTTTTCCCTCACTCCATTTGCGAATTAAAAAGAAAAGGAAATGACTAGCACTGAGACACGATACCCTCCTCCGTGCACCATACTGTGGCTTATGGTGTAAGTATGTAGATGTAGATGTGAAAGGTCGTCATAAGAGAGGCTCTGGGGGCATATAGAAAAATTCAGAAGACTGCTGCGTCTAGTAGTAGTCGTCAGTAGTTGAAAATGAAACAGTACAGTACGAACAAATTATAGTAAAAAGCTGTAAAAAACGGCGAAAAGCTTGCTTCTTTTTCCACAGCAGTAAGCGATTGTGATTACTAGCTTACGGCAAAAGAAAATTTCACACTGAGAACACACTCTGGAACTGTCCAGAATATTCTTCGTACCAACTGCGAACACTTGTGGCAACGTGAAAGGCGCATAATTATCCATAAAATACCATCGTTGTTTCTGAACATGAAGTCCACGAATGGCTCCAAATGAAGTAACAGAGCATCCAAAGGTCCCAGTCCCTGCCGCGTAAACAAAGCTCACGGCTTAATGGAGCCACTATCAGCTTGCACTGTGCTTCGTTGACAACCTGGCTCCATGGCTTCGGGGTCTACACCACACTCGGCCCCTACCATCAACGCTTACCAACTAAAATCAAGACTCACCCGAACAGGACAAGGTCTTTCAGTCGTCTTGGGTCCAACCGATATGTTCACGAGCGCAGAAGAGGCGTTGCACGCGATGGCGTACTATCAGCAATGGCACTTGCGACGGTCGTGTGCTGCTATAGCGATTAACGCCACATTCGCCGCACTATCCTAACGGATACGTTCATCGTACGTTCCACACTGATTTCTGCTTTATTTTACTCAGTGCTGCTTGTCTATTAGCACTGACAACTCTGCGCAAAGGCTGCTGCTCTCGGCCGTAAAGTGAAGTCCGTCGACCACTGCGTTTTCCATGGTGAGATATAATGCTTGCAGTATTGTATTCCTGGCACACTCGGAATATTGAATTTCCTAACCATTTCAGCCGGCCGCGGTGGCCGAGCGGTTCTAGGCGCTACAATCTGGTACCGTGCGACCGCTACGGTCGCAGGTTCGAATCCTGCCTCGGGCATGGATGTGTGTGATTTCCTTAGGTTAGTTAGGTTTAAGTGGTTCTAAGTCTAGGTAACTGATGACCTCGGAAGTTAAGTTCAAATGGTTCAAATGGCTCTGAGCACTATGGGACTCAACTGCTGTGGTCATCAGTCCCCTAGAACTTAGAACTAATTAAACCTAACTAACCTAAGGACATCACACACATCCATGCCCGAGGCAGGATTCGAACCTGCGACCGTAGCAGCAGCGCTGCTCCGGACTGGAGCACCTAGAACCGCACGACCACCGCGGCCGGCCTCGGAAGTTAAGTCCCATAGTGCTCATAGCCATTTGAACCATTTCAACCCTAACGATATCCGATATGGAATGGCACATGCGTATAGCTCCAACTACTACTCCGCTTTGAAATTCTGTTAATTCCCTTCGTACGGCCATAACAACGTGGAAAAACTATCCACATGAAATTACTTGACTGCAGATGACAGCTCCGCCTGTACTCTGCCCTTTTATACCTTGTGCGCGTGCGAATCCCGCCATCTGTATATGTGCATATCACTGTCCTACGACTTTTATCACCTCGGTGTAAATTTATCACAGAGCAAATTCGGCACACACAGTTTAAAGGCCATCTGAAATGAAACTATGCATCGCGAGATGGAACACCACTGCGAAAAGTTTGTGTATAGGGAAGAGCAGTACTTTGAAGGGTATATGTACAAATAGTCTTTGAAATCAATAACAAAGCTTAAGGAAATCAAATTTCCGAAATGTCTGAACAGAGCTCAGAAACAGGAGGTTGGGATGATCATCAGCAAGACAACGTTTGCAAGCACCAGCACTTTAACAAAAGAGAAACGCCAGAATACAAAAATTAATAATCTAGGGCTGTCATCTGTTTTGATCTGAATGTGGTAATTCTTTATACGCAAAATTTCCTTCACACGTACAAAAAATAAGAAATACATGTACAGAAATTATCAGGAAAAACATGGAAACTAGATCTCATAACCCTCGAGAGAAGTTCTAAGTGAATTATTAGAAAATAACTCTCGTTAGTCACCTGTAGACTTACTGTTCATATATAATATTTATTCATGACGTAATAAAGTGAAGTACCTACCTCAGCAGAGTCACAGGAAGTCATAACTATGATAGCACAGATAAAACTGCAAATCTTTAGCACCCTCATTGCCAGTAATGTGTATACGAAATTCAGCTACGCGCAGATGGTGCCTGTGCACTATTTATCTAGGCGTCGACTGGCGGGTTTTCTACTTCTCGTATACCTTTTATGTAAGTACAGACACTGTGATGTAACTATGTGTGCCACATCTGTCACAGCTGCACCGTGAAAAGGACATCCTCTGTTTCCGGTTACTGTTGAGTGCTATCAGAACGAAGGTAATTCGGATGACAGTGCCGTATTATGTAAACATAATATTTGACGCAACAAAAGAAAATTAGCCTCGCCCCGCCTCCAGCGAACAGGTAATAAATGACGCCACGATTTAACGCACACCATGAGCCTTTCTCTTTCCTTCATAAGCTACTGTTGCGAACGTCTTAATGGCACAGATAACAAACTTGCAGCAGCGATTAACTAATGTTTTTGAAGTGCTTCCAAAACAAGAAATACATAATATTAGGATTTACTGTCGCATCAACAATATGGCCATTAAAACTGGAGCAAACCGGCACATTGAAAACGGGCGAATAGCAAAATATTGTACAAAAAAAAAAAATTTTCGGCAGTGCCGTTGCTAGCTGCTTTGCCGCCCTAAGAGAGAACTAAAAAATGATGCCCTTCTGTTGTGGTATCTACTATATCCTGCTGTGTCCTCAGTTCCTTTAAAACTGATTGAAGACAACAAATTCCTTCATTTATTATTTTTTCCCCAGTTTTGGAAATTCCTAAAAGTAATTGAAATAGGAAGAATGTGATGAACATTTTAAACTGGAACTCAGGCGAATACAGCAGTGAAATCAAATTAGGCATCAAATAGTTATTTTATTTCGTTACAAGAACATGAACTTTTCCTTGAACGTAGAAATTAAGCTGCACAGATGGGAGATATGCCGCAACATCAGACTACTTCATCTGAATAATCGTGGTGTTGTTTAGCTTCTGTTGTGATTGAAATGTGTTTAGTACGAAGAATAAATGTCGTTGTTTTCAGTATCCACTTCCTTACGATCAAATAAATAAAGGACGCCATGCCTGTATTTTCTACTGACAATTACAAATTTTATTAGCCAGCCCAGTGGCGCCGTAGTCTAAGGGATTGGCTTCTAATCACTCGTCCGGAACTGGCTCGGACTTGAATACCTGTGAGGCACTGGATTTTTCTTTTCCTGGAGTCAGTGGCCCTAAATTATGGACGGGTGACTGTTTGTAGTCCACTGAAATGGTCACAGTTTCAGTAGTGGCTGCTTTCGTTTTGAGGTAGGTAGGGGTAATGTTTGTTGTTTCCTCAAAGCAATTAAACACTTGTAAAGTTACTGTTCCGTATGCTTTTGAAAACAATTCGGTGTTTTAAGGTTTCCTCTTTTTCAATTTTTTTCCTCGCTAGCTCAATTTTCTCGCTGTTTAATGTGAGACTAATTTTTGCACCCTTTTCCACCCCTAAAATTTTGCAGCCCTACGCGGCCATCTAGTGTTGTTAATGGTAGAAACGGTTCTGTATCACAACATTCGCTTTAACCAGTTTATAGTAATACATTAATGTGAAAACTTTTCTTCTGAAGAAGTCAGTCTGCATGCCACTTTTCCTTGCTTCGATCATTAATGTTACAAGTTACATAGTTTAGTAAGGTTCGTCAAATATTTCGTTTCATACATAAATATTCATCTCTTTTTGATTTACACGTATTAATTCTTTGGCAGTGCACCACGGGTCGCATTACTCGTGAGAGTATCTCGGACAGCTGCTTCACTTATTTCACATAACAATATAACAACAAGTAAGCAAAGTAGGAAAGTAACAGTACAATGTTGTTCATGATCTGGCAATGAAAATAATGCGTTTGTGAGCAGGTTGAAGGTACGTGGGAGAAAAACAACCACCAGTGCCACAATCGGTACTATATCTTTACATCTAAATGTACAGCTACATCTACATCTACATTTATACTCCGCAAGCCACACAACGGTGTTTGGCGGAGGGCACTTCACGCGCCACTGTCATTACCTCCCTTTCCTGCTCCAGTCGCGTATGGTTTGCGGGAAGAACGACTGCCGGAAAGCCTCTGTGAGCGCTCGAATCTCTCTAATTTTACATTCGTGCTATCCTCGGGAGGTATAAGTAGGGGGAAGCAATATATTCGATACCTCATCCAGAAACGCACCCTCTCGAAACCTGGACAGCAAACTTCACCGCGATGCAGTGCGCCTCTCTTGCAGAGTCTGCCACTTGAGTTTGCTAAACATCTCCGTAACGCAATCACGCTTACCAAATAACCCTGTGACGAAGCGCGCCGCTCTTCTTTGGATCTTCACTATCTCCTCTGTCAACCCGACCTGGTACGGATCCCACACTAATGAGCAATACTCAAGTGTTTTGTAAGCCACCTCCTTTGTTGATGGACTGCATTTTCTAAGGACGCTACCAATGAATCTCAACCAGGCACCCGCCTTACCAACAATTAATTTCATATGATAATTCCACTTCAAATCGTTCCGTACGCACACTCCCAGATATTTTACAGAAGTAACTGCTACCAGTGTTTGTTCCGCTAACATATAATCATACAATAAAGGATCCTTCTTTCTATGTATTCGCAACACATAATATTTGTCTATGTTAAGGGTCAGTTGCCACTCCCTGCACCATGTACCTATCCGCTGCTGATCTTCCAGCACTTCGCTGCAATTTTCTAATGCTGCAACTTCTCTGTATACTACAGCGTCATCCGCGAAAAGCCGCATGGAACTTCCGACAATATCTACTAGGTCATTTATATACATTGTGAAAACAAAGAAGACTACATGTAAAACAATGGTATTTATACCCTAAGAAAATTCCTTCAACGAAGTCGCCCAGGCCAAGTAATCGTACATCATAAAGAAAATTATGGTAGTCAATAGCCTGCGCACTTCAACGAAAGGCACAATCCAGTAATGAAAAGTAAGAAAGCAATCCTCCCTAGATAGAAGAAATTAATTGTCCAAGAAAATGAGTGACCAACATTCCTTTTGTAGTTAAAATCTCACAGACAAAAACAAATCCACTTACCTAGTGCAACTTTAATTTAGCTTTCTTTCAGGCAATAGATTTCAGCACAAATTAATTCAGATCTTCGTAACTGCTTAGTGTCAGAACTGTATGATATGATATGTGGTCTTACCACAATGAGAATAGTGACATAATCTTAAGACTGGATACATTGAACAAATCAACACTTGTTGTTGTTGTTGTGGTCTTCAGTCCTGAGACTGATTTGATGGAGCTCTCTATGTTACCCTATCCTGTGCAAGCTTCTTCATCTCCCAGTACTTACTGCAACCTACATCCTTCTGAATCCGCTTAGTGTATTCAATTCTTGCTCTCCCTCTACGAATTTTACCCTCTACGCTGCCCTCCAATGCTAAATTTGTAATCCCTTCATGCCTCAGAACATGCCCTACCAACCGGTCCCTTCTTCTTGTGCCACAAGCTCCTCTTCACCCCAATTCTATTCAATACCTCCCCATTAGTTATGTGATCTATCCATGTAATCTTCAGCATTCTTCTGTAGCATCACATTTCGAAGGCTTCTATTCTCTTCTTGTCCAAACTATTTATCGTCCATGTTTCAATTCCATACATGGCTACACTCCATACAAACACTTTCAGAAACTACTTCCTGACACTTAAATCTATACTCAATGTTAACAAATTTCTCTTCTTGAGAAACGCTTTCCGTGCCATTGCCAGTCTACATTTAATATCTTCTCTACTTCGACCATCATCGGTTATTTTCTCCCCAAATAGCAAAACTCCTTCACTACTTTGAGTGTCTCATTTCCTAATCTAATTCCCTCAGCATCACCCGACTTAATTTGACTACATTCCATTATACTCGATTTGGTTTTGTTGATGTTCATCTTATATCCTCCTTTCAAGACACTGTCCATTCCGTTCAACAACACTTACACATTCATAAAATCTACCAAATTAGCGATTAAAACACATCAGAAACACTGGATACACAGTCAGTAATATGTAAAAGTCGTGTCTTTTAAAGTGTATTGTCAGCAGTCATTAATTATGCCAATATTTGATAATTAAATTACCTTGCTCTTAACCTAATATCATGCTTGTGATGGTAGCTTCCAATTTGCTCACAAGGCGCCAAGAAACCTAGCAAGCAATTATTACCTACACTGCAGTTGTCACACTGAACAGAGAACCGCACAGTTTAGTGACAAGAACGTCAGTGGAGCAAACCTGGATAGGAATGTGCTAGAAATTTTTAATCGTGGAAATAAGCAACAAGGGCACTCAAATACATGCTAAAAGCAAGCAGTTGGCGTCAGGCACAACTGCTAAATCATACTGATGCTCATTAATCATACTATGAGTCGTTCTTTCACTGTAACCGTTTGACACAGTCGACAGTAGACCCAGTGTCGTCAAATTACGTTGAAGGTATTTCCGTTTGTCCAGCAATCCATCTGTTCTGGTCACGGAATCACTGTAGACGCAACAGTTTGTGTTACGGTGTTAGCGGCAGCCTGCACTTCGGACGTTACAAGTTGCAGAAAGGTATTTTTCATACAGACACGGCAAACATAAATTAAAGCGGCAACAACTAAAATGAATGAACGCAATTTTACCAAATGCCGAAGAAACATTTCGAGTTTCTGAGGAAAAACTCAACTCATTGACATTTTGAATAAATTCACTGTTTCCTGACAGTTTGGATACAAATCATGTTAACGCGTGGCCGAGCGGTTCTAGGCGCTACAGTCTGGAACCACGGGACCGCTACGGTCGCAGGTTCGAATCCTGCCTCGGGCATGGATGTGTGTGATGTCCTTACGCTAGTTAGGTTTAAGTAGTTCTAAGTTCTAGGGGACTGATGACCTCAGATGTTAAGTCCCATAGTGCTCAGAACCATTTGATACATATTTCCTTCAAAACTTTAAAATATAAAGTAGCAGGCCAGATGTCATGTTTTTTTACCCCTATTGCCCATTATTAAAGTCGTCACTGGCGCAGAAAGCTGTTCGGTATTCAACAACAAAAAGTTATAATCCTTTTCCCAATGAAATACACTTCGTGATCAAGAGTATCCGGACACCCCCAGAAACATACGTTTTTCATATTAGGTGAACTGTGCTGCCACCTACTGCCAGGAACTCCATATCAGCGACCTCAATAGTCATTACACATCGCGAGAGAGCATAATGGGGAGCTCCATGGAACTCACTTACTTCGAACGTGGTCAGGTGATTGGGTGTCACTTGTATCATACATTTGTACGCGACATTTGCACACTCCTAAACACTCCTAGGTATATTGTTTCCAATGTGATAGTGAAGTGGAAACGTGAAGGGGCACGTATAGCACAAAAGCGCACAGGCCAACCCCATCTGTTGACTGACAGAGACCGCCGACAGTTAAAGAGGTTCTTAATGTCTAATAGGCAGACATCTATCCAGACCATCACATAGGAATTCCAAACTTTATCAGGATCCACTGGAAGTACTATGACAGCTAGGCGCGATGTGAGAAAACTTTACTTTCATGGTCGAGCGGCTGCTCATAAGCCACTCATCACCCCGGCAAATGCTCAATGACGCCCCGCTTGGTGAAAGGAGCGTAAAAATTGGACGATTGAACGGTGAAAAAGCGCTGTGTGGAGTGACGAATCACGGTAGACAATGAGGACGTGCGGCAGTTGGGTATGGCGAATGCCCGGAGAACGTCATCTACCAGCGTGTGTAGTGCCACCAGTAAAATTCGGAGGCGGTGATGTTATGGTGTGGTCGTGTATTTTATGGAAGTGAAAGCAACTTGCTCCCCTTTTTGTTTTGTATGACACTATCACAGCACAGGCATACACTGTTGTTTTAAACACCTTTTTGCTTGCCACTGTTGAAGAGCAATTCGGGGATCGCGATTTGCACCTTTCAACACGATCGAGCACCTGCTCATAATGCAGTGCCTGCGGCGGAGTCGTTGCATGAAAATAACATCCCTGTAATAGACTGGCCTGCACAGACTCCTGACCTGAATCCTACAGAACACCTTTGGAATGTTTTGTAACGCCTGCTTCATGCCAGTCCTCACCGACCGACAGCGATATCTCTCCTCAGTGCAGCACTCCGTGAAGAATGGGATGCCATTCCCCAAGAAACCTTCCAGCACGTGATTGAACGCATGTCTGCGAGAGTGGAAGCTGTCATCAAGGCTAAGGGTGGGCCAACACCATATTGCATTCCAGCATTAACGTTGGAGCGCGCCACGAAGCAACTTTTAAACACAATAGAAAGTAATTTATCCAGGACAAGACTGTAAAAGAAATAAACTTTGCTTTTAAGTGTAGTTTTCTGACTGGTACTAGGGACTAGTGCCTATGAGATGTGTAATTAACTAACTGGGTCGTTTGTATGTGCTAGAGATCTAGATACTGGACGACTCGAGCATCTGTCCAAATGGAGAGGCACAAAGTGGCCCATTTTAAAACTCTGCCAGAAGCTGATATCACTTTCTTACTACAGTACAAGGTATGTTTGTATACTTGAAAGAGATTATTGCACGTCTGACGCTGTTCAAGCTCTGTATATACGCTTTCAGGTCTGGTAACGACACTAAACACAAATGACACAAATACAATCTAGTGGCCATTCTGTTTGACACAGAGGATTGATTATAGCTGTCGTTATTTACATATTCGCCAGTATTGCTGTTCACCTATTTTGACAGGCAGTGAATTTCAGGGAATCTTAAACTGCTGGCAAACTGTACACTGTGATAACAGGACAATATACGAGTATAAACGCCGGCCAGAGAGAAAGTAAAACTTTAGAATATCTCAACATTACTGTTTCGGCGCTAATACTGTCACCGAATTCACACTGAAGTTCCGGCAGAAGTCCACGGCCACTACAGTCCTTTACTTAGACAGTCAACCGGAAAGCATAAAAATATCTCTGATTTAACATAAAGTGACATAATTTGGAAGTAAACAGCTCTTGGTGTCAGCCTGTTTTGAACTTCCGCTGTACTTTACGGAACGTCCCCTTTGAACAATTATGCATGAATGTGCTTAAACTAACACACAATATTTTCAGCGCAACGCAATCTGACTTTCAAAAATCCCTACAAAAGAATGGCCCTGACTAACATTAACCTAATCCTTTCACAAATCACTTACCTCACAAAAATCTTCATTACTCGAACTACCGCAATACAGCGAGCGCCACTACTGCCAGCTAAATAAAAGATTCAAACTACGGAAGGCACTAACTACTGATAGGCATAGTTATCAAATGAAAGATTTTAATAGAGAACAAACAATGAATTTACCCTAATATTCATAATTGACATCCAGTCTTACAAATTTCAAAACTCCGCCATCTCTCTCCCCACATCCACCACTGCGGGCGGCTCACCTCCAACTGCCCAACGCTACGCGCTGCTGTTAACATCCAGCTGCCCAACACTACAATGGCAGACAACAATTCTAACTAGCCACAGACTGCACACAGCACAGCCATTGATTTTCATACAGAGAGCGCTACGTGGCGGTGGCGTTACCAATATAAGAACCTAAACAGCCTACTTACATAGCCCCCATGCTCCCGACAAAAGATTTTACGAATTGTTTTGGGCAGTGGCCAATAATGATTAGATAAAATTTTTCATAATTGCAATAACAAAGATATCGAATGCACACACTTATTAAAACAATATTGGTCAAAAGCTAAAATTTTCTCACAGTCCATAAAGACAGTCCTGATCGTTCATCACAGCAAAACTGCCGTCTCTTTTATCAAAGTCTGAGCAGTAAAAGACAATGCACACGGAAGTAGTGGATTTCCATGCAGTCTTGAAGAAGTAGTATTGTCCTTCCAACGGAAAGACAGTGCTGACTCTTGACATGCAGACAGGTAATGGGCCACAACAGAGCAAACCCACAGCAGAGTCAGTCGAAGTTTTGAAGAATATTGGTAGGTAGGTCATCACAGAGTAGACCCACTATAGTCCTGGTAGAGATTACGGTATTGGTGGGCCACCAGAGGTGCAGACCCACTGCAGTCCTTGTAGAAATAATGGTACTGGTGAGTCAGCAAAGGTGTATCATAACTACAGCCACTCTACCTCCACGAAAACACAGATCTGCTTTGTAGCAGTGGTGCGGCTGTTATCCTTACTCGATTCCCGAGTGGGTTCATGTCGTCTATTAAGACAAATCTCTGTTTTATGTAATGCATCACGAATGGTGCTGTCTGGTGTGGATACTCTGAGAAGAACAAACGTAGCCAGATTGCATTCGTCACCTTCATAAGTGTGCAGCAACTAGTATAATGATAGGGGGTGCCACTGAGCAGACAACGGCATCACCACTGGTTTCCATAGACGATGACTTGGGCCGCAACTTCTATATTTCTGATTTAAACAGCCGTGTCCGATAGCTATCTAGGCGCTTCAGTCCGGATACTGCGTTGCTGCTACGGTCGCTGGTTCGAATCCTGCCTCGGGCATGGATCTGTGTGATATCCTTAGGTTAGTTAGGTTTAAGTAGTTGTAAATATAGGGGATTGATGACCGCAGATGTTTAGTCCCATAGTGCTTAGAGCCATTTGAACCATTTTTTTTAGTTAGCTATCTACTATTTGGTATACTTCGTCTTCGCTCGTGCTGGTACACACGTGGCTCTTCACCACGCGCATGACGCCTCACCCACAGAGGCACGCACACACACACACACACACACACACACACACGCGCGCGCGCGCGCGCGGCATGGAGGAATGCATGAATTGATGGTACCATTATGTTGGTTACTAATTTGAGACAGCCAATCAAAGCTAATTAGTAAATGCAAATTATTAAAACGAAAGAGCCATTCAGAACCCAGTATTTGACCACTAATTAAAACGAACTGCCAATCAGTATGTAGCTCCAGAGTGACTATCTGTGAAAGTACTCGTAGGACCTAAATTTTGCATAAATTAGCGCCACGTCCAAAAGTACGTGAGAGATATATATAGTTCATGACCATAGTTCAGTCGTTGTGCAACACTTGGTGCCAGGCAGAATGGCTTCCAAAAGAAAATATTTTCACATCTAAAATATTTACAGCATTTATTAAAATTCACTTGACACATCGGTGATCTAATTTACACGGTAAGTTGCACTTTGTGAGTTAACGAGCACTGCGCTCTTGTTTAAATATATGGCCGAAAGAATCATCATACAGGAATAGTGAAACGAACCCAGTCGTTCAGTACCGTGTGCCACAAAGAGCGCAGAGTCATCACGAGATGGGGAAACTCACAGGCGTCCACTGCGTATTGAGGCCTAAGCGCTATAGTGAGCGAGTGAGACAGACGAGAACCTATGCCTGGGGAAACCCAGTAGAAGGCGTTTTTGTCCAGGGAGACGTAGCAGTGTTAAATATGGCGGACATAAGATCGGCCATAAAGGGAAATATTCCTTGGAAACTATTTAATTCTTTAGTAGTTCAGGGAATGAAGCCACAGTAATTTTATTCCACAGTACTTCATAAAAGTTCATGGTGATCCCAATAAAGCTTGAATACTGATCATACCTATAATAGTTGAGGATTTACTGTTAAAGTTAAATTCACAAGTTTTGTAAGAAAGACCTGAACGCCTAAGTAGATCTTAACTATCGACATTCCGTATAAAAGCGAATCATTAAAATGACAAATGTTGTAAATATCAACTCTGTAACTTTATTTGTCTAAAAGATATAGTAAATTTAAATCATTAGTATTTTCAGTTAAGCATCGGATCATCATTTCCTCCCAACAAAACACTTTGAACGATAGCAGCATGGTACCTTATTGAATCATTAGGTAATAGAATATTTGTTGTAAAGTTTAGGACATTATAGTTACTTTCGTTCTTTATTTATTTATCAGAAAGCATATTGGTGCAAGGTTACTGGCCATGACATTCAAAGTTGAGGATGATATTGCATTAGATTTTGTGTAAAGGAATTTACGTTTATTACGTAATGGATATTATTGTTACTTTATTTAGAATACGAAAATGGTCAAGCTTTGATTGTTTAAATATGTTAAAATGTAGAATATTGTAGAACAATCTGTAGCTAATGAGATGGACGGCTTCAGGAAAGGGATCTGCCGTAGTCAGTTGAGCGAGGATATTTTGCGCGCGGAAAACACGGCGTGGGACGGGCAGAGAGGGACAATTCAGATTGAGACGCGAAATGGGACAGTCGGTCTTTAGGCAGCTAGAAGGTGAAACGACTTAGAAAATTGCGCGTTATGTGGTACTGCGGGACAGTCTCTGAGCGGTGAGCAGCCTCGCGCCTGGTGTGAACTGTTAACTTTTCGTGTAAATATCGAGGTGGAGTATTGGACTTTTGATTCGCGATGAGATTGTGAATGATCGAACTGTGTCAAATGGATATGCGCTCGAGTGTAATTGTCATTCTAAGTGCGACCACTTTCGCTATTAGTTTGCTTTCTCAATAAACATTATTCAACCAAATCGCAATTGTGTGACCTATATCATTTATGGGTCGTTAATTTAATTCCAGATATTACTATTACTGTTATTACATGTCATATTAACTTCATACAATTTCGCAAACTTGCCATCAGGCAAACAAAAGGGTCACAAGTGTCTAATTTAGGACGTGTAATGCGACACGTGCAGTTCAACCCCTAGACGAGTTTGAGCCAAGACAGTTCGACGAAGAGGAAGCGCTCGTGAGCCTGAACATCTAATGGATGTTTGATCGCAACTTGTCAATCAGCACAGTTTGATTTTTGTACTATACATGATGTCTGGCACTATGGAGCCCCAAATAAAGATTCCCGCATCGTAATGGTCTGCAATATGGATTTATAACTGTACAATAGATCTCATGCTTGTTAAATGCAAGCATACTATTTCCACAATAATAATGTCCGTATAATTATTCTGCAAAATGTATGTTGGTAAAATAACGTCGTAGCCATCGGAAGAGTGAGTGTGGGTCTACAGATTGTTAAATGAAGGGACACAACTACATTTCAGTGTCTAACTTGTTTTACAACAGTACAAGACACGTATGGCTAAAGCTAATACGAACATTAAGCAGCCTAGGCACTTATAGTTGGAACGAACAAATATTCATTCTGAACTTAAATAATATTTTAACACTAGAGGCTGACAGTATCTTTCTGTGTGTGTGTGTGTGTGTGTGTGTGTGTGTGTGAGAGAGAGAGAGAGAGAGAGAATGTGTTTCTGTGTGTGTGTGTGTGTGTGTTTGTGTGTGTGTGTGTGTGCGCGCGCGCGCGCACGTCCGGCTCTTACCTGACAGGGTGTTTCAGCCCCAGGAAGCATAGACTTATAGTGTAACCAGCGGTTGTCACTGAAAATATGAATGTGGACTATTAAGTTCCACCGAGCTATTTCCAAGATGTAAATATGGTCCTTCTGTAACTGTACACAACATATGTTAGGTATAATAATTTTTCAGTTACTATAAGTGTGTAATTATTGTGTTGTATTAAGCTGAAAAATAATGTAGCTATAGGTGTCGCTCCATCTCAGGGTTTGGGCCGTGGGGTCTCGTTTCGAGTTCATCCATGTCTGCTTGCGTATCTTGTGTTCGCTGCCTCGCTGTTTAGCTAGGTGACGCTCCGGGGCCGGGTGGTAAGCTAATCGCAAGCGTAGGAGAGGAGGCATAGCTTCGGCGACGCGATTGCCCCCAACCTGGCGAGACCACCTGCGAGAATGTGTGCGCTGTTGGCCGTGCTGCACGCACGTGGTAACTCCGATAGCTGTGCGTGCTGGCAGCGTTTTGTATTGGTCACTATCTTGGTGGTCGTGTCGTATTTTGGTTGCAAGATGGGCAGAACAGATGTTTGCCCCCTTCCGTTTGCCCAACCAAGGCCATATTTGAAAAGAACGAAGCCGATCTTCCGACAGCGAAGGTATTACTGTTGCGAGCTCTGGACCAAAGCGTTATAATTGCTTGCTTCTGAATTTGTATTGCCTGGGTGCCCGAGAGCTGGCTTCAGATTGTATTTTAAATGGCTGTCTTCCCCTCAATTGATTCCGGCTGTGTGTAATGTGATGTGGTTTAATTTTCATGTGAGCAACTTGTTTTAAATTATGTATTTATTTGTAATGAAAACTGTCTGTTCTAGTACTGCCCATATGGAGTGCTAACTACGGCTACGTAACCGAACGGTTATTCCGTTGGGTTCACATGACCTGTTATTTACTCGTAGGCTCACTGCTATAATTGTGTTAAACTGTATTGAAGCTTTATTTACCTCGTATTAAGTTGTGCAGTTTTACACGTAGCATACTGCCCTGCACTGCAGGTGTTAGTCACGTAAATTGTGACCCAGATAATATTTTGCCGAAGATTATAATTCTCTAAATTTCTTTTGCTGTCTCGTGTCTGTAAGCTTTTCAAGTTACTGAGGTTTTAAGATAGTAAGATCGAAGTGTTTTGTGCGATTTCTTAAATTTGTGTCGGTCTCATCCGTAGTGGCCTGTTGCGACCGACTGCCAAAGAAAATTTCGTATTCATACCGTAGTTCTAATGCAGTCTACTGATCTGTAGAATCAGCGCCAGTTTTCCCACCTGTATCTCAACTAATAAGTTTTTCGTATTATAGGTGTGACTTCCATCATAGCGTTGGTCTACCTTGCTTGCATTAATTGTCCACGTTTTGGTTGCTAAGAAGGTCGCGCTGGCCATCCCGCACATCTGCGATCCGGAAGGGACACCTAGACATGTGGCGACACACCTTGCTGTGGGTGGCCGTGTACGTATTGTGCCCGTTATAGCTAGTCCACGCAACTAACTGGCGAAGTTAAGCTGGTGTTCATTGTGGTTGGAAACTGGTCTTGGGTCTCCAGTATTTCATGTAATATCTGAAACTTATTTGTTTCTCGTCTCCCAAGACGTTCCTTACTGTACTGTTCGATGTTTTTGCGTCTGATTAATAGTTTTCCGTACTTGATCTTCCTTTAATTACATTTTGTTCTGACTCTTATTTGTCTAACGCTGTATAATTGAAAAAAAAAATGATAACAACTCTTGTAATTTTGATCCAGTTAACTTTCTTAAAGTGTGCAATTTTTTGTTGACCTGGTTGTGCTTAAGACGTTGGTTCCCCATGGCAAGTGAATTTGTTCTTGTTTGTAAGGGAAAAATTTATGCTGCTCATTTCTATCCTTAGCTTTAGTGAACCTGTGAACCTTGATTTGTTTGAATTAGGGTCATATTGCATAGTCTTCGGATTGGTAAAGCTAATTCTGTATTAATTAATGGTTTAAAGTAACATTTTCATAATTGATTGATTGTTGAATGAAACTGTCGTGTTCTGAACGCTTATGATAAATATATACTTCGAAATTAAATGTTTAATCCTGCTGAACAAGTGTGCGGTCAAATCCTTCCATGTGAGTGTTTTCCTAGCAATTCCTTGGTGCGTAATTTGCCAATTTCAGGCTAGAATGAGGCTATGTTACTGGTAGTACCAAAACGAACTAGCGTCGCATCGAGGTGGTGAAGAGGAAAACAAAAAGAAAACTATAATTAACCTACTCAACTGGCTGAGGTATCTTTTGAACTGGATCCTACACCCTCAGTATATTTATCAACTGATGTCACATTTCTAAAAACTTTAGCACTACGAAATACACTACAGGCAGTGCATTTTGATGAGATCTTTAATTCGTTCAATCACTTAAAGTACACATTTTCGTAATACGCAAGCATAGCTTCGAATTACACCAGATAAGATGTGTAAACACGACATGGGCGAAGGCAGGAAAGGACAAGGTTCCACACAGTGGAAGTTTGATCCCTCGAACATTAGATTTTTGAGCCAAAATAAAATTGTGTTAATCAAAATATGTAAAAATTACGATTATTGCAACATAAGCAAACTGCTTATCACAATATGCAAAAAAAACTACAGATAGTGTTATTTATCAAATTTCGAGCTCGTCAGCGGGATTACATTCATTGTATTATTTATCAGATTATCATGTACAGATTTGTTACATAACGTGGAAGAACACACATTCCACTTGTTGAGGACTGACTTATACTGACACACAGTAGAAACTACAAATACGCATCTTCTGGTGATAAGGCGAAGTTATTCTATAACACACTTCAATGAAATAGCATACCAGATAGTAGCAATGCACATTCATACTGGAAAGATACGAGGATTACCCGTTTTCAACTTTTTTCTACTTTTTTAATTATCTGTTTTCTATCTGGTTTGCCTTGGCCTAAAACTAATTCTTCTTCTAGCAAACCTGTTGATCTCAGAGTAGCATTAGCAACATAAGTTCTCACTTATTTGCTCGATGTATGCCTTGCTCTGCCTTCCTCTGTAGATCTTACCGTCTACAGCTCTGTGTAGTAACATGCGAGGTACTCCCTGATGTCTTAAAATATGTCCTACAATACTGTCCCATATTCTTGTCAATATTTTCCATATGTTCCTTTCTTCCCCACAACCTCTTTAGTCCTTACAATATAAGTCAACCTAATTTTCAACATTCGTCTGTAGCACCACGTCTTAAATGCCTCGATCCTCTTCTGTTTCACCACTGTATAATTATGTGCTCGAAACGTACATTCTCAGATATTTGTTCCTCAAAGTAAGGCCTATGTTTGATACTAGCAAACTTCTCTTGGCCAGGAATGCTCTTTTTGCCAGTTCTGGTCCTAATAATATCCTTCTTCCTCTATCCATCATTGGTTGTTTTGCTTAGTAGGTATCAGAATTGTTTAACTTTGTTTACCTCATGACCACCAGTTCTGATAAGTTTCTCGCTCTTCTCGTTTCTGCTGCTCTCATTACTTTCGTCTTTGTTCAGTTTACTCTCATTACATATTAAGTACTAATTAGAGAATTCATTCCATGCAGTAGATTCTGTAAATGTTCTTCACTGTCACTGAGGATAACAGTGTCAACAGCAAATCATATTAATGACAACATTTCACCATAAATCTTAATCACACTCTTGACCTTTGATTTATATCCATCGTTGCTTCTCAAGTGTACAGACTGAAGAGTAGGAGTGAAAGACTAGATAGCAGTCTCACACCATTTTTAATGAGAGCTCTCCGTTCTTGGTCTTCCGATCTTATTGTTCCCTCTAGGTTCTGGTATACATTGTGTATTACCCCCCCCCCCTTTTCCCTACAGCCTAACACTGTTGCTTGAACTACCCGCTTTCAACTACTTATAAGAGTAATGCAAATTTCATAGTGAATCCATGCTACACTACTAAATGGCATTACAAATGCGCATCTTCATTTGATAAGGCTAACCTATTCTATAACACAGTGGAGACTGTAAGGCACAAGGTCTCCATGTATTGTCAGTTTACAGCAAAATTATAACAGATTACCCTATACATGTTCATATTACAGAAAATTGTAATAGATTGGTAAGTATATCGGTGTGTTACAGCAAAACTGTGTCAAGTTTCAATATACATCGATTTCTTACAGTGAAATTTTATCAAAATGTTCAACATGTTATAAGCTTAAAATAGAATTGTAACAAATTGACTCATACATCTACATTGTTACACAAAGTTTTATAATACTTCTTTTGCATATAAATGGAAACAAACTCGTTAAAGTTTTAACAGATCACCCCACACATTAAGAATGCATGAAGGATACTACTGGGACAGTGATGGTCAGCTGACGTGATTGTGAGGATTCTGTATCCTGACATGATTAAATTTGCAATTTGTAATGAGATTACTGTTTAGCAATACCTCACAGTGAGTGTCTTATAACGACCTACAGCTGGTTAACCCTTAATTCATGAGGTGACTTTTCTGTAACATATCCTATGAAGTGCCATCTCTGGAACTTAATTCATTTACAATTTTAATGTAAGTTGCGGTATTCCTGGCTGTGGCCGCCAGTATTTTATTTTGCTAGAAGCTGGCCTTGATGCCGCTTGATGCATGTGAAGTAGCATATGGTACAAATATGGAGTGAGGCACAAGCAACAGATGGTACAGTATGTACCAGTCCCGTGGGAGAGTCCGCCAGTTGTACTGAACTAGCATCTGATTGGTCGGCACGTTCGGGTGCTAGGCGCCAAAACGTCTTACTTCTCTTATTAATTATTGATATACTTTTAATTGTACTGGGTGATCAAAAATTCATTATAAATTTGAAAACTTAATAAACCACGGAAAAATATAGGTAGAAAGGTAAAAATTGACACACATACTTGGAATGACATAGGGTTTTATTAGAACAAAAAGAAACAAAGTTCACAAAATGTCCGACAGATGGCACTGGACAGCAAAACGTCAGTGACTGTGCATGCCAATCGTGTATAAAAGGCGCTGTAATGAGAGAGAATCAGACGCAGTCGCAGCGTGTTGACGTTACCTGGAAAGGCGCTTTTAGTGAAGCTGTATTATCAGAATGGGGATTGTGCCAGTTCAGCGTTACGATCCAATCGCCATAGGAAGGGGATTCGAACGGGTAAAGGTCCGTTGACAAATGCAGCTGTGGCGAGAATGATTTCGAAGTTAGAAGCCACGGGTTGTTTAGACGATAGACCCCGTAGTGGCCGACCGAGCACAAGGCGTAATGATGCTGAGGCAGTTCAGGAAGAAATGGAAACTGTAGCGGGTTCGTCTATGCACGGGGAAGTCAGCGCTCGCGCAGTCGCACGTCGCACCGGCAATCCATACACTACTGTTTGGTTGGCACTTAGGCGTACCCTCCGATGCTATCCGTACAAAATCCATCGGCATCATGTATTGTTACCTGGCGATTTAGTGAAGCGGAGGGCATTTGCGGTATGGGAGTTTCAAAAGATGGCGGAAGATAACGATTGGTTGAGTAACGTGTTGTGGACCGACGAAGCTCATTTCACGCTCCGAGGGTCTGTCAACGCCCACAACTGCAGAATTTGGGCTACCGAAAACCCTAGAACTGTCGTGGAAACTCTATTGCATGACGTGAAAGTCATGGTATGGATTGAATTTACCACATCTACAGTTATCGGGCCTTTTTTCTTCGAGGAAATGCGTGATTCTGGTTTTGTAACTGCGACAGTGAAGGGTGAGAAGTACGCCGATATGTTACAGAATCGCATCATCCCCAACCTGGCTGATAAACACCTGCTGGAACGTACGATGTTTATGCAGGATGGTGCTCCACCCCATATTGCTAGACGCGTGAAAGATCTCTTGCCCGTGTCGTTTGGTGATGATCTTGTGCTCAGCCGCCACTTTTGTCATGCTTCCCAGGTCCCCAGACCTCAGTCCGTTCGATTATTGGCTTTGGGTTACCTGAAGTCACAAGTGTATCGTGATCGACCGACATCTCTAGGGATGCTGAAAGACAACATCCGACGCCAATGCCTCACCATAACTACGGACATGCTTTACAGTGCTGTTCACAACATTATTCCTCGACTACAACTGTTGCTGAGGAATGATGGTGGACATATTGAGCATTCCCTGTAAAGAACATCATCTTTGCTTTGTCTTACTTTGTTATGCTAATTATTGCTATTCTGATCAGATGAAGCGCCATCTGTCGGACATTTTTTTAACTTTTGTATTTTTTTTTTAGGTTCTAATAAAACCCTATGTCATTCCAAGCATGTGTGTCAATTTGTACCTCTCTATCTACATTATTCCATGATTTATTCAGTTTTCAAATTCATACTGACTTTTTGATCACCCGGTATTTAACTCAGTTTCTCGTATGACAGCCTCTCATGGTTACCCTACGAGTCTATCGTTTTTGTTCATTAAGTTTCACTAGTTTTGAGGAACATAGGAGTAACGATATTGCAACCGAAGTGCTTCGGACACCTTCGTGTCCCTTCGGCGCCCCTGAGAGACGAAGTACTTCGTCTGCGCTAGTCACTGTTTCAGACTTTCTGGAGGGCAGGACATGCATCTCTGTTTCAGGCGTCCGGGAGGATCGGACACGTATCTCCGTATCGTGCGTTACTTAGATGTGAATATGTAATAGTCACTCTGTTACGGGTGTTATTCAGAGCCGTACGTGTTGTGCTTAATATCGGTCGTAATTTAGTTGTGACAATGCAGTACTCAATCTGCCTAGTGGGTACCGGACAGCCGGACACATGTATTACACTTCGGAAGTCGGATGGAAAAGTTATCATACAATTAAGAAAGCTATGTCGAGTGTTGTAAAAGACAGTGTAAATGTGTGAATATTTGAATAATAACCAAACAGGAGACATTAATGACAAGTGTCGCCTACCATAATTGTCAGTACTACATATCTTGCCCTCTGTAGATACAGAGATTAACCTGAGCAAGTGTCAAACCGCAAACAGCACAATCACAAGTTCGAATTTACTGATTAGGAGCCTCCGCCGAAGGAGATCCCACGACCGACAATCTGTCTTCTGCTCTGGGGACATAACTTCAGAAGATGACAGGTTGGTGGAAAGAACGGTCAGAGACTCTTATTCTATATCTCGAGACCTCTCAAGCTTCCAGATCTGACTTCCAGAGGGACACACAGTTTGTAATGTTATGTAACATTGGTTTCACAATAACTTAGCTGTTGCTTAAATATTCCTTGTTCATTTCATTGCGCTAAATATAACCTGGAATAAATTACGTTTCAATATATAAAACATCGTACTTTTCTGTAGTTTCTTCAAGATCACGTGCAAATAAAATGATACAGAACTGAATATTACCTTCCGAAAATCTGCAGTATCACTGTAGCAATATATTTCACATGAAATTAATTCCAGCTCATAAAACTGTTCTCGAGTATTAAAAAAAGAAAGTTCAGTGCTGGAGTCTACTTTCTTCCATACCACCACTCATAACACATTTATGTTTATCGAATCCCTTAAAAAATTTTGAGTAGCAGGAAGGTCACAACTGTCTAGAAGTTCTCACTCTGAATGATCCTCTCTTTCACTAGCAGAAATATGATCACTAGCTTCTGCAAAGTCATCATATTGTTCTCCTACTTCTTGGCTCTTATCAATGACGTCTTTCTCCATTCACTGTCTAACAGTTTCATCAAAGGTCATAAATTTTCTATTTAACAGAAGAAAACAACTGTGTAGTTGATGAGGAATGGCCTAGAGCACAAACATTGAGGGAGGGATCTAGAAGCATTTAGTCAGAATTGACCTTGGAGATGGACTGACAGACCTCACTCCTTGAGTTATGTGTTAAACCGTTTTCCAGGAGTTACGAATCAATCTTAGCCCAGGACAACGTTTCTCGAATTAATATTTGTTGTCTTATTACGCACCTGTTTGGTGTAATACATCATCGGAGTTGGTCGGCTGTCCACATTAGAGGCAGAGGCATTTAAACCCGTGTGTGTGTGTGGAAACCGTCAGTAATATGTTCACTTTGACTGTTTATGTCACATTTCCTTTCTATGTTAAATTTCATTGTGAAGTAGTTAATTTTGTACGTATGAATAATTTATTAATTATTTTATTTACTGTTCTCCTTTAGACTGTTTTGTAGATAGAAGAACCCATAAAGTCTCTGAATGTTCATCAACATAGCACATAATATTTTAACGTTATTTAAGAGGTGTTAGTGTAACTAAGAATTATGCTGTTTAAGGGAAGGGGCCAAGGCCATGTACATCACGAAAAAAGTCATAATAATAGA
Organism: Schistocerca cancellata; assembly: GCF_023864275.1. Lineage (NCBI taxonomy): Eukaryota > Metazoa > Arthropoda > Insecta > Orthoptera > Acrididae > Schistocerca > Schistocerca cancellata. The sequence continues at coordinate 265,471,076 of NC_064634.1, forward strand.
TAGAAGAACACATAAAGTCTCTGAATGTTCATCAACATAGCACGTATTATTATAACATTATTTCAGATGTGTTAGTATAACTAAGAATTATGATGTTTAAGGGAAGGGGCCAAGGCCATGTACATCACGAAAAAAGTCATAATAATTTTTAAAAGAAAGAAATAAAAATTACCCTACATTCTTTTGGCCATCTGACCGAGAGATATATTTTCATCCGGAATCCAGTAGGCACATGCTAGGGTTCTATTGCTGCATTTCTGAGTTGCAAATTTTATAGTTTATAATTCTGGATGACACTGCGGTACACAACACTAGCAAACTGTAACTGGTATCAGAACCAAGCTAGATTACCCATTTTTCTGAATAGTTAGCCCCCAGTGAACTGAAGTATAATTCAGAAATCGTAGGGGCTGCGGTGCTCGGCAACCCAAGTTGTAGAGATTGTTATATGGCTGTCAGAATCTCAGAAAATACTTCCTAGTCTTCCCTGAGGCTCATCTCCTCATTGCGTCCGGTTGGTTATTGTAGGTGAATTTTCTGTCATGGTGAGTCTCATCTTATGATGTGTGGCCTCTTTCTGCTTGTCTCTCAGCCAGGTACGCTTTCAGTTCATAAGCTGGTACTTTAGCTAGTCATTCCTTATTAAGTTACAGACCATTGTATTATTTGATACATCTCATTCGTGTAATGGCAAAGTCTCAGAATATGAGGCTTGGGATGACGATTGCTTCACATTCACAAGCATCCGCTGTGCTTTGTCATATTTTTAGTAACTTGCTGGGATATGAATCATGTTCCGACAGGTTTGTATAGCTTCTCTTGTTGAAAGGATATCTGACAATCTCGCTCATTCTCTTATGTTAGGAAGCAAGTGGTACGTTCTCCTATTTCTGCCCTATTCCATATTTCTTGCCATTGTCTGTAAATGCATATCTTTTGTTTCTTTAAACTATCAGGCCCTTACGCTAAACATCTATTTTACTTCTTAATATGTGCCGTTTTTACGCAATGTTGTACACCTTATAGGTTGGTCCAGAGGTACCAGTGTATCAGCACCAGCACCTCAGTAGGTGGTGTTCTATACGCGCCTGTCAGGTGCAGCAGTACACCTCTCTATGCTCGCTGTCTTTAACGTTCTGACTGTCTGCGCCCAAACACTCGACCCACTCCCCACAATAACGATTAAGACTGCCTTGTCGTATCTTTTTAGTGCACTTATTGGCAGCTGAGAACTTTGTAAGTACGACTGAAAGTCATGAGCAAGGCGAGCGACCATTTTGAAATGATTTTAAAAAAAAGCAGATAGTTCGCAAAAAGTATGCACTGGATGTTAATGCAACACGTTTGTTCTCATAATGCGTTTCAGGCGTAGCTTGTCATCACGTGAACTGCTAAATTACTATTGTAGAAGCGTACAGAAGCGTATTAATATAGGCACACACCTGTGAAAGAAATGTATTATCTTTTTCCGGAAGTCTGTCGTATAACACAATATAATTATAAAACTATGACAAAGAAGTCTTTCTACTGATAGTAACATCATAATCTTGTAAGTCGAAAGACTATTTTGTCTCGGCTTCGTAATTACATTGTATTGCTGTACGTATTTCTGTAAAATAATTTCATTATGAATTTTGGCTTCGAAACCTTTGTGCCTGTGTTAATACGTGGCATTATGCTTTCAAATTTGTGATGTAAGAGTTTGTTATTAATTTATCATGTCGCCTGATGATAGGCTAAGCTCGAAACACCTTCTGAAAGTAAAGGAGTTCCACTGACATCTGGTGATTACTTTTTTGGGACCTGTCAGCTTTTATAGAATCATATTAAAATCACCTGAAAACTTCTTTGATCAATTACTGCTACCTTTTTATAATGCCAGTGCCTCTCTAACAAACGACGTAAAGTTAGTTCCAAGGTGCCTATATGCTGCTTTTCTTTCCACAGCTTGGTCATTTCTCCTGATTTTTGGGCTTCTCGTTCTCGATAATGTTTCATTAGAAACATATAAATTGCTTTTTCTTTGCTGCTGGCGTTAGCTATTTTTCTACGCACCAGTTACTTTGTCTATCAAGAACGACCGCCTTGTCACGGTCCGCGTGGCTCTCTCCGTCAGAGGTTCGAGTCCTCCCTCGGGCATGGGCATGTGCCCTTAGCGTAAGCTAGTTTAAGTTAAATTAAGTAGTGTGTAAGCTTAGAGACCGATGACCTCAGCCGGCCGGTGTGGCCGAGCGGTTCTAGGCGCTTCAGTCTGCAACCATGCGGCCGCTACTGCCGCAAGTTCGAATCCTGCCTCGGGCATGGATGTGTGTGTGATGTCCTTAGGTTAGTTACGTTTACATAGTTCTAAGTTCTAAGGGACCGATGCCCTCAGATGTTAGGTCCTATAGTGCTCAGAGCCATTTGAACCATTTTGATGACCTCAGCAGTTTGGTCCCATAAGATCTTACCACAACTTTCCAAGGACGACCATGCTATTTTCCTCTAATTTAGCCCTTGTGTTGGCAGATACTACAATTAGCAGATGGTTTGCAAGGGCAATGCAGCATCTAGTGTTTGTTATGCTCTGAATCTGGTTCAGTAATGGCTCCATGCCAACCTCCCAGAATCCAGGAGCACAAACACAGCACTGTGGGAGACTTCAGTGTTGCTTTTCAAAGATTTCTTTCAGGGACGTTCTAATTGGACCCTCCTGTTTCTGCAGTAATCTAGTTTGCTCTTACAGAATCGCCTGAGACGTTCCAGGTGTTTCAGTCTTTCGAGTAGGGCAAGACACCACAAATTACCGAAGCCCCAGCTAAATCAATCGTCCTGCCTGTCACGTACTAGTCTGAGATGCTGAAAATATTCAGTACTTGATTAATAGCATCATCAGTGGATTTCCCTATTCTGAACCCGTACCGCAGAGAGCTGATGCGTATTACCTGTCTGTGGTCCCCTGGGCGGCAGCGCAGAAGCTTTTTCTGTACGTTGGCTAGAGTATTTCCCAAGCACAACGGGCTTTAAGATTTCTGTTCGCTTGGATCTTTGTCTTCCTCTTTTCCTCAGTGCAGTGATATTCGAGATTTTCCAGTTTCTGGCCTCCTGTCCACGCAAAAGACATTCGTTTAATAGCAATGCTATGTATTGCACAATTTGGTCCACTAGCTGATGCAACAGTTCTGTCACAATTCTATTAGGTCCTAGTGTTTTCATTTTCCTTAACTTCAGTATCGCCAGCCCCACATATTTCTGGGCCAATGAAATCAGAACGTTATTATTAAGTTGCTGCTCTCGTAATTTAGTTCGAAGATGCCGATTGTATCTGTATTTCTCATTGTCGTATCGTGTGGCAACAGAGTTTTGAGTAGATACTTCAGTTATGTCTACCAGCCTGTCATCACCATGCCATCGGATCATTTCAAAGTTGATAAGACAGTGGTTTATCGAAATTTTTCGTTACAAGATTGTACTTAAAACCCAAAATATCTATACCACTTTTTCTTGACGTATGTCTCCAATTTTTCTCAACTTGTTGAATGTTAAATGTTCTTTATTTAGTCGTATGGCTGCTCGATAGAAGCTCAGTCTTCTTCGTCGTCCCGATCCAACCTTTATTGTTCCGCGTCTTAAAGGCTGTAAGATGGGACTGCAGGGAATTTTGAGACATTTTGAGGTCTTCAAAGGTGTTTGGATCACCCTGTCTTGTGCCGTCTGTAACACTTGGGTTTGGCATCGCCATCAAATCCACTTCATTGCAATGGTTATATCAGCGTCTAAGTCATTATTGTTAAATAAATGTGAAATAGTAAAATAAATAAGATTACTATCGCTTGTTGTAAGTTCATCACTGACCTTCGAGTTTGCAATGTGGTCATTGACTTCAGAGATTGTGAGTGTGACATGAATGTTTGTTGTGGCAGCTGCACGATTTTTGAAACCAGACGGGTTGAGAGTCCTATTCCCGACATGAAGGTGACGTTCTTGCATTGCGTCCTGAAGGCAGAGTCGTCAAATGTCAGTTACTCCGCCGTGCCACAATACTGATTTCGCATCTGTATAACTTTTATATATGTCGTTGCATCTACTGACCACAATGGAAATATTGTTTAATTACATAAAATGTTCCTAGGGCAACCATTAATTCCTTTGTCACCTTACGTTCGTCACACATATATTTAGCTTCTTTGCCACTGTTAAATATTTATCTGGCTCCATAATATCAGCCATCGGATGATGACCTGTTTTTATGTCCTGTGTTGTAACTGGCATGTGAGGTAGAGCTCCGTTTCTGTAATACGGATCCTGTATACATAGTATGTGTAGGTCCACCTCCTGTAACACTTCCCAGAGTTCTTACATCACCAAAGCACAGCGCATGGCATTTATCTGAACAATTTCCACCGTTTGTCTTCATTCCATTGCCGTTGGAAACGATTATTGTACGTGAATGCTACGGTAACCCAGTGTAAGTATTGCGATGATATCTGTGATGTTACTAATTTGAAGTGTAATTTTAACTGGTTTAGAGGGAGTGACAGTTACAGTAACAAATCATACGATCTGTTATCCTCCATTATCTGCTGTCAACTGTAACCTTCAGAGTACACTTCCTAAAAATGCTAGAATACATACAATTGGAAAGTTGGAGGTAGAGAGAAATAGCGGAGCATTATGGGAGTGTAGCATGGTGACTGCCATTACCCCACACTCATGGTATAGTCCAGTGGTGCTATGATGGCTCATCTGAAACGTTGACCCACACTACCCCAATCATGATGACTATCAATACCCCGACTGTATGGAGGATACTATTGGGCTAATGACAAGCAGCTGAGATAGTGACTGCCAGTACTGTTATTGCTGATTTTTATGTGTATGTGACTTTACCAATGCCACTGATTAAAGAAAATCATAGACTCCTCGCTGGCAGATGTTTTGGTTTAGATGGAAAGCGCTAAGGTGGTTATTATCGGGTTCGTAACGAATGAAACTATCTTAAAGCGTTTAATGACTCACCTACGTCTTTGTATCCTGTTCTGTGACTATTATTCCTAAAAGACTGTTTGCTACGAGAACAAAAAGTCTTACAATCAGAACAATGGGTGATCACATATTAACTTATTTGAATAGCATGGCGTCAGTTTACTTATGCTCTCCCTTTCAATGTTTGTTTGTGATTGTTCATCATGATAAATGTCCTGATAATATTTACACTGTGGAAAAATTTTGTTCTTTTGTTGCCACTCTCAACACTGTCTCTGTAACTACAATGTTGGCAACCAGAAATTGATTAGGAAAAACATTATGCCTGCAATTAAAGTTTACTGTGCCCATTCTGACGGAGAAATAAAGTTATACATCACTGAAGTACATTACGCTGAGGATTTAGGATGATGTCTGGGATGCATAGAAAATACAATTTACTATAACAATTTTCACTATAATCTGAAAACGATAAAGCGTAGAGTTTCAGACAAATGTTTACCTAGGCAATGCTACTATCAGCTATTGTACTACCAGAGCTGTTCAGAATCTATTGCGTGGATCCTATTATCCCTAGATAACGAAACTGTTCAATAATCGTTATCGGAATAAATGTTCAAAGTGAATGCTCGCCTAAATTTGACGTTAATACTCATCAAATGCCACACTAGTAATGGTAGAAAGTCTGTCCAGCGGCGACACGTGAAAATACGACATACGCAAACTGAGAATAAATCACTGAATTCGTTCCACAATTAACACTTTACCACAATGCGAACTCATTGTTACGTGCATACCCAGTTACATAATATGGCATCCAAGGCTGTTCCTTGCAACTGCACAGACGCGACGCGGCTTCCGAAATGGAGTGCACGCTGACACGAATCTAGAAGAGAACTGTAGCCTGACTCTAGTTCGCAGCACTCTTATTCATAAAGCCGCGATGCGAACCGCCGAAGGCCTTCCTGACTAGCTGCTGGGGCTAACAGGACACCACTTAGAGTCACTAAATAATTAACTGCCTTATTCTCTGAAGGCCAATGAAGCTCTGAATTTAATTGTGCTATCAGCACACCGGTAAGAATCTGTAATAAAATTCTGATCTGGCTAGGTTAAATACTTTTGGCGAGAGAATAGATGAGCTCTGAACTTGCCCTTTAAAGAGACGCTACAGCTATAGTTTTATAGCTACCCTTTTCTGTTGAAACTGCAATACTTCAATGCTTCAGCCACTATCGCACCTTTCGGGCCACACGTTCGATGTGCTCATCTCTGAAAATCCGAAACTGCCTCCAACTTCCTCAGAATTTTGGCTCTCCTCCCCAAATGTCACCATCAAACCGTTATCACACGAGAAACAACTTGCGTTCACAAAAAATATTCATTTCTCCTCTAACAAGCTGCCATATCATCTCTGTCCATCTTCCATTTTAGCCCACCATCGCCTACTGTCTCTGCGTTCTCAATAAAATTAAAAAGATAAGACTTAACTCCGCTGCACCAAAGCTCTTTCTACAGAATGTATATTAGATAGTTAAATTTGAACTCGCACTAGTAACTTAAATAATGGACAACAGCAATGGAGAAAATATCCGTCACAGATTCTGGAATACAGTCCCAGAAGTCTGAATAGAAAAGATCCCTATGTAATAACTCTACAATCTACACCATTATTTGCAGTACAGTGGAACATGTATACCGTGTTAGTTTCGCTGTTGCTCTTTGCGATAACAGACGTCACATTTTCAATCTATTTATAATAAAATAGTTTTTTCTATCAAATTTACAGAATGAAACATTTTGTCTGATTTCCACCTGCAAACCTTTTCAAGTTCGCTATATGCATTTTATGCTTGTCCGAATAGTGTAATGAGACGGTACTTCGCATCTCATTTGTCCTTTCGTGAAAAAAGGACATTGTCTCTCTGCACAATGTGCCATAATGATAGGCGAAAGACAAATGAGAACCACGTTGACAGCGCCGCTTGGTGTGAACATGGCTCGGTTCATGTCGGAACGAAAAAGCTGTAGCGCCAACCCGCCTACCGAGAACGAGATATAAATCACATTCTGTCGCTTCGCTTGTAGCACTGTTATAAATAGCAAGGTACTGCGTCGGATGGGCTTTACACTGAACATTGAATGGATATAGCCCCTAACACTGTTTTTTGGACGTTTACCGTTCATATTTGTTGAATGGATTGAGATCAGAAACTCATGGTGTCCAGTGGCAACGCTGTAGGCAGTTTTATGTACTACACATGTAATGATTTAGTAAGTGCTTATAAGAATAGTATTAAAAATAAATTGCAGTTTTTATTTTCCTAATTTTGTTGCAATTTCTGTTTCTGCTTGTTCTTAACGCTTCTGTCCTCACGACAACACGGTTCAATGTACATAATATAAATATGAACGGAGCGGGAAACGAGTAATGATGGACCATATTTATTTTGATGCACAAAATTTTGCATTAACCTGGCGAGCAGCTTAGTTAGAACAACGACTCAGTACAACACATTTTTCGAAAGACGATGTCTCAGCTAAGGACTGAGCCTGGTTGATCTGACAATGGAAGCTTCACACGTTTTGTGTTTCACTCTAGGAGAATATCTGTACTTTCGTCGTAAATAATTGAATATTTGCAGATATACTGGGAATCAAATCGGAGTTTGAGTCTTGATTTTCTATTTGTGCTGTCAATGCACAGAATAAAGAAACAGTTTTATTTCTCTTGTTATTCAAGATATATCTCCTCAGACAGCAAATGAAGCCGCGAACGTGCTCTTAATGACATTACGACACCAACTTAGACTAGCGTATCTACAGACATGATGAATTTGGATACCCAGTGACGGAAATTCATAGGGATGGGATTATTTGCCGAAAATATATATCAGGTAAATGTAAAGCTCTCTGATACTTCCAAGATAGATTCTTTTCTCTAGGCATAGAGGAACTTAAAAAAGAATGAAACTGACGACGTATCACTTCGCTGCACTCGATTCCTGTTAAGGCCAGAATTCCATCAGCAGATTTTAGAATATTGCTGTTTTTCACAGCTGTATTTACGCGATGCTCTTGTAATCTGGTTACTGCCATCGCCCAGTCTAATGCGGGTGCTTACTGCAAGTCTGAGCAGAAAGTACGGGAAAGCCAAATTGACGCTCTTTATCACTGAACTCCATGAGATGTGATGAGATGTGATCGGAATTTTATTTATTTAATTTTTCCTCCGTTTCCATAGAACTTTCTGAGCAAAACGAATATGTGGAGACCTTCACATATGCATGAATTCTTGAGGTTCTAACAAGGTTTACTTCATTAAGTTTCTCAATCAGAGCAATTATTTCGTGATTTGCAGAGTTTGTGTTACATATAATTACCTACATAACACACCAAATACTTAATGCCATTGCACAGGTGGAAGGAGCCAAATAACCTCGGCACAGATAATCGTATGTAATTAGAACGTTACACTTTCGTTATTATTTAATTAATTAGTATAGAAACTATACCACAACACAAAATTACTCCACGGTCATAATCTCAGAAAATTTTAAAGCCAGTATATCCTTTGCTCTCGTATTAGAAAATAATGCGCATCAGTAGAAAATAGTGCTCGTTAATATTCTTTTTATTTAAACTTACTATTTTATATTTTGATAATATAGATATTTTACGCTTCCGTGAAACCAGATTCAAGCACATCATTGGAAACAGTGAATCTGTTCTGAAAAGGCAACATCTTATAATTACAAAAAATATATTACCATCGGAAACCGGCCTTTACCAAACGAAGTGATTACTTTATAAATACATGGCTTGTACATTATCAAGGATTTACTAACGTTTTCAAACAGAACCTCTTCACACAGACTGAGGGTGGAAACTGAGATCACATTTGAAATGTTAGTCTGTCAATAACGCTGCATGATAGAGAAGTTGTTCAGTTGGTGCCCCGTTAACACATGTGGTAGCGTGTGGACTGCAAGTAATAGTTAGTGTGTTTGTGAAACAGTCATCGTTTGCATAATATGTTTCTATTAGTTATTGAATTCAGTTCCATCAGTTCAACAAACAAATCACAAATAGCTATTACACAGCCGAGTGTAAATGAAGGTACCTGTTTACTTTTGAGTGGATGTTCATTCAAGCACTTGTTATGTTTACGAGAGTCACACCTTGCGTTAAAAAAGCGAAAAAATGGATAAGGGATTAGGTAAGTTCTTAGACCGATGACTATTTTCCGATAACATGAATTATAGACCGAAATTGATACTTTTATCAGGAGTTTAAATTTAGTGGTGGAAAAGTTTCATGCTTGGACCTTTCAACGCGATTTCTTACATATGAGCAATAAGGAAATGGTTTTAACGAATTTATGCTTTGTTTATATTTTCAGTACAAGAAACACATCAAACAGAAGTTCTCTGAAGGTTTTAGAAGTATTTTCATTTAATACGCTGTTCATAGAATGTAGCAAATGAATCGCTCTTTGATGTACTTTTCTGCCGAAAATATGCACAGGACAATATCTGTAAAGTCTAGCCCTCTCGCAGTGTCCGGAGCAAGTATGGTGGGTCTGACACACCGGTGTCAATGTGTTCTTTTTTCCATTTCCAGGAGTGTAGTTCCCCATTCGCATCTCCGGGCGGGGACTACTCAGGAGGACGTCGTTATCAGGAGAAAGAAAACTGGCGTTCTACGGATCGGAGTGTGGAATGTCAGATCCCTTAATCGGGCAGAATGCGATAGAAGAAATTATTCAGATAGTTAAAGGTGACGAAAATTTAATAGTCATGGGGGACTGGATTTTGATAGTAGGGAAAGGAATATGGACTGGGCGTAAGGGATAAAAGAGGAATCCGTCTGGTAGAATTTTGCGCAGAGTATAACTTAATCATAGCTGAGACTTGGCTTAATAATCATGAAAAAAGGTTGTATACGTGGAAGGGGCCTGGAGACACGGGAAGTTTTCAGATAGATTACACACTTGTAACAGTAAGATTAAGGAACCAAGTTTTAAATTGTCACACATTTCCAGCGGTAGATGTAGTCTCTGACTACAATTTATTGGTTATCAAATGTAGATTATAACTGAAAAAACTGCAAAAAGCAAGGGATTTAAGGATATGGGACCTGGACCGGCTGAAAGAAGAAGAGATTCTACAGAGTTTCAGAGAGAGTGTTAGTGACCGACTGTCAAATACAGGGGAAAGAAATACAGTAGAAGAAGAATGTGTAGCTTTGAGACATGGAATACTCAAGGCTGAGGATCAAGTAGGTAAATAGATGAGGCTGGTAGAAATACTAGGGTAACAGAAGAGATAATGAATTTAATTGATTAAAGGAGAAAATATAAGATTGCAGTTAATGAAGCAGTCGAAAAAGAATACAAACCTCTCATTAATGAGATCTACTGGAAGTGCAACATGGCTAAGTAAGGATAGCTAGAGGACAAAAGTAAGGCTGTTGAGGCATATATCACTAGTGGGTAAGATAGATACTGCCTATAGAAAAATTAGAGACCTTTGGAGAAAATACACTCCTGGAAATTGAAATAAGAACACCGTGAATTCATTGTCCCAGGAAGGGGAAACTTTATTGACACATTCCTGGGGTCAGATACATCACTTGATCACACTGACAGAACCACAGGCACATAGACACAGCCAACAGAGCATGCACAATGTCGGCACTAGTACAGTGTATATCCACCTTTCGCAGCAATGCAGGCTGCTATTCTCCCATGGAGACGATCGTAGAGATGCTGGATGTAGTCCTGTGGAACGGCGTGCCATGCCATTTCCACCTGGCACCTCAGTTGGACCAGCGTTCGTGCTGGACGTGCAGACCGCGTGAGACGACGCTTCATCCAGTCCCAAACATGCTCAATGGGGGACAGATCCGGAGATCTTGCTGGTCAGGGTAGTTGACTTACACCTTCTAGAGCACGTTGGGTGGCACGGGATACATGCGGACGTGCATTGTCCTGTTGGAACAGCAAGTTCCCTTGCCGGTCTAGGAACGGTAGAACGATGGGTTCGATGACGGTTTGGATGTACCGTGCACTATTCAGTGTCCCCTCGACGATCACCAGTGGTGTACGGCCAGTGTAGGAGATCGCTCCCCACACCATGATGCCGGGTGTTGGCCCTGTGTGCCTCGGTCGTATGCAGTCCTGATTGTGGCGCTCACCTGCACGGCGCCAAACACGCATACGACCATCATTGGCACCAAGGCAGAAGCGACTCTCATCGCTGAAGACGACACGTCTCCATTCGTCCCTCCATTCACGCCTGTCGCGACACCACTGGAGGCGGGCTGCACGATGTTGGGGCGTGAGCGGAAGACGGCCTAACGGTGTGCGGGACCGTAGCCCAGCTTCATGGAGACGGTTGCGAATGGTCCTCGCCGATACCCCAGGAGCAACAGTGTCCCTAATTTGCTGGGAAGTGGCGGTGCGGTCCCGTACGGCACTGCGTAGGATCCTACGGTCTTGGCGTGCATCCGTGCGTCGTTGCGGTCCGGTCCCAGGTCGACGGGCACGTGCACCTTCCGCCGACCACTGGCGACTACATCGATGTACTGTGGAGACCTCACGCCCCACGTGTTGAGCAATTCGGTGGTACGTCCACCCGGCCTCCCGCATGCCCACTATACGCCCTCGCTCAAAGTCCGTCAACTGCACATACGGTTCACGTCCACGCTGTCGCGGCATGCTACCAGTGTTAAAGACTGCGATGGAGCTCCGTATGCCACGGCAAACTGACTGACACTGACGGCGGCGGTGCACAAATGCTGCGCAGCTAGCGCCATTCGACGGCCAACACCGCGGTTCCTGGTGTGTCCGCTGTGCCGTGCGTGTGATCATTGCATGTACAGCCCTCTCGCAGTGTCCGGAGCAAGTATGGTGGGTCTGACACACCGGTGTCAATGTGTTCTTTTTTCCATTTCCAGGAGTGTAGAACCACATGTATGAATATCAAGAGCTCAGATTTAAAACCAGTCCTAAACAAAGACTTCAAAGAAGGGAAAGCAGAAAGGTGGAAGGAGTATATAGAGGTTCTATACAAGGGCAATGTACCTGGGTGAAATATTATGGAACTAGAAGAGGAAGAAAGGAAGATGAAATGGGAGATATGATACTTCGAGATGAAGTCGTAAGTCGAAACAAGTCCTCCGGAGTAGAAAACTTTCCATTAGAACTATTAATACCCTTGGGAGAGCCAGCCATGACAAAACTCCTCCATCTTATGAGCAAGATATATGAGACAGGCGAAATACCCTCGGACTTCAAGAAGAATATAATAATTACATTACCAAAGAAAACAGGTGTTGACATTTGTGAAAATTACCGAACTATCAGTTTAATAAGTCACAGTTGCAAAATACTAACACGAATTCCTTAGCGACGAATGGAAAAACTGGCAGAAGCCTCCCTCGGGGACGATCACTTTGTATATCGTAGAAATGTTGGAACAGATGAGGCAGTACTGACCCTACGACTTACCTTAGAAGCTAGGTTACGTTTCAAGTATTTGTAGACTTAGAGAAAGCTTTTGACAGTGCTGACTGGAATACTCTGTTTCAAATCCTGAAGGTGGCAGGGTAAAATACAGGGAGAAAAAGGCTATTTACAATTTGTACAGAAACCAGACAGCAGTTATAAGGAAGTACGACAGGGTTGTAGCCTATCCCCAATGTCGTTCAATCTGTATATTAAACAATCAGTAAAGAAAACAAAATAAAAATTTGGATAGGGAATTAAATCCATGGAGAAGAAATAGAAACCTTTAGGTTTGCCAATGACATTGTAATTCTGTCAGAGACAGCAAAGGTCCTAGAAAATCAGTTGAACGGAATGGACAGTATCTTGAAAGGAGGATATAAGATGAAAAATCAACAAAATAAAAACGAGAATAATGGAATGTAGTCGAATTAAATCAAGTGATGCTGAGGGAATTAGATTAAGAAATGAGACACTTACAGTAGTAAATGAGTTTAGCTATTTGGGGAGAAAAATAGTGGAAGACGTTGAAGTAGAGATGATATAAATTATAGACTGGCTATGGCAAGGACAGCGTTTCTGAAGAAGAGAAATTTGTTAACATCGTGTATAGATTTAAGTGTCAAAAAGTCTTTTGTGAAAATATTTGTGTGGAGTGTAGCCATGTATGAAGGTGAAACATGAACGATAAATAGCTTAGACAAGAAGAGAAAAGATGTTTTCGAAATGTGGTGTTGTAGAAGACTGCTGAAGATTAGATGGGTATATCACGTAATTAATGAGGAGGTACTGAACAGAGTTGGGGAATAGAGGAATTTGTAGCACAACCTGACTGAAAGAAGTGATCGATTGGTAGTACACATTCTGAGACATCAAGAAATCACCTATTTAGTACTGGAGTTAAGTGTGCAGGGTAAAAATCGTAGACGGAGACCAAGAGATGAACACACTAAGAAGATTCAGAAGGATGTGGCAGCAGTAGTTACTGGAAGATGAAGAAGCTTGCACAGGATAGAGTAGCATGGTGAGCTACATGAGACCAGCCTCTGGACTGAAGACCATAACAATATAATAATAACACGCCCATTCACTCCATCGAAGGCTTCTTCCTAATCTGAAAATTTAACATTAGTCTCTCGATTATGTTCTCGTCTCCTTTTGGTTATCTGATGTACTACTGTAATATTTTCACAGATTGACCTTCCCTTCCCAAAACCATTTTGCTCTTCCAGTAAGAGGGTGTCAGCTATTCATTTCAGTCTGTTATTAATTATTCGTGTCTATAATTTGCTGGGAATTTTTAACATACATACTACTCTTTTCAAATACTTTTCTAATTCTTTTGTTATCGAGTGATGTTACTTCAGCCATTGTTGAAGAGTCGGCTACAATCTTCCATTTCCAACGTCCATTTACTAAAAGAACAGCCTCAGATTTATAATTAATCTCCACATGTGATATGATCAGCATTACTGTTACCCAGTCCTGCTGGTTTTCTGTTCTTCAGCTGTTTTAATTTGACAAGGGGTATACCGTCGGTGAGATACATAAATTAATCTTTGACAAAAATTCCGAAGTCTTCGAAATGGAGCAGAGCGCCCTGTCCCTCATTTTACCGAACTTTCAATCTACGTATAAAGCTGGAAGTAGCGGCAATATTCATACCCAGTATAGAAAGAAGGTGAAAAAAAATATGCGGGTGCACACTTGATGCTAACCAACACTAAAAATGGTGGCTGTGATTCGAAAATTTCCTGCCACTAGTGCTGGAGAGGCGTCAGAAGAAGATTTAAACAACTGACAACGGAACACCCGAGAAGTTTACCTACATGCAGCTGCTCACTACACGTGTAGTTCACAGATCTCAGTTAAGACGTGGGAGGGTGAGTCATATATACGTTTGGTAACACAGAGTAACGAAAGTTATTAAACACTAACAAGCACTTAGATTTGAAAATCTGTAGGTTATCCCTGAGAGTATTGATTTTAACATCCTATCTCAAACTGAACTCGCTGACTAGGTACAGCTGTTAGTTGTATGTTTAATCAAGGGTTGTTGTTGTTGTTGTTGTTGTGGTCTTCAGTCCTGAGACTGGTTTGATGCAGCTCTCCATGCTACTCTATCCTCTGCAAGCTTCTTCATCTCCCAGTACCTACTGCAACCTACATCCTTCTGAATCTGCTTAGTGTATTCATCTCTTGGTCTCCCCCTACGATTTTTACCCTCCACGCTGCCCTCCAATACTAAATTGGTGATCCCTTGATGCCTCAGAACATGTCCTACCAACCGATCCCTTCTTCTGGTCAAGTGGTGCCACAAACTTCTCTTCTCCCCAATCCTATAAAATACCTCCTCATTAGCTATGTGATCTACCCATCTAATCTTCAGCATTCTTCTGTAGCACCACATTTCGAAAGCTTCTATTCTCTTCTTGTCCAAACTAGTTATCGTCCATGTTTCACTACCATACATGGCTACACTCCATACAAATACTTTCAGAAACGACTTCCTGACACTTAAATCTATACTCGATGTTAACAAATTACTCTTCTTGAGAAACGCTTTCCTTGCCATTGCCAGTCTGCATTTTATATCCTCTCTACTTCGACCATCATCGGTTCTTTTACTCCCTAAATAGCAAAACTCCTTTACTACTTTAAGTGTCTCATTTCCTAATCTAATTCCCTCAGCATCACCCGACTTAATTTGACTACATTCCATTATCCTCGTTTTGCTTTTGTTGATGTTCATCTTATATCCTCCTTTCAAGACACTGTCCATTCCGTTCACCTGCACTTCCAGGTCCTTTGCTGTCTCTGACAGAATTACAATGTCATCGGCGAACCTCAAGGTTTTTATTTCTTCTCCATGGATTTTAATACCTACTCCGAATTTTTCTTTTGTTTCCTTTACTGCTTGCTCGATATACTGATTGAATAACATCGGGGAGAGGCTACAACCCTGTCTTACTCCCTTCAAAACCACTGCTTCCCTTTCATGTCCCTCGACTCTTATAACTGCCATCTAGTTTCTGTACAAATTGTAAATAGCCTTTCGCTACCTGTATTTTACCCCTTCCACCTTTAGAATTTGAAAGAGAGTATTCCAGTCAACATTGTCAAAAGCTTTCTCTAAGTCTACAAATGCTAGAAATGTAGGTTTGCCTTTCCTTAATCTTTCTTCTGAGATAAGTCGTAAGGTCAGTATTGCCTCACGTGTTCCAGTATTTCTACGAAATCCAAACTGATCTTCCTCGAGGTCGGCTTCTACTAGTTTTTCCATTCGTCTGTAAAGAATTCGTGTTAGTATTTTGCAGCTGTGACTTATTAAACTGATTGTTCGGTGTTTTTCACATCTGTCAACACCTGCTTTCTTTGGGATTGGAATTATTATATTCTTCTTGAAGTCTGAGGGTATTTCGCCTCTTTCATACATCTTGCTCACCAGATGGTAGAGTTTTGTCAGGACTGGCTCTCCCAAGGCCGTCAGTAGTTCCAATGGAATGTTGTCTACTCCGGGGGCCTTGTTTCGACTCAGGTCTTTCAGTGCTCGGTCAAACTCTTCACGCAGTATCGTATCTCCCATTTCATCTTCATCTACATCCTCTTCCAATTCCATAATATTGTCCTCAAGTACATCGCCCTTGTATAGACCCACTATATACTCCTTCCACCTTTCTGCTTTCCCTTCTTTGCTTAGAACTGGGTTTCCATCAGAGCTCTTGATGTTCATACAAATGGTTCACTTATCTCCAAAGGTCTCTTTAATTTTCCTGTAGGCAGTATCTATCTTACCCCTAGTGAAATAAGCCTCTACATCCTTACATTTGTCCTCTAGCCATTCCTGCTTAGCCATTTTGCACTTCCTGTCGATATCATTTTTGAGACGTTTGTATTCCTTTTTGCCTGCTTCATTTACTGCAGTTTTATATTTTCTCCTTTCATCAATTAAATTCAATATTTCTTCTGTTACCCAAGGATTTCTAAGAGCCCTGGTCTGTTTACCTACTTGACCCTCTGCTGCCTTCACTACTTCATCCCTCAAAGCTACCCATTCTTCTTCTACTGTATTTCTTTCCCCCATTCCTGTCAATTGTTCCCTTATGCTCTCCCTAAAACTCTGTACAACCTCTGGTTCTTTCAGTTTATCCAGGTCCCATCTCCTTAAATTCCCATCTTTTTGCAGTTTCTTCAGTTTTAATCTACAGGTCATAACCAATAGATTGTGGTCAGAGTCCACATCTGCCCCTGGAAATGTCTTACAATTTAAAACCTGGTTCCTAAATCTCTGTCTTACCATTATATAATCTATCTGATACCTTTTAGTATCTCCAGGGTTCTTCCATGTATACAACCTTCTATCATGTTTCTTAAACCAAGTGTTAGCTATAATTAAGTTGTGCTCTGTGCAAAATTCTACCAGGCGGCTTCCTCTTTCATTTCTTAGCCCCAATCCATATTCACCTACTACGTTTCCTTCTCTCCCTTTTCCTCGAATTCCAGTCACCCATGACTATTAAATTTTCGTCTGCCTTCACTATCTGAATAATTTCTTTTATATCATCATACATTTCTTCAATTTCTTCGTCATCTGCAGAGCTAGTTGGCATATAAACTTGTACTACTGTAGTAGGCGTGGGCTTCGTGTCTATCTTGGCCACAATAATGCGTTCACTATGCTGTTTGTAGTAGCTTACCCGCTTTCCTATTTTCCTATTCATTATTAAAACTACTCCTGCATTGCCACTATTTGACTTTGTGTTTATAACCCTGTAGTCACCTGACCAGAAGTCTTGTTCCTCCTGCCACCGAACTTCACTAATTCCCACTATATCTAACTTTAACCTATCCATTTCCCTTTTTAAATTTTCTTACCTACCTGCTCGATTAAGGGATCTGACATTCCACGCTCCGATCCGTAGGACGCCAGTTTTCTTTCTCCTGATAACGACATCCTCTTGAGTAGTCCCCGCCCGGAGATCCGAATGGGGGACTATTTTACCTCCGAAATATTTTACCCAAGAGGACGCCATCATCATTTAATCATACAGTAAAGCTGCATGCCCTCGGGAAAAATTACGGCCGTAGTTTCCCCTTGCTTTCAGCCGTTCGCAGTACCAGCACAGCAATGCCGTTTTGGTTATTGTTACAAGGCCAGATCAGTCAATCATCCAGACTGTTGCCCTTGCAACTACTGAAAAGGCTGCTGCCCCTCTTCAGGAACCACACGTTTGTCTGGCCTCTCAACAGATACCCCTCCGTTGTGGTTGTACCTACGGTACGGCCATCTGTATTTCTGAGGCACGCAAGCCTCCCCACCAACGGCAAGGTCCATGGTTCATGGGGGGTTGTCCAAGTGTAACTCGTTTATCTCTGATTATATGTCAGTGGATTAATGCTGTACCTCATACTGAAGTGTTGCCATTGTTCTTCGAGTTTCCCAAACAACGCATTGAGATGAACATTATGGCAATGCGACACTAGAATACTAAAATGTAGACTTTCACGGTCGGAAATATCATGTCCATTATAATTATCCGGGCTGTTATGCCGTGGTCGGTTGATGAATTCTGTGTCGACACAGAATTCATCAACCGACCACGGCATAACAGCCCGGATAATTATAATGGACATGACACTAGAATGCAGAACCTGCTACCTGTGATACAGATCCACAAAGTGCCCTTCCTTAAACGCCACGTCGCACGCCTACTTCTCTAATGCTCTGTAGCTATCGCTGTAGATATTATCACCATTGTAAGCAACCACAAACACATCTCAAACTCATACACAGATATGGTTCCCATCTTAACCATTCTCATTTGTTCTAAGATATTTATCATTGTAAGGAAACAGAAAATTTTTTACACTCGGTATATAATCACGTAATTGATTGTTTGTCTTTTAAAACGGCCGTGATAACTTTCAAATAAGTTAGTAGCAGACAAGTAGCCCGTAAACATAAACATAAATCTTTGGAGCGGGTTTCTAGACTTTCGTTGAATGGTCTGATTTAAGATAGTAACTGCAAAGTTTAGTTTCCCCTGTAACCGCGAAGGTAGAGAAAAATAATGCTTTCTATCCATGTACGACCTTGAACAGTTGATTATGCCTCTTGTTGAGTGGTCTGATTTAAATGAGTGAGAAAAATTTAGTTTTTTTTTCAACATGATAGTGGAAAATAGTAGTGCTATCCATTCTTGGGTATTTTTGTGTATTTATACAAGGATTGGTACCTAAAGTTCAAGATCACTGCTCTTAGGTTTTTATAGGAGATGACGTGATAAATATCATTCGCCGTACCAGGTGCAATGTATTATACCCTGAAGCGCCAAAGAACCTGGTATAGGCATGCGTATTCAAATACAGAGACTTGTAAACAGGAAAAATACGGTGCTGCGGTCCACAACTCCTGTAAAGACAGCAAGTGTCTGGCACAGTTGTTATATCGGTTATTGCTGATACAATGGTAGCTTATGAAGGTGTAAGTGAGTTAGAACGTGGTGTTATAGTCGGTGCAAGAGCGATGAGACACAGTAGTTCGGAGGTAGCGATGAAGTGTGGCTTTTCCCGTATGACCATTTCACGAGTGTAGCATGAATATCAGGGATCCGGTAAAACATCAAATCTCCTACAACGCTGCGGCCAGAATAAGATCCAACATGATCGGGACCAACGACAACTGAAGAGAATCATTCAGCGTGACGGAAGTGCAATCCTTCGGCAAATTGCTGCACATTTCAATGCTGGGCTGTCAGCAAGTGTCAGCGTGTGAGTCATTCAATGAAACATCGTCGATACGGGCTTTCGAAGCTGAAGGCCCACTCGTGTACCCTTTATGACCGCACACAGAAAGCTGTACTCCTCGCCTGGGCCCGTCAACACTGACATTTGAATGTTGATGACTGGAAACATGTTGCCTGGTCGGACGAGTCTCGTTTACGGGAATGGAGACAACCTCATGAATCCATGGAGTCTGCATGTCGGGCTGTTCAGGCCGGTATGGACTCTGTAATGGTGTGGGGCATGTGCAGTTGGAGTGATACGGCGTCCCTGGAACGTTTAGATACGACTCTGATAGGTGACATGTACGTAAGCATCGTTTCGGATCACCTGCATCCATTTATGTTCATTGTGCATTTCGACGGACAAGGGCAATTCCAGCAGGACAATGAAACACCCAACACGTCCAGATTTACTGCAGGAACACTCTTCTGAGTTTAAATACTTCAGCTGGCCACTAAACTTCCCAGACGTGAACATCATTGAGTTTATCTGGAATGCCTGGCAACGTGCTTCTCAGAAGAGATGTGCATACCCTCTTACTCTTACAGATCTATACACAGCCCTGCAGGATTCATGGTGTCAATTACCTTCAGTACTACTTCAGACATTAGTCTTGTTCATGTCAAGTCCTGCTGTGGCACTTCTGGGAATTCGCGGGACCCTACACGATATTAGTCATGTGTGCCAGTTTATTTTGCTCTTCACTGTATCAAAAAAGGTGATGATATGGGTAACTCCATATTATCGAACTGGTGTGGAATGAGCATTCAAACTTATGCTCATTCATCAGACGGTTTGTCATGATATTTCTGAAGGAGGACACGCCTGGTCTCAGTCACTTTCTGTTCTCCACGTTTTTGCTCCATCTTTGACGAAGTCACAGCCGTCAACGGGACGGTATGCCAAAATACATCTTCCTTTGTTTGTTATACCCAAATTTCCGCTAATTTGGACGAGATGTAATTAAGTCTGAAAACCGTCTTTGTTATCACGTGAACTGCAGACAAAGAAACAGAAGAAAATGGATAAAAATGTAACGAGTTAAGTGTATTACGTGCGCTGTGGGACTCTCATCAAGAACCTCCACAGATCCCTCCAACTTATTAAGAATGTGTGTACCTGTGTGTAGAAAAACGATTCGTAGAGACAGGTCATGCAGCGTCCACGATCGTTTGTCTACCATTACGTCCATCAAGGGAGTGATTTGTAAGCAATAAGTTTCAGCATATAATGTTACCTACCAGAGAAGAAGTTCATAGCAACCGACACCTTCTCATTGTCATGCAAGTGTTACATCATGTTATTTGGAAGACAGGAATTTTAATTCTTAGGACACAACAGATGTAATGTTATTATTTTCCTTTAACAGTCCCAATTGTGGTCAGAAATGGGAACTGTATTTCGGATGCTTTCCCGTCGTAATAGTTATTTTGGAGTCTGGCAGAGCATGTGCCATTTAAGATGTGGACAGTTTACTTCTAGAGCTTGCAAGTTTGATAGCTGCGTATAATGAAAATATTCTGAGGCCATAAGGAATAAATGCCACAGGTATATGCTCCTCTTCATGCACCGCTGGGGATGGCCGAACTCAGCGTGGCGAAGGTGCTTATCAGACCACCCCTTTTCGTGTAATGAAGTATCTATCAAACATTAGGACAGCACTGAACACTTGTGTTTTAATGCGGGACAATACAGATGTCCATGTACTACTGTAAGTAAAAGCATTGTCTTCATTAATCAAATTGTCTGCCTACCTAATTTCAGTTACCTCTCCATAAACACTGTTCCAAAAAGCAGAAGTACTAGCAACTACCACAGTCACGTCAAATTTCATCCTATGTCCCTCATTCAGCAATGTTCTATTGTAGCCGACTTTTCCGGCTGCTCTCAACATATCGGGTAAGACTGGAAGAATTTTAAAATGCTTCATCATTAAGATCTTTTCCCTGCACCTTCCAAGATTAGGGCACTGTTCGCCTCTGTGAAAGATGATTCGGGACTTAGGAAGCCTGGCATACGTAAAATTCCGCGACAGTGTAAGAAATCTTACGTCCGCCGTTCGATTCGCACATTCCAGGAGAGGTGTGAGGAATATTACGGTCATGCGCCGCTACAAAAGCAAGAAAATTCGGCTATAACAGAACATAGCTTAAACGAAGGTTACGGGATGAAATTTGGCGATGCTTTGGTAGTTGCTAGTACTTCAGGTTTTTGGATCAGTGCGTATAGAGAGGTAAATGAAACTAGGTCGGCAGATGATTTGGTTAATAAGGACAACAGTTTTCCTCTTAGCAGACGTGGAAGCCTGTGCTGTCCGGCGTTAAAACACAACAGTCTTCTGTGCGGACCAAAATATTCTTTGAATGCGATACAAATAGTTGCCGCCTGTCTTCTACTAAAACTGGCTCCACCAGTTCAGCATTGGGGGCAACAACGTGGTGGGCGGTGCATGCGACCTGTGCTGTACACAGTACTCAGTAGGATAACGATCAGAATCCTTGGCTTCACTTCTCCGCAGGACTCAATATCAATATCGTACTTCTGAAGATGGTGGACAGACGGCTCTCTGAAATACCGATTCTTGTTAATTTTATGATCCGGCAGCAAACCGGAAGAGACTCTCAGGAGCGGGGACCGTTGACGAATTTCAATTGCACGAGCTAGCAAGCACGCAAATGCTTTTGATGTTTGCAGAATGCACTGAAATACGCGTTGCTCAAAGTCTGGATTTGGAACACTTACGTGGAACAGTTACTTGAACATCTCCATCACTTCACGATTTACTAGTCACTGTGCGACATTACGACAACGTTTGAAGTCACTGACTTGTAGAATTGAGGACTAAGCTTCTAGAATGTCTCGAAGAAGCTCGACCATCGTCCTCGAAGTGGCAAGTGGCCCATGTTAAACGTTTCCTTTTATAACAAAGGAACTAAATTGTTTAACTCAACGTTGTATTTCCTAAACAGTAAAAATACATCGAGCTACTGTTTGTGCTTAAGTCGAAAATAATAATACCTTCCAATGCTTACTCTTTTATCAGTTCCAGTAGTGTCCATTTTATACGCTTGTAAATATGTCTTTGTTGTTACGCTATGTGGTTAATAACCTCACCTTACTAATAATTAATTACTACAGTGCACACGCACAGATGAATCGTTAAGCCTTAGCAGGAGGCGCAGTGATCGAGTTATGTGCTCAACCGCGCACGTACTGCTTTGGCGTTAGTTACAAGAAGTAGCAGTCAGTAAGATATTTATGTTTCAAGTGGAAATTGTATTAAACATGGGTAAATGTAAAGAAGTGATAGAGTGACAAAAAGGGGCAACCATGTTTGGCCATGACCATGACCATACAGTGTGTGAAGTCGCTGGATTTGTAGGTACTTTTTGATGGACTGTTCAAGGTATCTACAAGCGTTGACGTAAGACACGTGGCCACCATACACTACATCAGAATTGTGATTGGAAAAATATCCTGATTGAGAGGGACCGGAGATGCGTTTAACGGCTGTGAATCAAAGACACTTCCTATCCCGATGGAAATTGCTGCAGGCACTGAATGAAGGCCAATTACAACCTTTTACCAAGCAACGAGAATTGTTTGCAATAGCGTTTTGGCGTTGGTCTCCTCACAAAAAGCCATTACTCACACAGGTGCCTAAACACGGCCACAACGAAGTCCATCGTGCTGGAAGAAGAAGTGACAGGCTTTCTGAACATTCCGCCACCCTGCTACATCTCCACGGCCCTCAAAAGTCACCTGACGTCAACCACACAGAAAATCCGTAGGACACCTTGGATCAGCGGATAAAACAGCGACTTGAACATCCCCGCTATTTGCAAGAACTGCGAGATCGGATCCTCAAAGAGTGTCTAGATCTGGACGCGACGTACCTGCGGAAACTATTGTACTCACTGCCTAACCGAATGTACGCAATTATCAAGTTTATAGGTGGAGGAGGGAGGAGGACACTGATGTCCCATCGATGACCAAGACATTAAGGACGGTGCACACGCTCGGACTAAGGAAGCATCGCGAAGGAAGTCAGCTGTGACCTGATCAAAGCTGGCATTTGTCTGAGGCAATGTAGGGAAATCACTGCACCACCTCCTACGGTCTCAGGTGTGGAGTAATGATTTCTTGTAATACAGATGGTGTATACCTTTATATTCAACTGAAACACGTGATGTAAACTAGAGAGTAACCCATTACTGAAAGCAGATATGGTAAGAAATGAATTGCTGCGATTTTGTTTTCAAAATGTTGGTAACAACTGCCGATACCCTCCGTCCAATATCATTAAAATTTAGCACGAAACGATGATTTAGAGCCCATAATCATTGGCACTCTTACAGTATCATGGAAAACAAACCATTTTGTTGCGGGATAATATGTGCCAGTGATGAGGGTAGAAAGTAAGTTATATTACATAAAAAGAAAAAGGTTTGCCAGTTTTACGGCAATATGTAAATAAAACAGCACTGGCAACAAACTAAACAGACTGATATATGTCAGTATCCAGTTCTAAATGTTAGTCAACAGCTTTCTTTACACACAGTCTACTTATAACTAAGATGTAGAGAGTAGATTCTTAAAACTACTCTCCCAGTTCCCTAAAGATATAGGGAATGAAATATAAAAAGTGTTGAAATTTTCAGTTCTTTATTGACTTCTTTCTACACAGAAATCGAATTTTACGAACAGGCAGCAACAGTTCGTTCTGTACTGGTGTGCACCAAAGGACCTCCTTTCAAAGTGGAAAACTTGCTTTGTATTTATTTGAAAATTATCACTGTCATTCAGCAGCTTTAATTGCACATTTAAGGATGAGGTAGTTTGTCATACACGTTCCCGTGCCAGCTGAAACAAACATTAGACAAACTTATAAGTAGTTCTTAAGTTGCAGTTATACACAGAATAACAATTACAAGTTAAAAGCAGTGAAATCGTTGCCGGAGTCCACTTTATTGACATTCTGATTAACTTTTACTTGGCTGAGCAACGTACAAGTCTTTGGTATTTGAGGTCTCAGCTGCACCTCTCTTACTTATAGTTCCTGCATTTCTCGAGAGCTTCTGTTAACTGACAGACCATCTCTCATGTTATCGAGAAATGCCCTTCTGAGTGGTTGAAGAATAAAACTAAATCAGCATTGAAGTGGCTGCTACTATCACAAAGAATTTATGCATTTTTATACTAAAATATATCCTAAGAACTTGGACGCCATTAAATACTTTCTATCTACAGTCAGCTATTGTCACATTGCTTTCCTTGAAACAGAACTTGTTGTTCCTTTTGTTTCATTTTTGTTCTGGGCACAACACAATATGTGACACACATGTTCTTTCTTTGTCATTTCAGTCTTAGGTATAGATTTTCTTTGGCAGTGTAACACATAATGAATGATTGTTTCGAAAGTTATGACATGTAAATATCTCATGCTGAATTGTCAATTTCATTATTGAAGGACCTAAGTGTTTGGGGACAGTTTGTCTTGAACGATTTTCACTGCGCGTAGCGTTGTCTACCTGCGCTTCGCATCGTGCGTTTGCATTGTATTGGCGCTGTCACCCAGACCAATCACAGTCTCTAATCGCAGTTTCATATACATGATAGTTCTGAGATTCATTCACCTTTTACTCATGTATGTAACTATTGCACTACTTTCGTCAGATATAGTGCAGTACTGCCTTTGTAATCAACGCAGGGAAGGTACGTTTTAAAACTTTTCCTTACTTCATTTGTTATGGTTTTGAATGATGTGGTAATCGATTAAATCATCTTGTCTTGTCTACTCCAAGCCAGTTTTTGAGATAATCTACAATGCTAACCGGCCCTCGCTGACGTATGAGTCGCATATAAATTTAAATAATATTGTTGTTCTACGTTTAAAGAATATTATTATTGTTGATCATTTCGGCAAGCAATATTGCAGCTGTGGTATCTGATATTCCATTGATCATGCAGAACAACTGCTAAGAAGTGAAAGCGAAAACATTTTTGATTATCACTCTTGATTACAAAAAATATGTAAAAAAATTTCGTATTTTTATACACGATTCGTTGTTTCTACATGCAGCCCATCGCCTCATATTTTCTTGTTAATTTTTCACAGAT
This sequence comes from Schistocerca cancellata, assembly GCF_023864275.1. Taxonomy (NCBI): domain Eukaryota; kingdom Metazoa; phylum Arthropoda; class Insecta; order Orthoptera; family Acrididae; genus Schistocerca; species Schistocerca cancellata. The sequence continues at coordinate 265,496,457 of NC_064634.1, forward strand.
GGGCACTGGTGGATTGCTCCACGGCTCTGAGAAATGATTTTATCACACGTGTTCTCACAAAAATCATCGAACATTTCTGTGTATCTTGGTTGAACCATATCCTTCATCAAACATCCAACGGTTTATTCTTGTTCTCTGTTTCCAGTACTGGTGCTACAGTTTCACTAGCGTATTGGGGAAATATATCAGAATTTACTCGTATTATTACCATCTTCGATGATTGTTTTATGTGTGGACAATGAGACTATAAAGCCAACATTTAAGAACGACAGTTGTTAGCAGCACTGGCGTATTATAGGAGAAAACAAGATATATAAGGTAACCACTGGAATCACAGTGAACAATATGGTACAAGAAGTATGTTAGTAAATTATAAATTACTAGAGCGTTATGATGAATTGTTAAGCAAATATGCCACAAGGCAGTTGGAATAATTAATATAACTCCCCTTCCTAGAAGCATCATCTTACCCAGTACTCGACTTCATTTCTGTACGAACATTTAAATACAACCTGATAAACTCACCTAACTTGGCACATTCCGCCATTGCCTCTTTCAAGTTGTTCTTCGTGCGTCCCTGCAACTGTAACCACTTTTCCGCTGATTCCGTAGCATGGTCCACATCAAATATGCTATCGGAGCTGAGCTGTAACGAAAGCATATATCATAGTGCTCATAAATGAGGCACACCTTCACTGTACTATGATGTGTAGGTTACTTTTTCGCGTTTATTCTCTCGGAGGTGTAAACGTGTGAGTAACTGGTCGAACCCACCAGAAGAAAGCAATGACTTTATTTAGTCTGATGTGAAGCTAGTTACACTAATGAGTGACTACAAATAGTTGATGAGCTTTCAACGTTCCAGGACCTATTACTTCTAAATTATCCGCTAACCTTCTAAAAGGGAAAGTAAACTATTTTCTTTAAATCGTTCGTTATCCTATCAACCGTTCTCGAAAACCCATTCCTCCTCATATTATCTCTTCATTTGCTGTTCTCCATTTTGTGGGCGTAACAGGCAGTTACTAACGGTTCGTCATTTCAAGACTGATTCTCTTCTTGCAGAAATGTGTGATGATCTAAATATGCCTTTCTTCTCGTAGCTTCTGCGTCAAGTGCGGAAAGGCAGTTTTATGGAGGGGGATATCTATCTAACTTCTTCCTATGTCTTATTTCTTGTCGGCTGAAGACTAGAGAAATGTAACATCTTCCCTCAGTCTCCATTATAGACTCCCAGTCACTCTGATAGACCTATTGAGGAAATTTTGTTGTTCTGAGGTAATAGTATCTGCGTACCTTTAGTAATAAAAATTGATTGAGTTGCAGTTTAGGTAAAACAGAAGAACATATATGTTCATGACATGCATATCGTTTTAGCTCCTGTTAGTTTTCTACCAAAGTTTTTGTATGGTGGATTGCTATGCAAATTCAGTGTTAGCTGTATCATTAGTTAAAGTGATACTCACGACTCCCATTTCTTGAAAAAAGCACTGTATGAAGCACTGGAAAAGAAAACAAAATAAACTTTCATAGCCAGAGATCATTTATATTTGTATTTTGGAAACTGAATACAGAGACGACAATTAATCTTACCCTTTGGTTCTCATCTTTCTCATTCGGCAGTGTGAAGTTGTGACTTACAATGTATCGAGCGGTCTCTGGAAAAACATAAACAAGTAGTTACGGTTGATTACGTTTTTCTTGGAGGAAATATAGCACGACCATTATGTTACACAGGCTACAATTGCCACAGAAATATTCACTTTTGATTTTTTTGCAGAAACGAAAGCAGCCATACTTTATAGATTTAGAAGCCCGGAACACGAATATCAAGGTTAAAATAATCTCCTAGCTCAGATTTACAAGTAAATAAAGTGTTAGCATCCTATAGTCACACTTATGGGACATCAGAAGAATTACAAGGAAAGACAGCGGCGGCCAAAACTTTGGCTTGCGGACCCTGCCCGGAAGGGCTCTTGATAAAATATAAATATATCAAAACATTCATACTTTCCAAAATAATATTCATATATATCATATTTACGATTTCCCACGATATATCGATATCAGAACGGAAGTGTCGAGTGCCGATATTTTTATTTTATATATATTTTTTCACAATTTTATAGAAATATTTGAAGTTATTCTTCTGAAATCGTGTTACTACGTGATTTCACTTTTACCGTGCGAAGGAGTCAACTACTTTTTGAGCTTTCATCAAGTCCAGTCTATCTCTTTGACTGAGTGAGGCAAGTATATGTGGCATAAAAGAAATACTCCGATTGCGCGGATCGGCGTGGCTGTGTGAATGAAATAACATGATATCCGACGTGAAGAAACAGCACACCAGTTACATTAAAAATATTTTTAACGCAGCTAGTGTAATATTTCTTTACATCGACGTATTCAAAAACAGTTGCTGGAATGATGAACAATCTAAATGACAAGACTGAGAGTTTCAGTGGGTGAAGACGTGAGAGGGGAAATGCTGATGTAATCGCCGCTCGGAGCTATCAATAGAAACTGCAACGTTAACTTCACCACACAGTTCTGACACAAGTGCCAGGTCGCTGGCGTTTGCAGAAAAGAAAAAAAAAAAAAAGAAAATAGAAGTCGACATGAAGGTTCCGAGCAAATCCGTTTTGACGAAACCGAAGGTTGGACCCTTCATATACATTCTATTGTGCCACTTACATGCAGATACCATTGTTAACATAGTGATTATTGCCTAGCGCGAACGTGCATCGTTTTCCTTTCCGTTCTTGTTTTAAAGGGTATAGGCAGGCTACTAGTTTGTTTATTAACAGAATATCTAATAAAAAATCAACATACAGCTCTAAAACCAGCAGTATATTTACGATGTGCATCCAATATTCTTGTAGGAGGGTACGCCGAAATTTTCCTCCGGTATATCGATACTTTCATTCTATATATCGTGTGCCGATAATGATATTTATTTAAGTGTCAATAATTTCTAACATTATCAAGTCATATTTCTCGGGCATGAGTATCAAAGCGTTCGGTCTCGCTTCGCATTTCCCTTATCGCCACGTCACACTGTCTGAGCATGAGGAGGGGGCAAAGGGAAAAACAGTCAACGGGTTGCATGTAAATGGCAGCCCATTCGCACTGCATATCACAAATTTTCAGTATTATTTACTCATTTTTGACGCTCTGAAGAAACTGACGGCATATGGACAGATGCAGACAATTTCACACAGTTTTTAACTCAAGTTTCCACCTAATCGTGACTTATTTAGTTTCACAACCCAAAAGCGGTCTTTAACCTAAATTTGTTTATCGAAATATTGTAGCCCCTTTTAATCTCATTATGGAGATGTGGAAACCCTACCTGAGGAAAGCAATGTAAATATCGTGGATACTTAATCTAAAAAGTTTTTCGTAACTGACATTACGTTGCAGATCAGTCAGTTATATCTGCATACGCAAGGGTCCTTTCAACTGAAACGGTAACCGGTCTCGAAAACAGATCGGAAACATTCCGTGTCCTCAAATTCTTTATGAATTCCGCAACCCCTGCATTTTGTTCAACACCAGTGATCTTAGGGAATTGTCTGTCTTTGTCAGAACATGCCTTTTGTACAACGATATTTCCTTTTTAAATGCATCCCCATCAAATGAGAAGGAAGTTGCCTTGTAATGTCTTACTTTGGGAAGTGTGCAATCAAGTTCACTTAATGCATGAAGTCTGCACTTCGTTCTGGATCTTCTAGTTTTCGTTCTTGCACTCTTTTTTCCTTCATAAATGCAGTAGAAGCGATTTGTAAATCGAAAAATCATAGCATGCCCCTTCACTTAACATACCATGCATTAACATACGATGTGTACTCTTTGTTCAGTTCCACTGAAACTGTTGCAGTTGACAGTTGAATAAAGCGTGTGTGTGTCTCTAAAAATTTTACTATTCGCACCACCAACTTCTTCACGTGCTCCAAGCCTGCATATTTAGCACCAAGTGCTTTTGATGTACAAGACAATGAATCCCATCAGTAGATCTTTGTAGCTTGTTGCTGTTTCATTATCAACTAAATCGCTCATCTTCTGCACGGTGTTGTATTGTCATTTCAAAGGAAGTAGCACTATCTGCCACTTACGCAAACTGAGAAGTCTTGTCAGTTTCTTCTATAATTCCCATTCATTTTAAAGGCTTGCGACGATTGCTCGCTAGACTGCCTCCTTTGAGCAAACAGCCACTGGACCACTGACCATTATTCATCCCATTAGAAACTTACAAGATTAAACAGTGCTAACACCACAATTCTGCCAAATCGAAGAGACTTGTCCCAACCGAAAAATTCCGCACTGCAATGCTAAAAGAAATGTTGCGAGGTTCCTGGTACTTCTAAGACGAGTGACAGGCCGGGCTTAGTCCGCCCGTGCCCCACACAAGTTGCACGCTTTAAGCTTGGCACGCCTTGTGCAAAGGCATTTTGTCAAGGATTCCTCTACTGTAACTGAGGTAGACCCTTCCCGTACTATTTGGCAAATCTGTTTTGCACCATGACTTACGTGCGCAACATTCAGTCACGTGATCATTCTCGAATGTAAAAACCAGATTATTATAGATTTTAATTGTTTGCCGTTGCTGTGCGCTCTTGCGCTGCATTAGTACATTTGTTACTGGAACGAATGTCATGGCGTTTGGCAGTGAATGTATCTGAGGTGAAGTGTGTAAATTGAAGAGTTGTGTTATTGTATACGTGCAGACTTTCAGAAAAGCGCCTCGGGGCTGCAGCAACAAACAAGTAACTTTTGTTACACTTGTGTAGAGTTATTTGTGGTTCAAGAAGTCAGTCAGTGACTAAAGCAGTGAAACAACCAGTTCCATGCATTTCAGATGTCTCGTGTTCCTCTACACTGAACGCTTGGATGCACAACAAAAATGTCTTCATGAAGTTTCGAGTACCTGTTATTTGGCGTAGACACAAAAATAGTGCGTCAAATCGCTTGAGGAAAGAAGGAAATATCCAGCAGAAGTGGAATATTCAATACCATGGCTTCCCATCTGCAATTTGCCCGTTCCTATTGTCCCACATACACCACCATCCTGCAGTGATAGCTATAATGCTGGAATGACACGTGTTACTGAAAATGTGCAATCATCTGCCACTTACATTGATCCTACATTCACACCAACTTTGTCATCTGCACAAAATCACACAGTCTGAATAGGGATTTAGATCGTACAAAGCCTAATGAGAAACGTTTTACCTCATGGGTGCAGCAGCGGAATCTTCTCGTTGATACAGTATGGGTGTCTCTGTCTCGGGACCGTCAGAAAAAAACTTGAGTGTCATTTCAGTACTTAAGGCGACATTACGTTCTGCAATGACACTGGCAGTTTGTTGAAAGTCCGGAACAATACATACAAACCAGAAGAGTGAAGAGTCCTTGTACGTGGCTCAAAAACAAGCCTCAAGGAAACATTTTTACACAGTACTACGAATGGCCATCCACCCTTATGGCGTATGATGCCTTAGCAAAAGAAATTTATACCATGCTGAAATACGTTGTAAGCTGTGTTAATTCCAATAAGCATGAACGGCTGGTGTGTGAAGATTTAAAGGTCATTGCAGTGCTGCTGAATTTGCAATGGGATTACACTAGGTACTGATGCTACCTTTTGAGTAGGGCAGTCAAGAATGATAATAACACAAACACAGAGGGAACAATCTTCTCGAACTGCTGTGGTGCCTGGGTCAAAAGATATTTCCAAAAAACCTTTGGTGAATCCAAACAAAAACATTCTCTTACCATTGCACATTAAGATGGAACTTTGGAAAGCATTTGTTAAGGCTGTGCACAGGAATGAAGCAGTATTTCAGAGTGATTCCTCAGTTGCTACTGGCGTATTCTTTGATCGAATAATCCAAGGGGGTCCGGCCAATTCAAAGTGTCCAACGGGCACAATCTTTCGTCGGGTGCTGTGACGACCTGAGAGGAACTTTCAGCAAACTAAACGGTCTGGGGACCAGGGCGGACACAGAACTTACATCGACGCTATCACAGACTCCGACTCTTGTTTCTTCCCGGCCGCTGACTCTCAGATGCGGACGCGGACCGCGGAGGGAGCGGCTCTAGGGGGCAGGGGATGTCCGTCGGCCGCACCTCCTAAGAAAGTCCGTCGTCAGCGCACCTGACTATGGCGACATGTCTGATCACTGAAACATTGTGTCCGTTGGACACTATGAACTGGCAGTACACCCTTGGATTGTTCGATTAGCATTTCACTATTTGTGTAAAAAGTTTCCACTACACATGACAGATAATATCACAAAGGGTATATTCATTGATTCACATACACGTCAGCTGTTGGGGGACTCTAATCCTTGACCACCTGCAGGCGTGGCATTGTTTCTGTAACGTGATACATTGTTCTTGGGGCACAGGAGAGTCGAAAATTACAGCGACCTCGAGGAAAAACCCGTTCATGCTAGTAAGATCATTGATGCAACATGACCCTAAAGATGCACTTCCTATTCTCTCACATCGATATTTTCCCACAGAACTATGGTGCATTCAGTAATGAGCGTGGCGAGCGGTTCCACCACATTTCTCTGAAAGAACGATGCTACTGGTATTTTGTTGTCCGATTACTACAGGATCAGCAAAGGAATAGTCTAGACACCGCTACGAGAGGAAGGGCGAAGAAACGGCGAGAACAAACTATATAAGTTCAATTAATGTGTTTGTGCTGTTGATTGTGAAAGCAATATACGTGGTTCGTAAAGTTCCAACTTACTTGTAACCCTGAGCTAAGACACAATTTTCATCGTGGTATTCGTATTCGGCGTTCGGAAATCTATAAAGACGGTCTACTTTAGTTCCTGTAAAAACATCCGCTGTGTACCAGAATTACACGACAATTCCTTAAAATGTAGAAAATATTACAACTTATCGTGTAATTTGATTCAGAAACCTAGTGACTGCTAAAATAAGTAGGTTACAGTTGCATTTATGAGTAGGATTTACTGAAGTCAGGAAAATTGATCTATCTATGTTTTGCAGGTGAGCAAAATCGCAATATCAATAAAATATGTAATCTTACAACGGTTTTCGTCACTTCATATGAAACAAAAATGGAGTAATATTTCTGCTTCATGAAGTAGTAAGTAGTTGTGGCTTATTAACAAATGTACGCCTCAACTGCGTTTACTGGATGGCCCTACATTAATCCAGCGACGATGGAACTGGTGAGGGAACCGCGCACTCTGAAGGAAGTCCCTGTCATGACCACGCGTACTGTACAATGAGAAATCGAAATGAATGTCCACTCGTGATGTAAGTACACCGAATCTGCTTCGAGCGCCTTCTCAGTTGAATAACGGTAACAACTGAATGTGTTACACAGTTCACAATGTAGGAACCAAGTGCTGAGCCTGAGGATGCTAAGACATAATTCTCTTCGCTTTATAAAGAGTGGTATGGCATTTAGAACGTTCAACTGCAACGGCAAATTTTGCATGGGTAATAAAGTGAAATGGATAGGTAAAGTCCGTGTTATTAAGTTAGTTTTGTTGAGAAGACTGCACCTGATATATGACCAATAGCTCATCATGTTGTACACGAAGAGTCAGGAAAAATTTGAGTGTTGATACCAAAGATTCATGTTTTATTGAGCTCTTATGGTAAACTTTCTTGCCCTCGGGGCAGGATACTACTTTTAGGTAGGTGAATCTACAGTGATAAACTGTCTGAGCGTTCAGAAGGCAATATAACTAGTGCATTAAAAACTTTGTACGGGTTATGTGGAATGCTATTGAAAACTGTCTTGACGATTACTTTCTTTGCAACAGATTTCTGAGAGGGGACTGCCAAGAGAGAGGTAACAATAATAAAATAATGGAATAATCAACGAAAGGTTAACGTACAGCAAGGGACACAGTGGAATGTCACAAGCTTTAAAGTGGTAAAGAAAGCTATAGGAACCGAAAAGGAAAATGCAAAAGGCTCAATCTAGTTATAGTGCGACCAGTGAAGTTAAATGAAAAAAAGAAATGGAATTCTCTTCAGACTAATATACGGTAATGTCAACAGAAGCAAAATGTTATCAACAGGGCTAGGAATCGTTATGCGCATAAAGGTAGGGCATGGGATGGGTTTCTGTGAACAGTTCAATGGCAATGAGAAGTGACTGCACGTCAATCACAAATACAGTAATTCACCTGAATTACATGTCGGCGTCAAAAGCAGATAATGAAGTGGAGGAAATGTATGAGGATAGTGAATGCATAATTTAGTATATAATACGACATGAATATCTAACAGTCACTGAACTGGAATGCGGTGTTAGGAAAGAGAGTGGAGGAAAGAATTATGAGAGGTTATGGACTAGAAGTAGAAATGAGAGAGAACAAAGAATAATTGAGTTCTACAATAACTTTCAACCAGTAATAGCAAATACTAAGTTCAAGAATCACAAGAGGAGGATCTATACTTGGAAATGGCCGGTAGATATGAGACAGATTAATTGTTGTCAGATACAGATTCCGAAATCGGACATTGGATCGCAAGGCGTACCCGAGTCGAGCTATAGACTTAGATCATAATTTGGTAATAATAAAGAAGAGTCAAAAGTTTAAGAGAATCGTCCGGAAGAATCAGTGTGAAAGAGGTTGGATACTCAGGTACTCATAAATGGTGAGACAGGTTTCAATTTCGATGGGGATGTGGATACTACGATAAGAATACCAGTTCAGTTGAAAAGAAGTCTGCATCAATGACAAGGGCAGTCACAGTTGTTGGACAATTAGCCACAGCTACAAAGAAGGTAGCTGTGAAGAATTCTTGTATAGATGGGGAAATGCTTCAATTGATCGATGAAAGCAAGAAGTACAAAAATATCCAGGGAAAGACAGGAATGCAGGAATCTAAATCACTTAGGAATGAAATAAAGAGGAAGTTCTGGGCAGTCAAAGTAAAATGGTTGCAGGCAAAATGTGAAGCAATCGAAATAGAAATCATCGTCTGAAGGACTAACTCATCACATAGAAAGGTCAAAACAATCTTCGATGAAATTAAAAGCAGTGGGAATTACTCTGTTACAAGGAGAGACCGGGTAGGCAAAAAGAGTACGTTGAAGATACAGAGAGATAGATAAAATCTCGAATGAACGAACCGTTCAATAGGAGGAGAGAGTGTGGTGAGAACGATAATAGAAACTTGACATGATTTGCTATATTAAACAATAATCTTCGAGAGAATGTAGCAAGCTAAAACGAAAATTTACGAAGAATAGCAATTAGATGGATTAAGAATACGAAGGAAAGCAATCAGAAATTACTACACGCTAAACACAATTTTCCATAAGATGATGGGTGATACAACTAAGAGAAAAAACGTCTGTTTTCAACTTTTTCTGAAATGATGCACAGCTCACGAGATGAAATGTAGTAACCCAATGTGAATAAGAAAGAGATACATTCCTGAAAAAACTCAGGAAGTCATATATTGGGATATGTGAGATAGGAAATAACGTCGGCAGTCATTGGGTTTACAACATAAATGATTAAACTTGAAGGAAATGTTAACGACAGTAAGTTGCATAAGTGTTTACATAATATTGGTCGAGGTAGACAGTTCCGCAAACTGGAACAATGCTGTACTTATATAACTGTACAAGAAATTTCACAGTCAAGACCTTTAATACCCACCTATCAGCCTTCTCTTCGTAATGTTAATATTATTGACGACATTCATTACTAACCATAAATGAGAACTCGCTGTACAGTATAGCATAGGCACAACCCAATTTCAGAAGTGATTAAATCACTATCGTCTGTTTGCAAGTCGTGGATGAAATTACACGATGTAGGACTGAGTAAGAATTGTTATTATACACTCCAGGAAATTGAAATAAGAACACCGTGAATTCATTGTCCCAGGAAGGGGAAACTTTATTGACACATTCCTGGGGTCAGATACATCACATGATCACACTGACAGAACCACAGGCGCATAGACACAGGCAACAGAGCATGCACAATGTCGGCACTAGTACAGTGTATATCCACCTTTCGCAGCAATGCAGGCTGCTATTCTCCCATGGAGACGATCGTAGAGATGCTGGATGTAGTCCTGTGGAACGGCTTGCCATGCCATTTCCACCTGGCGCCTCAGTTGGACCAGCGTTCGTGCTGGACGTGCAGACCACGAAGGCGACGCATCATCCAGTCCCAAACATGCTCAATGGGGGACAGATCCGGAGATCTTGCTGGTCAGGGTAGTTGACTTACACCTTCTAGAGCACGTTGGGTGGCACGGGATACATGCGGACGTGCATTGTCCTGTTGGAACAGCAAGTTCCCTTGCCGGTCTAGGAATGGTAGAACGATGGGTTCGATGACGGTTTGGATGTACCGTGCACTATTCAGTGTCCCCTCGACGATCAACAGTGGTGTACGGCCAGTGTAGGAGATCGTTCCCCACACCATGATGCCGGGTGTTGGCCCTGTGTGCCTCGGTCGTATGCAGTCCTGATTGTGGCGCTCACCTGCACGGCGCCAAACACGCATACGGCCATCATTGGCACCAAGGCAGAAGCGACTCTCATCGCTGAAGACGACACGTCTCCATTCGTCCCTCCATTCACGCCTGTCGCGACACCACTGGAGGCGGGCTGCACGATGTTGGGGCGTGAGCGAAAGACGGCATAACGGTGTGCGGGACCGAAGCCCAGCTTCATGGAGACGGTTGCGAATGGTCCTCGCCGATACCCCAGGAGCAACAGTGTCCCTAATTTGCTGGGAAGTGGCGGTGCGGTCCCCTACGGCACTGCGTAGGATCCTACGGTATTGGCGTGCATCCGTGCGTCGCTGCGGTCCGGTCCCAGGTCGACGGGCACGTGCACCTTCCGCCGACCACTGGCGACAACATCGATGTGCTGTGGAGACCTCACGCCCCACGTGTTGAGCAATTCGGCGGTACGTCCACCCGGCCTCCCGCATGCCCACTATACGCCCTCGCTCAAAGTCCGTCAACTGCACATACGGTTCACGTCCACGCTGTCGCGGCATGCTACCAGTGTTAAAGACTGCGATGGAGCTCCGTATGCCACGGCAAACTGGCTGACACTGACGGCGGCGGTGCACAAATGCTGCGCAGCTAGCGCCATTCGACGGCCAACACCGCGGTTCCTGGTGTGTCCGCTGTGCCGTGCGTGTGATCATTGCTTGTACAGCCCTCTCGTAGTGTCCGGAGCAAGTATGGTGGGTCTGACACACCGGTGTCAATGTGGTCTTTTTTCCATTTCCAGGAGTGTATATAGTTTTCACAGCTTTTTAATAGATAATGTCCCATCTTGAACAGTATTTGCCCTTTAAGTCCTTCAAGTTAGTTAGCGTGGTGCCGAACATTTATTAGGTAACAACTCGAAAGGGAGTATAACGAAACATTTATGACTTCTGCACATTTGTTTTTCCAACTTCGAAACATTACGCGTTTGTATTACAGAGCATGCGGTACGTATCAAGCGTAATGTTTAAGTGTTAATACAGAGAAATATATCTAATTGATAAATGGATGTTTCGTTATGTTTCCTTTCGAATTGTTACCTAACAGCTGCGTTACGCCCCTAATTCAATTCCTCGGGCCGAAGTAGATGAGTTAAACACTTCAGTTGAGACCGCCATAGAACGGAAACGGTGCGTTTGCAGACACTGGTTCCCATTCAAAATTTTAGTCACTCACTCCCCTCTACAAGTCCTAGAAATTTGTAACTGGAATTTCCGAACACCCTGTATACGGTGTTGAATACTACTTGTTGGAACACGAAAACACAGAGAAGGTTAAAAATGGCTTGAAATATTTGTAAAGTACACTAAGAATAGTTCTCAATGTGAAGTTTATGTTATATTTGAGACAGGGTGCGTTATTAGTTTACTCAATGACAGGCGGATACAGACTTTGCTGAGGGAGATTTCTACTAGAAAAGAAACAACCAAAAACATGAGGTGGATACAAAACCAAAAACTGCAACGTAACTGAACTGGAGGTGCACGGGCTACTGGGATGAGTGTAAATGTCATTAGAAAGCATAACGAACCAAATTTCATGAATATTGCTGAAAACTGTAATGCTCCGAAAGGTCATAAGGAGACCTTCCTCCAGCAAACAAACGTCCGACATCAGATGGTATTTCGTGCGGATTAACGGCTCTGTGCAACCGGTATTACTTTTCTACGTATTACTCATACTAGCTTAAAAAGTCATCAATTAATAGTGTTACTGACCAGAATCGAAATCGTAAACTGAATCTGAAACTCTGATTCTCATTACTGCTGTTATCTTACTGAAAGACTATGACCACATGAAGAATATTATTTACATACTGACCTCTTGACAAACCGTAGCCGGTAGCGCATTTGTACACGGATGCTCGTAAAGCCTGGCCAGTCTGTAAATAACAGAATTCTGTATTACAAATTTACTATCACAAAAGGTGAACAGTTACATTAAAATAGCAAGCACTCTGTCAACGTCATTTGATGAAAGTATTCTAAGCGAATCATAGGCCAAATATAACATTCCTTATTTCTGGTTTCTTTCCCTTGACTACTTCCTATCAAAATCATTTTGTTTCCTTAAGGTATGGGTTGACAGATTTCCATTCTAGCCACTGGGCATTCAGAGCTTGAGCTTAATCTCTAACAAATATAGACGCAGGCTGTATGGTAAAACTTCCTTCATACTATTACACGTCACTAAACACTGCTCAGGTACAAAGTACATTACATATGCCAAGCATAACGACCGATTAACACTCCTTGACTTACGGCTTCTTGACATTGAGAGTAGACACATTTGAAAGAAACAAAGGGACAGTGAAGGAAGGAAAGATAAATATTGGAACATGGAATGTGCGGACACTACTGCAAGCAGCAAAGCTAGAGAATTCAAAACAGGAGATGGGAAGGAACACATTAGATGCCTTTGGTTTGTGTGAATTGAGATGGGGAGAGAATGGCGAGATAGAAAGTGGAGATTATAAGCTCTTTTACCTGGGGGAAATCGAGAGTGGTGAAAACGGAGTAGGAATAATGAAAGGGCAAACGCTAAAAATAAGGTCATGAAGGTCCAATATATTGATGGAAAACTAATGATGATACGACTTAAGAGTAGTTCAAAAGAATTCGTTTTAATACGAGTATATATGCCAACCAGCCAGCATAGAGTTGGGGAAGTAGAAGAATGTTATGAGAAAATAAAACAACTCAACGAGAAAGAAAATAGAAATGCCTGCATAATCATTGTGGGGGACTGGAATGCAGTGGTGGGTGAAGGAAGAGTATGAAAATTTGGATAAGGAATACGAAATGAGAGAGGTGAGCAACTAATTAGTTTCTGTAAAGAAAATTCATTAGCAGTGGGTAACACATTATTTGAACACCACAAAAGGAGATGTTACACATGGATATAAAATTTGAATAGGGAGAGATATTAGTTGGACTACATCCTGATACCAAAAAATTTAAGAACTGCTTGAAGAATCCAGGAGCAAATATTTGTTCAAATGGCTCTAAGCACTATGGGACTTAACATCTGAAGTCATCAGTCCCCTAGACTTAGATCTACTTAAACCTAAGTAACCTAAGGAATCACGCACATCCATGCCCGAGGCAGGATTCGAACCTGCGTCCGTAGCAGCAGCGCATTTCCGGACTGAAGCGCCTAGAACGGCTCCGTCACAGCGGCCGAGTGAATGTTAACTCAGACCCCAACCTAGTAGCGGAAGAAATACAAGTGAAGTTGAAAAACGTCTGGGAAGGTAAAGCAAAAGAAAGACTAAACACAGAAAGACTCAAAGAGATAGGAAAGGCAGCAGATTTGGGAAAAAGGATTTATGGAAAAATGGGACAGAGGTAATGTTGATGAAAGTGTTAATGACAAATGGATAAAAATAAGGAAAGGACGCATGGACTCTGCCAAAGGAGTACTAGGAATTAGAGTATCCTAAAGTACCAGAAAAAAATGGATAACAGAAAACATGTTAAAAAAGATGGAAGAGCGGAGACTGTGGAAAACGTAGAAACTGAAGAAGACGAAAGAGGTACAAGGAACTGAATAATGAATTAAGAAGAGAAACTGAAGAAGCAAGGGATAAATGGGTGAAACAGAAATGCGACGAAATTGAGAAAATAGAGAAAGAGGGAAAGTATGGAATGACACATAGACTAGACAATGAGATAGTTTAGGAATGTAAAAGAAAGAAGAATTATATGGAAATAGAAAGAGCGGATGGTACTTTAGCAGAAGAATCAGAGGAGGTTTTGAACACTTGACAAGAATATATTGAATGTCTGTATAAGGGGGGGGGGGGGGGGATATAATGTGAAATTAAGGTTGAAGTGGAACAATATCTGCCAGTAGATGGAAAGGGATTCACCATCTTGGAAGCGGAAGTAGAAAATGTGCTGAAGGAGATGAAGAATAGGAAGGCATGTGGAACTGATAATTTGCCAACAAAACTGTAGCACAATCTGGGAAACAAGGCAACAAGAGAAATAGTCTACCTCTGTAACGAGATATTTGACAGAGGGGAATGGCCTCAGGACCACCTTGCCACAGTTATGATACCAACAGAGAAAAAGAGAAACACAAAAAGTGTGAAGAGCATAAAACCATCAGTCTAATTTCTCATGCAGCTAAAGTCTTGTTGAGAGTGTTGATTAGAAGGCTGTGTGGCAGGCTGGAGAGAGGCATTGCAAAGTAGCATTTCAGATTTAGAAGAGGAAAAGGAACAAGAGATGCTATTGGAAGGTTAAGGAGGAAGATATATGGAAAAAAGGTAGAGAAATCTTTGCTGTTTTTATAGATTTAGAAAAGGCTTTTGACAGAGTTCAGTGGAACAAGCTGATGGATATTTTGAAGAGGAAAGGAGTGGATTGGAAAGAGAGACGACTGGTACAAAATGTATATTTACACCAGAAGGTAAGGGTGAGGATTGTAAATGAAATGTCAGAAGGAAGCAGCGTTGGAAGAAGTGTTGGACAAGGTAGCTGCCTTTCACCACTATCGTTTAACACATACCTTGAAGAGATTATTGGGAAAGGTTTAAATGGGAAAAGAGGAAAATCTATTGGTGGAAAGAGAACTGAATGAATAAGATTTGCTGATGACATGGTACTAGTGGCAGAAAGTGAGCGGCCAGTAAATAATATGCTGGAAGATCTGAATGAAACTTGTGTGGAATATGGGATGAAAATAAACACAGCAAAAACAAAGAGTATGGTCATCAGTACAAGACGCAGACTGTCCGTTATTAAAATAGCATAATCTACCATTAGCCAAGTAAGTGCATTTTAATATTATGGAAGCACAATAACTGAAGACTTGAGATGTCACCAGGAGGGGAAAACTATAATTGCCATAGATAATAAATCATGCAACAGAAAGAGGTGACTCTTAAGTGGCAAATTAGATAAAGGTCTAAGGAAAGGCTTAGCAAATGTTTTATCTGGAGTGTGGCACTAAATGGGGCAGAAACATGATCGCTGAGATGAGAGGATGAAAAAGATAAAAAGCATTTGTGATGTGAATGTGGAGGATAATAGAGAGAATAAGCTGGATGGGATCAGTGAGTAAGGAAAGAGTATTGGAAAGGATTGGTGAGTCAAGATGCCTGCTGAAGGTTGTAAGAGAAAGGGAAAAGAACTGGTTGGGATATTCACTGAGAAGGGAGTATTTGCTAGCAGATGCTATGGAAGGATTGGTTTGTGGGAGAAGACTGAGAGGAAGTAGGAAATACAACATGATAGACGACATAAAGCAAAGAGGAAATTAAGCAGACCAGAAGAGGATGGCAGAAGACCGGACAGCCTGGAAAACTACCATGTGAAAACATGCCTTTCGGCGGAACTGTGATGATGATGATGATGATGACTTGTGGCTGACGGTTCGCAAATTGGATGCGTCAAAACTCTTAAAACAAAGCTCTCCACAAACATTCATCCATGATTCAGAATTCGTTGTGCTACATAGTTTTTGCTCGAAGGCTGTTCGAAAGATTAGCTGCTATGTTACCAGTAATGTTGTACGGTTGTTAAGAGCTAAAGTGTAGAAACAAAGACGGAGAAAAACCATTTTTGTGAGAAAGGAAAATATTAAGAACAATTTTGGACCTGTAACAAATGAAAGTAGCACTTCATTAAGGTTAAGAATAAATGATGCACTCCAAGAGTTGAACAAACAGCAGTAATATCGAGACTAGCATGCTTCCCACACGAGAATGTATTTGTACGTTATTTCTCCTTAAGAATTTGTTTCATTATAGCATAAAATGAGACCCGCCAAAAATTACAAGCAGTTATGTGGGGCTTAGTGACGTCCTTACCGGTAAATTTACTCAATTAAGTTATGCAAATAGCTAAAAAGAGTGGTGAAGAAAGTTGATTACCTGTCTGGACATGTACATTAGTGAACATTTTCCAGTTCTGCTAAAAAAAGAGAATTTAATAATCAAGCGAATAAATAAAGAATGAAATGGAAGGAAATCTGAAATAATGGGCGAAAGAAAAGATCTTGTGAGGCATACGCTCGAGATACCACTGATTTAGATTGTCAGCGGTTGCTATCGATGTGCCGATGGTGCCTTTGAATGGGACATGGCGGATTTACTTCAGAAGTCTCGTCCTACTGAGAAAGCGTTATTACTGAAATATATAAGAATAGTCATGTACAATACATACATTTCATGTAGCATACAGGGATTCACTTACTTCGTCCAAGTCACCCATGCACTGGGTTAAGACAGTGAATATAAGAGCACAAATCTGGAAGGCTCTCATGTTACGACTGAAATCTGAGAAGGTGCAATAAACTTTGGTGCGATAGGTCCGACAGATTTTTCCGTAGTTCCCAAACTGTTAAGGTTTCAATGTTGCAGCTATTTTTTATAGCTATTTTTTATGCAATCCAGTGACGTAACTCCAGAGGGGAACAATCAGTCATTCTATGTAAACTGAAGTTGACCTTTTTTTTATGAAGCCACAACGATGACAGCACAATTGCTATCTGTCATTCCCGTGGTACAGCCGGATGGTGTAAACATAGCTTTTCGCACCTGGTGACAAAGCAAATGCCACCTCGACACGATTGGGTTGAGGCGGAAATAATAACGCAAGTACGCTGCTGACTAACGTATTTGATTTTGTAACTGTTCCGTTACTGAAAGTAAAAACTCGGTAATTTTGCTAAGATGAGTTTCACCATTGGATACCTTGCAGTAGTTACATTTATATAGGAGCATGTTATTACTCGTAAATTGTACCACAGGTAATTGGCAACAACAGACGCTTCTGCTGATATATTATAAGCATGCTCATAGTGTTAGTGCCTATATGGCTGATGTCAGTGGAAGCTATTAAGTGATAAGGCAATTTTACTGTTGGCAAAATGGTGTACTTACGTTTCACTCTGATTAATTAATTCTCACGTCATTATCATCCGCTGATTACATGTGCCCTTTTCCATCCAGAATCAAAGTTTAGTTTTAGTAATCTTCAGAGCTTTATCAGTAAAAATAAGATATTTGAGAACGTTAGGTATGTTTAAGGGAGAGCTGAAGAAGTTTGTTTTATCTAGTTCCTTCTACAACATTGTAGAGTGCGTAATTATGCACGTTCGCACAAGACTGCCAGATTATTCGAGAACGGAAGTGACACGTTTTACTGTGTCTTACATACAAACAATATTTCTGCTCTTATGTCTCTGTTCGGACTCTTTCACGCGGTCGGGCACCCAGAAAGGAGCTGAAATTAGGTCGGACACGATCTACAGTAACAGTGTTTAATTATTTTACTTACAGTCGTTGTTATTTCAGACACTGTGGTGTACGTATATTCGCCAGAATAAAATTCAGTTGTGAGTTGCAGAACTCCAATAATTATTTCATTTTACCAGTTTCGATAGATTAATGTATTCGTTGGATGTCTACTGCCATACGCGTATGTAAAGTACAAGAAGTGTATTACAGAAACCTACACATTCTGGCTTAGCAGTTGCAAATACCGTCGTGAATTATATATCAGGGCATGACACATATCTCATACACTACGTACATTTTGCGACATGTGATGGCGTTATGCTCCATTTCAAAAAGTATTGACGTCTGCTAAGCTATTGCTGTGCACGTTTTTTTTTTTAATATTGGTTTCTGTGAAAGTGGTTAAGTGCAATAAATATCCCAACTGTACAGCTGACAAGTGCATTATAGTCTGAAGAAAAACTGTGCGAATGGTATGGTCTGATGTGTTGTGAGCGGAATGGTGTCAGTGTTATTTTTGAATGTAATGAAGACAGTAATTTGTTCCCGTGTTATGTCCTTCACGTTATGTGTTTTGCATCACGCTTGTAAGGTAACTTGTCCATATCATCACACAATGAATAATATTTATAATTATTGTAATAATTATAGCTAATTATTGTTAATGTTAAACATAAAAATGTGGAGAGATAATCTAACTTTACTTTATACACTGCCTAAAAGAACTACCACCTTTTCGAAACCATCTAAGTGAATTCCATTACGACGCTTGAGTTTGAAAGCTGACTCAAAGGTGCCTGGAACCTTCCTCTGTAATGTTATAATAGTTTGGCGCTCTGCGATCTCACCTTCGGGCTGGGCGGCGCATGTGTATAAAAGGCCACAGCAAAGGAGTTCATCTAGAGTGTGAGGCGGATTGATGCTCTAATTGGCACCAAATTTCGCCATAATTCTTCCTATTGCCACCGTGGACGTTTCACGCGATGGGAAAGTTGTCACGCCACCTATTACACATATTTCACCTTTTTCTTGACGCCTTTGCGATGAAGGCTAGAACCACGACACCCAGCTTCTCAAATCGCGTGATGTTCTTATTGGTGGGTGGGGAAAACATTTGAGACACACAATCTTTCAGAATCGACAGGAAAAGCCCTGAGGTGGTATAAAGAGCGTTAGTGAAACCACCCATTACATTGGGGCGTTGTTTTCCTCACAGATCTCTGTAGCAAAAGACAGTTCGCAGTTCTATGAGCACTAGGGCGACGTTCGTGACAACGTTCGTAATTTCTATCAGCCAAGATCGATTGAACACTTCTCTAAAACATAGTGGTGCTGTAATCCAACGGAAAGTCATGTGATCCCTTTGGAGAGTAGCACGACAGCAAGTTTTGTTCAGGTATATAGCGTGAAAGAACTAGGGACCGTTCAAAGCCTTTGACGTAATAAATTATCCGAAGTGACGAAAAGGTGTTTATGCCTTTTCATTCCTCCTGTTTCGATCCCTGATCAGGGAAGTCTGCTACATTGATGTGCTCGAATAAAACTGCAAAGGGTCACTATATTACCCTCAGTTCCGCAACAACATGGGTGACTCCAAAGCACCTATGTTAAGTACGTTAAAAATGTGTCAGAGATTTCGACACCCTTTCAACTAAGTGGTGCCAGCCAGCGTCTCTAACGCATGAGGGAAGGCAACCCCATCTAATATGTGTCGAAAGAGTTAGGGGGCCCATTTACATAGTCCCCACAGGGCTGTCTAAAATTGTTGAAGATGTTCCGCCATTGATTCACTGTAGATTACATCACACAGATAATTATACACAAATTCGAACATAATCCCTTCGAAGATCATATGAGTTGGGATAATGTGGCAATACCGCTAGGAAGGCCGAAAGAAACCCAGTTTAACTATACTAAGTGCAGGCTACGCCTTAGATGATTCTACAAGGTGTATTTCGTAATAAGTACGATTAAATGCAAGGTGGTGAAAACTTTGGCTCGCTGGAACCGTACTAAGCAAGACAGGAGATCGAGCAGGGGTATTGAATGCAAAATTACCTTCTTATTTGATTCCCGGTAGTTAACAACACGTCGAACACCTTCCTGCGGTTTCTTAACAGTAAATATAGAGCACAAGTAAGGTGAGGATGACTGTCAAATAGCTTCTTGTAATCATTTCACTATCACCTATGTTGACTGTCTAATGCAGGAGGAGGGGAGGGGGAGGTGGAGGGTTATATCTTTAAGATACCTCATCACTTGTCCTCAGCTTCTGGTCTTGCGGTGGCGTTCTCGCTTTCCGCGCACGATGTCCTGGTTTCGATTCCCGGCGGTGTCAGGGATTTTCCCTGCCTCGAGGTGACTCGATGTTGTTATGTTGTCTTCATCGTCCCCTACGATCATCGGCGTATGGAATCTCATCACTTACGTCAGTCTTATATCTCATAAAATGAGTAAGCCCTAATCTGTCTGTTAATACATGATGGAACGTACCGCTCTTGAGATGACAAATGCTGGAACTGATCAATCACTTCATATAAATGCACCTGTGGTCGGACCCCTCTTTTCTTACCCAAAATGCTCCTTTGGGTGAAATAAATGGTTGTAGCTTCGCATTGAGCTGTATCTTTCTTTATTTCTTGATGGTGACTGGTTTCGGAAGCCTGTTTCCATTTTCAAACCATCCGTAGGTGTCACAAATAAGCCCATATACAAAAACTGTCTTTGCAATTATCAAAGAGGTACTACCACCGACTCAACAATCTTTCGTTTCCTGTACGCTGATGTTCACAAAACGCTAATTTCTTTTCCAGACCAAACTTAAACCGAAAGTACTCATCAGCTCAGTTACAACACCTTTAGTCATAAAACTGCGTTCCAGCATCAATTATATCGTAAGGTTGTCCACGCCCTTAAATGATATTCTCTATGAGACTGCAAGTACGAATTTAAACCTCAACAGTAGCTACGGCACCAACCCGTGACTTGTTGGTCTTAGTATACGTCCCGCTACCAGGTTTCAAATGCTGTTACTACTTCTCCATTCAGCTGCGATCGACGGTAGAGGTTGCACTCCTAGAATCCATTAACTCACACACGAAAATCTCATGAATGTGGAACAAACAAGCGGGAGGGTCCCCGCCGTTGGTTGCAGTATTCCGCTGATAGGCTGCCCACCGTTAACTTCACCTCTCCGGCATTTCGTTGATTGGCAGCTTCCCTTTGTACATCTATCTCACAAACAGAATCAATGAATGTGGCCTTCCTTCCCATATTTAAAATATCGCAACTGATTTCTACCAGGATTACCTAGCCACTCCCCAACTTCGTTAGTACGGACCAATGGGGGATAAGCTTATCGTGTTTGGTCGGTGTACATTATTCTCTGGACATGACGTGACATATCTTCCACTTGCTGGTAGTTCTTACGTGCTTGACACAGTACCGCTCTCTGTTTGCCCTCTGGTCTTAATACGTTCACAGTATGACAATGAAACAACCTGAGAGTCTTCAAGGTTTTTCGTTCTGTTTATATAACCTCGTATCTATTTCTGGGGTGCCTGTTCCCTACAAAATGTGTGCAGATAAACCCATGGAGGGAGGATTCTGGTATCATTTGCAGCACGATTTGACATGCCTCAGTCCGTAAAAGCAGCTATAGCATTTTGTAAATACTGCATGAAACCCCGCTATACTTTGGTAGCAATTGAAATTGACAATTTTCTGTTGGCAGTTGGAAACAATTCACCCTTGTCTTCCACTACTACTAGCACATACAAAAAGTTAACCGCCTTGTCAGTTGAGATGCCAAACATCACTCCGAAGCTACTCTAATTCCTGCCACGGGTGTCGCAGTTTCCCAAATACACTGATCCAGTTATCTCCTCGAGCTACCAAAGCAGAGTCAATTTTATGGTATTCTTCTCAAACTTCTTCTCTAGCATCCGCACTCTCGAACTCCCACCATTGCATTAATTTAACTCAAATTATTTTTCAGTTGCTGCAGTTGCCCCTCCATTGCTCTTGCTCCGCTAATTCCTTCATTCTCTTTTGATAGTGCCCTATCCTTTCATTTAACCTTCGTTGCTCAGCCAAGGATGGGTTAATGAAATCAAAACCGACAAGAACTGCGGGCATTTCCAAAACCGCTTCTTCAATTTGCAATAGATAATCGCTCGCCATTTTAATGCTATAGGACGGAACAGGAACAAATGCCTCACTCAATTTTGTGAGGGTAACCAATAACTCTTGCACCGTACCGTGATTATGGCCCCTCTCGAACCTGAACTTCAAATCGCAGGTCCTCCTGACTTAGCAGTTGAGGGTCCCGTAAAACATGTGTACTCATACTGAAACAACCGCAAAATAATAACCAACAGAAACTATTAATCAAATCAACTTGACAAAGTTGCTCCAAAGATAGTACGACAGTGCTCTTATCGATAAACGCTACTGCTGTCACTCATGGGTAGGCAAGCCAGCAACTTAGAGACGCCAGTAAATCGAATAAGAAATTGGACGGTAGTACTGCAAAGAGAAGATGTCATGTAATAAACGGCACGAAGACGAGCCACACACGGCCCAATCACAGTCGTTGAGTGCACCCACGTTCCTATTGGAAGGTATCTCGATGAAGCGCTATCAGTGTTAATAGCGTCTGAGGGACATAGTGCGTCTCGATTTCGCCCGTTGACCGAATAGTGCTGTATCCAAGTTTTAGAGCCATTCGTATGTGACAGTGGCCCAGAAATGGACTGCATAAGAATGTGAGGGCAGACATGGCATTCACCAAGATTCTGTTCGAAGATCTCTGACCACCATACCGGAGGGTCACGGTATTATGCACCACGCCGACTGTAATGCCTTCACATCCGCGCCTCTAGTCCGTGAACAAGTGATAGACTCCCTGCAACACTGAGTGTTATCCCTCATCATTGGTCGTATACTGTCTACAATCGGACTAGAGAATTACCACCTGATTTAAATGCTGCCGTCGTTAACTCCACGCCAAAACCAGCTGTGTTTCGACTGGAGCCGTAACGAGGATGGATGGACTCGTGGTGAGTGGTGTCACAGTGTGTGCAGCGATAAATCGCGGTTATGCCATCTTCGTTGAGTATGGCGGCGACCTGGGAGGGGTCAGCATCTTTCAAGTCTTTGTGAGACACAACGGCTTTGCTTCTGGCGTCGTGGAGACATGACTTCAGACCACTGTTCAGCGAGGTGGGGTTTGAGGATTCTGTGTGCAGGCTGCAGATTAGTATTCACCTACCTCAGAACGGCGACTGCTAGATGTCCCTCCTCTCATCAGTGTAGATACACTCCTGGAAATGGAAAAAAGGACACATTGACACCGGTGTGTCAGACCCACCATACTTGCTCCGGACACTGCGAGAGGGCTGTACAAGCAATGATCACACGCACGGCACAGCGGACACACCAGGAACCGCGGTGTTGGCCGTCGAATGGCGCTAGCTGCGCAGCATTTGTGCACCGCCGCCGTCAGTGTCAGCCAGTTTGACGTGGCATACGGAGCTCCATCGCAGTCTTTAACACTGGTAGCATGCCGCGACAGCGTGGACGTGAACCGCATGTGCAGTTGACGACTTTGAGCGAGGGCGTATAGTGGGCATGCGGGAGGCCGGGTGGACGTACCGCCGAATTGCTCAACACGTGGGGCGTGAGGTCTCCACAGTACATCGATGTTGTCGCCAGTGGTCGGCGGAAGGTGCACGTGCCCGTCGACCTGGGACCGGACCGCAGCGACGCACGGATGCACGCCAAGACCGTAGGATCCTACGCAGTGCCGTAGGGAACCACACCGCCACTTCCCAGCAAATTAGGGACACTGATGCTCCTGGGGTATCGGCGAGGACCATTCGCAACCGTCTCCATGAAGCTGGGCTACGGTCCCGCACACCGTTAGGCCGTCTTCCGCTCACGCCCCAACATCGTGCAGCCCGCCTCCAGTGGTGTCGCGACAGGCGTGAATGGAGTGACGAATGGAGACGTGTCGTCTTCAGCGATGAGAGTCGCTTCTGCCTTGGTGCCAATGATGGTCGTATGCTTGTTTGGCGCCATGCAGGTGAGCGCCACAATCAGGACTGCATACGACCGAGGCACATAGGGCCAACACCCGGCATCATGGTGTGGGGAGCGATCTCCTACACTGGCCGTACACCACTGGTGATCGTCGAGGGGACACTGAATAGTGCACGGTACATCCAAACCGTCAACGAACCCATCGTTCTACCATTCCTAGACCGGCAAGGGAACTTGCTGTTCCAACAGGACAATGCACGTCCGCATGTATCCCGTGCCACCCAACGTGCTCTAGCAGGTGTAAGTCAACTACCCTGGCCAGCAAGATCTCCGGATCTGTCCCCCATTGAGCATGTTTGGGACTGGATGAAGGGTCGTCTCACGCGGTCTGCACGTCCAGCACGAACGCTGGTCCAACTGAGGCGCCAGGTGGAAATGGCATGGCAAGCCGTTCCACAGGACTACATCCAGCATCTCTACGATCGTTTCCATGGGAGAATAGCAGCCTGCATTGCTGCGAAAGGTGGATATACACTGTACTAGTGCCGACATTGTGCATGCTCTGTTGCCTGTGTCTATGTGCCTGTGGTTCTGTCAGTGTGATCATGTGATGTATCTGACCCCAGGAATGTGTCAATAAAGTTTCCCCTTCCTGGGACAATGAATTCACGGTGTTCTTATTTCAATTTCCAGGAGTGTACTTACAAGAGGATGTAAAAGCATCGTTGATAAAAAAACACCATCTAATATGTACAATTACTGAGGCCGCACAACTCTAGCAGTGAAATAAAATTCTGTAGAAAAAGTTTCATTAAAAAATTTATCTTGCAGTAAAAAAATGGATTGCCTTCTGAAAAATAATGTCCGAAATTTCTACACAATAAGGTTTATTTTGTCCATCTAGCAAAAGAAACGGTACTATTCAGTCCACATTTAAACTATCGGCTATTTTCTTCACATTCACAATTCGTACACTCATTTCACATGCACAGCAACCAGAAATCGGTCCAAACCCGACCCGAATCAAGCAACGTTCTCACAGTTATTAATTTCACCACTAACATCAGTTATTACATTTGGTCCTTCTTGTGGATTTCTCAAAAAAGAAACTGCTTGCCAAAAAAGCTCCGTGAATGAATACTGCATTATTGCCGTGTGGATACTATGAATACCAAATTTCACACGCGAATATCTGTCCAACCAAACAGTTCTCGAACTTCCAAACTTCACAAAACTATCTGTAACTACATCAGCGTTAGTTACGCCACGTATCAAACGTGAGGAGCTCAATATTCGTTTATTTTACACGTTATTTTGACGGGCACTAGTAACATGACCGTCCGCGTTCAAAGCTAGCGAACGACTTCCTTCTTGTGGCCTCACTCCGAATATAACTATCAGATAACGAGCGGGAAACATCTCAGTTCTGATTGGCTATTAACACTCGCTGCTAATCAAAATGCTCGATAAAATTATACCCGCGCCAAAACTGGTCTGCACCAATCCTTACATACAGACGCATCCACCTCATTCTGATATACCAATATTAAATTAATGTCTAATAAATGAAAACGAAAAGGCAATAAATCTGGAAATATCCTAATAAATACTCGAGCTGACTTTTTGGCTGCTCTGTTACAATAGCAAACACACCTGTACATACGTCATCAGCAAAGTGGGTAAATTCCCTATGAACATTTTCCCATGACAGGCTTGCGTAACTCTTGCAGGTTACCTAAGAGAGTCTCTTTCACAGCTTCCGGCTCCAAAACTGCGGGCTGTATAGCAACGAATGTTATGACTCATTAACTCGTGACGTTACAACTGCTCATTGTTACTAAAAGACCTGTGGCGGTGCAGTGGTGCTTCATCGTCATCCTGACTCGTCACGTGTTACCTCGCAAATGACAGTGACATGGTGCCAGTTTTCAGCAAAATAATGCCCGTCATCTACTTCTATTAACTGTTTGCATGATGATGAGATACTCCAGTGACTAACAAGATCCGCAGATCTGTCCCCATTAGAACATGCACTATCTCGGACGTCAACTCCGTCGTAGTGTCAGTATCTAGGACAGTGGTTCCCAACCAGGGGGTGATGAAGCCCTGAGCGGTAAAATGAAATTTGCTGAGGGTTAAAAATTAAAAATTAGATTCTGTTTCAGCTATGACCCAATTTTCAAAAGATCATTACTATTATCACAATTTAAGACCAATATTTATTACATAATTCTTCAATAATCATTTTTTCTCAGTTAGTAGCGTTACTCTGAAAGCAAGGGGAAAATACGGCCGTAATTTTTCCCGATGGCATGCAGCTCTACTGTAGGGATAAATAATGATGGCGTCCTCTTGGGTAAAATATTCCGGAGGTAAAATAGTCCCCCATTCGGATCTCCGGGCGGGGACTACGCAGGAGGACGTCTTTATCAGGAGAAAGAAAACTGGCATTCTACGGATCGGAGCGTGGAATGTCAGATCCCTTATTCAGGCAGCTGGGTTCGAAAATTTAAAAAAGGAAATGGATAGGTTAAAGTTGGATATAGTAGGAATTAGTGAAGTTCGGTGGCAGGAGGAACAAGACTTTTGGTCAGGTGAATACAGGGTTATAAATACAAAATCAAATAGGGATGATGCAGGAGTGGGATGAATAAAACAATAGGAATGCGGGTAAGCTACTACAAACAGCACAGCGAACGCATTATTGTGGCCAAGATAGATACGAAGCCCACGCCAACGACAGCAGTAAAAGTCTATGTGCCAACTAGCTCTGCAGATGACGAAGAAATTGAAGAAATGTATGATGAAATTAAAGAAATTATTCAGATAGTGAAGGGAGACGAGAATTTAATAGTCATGGGTGACTGGAATTCGGTAGTAGGAAAAGGGAGAGAAGGAAACGTAGTAGGTGAATATGGATTGGAGGTAAGAAATGAAAGAGGATGCTGCCTGGTGGAATTTTGCACAGAGCACAACTTAATCATACCTAACACTTGCTTCAAGAATCATAAAAGAAGGTTGTATACATGGAAGAAGCCGGGAGATACTAAATGGTATCAGATAGATTATATAATGGTAAGACAGAGATTTAGGAACCAGGTTTTAAATTGTAACACGTTTCCAGGGGCAGATGTGGACTATGACCATAATCTATTGGTTATGAACTGTAGATTAAAACCGAAGAAACTGCGAAAAAGGTGGGAATCTAAGGAGATGCGACCTGGATAAACTGACCAAACCAGAGGTTGTACAGAGTTTCAGCGAGAGAATAAGGTAACAATTGACAAGAATGGAGGAAAGAAATACAGTAGAAGAAGAATGGGTAGCTTTGAGGGATGAAGTAGTGAAGGCAGCAGAGGATCAAGTAGGTAAAAAGACGAGAGCTAGTAGAAATCCTTGGGTAACAGACGAAATATTGAATTTAATTGACGAAAGGAGAAAATATAAAAATGCAGTAAATGAAGCAGGCAAAAAGGAATTCAAACGTCTCAAAAATGAAATCGACAGGAAGTACAAAATGGCTAAGCAGGCATGGCTAGAGGACAAACGTAAGGATGTAGAGGCGTATCTCAGTAGGGGTAAGACAGATACTGCCTACAGAAAAAATTAAAGAGTTCTTTGGAGAAAAGAGAACGACTTGTATCAATATCAAGAGCTCAGATGGGAACCCAGTTCTAAGCAAAGAAGGGAAATCAGAAAGGTGGAAGGAGTATATAGAGGGTCTATACAAGGGCAATGTACTTGAGGGCAATGTTATAGAAATGGAAGAGGATGTAGATGAAGATGAAATGGGAGATATGATACTGCGTGAAGAGTTTGATAGAGAACTGAAAGACCAAAGTCGAAACCATGCCCCGGGAGTAGACAACATTCCATCAGAACTACTGACAGCCTCGGGAGAGCCAGTCCTGACAAAACTCTACCATCTGGTGAGCGAAAAGTATGAGACAGGCGAAATATCCTCAGACTTCAAGAGGAATATAATAATTCCAATCCCAAAGAAAGCAGGCGTTGACAGATGTGAAAATTACCGAACTATCAGTTTAATAAGTCACGGCTGCAAATTACTAACGCGAATTCTTTACAGACGAATGGAAAAACTGGTAGAAGCCGACCTTGGGGAAGATCAGTTTGGATTCCGTAGAAATATGGGAACACGTGAGGCAATACTGACCCTACGGCTTATTCTAGAAGTTAGATTAAGAAAAGGCAAACCTATGTTTCTAGCATTTGTAGACTTAGAGAAATCTTTTGACAATGTTGACTGGAATACTCTCAAATTCTGAAGGTGGCAGGGGTAAAATACAGGGAGCGAAGGGCTATTTACAATTTGTACAGAAACCAGATTGCAGTAATAAGAGTCGAAGGACATGAAATGGAAGCTGTGGTTGGGAAGGGAGTAAGACAGGGTTGTAGCCCCTCACCGATATTGTTCAATCTGTATATTGAGCAATCAGTAAATCAAACAAAAGAAAAATTCCTTTTAGGTATTAAAATCCATGGAGAAGATATTAAAACTTTGAGGTTCGCCGATGACATTGTAATTCTGTCAGAGACAGCAA
Organism: Schistocerca cancellata; assembly: GCF_023864275.1. NCBI lineage: Eukaryota > Metazoa > Arthropoda > Insecta > Orthoptera > Acrididae > Schistocerca > Schistocerca cancellata. The sequence continues at coordinate 265,524,843 of NC_064634.1, forward strand.
AGGACTTGGAAGAGCAGTTGAACGGAATGGACAGTGTCTTGAAAGGAGGATATAAGATGAACATCAACAAAAGCAAAACGAAGATAATGGAATGTAGTCGAATTAAGTCGGAATTAGATTAGAAAATGAGACACTTAAAGTAGTAAAGGAGTTTCGCTATTTGGGAAGCCAAATAACTGATGATGGTCGAAGTAGAGAGGATATAAAATGTAGTCTTGCAATGACAAGGAAAGAGTTTCTGAAGAAGAGAAATTTGTTAACATCGAGTATAGATTTCAGTGTCAGGAAATCGTTTCTGAAAGTATATGTATGGAGTGTAGCCATGTATGGAAGGGAAACATGGACGATAACTAGTTTGAACAAGAAGAGAATAGAATCTTTCGAAATGTGGTGCTACAGAAGAATGCTGAAGATTAGATGGGTAGATCACATAACAAGTGAGGAGGTACTGAATAGGGTTGGGGAGAAGAGGAGTTTGTGGCACAACTTGACTAGAAGAAGGGATCGGGTGGTAGGACATGTTCTGAGACATCAAGGGATCATCAATTTAGTATTGGAGGGCAGCGTGGAAGGAAAAAATCGTAGAGGGAGACCAAGAGATGAATACACTAAGCAGATTCAGAGGGATGTAGGCTGCAGTACGTACTGGGAGATGAAGAAGCTTGCACAGGATAGAGTAGCGTGGAGAGCTGCATCAAACCAATCTCAGGACTGAAGACCACAACAACAACACTCAGATGGACGTTACAGGTCCCTTACAATGTCCACTCACTTCGCGCTAACTTTGTGCTTTGTCCCTATGCCGCTTATGATAAGAGTGACACTTATTCATAACGAATGCTTGATATTTCATGAAAAATCTTCTCCGTCCATAAATTGCTTCTTTACTCGCTTTGACACAGATAATGATTTCACTGGCAGCACAACACAACGTAACTACATAAGGCTGTAGAAATATTATTATTATTATTATTATTATTATTATTAGACTGGTAAGACACAAAGCATTAACTATGATCCTGAATTACAAAAGATACATACAATAAAGGCAGCCTTGAGAGTAATCGACAATGATGTCTTATATCACATAATGACAAATTAACATATTAATTAACTGGTTTCTTCACTACTGTAAAGTCTATTCAAAGACTACGGTAGCCCTACATCTCAAATGCTTCGATTCCCTTCTGTTCCGGTTTCCCCATTACCATGCAATGCTGTACTCCAAACGTACATTTCCAGAAACTTCTTCCTCAAATTGAGGCCTATGTTTGATACTAGCAAACTTCTCTTGGCTAGTCTGCTTTTGATGTCCATCTTGCTTTCCCCGTCATTGATTACTTAGTTGCCTAAGTAGCAGAATTCCGTAGCTTTATCTACTTCATGACCATTAATCCTAGTCATTTTCTCGCTGTTCTCATTTTTGATACTTCTCATAACTTTCGTCTTCCTTCGATTTACTCTGTCCACACTCGGTACTCATTAGACTGTTTATTCCATTCAACAGATCATGTAATACTTCTTCACTTCCACTCAAGACAGCAAGTGTCATCAGTGAATCGTGTCATTGATATCCTTTCACATTAAATTGTGGTTCCACTCCTTAACCTTTCTTTTATTTCCATCGTTGCTTCTTCGACGTACAGATTGAATAGTAGGGGCGAAAGACTACACCCCTGCCTTGCAACCGTCTTAATCCGAGTACTTCTTTCGTGGTCGTCCACTCTTGTTATTCCCTCGGTTCTTGTGCATAGTGTATATTAGGCATATAGCTTAGGCATATAGCTTACCCCCATTTTTCTGAGAATTTCCAACACCTTGCACCAGTTTTACATTGTCGAACGCTTTTTCTTGGTCAACAGGTCCTATGTTCGTGGCTTGATTTTTCTTTAGTCTTGCTTCCATTTCCAACCACGAAGACAGAATCGCCTGTCTTGTGCCTTCACCTTTTCTAAAGCCAAACTGATCGTCATCTAACACTTCCTCAGTTTTCTTTTCCATTTTTCTGTATATTATTCTCGTCAGCTTCTTGGATGCATCAGCTGTTAAGCTGATTGTGCGATAATTCTCGCACTTGTCAGCTCTTGCAGTCTTCTTAACTGTGCGGATATTTTTCCGAAACTCAGATGGTACGGCGCCAGACTCATACAGTCAACACACACCAACGTGAATAGTCGTTTTGTTGCCACTTTCCCCAATGAATTAAGAAATTCTGATGGAATGCTATCTATACCTTCAGCCTTATTTGATCTTAGGTCCCCCAAAGTTCTTTTAAATTCCAATTTTAATACTGGGTCCCCTATGTCCTCCAAATCAAATCCTATTTCTTCTTTTATCACATCAGACAAAACTTACCCCTCATAGAAGCCTTCAATGTACTTTTCCCATCTGCCAGCTCTCTCGTCTGCCTTCAACAGTGGAATATCTGTTGCACTCTTAAAGTTAAAACATTTGCTTTCAATTCTACCGAAGATTGTTTTTACTTTCCTATATGCTGAATCAGTCCTTCCGACAATTATTTCATTTTCGATTTCTTCATCTTTTTCGTGCAACCACTTCGTCTTAGCTTCCTTGCAGTACCGAATTATTTCATTCCTCAATGCCTTGTGTTTCTGTAATCCTGAATTTCGCTCAGCGTGTTTGTGATACCTTCTTTCACCGATCACCTTAATTATTTCTTCTGTTACGAATGTTTTTCTTTCCAGCTTCAGCGATTGCTCTTTTTACAGACGTCTCTACCTCTTCAACCGTACTGCCTGATGAGGTATTCCTTATTACAGTATCTACAACTTTAGAGGTCTTCAAGCGTACGTCGTCATTGCTTAGTATTTCTATATCCAACTTCTTTCCTTATTGATTCTTCCTGCCTGATGTCTTAAACCCCACCCGACTCTTCACGACTAGTACATTGTGATCTGAGTCTCTATCTGCACCTGCAGGCGCCTTACAATCTAGTATCTGATTTCGTAATCTCTGTCTGCCCGTGATGTAATCTAACTGAAATCTATACGTATCACCCGGTCTCTTCGAAGTACACTTCTTCCTCTTCTGATTCTTAAACAGAGTATTTGATATTATTAACAGAAATTCATTACAATAAGTCTTTCTTCTCTCTCACTACTTATCCCAATCTCATATTACCCTGTAACTTTCTCTTCTGCTTCTTCCCCTACAACAGCAGTCCAGTCCCGAATGACTATTAGATCTTCATATCCCTTTGCGTACTGTATTACCCTTTCAATATACTCATATACAATCACTTTCTCTTCAGCTTCAGATTGCGATGTCGGCATGTATACCTGAACTGTCGTTCTTCATGTTGGTTTGCAGTCGATTCTGATAAGAACAACCTTATCACTGAAGTGTTCACAGTAACAAACTCTCTGCCCTACCTTGCTATTCATAACGAATCCTACTCCCAGCATACCATTTTCTGCTGCTGTTCATAGTATCCTATACTAATCAGACCAGACATCCTTCTCTTCTTTCCATTTAACTTCAGTGACCTCTACTATACGTAGATGGAGCCTTTGCATTTCCCTTTTGAGATTTTCTAATTTCCTCACCTTGTTCAAGCTTCTGACGTTACATGGCCCGAATCGTCGAACGTTATTCTTTCGTTGGTTATTCAGTCTTTTCACCTCCTCTCGGTAGTCCCCTTCCGCCGACCGAATGGAAGACTATTATGGAATCTTTTGCTCATTGAGAGATCATGACAATTATTCAACTACATTACACGTGCCCCGGGGATAAATGTTATGCCTCTTAAATGCAGTGGTTTCCATTGCTTTCTGCATCCTCATGCCGTTTATGGAGTGGGGCGCTCTTACACTTATGCCGCTCACTCGCTGCAACCTTCCGCGTTGTCACGTGAGCGCCCCTGTTACAGAAGGTGCGCTCGGTGGGCGTGCAGTCACTCTACGCTGCGCGGTGTGAGAGGACGCGCAACTCGTGCAGGTAGCGGTGTGGCAGAGGCGGCTTCGTTGGGCCTGTAGGTATCAGATTCCTGCGGTTATGGAACGAGGTGGACAATGGATTCTTGCAGGTATTTCATTGATGAACAAAGCGAGCAGCGAACTGAAACTGTGTAGGGTGCTATTTTACACTACTTGTCTTACCACCATCACTGTTAGCAGTGGAGGTTACTAGATCGCTAAAGGGGGATCTGGGTCGATTCTTTGGGTTTGGGGTTGGATGGCGTATTTAGCTAAACAGTGGATGTCGTGCACAGTTGTTTATTTAGCTATTTGTTACACTGCTTATTTTGTGGGGATGTGGCAGTTCCTTCCTGCTTCAAGTTTGCATTGTCTCCAGGTGAACGATAAGTTCATGTTTGAAGACTAAGTTTAGCACTGCTTATTTGTGGCTGAAATCTGTCAAGATGTCTGTCACCCGATCATTGTGCTGGCCATTTTTGTCTAGAGGCTATCCTATGGTTGTCCCTGAACTTTGGTTTATATTTTCAATGCTGTCTATTGCTGTGTTAGTAGCAGCATTAACGGTTGTTGACTTGTTTACTTATAATAAAGCGCCAGCTTCCTTGGTCTGAAGTGTAAGCTACAAGTTGTGTCGCTGCATTCATAGATGTTGTTTCAGGTCTGTTGTTCTAGGGTAAGGTTAACAGCTAGTTTATCATCTGAATGTTAAGTAGTGCTAGCCACTGATGCTAGCCACTGGTTACTAATTAAGGTATTTAGTATTGCGGTTTTGTCGCTTACTACTTTATTAAGTTATTATTACAAACGCTAGCGCCAAAAATCTATGGCTGCCTAGTACTAAGTTATAAACAGTTTAAGTAGTGCGTTTACGTTGTCGTTAAGTGTACTACCGTCCCAGATTGAAAAATATGATAGTTTAGACACTAAGTGCCGTTTGACTGCCTGCTATGATTGGTCCTCTGTGTATCTGTCCTGTCACCTTTTTATTACGTCGTTACAGTGTCGTATATATGTCTTCGGTCGATGGTGATCAGCACCATTATGGATATACCTCTTAAAAGTGATCTGTTTTTAATTATATTTCATTTTCATATTTCAAGGCCTTGAAATTTTAAGCATGTAGATGAAATCGTTGGAAGTCTGGTAGTGTTTATGAATTCAGGCAATAGATTTACTTTTTAAATTACTGACAAATTTTGAAGCTTATAGTCCATTTTAAAGTAATACATTTTTAAGTTTCATAAAATACGCTTCTAAGTTACGCAGTAATGTTACATTTTTGAAGTTGCATAGCTGTAGTAGCAGATTAAGATGCTGAGAGAATCGTGCCAAATAATCTAGAATTGTTAAATCACAGTGATTACCTACCGCCTTCCTCCTATGGCAGACGCCAGAAAGAAACGGACGTCTCTTTTATAATACACTGCTGGTCTTCGTATCACAACAGCCTATTATACTAGTGGTTGAAAACAGTCTTGGTTGCTACGAAGACTGTTTTTAACCAATACTGTTAGGCACTGGTTTGCTGTATGCCACACAGGGATTGGAAGAATTTCTACAGCCTATTACAGCTTACTTCGTATGATGCCGGTAATCCCCCGCTGTAAGGAAGAAAAGGTGGCAGAAACTCCGTTGAGCTTTCTACCTTTGTTATGAAATCTGAATAAATAAAGTTATCTGAACTGTGCCAATCAAACGAACCCCGCCCTCCACTCCTTAATCACATATCGTCACAAAGGTAACTCGATGTTGAAATTAGTGACATAACGTCACATCTCATGGAAACCTGTGCAGTTTCATTTCGTTTCCCCCTTCCATTCTAGGGGACCCACAGTAGTATTTCATCAAATAGGGAGGATGATAAAGCTATGAACCCAACACTATACACTGCACGCCGGCTTCCGTAATAGCCTTTGGATATATATGTAGATGCAGAAGATAATTGTTTGCGCGGTGTACATGTAGGTGGCATATAGGCTGTCAGCGAAACGGACCACCCTAAATACGTACAACTGGAACCGAATGCACAGAAGCGAGTTTTAATTAACTTAAGGTAAAAAAAATTGGCGAATGTTATGACATACGTAAGTATGCATAATGGACTTAATTAATTTATTTTTTAATTGAGCTGTACAGGTTTTCCTATAGGATTGTAAGCGGTCTTTGAAGATGACTTCTACATATGTGAAACTTGATAAGATATTTACGGGATAAAAATGCTGCAAACTAATGTCGCGACGTCGAGAGAAGACGTCCGTCAAGCATGGTGACTTCTGTGGCACATGTAAACAAACACGTAATTCAATACTTCATTTTTGTGTTTACTTTCCCATCTGAAGCACACATGTTAGTCGTCTGCTGCTTTTAGTAATCAGACTACTTGCTCGAGAATCTCGACAGTCTTTCACACTACATACGACAGTCGAAACGGTGAAATGCCAGTTTAGTTCATGACGAATGTAGCCAAAGCTTTAGAGGGACTGTTTGGGTATATGCTAAATGGTATCCTGTTCATGCCAAACACTCACGAGCTGTCCTTGGAACCATCATACAAAATTAGAGGAACTGGAAGTATGAAGAATTAAACTGGCGAACGAAATGAAATATTTTAACGGTGGTGCCACACAATCTAGACCTCACTGCGAAGCAGCCTGAATCTGCGAGTTGGATCTGCTAGGGAATGTACAATTATCTACAGTTTCCACATAGATAGAGCGGTAGTTTTTGGAGGTCATCCCACTGGACATGAGACGATCCAGATGGTAGTTACCATAATGGATGTACCACCTACTGAGCACAAATAACTACACACATTTTTCACAGAACATTTATAGATCGCTACATTGGTCCTTCGGGAAAAACAAAATGCCATAGACGCGCACCAGGTACAAAACTTTTGTACTTTTACTTGCGGAGAAAATTAATGCAAGAGGTCTAGATGGAGTGATCGCCGATGATACGAAATGACGTGAGACACTGCAGTGCGCTGCGCTAAGTCCAGATTAAATTCAAAGTCCGTTGTTTTCTATCCGTAATGAGTTAATAGCGGTATCAGCGCCCAAGGTCAGCTGGTTAATCATTTCATGTGTCAGTCGCAGTAATGAACACGTGAACAGTACCTGTGCTCCCTGTTTGCGTACACGTGTTGCAGCAGGGCAGAACTTCCTGTCACCTTTTCTGATAGCAGAGCAGTGGCTTGTGACGTAGTTACGTTGCTGCTATTTTATGAAACTCCGGAAATTTCGAAGGTTCTATTCAATTAATAGAAATTGGTGTTAAACATTACTTGGGCTAGAAAAAACGTCATATTATCTACTATAAATGAAAAGAGCATCTCAGCCGGTCCCTGTGGCCGAGCGGTTCTAGGCACTTCAGTGCGGAACAGAGCTGCTGCTACGGTCGCAGGTTCGAATCCTGCCTCGGGCATGGATATGTGTGATATCCTTAGGTTAGTTAGGTTTAAAAAGTTTTAAGTCTAGGGGACTGATGACCTCAGATGTTAATTCCTATAGTGCTTAGAGGCATTTGAACGATTTTGAGCATCTCATTATTAACATATTACCTCGTTGCGGTCTAAACGGGGTTGTGCTTCCTTCGCCACCTCACTCTGTAAAAGGTTATAGATGTTAATATTCCTGTTGAGCGTTAAAGACTTGCCAGACAACTACACGTGTGCCTAGAAACGTTTTGGCTTGACAGACGCATTTTTATGTTATTTGGTGACTTCAGACTGTCAATAGGAACGCAAGAAGTTAGCTCCATTTTCATTCCACTGAGATAAATAAAATTGGAGCTAAGAGCTTGGGAGTAGGAAACCTCAAATTCCACCTAGCTATCTTAATTTTCGTTACCAATGGTTTCCTAAGCCGCCTCACAGTTCCTTGGCAGTTCTTCACTTCCAAAACTATAGTAGTAGGTATCGTGTTTCCAACTACATCCCTGAATCATTAACTCTAAAACTTTCCTGGAATTATGAATGTCAGAGGTGGATATATCCCAGAGGAAATTACAGGATTTATTAATATTTAACGCCAAAAAATTGAAAAACATAAGGAAATGCTGGGCGCGCCCGTACAACGCCACTAAAGTCTAACATAGTTCGGCTGTGGTTCCAAGAGAGTTCTCTCGCCAAACCTCAAACTTTATTTCTTCTCCCTAAACTTTAAATCATTCTCCAGATTTTTCTTTGGTTTCCTTAATGGCTTGATCAAGGTACAGACTGAATAACATCCGGAATATGCTACAGACCTTCATCACTCCATTCTCAGTCACTGCTTCCTTTTTATGCCCCTCGACTCCTGTAACTGGTACAATAAAATGAGAAGCTAACGGTATTATTTTAGCGACTAGGTTATTAGAATAGAATGGTAAAACCATATAGCGGATTTCTGATGCGAATCTCAAAGCCGTGATTTAAGTAAGCTTTCGTTGGTTGGTTGGTTGATTTGGGGGAAGGGACCAAACGGATAGGTCATCGATCCTATCGAAATATGGGAGGATGGGGAGGGAAGTCAGTAGTGCCCTTTCAAAGGAACCATCCCGGCATTTGCCTTAAGGGATTCAGGGAAATCACAGGAAACCCAAATGAGGGTGTCCAGACGTGGGTTTGAACCGTCGTCCTCCGGAATGCTAGTCCAGTTTCTTTCGCCGGGCGATAAGACAGGAAAACCTGTGTCATATCACTGTCGTCTCAGCGTGAACCATTTAAGTCATTTCAGGTACTTTTCTGTGATTTCCCACAGTATGGGTTGCTTCTGCGTCATATCGCGAGTCGCCTCTCGTATTGTGTTTCATCAGTGGGAATCGTCTCATAAGAGTTATGACTAAGGTAACTAAGAAGAGAAGACGGACGCTTGAAAGTTGCATTAACCGATTGTGAAATTCCTTTATCATTCCGCGGATTAGCAAACTGACACATTTATTGAAAATATAGCTGTTGAAAGGGAATGCCGGATTTATTACTGCAAGGAAATTTTCTTTGATCGACTTACACTAAACGACCGAAAAAGGACACATCATAAATGAATTATCTGAATGGGCAAATGTACAGCCAAACAAATTATTACAATGTTAGAAAACATGTGCCGGCCACTGTGGCCGAGTGGTTCTAGGCGCTTCAGTCCGGAACCGCGCTGATGCTACGGTCGCAGGTTCCAATCCTGCCGCGGGCAGGGATATGTGTGATGTTCTTAGGTTAGTTTTGTTTAAGTAGTACCAAGTGTATGGGACTGATGACCTTAGATGTTAAGTCCGATAGTGCTTAGAGCCATTTGAATCATTTAGAAAACATGGATGATTTATTGAAGATAAAGAACTTCACAAATTGAGTTAGTAAATAACACGTTGTTGCATCGTTGGCCCTTTTGCTCATAGAAATGTTGGTTATGAGCCTCCTGAGGGATATCGTGTCAGACTCTGTTCAAATGGCGAGTTAGACCTTGAAAATCCCAAACTGATTCGAGGACCCAGCCCAAAATGCTCCAAACGTTGTTTGTCAACTGGGGAGAGATCTGGTGACCGTGATGGGAAAGGTAAATCGAAGACGTGTCTGAAGACCTCCCGAACAGCGGTGGGAGATCAACTTAGTTGTGCCCGCCAAATGGCCCGACAACCTGGAGTGATGGTCTAGGGTGCCATTTCTCTGCATAGCAGGACCCTTTCGGTTGTCATTCGAGGCACCCATACAGCGCAGCTATATGTCGACGACATCCTACGCCTAGTTTTGTTGGCCTTCATGGCAAACCATCTTGGGATTACATTTCAGCATGATAATGCCCATCCGCACATGGAGAGAGTTTCAATTGTCTTTACGCTTGGCATACCCTATCTCGTCCAATAAGGTCGTCGGACCTCTCCTCAATTGGGAGCATTTGGGGTATTTTGGTCAGCGCACTCCAACCAGCTCTGCGATTTGACGATCTAACTCTTCAATTGTACAAATTTGGTACGATATGCCTCAAGAGGACATCCATCCATTCTGTCAGTCAATCCCAAGCAGATTCATTATTTGCGTGAAGGCCAAAGGTGTCCGAAAGTGCTAATAATCCTGTGGTGCAGTTCTCTGTCTCTGTTTTTTTTTCTTTTTATTCTTCCGTGGTACTCAGGAAATACTGATACAGATGTAACGTAGGCTGAAGACTGTCGAACATTACTGGTCCATGGCTATAGAGCCGAGAGGAAAGAAGGAGTGAAGAAATGTTATATTTATTGAACCGTCGCGTACATGGTCATTAGAGCACTAGCGAGGGATGCTGTAATACGGAGAAGAAAATCGGTCTATTCCGTTTCAAAGGCACGACGTCGACCTTCCCATTAAGCATTTTTGGGAAGGTAGAGTAACGCAAATCTGCTTCACCAGATGAAGATTTTTTCCGTACTTCTCTCGACTGCGAGAGCTTCTCCAACCCTGCGCCACCTCGTGCGGTGCTAGAGGGGCTAGAGAAAAGCGAAAGTACGCTAATAGTATTTCAAAGGCATTAACCTAATATTGTGTCAAGGCCGTAATTTTACAGCCGGGTGGCGCAATTGTTTTTCCGGTGCAGTTCTTTGAACCGCCCTCCGCAGAGCTACTGAGTTTGCCGTATTGCTGGCTGCCGTTGCCGCCGGTCATGAATATTAACGGCAAAATTATGGTCTAAATAAGTCTCCTAGAAGTTGCGGCGGCAGCGGCGGCGGCAGTGCGGGCAAACACTGAGGAACGTCGGTTTCCTAAAAGACTATAGTGTCCGCAAGTTGGCGGGTGTGCGAATGAATAATTCAGAAACAGGGCGCCCCGCTGCCGCAAGCTTCAAAGTAATGGGGCGCCAAGTTGGTCTCGTTCTGTTTGCTCCACTTAAAATTTGTTGGAACTCGACTGTGACTTTTATGTGCTTGAGAAAAAGTGTAGGGACCTTGTGTGTTGAACAGAATGCCTTTGTTTACTAGTTTATTCTGGACCCTCGAGCAGCTATGGCTGTGATTTCATTTGTTGTTACTAATAGGACGCAAATGGAATGAAACCAGGCGTTGGAAACTATTTATTACCTACAAGTAAAATTATGCATCGTTGATATACAATAGACACTTCTGATACGTGAGTTGAAACAACTGTTGATCTGTACAGACACTTTACAGCACCATAAAGGTACCCCTAATACAAATGACTCTTTGTGCATTTTTAAGTTGGTGAGTAATTATTTTAACCTTGAAATCATACATGCAATTGATAACTGTGCTTGTCTGAGACGTTTACTTAGTCTATTACGTTTCACCTGTCGCCAACTGTTTTTAACTCAGCGTGAAACCTTAATTACTGCAATAAATATTTGACTTGTTATTTTTATTTATCACATGGTATATTTACATTTGCTCTGTATGTTGTAGTTGTTGCTGCTGTTACTGCTATCGTTAGATGAGTTCTTCACGCTATCCTGTTCAATGGTCAATGGTAGCCCTTTTATCTCTGCAGGCACAGTGCTGTCTACATACACTTGAACATGTTCACTTAATATCACTCACCTCCCACACCTGATATATTGCTAAATTAACTATTTCTTGAACTCTTCGGGTGTGTTAATCAGTGCCTGCCACGTAACTCTTTTTGCCAGATTCGACACACACACACACTCAGCCTTGCGATCAATAGATATTCCCCTTCAGCGATCTTACGTAAGGAAAGTACACCTATTCCCTACATGCCTGAACTGTATACTGTCCACATTTCACATGCATGTAAGAGTACACTGCAAATATTATCTACAGTGACTACCAAACAGTTAAATTTCGATTTCAGGTAACACGTTTCTATTTCTCAGCACAACTTGAAATTGTAGCCAACATTTTATACTCATATTATTTCAGACGTCGTCACTAATTTTGCAGTCGGATTTGTTGAACTCGTTTACTACTGAGAGTTGATTAACTCGTGTACTAATTTCTCAATGTATTTTCCCTAGCAGACATTGATATCAGTCGACGGACCTCCATGAGCCTTGTTTCACTTTTATTAATGTTAATTTTAAAACCTCTTTCGCAGGTTAATCTGCTTCTCAACTCCGGATATCACGGTAAATGATATGACAAAAGTGCTAAATATAGCATAAGGCACAATCAAAAAACTTTCATTCAAAGGCAACTCTAACTTCTTTCGATTCGAAGATTAATCTGCTTTTCTAATCCGTAATCGTGCTGTGTCGCATATACATCGCAGCAACGCCCTCAAACGGAAACTTTTTGATCACCACTGGTATCAAACAATCCTTAATTTGCAATAATGGGGTAGCTGTAGGAAAAATAATCTGTGCGACTTAATACTAAAAGAGAGTGTAGAGACACGAAATAATCCATGTTGCCATAATGATAATCCATTTCTTCCTCATGCTGATGTAGACAATAGTTAGGATGGAATGTGACTACCTCGTAGTATGTGCCCATTTAATACAGTACTTTGAGTATTTATCTCTTTGACACATCAGACGAGCCAATGACAATATGAATAACCTCTCTCGTGCATGATTAATTTTACTTGACGTTACAAAAGGTATCGTGGTTCATGGTGTGGGTTCCTGTAGTCATGTCCTAGTTCATGAACCACGGGCAACGTATGAGTGGCCAAGTAAGTGGTCCCGACAGTCGGGATACCAGTTACTTTGGAATAAGGCTGGGCACCTCTGACATATTCTGAGTCGTGGTCACCTTTGTGCTCATACGGCAAAGACTACCAAATCCACCGGTTAGTCCCTCAACTGTTAGGGGTAAAAGTCAATGGGACTCGGGGCAAGTAAGGCTAGCAATCTGCTTCCCTGGTACTTTAAATATGATGCTAGCAACAATCAGAGCAAAATGCCTCGGATCTTTGGAGGGGACGGAGTCCCACCTCTAACTGACAAACCAGGGACTCCTAAGGTACGACTCGGCAAACGAATGGTAAAGAGATGGGGAGCTATTAATATCAATGGGAGCTACTCTGGGAAGAAGGTAGAGCTGGCAGAGGCTACAAGTAAGATGGGGCTGGACGATTTAGCTGTTAGTGACATTCGGGTAATGGGTGAGAAAGAAGAGGGAGAATACAAGGTCTACCTGTCAGGAGTCAAAGCAGGAATAGCACAATGGGGTGTAGGGCTTTACATCAGGAAAAAATGGAACCCAGCGAAGTTGCAAAAAGGTATGTAAACGGACGACTGATGTGAATAGATTTGACAGTGTCTAGCAAGAAAATTAGGATTGTCAGTATATTCGCATTGTAAAGGGACAGATCAAGATAAGATGGATAGTTATTATGAGGCACTCAGTGATGTAGTTGTTAGAGTAAAGGACAAGGACAGAGTTCTGCTCATGGGTGATTTTAATGCCAGGATTGGAAATCGAACAGAAGGGTATGAAAAGGTTATGGGTAAATTTGGAGAGGATATGGAGGCCAACAGGAACGGGAAACAACTCTTGGATTTCTGTGCCAGTATGGGCTTAGTAATCACAAACTCCTTTTTTAAACATAAGAACATTCACCGGTATACTTGGGAAGGCAGGGGAACCAGATCTGTCATTGACTATATAATAACAGATCAGGAACTCGGGAAGGCTGTGAGGGACACACGTGTATTCAGGGGATTCTTAGATGACACTGATCATTGTTTAATCTGCAGTGAAATTGGGATTATGAGGCCGAAAGTTCAGGAGGTCAGGTCCATATCTAGGATGATAAGAGTGGAGAAACTTCAGGAAAAGGAAATCAGGCACAAGTACATTACAGCGATCTCAGAAAGGTACCAGTTAGTTGAATTTAGTCAATTACAGTCATTGGAAAAGTAATGGACAAGGTACAGGGACACAGTACTAGAAGTGGCTAAAGAATGCCTTGGAACAGTAGTGTGTAACAGTAGGATGAATCAAACAGCTTGGTGGAATGACAAAGTCAAGGCAGCCTGTAAAAGGAAAAAGAAGGCGTATCAAAAAAGGCTACATACTAGAACTCAGGTAGACAGAGAAATGTTGAAGAAAGAAACAAAGCCAAACAGATAATTGCAGCATCCAAGAAGAAATCTTGGGAAGACTTTGGAAACAGGTTGGAGACTATGGGTCAAGCTGCTGGAAAACCATTCTGGAATGTAATTAGCAGTCTTCGAAAGGGAGGTAAGAAGGAAATGACAAGTATTTTGGACAGGTCAGGAAAACTGCTGGTGAATCCTATGGATGCCTTGGGCAGATGTAGGTAATATTTTGAAGAGTTGCTCAATGTAGGTGAAAATACGATCAGTAATGTTTCAGATTTCGAGGTGGAATGGGATAGGAATGATGACGGAAATAGGATCACATTTGAGGAAGTGGAGAAAATGGTCAATAGATTGCAGTGCAATGAAGCAGCTGGGGTGGATGAAATTAAGTCGGAACTCATCAAATACAGTGGAATATCAGGTCTTAAATGGCCACACAGGATAATTGAAATGGCCTGGGAGTCGGGACAGGTTCCATCTGACTGCACAAAAGCAGTAATCACACCAATCTTTAAACATGGAAACAGAAAAGATTGTAACAACTACAGAGGTATCTCTTTAATCAGCGTTGTGGGTAAAATCTTCGGAGGTATTGTTGAAAGGAAAGTGCGAGTATTAGTTGAGGACCAATTGGATGAAAATCAGTGTGGGTTTAGGCCGCTTAGAGGTTGTCAGCACCAGATCTTTAGCTTGCGGCAAATAATGGAGAAGTGTTACGAGTGGAACAGGGAATTGTATCTATGCTTTATAGATCTAGAAAAGGCATATGACCGGATTCCTATGAGGAAGTTACTGTCTGTTCTACGAGATTATGGAATAGGAGGCAAACTTTTGCAAGCAATTAAAGGTCTTTACATGGATAGTCAGGCAGCAGTTAGAGTTGACGGTAAATTGAGTTCATAGTTCAGAGTAGTTTCAGGGGTAAGGCAAGGCTGCAACCTGTCTCCACTGTTGTTCATATTATTTATGGTCATATGTTGAAAGCAATAGACTGGCTGGGTGAGAGTAAGATATGTGAGCACAAAATAAGCAGTCTCGTATATGCGGATGACTTTGTTGTGATGGCAGTTTCGATTGAAAGTTTGCAAAGTAATATTTCAGAGCTAGATCAGAAATGTAAGGACTATGGTATGAAGACTAGCATCTCCAAAACGAAAGTAATGTTAGTGAGAAAGAAATATTAACGGATTGAGTGCCAAATAGGAGGAACAAAGTTAGAACAGGTGGACTGTTTCAAGTACTTAAGACGCATATTCTCACAGGATGGCAACATAATGAAAGAACTGGAAGCGAGGTGTAGCAAAGCTAATCCAGTGAGCGCTCAGCTACGATCTACTCTCTTCTGCAAGAAGGAAGTCAGTACCAAGACTAAGTTATCTGTGCACCGTTCAATCTTTCGACCAACTTTGTTGTATGGGAGCGAAAGCTGGGTGGATTCAGGTTACCTTATCAACAAGGTTGAGATTACGGATATGAAAGTAGCTAGGATGATTGCAGGTACTAGAAGATGGGAACAGTGGCAGGAGGGTGTCCACAATGAGGAAATCAAAGATAAACTGGGAATGAACTCCATAGATGTAGCAGTCAGGGCAAACAGGCTTAGACGGTGGGGTCATGTTACACGCATGGGAGAAGCAAGGTTACCCAAGAGACTCATGGGTTCAGCAGTAGGGGGTAGGAGGAGTCGGGGCAGACCAAGGAGAAGGTGCCTGGATTCGGTTAAGAATGATTTTGAAGTAATAGGTTTACACATCTTAAGAGGCACCAATCTTAGCACTGAATAGGGGACCGTGGGGGAATTTTATAAGGGGGCTATGCTCCAGACTGAACGCTGAAATGCATAATCAGTCTTAAGTGATGTTGATGATGATGATGATGATGATGATGATGATGATACAATAGGTATCATCACTTAGGTGATCACTTATGTATAAAAGTATAACACCTATGAGTTTTAGCCTGCCCTTTGTTTTTTCCAGTCTACGAGCTCGTTCGTCTCCTCAGGTATTGTTATGTCACGTATGTCAATAACCTGAGTTGCTCTGTTTGTGAATATTTGTTCATATACTAAACGGTTACTTACTTTCACGGAGTGCAGAAATACGTACTTAATATACTGAGAAGTTTCTTCTAGCATTTGAAACGCTCTTGCTGTATAGCAAAATTCCGCCCTAAAAGTTATAAAAGTCTTTGTCATGTAAAATTTCATTGTAAGCCAGCCCATCGTTGACAAAATCAAAAGTTACGGTCAGGTGGAAAGACCTTACAATACGAGCAGTTCTTAATATCAGAAACAATGTCTGTTGCTGCCCCTCAGCCTGCGTAATGTTTTGTGTTTAGCAAACTGACTGTTCCAGACCTGACTAGGGATTTCTTAATAACATATTTTCCTAAGCAGACCCCCTCTACCAATAAAGCAAAAACTTTCCAAAAATCGCGAAGTACAGAATCCGTCCGTTATCATTTGCATCGTGTGTGAAGTACTCGAGCACTGGTCCGCAAGGTAAGTATTATAAGAGTTCATACATGTTACTAAGAAAACATTCGTTTTAGTAACATGAAGATATTTGTGTATTAATTGAATTTATAATGTTGTAGCTTTACTTTCAAGACGCTCAGGTTAGTTCACTTGCACCCGTATTACTCATTTTGTCTTTGCTACCTTCTATTTCCTGCCTTATGTTTCAATGTTTAAAGACGTCGAAATGGACTAGCGTGTATCATAAGTAATAACTAAATTCGATCTATCACTTAGTTGTTTTCAAGTGAAGCCACATGCTCGCGATAAATATAAAGTATATACTACAAGATGACAGATTTAAGGAGAGACATAAACGAACCTTACGGCATAATCAAATGAAACTGTTTGGTTATAGAGATATCTATGACAAACACATGCAGACTGAAGCGACGAATGGAAATTTGAGCCAAGCCCGGGCTTGATTCTAATATTCATTCGTTTTTTTTACTCTGCGTACATACATCATTATTGTACAATCTGACTAACTGATCATGCGGTTAAAAATATAAATGTGGCAGTCGCTATACTGCACTACATAATCTACATCCAACTAAGAGCTTAGGGATAAAGTCCAATTCCATATAATATTTTAAAATGTTCGCAGTTTGCGCGAGAGACACTTTTCTAACCAACGGCTGGCCGCGAAATCGACACCCCAGTGAAAATGAAATATGTTTCATTTGCAACATTTAGCTACACGTTCCAGCTATTTCTCTATATAGACGCCGCTCCGGCTTAAACTGTCGTCGCTTGTTACAACAGCCTCATCATAGAAAGCAGCCGCTTGTGATTTATTTACAACCAATTCCTCCGCTGGTCTGCAGATCGCTATCTGTGTCAAAATACTGTCCCCATAGCCAACAGTAGATGTTACGGAAGAGATGAAAATCTGAGACTACCAAGTCCGAGATTTTTGGTGATAATAAAACATAAAAAACGCTGCCGAAGACACTTTCTTGCACCTACACTCTGCAGCCTAGATTTTTCATGAAGAAGGAACCGGCTGACAGTTACGTTTTATGGGCTGCATGAAATCAGGGTATCCTTTCAGTAGGCACTTCACACTTTGTGAGAGAAACCATTCTCAGAGCATTTTAAGTGCTTACTGTGCCCTCAGAACTGAAAAGTGCGACATGACGCGACAGACAGCATTCTAGCGACGCTGCGCAACACATCTACGCAAATCTTCACCGGATTATCAATGTAGTTTTAATTTCCCGACCCACCGGATGTTAGAACCTACTGCCCTCGTCGTTGCTCGGATATACTGAGGCTGCATCTCTTGTCCTTTTAACATTACACCTTGCATTAAGCTGTGATACGCAGATAAGTTTCCATTTCAAGTACTGCCTGCCAGTGGGTACCCTTACCCAAGAAGACAGATTTCGATCATAGGGTAATAGCCATTGCTGAGTCCCTTGAGGAGCGTTTACTTTCGTCGTCGCATTTGGAAAGATGTGAACCATATTAGAAGTAAAGGCTTTCTTGATCGTAGCTTGTGGTTCTTGCGATCTCTTCCCAGAACACTGATTCGTCAATATTAACGAGGTGACAGCACACAGGTGGAAAGGCTTCATATACACATTCCTAGGAGTGTCTTTGTGGCTTCTATGATATAATTAAGTCCGTAACTCGTGGTCGTGCGGTAGCGTTCTCGCTTCCCACGCCCGGGTTCCCGGGTTCGATTCCCCGCGGGGTCGGGGATTTTCTCTACCTCGTGATGACTGGGTGTTGTGTGATGTCCTTAGGTTAGTTAGGTTTAACTAGTTCTAAGTTCTAGGGGACTGATGACCATAGATGTTAAGTCCCATAGTGCTCAGAGCCATTTGAACCATTTGATATATTTAAGCTGAGGTTGGAGAGAGAGTTACAGGCGGGGCCATTGATTCAGGGGCCGGCAGCCGGTGCTGAAACAGGGCGGGGTCGCTGTTGGCTCGACACAAACCACGGATTCCGCACAGCTGAGTGGTACTGCGCAGCGCGGTCCATCCTTCGAGCAGGGCAACTGGGCCTGGCAGTGTCCGCATTGGAAGCCCTTGCGTCTTTGGGCGGTTTACGTATGGGTGCGGTTAGTGTCTTGTCCTGTGGCATCGCGCGGCGTCTTCGGCCTTACCAGCGCTGCTTCCATCTGCACCCTTACGTACGTCTGAGTTGTTTGCTATTATACACTACTGCCCATTAAAATTGCTGCACCAAGAAGAAATGCAGATGATAAACGGGTATTCATTGGACAAATATATTATACTAGAACTGACACGTGATTAAATTTTCACGCAATTTGGGTGCATAGATCCTGAGAAATCAGTACCCAGAACAACCACCTCTGGCCGTAATAACCGCCTGGGCATTGAGTCAAATAGAGCTTGGATGGCGTGTACAGGCACAGCTGCCCATGCAGCTCCAACCAATACCACCGTTCATCAAGAGTAGAGGCTGGCGTATTGTGATGAGCCAGTTGCTCGGCCACCATTGACCAGACGTTTTCAGTTGGTGAGAGATCTGGAGAATGTGCTGGCCAGAGCAGCAGACGAACATTTTCTGTATCCAGGAACGCCCGTACAGGACCTGCAACATGCCGTCGTGCATTATCCTGCTGAAATATAGCGTTTCGCAGGGATCGAATGAAGGATGGAGCAACGGGTCGTAGCACATCTGAAATGTAACGTCCATTGTAGACAGTGCCGTCAATGTGAACAAGAGGTGACCGAGACGTGTAACCAATGGCACCCCATACCATCACGCCGGGTGATACGCCAGTATTGCGATGACGAATACACGCTTCCAATGTGCGTTCACAGCGATGTCGCCAAACACGGTTGGGATCATCATGATGCTGTAAACTGAACCTTAATTCATCCGAAAAAAATAACGTTTTGCCATTCGTGCACGCATGTTCGTCGTTGAGTACACCATCGCAGGCGCTCGTGTCTGTGATGCAGCGTGAATGGTAATCGCAGCCATGGTCCCCGAGCTGATAGTCCATGCTGCTGCAAACGTCGTCCAACTGTTCGTGCGAATGGTTCTTGTCTTGCAAACGTCCCCATCTGTTGACTCAGGGATCGAGACGTGGCTGTACGATCCGTTAAAGCCATGCGGATAAGATGTCGGTCATCTCGACTGCTAGAGATAACATGCCGTTGGGATCCAGCACGGCGTTTCGTATTACCCTCCTGAATCCACCGATTCCATATTCTGCTAACAGTCATTGGATCTCGACCAACGCGAGCAGCAATGTCGCGATACGATAAACCGCAATCGAACAGGCTACAATCCGACTTTTATCAAAGTCGTAAACGTGATGGTACGCATTTCTCCGCCTTACACGAGGCACACAACAACATTTCACAGAGAACGCCGGTCAACTGCTGTTTGTGTATGAGAAATCGTTTGGAAACTTTCCTCATGCCAGAACGTTGTAGGTGTCACCACCGGCGCCAGCCTTGTGTGAATGCTCTGAAAAGCTAAAAATTAGGATATCACAGCATCTTCTTCCTGTCGGTTAAATTTCGCGTCTGTAGCACGTCATCTTCGTGGTGTAGCAGTTTTAATGGCCGGTAGTGTAAATTCTGCGCCCCGAAATATTAAGTTGTTATCGGCTTATTTCTTGTCTGGAACGGTACAGTGCTGTGACTGCAGGTCTCTTCTGGTTCAGTAGTGTCCGAATTCTGTACCTCCTATAGTGCGCAGACAGGTATGCTTAATGCGGTTGGTTGTGCCTGTGGATGAGACCAGTTTTAACGGTTGTGCCTTCGAAGAGGTTTGGCGATCGCTGTGGGAGGCGCATACTGTTGATGATGATGATGTTTGGTTTGTGGGGCGCTCAACTGCGTGGTTATCAGCGCCCGTACAATTACCCAATCTTTACTCAGTCCAATTTCGCCACTTTCTTGGATGATGATGAAAGGATGAGGACAACACAAACACCCAGTCATCTCGAGGCAGGTGAAAATCCCTGACCCCACCGGGAATCGAACCCGGGACCCCGTGCTCGGGAAGCGAGAACGCTACCGCGAGACCACGAGCGGCGGACGCATACTGTGTAAGGTGCTCTTGTGTGAAACCAGTACAAATCCTGATTGCCAGTAATTCTGCCGTTATTCGCACACTGCTTGTAATTCAGAAGTGTCATTATAACCACTGTAAGAATCAAAATCTGTCCGCTTTATCTTACAACAAATTGCAAATTGGCCTTTCTTAGTTGAATCTGTTTTTTTTTTTTTTTTTTTTATTTAGCTAGTGCTTTAGTCGATTGTCTTATGTAATTAAATACTGATCCACTGCCTCCTTTGGTTTTAGTTACATCAGAAAGGTGGAGTAGTGGTTTCATTGGTTTTCACTTTCTTGGGTGGGTGTTTAAAAATAGATATATGTTGGCGAAATGAACCCTGACAGCTGCCCTTATTGAGAATTATTAAAAATAACCTTGCTTTCTCTTGCTGATTAAATGGAAGATTCGATGTCTTATACTGATGCTTCCTAGGTCTTGGCGGCTAGGCAAATACCGTCACACTTGTCTGTGAAACTATTGTTTTTTTTGTGTGTAGTCGAGTGGGATTTATTTTATCCCTGTCGTGTCGCTCGTTGTCTCAGGCTTTGTAGCAGTCCTGACTACACTGCACTGCAGTCAGGCGGGCCCTGCTCTCTGAAGAGTGCCATAGTGGAATGGCACCATAAATGAAGTATATTGCCAAGAAAATGCTTCATCTTTAAATTATATAGTTTGTAAGTCAAATTGTTTTAAGTTAAAGGGGTAAAGAGTTCCGACTATACTGGACCCATCTAGCTGGAGGTTTGATAAATTAACCTGGTGCCTAAATTACTTTCCCCGCAGTAATTTTGATTAAATCAGTTTTCAGAATTGTATTTGCTTCAATATCCCCATTTCGGAAGGGCTGGTTGTATCATTGATGCTCTCTGAGCTTATGATTTATGAAATTATTATTTTTGGACTTAAATTCTTAATTTAGTTTGAAATACCATTTTAATTACGGTACCCCGCCTCCGCTCGCATTAAAAATGTGTCACGTATGATTATTAATTTGTAATGTACTAAGAAATATGTATATACCTGTATTCAAACATGTTTTGAACTGAATTTTTGTGCATTGCACTTTTATTGGCTAAACACCGGCTGTTATAACCTGGATGTCGACGTTTCTACCAGTGTGCAGTACGTACCCTTATGTTTTGTTGAATCATGAATAGTATCCTCAATTGGGTTCGGCTTTCCACTCCAGTAGGCCTGTGCCCTGCTATGAGCTATCAACAATGAGTCTGATATTCCCATCTAACATCAAGAATATTCATTTCTTTTGTTATGATGCTAGACTATTTGCACCAATATTCTAAAGCGTTTTGTTTGTTGGGTACAGTTCCTATACTGAGTAGACATCACCGAGAGCTTTCCAGCTGCTGTTATTTCTCATTCGCTCAAGCGTGTCCTGGATAACGTGAAGCAGTGCGTCATGTATGCTACACATGTCAGGGACATTTAACATAATTTTTTTAAATGTAAAAAGGCATGAGCATAGAAAATATTGCTTTAAGATACAGTTGAAACCCCTAAATCAGGAGTTACTTTATTTTTTAACCACACCAAATATCGTTTGTCAAGATTGTGGCATTCCGAGCTGTAATGGGAAGAAAAATGTGCTGGGATAGCACCGTCGAATGGGCTGTAGAAACCCGTCTTCCACAAATCAACTTCCGACAGTGGCAATGGGGTCAAAAACTGAAATATCTGTTTCCCTTGGCCTGTAATCGAATAAATTGTTACATTTTACACATCATAGCTCTTCCTGCAACAGCAGCTGTTGTAATGCAACCGCTGCATAGTTAGGTGACATAATTATTTGGTTCCTATGTCAACCAGAGATCACTAGCAACTGCTGCGTCTTAGACTTCTATGAATCGCTGATATATGAACTACATTCTATGCGCTGTCGGCTGATAACAGCGATTGACCATTCTATAAAAAATCATGCAAATCCAGAGAAAACGCTGTCGCAGAGATGAAAAGCGTTTGTGTGATTGAGTTTCTAGGGTCGGGCAATTAAGGATGAATATATGGGCGCCACGTCTGACACGGACACATTGGTAATAGGATCCAACAAACCAAGAAATGAAACTGAGGGTGTCTAGAGAAAACTGCTTTATTGCTAAAGTACAGCAAAACTCTCTTGTCTGCGAAATCAAGAATACAATCAGTTATCAAGGGAACAAGAGACTGAAAAAACAAGAGATTGTAAACATGTACGACAGCCTTGGTTCAAATGGTACATGATGCGTAAGATTCAAAACAGTGTTTGCAGATATGTCCAACGACTGGAGACCTAGACTTTTGGAAAAAACATTGTGGAACATCAGTAGCCTCATCTAAGCGCATAGTAGGCACAGCTAAATGGCTCCGAAAATTAGTTCAACAAAATGCAACCTTGTTGCAAAATAAATGGTTACTTAGTTTTTTATTACTTTTTACATGGAAGTATGGAAGTACCGCCATTGAACTGTATAGACCGTTTATTCTACTGTACAATCAAGATTTCGATCTTCGGGCAGTTTCTTACCAAAATGTTGGGCATGATCAGACTTCCGTAAAGGAAGTTATCATCCAAATATTGGTTATGTAATCCAGGTGTCACCAAGTTTAATATATACTAATCATGATCAACATAGCGATGCTTGAAAACGGCCGAAGTCTAAAATCATGATCGTTCAGTAGAAAAACTTTCTATACAATGAAATGGCGGACTTTTCATTTAAAAGGAATTATGCGACTGTGGCCTCAAACCGTGATAAAATAAACAAGATAAACGACTTTGCATTTGCTTTGGCTCAGTCAGTGCTGTTATGGCCATGCTGAAAATGTTAGCGACGTATGTCAATAAGTGATGGCTGCAGCAAAAACTGAGAAATCTAGGTTTAGGCCTGCAATATGACTTATGTTCTATGTTCGAGACGTCTCATTGTCCAGTTCTGAGATGAAACATACTGTACTTGATGATGCCTGTGATGCAAATGCTCACTAACCTGCCCTAAAGCCTATGAGGTCAAATATTTTCATAATTCCTCTAAAAAGCTTAACTGGTTTTGCCAGCACCAGAATCTTGCTGACTAATAGCTACAACTCTTTCCAGTGCTGGTCAATGACAGTTCAATAAATATGCTACCTATTATTATGGATTCTTCCGTCGTTAGCCATACCAGTACTTGCGCCCTTGGAGTGCAGTAGAAGACTTCTGGCTATGACCAATGAGAAGGTTGTAACACCGAAAATGCAGGATTCAAGGCACCAGCTACCGATATATATAATTTATTTTAATTGTATGTAAATATTTGTAATTTGTCCGTCCCGGTAGCTGAGTGGTCAGCGTGACAGACTGTCAATCCTAAGGGCCCGGGTTCGATACCCGACTGGGTCGGAGATTTTCTCCGCTCAGGGAGTGGGTGTTGTGTTGTCCTAATCATCATCATTTCATCCCCATCGACGCGCAGGTCGCCGAAGTGGCGTCAAATCGAAAGACCTGCACCAGGCGAACGGTCTACCCGACGGGAGGCCCTAGCCACACGATATTTCCATTTTTATTTTATTTGTAATTTAAATGCTTTCTTTTAATAAGTAAGGACATTGCTTCACTGTATGTGTACATTTAGGTAGAAGTCTGTTGACTTTTCTTTGTACTTACCTGTATTTTACTGTCAAACTTATAAGCTGTGGGAAAAAGCCAGAGGAATTGTTATTTTCATCGACTAGCAACGATAATACTAGTGCGTTTGCGTTGAAAATCTTTGGTTAGGGGTTTGTAGCGCAGAGCACGCGGAGAGAGCGAGAGACGGGTTCTAGCGCTTATAGTGTGCGGAAGGGTGATGTTAACGCTCTCGCGGTAGAGAGTACAATTTGGCGGCATGATGTAGGCGCGCCAGCCAGATGACTAGTAGCAGGAGGAAGGACAGTGGACGCGCGGAAGAGGCTGTATTAATTACAATTGCCCGTTCCTGTAATTAGCCGTGGCCCCACAAGAAGCTACCGTCTTCATCAACAGCAGCAGCTCCAGCAACGCCGGCCGTAGTGGCCGAGCGGTTCTAGGCGCTACAGTCTGGAACCGCGCGACCGCTACGGCCGCACGTTCGAATCCTGCCTCGGGCATGGATGTGTGTGATGTCCTTAGGTTGGTTACGGTTAAGTAGTTCTAAGTTCTAGGGGACTCATGATCTCAGCAGTTAAGTCACATAGTGCTCAGAGCCATTTGAACCAAGTTCCGGCAACACAGATTTGTCGTCGGCTCCGTGTTTCATCGGTCGCACAGCACTGAAGTAAGACTGTTCATTGGTAGAAAGTATTAACGGCTAACCCAGCAGCACAGCTGAATGTGATTTGATTAATAAATTTTATTTACATAATAATCAGTTAAATTCAGGGCGATTGTGTCCTCATTGCCCCCAGATATTGTTACCAAGCATGGTCCTTGTTCCCTTTCTTCTTTATATGCTAACCGAAGTTTGACAGTCTATCACTGGAAAAAATCCTAATCTAAAGAAAATGTACAACCTTCAGTTGCCACGTCAGTGTTTGATAATAAATGTTTTTCTTTCCCATAATCCTCTACAGGAATTTGGATATAAATCGCCCTAGTCGGCTGGCGATCGTAATTATTTCCTTTCCGTTCACTAGTGTAACTTTTGGATTCATGATCAGTGGTGTCCCTTTTCTGTCCAGTCTTGTTTGTGAGTGAATGAACGAAATAACTTCTATTTTTCTACATTGTAGCCCTGTTCGGTTTAATTACTTTTTTATTTTTAGTAGACTTCTCTATCAGAAAGATCGGTTGTACACATTCCCCCTACTTATATGTGTTACTTCTTCGGGAAAGACAGCCTTATCCAATTAGAAAAATTCCATTAGGTATACACGCGATCCACGGTCAAATTTTATATCGCAAGCAGGATAGGCCGATTAGTGTTGGGGAGGTTACAAGGTGCGTAAGTACACATATGTGAGAACTCTCCTGTATAACAAAAATAATTGCTACATGCGAATCAGGGGCCTCTCTGCTAAATTTCAAACAAAAATTGTAGTTGTACTCTTTCTGTTCTTATGTACAGGCTCCTAGCAGTATCATGTTTACTCTTGTCTTTCAGATCTTCTCTCTGGCAAAAGAGATTCTTTGCACTTCATGCACAATGAAACTTTATAACAGGCTATGCTACCCTTGCGCGTCGTCTTACTGGGTTCAACTTGCAAAGTGCTCTTTTCAGCGTATACCTGGCTGAGCCTTTGGTTTTCAGGAAATATATTTTTATTACACGTGCAGGTCCTGTAGTAATTCACCCCCTCCACCAGCCAGCCAAAAGCCCCAGGCCGCAGCACATCACAAAACCCTTCACAATGTCAAAAGGAAGAAAATGTGGAGCGTATTAGAACTGCAGTCGTTCGCATATGTTATTATTTCCTGTAGCCATCATGCAGAATTATACACTCCTGGAAATTGAAATAAGAACACCGTGAATTCATTGTCCCAGGAAGGGGAAACTTTATTGACACATTCCTGGGGTCAGATACATCACATGATCACACTGTCAGAACCACAGGCACATAGACACAGGCAACAGAGCATGCACAATGTCGGCACTAGTACAGTGTATATCCACCTGTCGCAGCAATGCAGGCTGCTATTCTCCCATGGAGACGATCGTAGAGATGCTGGATGTAGTCCTGTGGAACGGCTTGCCATGCCATTTCCACCTGGCGCCTCAGTTGGACCAGCGTTCGTGCTGGACGTGCAGACCGCGTGAGACGACGCTTCATCCAGTCCCAAACATGCTCAATGGGGGACAGATCCGGAGATCTTGCTGGCCAGGGTAGTTGACTTACACCTTCTAGAGCACGTTGGGTGGCACGGGATACATGCGGACGTGCATTGTCCTGTTGGAACAGCAAGTTCCCTTGCCGGTCTAGGAATGGTAGAACGATGGGTTCGATGACGGTTTGGATGTACCGTGCACTATTCAGTGTCCCCTCGACGATCACCAGTTGTGTACGGCCAGTGTAGGAGATCGCACCCCACACCATGATGCCGGGTGTTGGCCCTGTGTGCCTCGGTCGTATGCAGTCCTGATTGTGGCGCTCACCTGCACGGCGCCAAACACGCATACGACCATCATTGGCACCAAGGCAGAAGCGACTCTCATCGCTGAAGACGACACGTCTCCTCTCGTCCCTCCATTCATGCCTGTCGCGACACCACTGGAGGCGGGCTGCACGATGTTGGGGCGTGAGCGGAAGACGGCCTAACGGTGTGCGGGACCGTAGCCCAGCTTCATGGAGACGGTTGCGAATGGTCCTCGCCGATACCCCAGGAGCAACAGTGTCCCTAATTTGCTGGGAAGTGGCGGTGCGGTCCCCTACGGCACTGCGTAGGATCCTACGGTCTTGGCGTGCATCCGTGCGTCGCAGCGGTCCAGTCCCAGGTCGACGGGCACGTGCACCTACCGCCGACCACTGGCGACAACATCGATGTACTGTGGAGACCTCACGCCCCACGTGTTGAGCAATTCGGCGGTACGTCCACCCGGCCTCCCGCATGCCCGCTATACGCCCTCGCTCAAAGTCCGTCAACTGCACATACGGTTCACGTCCACGCTGTCGCGGCATGCTACCAGTGTTAAAGACTGCGATGGAGCTCGTATGCCACGGCAAACTGGCTGACACTGACGACGGCGGTGCACAAATGCTGCGCAGCTAGCGCCATTCGACGGCCAACACCGCGGTTCCGGGTGTGTCCGCTGTGCCGTGCGTGTGATCATTGCTTGTACAGCCCTCTCGCAGTGTCCGGAGCAAGTATGGTGGGTCTGACACACCGGTGTCAATGTGTTCTTTTTTCCATTTCCAGGAGTGTATATATGATTTGATTTAATAATGCATTTTGCCTACAGGAGTATTCAACAAGTAAAGTGACAGTTTTGGAGAAAACTGTCAAGAAAGATTACATGTGAGTCAATTCAAGATCTTGTCTTGTACCCTGGACAGTACAATTAGGCTTGATAAATCAGGATGTGGTTCACAGAAGACTGATAATTTGCCACAACCTTTTGTAAAGATCTAAATATTAATTAGTAAACTCAGACAATTGTAAAGTTGGAAGTCAAACATAACTCACAAGTGCAGTAATTTATCAACCAGAGTATCTGCTAAGTGAACTAAGTGTAGTCACATAAAAGAACATTTATGATTTTCATTTTATTCTCAATCTGATCACTTTATGGAAAATCACTTGAAGGACTTTGTTGTAACACTTCTTGTTACTTCACTACCCTAATACCAAATACTCCAAGTTGAAATTGTAAATTTGTAATACTGGAAGGTCAGAGATGACTATATACCACTCACTATATACCACCTCTATAGTATTGTAATCAGTTGAGATTTTATCTTCATATTTCCAGTCAATATTACGATTAGTTTAATAGAAAAATCTCAAATCATTTTTATTTACGAAACATTAGAAGAAATTTATTACACCACCACAGTTCTTTTCAACACTTTAAACAGTTTTATTACACAGAGCTACATTATGTTGCCATGTAAGAACTTGAAATTCGTCAGCAGTTACATTAAAGTGATCGTGGCTAATACCGATTTTGACGAATATAAGTTTCAGACAGAACTGAACGTATAAGATTTTATGCACCATTTTGTTTAATTTTATACTGTTTAAGAATAGTGCACACATGTATTCAGTGTATCTTTTGGCATGTTCTTCTTTTGCGTAGCCACCAACTCCGAGCAACTTACTTCCTGCGACCCTAGTCTCCGGTAAAGTCGTCGAGACCACCATAGGCACTCGCTCAGTTGCTGTGTCCCTCACGTAACAGAGGATACAAACGCATTTACTTATTTTATGAAATTAGACTTCACGTTATATGTATTAACAGCCTAGTATGAAAATTAATAAAAAAGCAGTGGGACTTGCCAGATCGCTAATGCGGCCACACTCCGTAATGATATACCGTTATACCCTGTATGACTACAAGCTGTCAGTCCTCCATAGACATTCAGACAAGTGACTGGAGGGTCCTCAGGAGAGTTCAAGCTGTCACAAAGGCGCAGGATGGACACAACCCACATTAATGTCCACTAATACGTCTTTGAACATTTTTGGCAAGATAGTATATGTCACGGTGCTGCCGACAGTATCGCAGACAACTGATGGAGATAGCGTGGGGGCGATCCATCGATTTGCCTGTTGCTTTATTCTCGCTATGACGACAAAATACGCTGCAACTGCCACACTTTCATCCAGTGTCATTCGTGACTTCTGTATTTACAATTGAAGAACTCTGTTATCGGCACAGACTTGAAACAAAGAGCTAGTGATTAGGAAAATCGTGGGGTTTTAATATTAATCTTACCTTGTATACATTCTTTTAGCGATATATTAAGCAAATACGAACGTCAGATGCATTTCTTCCATTGGTGATTTTATTTATTCCTGTTTCATGGCTGATGCGTAACACGGTAACACCCGCTGAAGATAGGAATTTACAAACTATAACTCTCCAACAGGTCGAACTGTCATGAACGTGCTCTATGCTCGCCTTCTTAGCTCTGTATGGAACGAAGAGAAAGGTGCCCACAAAAAGCCACTGATGACTTACCATTAATTGGTACTCGAACCTTATAACACGTTTACCTGAGATTTTACTAGGCATCGTCAAACACTGAGACTATGTATCACTACGAGGTATAAATCTTTCCTTTATAGCACTGTTCTATGGCTTACGTGTTTGGGGAGGAACATTCGTTCCTTCCTCAATCCAGTGCGTTTTGTTCTATGTGTAAAGTGATTAAGTGTATCAGGGCAACATTTCTTTCTCCTTGGTTGTTGTCTTACTAATTGAGGACGCACAAGCCGACCAATGTGGCGTCACCTGAAATAAGACTTTCAACCCGGTGTCCGAACTTCCCCGAATGGGGCTTCCAGGCCAATAATGTCAAACGATCATTTCAATTCATTTCATCGCCTAAGGCAAATGCTAGGATGTTTACTTTCAAGGGGAGCTTCCTTCCCAACTCTCCTTTAATTTTGAACGTTAGACCCTAGCTTTATTCGATTTCTTCGTTGTCTTTGTACATCCAAAAAGATATGGTTTACAAAATTCACCGTGGCCTGCGCTGCTGGCTGTACACTAAAACAACCTAGGCGGAACTCTCGCCTTTTCCCTGCTTCTGACTAAAGTCTTACTTCCTGTTTGATAGTATAGTTTCTTATGGAATTTCTCAATGTCTTTCCCCCAATGCGAAACAGAATCCACATTTCCATGACAGGGATCAACTGCTCGGCGGTTTTCAAAATTGGTCAACATGCTCTGTCTTCCACGTTGCATTTTGTTCTTTTTCTGATGTTAGTTAAATTAATTAGCAGATTTTGGATACGGACCGTGGAGTTTTTAGGTTCTAGCCTACAGCATAGTATATGCCACAAGCAAAATATTCTATTGAAAGAAAGTTATAACAAGTGGGAGAAAACTGTATTTACATCGATGCATCTTAATATTTGGTAAAAGCTGTAAAAGTTAGAAAATAGTTACATATCTTGTAGACTTTTCCACTGAGGTGACAAGAGTTCTGAGGTAGCGTTTTGCACATTTACAGGTGGCGGTAGTATCGTGTACACAAGGTATAAAAAGGCATGTCATTGGCGGAAGTCATTTGTACTCATGTGATCCATGGGTTTCTCTCTTGATTACAGCTGCACGGCGGGAATTAAAAGGCACTGAACACGGAATGGTAGTTGAAGCTAGGGGAATGGGACATTCCCTTTCGGAAACCGGTGGGTAATTCAGTATTCCGAGACCATAGTGTGTCGAGATAACCACATTTCAAGCATAACCTCTCACCACGGACAACGCACTAGTAAACAGCCTTAACGACCGAAAGCTGCGGTGTTTATGTAGTTCTCAGTGCTAACAGCAAGCAACAGTGCATTCAAAAATACACTCCTGGAAATGGAAAAAAGAACACATTGACACCAGTGTGTCAGACCCACGATACTTGCTCCGGACACTGTGAGAGGGCTGTACAAGCAATGATCACACGCACGGCACAGCGGACACACCAGGAACCGCGGTGTTGGCCGTCGAATGGCGCTAGCTGCGCAGCATTTGTACACCACCGCCGTCAGTGTCAGCCAGTTTGCCGTGGCATATGGAGCTCCATCGCAGTCTTTAACACTGGTAGCATGCCGCGACAGCGTGGACGTGAACCGTATGTGCAGTTGACGGACTTTGAGCGAGGGCGTATAGTGGGCATGCGGTAGGCCGGGTGGACGTACCGCCGAATTGCTCAACACGTGGGGCGTGAGGTCTCCACAGTACATCGATGTTGTCGCCAGTGGTCGGCGGAAGGTGCACGTGCCCGTCGACCTGGGACCGGACCGCAGCGACGCACGGATGCACGCCAAGACCGTAGGATCCTACGCAGTGCCGTAGGGGACCGCACCGCCACTTCCCAGCAAATTAGGGACACTTTTGCTCCTGGGGTATCGGCGAGGACCATTCGCAACCGTCTCCATGAAGCTGGGCTACGGTCCCGCACATCGTTAGGCCGTCTTCCGCTCACGCCCCAACATCGTGCAGCCCGCCTCCAGTGGTGTCGCGACAGGCGTGAATGGAGGGACGAATGGAGACGTGTCGTCTTCAGCGATGAGAGTCGCTTCTGCCTTGGTGCCAATGATGGTCATATGCGTGTTTGGCGCCGTGCAGGTGAGCGCCACAATCAGGACTGCATACGACCGAGGCACACAGGGCCAACACCCGGCATCATGGTGTGGGGAGCGATCTCCTACACTGGCCGTACACCACTGGTGATCGTCGAGGGGACACTGAATAGTGCACGGTACATCCAAACCGTCATCGAACCCATCGTTCTACCATTCCTAGACCGGCAAGGGAACTTGCTGTTCCAACAGGACAATGCACGTCCGCATGTATCCCGTGCCACCCAACGTGCTCTAGAAGGTGTAAGTCAACTACCCTGGCCAGCAAGATCTCCGGATCTGTCGCCCATTGAGCATGTTTGGGACTGGATGAAGCGTCGTCTCACGCGGTCTGCACGTCCAGCACGAACGCTGGTCCAACTGAGGCGCCAGGTGGAAATGGCATGGCAAGCCGTTCCACAGGACTACATCCAGCATCTCTACGATCGTCTCCATGGGAGAATAGCAGCCTGCATTGCTGCGAAAGGTGGATATACACTGTACTAGTGCCGACATTGTGCATGCTCTGTTGCCTGTGTCTATGTGCCTGTGGTTCTGTCAGTGTGATCATGTGATGCATCTGACCCCAGGAATGTGTCAATAAAGTTTCCCCTTCCTGGGACAATGAATTCACGGTGTTCTTATTTCAATTTCCAGGAGTGTATGTCCATATATGTGTGAAATCTTATGGGACTTAATTGCTAAGGTCATCAGTCCCTAAGCTTACATACAATTTAACCTAAATTATCCTTAGGGCAAACACACACACCAGTGCCCGAGGGAGGACTCGAACCTCCACCGGGACCAGCCGCACAGTCCATGACTGCAGCGCTTGAGACCGCTCGGCTAATCCCTGCGCAACACTGCGTTCAACAACGGCAGAAATCACTGTGGGACATACGACATTTGGTGTTAATGGGCTGTGGCAGCAGACGACCGTTGCGAGTGCCTTTGCTACCAGCACGATATCGCCGGCAGCACCTCTCTTGGGCTCGCGACCATATCAGCTGGTCAGATCAGTCCCGATTTCGGTTGGTATGATCCGCTGGTAGGGTTCGAGTTTGGCTCATGTCCCACAAAGCCATGGGCCCAAATTGCCAACAAGACACTGTGCAAGCTGGTGGTTGCTCTGTAACGGTGTGGGCTGTGTTTACATGGAACGGACTGGTTCCTCTGGATGTTCCGCTACTTGAAGATCATTCGAAACCATTCATGGACTTCATGTTTCGAAATAAACAATGGAATTTTTATGGCTGACAATGCGCCACGTCAAGTACCTGCAGTACGCCGTGCAAAAAGATGTTCCACAATATATTAGGAGGTATACCATGACATTTGTGACCTCAGTGTATATTGATGCGGTATACTACTTTAAATTTGGATGGTTAGCAAACTATTCTACGGTTATGCAGATTACTTTGGAAGTACACAGCTTTCCCGGAAACTACCTAATGGTTGCCTGGGGTAATAAAGATTTTCAATTTGAAATGCTGTCATAAACTACTGATTAAGAGGTATAATCATACGTTTAATCTTTAACAAAGCAAGATAAGATTTACAATTAGAAGCTGTGTGTTCGTCATGAGTCATTATAACTGATCGCGCTTAACAATCCAGACTAAACGCAATTTTAAACTCCTAAGAAACTTTACTTTTTTCTTTGATACTCCTCTCACAAGACAAAATGATGAAAGAAAATAACCTTCATTACAGTTGTGCTGTTGGTGCAGCCAAACTTCAGCGTGACGAATGACGTTTAAATTATTTATTTCTTAACTACTGACTCTACTCGCAACTCAGTTTGTATACAGTAGCCGTATATACCACTGAATGTACTCGCACCTGTAAATTATATCAACGTACTACACACAGTTCAGGAGATATGACATCAGAAATATTTAGATGAGTAGGAAATCTAGTTTCTGTATTAAATGGCACGCAGTAAAACTTCAACATCACGCGTGTTGATGTAATTTGTAATTCTCCTACTGATAATTCTGTTCGCAAGACAGTTTGTAAACAAAGTCGATATATGTCAATGAATGTACCTGCCAAAATTTATTGTTGTAAGTCACATAGTTGACGAGATACGACATCACAAACATTAAGATACGTAAAAAACTAATTTTTAGGTTAAAATACAACGAAATTATCTAAACTATATACATCGAGTGTGGCGTAGTTAGAACACGTAGTAGCTTCCAACAAACTTTAAGCGTAATTTCAAACCATTCCTAGACATTTTTGTCTATTTCGTCACTTCAGTCAAATATTTAACACTATAACTAATTTGTGGACAGACTTTTAAAATTACTTTATACATGGAAGTTACATTCTTAAATCTGGGGTTTGCTGGTTTCAAAGATTTGACGTATGATATTTTGGAATATAGATCGAATATTAAAATCAGTGATCAGTTCCACTTGACATCACTTAAATCTTGTAACGAAGCAACACTACTACACAGTTCGTAGTTAAGCTACTTTCATTCACTTGCAAGATACACGTATGTATAAATATTTACTTGGAAACCGTAACAAACAAGTTCGACAAATTAAATTAGTAAGGTGCCACATAGCAAACGCGTTTGTGGGCGCTCGCTTCACCTAGGGCGGAGAGTATATTAAGATCCATCTACCTATGTTGACTGTGACAAAGCATCACTTGGTGACACGGAAGAAAATTAAGCATCCAATACTTTGAGTTAGCACAAGGTTATGACGCAGTACGTAACACTATTTCACTGTAAGAATTCATTCTATATTTTCAGTAGCTCTGAAAGAGCTGTTAACACGCGAAGGGCTGTAGCTACGACATTTTTAAGAGATTTCATGACTCAAAACCCCTGTCAGTGAAGCTGTATTATGGTCTCTCTAATGAAGATCACAACATTAAAATTTAGTTTATTATATTTTCGACGTAATTATGAAGCATATTTGGCTCAAAAATCATATGCCTAGGACTCCCGTATCCATACAAACGGAAAAATTCGAAAAAAACAGCGTCTAACTGATCCAGCATAAGAAAATTAGAACAACTCGTAATATATCCATATGTTCTTAAGAGATCGTCTTTCCTACGAGATATTGAATACCATGGTACGTGACAAGCGTGTAACGCACTCGACAGCTGCCAGCTGTCTAGAGATACGAAAGGAGAAATAATTCTCGCAGATGTACCGGGCGGAATTCTCGGCCGCTCTGTCTGCTCGCGGCAGGGATCGCGCTCGAGTTTCGGCCGTCAGCGATCGGCCCATCTTCAGCCTTGTGATACACGGCTTCCTGCCAGGGGTCGGCCTTCCGATTTGGGCCGGTAATCCTCAGCTTACTGTAAATCTTTCACTACGGTCGCTTCCGAGTACGGCGCCCTGGGATGAAATATACGGCGGCTCAGATACGGTTGTGGCGGGGGAGGAGCGGTTGGGGGGGGGGGGGGTATAGGGCTCAGGTGAACCGCTGCGGACCTTCACACATTCGCTCGAAATATGTCTCTTCGGCGGTGCCTCAATGTTTCTCTGGCCTGCCTGAACTGCGTAACTCTGACAAAGCGGGATTATTCTTACAAACTCTTCGTCTATGTCGTTGCTCATCAGTGTTTCTTACAATGAAGAGAAACAAATTTTATCCAGTTGCTTGTTTATTATGTTGACAATCCTTAGGTCCGTGTGCAACAGAGTAAAGCCAATTTTATTCTGCCATACATGTATCGCCTTCATTTTTTGAAAGGGAAGTTTTGTCAACGCGGCTAGACACATAAGCTTTCTTTGCTCGTTTTAGCGTCGTTCTTCTGTTACCAGTGTTTATAAATGTCAGTCCTGTGTTTTAAATCTCTTTTTCTGATTCCAGACTGAAAGTGGAAGAATAGCTTTAGAATCGCAAAAGTAAGCAAACATTCTGAATGACATCTACTAGCACTGTTACTGGTAACGCCGTTAAAAGTAAAAAAAAAAAAATCGTGTATGGCATAAAAAAATTTCTTTCTCTGAGTTGCGTATACACCGATGTGACCTAGGAATTATCAGAATAATATTGTGTTGTGAGCTGTGTGTCACGATGCATTGCCCTGGCAGTAGATGGCAACGTGTCGAAGAAGACCATATTTGCACCTCTCGATCTCTGCTAAAGGAATCGCAGCGGAAGCATTTTAAACTGACACAAAACAAACTTTTGGCTGCATTTTACTAGCGTACAAATAAACGACATTATTTTATGTACACGCACATGAACAAATTCAGTATTGTTGAGGCATTTAGGATTCTATACTGAAACAATGAGCAAATTCATGAAAAGCATTTACTGTAACTTCATTTACTACACAGTAAACAGGAATTAATTTTACCATCTGTCAAAAGCCTGTGTAAACACATTTTCCAGCAGGAACGTACAAGAAGAGATTCTGTAACGTGCAGACAGGGACGTGGAGCAGTGCTCTCTCCATGCTGTGACCAGCTGCGCTAGATTTCTCGGCGGAGTATCCATAGCACCATCAGTCCAATCGAGGTGGTCCCTAGATGCTCAGTTGGGTTTCAATCCAGAGAGGTTGGTGACCAGAGGAGTAAGGTAAACTAATTCTGATGGTCTTAGAACCGTGCACGTACGCTGCGAGCTGTGTGGCACGTTGCATTGTCCAGCTGGTAGATGCCATCGTGTCGGATGCGTTGCCCAGTCCCTAATGGTCTTTCCACGGGCTGGATCCTTACGACTATTGTTGCGCGGCCATACCGGGCGTCTGTCTGACAGAGCATAAAACGTGATTCGTCTGAAAAGGCCATGTGTCGCCAGTCCGTGGACGTTTATCTGCGTTATTGCTGTCCAGATTTTAGCCTTATTCGACACTGAACAGCATTCAGCATGTATGCATAGGTCGAGCACCTACTGCAGAGGCCCTCTTGCTGAACGGTCGTTTAGGATACAGAGTAGGTAGCCCCTTGGCTCATGTGGGTGGGCAATTGGTCAACAGTTCCACATGTTTCCGCCCGTGCACATCTCCGCAGCCGTCGTTCGCCGCTCTCACCTAAGGCCCGTGGTGTACCACAGTTGTTTCGGCCGGGCATCGGATAGCGCCATTTTGCCAAGGTCGGTGGATGCAACTCATGGTCGAATGGCTAGCGTTGCTGGCTGTGGATCACTGGGTCCCAGCTTCGATTCCCGGCCGAGGTGGGTATTTTCTCTGCCCAGAGACTTGCTGTTTGTGTTGTCCTCATCATTTCATCATTGGATTCAGTGTCATAAATGTGAAGCTAAGTCTTATCCACAGCCATTAATCGCGCGAGGAAGGTCACTGGAGCTACAACATGGCGCAAAATGACTTTCGATGTCTAAACCCTTTCACGGATCACGATTCAAACGTTTGGCATACTCCCGTGAGGTGTCTAATATCTCCGCTTTCTCCTTTTTTTGCCTCCTCTCCTCGGTCCTCATGGACAGCATGAGAAGCTACACTGTCTGTTGCGCCTTGAGGGTGACCACTGCTAAACTCGTCTTCAACAGTGAGACGGCCAGCCTTGAAACGAGATATCCAAGAATTCACTGTGCTGTAGGATGCACACTTTTGTCACAGTGTTTCTGACTTCTCAGTGTGAATGTCGTTTGCTGACTTTCCTTGGAGAAACAAAACCTTAATGACGGCCCATAACTCCAGTGACGAGAAACTTGTTTTAGATTCTTGTCATCCCGGTTATCACCTGCCAACCAACAAACTGTGTGAATAGTGAACACTTGATACTTATAGATTTACGTATGAGATTGAAAATTTTGGAATGAGCCACCCCCTCTCCATTGTTTTTACCTGTGAGATCATAAATCCAGGAGATTTCGGTATCCCCTCGTATTACAAGAATAGACGTTATACTGTAAAAGTAGTAGAATTCCATGAGCTAACTGTTACTGCTGCAGAGCTGTACTTAACATATCGTTCGTTCACATACGTTTGGACCGTAAGTAATTGAATATTCATTGTTTCTGGCAGTTCAGTATAAGTTTCTGACTGTACGACATTTCCACGCGTAAATGAGCATGACACGTGACTTTTGTTACATGTTTAACAACGACGATGTGTCCAACCATTTGCGCAAACGGAAATGAGCGAATTAAAGCACTTATTTTAACCAAACAACCGAGAGGAAACGGTGCACTCCTACGAATTTCTCAAGGTTGCCATGCCAATGCGGAATAAATGAATATTCACCACTTCCAGTGTGTTATTTGGCTTTTATTGTGATGATCTGTTTGTCGAACATGATTACTGTTGCTTACCATAACAGTTTTGTACTTTTACGTAATTTGTTTTCCATACTTCTAACTGTATAATACTTGACTCGCAGCTGTGTGTAATTCCCTCCTGCACCAGATTTCATTCATAACGCCGGCCGCGGTGGCCGAGCGGTTCTAGGCGCTTCAGTCCTGAACCGCGTGACTGTTACGGTCGCAGATTCGAATCCGGCCTCGGGCATGGATGAGTGTGATGTCCTTAGGTTAGTTAGGTTTTAAGTAGTTCTATGTTCTAGGGGACTGATGATAGATGTTAAATCCCATAGTGCTCAGAGCCATTTGAACCTTTTTTTTTATTCATAACCATCATTTCCCACATGCATGAGATTCTTTTCCATTGACATTCATCACTCACCACAGCTCTATAGCGACTGATATTACCAAGGTAACTTCTAGCTTTATCCAAGTATAAGTGTTGCTTAAACTATTGCCACGAAAACTTTACAGGAAGTTTAAAAAATTACAGCCACAGAGTTCCTTTCAAACCTTGGTACGAGAAATTCCTGAAACGTGTGTATTATAAAGCCATTTAGCAAAGTGTTGGTAGCGTACACGAATGTACCGCCGTGGCAGACTATGTTGTAATCAGTTTCAGTTACCAGAAAGGAAACATACACACTGCGACGATGGACAAAATTTTTAACTACATAAGTGTGCTGTATTACACCTTACGTTACTTTTATTCCGCGTTAACAGTCCTTCATAGCATTAATAAATATTTACAATTGATAGCTCGTAAACACTCTTCAAAATGGCATGAGTCCTACACTTGGTAACTAAGACTCATGGTAGGAGGCTCATTTATAACACCGAAAGTTTTGCAGTGGGACAATGTCTAAATTCAGCACTGAGTTTGATTCAATGTTAATAATAAAGCTTTCTTGACAAACGAAAAAGTTTGCTCTAGCGCCTGTGGATCCATGTTATGTTAGTCTGTCGAGTACTTACAACGGCTATTGTCTATACGAGGAAATGCTGAAAGTTTTTATTCATTTATTGGCTTCTGAAAGGCTCCCATAAGGCCATCTCAACATCTGAATATTAATTATGACAACACAAACGTAAGGACCACACAACACTCATTGTCCGAGAGGACAAAATCTCCGAAATGCAGAATTAACATACGCAGACAGATACATTCCATTCGAATCCGCCCGGTAGGTTAACGACGAGGGCCACTGTGCTGGCCAGTCTGGATGTGGTTTTTAGGTGGTTTTCCACATCCTGCTAGGTGAATACCGGGCTGATCCCCATGTTCCGCCTCAGTTACACGGCTCGCAGACATCTGAACACTTTCGCCCTATTCCATTGATTTCACTCGGCGCAAACATCTGGGGTACACTAATTCCGTCCCAGGGGGTATGGGGTGGCGGCAGGAAGGGCATCCCTTCACCCCTTAACCATTAACATGCCAAATCCGATTAACGATGGCTGACCCTGGGTAACTGCGGGACAGGGCTCAAGCGATAGAATAGATAAATTCTGTGCTGTGATAGCTGAGACAAGACTACTCCTTAGCAGCATTTATTATAGGACTTAGTGTGAGTATTGCAAGTAGATTCGAAAACGGACGAAGTTTGGGATATTTGATCCTCCGTATGCAATGTCGGCAGGTTTAGTTTAACAGTAAGTAGTGCAGCATCACAGCTTGGTCGCCTGTTCCACTACGAATAACCGGCGGAAGTGGCCTAGCGGTTCGAGGCACTACAGTCTGGAACCGAGCGACCGCCACGGTCGCTGGTTCGAATCCTGCCACGGGCATGGAAGTGTGTGATGTCCTTAGTTTAGTTAGGTTTAAGTAGTTCTAAGTTTTAGGGGACTAATGACCTCAGAAGTTAAGTCCCATAGTGCTCAGAGCCATTATTTTTTTAAGCACTGCCAAACTGTGACAATTTGATAAAACGACCAGGACAGGACAATACTTAGTTTCAGAATATAATAGTCAGCATTCATTTCGTTTAAGTAACTTCTCAGTATTAACATATGTGGCGAAAATCATTTTTGAATGGAAAGTCTGGTGAGAAAATATTTAGTCGATCTAAAAGTATGGGAGTGGAGTTGGCCAGAAAACTAGAAGAATTTCCAGTTCGTGGTCTCCACTTTGTGCAGTGTGTGTTAATCCCCAGCAGTGCACTCGACGCAAGTGGGAACAGCACAGCTTGCAGGCGCGCGGCAGACGTGGTAACAGCGCAGAGTGCACAGCGGCCCGGTCTGGAGGCCAGCGGTGCTGCGCTGGAGCACGCAAACTGCGGGGCTCGCCGGGCGCTCATGAATGTTGCCTGTGTCAATACGGGCCACGGAATTACGTGCACCGCAGCGACCCGGGGCGGACAATGCGACACTGCCCGGAGGTGGACCTCGCGACCTACTCTCCACAGGTATAGCGCGCGCTCCGAGGCCGTTCTCGAATTAATAATCTCACTGTATAATATCTGCGCTCTCTTCCGGGGAGCCCTCGTGGCTCGGAAAATTCAGCCAATTCTTTTCTACGATCGTATCCCTAGTGCATTGTAAGGGGGTGGAATTCACTTGCACGAGACGTTCAGTTAGCTGGGATTATAATCTGGTTAAACTACACACTGAAAACAGGAAAACAGTTTTTAGGCAGTAAACAGAAGGCAGAATCAGAGAAAATAGTTAGTGCAGTTACGGGAACATAACGATGACGTTTCCAACGCGTGATTAAGTTCCTGCTGAATCGAATTTTAATACTATTGTACCCCAATGCGGTAGAAGATAATTTACGATAAAGTCAAAATAGAAACACAGAGTACAGATGTTCTCTTAATATGCAGAGAGTGTTTCCTGTATATATCAAAACAGAAAGCGCCACAGATATCCTGATTTTCAATTTCAGTCAATATTTCGTGTCGTTTGTAAAGTGACTACTCTCTTGATTATTATGGCCAGTCTCTTATTCTCAATAGAAAAGTATGAATATCAACAACAACGAGCTCCTCATGCAGCCCATGTAGACCTAGCGTATGTCTTGCAGCCACTGTGTTGTCATCTGCCTTCCGGCGCCACGCTAATTACGATATGGACGGGCTTGTGTCTCTGCCAGCCGTTTTGCAAACTTCAGACAGGGGAGCCGCTACTACGTGGTCAAATAATTCCTCAATTGACTTGTAAATAATAGATTTCAGCTATCAGTCGTCCTTCTGAAATATTTTTATTGGCAGATCTAGATTTCAGCTAGAAACTAGCCATTCTCAACGCACTATCAATTGTTCAAATATGTGTGAAATCTTATGAGACTTAGCTACTTAGACCATCAGTCCCTAAGCTTACACACTACTTACCCTAAATTATCCTAAGGACAAACACACACACACATGCCGGAGGGAGGACTCGAACCTCAGCCGGGACCAGCCGCAGAGTCCATGACTGCAGCGCCTTACACCGCTCGAAATGCACTATCATTTTTGATCAATGCATGTAATGCCTATTGGTCGGGTTTCATCCACAGTTCATTGAATCCCTCGAACTGTCTCATCCCAATTTTTTATTCACGTGACGTGCTTTTCTCAGGAGTACATCGCCTTGCTGAAAAAGTGCTATCCACGTTTGAGAATGTAAATAAACTGATTTCATTCACAGAAAAATTTTTCTTAAGGCACCTCTTCGCATCAAGAGCTACAATGAAAAAAATCCTACTGTGCCGTTACCTTTCGAGCCAGTGGTAACTCGCTGGGGTACGTGGGTTGAAGCTGTGTTGTCTTGCAATAAACATTTCCAGGCCATCAGAGGCGTAGTAAAAGACTTCAATACTGCAGAAGCTTTGGCAGGTGACCAGTGCTAAGAAGCATTAAATGATTCCAGTATTTAAAAAAACATTCTGATTTTCACTCATTTTTTCCATATACCTGCGAGTATTAAAACGCCTGAAACTCAATGTTTGATGCTGAATTTATCTATTCAGGTAATGAATAAACCCCCATTGACGGAGGCATCCTTGATAAAACTTAAATAGAAGTTTGAAAACCTTTGGAACAATAATCCAGGCTTTGAACGCTTGTCGCATACTGATAGTTTTATTAAAGGGACGGATGAACTTTTGCCGGAAAGGGCAAGCGCCAATATTGCAAGAAAATTGAAGAACTGCCCAGTTACCATAGTTGATGTAGAACGGTCCTTTTTTGCTGATAAAAATGTTATGAGTGATCGAAGACCCGATCTTACTGTCGCACGTTTGGAATAGTAGCTGATCGTGCACGTTTACAGCAGTAGAAAAATGTTGAGAATCTGTAAATGATACTTTAGCTCGATAATATTAATGAAACATTAGTGTTGTTCAAATACTCCTCATTGTACGTTCTTTCTGAAATAAAATGTTACCGAGTTCTTGCGCATGCCCGTCTGCGTGCTATGTATCGCGAAGTTGGACATGAGCAAATCAACTGTTTCCCACCAACTAACCCGCATCGTATTAGCTTGTTAGTGACAACAATAGTAAAGAAGAAGTAATATGTGAATTACAGTGTGCGTCTTCTTTCTGCAATTTTATAAAAATTTATCTCAAAACCTCTACCACAAAATATACTGATCACGAGATCAGCATTTTAGGTGTCCCGATTTATCGCGGGGTGAGCGTTCTTTGTTGCAATTATTTGGTCTTCTATGTTTCGACATTTTTCATACATACCTTAAGCATTTGTCATGCATTTTTGCATGGATATTTGGAGCTGCTTATGTTGAATATAATCCGATCTGTACTGATCACCCTACAGTTATGTTAGAAGTACCATCCTTTATTGTTAACCGAAAGTATTTCTAGGCTACAACAACCATCCTTTATTGTTAACCGAAAGTATATCTAGGCTACAGCTACCATCCTTTATTGTTACCGAAAGTATTTATTCACACATGTTTATTGACTTCTTCCCATCTAGCTGGACCTTCAGAAATTACATTTACTTCTGATCAGGTACACCGCACAAAGAATCGTAACTTTTGTATCTTTCTGTTTCCACTGCTAAGCACGGGAATTTAATGCATTTTTATTTGCATGTCACTCCACTGCAGCTCTGTTCACAGACTATTTGCTGTAACTTTGTTGTATTCCTCTCTACGCTTCTAAGGAAACTCATTCTCCACAATAACTTTACTCTCACGAGGATGTCCAGGTGACGTATTGTACACAACCACAGCATATGTTTCTGCAACAATAACCTTCTTTGGATGACCCCTTCCTTTCAGACATGTGCGTCTCGTTTCATTTCTGACTCAACGTGAAATATGGAATGGTTATGTTCAGTAAACGAGTAATCTCCTGTTCAAATACATTTTCTTGATGTGAGGTCAGCATATGTTGCTGATGGAAGGAGCTGTTTAAATTCTTTCGTCTCGTTTGTCCACAAGCATTCCTGAAACGATGGTAACATAATTATAGAAGTAGTATTCAAGGATTGGGTTCCACGTTCGGGCGTTTGGGAGGTCATTAGAATCCAATATTGGGAATTGTAGAGATTCAGGTGTATTTATGATGAACACTATCGATATTATCCGCCTCCGTGGCAGAGTGGACGGCGCAGATGGCTGTAATGCAGAGGATTCGAGTTGGGTTCCCAGTACTGCTAACTAGTTTTGTTTCGTGGGAGGACTGGTACGGGGTACACTCAGTCACTCGTTGCCAATTGAGGAATTCATCAGGCTACCCTCCGTTCAGAAGGCTGTTGCACGCAGCGACTATTATACTGACTTGTAAATAATAGATTTCAGCTATCAGTCGTCCTTTTGAAATTTTATTGGCAGATCTAGGTTTCAGCTAAACACTAGCTATTCTCAATGCACTATCATTTTTGATCAAAGCATGTAATGCCTGTTTGCCTGGATTCATCCACGGTTCACTGAATACTCTGTCCGTACCGAGCGAGGTGGCGCAGTGGTTAGCACACTGGACTCGCATTCGGGAGGACGACGGTTCAATCCCGTCTCCGGCCATCCTGATTTAGGTTTTCCGTGATTTCCCTAAATCGCTTCAGGCAAATGCCGGGATGGTTCCTTTGAAAGGGCACGGCCGATTTCCTTCCCCATCCTTCCCTCACCCGAGCTTCCGCTCCGTCTCTAATGACCTCGTTGTCGACGGGACGTTAAAACACTAATCTCCTCCTCCTCTGTCCGTAGTTCTATCAGCTGAACCCAACTAATGTATTCCTTGAATAACGTTGTCCTTGAGTTCACTGCGTATTTCTTACAGAACACGTAGGTAAATTGTCGGTATGTGATTTTTACGCAATATTGATTCATCTGGTATATTTTGATTTAAACAATGTTTGCGCCGGAAACCTCTGAGGATAGTAATTGTAGGTTTGTGAAGAGTAATATTACTTGCAATGAAAGCTCCTCAATGATCCATGTTAACGCGGTTCTTTTGGTTATCATTCGAGGTTAAATCCCTGATACCGCTACTTGCCACTGTCGAAACTACTTATCGGTGGCCTTTCTTTTGCATTACTGCGAAATGAAGACCCGTCTTGGTAAGCTGGCGTATTTGAAACGTTTTTGCCACGAAAAGTTTTTCTCCCAAGCTCGACGATATAAAACTAACATTTCCGTCGTAAGTAAATGTTGTAGGATGCTCCGACATCCAAGAAACGACGTTTCTCTTTTCGGGCGGCGCGATGCATAACACTTTCCACGCTACACGCAAACACGTGAAACTTTGAAGAGGTTGAAAAATCAGCCAATGCAAAACAAAGGTTTATTAGCCCTTGACCTAGGTTTTGATATTTTTAAAAATATCTTCTTCAGAAGGAAACCTAAGACAAGAGGTATTAAACCTTGGTTTTGTAACGGATTGGCTGATTTTTCAGCCTCCAGATTTATACTGTTGTTGCTTCGCAGCCAGGTTTAAAATGTTAAACTTTGCACAGATGAAAAGGAAACGAATCTGAAACAAAGGCTGTGCGACTAACAACTTGCGTGCGTTAATTCAAATGAATTGTTGCTGACGCGCGCGGTATGACAGTGGGGTGGCTTAAGGTGGTGGGGTAAGGCATGCTCACTGACTGCCTGTCTGTTCCTGTCCAGTAAGCAGTTCGCTGCCCAAAAGCCTCTCAGTTAGCGAGATAAGGCTAGAACCTACCCGCCTAGAGTTTTAAAATATGGCAAACATAGAGCGAAAATAAGCATCTTCATCAGTTTCTGGTTAAAATGCGCAATAACCGGTGAAAAGAAGCCTACTAGGCAAATAGATATGCTACATGCAAATGCATA
The DNA here is from genome assembly GCF_023864275.1 of Schistocerca cancellata. Classification (NCBI taxonomy): domain Eukaryota; kingdom Metazoa; phylum Arthropoda; class Insecta; order Orthoptera; family Acrididae; genus Schistocerca; species Schistocerca cancellata. The sequence goes on from NC_064634.1 coordinate 265,569,510, forward strand.
TAATTCTGTTTCTAGCGTTGGATTTCTAATATTACGATGTATTCACTTACGGCTGATACTCAGAGTAAAGACTATAACTGATTCTATAAGAAAGTGTATTTCTTCCTAATCAATTGCCTATAACTTGCTTATTGTGTACGTGGTTCGCTTGTAACTGCCATGGAAACAGTTTTAAAATTATAAATTTAGTCAGAGATTTATGGAAAACGATGGTATCATAAATGAGTAATTCCTTACAGAAAGTTCAACAGAGGTTACATGTTTTTAAAAACCGCCTTCAATCCAGTTATTTTCTTGAGGAAGAAGGCACTGAATAAATATGATGGGGATAATGAAACAGTAAATTCTGTCGTGCTAGAATTGCAGTCTAGAATCATAATTGAATATAAGGCCTAACCACATGGTAAGAGAGAAACATCTCAAAGGCACTGAATAAATATGATGGGGATAATGAAACAGTAAATTCTGTCGTGATGCACGGCGTGTAATAAAATATAAATGCCATACGTCATTGTTGTCTGGGATATCGTACGGGGTGGGTTCAGCCACCTGCCGGTAAGAAACGGCTAACGCGGATGGGAAAGTGACACAAAGAGAGCTGGAAACGCTGCCCTTTAAAGTCGATACAGCACATGAAAAACTGTAAATTGTGAACTTAGCAACAGACCGGAACAATGAGTTATCTGTTAGTACATTTACAGATTTATTTTAAATAACAATAATAGCCACTGAGGAACAGTCACTCACACAATATGAATTTGCTCGAGGTCATGTACGACCCCACGACTTTCATTAGATATGGGGGTGATGTATCGCTTGTAAGACGAGTCACGAAAGGGAACTACGATAGACAACTTCTACGGTAATGCCGGAGGGCACGAGAAACATGTAGAAAATGCAGAAACCTTAACTACTTTTTTCATATTCTGTCGAGATCACTGCCGGGAGCCTAGTTGATCACACATGAGGTGGTCCATTTCCTCCTAATGAGAAAAGAAATACCCTTTCTATTGAACAAGTAGTAAGATTGTAGACGTAAATGGAATTTTGGAAAGCTTTAAAACTGCTTATTCAACACTCCCCTGGCCCTCTTCAAACGTTGCCAAGCCAGACAGGACCCCTCTGTTTAATTTTAATTTTTGATCTTCGTTTTGATTTCTAAGTAATGCAGTAGCGCAATAGAAAACTGCCGGAGTACAAATAGAAATACACTCCTGGAAATTGAAATAAGAACACCGTGAATTCATTGTCCCAGGAAGGGGAAACTTTATTGACATATTCCTGGGGTCAGATACATCACATGATCACACTGACAGAACCACAGGCACATAGACACAGGCAACAGAGCATGCACAATGTCGGCACTAGTACAGTGTATATCCACCTTTCGCAGCAATGCAGGCTGCTATTCTCCCATGGAGACGATCATAGAGAAGCTGGATGTAGTCCTGTGGAACGGCTTGCCATGCCATTTCCACCTGACGCCTCAGTTGGACCAGCGTTCGTGCTGGACGTGCAGACCGCGTGAGACGACGCTTCATCCAGTCCCAAACATGCTCAATGGGGGACAGATCCGGAGATCTTGCTGGCCAGGGTAGTTGACTTACACCTTCTAGAGCACGTTGGGTGGCACGGGATACATGCGGACGTGCATTGTCCTGTTGGAACAGCAAGTTCCCTTGCCGGTCTAGGAATGGTAGAACGATGGGTTCGATGACGGTTTGGATGTACCGTGCACTATTCAGTGTCCCCTCGACGATCACCAGTGGTGTACGGCCAGTGTAGGAGATCGCTCCCCACACCATGATGCTGGGTGTTGGCCCTGTGTGCCTCGGTCGTATGCAGTCCTGATTGTGGCGCTCACCTGCACGGCGCCAAACACGCATACGACCATCATTGGCACCAAGGCATAAGCGACTCTCATCGCTGAAGACGACACGTCTCCATTCTTCCCTCCATTCACGCCTGTCGCGACACCACTGGAGGCGGGCTGCACGATGTTGGGACGTGAGCGGAAGACGGCCTAACGGTGTGCGGGACCGTAGCCCAGCTTCATGGAGACGGTTGCGAATGGTCCTCACCGATACCCCAGGAGCAACAGTGTCCCTAATTTGCTGGGAAGTGGCGGTGCGGTCCCCTACGGCACTGCGTAGGATCCTACGGTCTTGGCGTGCATCCGTGCGTCGCTGCGGTCCGGTCCCAGGTCGACGGGCACGTGCACCTTCCGCCGACCACTGGCGACAACATCGATGTACTGTGGAGACCTCACGCCCCACGTGTTGAGCAATTCGGCGGTACGTCCACCCGGCCTCCCGCATGCCCACTATACGCCCTCGCTCAAAGTCCGTCAACTGCACATACGGTTCACGTCCATGCTGTCGCGGCATGCTACCAGTGTTAAAGACTGCGATGGAGCTCCGTATGCCACGGCAAACTGGCTGACACTGACGGCGGCGGTGCACAAATGCTGCGCAGCTAGCGCCATTCGACGGCGAACACCGCGGTTCCTGGTGTGTCCGCTGTGCCGTGCGTGTGATCATTGCTTGTACAGCCCTCTCGCAGTGTCCGGGGCAAGTATGGTGGGTCTGACACACCAGTGTCAATGTGTTCTTTTTTCCATTTCCAGGAGTGTATGTCGTGATCGAACCCCGGTTACGATATTTATTTGTCACTAACCTTTCTCGTCTGTTTGTATTTCTTAATATGAACAACGCCAATTTGTTCTCTGGTTCGGAGTCCTCGTTTAACTGTTGGTCCCTCCTACAGCTGTCTATCTAAGGATAATCAGAGGAAGGTGACGACGTATCACTGCAAATAGCGTCACGCCTCACAAAACACTTTGCTGTTCAAAGCAGCTTTCGGGAAGATGACAGACTTACTTACTATAATTTTTCCTGCCTTCTGCAGTTGCTATCTTTCATGCAGAACAAATAAATTCTAAATTCATTCTTAGCAGCCACACTGGCAAAGCCCTTCACAGTTTCGATAGTTACGTAGTCTTCAAATAGGACGTTCTTGATGTCACCCTCTGTATCTTACGTTCTATCGATGTCACCTTCCGTAAGCTCTCAAAGGCTGAAACCGTTGCTACTGCTCTGGCTACATGTTTCATCAGCTGCAAGAGGTCTGACCATCTGAAGATCTGCCGCATCAGGGGCGTAACTGACCTTCAGTATACAGGGTACTGGTTTTTAATTGTATATGACTAAATATCTGCAAAATGACTTATCGTACGGAAAGAATGCTGGGTGAAATATTAAGGTACACAAAGATATCCACCAAGGGCTGCTGAATGTGACGTAAATGACACGTGTCAGCCAAAGAGACTGGAGGCTGTTGCCGCTTTGGTTCTGTAGTCTGTAGCTGGATAATAAAAACCACAAAGAGGGCGAGAAAATGGGAAGACCTGCAAATATCATCGTCGGGAAAGAAGCGACAATTGCGTATCCATCCCTGCTTAGGCCGGTAGTGTAGAGGTTAGATTCCGGCCACAGAGGTCCTGCGTCAAATACCACGTACAGGTGGGATAATTTCTTCCTCCAGTCACTCCATCATGGCACAAAATCCAATCAGAATGCTGTCAAATTGGATACTGGGGACTTCTCCCGAGGATGAAAAGGCGGCTGGGATGATGGGCTCGCTACCCTGTCCCTGCTAGTTTCAGGAATGCTACACTCAGCCCGCAGTCAGGCCAGATGCCCAGTCACGGGTTGACCGCCGCAGACATTACATTCACTCAGATACGAATATTAGCTGCATTTATCCAACTATCTCAACAGTTTTAAATTGATTTTAGTATACAGTCTGAAGAAAATACTTTACGTTTCCGCCCTCCCCCCACTCCACCGGTCTATAATTCATGAGTGGGCGCAGTAATCTCCTGAAGACCGTTTAATGTTGTGACTGTGCTACAGTGTAGTTCATCTTACTCTGCAACTAGCTAATGTATTCTTTTACTATACTTTTTGACAATAATTTATCCATTTTAAGCTCTGTGACTGTAAATTATATTACTTTAAGAAATTCAGGCTCCTGGCACGTTTTTATGTATTTTCATTTCTTCCACTATGCGTTTCTGGTTTTCATCCTTCTTCACTTGTCTTAATACGTGTTTCAATATTCAGTCAGGGCATCATTATACACGCCGACTGGAATTTGAATGCTGCAGCGGGCCTGTGCAGAATAAAAATTCTGTGTAGCTACTATACTTCGCAAGTTGTATATTTACTATATATTACTCGTTGGACGTGCGCACTTTCTACTCTGCTTTACGTTGTTCCGATTTTAACATTTTTAACAGTAGCTCATATATGTTTTGATTTGTATGTTGCATAAAAGCAGCACAGTCTCCACCATGTTTCCCACTAATAATGTTGTTAACTTCGGCAGGCTTTCGTGGCCGTTGCTACTGAAGTTTGTAAGAGGTCCGAGCAAATATAATTTCAATGTATTGCTCATGCGCTGCCTGCGATATGCAAGGTATAAGAGAATCGCTGACCAGAGAGCAGTGTTGACTGAGTAGAAACTGTGTAGCTATAGCAGTAAATTGTTGTTAGTGGCTAGTCTGGAGTCTGCTCTGGTCTGGTATAGTGTATCGTGTTGGCTGGTCGGTCGCGGTGCAGCGATGCCGGAGCCTGAGTATTATTGTATAAGGTAAAAGGCAGCCTCGCGCATATCTAGTAATGTTATCTGAACTCCCATGCAAATGTTTTAAAAGTATCCTAATAATAATCTTTGTCACATAAAGTAAAAAAAAAAAAGAAAATGTATTACCAGTCCCAAACAATGCTACCAGTTTAAGAGAATTCTGAGTAATACTGAATGATGTTTTCTAACCACAGACCTTGAGTAATAGGTACAGTGTGTTACATTTTAGACATGTCCTATGTCACTTGAATGATGAGTTGTGAGTAATACTGAATGATGTTTTCTAACCACAGACCTTGAGTAATAGTTACAGTGTGTTACATTTTAAATATGTCCTATGTCACTTGAATAATGAGTTCTGAGTAATACGGAATGATGTTTTGTAATAATGCATAAATACTATGCCAATAATTTCTGTAAATAATATTTTGTTATACTCTATAAATGCTATGCCAATAATTAACTCTCATTTTGTATGATGACTTCTGAATAATACTGAAAAATGTTTTATAAAACTATATGAATACTTTGTAACTGGCCAATGAGTGCCAATAATTACCGCAATCAGATGAGTTATGAATAGTGTTTTGTAATATTCAATACTTGCTAGATGTTTAGTAACTGGCGAATGAATGTCACTGTTTCTTATATTTTAAATTAGTCTTATGTTACTTACATGCTGTTATATATGAATACCAGTAGCTTGATGCTACACTCATTAGCTCCTGTTTTGAATGATGACTTCTGATGGTCTGTAACTGGCCAATGAGTGCCAATGATTACTATAACTAGATCATCATCATCATCATCATCATTTAAGACTGATTATGCCTTTCAGCGTTCAGTCTGGAGCATAGCTCCCCTTATACAGTTCCTCCATGATCCCCTATTCTGTGCTAACATTGGTGCCTCTTCTGGTGTTAAACCTATTACTTCAAAATCATTCTTAACCGAATCCAGGTACCTTCTCCTCGGTCTGCCCCGACTCCTCCTACCCTCTACTGCTGAATCCATGAGTCTCTTGGGTAACCTTGCTTCTCTCATGCGTGTAACATGACCCCACCATATAAGCCTGTTCGCCCTGACTGCTACATCTATAGAGTTCATTCCCAGTTTTTCTTTGATTTCCTCATTGTGGACACCCTCCTGTCATTGTTCCCATCTACTAGTACCTGCAATCATCCTAGCTACTTTCATATCCGTAACCTCAACCTTATTGATAAGGTAACCTGAATCCACCCAGCTTTCGCTCCCATACAACAAAAGTTGGTCGAAAGATTGAACGATGCACAGATAACTTAGTCTTGGTACTGACTTCCTTGTTGCAGAAGAGAGCAGATCGTAGCTGAGCGCTCACTGCATTAGCTTTGCTACACCTCGCTACCAGTTCTTTCACTATGTTGCCATCCTGTGAGAATATGCATCCTAAGTACTTGAAACCGTCCACCTGTTCCAACTTTGTTCCTCCTATTTGGCACTGAATTCGTTTATATTTCTTCCCACGGACATCACTTTCGTTTTGGAGATGTTAATCTTCATACCATAGTCCTTACATTTCTGATCTAGCTCTGAAATATTAATTTGCAAACTTTCAATCGAATCTGCCATCACAACTAAGTCATCCGCATATGCGAGACTGCTTATTTTGTGTTCACATATCTTAATCTCACCCAGCCAATCTATTGTTTTCAACATATGATCCATAAACAATATGAACAACAGTGGAGACAGGTTGCAGCCTTGTCTTACCCCTGAAACTACTCTGAACCATGAACTCAATTTACCGTCAACTCTAACTGCTGCCTGACTATCCATGTAAAGACCTTTAATTGCTTGCAAAAGTTTGCATCCTATTCCATAATCCTGTAGAACAGACAAGAACTTCCTCCTAGGAACCCGGTCATATGCCTTTTCTAGATCTATAAAGCATAGATACAATTCCCTGTTCCACTCATTACACTTCTCCATTATTTGCCGTAAGCTAAAGATCTGGTCCTGACAACCTCTAAGAGGCCTAAACCCACACTGATTTTCATCCAATTGGTCCTCAACTAATACTCGCACTTTCCTTTCAACAATACCTGCGAAGATTTTACCCACAACGCTGATTAAAGAGATACCTCTGTAGTTGTTACAATCTTTTCTGTTTCCATGTTTAAAGATTGGTGTGATTACTGCTTTTGTCCAGTCTGATGGAACCTGTCCCGACTCCCAGGCCATTTCAATTATCCTGTGTAGCCATTTAAGACCTGACATTCCACTGTATTTGATGAGTTCCGACTTAATTTCATCCACCCCAGCCGCTGTATTGCACTGCAATCTATTGACCATTTTTTCCACTTCCTCAAATGTGATCCTATTTCCATCAACATTCCTATCCCATTCTACCTCGAAATCTGAAACATTACTGATCGCATTTTCACCTACATTGAGCAACTCTTCAAAATACTCCCTCCATCTGCCCAAGGCATCCACAGGATTCACCAGCAGTTCTCCTGACCTGTCCAAAATACTTGTCATTTCCTTCTTACCTCCCTTTCGAAGACTGCTAATTACACTACAGAATGGTTTTCCAGCAGCTTGACCCATAGTCTCCAACCTGTTTCCAAAGTCTTCTCAAGATTTCATCTTGGATGCTGTAATTATCTGTTTGGCTTTGTTTCTTTCTTCACCATAACTTTCTCAGTCTACCTGGGTTCTGGTATGTAGCCATTTTTGATACGCCTTCTTTTTCGTTTTACAGGCTGCCTTGACTGTATCATTCCACCAAGCTGTTTGCTTCATCCTACTTTTACACACTACTGTTCCAAGACATTCTTTAGCCACTTCTAGTAATGTGTACCTGTACCTTGTCCATTCCTTTTCCAATGACTGTAATTGACTAAATTCAACTAACTGGTACCTTTCTGAGATCGCTGTTATGTACTTGTACCTGATTTCCTTATCCTGAAGTTTCTCCACTCATATCCTCCTACATATGGACCTGACCTCCTGCACTTTCGCCCTCACAATCCCAATTTCACTGCAGATTAAATAATGATCAGTGTCATCAAAGAATCCCCTGAATACACGTGTGTCCCTCACAGCCTTCCTGAGTTCCTGATCTGTTATTATATAGTCAATGACAGATCTGTTTTCCCTGCCTTCCCAAGTATACCGGTGAATGTTCTTATGTTTAAAAAAGGAGTTTGTGATTACTAATTCCAAACTGGCACAGAAATCCAAGAGTTGTTTCCCGTTCCTGTTGGCCTCCATATCCTCTCCAAATTTACCCATAACCTTTTCATACCCTTCTGTTCGATTTCCAATCCTGGCGATAATATCACCCATGAGCAGAACACTGTCCTTGTCCTTTACTCTAACAACTACATCACTGAGTGCCTCATAAAAACTATCCATCTTATCTTGATCGGTCCCTTCACATTGCGAATATACTGACACAATCCTAATTTTCTTGCTAGACACTGTCAAATCTATCCACATCAGTCGTTCGTTTGCATACCTTATTGCAACTACGCTGGGTTCCATTTCTTTCCTGATGTAAAGCCCTACACCCCATTGTGCTATTCCTGCTTTGACTCCTGACAGGTAGACCTTGTATTCTCCCTCTTCTCTCTCACCCCTTACCCGCATGTCAGTAACAGCTAAAACGTCCAGCCCCATCTTACTTCCAGCCTCTGCCAGCTCTACCTTCTTCCCAGAGTAGCCCCCATTGATATTAATAGCTCCCCATCTCATTACCATTTGTTTGCCAAGTCGTATCTTAGGAGTCCCTGGTTTGTCAGTTAGAGGTGGGACTCCGTCACCTCCAAAGGTCCGAGGCATTTTGCTCTGATTGTTGCCATCATCATATTTAAAGTACCAGGGAAGCAGGTTGCTAGCCTTACTTGCCCCTAGTCCCATTGGGTTTTACCCCTAACGGCTGAGGGACTAACCGGTGGATTTGGTAGTCTTTGCCGTATGAGCACAAAGGTGACCACAACTCAGAATATGTCCGTGATGCCCAGCCTCATTCCAAAGTAACTGGTATCCCGACTGTCGGGACCACTTACTTGGCCACTCACACGTTGCCCGTGGTTCATGAACTAGGACATGACTACAGGAACCCACACCATGAACCACTATCTGAATTATGTAAATCGTATCCCATTAATTAACTCTTGCTTTGAACGATCACTTCTGAATAATGCATAAAAATGGTTTGCAACTGCCAATAAGTGCCAATGTTCACTGTAATCAGATGACTTATGAATAATATTCTGTAATACTTCATACATAGTACAGAAATGTTTAGTAACTAGGCAATGAGTGCCACCAATTACTCAAATCGGTTGATAGACTAGTGTAATTCACAATGATGACTAGCATTGGACTTAATGACCTTCACCTTCTGACCTAATTACCAGAAATTACTGTAATATCCGTTGGTCCTGTCCATCCTCATGATCATGGAGCACTATATTTGGATTCTGCACTAATTCTACGTTGGTGAAAAAGTATCAATACTGCAGGAGTGTGGTGTTGACACATCATGCTGTCCACCACCTTGAACGATGGAGATGTTATTATGATCCCACTGTTTGGTGTACCTAATGTACTACCAAAATAATAACATTGAATATTAATACGACATTTTAGTGTCTTGGCTACACTGATTAATACTTCAGGGAAAAGAACTTCAGATTGTCTCACTTGGTGTCGTGCTTCTGTAGAAAGATATGGACATTCAGTGCAGCTACATGCAACCTGCTGTGCTACAACCATGATGCAATCCTTCCCTTTCCTATCCTAGTTCTAGTAAAATGGTAAAAATATATACAGTGCGTGTGCACTTTATGTCATTTCTTAATATGTTTTGTACTCATTGCGTATACTAGTTCTTGTAAAATGGTAAAAATGTATACAGTGCGTGTGCACTTTATGTCATTTGTTAATATGTTTTGTACTCATTGCGTATACATTTTGTGATTTCTTGATATGTTCTGTACTCAGTGCACGTGCACTCTACTTCATTTCATGTTCTGCACTTATATATATATATATATATATATATATATATATATATATATATATATATATATATATATATATATATATATATATATATATATATATACTCTGTGACTGTAAACTTAGTTAATTAAGAAAAATTTGTTGCTCATGGCAAGTCCACCAATTGACTCACCATCGCTGCCAAACTTTTGCCCCCCCCCAGTGGAGGGTTGTGTAAGAGGTCCGAGCAGATGTAATTTCGATGTATTGCTCATGCGCTGCCTGCGATATGCAAGGTATAAGAGAATCGCTGACCAGAGAGCAGTGTTGACTGAGTAGGAACTGTGTAGCTGTAGCAGTAAGTTGTTGCTAGTGGCTAGTCTGGAGTCTGCTCTGGTCTGGTATAGTGTATCGTGTTGGCTTGTCGGTCGCGGTGCAGCGATGCCAGAGCCTGAGTATTATTGTATAAGGTAAAAGGCAGCCTCGCCCATATCTAGTAATGTTATCTGAACTCCCATGCAAATGTTTTAAAAATATCCTAATAATAATCTTTGTCATATAAAGTAATTTTTTACAAGCATTCATTTCAATTTAAAGAATTCACTAATTTCTCCAATCCATGATCATTCCGATTGTTGCAAAAGAAAAATCACTTGCTTTCTTTCATAAACGACAAATCTATCGTCCAGCATTGCACAGAGCTGTGCCGGAAAATTTATTGTAAGAGCAGATATATTAGACAATTTTATTGAGGTAAGAATTTTTCCCTTTTTTATTCAGAATTATCTTACAGGGCCATGACGCAGCACTGCTATCGTCCAAAACTTACCAGGTTACTGAATTTATTTTTTATTACGAGGCTTAGTAATTTTTCTGTTTCGAGCTTACATTAGATGAGAAAAGAATATTGTGGGTACATTAAATGAGAAACAAATTTTGTGTGGAGGTTAAATGTGAATGAATTTCTGTAGGGAGGTTATAAATGGGAACCAATTTTGTTCTGAGGTTACACTAGAATTAGAATCATATTCATATTATTATTTATTCAATTCTGTGGGGAGGTTACGAGTTATTAGCTTGCGTCATATTTCTACAAAAATGATCGAGGTTCCGACCCCTCTGCTGGGATCTTCCTCAGGATGTTATGGTGTCCACGTTTCGATCCCTCTGCTGGGATCTTCCTCAGGATCTTATGGTTGCTGGGATCTTCCTCAAAATCTTATGGTGCCCACTACTGATAGCAGTATTGAACACTATAAGATACTGAGGGAGATCCCAGCGGAGGGGTCGAGACGTCGAACATTTTATTAGAAATATGACGCGGACTAATAACTCAGTAGATTTTAACGTTCTTAACTTCAATTTTGTTAACATCTGAAAACTAAGTCTTTAATCAACGTTACGTTTTACTTATAAGCTCTAAGAGAATTTTTTTAGTTTGACCTTTCTTATGACAAGAAAATCAAATCGTTTAACGTGAATATACGGAGCTTTATGTATAGTTATTTAATAAGTGCCGTAATGACTGGTTAACTAAACTGTGTTGAATGTTAAAAAAATGACATAGTGCATTTTAAATAAAAGAATTAGTATTGCACAATTTACTCACAGTTGGAATGTCATTTACGAGCAACAAAGCCAGAAAACTGATGTACATAATGAGGAACTACAGTATTCACTGGATGTTCTCACACTAGATGTGACAACAGTAATAAATTTAGTTCATTATTTATTGCTAGTATTATTTCATGACTATATTTAATGTGTGGTTGTATATTATTAGAAAAATTTTGTTGTTTGTCATTTCGTGATGCCCATTTATGAGAATAAATTTCATTTCATTAAGGTAAATTAATTTTTTTTCTTTTAGTTGATGAAGTGCAGTATTTGTAGTTTTTCTGCTATATCTGTCACTTGACGTTTATCTTTAGCTACATATAAGGCAAATGTGAATTTGCTTAAATTTTTTTAACGAAGAGCCTACATGTGTTTGAAGAAACGCATAGTGAAATTTCTTTCTGTCCGCCAATTTACGTCTTATAAAACAAATTGTAGTTAGGTTTTTATGTTCTTGATGGACTTTGTGGCTTGCTGTTACTTCTAACACTAAGGAGGCATAGTCCTCCAATTTGTTATTTGTGTAAAAGCTGAGTCTGACATTTTTCTTCGGAAAACATCCATTTACAAAGAAGACAGAGTTTATTAAGGAATAACTTCAGCATAAAATAGCTACAACCCGAATGGTGGCCATCGGACTACTGTTGATAATGAGAATGAATAACATAAACGTAAAGTACACTCCTGGAAATGGAAAAAAGAAGACATTGACACCGGTGTGTCAGACCCACCATACTTGCTCCGGACACTGCGAGAGGGCTGTACAAGCAATGATCACACGCACGGCACAGCGGACACACCAGGACCCGCGGTGTTGGCCGTCGGATAGCGCTAGCTGCGCAGCATTTGTGCACCGCCGCCGTCAGTGTCAGCCAGTTTGCCGTGGCATACGGAGCTCCATCGCAGACTTTAACACTGGTAGCATGCCGCGACAGCGTGGACGTGAACCGTATGTGCAGTTGACGGACTTCGAGCGAGGGCGTATAGTGGGCATGCGGGAGGCCGGGTGGACGTACCGCCGAATTGCTCAACACGTGGGGCGTGAGGTCTCCACAGTACATCGATGTTGTCGCCAGTGGTCGGCGGAAGGTGCACGTGCCCGTCGACCTGGACCGGACCGCAGCGACGCACGGATGCACGCCAAGACCGTAGGATCCTACGCAGTGCCGTAGGGGACCGCACCGCCACTTCCCAGCAAATTAGGGACACTGTTGCTCCTGGGGTATCGGCGAGGACCATTCGAAACCGACTCCATGAAGCTGGGCTACGGTCCCGCACACCGTTAGGCCGTCTTCCGCTCACGCCCCAACATCGTGCAGCCCGCAACCAGTGGTGTCGCGACAGGGGTGAATGGAGGGACGAATGGAGACGTGTCGTCTTCAGCGATGAGAGTCGCTTCTGCCTTGGTGCCAATGATGGTCGTATGCGTGTTTGGCGCCGTGCAGGTGAGCGCCACATTCAGGACTGCATACGACCGAGGCACACAGGGCCAACACCCGGCATCATGGTGTGGGGAGCGATCTCCTACACTGGCCGTACACCACTGGTGATCGTCGAGGGGACACTGAATAGTGCACGGTGCATCCAAACCGTCATCGAACCCATCGTTCTACCATTCCTAGACCGGCAAGGGAACTTGCTGTTCCAACAGGACAATGCACGTCCGCATGTATCCCGTGCCACCCAACGTGCTCTAGAAGGTGTAAGTCAACTATCCTGGCCAGCAAGATCTCCGGATCTGTCCCCCATTGAGCATGTTTGGGACTGGATGAAGCGTCGTCTCACGCGGTCTGCACGTCCAGCACGAACGCTGGTCCAACTGAGGCGCCAGGTGGAAATGGCATGGCAAGCCGTTCCACAGGACTACATCCAGCATCTCTACGATCGTCTCCATGGGAGAATAACAGCCTGCATTGCTGCGAAAAGTGGATATACACTGTACTAGTGCCGACATTGTGCATGCTCTGTTGCCTGTGTCTATGTGCCTGTGGTTCTGTCAGTGTGATCATGTGATGTATCAGACTCCAGGAATGTGTCAATAAAGTTTCCCCTTCCTGGGACAATGAATTCACGGTGTTCTTATTTCAATTTCCAGGAGTGTATATTTTCATCCTTTACCACGCTGAGATATCTGACTTGAGCTCAGCTGTGAGTTAGGAAATTGCCGGGGAATCCATGTTAGGTCGAACGAGAGGTCATCATAAAGTATGATGCAAGTATAAGAAAAACGAAGCAGATCACTGTTCTGGATAAAGTGATGGGTCCATTGCGACACTGATCATCGGAAAGCACGAAAAATTGCTATCCGACTGACAGTCTTGGGCCGGCTAATGTGGCCGAGCGATTCTAGGCGCTACAGTCTGGAACCGCGCGACCGCTACGGTAGCAGGTTCGAATCCTGCCTCGGCCTTGGATATGTGTGATGTCCTTGGGTTAGTTACATGTAAGTAGTTCTAAGTTCAAGGGGACTGATGACCTCAGAAATTAAGTCCCATAGTGCTCAGAGTCATTTGAACCATTTGACAGTCGGTCCTATTCTATGTTTTATTTTTGGAATTAATTTAAGTCTGTAAATAATAGTGTTACGTTATCTTTTTTAACGCGTCAGCTGGAGAAAATAAGTTTTGTAAAATAGCCAGTGCTACGAACCTTACAAAGAAGACGTGTCTTCGGTGACTCAACGATACAGATACCATCGTCATACGTGCAACCAAAAAATGGTGGGATTTCTGTGAAAAGGCCAGACTACCCCGTGGTTCCTGTGACGGCCGCAGCATTTTCAGTAGTTGCAGGAGCAACAGTCTGGAAGATTGACTGATCTACCCTTCTAACGCTAGTCAACGTGGCCTCGCCATGCTGGTACTGCGAACGGGTGATAGCAAGAGCAAACTAAGTCCGTTATTTTTCTATAAGTCCTGCAGATCTTCTGCATGGTTAAATGAAAGTTCCATACACTTTCTCACCACCCACATGTGTCCCTAGAAATGACATACTGTTTAAAATCTGGTTTAGAAATCTGTCTTACTATTATATGAGCAGTTTCATACATTCCAGTGTCTCCATGTCTCTTCCACGTTTATAACCTTCTTACATGGTTGTTCGCCGATGACATTGTAATTCTCTCAGAGACAGCAAAGGACTTGGAAGACCAGTTGAGCGGAATGCACAGTGTCTTGAAATGAGGGTATAAGATGAACATGAACAAAAGAAAAACAAGGATAGTGGAATGTAGTCGAATTAAGCCGGGGATGCTGAGGGAATTAATTAGGAAAGTAGTAAAGGAGTTTCGCTATTTGGGGAGCAAAATAACTGATGATGGTCGAAGTAGAGTGGACATAAAATGTAGACTGGCAATGGCAAGGAAAGCGCTTCTGACGAAGAGAAATTTGTTAACATCGATTATAGATTTAAGTGTAAGGAAGTCGTTTCTGAAAGTATTTGTATGGGGTGTAGACATCTATGGAAGTGAAACATGGACGGTAAATAGCTTAGACAAGAAGAGAATAGAAGCTTTCGGAAAATGGTGCTACAGAAGAATGCTGAAGATTAGATGAATAGATCACATAACCAATGAGGGGGTATTGAGTAGAACTGGGGAGGAGTTTGTGGCACAACTTGACCAGAAGAAGGGATCGGTTGGTAGGACACGTTCTGAGGCATCAAGGGATCACCAATTTAGTACTGGAGGGTAGCGCGAAGGGCAAAAATCGGAGAGGGAGACCAAGAGATGAGTACACTAAGCAGATTCAGAAGGATGTAGGCTGCAGTAGGTACTTCGAGATGAAGAAGCTTGCACAGGATAGAGTAGCATGGAGAGCTGCATTAAACCAGTCTCAGGACTGACGACCACAACAACAACAACAACACATGATTATTAGAAGAAGTGTTAGCAATGATAAAATTATGCTCTGTGCAAGAATGTTCAGGCCGCTTCCTATTTCATTCCTTTCCGCCAGTCCATATTCTCTTATTTTTTGCATTCAAACTTTTCGCATTCTCGAATTCCCATGGTCCATCACTATTGAATTCTCCTGTCCCTTCACTCTGTGAATAATTTCTTTCCACTCATGATAATTTCTTTATCATGTGCATAAGTTGTTGGTATATAAACTTTTACTAATGTAGTGGGTGTTGACTTCGTGTCTGTTTCAGCTGAGATAATGAGTTCACTTCACCGTTCGTAGTATCTGTATATGAAAACTTAAGAAATGCAAAAAGGCTGGATATTAAGGAGATGGGATATGGATAAGCTGAGGCAAATAGAGAACATATCGGATTTTATGGGGTGTACTAAGCACCATTTGATTGAAACAGGGGACGGGAATACAAAAGAAAACGAATGGGTAAATATGAATGATGGAATGAAACCGTTGGATAGGACAGGAGGTATTGAATGTAACTGAACAAAGAAAATAATATATAAAAATGTAGCAGATGAAAGAGGGCAAAGGGATCACAGGCGTCAAAATATGAGACTGGCAGAAGGCGCCAAATGGCTAAGCAATTTCACCAGAGGACAAATGCAATGCTGTAAAAGAATGTGTGACTAGCAGAAAAATAAATGTTACCTTTAGGAAGATAAAAGAGGTCGCTGAAGGAGAGAGCAGCAACTGTATGAGCATCACGCTCAGATAGCTAGCCAGTAGGTAGGGAATGCTGAAACGTAGCTGGAATATACAGGAGAGCTATATAAAGGAAACGAAAGGTACTACGAGAACAATGTAACATCCACGACATAAATTTTAGCTACAGTGCGACGAGAGGAAATTATGCCTCTAACAATTATAAACATTATCTATTCAACGTATGAAAAAATAATGAAAACGATGATTCTATGATGTAATTGGACATATCGATGTGTATGATACAAAGACAAAGACAATTGTAAATTCCTTTTATGATCTGCGTTTGTCTTCCTTTGTTTTTACCTTTTGTTGGATGGCTTTTGTAGGTTGCGGACGCATATCAAACTGAGGTCTGTTAAGAAATTGTCATTATTTGTTAATTATTACTTGAGAATAGAGTTCATTATTATTATAAATATGAGTGTATAATTATTTGCAACTTGCAACTTTAATTCCTCTCTCAGTAAGCATTATCTGTGTTAATTATTTCTTTCCGCTGCAAGGAGCGCAGCCATTGATGATAGCGATTTGTATCGCGTTTTTGTCTGTGTTTCCTTAGAAATAAATCAAATGTTTGCTTGATGAAGTACAAATAGTGCACAATACGAAAGTAAAGTTTAATAAGCATTTCAAATACTTATCTTATTTGCTCTAACAATAGAGAGTCTCTATCAGTTGTCTGCCGCCATCTTAACAATTACCTCAGCGGCAAATTCAAATTACGCTATCTGCAGACATAAATGCCAAACGTAATACAAATGTGTAAAAATAAATGTGCACCGGTGGTCCCGAACTCATTTCAATGAAAATAATTCGAATCCGATTGGTTCTTTAAAGACAGTGCTCATAGCACGATCCTTACAACAAACTTCCCCAGCTGATGTATGGAGCCGAAATTTATTAAGCACGAGTTGCGAAGAATATTGTTTGAGGTAACATACGTCAGTGCTGTGCGCGGCTGATATTTGGTCATTTTAATGATCATCATTTGCTCAAGATAACTGCTTCCATCATAGTCAATAGTTGTATAGAATCTGTTGTATGAACTGTGATTTAGCGACACTTACACAACTTACAGACAACATTTTAACACGACGTTAACTTGGAGTTCTTTAGCAACTTGACCAAATCTTTAGCCGGGAGAAAAATTATTTAGTAATTACTCAGTGTAATAAAATAAGATTATAATTTTCATTTATAAATTAGTTAAATACCAAACCACTGAATAACACATCGAACGCCACACTTGCGCCCCACGTTGGGCGCCACTTAACACGGTATAAGTGTATTTTTTTATAATTATATATTTTATGATTTTGGTTAGGGTGGCTTTAAATATTGTGGGCTAGCATGAGACTTTTAATTAACTTATACGGCGATAACACTCGTACGGACATCGGCTGCCCCGAAGTACGCACGATATATTTTTTAAACACAACGCGTGACTCACAGCCTTCTAATAAATAGTTTGCGTGAGCGCTGCTATTTAGAACAGAAAATAATCGTATTCTTACACAAACTGTGATTATTAATATGGGTCTCAGGGGCTACTGGTTATTCATGTACCAAATTACTCAAAGATTAACTGAGATATTGCAGAATGTAATACTGTTCAGTATTTCTTGTTCAATATTTGCAAGGCAAAACTGGAGAGAATCTCGTCGGCCGTTAGGCGGCCAAAATGAAACGTACTGAACTCACTCAGTATTCTAAATATTAATAAACTAAATCTATTTTGACTCTTTTTAACTTTGAATTCAATGAAAGATCAAAACTGAGAAGTCTCTCGCATTAACATTTAATATTATGATATGAAATGTTAATTAAATAATACAGTCAGCGTAATGGCTGACTAAATCCTGCTACGGGAGATGAGCTCCCTGTACTACGAAGTCCAGTTAAAACTTTGTTAATTAAAATAATGGTTGCAATCATGAGAGGTGACAACTAAGTCAATAATACACACTTTCTAATAACAATTTCTATTATACACTCCTGGAAATGGAAAAAAGAACACATTGACACCGGTGTGTCAGACCCACCATACTTGCTCCGGACACTGCGAGAGGGCTGTACAAGCAATGATCACACGCACGGCACAGCGGACACACCAGGAACCGCGGTGTTGGCCGTCGAATGGCGCTAGCTGCGCAGCATTTGTGCACCGCCGCCGTCAGTGTCAGCCAGTTTGCCGTGGCATACGGAGCTCCATCGCAGTCTTTAACACTGGTAGCATGCCGCGACAGCGTGGACGTGAACCGTATGTGCAGTTGACGGACTTTGAGCGAGGGCGTATAGTGGGCATGCGGGAGGCCGGGTGGACGTACCGCCGAATTGCTCAACACGTGGGGCGTGAGGTCTCCACAGTACATCAATGTTGTCGCCAGTGGTTGGCGGAAGGTGCACGTGCCCGTCGACCTGGGACCGGACCGCAGCGACGCACGGATGCACGCCAAGACCGTAGGATCCTACGCAGTGCCGTAGGGGACCGCACCGCCACTTCCCAGCAAATTAGGGACACTGTTGCTCCTGGGGTATCGGCGAGGACCATTCGCAACCGTCTCCATGAAGCTGGGCTACGGTCCCGCACACCGTTAGGCCGTCTTCCGCTCACGCCCCAACATCTACATCTACATCTACATCTACATCCATACTCCGCAAGCCACCTGACGGTGTGTGGCGGAGGGTACCTTCAGTACCTCTATCGGTTCTCCCTTCTATTCCAGTCTCGTATTGTTCGTGGAAAGAAGGATTGTCGGTATGCCTCTGTGTGGGCTCTAATCTCTCTGATTTTATTCTCATGGTCTCTTCGCGAGATATACGTAGGAGGGAGCAATATACTGCTTGACTCTTCGGTGAAGGTATGTTCTCGAAACTTTGACAAAAGCCCGTACCGAGCTACTGAGCGTCTCTCCTGCAGAGTCTTCCACTGGAGTTTATCTATCATCTCTGTAACGCTTTCGCGATTACTAAATGATCCTGTAACGAAGCGCGCTGCTCTCCGTTGGATCTTCTCTATCTCTTCTATCAACCCTATCTGGTACGGATCCCACACTGCTGAGCAGTATTCAAGCAGTGGGCGAACAAGCGTACTGTAACCTACTTCCTTTGTTTTCGGATTGCATTTCCTTAGGATTCTTCCAATGAATCTCAGTCTGGCATCTGCTTTACCGACAATCAACATTATATGATCAATCCATTTTAAATCACTCCTAATGCGTACTCCCAGATAATTTATGGTGTTAACTGCTTCCAGTTGCTGACCTGCTATTTTGTAGCTAAATGATAAAGGATCTATCTTTCTGTGTATCCGCAGCACATTACACTTGTCTACATTGAGATTCAGTTGCCATTCCCTGCACCATGCGTCAATTCGCTGCAGATCCTCCTGCATTTCAGTACAATTTTCCATCGTGCAGCCCGCCTCCAGTGGTGTCGCGACAGGCGTGAATGGAGGGACGAATGGAGACGTGTAGTCTTCAGCGATGAGAGTCGCTTCTGCCTTGGTGCCAATGATGGTCGTATGCGTGTTTGGCGCCGTGCAGGTGAGCGCCACAATCAGGACTGCATACGACCGAGGCACACAGGGCCAACACCCGGCATCATGGTGTGGGGAGCGATCTCCTACACTGGCCGTACACCACTGGTGGTCGTCGAGGGGACACTGAATAGTGCACGGTACATCCAAACCGTCATCGAACCCATCGTTCTACCATTCCTAGACCGGCAAGGGAACTTGCTGTTCCAACAGGACAATGCATATCCGCATGTATCCCGTGCCACCCAACGTGCTCTAGAAGGTGTAAGTAAACTACCCTGGCCAGCAAGATCTCCGGATCTGTCCCCCATTGAGCATGTTTGGGACTGGATGAAGCGTCGTCTCACGCGGTCTGCACGTCCAGCACGAACGCTGGTCCAACTGAGGCGCCAGGTGGAAATGGCATGGCAAGCCGTTCCACAGGACTACATCCAGCATCTCTACGATCGTCTCCATGGGAGAATAGCAGCCTGCATTGCTGCGAAAGGTGGATATACACTGTACTAGTGCCGACATTGTGCATGCTCTGTTGCCTGTGTCTATGTGCCTGTGGTTCTGTCAGTGTGATCATGTGATGTATCTGACCCCAGGAATGTGGCAATAAAGTTTCCCCTTCCTGGGGCAATGAATTCACGGTGTTCTTATTTCAATTTCCAGGAGTGTATTTCTAAAAATACAGATAAAACTTACGTTAATTATCAGGCAGCACTACAATGTCGGCCTACCGCTAGACTAAACAAAACAGGAGAGCTAGTTCAATCAAAGCATTCTCTCTGATCTTCATGGCCTATGTTACACAGAGATTATACCAAAACACTGTGTTTTATTAATTACATCGATATTTGTGTAATACGTCCTTTACTATTTGTTATACATCGCGCACACATACACAGTCTTGAAATAATTTATAATTCACACGCCTCATAACAAAAACTTTCTTTCCCTTTCTCCAAATGTCCATTTATGTGACGTACCGTCACAACAATATGCCAGAGGACCAGAGGACCCAAGCCGAATCAAGGCCCATGAGGTAGACGACATTCCCACAGAATTACTGAAAGCCTTGGGAGAGCCAGCCATGACAAAATTATTTCACCTGGCGTGCAAAATATATGATAGATGTGTAATACCTACATGCTTCTAGAAGAATGTAATAATTGTAAATCCGAAGAGAGCAGGTGCTGACAAACGTAAATATTATTGAGCTAGCAGCTTAATAAGTAATGCTTGATAAATACTGACACGAATAATTTACAGACGTACAGAAAAGTGGTAGAATCCGACCTTGTAGTTACTATGTATTTTTTGATATTCGAGGAAAGTGATGTGAGCTTCATATTGTCGTTGGATGTGTCACGTCTCATATTTGTGCTCTAAACATTTTTCAGATTGTGGCTTTCGATAGTCGATATCTTGCGGCACAAAGGCTCTGACTAGAAGCACTGTGATCTTTGGTTCTCAGTGGCATTGTCGTTGCGGTAGACTTTCTAGGTGATGCTAGTGATAGGTTTCGGTGTTGACTATGCTAATGAACGTTCTAGAAAATAGTTTGCAGAGCACAAAGATAAAAGTTTAGAGAAGAACGAATTTTGAATTATGATTTGATAAAGATTAATTGGACAGCTCAAAATTATGAGGTATTACTAGCTTGTGCGTAACTATGATTTCTTTCGTGCACGGACAGGTTTAGAAGAATTCTTTCTTCATTGGTTTGGGTTCGTTAGTTCATTGTTCACACGACAGTAAGTAAGGTTACCAGTTCACATGGCTCGCACTCAGAGGTTACAGATTTTACCACTTCCTTATAATTTTCAGTAATTAATCACTTAACAGAGTAAAATTTGTTACGATAGATAAATTTTGTAAAGATGATTAATAGTCAATGAGTTAAGGTTTTTGCAGTACAGTTTATAAAGAACAGTTTCGTTTACGTCATTTAGCAAGTTCCAATTCCACCACAGTCTCCTCACAAATAAATTTTGTATTTTCTGATTATGCGTGTCGCCGCACTGCACTCTGCGGAACACAGTCGCTAAAATAGACATGATTCATTCGGCAGGTACTTGCATGGAACTTACGCAAAACTTTTATTTAGCTTGGTTTCTGCTGTGCTGAGCAGAGCCAAATTTCTGTTGCCAGAGATAAGCCACAATAATCTGTTAGGGCCAGTTACAATACAGTTAGAATACAATGAGATTATTCAGAGTTCGGCGTTGTTTTTCAGAATTCATTATTAGGTGAGTTTAAGCAAAGTTCGGTTCATATTTAATTTCTTATGCAGACAGTTTTATTTTCACAGAGCTGTGTTACATATGCGTGTGCATTATTCTGTGTTTGGAATTCTGTTTAGCCAAATTGCATACGTAAAATCGCAGACATTTATTCTTTCAAAATTTGTTTGATGAATTTATTCGTTTATTCTGTTAGCTTTGTCTGTTGGCACTGCACGTCACGTCATATGTTGTAACACTGCTCACTCCTGTACCATACATAGTTTCACAGGACACGTTATTTAGTTCACTATTTTGGTTCCCTAACTGCATAGGTAAATTTAATTAAAAATGTAGTTATATAGTTTCATTCTGTGTGACTCATTTTATCAGAAAGCGTTTTCGTAGTTGCAGCACTTTTCTTTTCAGTATAACAACACGGACACACGGAGTTTAAGACAGAAGTCCAGCCCAATTTTAGATCTCAACAAAGATTATATTTTTGATAAATTCACACCAGTAACGAAGTCTACATACTTTATTTATTGCATGTGCGACAGACGGTCAGAGGTAATCATCGAAAGTTTCCCAAACTGCAGTGTCATTCTGAACCAGTGTTGATTAAACAGTGCGTGTGGACTGGATAAGATAAGATTTTGAGTCATTTTCATTTCTGTTTTGTAAGTGTGTGTGTGTGTGTGTGTGTGTGTGTATGTGTGTGTGTGTGTGTGTGTGTGTGTGTATGTCTGTGTGTGTGTGTGTGTGTGTGTTGTAAAGAGATGGGAAGGTCTGAAGCCATAACTAACTCTGCTTCATTTCTGCTCTACTTAATGTTGCCTCCCGAGATTTCAAATGCACAAAGAAGAGAAAACACATTAGCTAAGCCTCTTGGCCCCAGTTCTCTTTGAAAGGATTAAGCGTCTCAGAGACATGGAGTTTCAGGGAGGCGTGAGACGGGATTGGAGAGCGCGAATGTCCGCGATGTGGCGCGGACTGCACGTTTAGTAAAGCTGCCTTCTGGGGTCTTCTGCGAAGTCGAAGTACTCGTATCTCCCCTCAGATATGTTTGAGATTCTGTATAATTGTGTGTAACATGAATAAAACGCTCTAGAGGTCGTTAAAATGAAAACAAAATATATCTTCTCAGTTGAGAAGATTCGTGAGGAACACGGTGGTGACCAAAATTTGGTTGGAAACTGAAACTGAATGTGAACTGGCTATCCGCTATTGTAGGACAAGATATTCACGACAGATAAAGATACATGGGTGAGTGTAGAATTATGACCATGTTACTGTAATAAACTCATGTTCATCGTGTATATTTTTCTTACAACTGTTTCTTAGCATTGCAGCATTAACTTCTGAACAGATAGGGGAGTAGTATTATGTTCCATTCAACAATTACACGGTCACAATCTTAACGCAACCATTGAAGATCTTCTTCCTTCAACACTATGCTTGGCTTTAATTGGACAACACAACAGCCATGCAGTCAGCCATGCAGTTAGTACCGGCTCTAATCTTGGCGGCATGGCATTCCACTGGCGGCGCTAACTACTAAGGTTGCCGATAGTGCGCCCGGCTAACCGCTGCTTTCCGAACGGGAAGGCGTGCCTGACCCCGTGTCGAGGTCCAGTGTGCCGGCCTGCCTGTGGATGGTTTTTAAGGCAATTTTCCATCTGCCTCGATGATTGCGGTCTGGTTCCTCTTATTGCGCCTCAGTTGCACTATGTCGGCGATTGCTGCGTAAACACTGTCTCCACGTACACGTACTACCACGCAAACATTTGGGGTTACACTCGTCTAGTATGAGACCTTCCGGGGAGGGTCCACTGGGGACCGAACCGCACAATAACCGTGGTTTCGGAGTGGGTTGGCGGTGGGTGGGTTGACTGCTGCGACTCGTCGTGGGGTTGTGAACCACTGAAGGCTATGACGGGACGAATCCTCTCTGTCGTTTCCAGGTCACCAGTTCAATACACACACTAGATCTGTTAGATCGAGAGTAGCGAGCTAAGGTCTCTTGTCGAGGTGTGTGTGTTGTTGGTTTGGCGGTACCTGGAGAGCAGTTGGCTGGAGGGCACGTGGCTAGCAGTCTGTTGCTTTTGGGGGACTCCGGCTGTCCGGCGCGGGTCTCGAGAAGTCGCGGAAGGTTAAATGCGAAAGAGGCAAGCCTCGCCGACTCGCTGAAGGCTTGGTAGCGGAGGGCTGCGGACGCCGTGTGCAACCTGGTCGGCAAGTTCCCGGCTTATTCTGCAAGCTTTAATTTTACTGCACGTCGACCATCGCCTGTATGGACTGGAGGCAATAACACCCTGGCTGGAATCCTGCAAGTCACGGCTCATTTACAGTGAGTGGAGTTGGTTTTTCTTATTTTTTGAGTACTTCATATTGTAAGTCCATGTTTGTGTTATAGTGAATTGGAAGTGCTGTACTGTATTAACGCGCCAACGAGTGATTTAAAGCATGATCGTTGGTCGGTGTTACTAAGTGGAACGTGTGCTCCAGGTCATATGTCGTACAAGTGTAAGAGCATTCCCTGTAGCAAGTCCCGTGAAGGGAATCAGTTGTAAAATGATGTGTCTGGGAGTCAAGGCAATCTTGGTAGATGTGTGTGCTTTAGCTGCGCTTCATTTACTTTGAGTAATGTTAAACTTAACCTGTATCGGTAGCCACCTGTGCCACTCTACTGCTTGGCCATTCTTGTGTGAAGCCTCATTTACGCAGATTACTGTTTCCTTTTTATGTGTGTTGGCTGGGTAGCTTTGACGGCAGACGACGGGTTCCTGTTCCTTTGGCATGGAAAGAGGCGTGTTTCCTTTCTGCCGCGGCGGCGCTTCCGTCGTCACACGGCGTCTGGGCTGACACGCAGTCTCCTGCCCCTCCCAGTCGCGTCGTGGTGACTCAGATTAAGTAGAGTTGATCGTTTGATGCTTGCCACGACGGAGTGCCATGTTTAAGCGGGAACCAGTAGTTTATTCCATTTGGTGAATTTAATGGGCTCATGAGGTTAAGGCGTGTTTTCCGAGTCCTAGGTTCTTCCTCATTATGCCTCACTAACTATTCGTTTAGACCTTGCAGAGGTCTTACTACTTCCCAACACGTTTGTCCCAGAGTCACTAGCTAATTGCACTCATTGTGAAATGGGACTGCTCTTTCCTTGTTGGCGGTGATAGCCATCTGCTGTAGCTCTCAGCTTACTTTCAACTGTGATAATTGTATATTTATTATAGATTGTCTCAGAGTTTTTGCTGGTTTGTTCCAGCTGGAAGTACATTTCAATTGCATGTACTTCCAAGTTACCTTGAATTTTGGGTCGCTGTATACTTATGAGAGGTTGTAGTCTATTTTGTGCCCTTTGGTACCAGTTAGAAGTACATTTCAGTTGCGTGTACTTCCAACATGTCTCGAATGTTTGGGCACCTATACAGGGTGTTACAAAAAGGTACAGCCAAACTTTCAGGTAACATTCCTCACACACAAATAAAGAAAAGATGTTATGTGGACATGTGTCCGGAAACGCTTAATTTCCATGTTAGAGCTCTTTTTAGTTTCGTCAGTATGTACTGTATTTCCTCGATTCACCGCCAGTTGGCCCAATTGAAGGAAGGTAATGTTGACTTCGGTGCTTGTGTTGACATGCGACTCATTGCTCTACAGTACTAGCATCAAGCACATCAGTACGTAGCATCAACAGGTTAGTGTTCATCACGAACGTGGTTTTGCAGTCAGTGCAATGTTTACAAATGAGGAGTTGGCAGATGCCCATTTGATGTATGGATTAGCACGGGCAATAGCCTTGGTGCGGTACGTTTTTATCGAGACAGATTTCCAGAACGAAGGTGTCCCGACAGAAAGATGTTCGATGCAATTAATCCGCGTCTCAGGGAGCACGGAACATTCCAGTCTATGACTCGCGACTGGGGAAGACCTAGAACGACGAGGACACCTGCAATGGAC
The DNA here is from genome assembly GCF_023864275.1 of Schistocerca cancellata. Taxonomy (NCBI): domain Eukaryota; kingdom Metazoa; phylum Arthropoda; class Insecta; order Orthoptera; family Acrididae; genus Schistocerca; species Schistocerca cancellata. The sequence goes on from NC_064634.1 coordinate 265,595,099, forward strand.
GAGGCAATTCTTCGTGCAGTTGACGAAAATCCTAATGTCAGCGTCAGAGAAGTTGCTGCTGTACAAGGTAACGTTCACCACGTCACTGTACGGAGAGTGCTACGAGAGAACCAGTTGTTTCCGTAACATGTACAGCGTATGCAGGTACTATCAGCAGCTGATTGGCCTCCACGGGTACACTTCGGCGAATGGTTCATCCAACAATGTGTCAATCCTCATTTCAGTGCAAATGTTCTCTTTACGGATGAGGCTTCATTCCAACGTGATCAAATTGTAAATTTTCACAATCAACCAGTGTGGGCTGACGAGAATCCGCACGCAATTGTACAATCACGTCACCAACACAGATTTTCTGTGAACGTTTGGGCAGGCATTGTTGGTGATGTCTTGATTGGGCCCCATGTTCTCCCACCTACGCTCAATGGAGCACGTTATCATGATTTCATATGGGATACTCTACCCGTGCTGCTAGAACATGTGCCTTTAGAAGTATGACACAACATGTGGTTCATGCATGATGGAGCTCCTGCACATTTCAGTCGAAGTGTTCGTACGCTTCTCAACAACAGATTCGGTGACCGATGGATTGGTAGAGGCGGACCAATTCAATGGCATCCATGCTCTCCTGACCTCAACCCTCTTGACTTTCATTTATGGGGGCATTTGAAAGCTCTTGTCTACGCAACCCCGGTACCAAATTTAGAGACTCTTCGTGCTCGTATTGTGGACGGCTGTGATACAATACGCCATTCTCCAGGGCTGCATCAGCGCATCAGGGATTCCATGCGACGGAGGGTGGATGCGTGTATCCTCACTAACGGAGGACATTTTGAACATTTCCTGTAACAAAGTGTTTGAAGTCACGCTGGTACGTTCTGTTGCTGTGTGTTTCCATTCCATGATTAATGTGATTTGAAGAGAAGTAATAAAATGAGCTCTAACATGGAATATATTCTTTCTTTGTGTGTGACGAATGTTTCCTGAAAGTTAGGCAGTACCTTTTTGTAACACCCTGTATATCTATTTCTTGATTAGATTTTATGGATTGTGATTTATATTTAAATTTTATACCTTCCCAGTCTCTCTCTTTTCAGTGACTGTGTCTTTTATTGCCTAACAAGCTTTTTTAATTGATGGTTACACATTGCTAAGCGGCCTTCCAACAGCTACAATCAGTGGCGTGACTTGTGATCCTTCCTGTATTTTGATGAATGATATCCTGTTGTGTAACGGTTACCTAAGGTTGTAAATTGTTAGCGCACTTTATGGCTGTCTTTGCAATTCGTTTGGTTGATAAAATTGTTTGTTGAACCAGCTGTCAGTCACGCCCAGTTGGAGCGAGCATTACTTGCTTTTGGGAACTGTGTAGGTCCGATTTCATGCCGTGTTCTAAATCGTACAATTTTAAAATTGGTTTTTAATGATTTGAGCCTATATGTAAAACATTCTCGGTATTCTTGCCGCGTCAGTTCCGTCGCGAAAAGCTTCGTTCCCATGAACTGAGCCTGTTCAAGTTTTGATTATGAGAGTTCTGACTCCTTTAGTAAGTTTTAAATCGTAATGATAATATTGTTGTTAAGTATTAAAGTGTATTTCATGAAATAACAAATGACTAAATGTGTGGGTCAACCTTCCATGTGTTCCCCTTAAAGCTATCCGAACCTTGGTATTAGTGTAATTACGGGTGTAACGGTCGCCTGACTAAATATTTTGAACCATGGGGAGACTGTACTTTAAGCGGAGAGTGAATTCCGTCAGCTTGTACACAAAACAGAATTCTGTTACTGATAAATCTTCTGTAGATGCAGACCGCGTCATATGGCTCAGACCTTTAGTCGAGGTCTACTGAGACATTTTCAAGGTATACCCGATCTTATGTAACTAATATACAATTGATAATTATTAGTTATTCATTGATGATATTGACATAACTTATCCGAAATATTACGGATAGTTATCCATTTCACACGGCTACAGACTTTAAAAAATTCAAGTAAGTTGAATGGACCCGATATTATTGAATTGCATATTTTATTGTAACTATTACACTAGTCAGCATTTTACCACATTTATTGCCTGATCATTTGTTGAAAGTAGAAATGCTTCAATCAATTTCTTATCCTGATTCTAGAAATAACTACCGTTTTTGTCTATCACGTCAGGTTTTTACACAAAATAAGAAGAAATATTTTGACAATTTTCTCCTCTGAGACGAGAAATATATTCTGACATCATTTCACACGAGCTGAATTTTTGATCAAAACACATTTAAGAAATGAAATACGTTTAAGAAATACTCTTGAGAACTTCCCTAATTTGTTTCGTGACTACCCTGTATAAAAACAACAAGAAGTCAACAGTGTTCCATATATTTTTAAAATTTCTCTTCTTTGACTTCCTTGTAGATCATTGTATGTGATGAATGTTCCTCTTCAACATCCAACAGTAGGTGGCCAACGTAGTTGCGGTCGTCCAGTGCCTCTGGAACCTCCCCTTACTATCTTGGTGAAAACGTTCACTCTGCTCTTCAATATAATGTCCCATATTTAACAATGCATCTGCTTGAAATTTTTCAACTTTTTTCAACAATGGCCTTGTAATTAGGATTTTTGTCATCCCGTAGAAAGTTCTCAGTAACTGATCGGAAGGCGGTCATGCACTTTCTTTCTCTTTTGTTCATTGTCTTCTCAGAATCTTCATCCTTCATGAGTTTCATTATTTGAGGACTAAAAAAGAATTCCAGCTTTCAGTTTGTTTCGTATGGAAAAGGGAAATTTCTTGTAAAGGTGCTTGATGATGGGTGCAACCTATGACAGAGCCAGGGACAAGTAGTTCTGCAGATTCCTTAGGCAAATTTAAATCCCTTACGAGAGCATCAAGACCACTCTGAGAGAACAGTTATGCAGTAAAGCCGCATTCAGGCCGGTGGACATCACTATTGTAATTGCATAAACTTCATTTTTTTCTTCACCTTCTGCCATTTTCTCCACAACAGCTGGAGGAAGAGGAGCAATCTGATCTTCTCCAGGTGCAAACTGGCCTAATACCTTAATAAATGCTTGTATACACGATTTGCCTCTTTTTTGTACTGCACCCCTGAACAGTAACGTTTTTCTTGGTCGTCAGTCTTCTGACTGGTTTAATGCGGCATGCCACGAATCCCTCTCCTGTGCTAACCTCTTCATCTCAGAGCAGCACTTGCAACCCACATCCTCAATTATAATTTAGACGGAGATTGGAGTACATCCAGCAAATAATTATTTGCTGGATGTACTCCAATCTCCGTCTTCCTCTACAGTTTTTGCCCTCTACAGCTCCCTCTACTACCACGGAAGTCATCCCGTCATGTCTTAACAGACGTCGATCATCCTGTCTCTTCTCCTTATCAGTATTTTCCACATGTTCATTTCAGCTCCGATTCTGCTCAGAACCTCCTCATTCCTTACCTTATCAGTCCTCCTAATTTTCAACATTCGACTGTACCACCATATCTCAAATGCTTTGATTCTCTTCATTTCCGGTTTTCTCACAGTCCATGTTTCACTACCATACAATGCTGTACTCAGACGTACATTCTCAGAAATTTCTTTCTCAAATTAAGGCCGATATTTCATATCAGTAGATTTCTCTTGGCCAGGAATGCCCTTTTTGCCATTGCCAGTCTGCTTTCGATGTCCTCCTTCCTTCGTCCGTCATAGGTTATTTTACAGCCTTGGTAGCAGAATTCCTTAACTTCATCTGTTTCGTGCCCATCAATCCTGATGTTAAGTTTCTCGCTGTTCTCATTTCTTCTATTGCTCATTATCTTCGTCTTTCTTCGACTTACTCTCAATCCATACTCTGTACTCATTAGACTGTTCATTGCGTTCAGCAGATCATGAAATTCTTCTTCACTTTCACTTAGGATAGGAATGTCATCAGCGAATCGTATCACTGAAATCCTTTATCCTTTAATTTTAATTCCATTCCTGAGCTTTTCTTTTATTTCCATCATTGCTTCCCCGATATATATATTCAGCAGTAGGGGCTACGTCGTTGTCTTACACCTTTTTAATACGAGTACTTCGTTCTTGTTCGTCCACTCTTATTATTCTCTCTTGGCTGTTGTACATATTGTATATGACCCGTCTCTCCCTAGAGCTTACCCCCACTTTTCGCAGAATTTCGAACATCTTGCACCATTTTCTGTTGTCGAAGAGCGTTTTCAGGTCGACAAATCCTATCAATGTGTATTGATTTTTCTTTAGTCTTGCTTCTATTATTAAACGCAACATCAGAATTACCTCTCTCGTGCCTTTACGTTTCCTAAAGCCAAACTGATCGTCATCTAGCACATCCTCAATTTTCTTTCCCAGTCTTCTCTATAATATTCTTGTAATCAACGTGGATGCATGAGCTGTTAGGCTGATTGTGCGATAATTCTCGCACTTGTCAGATCTTGCCGTCTTCGGAATTGTTTGGATGATGCTTCTCCGAAAGTCAGATGGTATGTGGATTAACTCATACATTCTACACACACCAATGTGAATAGCCGCTTTTTTTTTTTGCCACTTCCCCCAATGATTTTAGGAATTCTGATAGAGTGTTACCGATCCCTTCTGTCTCATTTGATCTAAAGTCCTCCAGAGCTCTTTAAAATTCTGGTTCTAATACTGGATCTCCTATTTCTTATAAATCGACTCCTGTTTTTTCTTCTATCACATCAGACAAATCTTCCCCCTCACAGAGGACTTCAGTGCATTCATTCCATCAATCCGCTCTCTCCTCTGTATTTAACAGTGCAATTCCCGTTGCCCTCTTAATGTTATCACCCTTTCTTTTAATGTCACCGAAGGTTGTTTTGACTTTCCTGTATGCTGAGTCTGTCTTTCCGATAGTTATTTCTTTTTCGATGTCTTCATATTTTTCCTGCAGCCATTTCGTCTTAGCTTCCCTGCATTTCCTATTTATTTCATTCCTCAGCAACTCGTATTTCTGTATTCCAGAATTTCCTGGAACTTTTTTCTGCTTCCTCCTTTCATCCAACAATTGAAGCATTTCTCTTGTTACCCATGGTTCCTTCGGAGTTACCTTCTTTGTGCCTATGTTTTCCTTCCCAATTTCTGTGACGGCCCTTTTTAGACATGTGCGTTACTGTTGAACTGTATTTCCTATTTAGATATTCCTCATAGCTGTATCTATAGTTTTAGAGAACTTCAAACGTGATCTCCTCCCCCAACAACCCAACCCAACTTCAACCGTATCTCGTCATTCCTAGTACTTCCGTATCCCACTTCTTTGTGTATTTATTCTTCCTGACTGTCTTAAACTTCAGCCTACTCTTCATCACTACTATATTGTGATCTGAATCGATATGTGCTTCTGGGTACGCCTTACAATCCAGTATCTGATTTCGGAATCTGTCTGGCCATGGTGTAATCTAACTGAAATCTTCCCGTATCACCCGGCCTTTTCTAAGTACACCTCAACCCCTTGTGATTCTTGAACAGAGTATTACTAACTAATTAGTCTTTCTCCTCTCTCACTTCTTCTGATCCCTTGTCCCAAGCCTGTATTCTCCTGTAACCCTTTCTTCTATTTCCCTACAAGTGTATTCCAGTCCCCCATGACTATTGGATTTTTATCCCCTTTACATACTGTATTACCCTTTCAATATCCTCATATACTTTGTCTACCTCTTCATCTTCCTCTTGCGACGTCGGTATGCCTGAACTATCTTTGTCGGTATTGGTTTGCTGTCGATTCTGATTAGAACAACCCTGTCACTGAACTGTTCACAGTAACAAACTATCTGTCCTACCATCCTACTCATAACGAATCCTACTCTCGTTGTACTATTTTCTGCTGCTGTTGATATTACCCTATACTCATCTGACCAAAAATCCTTGACTTCTTTCCACTTTACTTCACTCACCCCTACTGGATCTAGATTGAGCCTTTGCATTTTGCTTTTCAGATTTTCTAGTTTCCCTACCAAGCTTCTAACATTCCACGCCCCGACTCGTAGAACGTTATCCTTTAATTGATTATTCAATCTTTTTCTCATGGTAACTTCTCCTTGGCAGTTCCCTCCCTGAGGGGACCAAGAAGAGGTAAGAGTCATTAAGGTGATTTATAGGCTCCCTCTACACCATCGGAATCACAAATGGATTACATGTTTTCTTTCATTTTGTCCACAGTCTTATACTTTCCACAAAATAGCAGCGAACTGACTCTGGTTCTCATCCCTTGTGCTATTCACCATGTTTCATTTTAAAATAAGTTTAGCCGGCCGAAGTGGCCGTGCGGTTAAAGGCGCTGCAGTCTGGAACCGCAAGACCGCTACGGTCGCAGGTTCGAATCCTGCCTCGGGCATGGATATTTGTGATGTCCTTAGGTTAGTTAGGTTTAACTAGTTCTAAGTTCTAGGGGACTAATGACCTCAGCAGTTGAGTCCCATAGTGCTCAGAGCCATTTGAACCATTTTTTAAAATAAGCCTGATAAGCGTTTTACACAAAGTCTGTTTAGCCACTGCGTAATTCCCAAAATGTAAGAGAAAACATTTACATTCTTCACACGCTATCAACAGCAGGCGAGATGTTTTATTAATACTGTCTTAAATATACAGCATAATCAGAATAAAGCACTGGTACTCCAATCCTGTGAGACAAGCAAAGCTGTCAGGGTCACACGACAACAATGGAATCAACTGCTCCAACAACGTAAAGGTATACAGGGCCGTACTGAGAAGAAATTTCCCTCCAACAATTCGCAAGTTGTTTCATGTTCATTATTATTACTGTTTTAGTTATCATTATTATTCATAGCAGAGGATGAACTGGAAGAACTGAAAGTATTACAGACTCATATACAACGAAATTACAGATGTGACTTGTCACAACAAAAGAAGGTGAGTGAACGAGCAAGAAGTAATGCACCCGACAAAGTGCCAGCCTTCAGCACCAATTCGCCGTTCCTGACGACTGCAACGGTGTCAGTGATTGTTGAATTTTAGCACAGATTTTGTATTTCTTATTTTCGTGTTAAAGTGATCATTCTGAGTGAGGGTAATGAGCTAACTGCTATAAGTTAACAAATTTAATAGAAACCCTTTCTTCTATGTGGTATGACTGACACGGCGCAAATTCTTCTCTTTATTTCCTTAATCGCTGTTCTATAAAAGCTTATATTTTCCACTATTATCTTTCCGTCACTTACAATTTATATTATAATCATGAATATATATGAAGTAATAATGCAAAGTAATATGAATTATCATCGTTCAAGTTTGTTCAGGAATCAAGAGCTTAAGAGACTAGAGCGTTATGAGATTCCCATCGTGGAGTATGAGCGAAAGTTCTTAGTTCTGATATAACAGCAGCTAGAGAATATGATTAGAAAAGGCAAGAGCAAGACAGATATAACATCAGATTGTCGGTGCGGACGTACTGGAGTAAAGCAGTATCATTTTTTCTGCTCTCACACATGTCTCATCCACGGTGTTTACATCATGAGTATAGTAAATCTTTCAAATCAATACTAAGAAACATGGTTCAAATGGCTCTGAGCAGTATGGGACTTACCATCTGAGGACATCAGTCCCCTAGGACTTAGTACTACTTGAATCTAACTAACCTAAGGACATCACACACTTCCATTCCCGAGGCAGGATTCGAACCTGCGACCGTAGCAGTCGCGCGGCTCCGGACTTGAAGTGCCTAGAACCACGGGCGGCAAAACAATACTAACAGATTTTGGTCACGTCCAGAAGTCGACACTTAGGTATGCAGCCGCAGTGTATTGGACGTGTAATTAAAGTCTTGAATTAGCAAACAGGTTCATTTTTGAGAGGATGACAGTCAAAACAGAGCAAAAGTACTGGCAACAGGATATGTGGAATCCGAACTGAGAGAGTAGTGAAACAACTGAATGAAAGTGCTGGGTGGCCATATTTAATTTTCAGCTGCTAACAGAGATCCTGTGTGGGCTGCAATCACCGTATGATATCAAAACTTGGTAGATAGTCTAATATGGTAATGCGGAGCCGAATTATGCACGAAAGAATTTGTTCCAGTTTTGGCCACCAGGTGCAAAGATCTGGCGCTGTGAATGCAAAATACGCATTAAACTGTTCAGGAACGCGTCTCGGGCAGACAAAGTAAAAAATGTGAGAAAGGTATAATGTTGATTTTACAGTTGTTTTCAATATGAGCACCGGAGATGTCGATGAGACGCTCCATCCCTAAAATGAAGTTTCTCGCAGCAGGAGTTCTGGTGGGATCGGAGCTACGTGTTGCTATGTACTGGCATTCACATCAGGTAGAGGGTGCACTTGTCAATCGTAAAAGCTTTCTTTTAGATATCCCCCATGCCAAAAGTCTCGTGAATTCAGACCAGATTGTCTTGCAGGCCATCATCTGGGACACCTCACGAGATATCACTTCATCACGTCCGTTGAAGGTTGCATTAACCAGATCATTCACTGGGTGAGTGACATGAGGTGTTGCCCTATCTTGCACAAAAACAGTGGGTACCACACAGTTACGCCGTTCCAGAGAACGAATCGCATGCTGTACCATGAGGTCTCGATAACGTTCCGACGTCAGGGTACTCCTGAGATTCCCTCTGGGTACATTCCCTTCAAGGAAGAACGCACCGAGAATAAAGGTGCTTGTAAATCCAGACAACAGTCACATACAACGAGTGCAACGGCTCCTCATGGGCAGTACCCCCAAATTCCTCAGTTCTGTGGATTCACCTCACCCTGTAATGTAAACTATGTCTCGTCATTGCACCGAATATAGCCCGACCACATGTCATCAGTTTCGATTGGTGCCATAAACCGAAGAGCAAATTCAGAACTTTGCTGCGGATCTTAACGTTTCAGTTGCTGCACTATCAGGATCCTGTAGGGGTACAAGCGTAAAATAGACCCCAAGACGCTGACCATGCAATAGACAACCCTCGTGACACTCCAAGAGCACTAGAGCTACCCAGGATACGTGCTGCAGGTCAGTTACAGGAACAGAACACTCGTCAGTAACTTCCACCAAGATAGGACGCCGCCCTCTTCCAGGTGCGACAACAACCTTACTTGTGTATTCGATTTTCGTTATCATCATCTTTAAACCATTTAATGACATCGGGCCTCTCCTCCAATCCTTCAGTGAGCGATACTCTCTGATTGTAGCACTGTGATCGCTGACATTGACATAAAAAAGTTTCGCTAAGAGCGCACAGTTTCTCTTACCGACAACCATACTCTTCACTCACGTTACTGTTTGTCAAATGACAGCGCGAGTGTGATACGGACATACGAAGAGCGTACAGCGCCAGATTATCACCTTCGGGCCACAACTGGAAATGGTTGTTTTTCCCGAAATTATTTCAGGCAAATACCTGGATATCTTCTACTATAACTCCTTGACTGGATACGTGTCCTACACCTGTCAAACTGTCTTACATATGGATTACGTTATTTTTGTTGTTCTCTAATATTAATACTGTACCATACCAAATACCCTTTTTAAAACCTATCTATGGATGAATCAAACTTCCACCGCTTCATTTATTTATCATCATATTAATCCATCTTAAGGTATGATGATGATGAGGTCCCATATTCTGAGGTGGGTAGGGGACGATGCGGGAGACCCGCACCGCTACAAGGTCCTAGCAGAGGTGTTTTGCCAATGCCTTTCTCAGACCGTAATGGGGATGAATGATGATGATGAAGACGACACAACAACACACAGTCATTTCGAGGCAGGAAAAATCCCTGACCCAGTTATACTACATAACTCGACGCGACCAATATCCATCTTCCAGTTCTGTAATTAGCAGTGAATGATCATGGGGGGACTGGGGTGCACTGAAGAAAGGCTGTTTTCAGTAGCATTTAGTGTCAGGATATAGCCCCTAAGAGATGTAATATCTAATAATAGAGTAACTTTTTCAGTATCCTGATCCGATAATATAAAAATATAACAGTTAAAACTAACCATTTGCATCGGAGATTGTTGTAATACATTGCTGAGGTGTGGAACGATTTGGCATTTAAACACCTGATACTGCTGAAATGCTGAGGGTATCCGGTTGTAAAGGTGCAAATGATACGAAGTGTTGGCATCTTGATAATAGAGTCGTTGTAGATAGAATGAAAATAGACACCGAACTATTTATCACATATTTCGTCCATCTATTTGTATTTCTGTAAGTATAAATTGTGTTGTGGGCATGCTGTGGTTAGAAGTGTAGTTTAATTGTGTTGCGAGAAGTTTCGAGCTTGCTGCCGGTCGTCGTCAGGTGCCCTTCAAAACTGGTCACCTGCCAAATCGTCTCCAGGTGAGCGACAGCAGACATAAATCACTCGCCTGAAAACGGCTAACAGATGCCCAGTCAAAATAACGTGTACTGCAGTGAACGACGACAGGCAGTAAATCCGAAACATCCTAGAATATCCATTATGCCGGTAAAATTTTAAAATTCAAACCTCTTTTAGTCTTACCTGAAATGTATCTATGTCATTCAGTACGTAGAGAGTCGTCCGAGGTTCTCAACAAAGGATTGTTCGAGCGTAAGACTTCGAGAAGACAATGTTTCGTCTTGTGTGACAATTTAACCTTAAGCTTCCTCCAACAAGCTCGTGAAGCGCACGTTCCTTAATATGTAGTAACGAGAGAATTGATGGAGCACCAGCTATGAACAACATGTGCAAGGAAATTGTTTTGACCTCAGAGTTAAGTTTTGCCATTGGAATGTGTGGCTATGAGACCACTGGGACTAGTGTTCGTCATTTTGAACAGAGGTCATGAACTTCAATTGCTCCTAAAATCATTAAGTTCTTTAGGTCAAAAACACGTATTCACTTCCGGTCGTGGGCCCAGCCAACTCGACACACACGACTGCTCGCTACAACTACTTACACCTTCTGCTACAGACACTGCTCTTACTGCATACAACAGTTCTCTGATCTGAGATTCTCTTATAGCTTACATATCGCAGGCAGCGCGTGAGCAATCCATCGAAATTACATCTGCTCGAGTGCGCTAGCAACATATTCCTTAATCATGGATCTCTTACAATATTTCTATATCTCGGTACTTTTGTGTGAACTTCGTGTCCAGTATATCTATCAGATACCTCCAAATGGCCCAAAAATAGTAGTAACTGTGCGAAGATATACTAAATGCTTAGTAAAAGTTGTTATTCCTTGTGTGAACCATATGGTCCGCACGGTCGAAAAACGTGATTATTCAACGATAAAATAAAATACTGAAGAAATGGACAAGATATGGGCAGATGATATGAAAATAAGCTACGAAGAATTACAGTGTATAGTTTCGAATTTACCGGATCTATTCTTCAGGCAACTGATGTAGTGTCAGCCTACTTTAAGTAATGCAACAAAATTAAATCTCGTTGACAGCGTTTTTTACGATGTCGCTAACGTTTTTCTCATTCCATCCTCACGGCGCAAACAACACTCTTAGACATCTAGCGATCCGTGTCTTCAGTAAACTTCGCTTAAACTATTCCCTCAAATTGTAACGCCGGAAATGCATATCCGTCTATATCCATCTATTGTACTATAGATTTTTCTTTATTTTGTCACCTGAAGATATGAAATTTCTGTCTCTTTATATATTGTAATTGATTTACTGTTTGTATATATATATATATATATATATATATATATATGCATTTATGTTGGTTTGTTTTGTGAATATTATTTGTATTTATGCGCTGGGTCTGGCCTAGGGAAATCTATGCTATCGAACGAATACATCGATAGGTCGTGTGGAGAACCAAAGTGTTTAGGATCTTTGGTAGTGTTAACTCTGTCGCGTGGAGCGCGGGCAGAGGGGACCTGGCTGGGGTGGTGCAGTGGAGCAGGTGTGTTGTGTGACGCTCCCGCGAGTTGCCGCGCTTTCAGGGTTTGGCAGAATGTAATTGCGCTCGACTTGCGATGATAGTTTCTGACATGGTGTCGCGGACGGGAAGCATTAGCTGGCGCACATCAAGAGCCCGTTTCGTCTGGTGACCGTGTCGAGAAGAAGGCACGCCAACATCCAGCTTCAGCAACAGCGGCGGCCGACAATGAGTGACTGTCGCCACCTCCTCGATCGACGGCTTCACACCTTCAATTAGCCAACATGGAAGACTGGAAGCACGTAAAGTTTTAGAACTATATGGCAGACCTCAGCTTTTCAAACTTTTAAAATTGTTGCATCACAAAATTACAGCAACTTAGCATGAACGTTTGTTGCTCATTGTCCCAATTGCATTACCAAGAAGGGTCCCTTCCTTTTCCAGAATGAACCCGAGGGTCGTTGAAATTCAAACGATTTCACTGCTTTAATTTCAAAGTTCAGTTAAGGTATTCATAGCTGGCTACAATATTCAGATTACACAAGCACAAATTAAGAGTGCGAGTTTTGTTACCGTGTTTTAGCTTACCTGAGACTGCAGTTCAGCTTGGTACGTACTAAATTTTACGACTGTTAATTGTTCAGAATCATTTAATTCAAGTTCAAAGTTAAATCCCTTGTTTCTAAATTGCGAAGATTCAAGTAGCTTTTGAAATGATTGTTGAGGTAGTCCAAGACTAACCGTATTTTACTGAATTTCGATGTGCTTCAGAAAGAAATCTCACTATTAACTTCAGTCACTAATTTAACTTTCGATATTCCTGTTTTATTAATTCTTTTGCTTAATTAAGTCAGAGTGTAGCGAAATTTATTACTTGTGACAAACTTTCAGTTTTCACACTGCACGTGTCAACCTTCAGTTGCCACGCTTCTAGTGCTAATTATATGTGTAATAACCTTTCTTTTTCAGTTACTATTGTAATTGTCCTTAGGACTGGCGACCGTAATTTCCCCCAAATCTCAAATATCTAATTACCGCTAGTTAATTGTTAACGTAATGGCCGCACATTTACTTTCTTTATTAACTTTACCCCTTTTCAAAATTAATTTCCACCTGTTTCATTAGCATTTTTCCTTTCATTTAGATGTAACCCTTTCCTCCGTCTTTACCGACAGATTAACTATGGTGACGATTGCTTTTCCCAAATTTCCATTAGGTACACGCGGTTTAATTTTTCACTGTCATTAAAGTCGATAAGTGAGGAGGAGGTTACAAAATGTCTTTCCTTTCGTTCTTTTAGGCTCGCCAACGAGAGGCGACGTTGGTATCTTCATATCTCTGGTGGATTTATGCATCTAACCTGCCATTATTTCCTGTCCGTTACTAATTTCATGATTAACAATCTGTTTCTATGATCGGGTGTACTACAAAGAATTTAAAAAAATTATACATATTTCATTACCTCTTTATTGTTAGTCATTTTCTGCTGAGATTGCCAATGAAATTGAGGTCGGTAATATCATTTTTGTTCCAGGAAAAACACGGTTCAACATTATTTTGTTGCACTGAGCATGTCAATATAGATTTCATCCATACTGCTTTCATTGAGCTCTAATCTCTTAGCTGCCTTCATATTAAAAAACAGCTGTTTTTGTATAAAACTACAAGCAGTTTAAAAGAGTTTTCTTAGATATTGGCGGCTGTAAACACAATATCTCACATTTCTATATTTTGAACATGGCTGCACTTCAGGACTAGTTGATATCAGTAAATGTTTGCAAAGCATACAACAAGTTGCAAGAAAAGGTACTTTTGAGCCACCTTTTCCCTACTTTTGAGCTACCTTTTCCCACGATTTTGGTGGATGTAAACTTGTCTTCTTCAGAAATGCGTGTACCCTGAAGACAATGTGACAATAGCTACAAACCCGCAAATATACACGTCCAGAATTACTCATCATACGGCACTAGAAACTTAAAAAGCGATGAGAATATAAAATATACCATAAAACATCACCAAAAGAATAAAAACTAATACTAATAAAATGTCATGTTGCAGAAACACCAAATAATATGCTCTCAGCGCACATCATTGAATACATTATTAAATGGTTCAAATGGCTCTGAGCACTATGGGACTCAACTGCAGAGGTCATTAGTCCCCTAGAACTTAGAACTAGTTAAACCTAACTAACCTAAGGACATCACAAACATCCATGCCCGAGGCAGGATTCGAACCTGCGACCGTAGCGGTCTTACGGTTCCAGACTGCAGCGCCTTTAACCGCACGGTCACTTCGGCCGGCTCATTATTAAATATGCTGGGCCCTATGATCAGTGCAAGTCAAGTAAAAATAGTTAAAATGCGGAAGTAAAACCAGTAAAATAAAATGACACTTCATGTTGTTATCTGCACGGCGGCTGACAGGAAACGGAGAGCGTAGACAGAGCGAAAACAATGCAGATGGCACGTACGCCGAGATCGAAGTACGCCTGCCGCATACATTTTTATCAAATACAAAATAAGGTTCAAATGGCTTTGAGCACTATGGGACTCAACGTCTGTGGTCTTCAGTCCCCTAGAACTTAGAACTACTTAAACCTAAGTAACCTAAGGACATCACACACATCCATGCCCGAGGCAGTATTCGAACCTGCGACAGTGGCGGTCACGCGGTTCCAGACTGAAGCGCCTGGAACCACACGGCCACAACGGCCGGCTATCAAATACAGAATAATTGTTCAGTAAGTTTCAAAAATGTATGTCATAAACGTGAATCCAAAGCCTCCCGTTTTCAAAAGTCATATCACACTGTATGAATAGAATCAACCCCTTTCGGCCGTTAGTCAACGTGATAGGCATCGCCCATCACAATGGTTAGGCGTCATCGTTATTAAATTAAGGATTCGTTTGTTTATGAACACAGCTCTTCTATTAAAAATGGTATATATTTAATAAACTAAATACAAGTAATACAATGCGCAGATAATACTAGGTTGATTTCCTTGATATTGGAAGTTCATACGAATGTTCCTGCCAGTAGCTATGACATACAGTAAATGAGTGAAGCTGTACTGAGATTTTCAGCGAATACTCCCACGTTACTAGGAATATCTGTGGTGTATCTTTCCCATCAAAAACCGACTATTGTTGTGAGCATCCGAGGGCACACCACCCTTAACAGAGGTTTGGTGCTCTCTAAATTTGGAAGGCAATTAATGGTGATTCTCTCCTTTTTGTATCCTTTTTAGATCTATTATTTCTGTAACCGGAGAAAATAATTTAAAGTGTCACTGCTTCTTTACATAACTAATGAGGAGGTATTGAATATAATTGGGGAGAAGAGGAGTTTGTGGCACAACTTGACTAGAAGACCCTACAGTTGGTAGTACATGTTGTAACCTCCCCACAAAAAATTTTAAATAAATAATAATCATAATATGATTCTAATTTAGTGTAACCTCAAAACAAAATTCTTTCACAGTGTAACCTCCCCACAAAATTCGTTCCCAATTATAACATGCCTACAGAAATTCATTCACGTGTAACCTCCACACAAAATTCTTTCTGATTTAATCTAAGCTCAATTTTCATTTACATTTAGCGTAATCTCACAACAGAAAAATTTCTAAACCTCTCAACAGTAAAAATTATAATTATGTCGTTCACATTCAGTGTAACGTCCCAATTAAAAAATAAATTCAGTAACCTGCTAATAAAAAAATGTATCTAACCACTTAATTAAATTGTCGCTCACTTATGACTTTTCAAGAATTCACTGTGAATTTAACCTGGTAAATTTTGGACGACAGCAGTGCTGCGTCATGGCCCTGAAAGATCATTCTGAATAAAAAAGGAAAAATTCTTACCTCAATGAAGTCGTCAGATATATCTGCTCTTACAATAAATTTTTCCGCCACAGCTCTGTGCAATGCTGGCCGACCTATCTGTCATTTATGAAAGAAAGCAACTGATTTTTCTATTGCAATAATCGGGATGATCATAGATGGGAGAAATTAGTAAATTCTTTAAACTGAAATGAATGGTTGTTTAAAGTTACTTTTTATGAGGAAGATTATTATTATGAGAATTTTAAAACATTTACATGCGACTTGAGATAACATTACCACATATGCGCGAGGCTGCTTTTTTCCTTGTACAATAATACTCAGGCTCCGGCATCGCTGCACCGCGACCGGGCCAGCCAACACGGTACACCATACCAAACCAGAGCAGACTCCAGACTAGCAAAAACTTACTGCTACAGCTACACAGTTCCTTCTGCAGTCAACACTGTTCTCTGGTCAGAGATTCTCTTATACCTTGCATATCGCAGGCAGCGCATGAGCAATACATCGAAATTACATCTGCTCGGACCTCTTACAATGTTCTGAGGCATCAAGGGATCACCAATTTAGTACTGGGGGGCAGCGTGGAGGGTAAAAATCGTAGAGGGAGACCAAGAGATGAATACACTAAGCAGATTCAGAAGGATGTAGGCTGCAGTAGATACTGGGAGATGAAGAAGCTTGCACAGGGTAGAGTAGCATGGAGATCTGCATCAAACCAGTCTGAGGACTGAAGACCACAACAACAACAACAACAACTGCTTCTTTAGGAAAACTTTGGTTTTGTTGCAAAACATACTTTTGTTTTTCTCGTACAGTTTCGTATAAGAACTTTTTATTTCTTAATTCTGGGTAACATGCCTGTGGAAAAACGCCTTTCACACCACCTTCATGATTGAGCAAATGCGTGGGCTTCGATTCAATACGAGATGACAATAGGAGAATAAACTGAAAGCATTAGTTTATGTAAAGTTAAAACAAAACAACAACCACAAAAGGAGTCGATTATTCTACAGTGAACATCTATGGAGTATGAAATCAACGTCTGCTACTGGATAGTACTCGTATTCAAGACATCTTCGCTACATAAAGTGACAGAAACGTTGCTTCTCTAGCCTGCTTCACCTATCGACTTTCGGCGAGAATCCCCTTGAGAAGATCCATTATGTGAAGATCGAGTCAGCGACGATGCTCTGCCAGTTTCAGCAATTTCTAAGGTTGTCCTATGATGTTAACGTTTGCAGATGTCACCGACGGTTGAAGCAACATAACGAATATGTATGAAATGTCTGCGCTCAGAATCGCTGTTGGGGGAGTCTTGGTACTCTGTTCTTGTTTTAGCTAGGAACATGTGGCGAAAAGTTTTTTGTTTAGTCAGGACGAGCCCATTGGAACATCTGTCTCACTGTAGCTATGTTACATCAAGAAATGTATGAATGACGAATCGGAGCTGGCGCGTAGGCGAATTGTGCGAATCGATTAATTCCTTTCGCAAAATATTGTAATTGGGCATTAAATAATGCGATTGCCACCTTTGCATGTGCACCGTTCGGATCTTACTTGCAAAAGCTGTCACCCGTAAATAACTCTGGACAGGAGTGGGACTAATGGTTCAAATATGATAAAACGGTGCATCGGACCTTGGTCTCAGATAAGTTTTGAAAAATCTTGCTTCGTTTGGATTTGACACGAAAAAAAAAATCGTAAAATGTGATCTTGCGTCAACTGAACGCGCAGAAAGTGAAGTGTTGGCAGAAGAGCTGTGTTGCTAGAGGAGGCCGAAATGCACGCGTTTAATTACACGCTGACTGGCGTGAGGTCTGGAACAGTGTAAAGTAGTTAATATAGCAAATAAAGTACGTAGTTGATGTAATACTTAACCTTATTCCATAATTGGTGAACATCGCTCTTGTTGATACATTATATAATCTCAATATACACTGGTAATGGCGCCTTGGAGGTCGTAGCAAATGACGTAGCTGAAGGCTATGCTAACTATCATCTCGGCAAATGAGAGCGTATATGTCAGTGTAGCTTCGCTAGCAAAGTCGTCCGTACAACTGGGGCGACTGCTAGGACGTGTCTCTCTAGACCTGCCGCGTGGCGGCGCTCGGTCTGCAATCACTGACAGTGGCGACACGCGGGTCCGACGTATACTAGCGGACCGCGGCCGATTTAAAAGCTACCACCTAGCAAGTGTGGTGTCTGGCGGTGACACCATAGAAAGTATTTAAAGCAAATCTTACAAGTAAACAGTGTTTTCATAAGACAAATTAGAAAACTGGCATCAAAAATCTAGCTTCATTCGGATTTTACGTGCAAAAACTAGTTTTTGTTAGCATTCTAAGCGTCACGTTTACCTTTCAGACTTGCGTCAGTCGGCTCAAATTTTGTAATAAAGTAGGAAACACATGTAATTAATGGTCCTTCTGCTTTGTGAAAGTGTAATTCATTTCTAGAAGTACAAGCAACACGAGAGTACGCACGATCTAGTCAACAAAAATTTACATCGGTTGCCAAGCTATGGCAGCCTAATGTGAAATCTATTGTAGAGTAAAGGTTGGGGGTCAGAAAGACAAATTCCCCCATCATAGCACAACTTAGCCGAATATGTCCTGTGCAGAGTTAGGGATGTAACAATAGGCAACTAGCTTTTCCACTTATCTGACGCCTTCAAAAAAGGCCAGTCCTAAATATCTTGATATATTCAAATTGTTTTAGGATTTAACGCCATCTCCCCAGCTCAGTGAACTCACTTAATTCATTTCGATATCTCTAGGCTAAAGTCTCTGGACCCGTGTCCAGAATTCAGAAGATTCGCCAGCCATCGTAAACAATACATAATATCGTATGACTCAAGAGCGTATATGTAATACTGGGGAATTGGGAGTATCTGAGTGTGGAAGTACATCCGTAATAGGAAGTGTCCCAGGGTAGCAATGCATGCATCCTAAACTTCGATGACACGTTGTGTCATATTGCATGACATGACAAATGCCTTATAGGACGACATAATGGCATGACTTCATGTATGGTGTTTAACTTACCACGATGCATGATATTAGATGACGTGGGTAGTAATACCAACAAGTGAAAAAGCGTAAGTAAGTGAAGATCTTTTGATTTAAATGTCTTGGAAGCTGTCAGATAAACGGAAAAGCTAGTTTTCTTCTTTTACATTCCTAACTCTGCACAGGGCACATTCAACTTTTCTATGGAATGGTGAGAGCATTTAGCATTCTGGTTCCCTGATGTCTTAACACACGTCCTATCATCCTGTCCTATCGTCTTGTCAGTATTATCCATATGTACCTTTCTTCGCCCATTTTGCAGAGAACGTCTTCATTCCTTATCAGTGCACCTAATTGTAAATATTGTTCTGTAGCACCACATCTCAAACGCTTCGATTCTTTTCCGAGGTACGGTAGGTAAGCAGGCCGCTGGCTGCTGGAATGGAAGGACTGAAGTAAAGTCCAGAATACATAATAAAATATTTTATTTTATTTGACCAGACACTTCGAACAGTATACGTATAGAACAACTAAGCAAAATATGGTTTTACAGACAAGTTTAGCAATCTGAATCGGAAAACAGAGACTCGTAACAAATATTTAGACAGTCTTCAATAAAAACAAAATATCACGTGGCTTGAAAATTAAAAATAACAGAAAACTTCCAATGTTAAACGAAAAAATTCAGATACTTGAAAATGTATGTGGCCGAGAGGTTCTAGGCACTACTGTCTGGAACCGCGCGACCGCTACGGTCGCAGGTTCGAATCCTGCCTCGTGCATGGATGTGTGTGATGTCCTTAGGTTAGCTAGGTTTAAGTAGTTCTAAGTTCTAGGGGACTGATGAACTCAGAAGTTTAGTCCCATAGTGTTCAGAGCTATTTGAACCAGTTTGAAAATGTACGTGCACTCAATTTCCATAATTTTACTTAAGATTCAACAATACTTGGTAGAGTGGGGAACATATACAGTGCCTACCTTACGCTACTCAACTTGCCGCAGAATAAGATTCCCACGGCCATCAACTGTTTCCTCAATGGATAAATGCATGGAAATTTTCTCACAATGTTAAGAACAGTGCACGACACAGTGATAACGCGTTTGTCCTGTCAGTTGTCCTAGGCACAGGGTTACGCGTGGAAAAAATTTACCAGGTTGAGTTAATCTAAACACATGAAAAGGTAATTAATATATCATACCCTTACTTCTGCTAGTGTGAACTAGATGATTAAGACTTATGCTTAACCTTGACACAACCATTAACAACAGGCATAAACGAAGAAATTGAAGTTCAGTTTAAGCCAAAGCTTCAAGAAGCCTGCAATTCAAGTGAGACACATTTAAAGAGTGGATTAAAACCTTTATGGAAATGTAACCAGATGTTCATACTAGGTAAAAAATAGCCTAAACCATCTTGAAAGGATGGATTCAAACCGAGAAGTATTTTTTCTGAGGTGTCTCTAAAGAGGATTGAAACAAAGACTTCAAAAACTTCAGGAAATATTCACAATAGTAGAGTAGCAATGAGACATCCTTTCGAGAGAATATTAAAATCCTTTTACTTTAACAAATGTTAACTGTTTGAAAGTAGTAAGGTTACACTAAGCCGCCTTGAAATGAGGTTAAGACGGTTCAATCTTTTAACAAGTTTCATTATAACGACGTCGGTTAGTAGGTTGATTTAGTGGAGAGGACCAAACAGCGAGTTCATCGGTTCCAACGGATTAGGGAAGGGTCGGTAAGGAAGTCGACCGTGACCTTTCAAAGAACGATTCCGGCAATTGCCTGAAGCTATTTAGGGAAATGACCGAAAACCCAAATCAGGGTGGTCTGGCGCGGATTTGAATTGAAGGATACAGTGACCTATCGTCAAACAGTGAACATAATATCTTCCAAATCGCCCTCAGTTCAGGAGTAGAAAATACAGAATTTCAAAAACCAACAATTAGCAAGCAGGAAGCCCTAAATAACGTGACAAGCTAGGGGAGACTAAGAATGCGTGCACAATGAAGGTAATTCAAATGAAAAATACGCCGACATGGCGTAGAGCGACACAGTGTACTGCAGTCATGGGGACTTTAACAGTTACCACAAATGGTCAGAACCGATGAACAACTTCCAAAACAGTAACGTTCGAGTAAAGTGGCTCACCAATAAGTGTAGTAGCCAGCAGAACAGCTCACACGGACTCAACATAGCAAGCAGTTCTCTGAGATGGCAGACATGGACCAGACGGCAGGTAGTTCCGCCACGCTATCGTTGGCCCTCCGTAGCATTCCTACAAAAACTGGCCTCGCCATACTCACCACTCCTACCCCGCGCCGCTCCGCCACGCCGCACTGCTGTCTCAAACACGCGGACGTAGCGCCGGCAACCTGCCCTTACCTCTATGTGTCGCTAGATAACACAGCCTGGCCACCTGCTCCCTCTCCAAACTCTCCTAAGATCTCTGCGATGGCTAACACTTACGAGCCCGCCACACAAAACCTTTCCGACGGATGTATTCCAGGGGAGGTAAGATCTCTGACCAACGACACAGGCGCTGCGTACGCGGAACGCATTATTATTCCGCATTTCCCATTGTCCATAATTCACCACCAGATACTATTCAACACTCAAAATTTCCCAATAGCGAAGAGAGATATTCGTCATCTGCACATGAAAAGGCCGTTTCCCGGACTTTCCTACACCACACTACTCAGTCGCTGTTGTGAGAGCAAATATATTGCAGGGTTGCCTCGAAGTGCTCATCCACTGTCCACAACAGCAGCTAACGGCGCAGTTTTAGCTCTTTATTAGGCCCACTCAGAAACCTTATTAGTAGTGATGTTCTTTTTTCTTTGTTGTTTTTGAATAATAAATGTTATAGTAGAAGCATCGCCAGAGAGGTTAACCGCATGAGCGTCTAGGGAAGTGATTCCAGTGGTGGTTTCCCGTTGTCTTCCACTGATGATGATGAAATGATAATGAGGACGACAAAACACCCACTCCCTGAGCGGAGATAATCTCCGACCCAGTCGGGAATCGAAGCCGGGCCCCTTGGCCTGATAGACCGCCAAGCTGAACACTCAGCTATCGGGGCAGACTGTTTTTGAAAACGAATTAATATCAATTATTTATGTGAATTGTAAAGTAATTGTACTTAAACCTGGAATTTTCTTTCAGTAATAATTTTTTACATTAATAGGAAAAGTTGCATGATTGTAGGTAAAGAATATAGGGTGAAAAGAATGCTTCACGTTCAAATCGGCAAGGAATGTTTCACCCAGATCGAAGACAAAGTCTACCTATCAAAAGCACATCGGATCTAATTTGAAAACACATGCATCAAAACGAAGAGCTCGAACCAGTGTCAGATTGTGTAGCGCATTGGACTCGTACGAAGGAATGTGTACTGCCCCCAAAACCCTACCAGTCATCACAGTTCACTGAGGCAAGTCGTTCGTGAGTGCGTTATTCCTCAGTTATGGAATGGTCGGTTGCCACTGCCAAACCTGAGCTTCGCGCAAACTCATGACTTTTCGCGCTCGTGAAGCGGACATCATGAGGAGGACCGCGATTTTATTATACGGTCCTTCGTGATTTTCATTATAATGCTCGAGACGCCCCTCTGAAAATTATAGATATTCTCCGAGTGAAGGTAAAACTCCTGTAGCTCGAAAGACTGCAAGCACATGGTATTCGTTTGTGTTCCCAGCCACATCTGGTTCTCCAGAATGAGTTCGCCTCTGTATTGTACAGAGGGCTCCAAAAAAATGTATCCACTGTTTAAAAGTCCATAACATGTAAACTAATTGACGGAGTTGTCTCATTTTTGGTGAAAGTGTAGCTTAAGGTCCAAATTAAAGATATTACTGCAGGTGTTCGAAACGGTCACCATTAACATCGACACACAAACAATGCCGCCGAACTGCAGCACGAACTACTGACTGCAACGTGTTCAGTTGGATATTTGCACACGAATGTATGATGGAATCTCGAAGTTCATCCAATGTGCATGGCTTTTGTCGATAAACGACGTCCTTTAGTGTTCCCCACAGGTAATAGTCCGGAGGAGCTAGGTCTGGGGAACTTGATGGATACTCCACTGCACCTCTACGGCCTATCCATCTTCCTGGTAGATTTTCGTTGAGATACGCCCTAACACGTTTTTGGTAGTGGGCTGGGGCACCATCTTGTTGAAAGTAAACTCTTCCGTCTCTATACAAGTTTCGGATGGCAGGTAAAATGGATGTCTGAAGCTTCTGAAGGTACACCTCACCGGTAACTGTGTCATCACAGAAGAATGGCCCGATCAAAACCCGGTAAGACAACCCACACCACACATTTACTCCTGCCAAACTCACGGCATTGTCTACATGGACGTTCGGATTTTCGGCGGCCCAGTAGATGCATTTGTGGCGATTTACTGTACCACTGAGTTTGAACTGTGCCTCATCAGACCACACAATCTTCTCTGCAAACGCATCATCGTTGCGCACCATTTTAGTAAACCACTCGCAGTACTCCATTCTACGATCTGGGTCGTCCTCGTTCATTGCATTTAGCATTCGTGGGATGTTGAACTTCCACTTTGCTGTCTTCAAAATTTGCCGATCACTTGAGCGACTCATTCCAGTTTCACGGGCACACTGTCTCACAGACTTCTGTGGTGAGCGAGTGAATTGTTGTAAAACACGACGGGAGTTAAATGGACTTGTTACTGTTTCAGGTCGTCCAGATCGTTGTTTGTGTACATCTTTAACACAGCCTTCAGCCTTAAATTTGTCTCGAATGCGACGAATCGTTAAACGTGTCGGTGGCTCTGTTTGATACTCATTTCGGCATTGCCGTTGAACCTCATTATTGTTTTCGTACTTAAAATACTACTTCAAAACTGACTTCCTTTCATCGATTGTAAGCCTTGCGCCAGCCATGTTTACTCGAGTAACTGGGCGCAACTAAGGAAAAAGCACTATCTGGCGACTGTCATCTGACAAAACTAAACAACGCAATGCAACGCTTGTATGGCGATTGCCAGAACTACAAACTACTACACTACCAAAGATGAGACAACTCCGTCAATTAGTTTGCCTGTTATGGACTTTTAAACAGTGGGTACATTTTTTTTTTGGACACCTCTGTATGTAAATCGGTTTCGACCGCGATCTCAAAGAACGTAGCCCACTTCCATTCGCTCAATAGGTGCACAAGAAATTTTTCGTAGCTTTTCATTATCATGAAGTATCTGATATTGTAGTTTGCTCTCCTCCCAGAAAACGCCGGGTTGGGATGGTCTTCCCAAAGAATTTTATGTTCGGTTTAGGCGTCTGATAAGAGATATGATCACATCATAGTAAATGAGGTGATGCAAGGGGTACTCGTCCGACCCTCCTTTAATGTTGGAAGAATGGTTTTAATTCCCAGAAAGAGAGGACGTCTGTGTGTGGATCAGGTCCGACCGATAACGCAAATTACTTTTGATTAAAAAACCGTATAGGGTGCGATAAACAGTCGCTTGTCGGGTCGCTGACATTTTCACGTGTTATCAAAGTTGTCTCCCGGGTCGTACACTCTTGACTCCCGCAGTTGAATGTCTTGATCTCATATTGATTTCTTACACTGTTCCTGAGTGCGGAACTAATCTTTTCATGACTTTGATCATGCGTTTGACCGAGTTTGTCTAGATTTTTTGTTGCGAGTGTTCCCGGCTGTTGGTTTTAATGACGCTGCAGGACAGATGTTCATCTCACCAGTTACTGATATTAAGGTGTGTTCGTTTTTTAGTCGTTGATGTTCAGACTGGATTGACGGAATTTATTTCATGATGTCTTAAAAGATGTTCTAGCATCTTGTCCCTTCTTCTTGTCAATGTTCTTCATATATTTCTTAACTCACCGATTCTGGGGAGAGTCTCCTCATTCCTTATTTTATCAGTTCACCGAATTTTAAACATTCTGTTTTAGAATCACATGTCAAATGCTTCTGTCACTTCTGTTTCCATTTTTCCACCGTCCATGTTTCACTAATGTACAATGGTGTGCCCCAAACGAAAATTATCACAGACTTTTTTTTCACGTTAAAGCGTATGTTTGATACCAGTAGGCTTCTCTCGGCCAGGAATGCCATTTTTGCCAGTGCTAGTCTGCTTTTCATGTCCTCCTTAACCCGTCTGTCATGGGTAATTGGGCTACAAAGGTAACAGAATTCCATAACTTAGTCTACATACATCACCAATCCTGATATTAAGATTCTCGCTGTTCTCGTTTCTGCTACTTCTCGTTAGTTAGGTCTTTCTTCGATTTACTCTCTAACCATAGTCTGTACTCATTAGACTTATCATTCTATTCAGCAAATCCTGTAATTCTTCTTCACTTTCACTCTTGGTAGCAATACCATCAGCGAATATTATCATTAATGTTATATATCTTTACGCACATGATTCTCTCTGTCAGACTTGTGGCAATCAATATAAATTTTGTAAGAACGTATAAAATGCTTGTAATTAATGGTCGTACTTTTGTTTTCTGAAAACTGTATCCGTTGCCTCGGGAATAAGCAACATTGTTAGAAAGACAATAAAACTGTCGTCGACCGAGTCAACAAAAATATACGTCGTCTATCGAGCTGTGGTGGTCTAATGTCTAAATTAATGTAGAGTAAAAGTTGGGAATCAAAACGAAAAACGCTCCTATCGCAGCATAAAAATGGCCAATGTTCCCTGGACAGGAGAGAAGAAAAGTAGAGGGACCAGCCTTTCGACTAACCTGGCAGCTTCAAAGACATTTAAATCAAAACGTTAAGATATATTCCCGCATTTTGTGTTAGTTAACACTATTTTTCCGGGGCAGTGTCCTCCCGTAGCTGAAAGGTGGCGTCACATCAGCAGATTTCAGATTCTGTAGTTGGATGGACTAGCAGTTAGCGAGTGGACAGGGATGCGTATTGACATGTTTTTCTTAGTGGAGACTCTGCATTGACAGGACACGCATTGTAAAGCGAGCCGAAATGATGTGGTTATAAGAATATATGCAAGGAAATGTATGATGAGGGATGTTGTGTAGTGGAATTAGTGGCAAGTATATAATTTTTGGGACTGGACGTCACATGAATAAGATCAACTAAATAATAATTTTATGATACACAGTCTTAAGAAAAGAGTGATTGGAAAGGAAGGAAAATAACAAAGAGAAGGGTCTAGTAACAGGAACTGCACATATAATTTTCTTTTCAACAACCTGGTAATTTTTTTATTTTAATTTTTAATTTTTTAATTTTTTTTTTTTTTTTTTTTTTTTTTTTTTTTGGGGGGGGATACGTTGGTGTGCTGCACCGCTTCAGTGTTAAGATGTGTCATAGAAACATCGCATTTCACGAGGAGGATAGACCAGATCTTGTTTCTTGGGGTGGCGCTTTGCATTGTTTTGATGATCACAGATGCACACATGCTATTATAAGCTTACACCTATGTTTCCCTTATCTGCATTTCTGTATTTGTTGCATTTGCTCCTGTTGTTTGTCAGGCAGTTTCCTACTGAATTTTACTGTGTTTCACTGTGCTAACCCGGTTTTACCACTGAATTATTTTTCTTGTTTGCTGCATATAGCCTTGTACTAATTGTAATGTAGCATTTGCTTTGCTAATTTAGATATGCCGCTGCTTGCTTTGTCAATTTGCATTTTTGTCCTCGTTGTTTGTGTTAATTCTTTTTTGTGCTGCTGCATTGCCTCGTTCTCTACTTTATGTATCTGTGCTCAGAAGGTTTAAGTTAGTTTAATAGATGGTTCGCTGTATAAGAAAATGAGTTGCGGTGGATTGGGAAGAAATGCATTGAGAAGGTCTGGTCAGAGAGTATTGTATAATAACGAACAATTATTCTGAAAGAGGAAATGAACAGATATAAGTATCGTATAATGACAACAGGGTTAGGTAGGAT
Organism: Schistocerca cancellata; assembly: GCF_023864275.1. Lineage (NCBI taxonomy): Eukaryota > Metazoa > Arthropoda > Insecta > Orthoptera > Acrididae > Schistocerca > Schistocerca cancellata. Next base: position 265,621,724 of record NC_064634.1, read on the forward strand.
TTTCTTAGAATCGAGTGATGGGGTGAGAAAAATGTGGAAGTATAAGCACTGGTTCAAAGTGTAAACAAAGATAGCATGCTTAGGTAGAATTTTTATGGAAACAAATGTTGAAGTAAGAGAGGTCTGTGACTATTAAATGAAGTTGTGTTTAGAAATGAAACCGTTTTGCTTAAAAGTTACGGAGGTACGAACATGAAGGATTTCATTTAAAAGACAAAGAAATGAAACAGATGTATAAAATGCAACCCACAAGCACTTCAGTATTGAATGTCAAACTTACACTTACAATTTGACACATTTATACCTGAAAACAGATCAAGTCTTTTGTTTTTGTGTTATTCCGATATGTTTTTGTGTACCCTTGTGTCTCTGTGATCTTCCTATCTCTTTGAGTTTACCTGATAAGATAAATTTGGTAGAATTTTTTTCCTTCTAATAATAGGCTGCATTCACTAGGACGAGGTATACTGGTATCCTCAAACCTAGTCTCTAGTTATGTATCATGTTCTTTACTTCAGGATGATGTTCAGACATTATTTAATTTGTTATGTTTTCTTTTAATATTCATGAGTCAAGTTAATATATGTACTGATATCTTCATTTTCCATTTATTTACTTATGTCTCAATTCCTTTAATACTTAAATATAGGCTGATTTCTGTTGTTTTTGTCAAGCCTGTATTACTAAAAATGCTATTGGTATTATCATGTTCTTTACTATAGTGATGTTTTCTTTATATTTATAATTATATTCTTACGCTATAAAATTTTAATTGTATAGAAACTAGTTCTTCAAGTTAGGTAAATAGTAGGTATTCTTTTTACTGCACACATTTATCTGTCGGTCATACTATATATATCAAATCTCAGAGATTATATGACTTTGTTAGTGCTTGTACGTGTGCTGATAATGTAGCAAGGGGCTGGTTATAAGAATTTCTGGTTGTAAGGATACTGTAATAAAAAAAAATTGTGGGTGCACAACTGGTGGTTCAGGGACTTGTAATAAGTATCAATACCGACTAAGCAGCAATGGCTCATGGACTTGCGAAATTATCCTCAAGACTCTTCAGTTGTGAATTTGCAACCACACAGTCGCAATGGAAGGCTATTGGCCATCTCTACAAGGACTACAGTGGGTCTGCACCTTTGGTGGCCCACTACTATCATAATCTCTAAGACTGTAGTAGGTCTGCTCTAAGGTGATTCACCAATTCTGTCAGTATTCTTCAAGACTTCGACTGATACTGCTGTGGGTCTGCTCTGTTGTGGCCCATTACCAGTCTTACGATACCATTTCAAAACTTGATGTCAAGAGTCAGCACTGTGTTTCCGTGGGGAGGACAACACTACTTCTTCAAGACTGCCTGGTTCTACACTGCTTACTTGCGCATTTTCAGGTACAGCACAGCCTCTGTGCGTAAAACTGGCGAAGACCTCTCTTCTGATGAATAATTAGGACTGTCTTTAGGGACTGAGAGTAGAGTGTTTACTTAACGATCAACAGAATATTACTTAACCATTGTGTGCATCAGCTTTATTTGATATTGTGAATATAAAAATTTTAACAACTTAGTCTTTGTCACTGCAGAGGAGCTATGTAAGTAGCCTGCTTGTGTGATGGCAGCGCTATAGCCTATGTTAATATCGCTGACAGCGCTCTGCGCCCTCGGCAAGAGATTCTGTGGTTGGACGTACTAGCAGTTAGACAGATACAGGGAAGTGTATGGACATGATTTCCTTAGTAGAGACTCTGTGTTGATAGAACACGCAATGTAAAGTGAGATGAAATTATGTGTTTATACGAAAATATGCAAAGGAATGTATGATGAGGGATGTAGTTGATGATGTTTGGGTAGTGGAATTATTGACAACTATATAATTTTTGGAACTGGATGTCATATGAATAAGGTAAAATTTTCTAAATACGTTGTTTGCTCTTCAACAAAATGTTTCATTTAGCTAACCATATGCCTTCTAGTAGTTACAATCTTTTTACTTTGCTGGCCGTTTTTGCTACTTGCTGTAATTGCTGTACTTCGTGTTATGAAGATTTTCTGTGAGGTAAGTGACTTAGGAAAAAGAATGGGGTTCGCACTATCGAGATTCGTGATTGAAATGAGTTTAGGCACTTAACAGAGTTGAAGGTAGTTTCATATTTCTTTAATTTCATTTATTTTATTTGTATTATTGTTAAAACTTCCTGCAGTTCAAGGTCATTCTTTTGTGTTAACTACTGGCAGTTACGTTGTCAATGTATAGCAGGCAGATTGCTTGTAATAGATGAATACTTAAAGTTTGAGTTGTCTTTGTCAGGGAAAATCCTGTAGATCAGTGTTTAAAAAAATTATTAGTGAGGTAGTTTCAATACGTGTAATAGGTAAAAAAAGTCTTCTCTTGGAGGGACGAAATTTCGGAGGGTTCAGTTATTCCTTGGTGGTCGTTCAAACTGTTTTTCGATTTCTGAGAAGTCGGGTTGAGTTTTCTCCCAGAAACCCAAGCCCAGTTACATGTATAATGAGGGATGTAAGAACAATAGACAAATCTACGTGCAAGACTAAAGAGGAAATATAGACACGTTCACAGGATGTGTCGACCTGGAAAGAGCGATCGACAATGTCAAATTGTGCAAGATGTTCGAAATTCTTAGAAAAATAGGGCAAAGCTATAGGAAAAGAGGGTAACAAAGAAAATGCCCAAGAACTCAGAGTAAACAGTAAGAACGGAAGACCAAGAAGGAAGAGCTGTGATTAAAAAGGGTGCAACATAGGTATCATGTATGTAGCCTTTCGCCTCTGCTGTTCAGTCTATACGTCGAAGAAGTAGTGACGGAGATAAAAGAAAGGTTCAAGAATGGAATTAAAATGCAACCTAAAAGGAAACCTTCCAGAATGAAGTTAAACCACCGATACAGTTTACTGGATTCAAAAATTTCGTTATGACTTTATGCATTTATCTACTGTCGTGTAAAGTTTTAACCGATTCGTAAAAGTTGGAAGTATAGAAGTGGCGCTCTTCAAAAGACACCCAGAAAAATTTGTTTTTTGCACGTAATGAAGCAACGTTTTTTCCAACGGTTGGATGTTTTCTTACGTCTAGATCCGATACACCGGTGAAGCAAATGTGGACCATTACTCCCACTTCAATCCAGAGTTCTTGAAGGGTGACTGTTTATGCACGTAAAATTCAATCGAGGGAGGCTGTTTCTAACAGATTCGTCATATGCAAATGGTGCCATTAGCTGAGCATCAGTTTGAGATCAATGAAATTATTTTGCAAAAAGAATTAATCGATTCGTTGAATTTCCTTTTCGCCATCTCCTGTTTGTCTTTCAAATTTTGATTAATACAGCTACAGTAAGACAGCTGTCTGAATGCCTATTGAAACAGCCGCTGGTCCAGGCTAAACCTTAAACTTCCTACCCCGCGGTTTCATCAGCTGAAATAGGCCGGTCGCTGTGGCCGAGCTGTTCTAGGCGCTTCAGTCCGGAACCGCGCTGCTGCTACGGTCGCAGGTTCGAATCCTGCCTCGGATATAGATGTGTATGATGTCCTTAGGTTAGTCAGGTTTAAGTAGTTCTAAGTCTAGGAGACTGATGAACTCAGATGTTAAGTCCCATAGTGCTTAGAGCCATTTAAACCATTTTTCAGCTGAAACAGGAACCGAGCGCCAAGCCTCCACCAACTCTCCCTCCAGACAAACCACTATTCTGGGTTCGGCCTTTTGAAACACATTTGTTACAGCACTTACATCTACGTACGTTACTCTTTCCAATACAGGAGAGTGTGAGGGGTTGCCTTGACTTTTATTACTCGTGCACGTGTCTTGTATAGCATGTGCAAGTGTGACCTCTTTGAAGTAGATCTGGCGTCCAGGAGCAACTACTGACGCAGCGTCATACGTCATGTGTACAACCACTCTTTATAATTGTCTTCATTTCGTGGAATAAGCAATAAGAATACCCCCCTTATACACTTTTGAAATGACATTTGAGTGGCGCCAGCAGATGTAAAAGAGTCAGTACTTTGCCTGGTCAAGGGAGCAGCACGCTCTACAATGGTACACAGCACAGGTGCAACAACACACGAAAGACCGGCGGCGAGCCCACGTCAGCGCTCAGCGTGGGCCGCCGTGACGGACGGCGCGTCCCCGCCGCAGAGCCGCCGCTCGTCGCGTCCGCTTGTCCGCCGTCAGCGGCCGCTGCAGGGTTGCCACTTGTCAGCCGCAGCAGCGCTACAACTCTGCCCGCCGACCTCTCTTGCCGCAGGCCGTCGCTGCGTCCCTTCCCGTGACGGCGTAATCATACGAGATTAATGCGGCGCTACACGCGCCCGCTGTTGTCGAGGTGGCAGCAAAGAACGTTCTATTTTCTGCTGACGTATACCAAGCTGCAATAGTAACCCCTAATAATAGTTCAGAGCATAGTGACATGAAATGTATTCGCAGTTGCGAATATGGACAGCCATCAGCTGTATAATGGGATGACAACAGTGAAAATTTGTCTATGTCAATGACATGCCCGTCATCCGTCACTGCCATTTGGCGCAATACGCCGATGACACGGCGCTTTGTACGACCGGCCGCAATCCTCATGAACTTGTTGCTCGCCTCCAAAGGCAAGTGGACGCACCAGTCACCAGCAGTCGCTCCAGTAAAAAGGCCCTCAATGCCGCCAAAACCATGGCTTTGTATTTCACTAAACGGCGCTCTATACTCCGAAACAACATCTCAATGAGGTGCGTCCGGGTCCCGTGGGTCCAAGCTACCATGTATCTCGGGGTCTGATGGATAAGAAACTTCGCTTCCACCGCCACGCGGAATACGTCACCCTTAAGGGTTAATGTTGACAGAGACCTTGTACCCGCTCTTCTCCAGCTGACAGCTGACTTTAGATACCAAGCTCCGGCTGTATCAATCCGTTGTCCTACCCTCACTAACGTATGGTTCCTCTGCTTGGGCCACGATTAGTAAGTCCCGGATGCTAACGCTCCAGCGCCTACAGATTAAAGTTCTCAGGTGGAGTCTTCATGCCCCTCCACTCACCAGGATTGTCACTCTGCATGAGGAGAAAAAATGCAACCCTTCCCAAGAAGACCATTCGCCGTACTCGCCAACTGTACAGAAAGGTGGACGCCCTCCGTGCCACAATCGCTGGTCTCCAAACCATCGGCACCACAGTTCCACGGCGCTGGCACCGACACCTAGTTCCGCTCACCATCCTGAATGACTCAGATTCGGGCTATGACTGACGATAGACCCAATATGACTACGCTTTTCTGCCCGTTTCGTACAGTCACTGGCAGTGGCCTGTTCACGTCTATCCACTTTTCTCCTTGACCATAGAGTTGGCGCATTACTGCACCCCTCCTCTGTCCTTCCACCGTCGGAGGGTGGCACGGAACTTAAAGTTCCATCGCCAAACCTTCAAAGTGTTATGCTCGGCTGTTATTCAGCTGTTGCTGTGAGTCTCCTCTTACATGTCCATCGAGACAGTTGGACCGGATCTGAACCGATGACGCTGTGTATTAGTAACCTGCTAAAAAAGAAGAAAAAGTGCCTGACCGGGACTTGAACCCAAATTTCCCACATATCGTGAGCGGTCGCCTTAAAGTTTGGCTATCCTAGCTCGATTGACAGTCAGACTAAAACTTCCATATGTTGTCAACCATGGTTCCCACAATTTACACAAGTACATCCATTACGTATATTCCTATACAGGGGAGACGTTTTAATGGAATGTCGCTTGCCTGAAAATATTGTATTTATCATCCGACAGCGGCAAGCGACTTTCAAGAAAAAGGTCTCCTCTGCACGGAAATATCCGTAATGGATGTTAGAGTGCACATGGGTGACTAAATACGGAAATTTGGATCTGGCCGTGAAGCGTGGTCGGATAGCTGAATGGTAATATTACCGCTTGTGAAAGTGGGAAATCTCGTTTAGAGTTCCAGCTCATCGGTAATTTTCATTGTCATCATTCCATTACACAGATGATGGTTGCCAATATCAGCAACTGCGAATACATTTCAAGTATTTCATAACGGCTGTAGGCTCTGTTATGTCTGTCCCTTGAGACAAATGTACATGTCCCAAGGCATATTGCGTCGTACTTCTGATCAACTCAAGACCTGCAATATGACATCATAGCGACAATGTATCACCAGCCAAGACAGGCAAGTCTTTCATGTCTAAAGTGCACATCTTTCAACATAACACCCTAGCAGATCAGTGCAATTTGTCCTATACTTATCCTGCGTGAGATTCCATTCCGAACTTTATATACCTGAATCTACACAAAAAAGAAAAAAAAGAGAAATTCTACCGTCACAACCTAATCACTTTCCAGGAGCTATGGGAGTGGTGGAAATAAGGAGTGATCTAAGGGTAAAAGTAGAGTAGTGATGATGTCATGGTAGCGACAGTAGTACAGTAAACAGTAATGTGGTAAACAACCAATAACAGGTATTTGCAGGCAGAAGGATTTTGTAGCAGTATTACGTGAGGCGCCAGAAATTGACGACATTTCAGAAAAAAATATTGAGATCTTTGGGAGATCATACCAGGACAAAACTATTAAATCCACCTGGTGTGCAAGATATACAGGATGTTTATTCATGTTACACGTTTCTAGAGGTTGTGAAGCGGACCACAAGAAAAACTAGATATACAGATTTCACACCTATTTATTGCGATATTACAACACCTGTTCGGTATAACGACCACCATGTTCGGAGCACACAGTGTACCTGCACAGCTAGTTCCCATAAACCTTGTTCAACATCTGTGGTGTATCTATATCTACATCATACTCCGAAAGCCACCTATTGGTGCGTGGCGTAAGGTACTTTCGGTACCACCATATGATCCCTCCAACCTTGTTCCACTCGCGAATAGTGCGTGTGAAGATTAATTGTCGGTTATCCTTGGTATTGGCTCTAATTTCTCGAATTTCCCCCTCGTGGTCAATACGTGAGATGTAATATGGTGTCTGACTCCTCCTGGAAAGTGCTGTCCCGAAATTTCAGTAGTTAATCTCTCCGTGATTCACACCGTCTTTCTTGTAACGTCTGCCAGTGGAATTTGCTTAGAATCTTCGTAATGCTCTCTCGCCAGCTAAACGATTCCATGACGAAACGCACCGCTCTTCGTTGTATCTTTTCTATCAGTCCTACCTGATAGGGATCCCAGATAGATGAACAATACTCAAGAACCGGGCGAACAAGCACCTTATAATCTACTGCTTTCGTGGATGAGTTACATTGTTAATCACTTCTGCTGCAGCCAAGATCCTTGGAATCTGATGTTCCTCCAACTCGACTGGAGTCTCGTAAACAAGACTCTTCATGTGGCCCAACACGAAAAAGTCCAAAGGGTTTACGTATGGAGATCTCGATGGCCAAGCACGTGGTCCACCTCTACCGATCCACCTATACCCCCTCTACGTTCAAATGACATCAGACGCGGACTGCTAAATGTACTGTCGTGCCATCACGGTGGAACAATAATCCGCGCTGAATGTCCTACGGTACATCCTCCAAAACCTCCGCCAGCACTCGAAGTACGAATATCAACTACCTAGCACCCATTAGGTGGGAAGGAAGGATGTATTGCCCAGCCGTGATTAACCTGTCCAGACGTTCATGCCACCGATGTGCTGAAATATCCATGTAGCCGGCCGCTGTGGCGGTTCTAGGCGCTTCTGTCGGGAATAGCGCTGCTGCTACGGTCGCAGTTTCGAATCGTACCTCGGGCATGGATGTGTGTGATGTCCTTAGGTTAGTTAGGTTTAAGTAGTTCTAAGTCTAGGGGACTGATGACCTCAGATGTTAAGTCCCATAGTGCTGTGAGCCATTTGAACCTTTTGAAATATCCATGTACCAGTGTCTATTTCGAGCGTTGAAAACAATTTTTTGTTAAAATGCGCTTCGTCTGTGAACAAAATTCGCCTTGGAAACTGAGGAAAATCCACAAAACGGTGTAAAAACCAAGTATAGAATCTAACACGTGGCAAAAAATCCGCTGGGAGCATGGCGTGTATTTATGACGGTGATATGAATGGAGTTGCTGTACATGCCAAACACGTCGGACAAACGAGTGAAACACATTAAAGACACGTGAAGCATTTTCTCGTCTAGTACGACAATGTGGCGGCTTCTTGGAGCACCACAGTTTGCTCTATTGCTTGTGAATTTCCCACTTTCCTGCAGCCGTTGTTCTACTCTGGCAAACATAGGATGAGATGCAATCACACGATTTGGAAAGTAATGGCTAGCTCCGCCGTAAATTAACGACATACCAATGTACTCTGCGGAAATGTACTTAGGCATCCTGTTATTACAGTACTAGTCACCGTAATGCCAGCTGACACATCACCAGGATGTTTGAAAACAAGCAGATGGAAACAGAGGACATCACGTGACATCATGACATCGTAGCATTCATGAATGTGGTTAGCCTACCATAACAGGTGAACTCCGTAGGAAACATCTACTCGCCATTAGGTAGCATGCACTGATAGAAAATGGGAAGAAATCTGAGACACGGCAGAAACATGGAAGAGAATTTACCAGTTCCTTCCTAACCTAAAAGAAAGGACGAGAATGACGTATTTCCGACCAAGGGAGCTATACACTACTATCAGGGTATGGTCCGTAACCCAGGTACTTGCTAAAATTTCGGCTACGCACCACAGACACTTGCGAATATAGAGTAGCAGACACCCCGGCTCTAGGAATGTGCCATTACCGAAGATAGTACAGACTAGGACAGGAACGCATTCCGAAATTCTACAGTCTACAATATAATAAGGAATGAAAAGCTGTGGTATAAGCTGAACACGCCGACAGCTAAGATATCAGCTTATGAACTGCAAGCCTATATGGCTGAGGGAGGAAGGATTTCCTGGAATTCTGACAGCCATCTCCCAATCACCTTCGGTGGCACAGCAGCAAAGCCCCTGTGAATACTGAACTGTGTTGCAGCGCGCCGGGATCTAACCATCCAAACGAAAGAGAAACAGAGTTTTTTCTGATACCCAGTATAGTAGTGCAGTGTAGTGCTGTATACGCTTTGCTGTGTATTGTGGTGGTGGTGGTGGTGGTGTTGTATTAGTGTAGTCCAGAATTATAAACGACAAAAAGTTTGATCTCCTAACACTGCGTGGTATACTAGGCCAGTAGCGTGTGCCCTCTCAACTATGGATGAACAGATATCCGTGCGTCAGGTGACCAAATGGTAGTATTACACCCTTCCCTTATCTAATATTATCATCATTTTCCTTTTATGGTGTTATTCTATGTATATTTTTCTCCCTTAAATAGCACATAGCTTAGTTATTTTAACGCGCTTTCGAAAAGGAACAAGCCCGCGTCCGGAATGCGCAAACCAGTGACAAGAGGATAATACCGTGACGTGTGTAACGAGGTGTGGTTTCCACCAGAGCGTGGAAGTTCCCAGCCCCTCGCTAGAGGGCACACATACGTGTCACCTGACTATACAGAGCTAGCAGCAGCATGCATTAATCATCAAACGCTGCCAGTGGCATTGCAAACAGTGATATGGAGGCGTCAGACGAAGAGCAAAGAGGAGTTGTTCGTTTTCTGACAGCGGAAGGACTAGGAGAAACGGACATTCATCGACGAATGTCACAAGTTTGCGGCGAAAACTGCATGTCCCTTGCAAGGGTCAAGATATGGCACAAGCCCTTCAGGGAAGGACGGGTGTCGTTAGCCGACGATGCACGGTCTAGAGCACCACACTGCAGTGTGAACGCCATCATGAAGGAGTGACTGCACATACGCAAAGGGTGTACCCAATGAGTGCCCCACAGTCTTCAAACACACTTGGAAACACGTCGACAGGCCCACTGTCTTGCTCATCTGCAGCGCTATGCTCGGAAAGGGAATCCGTTCCTGGCACGAAGGGTAGGTAAAAAGGAGTCACGAAATTATAGAGCGCAGCAACCAGTCGTGGTTTTTTTTTATTTTTTTCCGGCTTTATTACGCAAATCCAGATTTCGGCTAGTGCCTACCCATTATCAATGCAACATTTTCTAATCTCGATGCATGTTAGTTTCCTGTCGGTCGGGCGTCAGTCACAGTTCGTGGAATACTATTCAGGCTAGGCACTAGCCAAAATCTGGATTTGCTTAATAAAACCTACAAAAAATTGTAACCTCCCCACTGAATAGTTTTAATGAACCATGAACCAAGTGTAACCTCCGCACAAAAATAATAATTAAATTAATTTTATATATTGTAACCTCTGAACAAAATTGGCTCCCATTTATGATCTCTGTGCTGAAATGCATTCACATTTAATGTAACCACAAAATTCAATTCCTAAACCCGGAAATAATAAAAAAAAATTCAGTAACCTGGTAAATTTTATGACGACAGCAGCGCTACGCCTCGGCCCTGTATTCTGAATAAAAAAGGAAAAATTCTTACCTGAATAAAAACTGCGAATATATCTGCTCTTACGTAAAAACTTTTCGGCACAGCTTCGTGCAATGCTGGGCTATAATTTTTTTTTTTTATTCTTGGAAGGAATGATCATGCATTGAAAATATTCTTAAATTGAAATGAATGCTTTTCTTAAAAAAATACTTTATATTATAAAAATTATTGTTGGGGCATTTTTTTAAAGAAATTAATGACAGTTAATATACATTACTAGATATGCGCAACGCTGCTTCTTTACCTTCTACAATAATACTCATCCTCCAAAGTCCCGATCAGAGCAGACTGCCGACACGCGGAGGCACGCGCCGACTACTGCAGACTACTGAAGACTACTGCCGACTAGCGACAAGCAACAACTAACTACATACTACTCTCTGGTCCGAGACTCTGCCATGCCTCGCCCATCACCGGCAACGCATACGTCTTACGTAACCCTCCACTGGGGGGGGGGGGGGGGGGGCAAAATTTGGCAGCGATGCTGAGTCAATTGGACTTGCCATGAGCAACAAATTTTACGAAGTTTACAATCACAGTATATATACATATATATAAGTGCAGAACATGAAATAAATGTAGTGCACATGCACTGAGTACAGAACATATCAAGCAAAGGCAAAATGTATATACAATGAGTACAAATCATATTAACAAATGACATAAAATGCACACGCACTGTAGTTCAGAATATATCAGCAAATCACGAAATGTATACGGAATGAATACAAATCATGTTAACAAAATGACAAAAGTGCACACGCACTGTATATACTTTTTTTTACTATTTTACAAGAACTAGGATAGGAAATGCAAGGATTGCAACATGGTTGTAGCACTTGAGGTTGCACGCAGCTGCACTGAAAGTCCATATCTTTCTACAGAAGGACATCACCAAGTGAGACAATCTGAAGTTCTTTTCCTTGAAGTGCTAATCAGTGTAGCCAAGACACTGAAATGTCGTAGTAATATTCCATGTTATCATTTTGGTTGTACATTAGGTACACCAAACAGTGGGACCATAATAACATCTCCATCGCTCAAGGTGGTGGACAGCATGTCGTGTCAACACCACGTTCTTGTAAGGTACACCAACGTAGAATTAGTGCAAAAAACCAAATATAGTGCTCCATGATCATGACGATACACAGGACAAACGGATATTGCAGTAATTTCTGGTAATTATGTCAGAAGGTGAAGGACATTAAGTCACATATTAGTCTTCATTGAGAATTACACTAGTCTAACAACTGATTTGAGTAATTGGTGGCACTCATCGCCCAGTTACTGAACATTTCTGTACCATGTATGATGTATTACAGAATAATGTTCATAAATCATCTGATTACAGTGAACATTGGCAGTCATTGGCCAGTTACAAACCATCAGAAGTCATCATTGAAAACAGGAGCTAATGAATGGCATAGTATTAACATAATTCACTTAGTTGTAGTAATCATTGGCACTCATTGGCCAGTTACTAAACATCAGAAGTCATCTTCAAAACAGGAGCCAACGAATGGCATTGTATTAACGTAATTCACTTAGTTATAGTAATCATTGGCACTCATTGGCCTGTTACAAAACATATAGCAAGTATTGAATAGTACAAAACATTTTTCATCATTTAAGTGACATACGACATATTTAAAATAATTATTGGCACTCATTGGCCAGTTACAAAGTATTGCTATGTTTTTATAACACCTTATTCAGTATTATTCAGAAGTTATCATTCACAATGAGAGTCAATTATTGGCATAGCATTTATAGAGTATAACAAAATATTATTTACAGAAATTGTTGGCATAGTATTTATGCATTATTACAAAGCATCATTCAGTACTACTCAGAACTGATCATTCAAAGTGACATAGGACATATTTAAAATGTAACGCACTGTAACTATTACTCAAGGTCTGTGGTTACAAAACATTATGCAGAACTCATCATTCAAATGACATAGCACTTAGTGAAAATGTAACATACTGTAACTATTACTCAAGGTCTGTGGTTAGAAAACATTACTCAGTATATCTCAGAACTCTCTTAAACTGATAGCATTATTTGGGACTGCTAATACATTTTTTTTTGTGCTAGCAATGCATTGCGTTGGGATCGATAATTAATTACTTGGGCATAACAATAATTGCTTTTGAGTTATTGCTGCAAATGAAGATGCGTAACGTCATTCATCATGAGTCAGCTGTAGCAAGGTTATGAAACAAATAGAGTATATGTGATCACATTCATGAATGACACACACAAATGGGTAAGAAAAAATGCAAGTACTAGAACAGGTTTAATGATTAACTGCTTATAGCGTATTAATTTCGTGAATAATTTCTCCTGTAAAAAATACAGAATGGATTATTAAACTGAAAGAAGAAATGCATATTATGCTGGAAAGTAGTGAACTTCGAATTAACAGGTAGTGAAATGTGTATAAAATATTTATGTTTTCTAGCTGTCCTTTCCAAAACCTTCAGTCATCATACCATGCGACATAAGACATACTGTCAAAACGAACTGCAACAAATACTTAAATAACTACATAGCATAAATACATAAACTTCAACATTATCCTCATCTGCAAAGAAAAACTTCATTATCCATATCATCATAACTCCATTATTATCATCACCTGTAAAGAAAAACTTCATTATCCATATTAGAATATTCTGCATCACTATTCATCATCATTCATTATCATCTGCAAAAAAGTCACTTCATTATTCATTATACAACTATTCCTTATTTCTAGCATATTTCATCACTAAAACTAAGATGTGTAGTTCTGTCTGACAGCCTGCATCCATCGCCTCGTAATCTGAAAGAAAAAATTAGTTAAGACAGCTATCATACGATGTGTATAGTATATTCTCGTTAAGGCTTGTTAATTCTGATCCATTTACTCTTCGTGAAGAGGTATTGCATCTTCTTTCGTTTATTCCGAAGGTGAAATTCCCATTTCTGTTTAATTTATTTCTTTTACACGTTATTTCTTTCTGAAAATGATGAACAAAGATTAATGTCTTGCATTTAAATCATATACCCATTAAATAGAAACTGGTTTCTAGTGATATAATTGAGTATACAGCATAGCATGACGGAAAACGTAATATGTCAAAAACACAGACAGTGTGCAGGTGCAAAAATGTACTTAGAGTATCACAATGTAGCAGCAAAAAAAAAAAAAAAAAAAAAAAATATCTAAAATATACACGATGTTGAGATATCATAAGGCAAAATGTTAAAGTCAACTGGTGTTTGTTATATCTTAAATATTTCATAGTGCATACAAAAAAAAAACAGGAAAACAATCATACATAGATAAAAAATGGAAAATGTACACGGTCTGATATATAACGACAAGAAATGACTTTCTTTGTGTTCAGCTTGTATGCTGTGCAGTCAATAGAGGCGAGAATTGAAGACTTTAATGGAGAGAGAATTTGATAAAATTAATATGTCACTAGATAGAATTGCATAATTGTTCACAAAATATGTAAGTTTATCTGGAAAAATGTGCACGGTCTGATGTGTAACGACAAGAAAAGCGACCTGCTATCCTTACCTTGCCGGGCACTTGCCAAGAAAAAATACGATAATCATCAGTAAGTAATCACATAAATATAATTGCATATGTGGTCATAAAAAATTAGGAAATGGCATTACAGTGTGATAAATCATAAAGTATGTTCATTCAACAAAGGGTTTGATGTTGGAGACATGGTGATTGCCATTGCTTTTACTGTTTCTCAAAGTTTCCACGTGTACTACATTGGGGTGAGGAATGCTGCGTATTCGATATGGACCTGCGTATAGAAGCTCAAATTTACTGCATCTACTTTTTCCTCTGTTGGATAAATAGTGTGTACGTACTAATATCATCTGTCCTATGTGAAAGTCACGGCGTGTATAAACCTGTTTTTGCTGTCTTCTCCGGCGCTCTGCGGCACGTTTGATATTGTTGAGTGCAATGTCAATTATTTCATGATGGCGTAGTCGACGCGATGTAGGAAAGGATACTAATTCTTTAATTTTGGTAGGTGGTTCAACATTTTTCAGTATAACAAACGGAGTTAGCATAGTAGATTCATTTGGTATGGAATTAATTACATCCTGGAATGAGAGTATGTATGTGTCCCAATCAATATGTTTTTTATGGCAGTATATTCTACACAGTTTACCAATTTCTTTCATTAATCGTTCACAAGGGTTCGAAGAAGCATGGTACCTGGATATATAGATCGAAGAAATGTTTCTAGCTCGTAACATACGTGTCCATATAGCAGATCGAAACTGTGGTCCATTGTCGGAAATTACTTTCAACACATGCGCTACTTGAGATAGAAAATGTTTTACAAATGCTTTCGAAACAGTTTTAGCAGTAGCTTTGCGCAACGGAGTGAAGGTAACAAATATTGAAGTAAGTTCAACAGCGACAAAGATGTAGCAAAAACCTCTATTAGTTCTGGGAATCGGAACAAAAATGTCTACAGCGGCCATGTGTCTCAATTTAACAGGTACAATGGGATGTAATGGAGGAATAAGTGAAGTCGTATCTGACTTAGCTTTCTGGCAGATTTTACATGACGCTAAAACTCGTCGAATACCTATCTCCATGTTGGTAAAATAACAGTTCTGTCTCAGTATAAGAAAACATTTTCTGGCTCCGTAATGTACGTAACTTAAATGAGTATACCAAATTAATTTGTTAACAAGTTCGTCAGGAATGCATAATAGCCAATTGTTGCTGTCAGGGTGAGAGCGGCGAAACAGAATATTATTGCATACAGTGTAATGGTTTCTAATGATAACATTATTCCTATCTTGCCAAAGGTGTTTAATTTCTTTCCACACGTTGTGTTTACTCTGCTCTTGTGCTATGTCTTGTAATGACGACAAAATGAAATTTTCAAATGCAACTTGTTGAATGTACATGACGCTGAAATTTGCTTTGCAGAAGTTGGTTGCGATGTCTTGCTGATTGTCACTGAGAGAACGGGATAGTGCGTCTGCTACAATATTTTGTGTGCCGGGAATGTGAACAATTGTAAAATTAAATTCCTGTAAATAAAGTTTCCATCTGCTTAATCTGTCGTGAGTAAATTTAGCCGAAAGTAAAAACTGTATAGCTCTATGGTCTGTGTAAACGGTCGTATGTCTTCCATAAAGGAAATGCCGTTCAAGTTCAGTAACAGAATAATTACGTTCAGCAGGTGACAGAATGCGACTCGCAAAGGCCATGTTTTTAATTACTGTAGTGCCATCTTCTTCAATTTCCTGAAAAATATGTACGCCTAAAGCGGTGTTAGAACTGTCGGTGGCAATAGAAGAATTTCTAGTACGATCTGGATGTGATAGAAGTGGTGCATTCAACAAGGCTTCTTTCAGGTTCACAAATTCAGAATTTGCTTGCTTATCCCAGGACCAAATAGTGTTTTTACCTGTCAATTGACATTATCTAGGGGTGTTTAAAGCAGAGTAATGAATAAATTTACGAAAAAAGTTAATTAAAACATAAAAGCTGCGTAGTTGTTTCTTCGTCGTAGGAACAGTAATGTCACGTAAAGCTTGAAGTTTTTCCGGGTCAGGCGCAATGCCTTCTGCTGAAATTACATGTCCAAGAAATTTTATAGAAGTTTTGCCAAAGTGCGATTTACTGAGATTAACTGTGAGTCCTTGTGCACGAAAAGTTCGTAACAGTTGTTCAAGAATCAGATTGTGTTCAGACCAGTTAGCTTCTGCAATAAGAATGTCGCCTACATACGTTGTGATTCTGTCTTTAAGTTCTGTCGGATGTATTGTATTCAAACCGCGAATAAATGCTGCTGAAGAAATAGTTAAACCGAACGGTAATTTACAAAATTGATAACAGTCACCAAAACAGAGTTAAGCCGTGTACTTTCTGCGGTCCGGATGAAGTTGAATTTGCCAAAATCCCGATTTCAAATCTACTGTGGAATAAATAGCAGTACCATGAAATTTCTGTAGAAGTTCTTCTAGTGTCTGTGTGCGATCCGATTCGTTAATAATAATGTCATTGATGTGACGCGAATCAAGTACGAAGCGAAGTGAAACATCCTTTTTCTTAACAATATGAAGCGGGTTTATGTACGGACTAACTGCCGGTTCAATAATTACTTGATCAAGCATAGCTTGCAATTCTTTCTTAACTTGTTCTCTGTAAATATACGGAATGGGATAATGTTTGGCTTTAAATGTGTCGTGCTGTTTAGCTTGAAATTCATACATAAAACCGGACATAGTACCAGGCACGTTGTCAAAAACTGGAGCTTGCTGTAAAAGAATTTTGCGTAGTTACGTGCGTTCATCGTCTGTTTTTGCACTGCTCTGTTTACCGTTATCAGAAATCATCTGTATAACGTCATAGTCGGCTTCGTCTGGAGTATTATAGTTGTATACGTACGTATCTGTGAACAATGTGGAATGACAGTCTATGTTACGTAATGCGGAAATGACCTCTGTACGATTAATTGTTTGTTCTTCTGCAGATAAAGAGTGCTGAAATTCTAAAGCCAGTTGTACATTTTCATCCTTTAACCTTAAATAGGAATTTTGAAAGTCAATAATTGCGTAGTGTTGTACCAGAAAATTCGTACCTAAAATAACGTGTGTCGTCAATAAGGGAACAATCCAAAAATTTGAGTGAAATGTATGACCTGCAATATAAAATGATAAATGTGTAATTTAACATCTACTCCTTTACCAGATACTGCTCCTTTTACTTTCGTTTTGCCTAATGGTAACGTAGGATAAGTATTCTCTTTGTTACACTCATTCAAAGTTTCCTCATTTATGACTGACATAGGAGATCCAGAATCGATTACTGCTGAAAATTTCGATGATCCAATTTTTACTTCATTGACAAGGTGTGAAATGCTTTTTTGAATCACTGGTCTTTCCTGCAAAAGAGTGTCTCGGATGTCCTCAAAAGTAATAACATTTTCGTTAACATGATTCTGCGCGTCAAAAGTAGTGCTTACGTTACTGGAAGATGCAACCTGTACTGTATTTAGTCAAATTCTATCTGACGTGCTATTATTTTCGGGAGAATGCTGTGGCATTTCAACTATTTGTACTGTTCTGTTATTTCTTCCTGACGTATTACGTTCGGGATGATATCTACTGTCTGGTTCATTCATAATAATATGTTGTTGCGGATGATTTTGTTGTTGGTAAGACCGACTGTTATTAAACGTACGCTGAAAATTGTGCCCATTACTTTTGCGTCTGTCATGATAATCATTTCTATACGGTGCATTACGATATGAATTGAAATGGTGTGTTATCTAGACGTACTAATTTTTTTGTTGCTGTGCGTTACTATTTGTTGGAGCTGATGCTATACGTGCAGGCGGCGAAACATTAAAGCTTGGTTGACCTTTTACATTACATTGTTGGTTAGGTATGCTATCCGGCTGGCTTTCATGCTGTTGCGGTGAAAAACCTCTATTGTTACCAAAATGCGTTCGCTGTTGGTGATAATCTTGTCGATACTGATAAATAAAATTTTGTCTGTTATTAAAGTTCTGGTGGTTGTCGTTTCTGAAGCGTCTAATGGAAAATTGTCACTTTCGGTAAAAGTTGTCGTATCGGGTTTTCTTTACTGATTCTTAATTATAGATAGATCGATAGTTGAAGAGCTTTTTTAATAGATATAAAGGATAGTAGAAGAGAAGGCAGCAGTGCAGAAAACTAAAGATGAAATAGCACTACTACGTCTCGGGGCACTGCGCACGCTACGGCACATATTCATTAAAGCGTAATGAATCCTCTGAGGTCTATTACGCGCTGCAAATAAATTTTAGGTTCTGTGTTACAGGCAATGACGGTGAAAATTCAAAAACAAACTTTCGTATCCAGTCCAATGCTAGTTTCCGCATTACAGGCCAAGCTGATGAAAATACAAAAGCAAATTGTCGTATACAGTCCAAAGCGTTAATCTGTGTTCTGTCATTATTAAGTACCTTAAATTTTCTCACGCATAGAAAATGCTTGTAATCAAAATTATCGTCTCGGAATGTTTGAACAGGTTCAGGATTGTATGAGAATCTATTTCTCTGTGACTGTTCGGAATCTAACTCACGTACTCTCTGTAAATTACCTAAATTATACAGGCTGTGTGAGTGTGACAAATGTTCGGAATGTGCCGTATGCTGTGACGTGTTATTGACTGAAACATTTTTCATCTCTGTCACTTCTTGCTGTAAAGTTGACAATTTTCTACGTAATGTATTATTGGACGAATCTATCTCACTGATCGTCTGCTGTAAATTTTGAAATTCAGGTGTCTGATTAACCGAAATTGGTGAAGTATCGTCTGATTTGCGGACATTATTACTTTCAATAACGTCAATACGACTGGCCAATTCATCATATTTTTCAGTCAGTATTTTTACCTGATCATCGTTTTTAGTGTCACAAGCATTGATTTGTTTTTGTATTTTACGTGTGGTTTCGTTCAATTTTTTAACGTCTGATTTGATGGCATCGGGATCCTGTATTAATTGTAATTGTTCAAGTCTGTCGGTCACTGTCTGAAAGTCTACTGTGTGTGTATCTGTTTTTGATTTAAGATCGGTAATTTCATCACGCAATTCGGTGTTCAACTGTTTGATTGTATTAATTTCGTCTGATACCGTATCAATATTGTTGTCTACGTATGTTTTTGCTTTCGTAAACAATTTACGTTTATCTTCCTGTCTCTGTGCAGTAATTGTTTCCACGACTTGCCCCTTTACTTTATTCTGTTCCTGTATAAATTTACGGTAACGAGTTTCACTGTTTTGTAGGTGATGATTAAAACGTTCGTCAATTTGACTGTTCTGTTGGTCGAATTTCGCGTCTACTTTTGCATCCAGTGTGCGCGAAAGTTCTGCTGACATTAATTTAAACTCGTCGCGTTTTCAGAGCATTATTTACCGACTGCACTAATTTCGGCTCTAAGTGATTCTGTTGTAGCTACATGTCTATTATTTAATTCTTGAGCAACAGATCTAATTTCTTCACTACTTTTCCTAGAACAAGCCTTAATTTCTTCATGTAATTGTTCTTTAGTATCATGACATTGCGCGGCAACGGCTGCAATCTGTTCACTAAGTTGTTTGTTCTGTTCATTTAGGTGGTCGTGTGCTACATTCAACCGTTTGAAATTTTCATTAAGCTTGTCTTGTTTTTCATTCAACTGTTTGTAATTGTTGTCTAGTTTTTCATTAAGTTGTTTGTGATTGTTGTCTTGTCTTTTATTCTGTTGTTAGGAATTTTCATTAAGTAGTTGTTTAACATTTTCACCAAATTGTTGTTTGAGATTCTCGTTAAGTTGTATCATTAATGCTATGACTCGATCAATGCCAAAATTAGCTACTGTATTTTCTGTGCTGTGTGATGGTGTATGTCACGTTTTCTGTAACCATTTGGTCATTCTGTAATTCTTGAAAGGGTTTGCCAAACGGATGTGCACTGTTAGTCACTAAATCGGAATTAAATAAATCTGCCGTACTTTGAGTACACTGTTCATTTTCGTTAGAAAAATTTATCTGTTCGCAATTCAAATTTTGCAAATCGGGTGTGTTAAACTGGGCAGCGTTCATTGTAACAGAACGTGCCGCGTCATCAGTTGTCGTTAAATTAACACAGGACACAATTGAATTTGTTTGTTCATCACTAGGATCAAAATCAATATTAGTGGTCGGTACGCACTGATTGTCTACAATTAGGGGACTATCATCATTACACTGAGTGTCGCAAATACTATCGGTCAAATTATTCGAGTCGGCTATTTCACTCATTACACATCGCGATGTACTGTTAACAGTTTTTCGCGGCATTTTTCACAAATCAAAATTAAGCACAAACGAAACAAGGACAATGAAAAATGCAACAAACACAAATACAAGAAAGAGCAACAAATAGCCGATGATCTGTGAAAGAAAGAGTGACAAATTAGTAAATGCGTTGCGCCAGATGGAAACTACATTTAAGTAAATAAGAGCAGATATATGACTACTTAACAGAAGATTCACAAAGAAATACGGTCCTGGCCGGATGTCGCCAAGTGTAACCTCCCCACGGGTATATTAACAATGAACCATGAACCAAGTGTAACCTCCGCACAAAAATAATAATTAAATGAATTTTATATATTGTAACCTCCCATTTATGATCTCTGTGCTGAAATGCATTCACATTTAATGTAACCACAAAATTTAATTCCTAATCCCGGAAATAATAAAAAAAATTCAGTAACATGGTAAAATTTATGACGACAGCAGCTCTGCGCCTCGGCCCTGTATTCTGAATAAAAAAGGAAAAATTCTTACCTGAATAAAAACTGCGAATATATCTGCTATTACGTAAAGACTTTTCGGCACAGCTTCGTGCAATGCTGGGCTATATATTTTTTTTTTTATTCTTGGAAGAAATGCTCATGCATTGGAAATATTCTTTAAATTGACATGAATGCTTTTCTTAAAAAATTATTATTGGGGCTTTTTTTTAAAAGAAATTAATGACAGTTAATATACATTACTAGATATGCGCAACGCTGCTTCTTTACCTTCTACAATAATACTCAACCTCCAAAGTCCCGACCAGAGCAGACTGCCGACGCGCGGAGGCACGCGCCGACTACTGCAGACTACTGCAGACTACTGAAGACTACTGCCGACTAGCGACAAGCAACAACTAACTACATACTACTCTCTGGTCCGAGACTCTGCCATGCCTCGCCCATCGCCGGCAGCGCATACGTCTTACAACATGACGACTACTTGCTGCGCTCTATAATTTATAAATCGCGTAACAGTCGCTGATTGCACCCACTTTCCAAATGGAAGGTAACCTGATGAGTCATGGCGCCATCACTTCGAACCAGAATCTATATGACAAAATTTTCAGTGGGAGCATCCAGGGTCACCACCACCAAAAAAAGCCAAGTTCATCTACACAAGTGCAGGAATAGTTACGCTGGCGTTCTTCTTTGACCAAGATGGCCCCCTTCTGATTCACTTCCTGCAGCACGGGACAGCAGCGAATGCTGGGTGTTAGTCGCAAACCTTGACCACCCTTCGCCAAGCGATCAAATGAAAACGACCAGGCGTCTCACGCGTGAGATCATTCTGCTCCACGACAATGCAAAGCCTCACACGGCCAACACAGTCACGGCTGTCTTGCAGAAATTCTAATGGAAGGGTCTCGGCCACCCTGCATACAGTCCGGACGTCTCTTACTGAGATTACACCAATTTTGGTCACCTTAAATTGGCTCTGAGGAGCAAACGATTCACTTCGGACGACGATGTCCAGCTGTACGTGCGGAACTGGTAACATCGCAACCCCGGGAATTTTACGACACAGCAATTCCCCGACTTGTGTCCAGAGGGACAAATGTCCCAACAGCCGGGTTCAATACTTCAAACACACAGGTGCTGGTTTCTGTAATTATGCCTCCGGCTCGTTTCTTTTTTGAGAGCCTGTTATACACACATCAAAAAAAGTTTTGCATCACCTAGGTTCCCAGAGTTCCCAAATCTGTACAAAAAAATGGACTGAGATCAACATAAACATCATTTCTAACCTCTTTATTACTAATGAAAACCACACATTACATGTTGTATATACAGCGAAACTTTCAGAGGTGGTGGTACAGATTGTTGTACACATCAGTACCTCTAATACCCAACAACACGTCCTCTTGCATTGATGCATGCCTGTATTGGTCGTGGCGTACTATGAACAAGTTCATGAAGGGACTTTTGGTCCAAGTTGTCCCATTCCTCAACGGCGATTCGGAGTACATCCTTCAGAGTGTTCGGTGTGTCACGTTGTCCATAAACAGCCCTTTTTATTTTATCTCAGGCATGTTCGGTAGGGTTCATGTCTGGAGAACATGTTGGCCACTCTAGTCCAGCGATATCGTTATCCTGAAGAAAGTCAATCACAAGATGTGCACGATGGGGGCTCGAATTATCGTCCATGAAGACTAATGCCTCCTCAATATGCTACCGATATGATTGCACTATCTGTCGGAGGATGGCATTCACGCATAGTAAAGCCGTGACCACCAGCGGCGTACGTCGGCTCCACATAACGCCACCCCAAAACAGCAGGGAACTTCCACCTTGCAGCACTTGCTAGACAGTGTGTCTAAGGCGTACAGCTTGACGTGGTTGCCTCCAAACATATCTCCGACGATTGCGACGCTCATCGTGATGCCCATCCAGAGCGGTCCATTCGGCATGTTGTTCGGCCCATCTGTACCGCGCTGCGTGGTGTCGTGGTTGCAAAGATGGACCTCGCCACTGACGTCGGGAGTGAAGTTGGGCATCATGCAGTCTATTGAGCTAAGTTTGAGTCGTAAAACGACGTCCTGTGGCTGCACGAAAGGCGTTACTCAAAATGGTGGCGTTGCTGTCAGGGTTCCTCCGAGCCACAATGCGTAGGTAGCGGTCATCCATTGCAGTAGCCCTTTGGCGCACTGAGCGAGGCATGTCATCGACAGTTTCTGTCTCTCTGTATTTCCTCCATGTCCGAACATCGCTTTGGCTCACTCCAGGACGCCTGGACACTTCTCTTGTTGAGAGCCCTTCCTGACACAATGCGGATGTGATCGAAACGCAGCATTGATAGTCTAGGCATTCCTGGTGGAATGAGTGGAACTGTTGGGTTGTCGGACCCCCTCCATCTAATAGGCGCTGCTCATGCTTGGTTGTTTACATCTTTGAGCGGATTTAGTTACATCTCTGAACAGACAAAGGCACTGCGTCTATGATGAAATATCCACAATCAATGTCTACCTTCAAGAGTTCTGGGAACCTGGATGATGCAAAACTTTTTTTGATGTGTGTACTAACACGTTCGAAATTATGTTAAAATAGGGTGTGTTTTATTCATGCCAGTTCATGTGCATCATTATATCTGTTCTATTGTCTAGATAACAGATAAAAGAAAATAGCAAATGAATAAATCAGTTATTGTTGCCGTTCATTTTTTATCCAATTTGTAAACAGGGGCACTAATTCCCACGATTATCGGTCCCCTGAAAGGCTATTAGCGTAATATTGCCGTTTCATAGTAACACTAGAAATCGTTATCAACTGCAGTTTGTAGCACACACCTCATTACGTCGAATCACTCGTTGCATCTGCGATGCGTCATTTAAGGTGCACCATTTCTATTCAAATTATCCTTAATTTCGGATACAGTGTGAACTACAATGACAAGAATACTCGTTCCTAGACTACAGCAACACTCCGCAGATACTTTTACTCTAAATGCATGCAAATGAGAATTGCCGCAAGCATATTCATGTGGTTTAAATTCCGTGAACAGTGCTCGTTGTGGAAGCGCTTAGTTCTGATACTAAATTCATATACTCTCTCACTAGTCTGTACAAATTATTACATTTTATAATTACCGAAAACTGGTTTCTGCTAATGATAACTTAACGTACAAAATATTAAGTGTCTGGTGTACACTTACAACCTGTCACAACGTCACACTACATAACGTGGTGTCGTAGTCTCCCCATAATAAAATACTGTGAAATCACAGTAATTACGAGTAATAACTCCTTCAGTAATATTTGCCTCGTGTGTTACTGAATCACACGATGCATTTGTTACCTTGAGTCCATCGTCAAGTAGAAACAGTATTAAAACAGGTTGTCTCAAAAGATATGGTACTATACTATCAGGGCTAATTAAGATATTCACGCAGTGTTTGGGATATATGAATACCATACAAGCCCCTTAGAACAATTATACATGACTGTGCTTAAACTGACACACAATATTTTTAGCGCAACGTAATCTGACTTTCAATAATCCCTACAAAAGAATGGCCCTGACTAACATAAACCTATACCTTTCACAAATCACTTACCTCACAAAAATCTTCATTACCCGAACTACTGCAATATAGCGAGCGCCACTACTGCCAGTTAGATAAAAGATTCAAACTACGGAAGGCACTAACTACTAATAGGCATAGTTAGCAAATGAAAGATTTTAATAGAGAACAAACAATGT
Source organism: Schistocerca cancellata (assembly GCF_023864275.1). Classification (NCBI taxonomy): domain Eukaryota; kingdom Metazoa; phylum Arthropoda; class Insecta; order Orthoptera; family Acrididae; genus Schistocerca; species Schistocerca cancellata. The sequence goes on from NC_064634.1 coordinate 265,646,236, forward strand.
ATTTACCTTAATAGTCATCAAAAGTCATAATATATATAGCAGTTCATGACATCCAGTATTACAAATTTCAAAACTCCGCCATCTCTCTCCTCACATCCACCACTGCTGGCGGCTCACCTCCAACTGCGCAATGCTACGCACTGTTAACATCCAGCTGCCCAACACTACAATGGCAGACAACAATGCTAACTAGATATAGACTGCACACAGCACAGCCAGTGATTTTCATACAGAGCGCTACGTAACGTTGCCAATAAGAAAATATAAACAGCCTACTTACATAGCCCCCATGCTCCCCAGAAAAAATTTTACAAATTGTTTTGGGCAGTGGCCAATAATGATTTGATAAAATTTTTCATAATTACAATAACAAAGATATCAAATGCACACACTTATTAATACAATGTTGGTCAAAGGCTAAAATTTTCTCACAGTCCATAAAGACAGTCCTGATCATTCATCACAGTAAAACTGCAGTGTTTTTCTCAAAGTCTGAGCAGTAAAAGAAAATGCACATGGAAGTAGTGGATATCCATGCAGTCTTGAAAAAGTAGTGTTGTCCTTCCAACAGAAAGACAATGTTGACTCTTGACATGCTGACATTTAATGGGTCACAACAGAGCAAACCCACAGCAGAACCAGTCGAAGTTTTGAAGAAAATTGATAGGTAGGTCATCACAGAGTAAACCCACTGTAGTCCTGGTAGAGAGTATGGTACTGGTGGGCCACCCACTGCCGCCCTTGTAAAAATAATGGTACTGGTGAGATAGCAAAGGTGTAGACCCACTATAGTCCTTGTAGAAATATTGGTATTGGTGAGACATCAAAGATGCCGACCCACTGTAGTCCTTGTAAAGATGGCCAGCAGCCATCTGTTGTGACTGTGCAGGTGCACAATCACCATTGAAGAGTCTTGCAGATAATATAGCAAGTTCAAAACCACCACTTGTGCACTCACAAAGTTTTTGCAATTGTCCTTAGAACCAGCAATGCTGTTATCCAGTCCCTTGCTGAATTATTAACACCCATGCAAACACTATCAGTCCCTACTTCTCAATATTGTCCGTATACTATGACCAACAGAAACGTGTGCAGTGAAATGGAACTTACAAGTTACTTAATTTAATGAACTGCTGTCAATTACAATTTTATAACATAAGAATACAATTACAAAGGTACAAAATACATCATTAAAGTACATAACAATACAGATAACATTTGTAGTACAGGCTTTACAAAAGAATCGAAATAACATATACATCAGTGTTGCTGGAATTATGACATGAGTACATACATAAAAGATCAGAATAACTTTTGAAACATCAACTTTACACATGAGTATTATAACAAAACACAATAAATAATGTCTAAACATCTTTACAAAGTAAATAACATATTATTAGAAAAATTCCACAACATAACTCTCATCAGCAAACACACAAAGACAGGAAGAACACAAATACACATGGGTACACAAACATATAGAGGGATGACACAAAAGGAAAGGACAGGGTTTGTTTTCAGTGTAACATTTGGTACTGCAGTCCAACCCAAAACTTCATTCCATAGACCTTTCGTCTTATTTCAATCTTTGCTTCCACCAAAAAATTCCTATTCAAGCATGCTTTCTGTATTTTTCTCGTATAACCTCTCAGTGCATTTCTTCAAATTCATCGCAACTCGTTCTCTTATATAGCCTACCCCATCTTAAGCTAACTTAAATCTACTGAGCTCAGATGCTAAACTAAGGGACGAGGCAATGCAGCAGCACAAAACAATTAACACAAACAGCAATGACAAAAAATGTGCAAATTGGCAAAGTAAGCAACAATGTTACAACTAATATAAGGCAATGAGCAGCAAACAAGAAAAATAAATCAGTAGTAAACTGGCTTAGAAGAGTAACACAAAGTCAAATTCAGTAACACTATGCCTGGCAAACAGCAGCAGCAAATGAAATAACATATATCTAAACATGACATAGCTCAAGCAGAAAAAAACATTACACTAAAGACAACAATGCAGATAAGGGAAATGTATATTCACATCTTAATGTCTATGTAATTAAAGTGGTGTACCACAACTTATTCTGCAAAAGAAATTACGAAGTACTTGAAAAGAAAATTCTGTATGCAATTCCTGTGAAGGGAAATGTCTTTTTGTGCTCCTTCGTTTTTTTGAAGTACATCATAAAGTTAGTCTTTACTGGGTCTGTAGGCATAAAATATTTATATAAGTACATCTATAAAATTTCATTTTAACCATTGCTGCAGTGCAGCTTGAAACTAGATATTAAACAAATGAGCAAATATATATAGCCTATATAGAGCAATGCATGCAACGTCATTCACTGGGCAAATGTCGTCTCCAAAGGCAAAAGAATCTCTCAACTAGAAAGGCAATAAATGTAAAATGTTTCTCATCATTTCATTAGGCATTTCAGTAAATATCATAAATTAAGAGCTTCACAGTGTAATCATATGTTTTCAAGTTTGAGTGTGTCGTATTTGCGATGCTTTCTACAAAGGAATGTCAATAGTGAGGATAATGGCCTCCCTTTTTTCTTTTCTACCTGTGCCTCTGAAAAGGCACACACTAATGGCTTTTTCTCCAGGCGTCTGACACAGCTGGGTGCCCACGACGCATTACGTGCAGGTGGTCGCTTAACTTTCTTACCAAAATAATTATGACGGCAGTTTCTCCTACAGTGACAGTCTCATATACAAAATTTCACGGGTCGTGAATTTGCGTTGCAAATGTGTAGAAACAAAATCTTATGAATATAACAGTGTTCAAAACGTTTTCATCGGCATTGTGATACATTCATGCATTTACACGCATTTCATAACTCTTAAAGCACGATTCTTGGTTTCCAACATTCTTTTCCACAAATCAGAATCCCTAACCACTACTCATTATTCATATACATATTCGTCGACACTTCTTCAGTATTTCATCATAATAAATACATAGCATAATCAAATTCCTCATATACGGTAGCATCATCTTATTGATCATAAATATACCTCAACAGCATAATACACATTGTCGTCATAAAAATAACATCATAACACCTCAGTCAAATCTCAAAAACGTCGTAGCTTTCTGCAATAATTTGAAAACCTAAAGAAAATTCTCTGCTCATTTCAGCAGTGTCATCTACCTCAAACGTACTTTAAAAGTCATGATCCTATACCAAATACATCATTCATAGCTCTCATAGTATCACAATGGTTCCAAAAAAATATGAACAGTTCACAAAGTACATACAAAATACAATTTCATAAGTGTGAAGTTATCCAGCTGTGTAATTGCGTACATATGTGTCACTGATGTAGTAAAACAAATGTTTGTCTCTCAGTTAAATGATCAGATAGCTGTGTAATTTGTGTTAGAGAAATATGATACCGATGTGTAAAGTTGTGTAAGCAAATACCATATTAGCTAGGGTTCCTTGTACTTGCCAAACACATGGAACACAAAGTAAGCATGTACCCCCCTGAGGATTAATGTAATTATACCCTCAGGTGTTACAGATTACAGCAATGGAATGAAATGTATAACGGAAAACCTATGTATCATTTTACTTCAAATATCTTTAAAAATAAATGTTTTAAGTACAAAATTAATCACTCAAATACGTGTACTGTAGCGCTAAACTGTGCGTCTTGTTGTAAGATAATCTCTGTGGAAGTGTCGTAGTTATCGTCCTCCGAAAGCTAAGTTCTGCAGAAATCAATGTACTTACCTCATGATAAATAAAAGTGAAATGCATTGCGTATAGATATCTTACTTATTACGCTTATTGCCGTGATGAAGAAAGTACTGTGCTGTAACGTATTGTTGTGCTACGGAAAAGGCTGTGTCATTGTAGCTATACCACAAAAGTTACTACTAAAACATGTTTTACTTTCCAGAATAATACAGAAAAACTGTGCAGATATGAAACAGAAACACCACAAAAGCTACATTGTAAATTGTCACTCATTACTAGCGTTGTGATAAAATCGTGTAGCTGTCACATAAACTAACCACTGTCTCATCTGGTATCTCACAGAAAGTACTTTAAATCCAGAATGTATTTTCAAGTAAACCAAAATGTTGCATTAGAATCTCATTAGCAGTACCAGTATATGTTCCAAGTATGTGAGCCAGATAGTTGCTACATAATCGTGCAACTAACAAGCAAGAATGTACACACACAATAACACTATGTCGTCTGTTCACAATAACAATGCATTCGTAATTTCTGTTTAAATAAGTTCTCTTGGTTCTTGACTGGATATTTAACTTCAAACATTGTTGCATGTTAACAGATTCTAAGTCTGACAAAGTGAAAAGTTATTTGGCAAAGACAAAGTTAAAAGGCAGATTACCTTTCAATAAACGGTTTTACATATGAAATGTGGTGTAAACCTTTACTCTTCCTAGTACGCAGAGTTTCAACTTCAACGCAATTATCATGTGGTATACGTCGGATTCTGTAAGGTCCATTGTAAACTAGAAAGAATTTGTGACTCAAGTGTTTCTTCTTATGTGACAATGAATGAGCTTTAATGAGAACTTTCTGACCAATATATAATTTCTTTGCATTTGCTTTACCGTGTAGTTTTCTCTTTTTGTCTGCTGCAGATTTTATTTTTTTAAGAGCCAAATCAATTATGTCTTTGTGTCGAAGTTTACGTGTATTCAGGAAAGGTACAAGCTCTCTGATTCTGTTCGGTGTTTCTTCATTCTTCAGTACAAGAGTAGGTGGTAAGACAGTGCAGTCATGAGGCATTTCATTCAGCACATTTTGAAATAAGTGTAAATATCTGTCCCAATGCTGGTGCTTTCTGTGACAATAAAGTCTGCAAAGCTTATTGATTTCTTTCATAATCCGTTCGGAGGGGTTACAATGTGGTGAAAATGTGTGTAGCTGAAATGAATGTACCAAATGAGCTTATTAACAAAATCGTCGGGAATGCAAAGTACCCATAGCTTGTCATCAACAGTGCAGTGTTTGAAGATTATGTTGTTTCTAACCAGGTAATAATGCCGAATCTGAGTGTGTGTCTTTTCATGCCATTTACTTTTGATGTCTTTCCAAATTGGATCTTTGTCTTGTTCGTGAGCAATGTCATTTAAAGATGTGGTGATGAAGTTTTCAAAGGCGACTTTCTGAATGTAAAGAATACTGAAATTTTTCTCGAGGTTGCCTTCTGTGTTACTTTTCTCAAGCCCAGCCGGTGCGCGTGACAGTGCGTTTGCAACAATGTTCTCCTTGTCGGGAATGTAGACTACTGTGAAGTGGAATTCTTGCAGAAACAATGCCCAACGTTTAAACCTCTCATTATTTAATTTTGAAGACGTAAGAAATTGTAATGCACGATAATGCACTGTATACTTTTACGTGCTTACCAGAAAGAAAGAAACGGAATTTGTTAAATGCCCAAACGATAGCTAAAGCTTCTAATTCAGTAACAGAATAATTTTTTTCAGATTTTGTTAGCACTCGGCTAGCAAAAGCAATGGTTTTCTGAACAGTAATGTCATTTTCTATGGCTTCTTGAAATAAATGGGCACCAAGACCGACATTAGAAGAATCCGTGCTAAGGCAGAAATCTTGTGCCAGATCTGGATGAGATAGTATTGGCGCGTTAAGTAGCGATTCTTTCAAAGAATTGAGTTCCAACTGTGCTTGTTCGTCCCAGTTCCAAATAGTATTTTTTCCAGTGAGGGAACAAAGTTTTGGTGTAACAAGAAGTTGCATATTCAGAAAACGACGGTAAACATTTACGAGATCTAGAAAACTGCGGACTTGTCTTATTGTGGATGGAACTGGAATGGCTCTGATTGCTTCTAACTTTTCAGGATCCGGCTGAATGCCTTCAGAAGAAATAATATGTCCCAAAAACTTCACCTTTGTCCTACCGAATTCAGACTTTTCCAAGTTAACTGTAATTCCAGATTCTGCAAAAATATGTAACACGTTGTCGAGGATGCAATTGTGTTGTTCCCATGAGTCTTCTGCTACCAGAATATCGTCCACATATAAGGTGATGTGACGTTTTAAGAACTCAGGTAATATGGAATTTATCCCGCAAATGAATGCTGCCAAAGAAATGTTCAAACCAAAAAGTAGTTTCCGAAACTGATAACAAACGCCGAACAAAGGAAAGCTGTGTATTTTCTACATTCTGGATGAAGTTCGATCTGATAGAAGCTGGATCTGAGATCAAAGGAAGACAACACTTTTACACCATTAAAATTTTGGAGAAGTTCTTCCAACGTTTGCGGCCTGTCTGTTTCAGGAATAATGATAGTATTGATTTGTCTCGAATCTAAGACAAGACTGATCGATCCATTTTTCTTCTCAACAATATGTAATGGATTGTTGTATGAGCTTACTGCAGGCTCAATAATGCCCTCGTCAAGCATAGATTGTATTTCTGTTCTAACACGGTCCCTATAATGTGCTGGAATTATGTATGGTCTAACACAAAATTTAGTATGCTCACGAACACGAAATTGGTATTGAAATCCCTTGATTGTTCCTGTTTTGTGAGTAAAAACTGTGGAATGTGCTTGTAAAATCTAAAAAAGGTCCTGCCTATCAGTGTCATTACAATTCTCAATTGTTTGAATTTTATTCTGAATTAACCCATTAGTTTCAAATATGCCATCGATATTATCCCTGTCAGTACTTGCAGAGTGATTGTTACTGTCTAATTCCATAGAAAATTCCGAACTGTTGTCTAACAGAAGGTAAAGCCGATTAATTTCCTCATCATGGTTTGAGAGCCAGTCTTCAAATTTAAAAGCTATTGCCTTACCTTTTTTCTCTAAACTTATTTCAGCATCGTGAAAGTTTAAGATTGCGTTGTATTCATTCAAAAAGTCTACTCCAAGTAAAATTTCCGTCGACAATAATGGAACAATAAGAAAGTTCATAGAGAAGCTGTGGCTTTGACAAATGAATTCTAAGTTGGTTTGTTGGCTTACATCTACACTTTTTCCAATGATTGCACATTGTAATTTAATCTTACGTAACGGAAGTGTGGGGCTATCGTTCGATTTGTTGCACTTGCTAAAAGCGGTTTCACTAATTACTGAAATGGGACTGCCAGAGTCAAGTACTGCCGTAAATTGTATGTCATTTACAGTAATGTGAATCACAGGATATGCAATGTTGTTAAGTTTTACGTCGTGTTCCTGGAGTAAGATGTCCCTAATGTCTTCCATTTTTACGTAATTACTAGCTACGGCAGCTGCATCGTCAGTTTCATAAGTACGTTTTGTGGCTGCCAGCGGCGTGAGTCATTGCCTATTGTCTCTTTGTCGGCGCGCGTCGTTATTGGGATTTGGAGACCTAACTTCTACAAATTCACCGTGACGAGAGGGCCCTGCCCTGTTTAAATCCCGCCAGTTCTGATGCAATTCAGGTCTGTCGCTACGATCATATCGCCTGTCATCATGTCAGTAGATTCCATAGTTTCTTTCTTGTCGGTTACGTGGTGGAGAATTTTTCCCTGAATCGTAACTGCGCGCTGGACCGTTGCGTCTAAAGGTATTCTGTCTCCCTTGATAATGATTATTTTGGTTCCCATATTGTTTGTTTCTCTGATTGTCTCTGTGATAGTCACTACCGCGGAGAGGTGATCTTTCCCTGTAATTATTACTACTCTGCCAACGGTTGTCATACGGGTGGTGTCTGTTTTGGTCACGATTTGTGTTTTGAGAATAGTCTTGTCGTGTGCAGTTATTATTTCTTTCATCGCGGAATTTCAACGGATTTGACCTGTAATTGTTGTGTTCCTGTTTTCGCGCTCCATGATTGTCAGTGTCAGTTTCCAGTTCTTGTAACAGTCCCTGAAAAGCTTCAATGTCGTCTTTGCAACGTCCTGCTAAAATAATATGTCGTAAATGTTCAGGCAGTTTGATTAAGCAAATGCGGATGAGTTCTGAGGGGCTGTATGAGTTAGAAAATACTGATTCTTATGCAACATGTCTTCAAAATATTTCACGAGACTGGAAAATTCAAATTGTTCGAAACGTTTCATCATTATGATGCTATTGTTTTACTCGGTCTTGTGTGGCTTGAGACCAATATGCTGAGAGGAAGGCATGGTAAAATTCTCCTTCACTGTGGCAATCGTGAATGACCGATCGCATTCTTACAGCTGGTTCAATCTCCAAGTAGCCACACATAAATTCTAACCTGTGCTCCTATGACCAGTTGGGAGGAAAACAATGAGAAAATTGATGAAGCCATGCTTGTGGATGAATGTCGTTGTCAGAATTATTAAATGTTTTGAATTTACGTGTAGTAATGAACAGCTTATAGTCGAAATCATCGTGTCGGCGAGTCGCAAATCGCTCATTGTTACTTCGTTTCGGCGGTTCCATCTCAAAATCCAATGCGCCTTGCCAATTTCTTTCATAATTTCCGAAGTGTCCTGTGTTATTATTTTGTGGTTGTTCCGTATTTCTGTGTCCCTCTTCCCGTACTGGAGCGCGAGCGTCCTCTGAAATATGTAATTCTTGTATTACCTGCGTCAACTGATCTTGTACTTCCCGGATTTCTCTTTTGTACTGTGTATTGATTTGACTTTGATTTTGTTTGAATTTTCTAATTTGTTCATACTCTTCTGAGTCAGTGAAGGCTACGGGTCTTGTGTCATTCAGATCACCATCTACCTTTGTAGATAAGTTAGTGACCTGATCCGAAAGTGCGGCTACTTTCTCAGATAGTGAACACATTTCCTCAGTGTGTTTTTCTGAACCAAATTTCAGATTGTCCATTTGTGTTGAAATCGAATCTACTGTGTGCTTTAAGTTTTCTTGAGTTTTTGCAAGTTGCGTAACCAAATCGGTAGATGCAACTGAGTTAATTTTAGCCCACAAGGTCTCATGATTTTCATGAACAATGGCTGCTTCATGCTTCATGCCGCGAAAAAATTTGTGTTTTTACGTCATTACAGACATTTTGACATTTCGATTCAATGTTATGTAACTCAGTAGTTAAATCTTCACGTGTTTCTTCAAGTGTGGTGTCTAACTTCCGAAGTCTTTGTTCCATTGTGCCTAACTGTTGCTGTGTTTGTCTCTGGTGTTGTTCCATTGTGCCTAACTTTTGAAGCTTTTGCTGTGTTTGTCTTTGATTTTGTTGCATTGTGTCTAACGTTTGAAGATTTTGTTCCATTGTGTCTAACTTTTGAAGATTTTGTCCCATTTGTTTCTCATTTTGTTCAAGCGTTGTGTCTAACTTTTGTAGCCTTTGTCCCATTTGTTGCATTAACTGTAATAACAGTGCACTGGTGTCTGAAACATGTTCCTCAGTGCTATTCGGCAGTGCATTTGAACCGGCAATATTCGCATTTTGAAAAGCATAAAATGTGTCTTGATTTATTTGTGAAAACGGTGAGGACGCAAAACCTGAATCTACAGTATTTGCAAGATTGTGTCCTGTCATTTCGGAATCCTGAGGCGAGCTGTTGCCGACCGATCGATCGATAATGCTTCCCTGTTCACTAATTGTTTCACTGCCTACATCATTATTTGACGCTTGCTCCATTTCCCTATGCACCGTTACCAAATTACTACTTTGAATATTTGTTAATTCATTACATGGTGGCGTTAACACACTGCTTTCGTCTTCACTGTTATTTCTCAGTTTACTTTGGAGCCTAGTATTACGTTTTTCACACGCCATTATTGTCACAATATTTCACATGACAATACAGAAAAAGACAATCTGAAGAGCAAAAATAAGAGAACACATTAACATAGCACTGAAAATAATATCTAGTTAATTGCAAGCGCAGCTTCGAAATACTTGGTGCAATTTTACATGCGTGCCACACCTGTTGTACTGTACAACAATGAAAGACTGCAACTACAAAGGAGATTCTCTATACATTTACGCGCTAGCAATAAACAAAATCTACACTAATTACACAAACTACAAGAAAAAATCAGAAGATTACAGTGAGGTATCCTCGGCTAAGGGTCGACATATGAAACGTCCCCTTAGAACAATTATACATGACTGTGCTTAAACTGACACACAATATTTTTAGCGCAACGTAATCTGACTTTCAATAATCCCTACAAAAGAATGGCCCTGACTAACATTAACCTATACCTTTCACAAATCACTTACCCCACAAAAATCTTCATTACTCGAACTACTGCAATATAGCGAACGCCACTACTGCCAGTTAGATAAAAGATTCAAACTACGGAAGGCACTAACTACTAATAGGCATAGTTAGCAAATGAAAGATTTTAATAGAGAACAAACAATGTATTTACCTTAATAGTAATCAAAAGTCATAATATATATAGCAGTTCATGACATCCAGTATTACAAATTTCAAAACTCCGCCATCTCTCTCCTCACATCCACCACTGCTGGCGGCTCACCTCCAACTGCGCAATGCTACGCGCTGTTAACATCCAGCTGCCCAACACTACAATGGCAGACAACAATGCTAACTAGATATAGACTGCACACAGCACAGCCAGTGATTTTCATACAGAGCGCTACGTAACGTTGCCAATAAGAAAATATAAACAGCCTACTTACAAAGGTTTTTGTGCCTTTTAGTGGCACGAGCTACATCTAGTCTGTTATCAAGCTCTATCCATACTCGACGTAAAATATCCCCATTGATAGCGGCAACGGAAGCAACTATTCGGTTCTTTAAATCATTTAAGTGGTTGACAGGAAATTTTGGAATTTTGTGTTGAGTTCATAAGGGACCAAACTGCTGAGGTCATCGGTCCCTAGGATTACACACTTCTTAATCTAACTTACGCTATGGATAACATGTACATCCACGCCCGAGAGAGGACAGGAACGTCCCACAGGGGGAGCCGCGCGAACCGTGGCTAGGGGAGTCAGACAATGGTGCTATCCGTCTCGGCGGTTTACATGCATTTGGTATACTTTGTCCTTAACATAACCCTACGGAACAAAGTTCATCGGTGTAATGGCAGTCGACCTAGGAGGCCAGAAATTTGACCACCCCTGCCAATCCAGAGATATGAAAACACCTGGTCTAGAACTTCTCGCACAGTCTCTGTCCATTGTGGCGGTGCACCATCTTGGAGGAACACGACTGTGTCTTGGAGGTCAGCCAGTTGTGGTAACCCTAATAGCTTGTTCCAAGTCGTTCAGTATGACGTTTCGCATCGGCGTTTCCTGTCTGCGTAAAATTCCTGTAGGTTCGGCATGTGGACGCCCGTGAGGGTGGACACTTCCCATATTGAGTTTGGAAGTTCCTTTGACCCGCGTGACCGATTCAGTCTGAATAAATCGTTCCACTAACTGAAGCTTTTCCTGAATCGTTGTCATTGTGCTTCTCTCACGACAACCTACAACACACAATAAACAAAACCTGTGAGTTTGTCAGAGTAGCCATACATGTGTGTATACATTAGTTAGTCTGAGTGCTATATCACATTGAATTTGTAATGTACCTTTTCTGACAACCTGTATTTTATATGCTTCGGCTGTAGAGAGGGGTAATGAGAAATGAATGCTTCTTAATTGATAAAAAATAGATGTTAGATTCATGTAACTATCCTGTTTACGAATGTATGTACCGAATGAAGAAACAATTGATATGATTTTTAAAACATAAAAGCTGTCAATTTCAGAAACGTTTGAAGATACTGACATGTTACAACTAATGTTGGAACATAACTGCTTTCGCGTTAATGGCAAAGTTTACCAGTAAAAGCGTGTCTTGGATGGGCGGTGGTACAGCAAGGTCCCTGCCAGTTGCATCTCCTGGTCATTTGGAAAAATGAAATTGTGTCTTACTGGAGGTATATTGATGATACATTGCTGCTATATGTGGGTGCATAACAAAAGAGTGAAGAATAACTCACCAACTCTGGTTCCTGAAATCTACTTTTAACTTTCAGAGATAAGCACACAGCTTGCAACTATTTCCGACAATCCACAATTGATTCAAGTGCTAGACAGCAATTGTTCCTTCCTGTATACTGAGACACAGAAGATTTCAAATATTACTCGTAGCCAGTACGTGCACATTAAGATAGAAGTGCAATGTAGCGCTTGTTCCCCTTTATATTCTGAGTCATATAAAACACAAAAACATTACTCTTTGCTCACCAACAACATTCTTCAGGGTAAGTCACCGCATTGTCAATATGTAAAATTCCTCAACGTTTCAACCTGTGTTGTAAATGACCTTTCTCAGGATATTGTACGTTATCCATTTCCCTGTAACTTGTTTTCCGAATTATTTAACTTTATGTTTTATTCTGTTTTTAAGGAAATTATGAAATTTGTTGAAATTATGAGAACATTTAACTTTACGTAATGATACGTTGTGGGACAGCTGCAAGCAGCGACAGCACATCGCATAATATTGAAGTAAATCGTTCCGATCTCTGGAAAATGGAAAAAGCCGATTGTTTGTAATTTTCACATTATAATGTAGAGAACTGTAATGGATTGATATCAAAACGATGTGAACTTTTGTGGAGACACTGGTTGCAGTTGCTAGAATATAGTATTGTTGACGGATAGCTTGATAAATTTATAATTCAAAGAATTAGGTCAGATTGTGGACGAGTTTTGAACTGTTATTCTGACAAAAAATGTTATTCTGCGTCAGATTATGTAAATAATTATTGTATAAACACAAAAGTGGCAACCATGACATGACAAAATGTTGTACGTTATTGTAGTGAGTATTGCATGTGTTTCGTGTACTGCTGCAGGCGAACTTGAGACTGATCAGCTGATAAATTGACACGCCTTGCATACGCTGACCACAGATTTGCTACACACTTTTGATGGAGCTCTGCACATTAGTAACAAGCGCAATCTCACTATAATGGATATAATCGCGGTCCAGTCATTTCACTTTCATCGAAGTAATCTTCTATAAGTAGTTTGAATTACATTGAGTGTGGATATACTTGTTTGTCGTAAATGTGTTTTGTGTTACTTTTAAGTTGTGATTGTCGATAATAAGGATGGAAGTTTTAGGTTGTGAGTGTCGATAATAAGGGTGGATGTCCCACATCATAGGATGGAGTATCAGATTTAATGGAGGACTTATACGGTATGGTGAAAACTCTGTCACAATACAATATGCCTCAACAACATCAATCTAAAGTCAAGAATGTCGAGGAACCGGGAGAGGTACGTGATATGACTAATGTCAGTGAACCCGTTCCTCACCCGACGGTTAAAAGTTTACATCTTAGGCTTTTACACATTAGATAATGTGAAAAGAAAACTCGTCGCAATGAGATGGCCAGCCATAGAAACAGACTACCCAATAAAGTAGAGATAGCGAATATTCACACGTAAGAAGATGTAACAGCAAGGCAAACGGAATTAGCAAATTTACCTACAAAATGGGATGTAAGGGCGATTTCCCAGGAGCAAACCCACCTCGCCACGCAAATAATTGAATCACCTAATGAAACAGCAGAAATATTCAAGGCCCACGATCAGTTTCCCTTGCAGGTTGAAAATTTGTGTATTGATTTCCAAGAAATCAAGACCAAGCAGGAAACATTAATTTCAACGATAGCTGAACAAGTCGATGAAGCCGAGAATATCGATATGGGACATGAAAAATTAATTGGCGAACCATTCGACGCACAAAAGCACCATCTTAGATCCAAAATCAAAGTATTGGCAAATAATAAGCAAGCACAAGTTACGCAACATTTTGCAGAACAAATGAAATTAGATGTAGTAAAGTTACCGTTGTCCAGTCCAGCCTCAGCTCACGAAATGAAGAAGGAGGTGTAAAATATAAAGCAGCTACTCTGTTCTAATTTTTTTGCTGTGGACGATCAAGAGAGTCTCCACAGTGGAGGAGGTTTCTCAAGTGGTTGAGGAGGTCCGGGAGGCCATTCAAGGTAGTCGAAGAGACTTAACATGACTGCGAGAGCGCCAGATCATTTTATGAAGATAAGTGTTCATGTTAGCCAATGCCACTAAAACATGTTAGTTCAGGTCAGGACGCAATTCTAGTCACTAAATTCTCCTCTTCATACGAAAATCACCTGAGTTAATCATCATCACAGAAGACTTTGTCCCTCTCCTTCGTTAAAGGCGACTTAGTAGATATAAGCCCACATATTAGGCCTTCTGGTGACAAACACCCCCGAACTATTTGAAATCGTTAACGCAGAACAGGGAATCAGCGATCACGAAGCGGTTACTGCATCGATGATTTCTGCCGTAAATAGAAATATTAAAAAAGGTAGGAAGATTTTTCTGTTTAGCAAAAGTGACAAAAAGCAGATTCCAGAGTACCTGACGGTTCAACACAAAAGTTTTGTCTCAAGTACAGATAGTGTTGAGGATCTGTGGACGAAGTTCAAAACCATCGTACAATATGCGTTAGATGAGTATGTGCCAAGCAAGATCGTGAGAGATGGAAAAGAGCCACCGTGGTACAACAACCGAGTTAGAAAACTGCTGCGGAAGCAAAGGGAACTTCACAGCAGACATAAACATAGCCAAAGCCTTGCAGACAAACAAAAATTACGGGAAGCGAAATGTAGTGTGAGGAGGGCTATGCAAGAGGCGTTCAATGCATTCGAAAGTAAAGTTCTATGTACTGACCTGGCAGAAAATCCTAAGAAATTTTGGTCTTATGTCAAAGCGGTAGTTGGATCAAAACAAAATGTCCAAACACTCTGTTACCAAAATGGTACTGAAACAGAGGATGACAGACTAAAGGCCGAAATACTAAATTTTTTCCAAAGCTGTTTCACAGAGGAAGACTGCACTGTAGTTCCTTCTCAAGATTGTCGCACAGATGAAAAATTGGTAGATACCGAAATAGACGACAGAGGGATAGAGAAACAATTAAAATCAGTCAAAAGAGGAAAGGCCGCTGGACCTGATGGGATACCAGTTCGATTTTACACAGAGTACGCGAAGGAACTTGCCCCCTTTCTTGCAGCGGTGTACCGTAGGTCTCTAGAAGAGCGTATCGTTCCAAATGATTGGAAAAGGGCACAGGTCATCCCCGTTTTCAAGAAGGGACGTCGAACGGATGTGCAGAACTATAGACCTATATCTCTAACGTCGATCGGTTGTAGAATTTTGGAACACGTATTATGTTCGAGTATAATGACTTTTCTGGAGACTAGAAATCTACTCTGTAGGAATCAGCATGGGTTTAGAAAAAGACAGTCGTGTGAAACCCAGCTCGCGCTATTCGTCCACGAGACTCAGAGGACCATAGTCACGGGTTCACAGGTAGATGCCGTGTTTCTTGACTTCCGCAAGGCGTTCGATACAGTTCCCCACAGTCGTTTGATGAACAAAGTAAGAGCATATGGACTATCAGACCAATTGTGTGATTGGATTGAGGAGTTCCTAGGTAACAGAACGCAGCATGTCATTCTCAATGGAGAGAAGTCTTCCGAAGTAAGAGTGATTTCAGGTGTGCCGCAGGGGAGTGTCATAGGACCGTTGCTATTCACAACAAACATAAAAGACAATAGATTAGAAATTGATTAATAGTAGTTAGTTAAATCTCGACCATGTTTTCTATAGTTTCAAAACTGCGTTCTTCAGAAAGTACTGTAATTAGCATCACATATTGTCTACATTCGATGTAGGAGCCGTTGACTATCTAGTACAGGGGCGTATCATTCACCAGATGATTATTTAAAATACGTGATTTAAAAGTAGTGGCTGTCTACTTTAGTGCTTTGTATTAAGGTTTTTAAATTAACAAACAATTGACAGTGGTTGCAAGAACATGTGCGACACCTACATCGGTTGTAGACATTATGTGATTCGACGTACGCCCCTTCTGTGGAAGACAATTTTAATAATGTCAAAACCGTGGTCAAGTTTTAATAAACCTGTATATTGAAACTCATGTACTGCTGGTACTGTCAACCTATTGAAGCTCTTGCATACGCAGCTACTGAAACGTAGTCGTGTTTGAAGTACTGTATTTTGTATACTTACGTATAATAACGCCATATTTTATTTCATAATGAGTAACATTATACAAAAAGTATAGATTTCAGAAAAAATGATATGCGAGAAAACTGTGTGGTGTTCTCCTGCAGTTATCTTCTAAGTGCCTCTCGAAGAAAACAGGTTATCTAACTTTGCCCTTATATTAGGTATGTTCGGTAATGAAATAATCGACCTCATTTTGAAATTAATAGAAGTATCCACAGATACAGCACAGGGAAAATATGATATTCTCTTCCCGACTTTGTATCTGCATATGGTTCAGAAGTGTATTTATTAGACAGACTAATGTTCGATCAATTCCCCAGTAACATAAAATGTCCTACAACGAAGGCAATTGAAATTATACAACGCCTCCGTTCCTGTAGACGCATAATTTACATACAACTATTGGCGTAATTAATATGTAACTCGAAGATGTCTATATTTTTGGTTAAATTTAGGTACCGGTATGCTGAAAGTATTAGATTCAGCTCGACTGTCATAGAACCGTATTCACATATATACCAATAGATCTTACGTGTAACCTAGATTGACTGCACCGGAACCGTTGCGCACAGCAACTGTATGAAACTTTAAAAAAAGAACCTAAATTCATCAATCAATCGCAAATTTGCGTTTCTAGTGCAGACCTATATTTCAGGTACTGAATAGCTGTTTTCAGTGGATGCAATCTAGATAGGTATTCAATATCTGAAATGTAGGTCTGCAATAAAAACAAGGAGCGAATTTGCGACTCATAGCTAAATCCCTCTTTCCTTTATGTTATGCGTAATATGACTCGTTCTACATCGTTTCTATGGAATGTATAACATTTATCTACGGAACATTGTATTATATATTTAGCTAATTATCAGTGAGGATGCAAGCATCTTTTATTTAGCGTGAAGCAACTTACAGACTTGAAACTTGTTTTGGATATTGGATCACGTTGTTATGAAATTTTAAAAGAATTAAAATGGCTTTAGATCGGTGTTATTCAGGGTGACTGACTACGCAATGAGGAGGACCGCTGCAAAATCGGTCGAAACATCGGCATTTTAGTTGTTTTAATATTTCATAATGATGTGGCATGATGACGAAAATCGTTTTATACTTGTTGTAAGACGTATGCGTTGCCGGTGATGGACGAGGCATGGCAGAGTCTATGACCAGAGAGTAGTATGTAGTTAGTTGTTGCTTGTCGCTAGTCGGCAGTAGTCTGCGTGAGTCGGCAGTAGTCGACAGTAGTCGGCGCGTGTCTGCGCGTGTCGGCAGTCTGCTCTGATCGGAACTTTGGAGGATGAGTATTATTGTAGAAGGTAAAGAAGCAGCCTTGCGCATATCTAGTAATGTATATTAACTGTCATTAATTTCTTAAAAAATGCCCCAATAATAATTTTTATAATATAAAGTAATTTTTTAAGAAAAGCATTCATTTCAATTTAAAGAATATTTCCAATGCATGATCATTCCTTCCAAGAATAAAAAAAAAAAAAGAAATATAGCCCAGCATTGCACGAAGCTGTGCCGAAAAGTTTTTACGTAAGAGCAGATATATTCGCAGTTTTTACTGAGGTAAGATTTTTTCCTTTTATAATCAGAATACAGGGCCGAGGCGCAGCGCTGCAGTCGTCATAAAATTTACCAGGTTACTGAATTCTTTTATTATTTCCGTTTAGCAATTGAATTTTGTGGTTACATTAAATGTGAATACATTTTTGCACAGAGATTATAAATCGGGAGCTAATTTTGTTCAGAGGTTACAATAATAAAAAAAAATCATTTTAATAATAATTTCTGTGGGGAGGTTATTCTTGGTTCATATTATAAATAAAATTTCTGTGGGGAGGTTACACTTGGTTCATGGTTTCTCATTTAAATATTTCTGTGGGGAGGCTACACTTGGCGACATCCGGCCAGGATCGTATTTCTTTGTGAATCTTCTGATAAGTAGTCATATATCTGCTCTTATTTAGTTAAATGTAGTTTGCATCTGGCGCAACGCACTTACTAATATGTCACTATTGCTTTCACAGATCATCGGAAATTTGTTGCTCTCTGTTGTAATTGTGTTTGTTGCATTTTCCATTGTCTTTGTTTCTTTTTGTGCTTAGTTGTGATTTGTGAAAAATGCCGCGAAAAACTGTTAACAGCATATCGCGATGTGCAATGAGTGAAACAGCCGACTCGAATAATTTGACCGATGATACTAGCGACACTCAGTGTGATAGTGATAATTCCCTATTTACCGACAATCACTGTGTGCGGATTATTGGTAATGATTATGATCCTAATGATTCAAATTCAATTGAGTCCACTGTTAATTTAACGACAAATGATGACGCGGCACGTTCCGTTACAATTAACGCTGCCTAGTTTAACACGCCCGATTTGCAAAATTTGAATTGTGAACAGATGAATTTTTGTAACGAAAATGAACAGTGTACTCAAAATACGACAGATTTATTAGATTCCGAGGTAGTGACTAACAGTGCACATCCGATTGGCAAACATTTTCAAGAATCACAGAATAACCATATGGTTACACAAAGCGTGACAAGTGCACATACACCATCACACAGTACAGAGAATACAGCGGCTAATATTGGCATGGATCAAGTTATGGCATTATTGGTACAATTTGGTGAAAATGTTAAACAACTACTTAATGAAAATTCCAACCAGCAGAATGAAAGACAAGACAACAATCACAAACAGCTTAATGTCAATCTCAAACAACTTAATGAAAAACAAGACGACAATTTCAAACGGCTTAATGAATCGAACAAACAACTTAATGAAAATAATGAAAATCTCAAACAACAACTTAATGAAAAACTAGACAACAATTACAAACAGTTGAGTGAAAAAAAGACAACCTTAATGAAAATTTCAAACAACTTAATGAACAGAAGAAACAACTTAGTGAACAGATTACAGCCGTTGCCGCGCAATGTCATGATACTAAAGAACAATTACGTGAGGAAATTAAGGCTTGTGGTAGGAAAAGTACTGAAGAAATTAGATCTGTGCTAGAGAATTAAGGAATACGCAAGCAGCTGCAACAGAATCACTTAGACACGAAATTAGTGCAGTCGGTAAACAATGCTCGGAAAACGCAACACAGTTACGCGACTAGTTTAAATTAATGTCAGCAGAACTTTCACGCACACTGGATGCAAAAGTAGATGCGAAATTCGACCAACAGAACAGTCAAATTGACGAACGTTTTAATCACCACCTACTAAACAGTGAAACGCGTTACCGTAAATTCATACAGGATCAAAATAAAGTAAAACGACAAGTCATGGAAACAATTACCGCACAGAGACAGGAAGATAAGCGTAAATTGTTTACGAAAGCAAAAACATACGTACACAACAATATTGCTACAGTATCAGATGAAAATAATACAATGAAACAGTTGAACACCGAATCGCGTGATGAAATTTCCGATCTTAAATCAAAAACAGATACACACACAGTAGACTTTCAGACAATGACCGACAGACTTGAACAATTAGAGCTAATTCAGGATCCCGATGCCATCAAAGCAGACGTTAAAAAATTGAACGAAACCACACGTAAAATTAAAAAAAAAACAAATTAATGCTTGTGACACTAAAAACGATGATCAGGTAAAAATACTGACTGAAAAATATGATGAATTGGCCAGTCGTATTGACGATATTGAAAGTAATAATGACAGCAAATCAGACGATACTTCACCGATTTTGTTTAATCAAACAGCTGAATTTCAAAATTTACAGCAGACGATCAGTGAGATAGATTCGTCCAATAATACATTACGTAGAAAATAGTCAACTTTACAGCAAGAAGTGACACAGATGAAAAATGTTTCAGTCAATAACAAGTCACAGCATATGGCACATTCCGAACATTTGTCACACTCACACAGTCAGTATAATTTAGGTAATTTACAGAGAGTACGTGAGTTAGAATCCGCACAGACACTGATAAATAGATTCTCATGCAATCCTGAACTTGTTCACACATTCAGAGATGATAACGTTGATTATAAGCAATTTTTATCCGTGAAAAAATTTAAGGTATTTAAAAGTGACAGAACACAAATACGTCGTTTGGACTGGATACGACAATTTGCTTTCGTATTTTCATCAGCTTGGCCTGTAACACAGAAACTAAAATTTATTTGCAGTACGTAATTAACCTCAGGGGATTCATTACGCTTTAATGAATATGTGCCGTAGTGTGCACAGGGCCCCGAGCCATAGTAGTGCTATTTCATCTTTAGTTTTCTGCACTGCTGACTTCTCTTCTACTATCCTTTATATCTATTAAAACAGCTCTTTAACTATCGATCTATCTATAATTATGAAAGTGTAAAGAAAACCCGATAAGACAACTCTTACCGAAAGTGACAATTTTTCATTAGACGCTCCAGAAATGACAACCACCAGAACTTTAATAACAAACAAAATTTTAATCATCAGTATGTACAAAATTTTCAGCAGTCGCAAACACATTTTGGTAATAATACAGGTTTTTCTCTGCAACCAGCCGGTTAGCATACCTAACCAACAACGTAATGTACAAGGTCAACCAAGGTTTAATGTTTCGCCGCCTACACGTATAGCGTCGGCCACACCAAATAGTAACGCACAGCTACAGAGAAATCAGTACGTACAGAAAACACACCATTTCAATTCCTATCGCAGTGCACCGTATAGATGACTATCATGACAGACGTAAAAGTAATGAGCACAATTTTCAGCGTACGTTTAGTAACAGTCGATCTTATCAGCAGCAAAATCACCCGCAACAACATATTATCATGAATGAACCAGTCAGTAGATATCATCCCGAACGCAATACGTCAGGAAGAAATAACAGAACAGTACAAATAGTTGAAATACCACAGCATCCTCCCGAAAATAATAGCACGTCAGATAGAATTTGACTAGATACAGTGCAGGTTGCATCTTCCAGCAACGCAAACAATACTGTTGACACAGAGAATCTTGTTCATGAAAATGTTATTACTTTTGACGACATCTGAGACATATCTAAAACAAGCTTTGTTGAATGTACCACTTTTATCACATCCAGATCTTACTAGAAATTTTTCAATTGCCAGCGACAGTTCTAACACCGCTTTAGGCGTACACATTTTTCAGGAAATTGAAGAAGATGGTTCTATAGTAATTAAAAACATCGCCTTTGCGATGTTATTCTTGGTTCATATTATAAATAAAATTTCAGTGGGGAGGTTACACTTGGTTCATATTTTAATTTAAATATTCCTGTGGGGAGGGTACATCTTACAAACTGGACTGCAGGAGGAAGCCTAAGAACTCATCTGACGCGAAAAATTTAAAATTATGTATTTCCTCAGCTTGCCGCCATATATTGTGCACATTGAAAGTGAAGATCAAATATAGAACGATAAAATAATAAGAACAGTACTAATAAATTTACCTTTTGGCATATGTCGGTAAGACTACGCGACTATTTAGTCTCCCTCACTTCTTTCACTTTATCACTATATCATATTTGATAATGTTGTGAGACCAGATTCTGAATTTACAATTTTATCCTCGGCGTCCGGCCACAGTGGCATGGATGTCAGTTACCCAAAACGTATCTCTGCATCTATTCGTCCTCGTGCACATCTTCGGCCAGCAGCATGAAAAGAATTTTAAAGTTGAAATATTCAAATAATAGAAAACTTTACATTTAAGAATATGCATTGCCACTACCTAATACCGTCTTTATCTGATTACATTTACGTTCATGAGCGGTACACAGTGGGTACAAGATTTTGAATTTACACCTGCAAGGAAACAGAAAATTCATAAGCGCAGTATAGGCTAATTTAAACAAAACAAATGACTGCACTTTTCTTTACATTTTTGTTTAACATCTTGCATTGTACCTACAGAGAGAGAGAATAACATCTTTACACTATTAATTTTACATTTACAGTCAACAGATGTATACTTTTTAATATTTATTAATTTTCTTTAATACTGCTCTGCATTCTAGGATTCGTCGTACACTGTAAAGCTGTTACAATTGGCCTGTCGTCTTAAACACTCTGGAATTCTAGTACAGTTTTGATGTTATTCTTACCACTAATCGATATGAAAGCTACCGTATCCGCAGCTAATATGTTCCAAAACGCCATAAATACGTTATTTTTTCGATGATCATACCTTCTTGGTGATAAAAGGGTAGGTCAAGGGTTTTGGATAGCCCATCGGCTATGGACCATTTGTATCCCCAACAAAAGAATCGAGTCAGTGTCATTGTCCTACGGTACAGTGTCCAAGTATCAATATTACACTGAAATGCAGCAAATCGATTGGTTTTTTTCTGCATTGGAAGTGGTCTAAGTAAACTTGTTGGGACTATTAGTTCATTGGCTTTTCCCTGGAAAACCCCACAAAAAAGGGTTTTTGTAATATATTTTTGCGTCACCGGCGGACGAAAACTCAGCAGCGAATTCCGAGACAGCTACGCACAGCAAATGGCTGCAATTTTGACCCTGTAAACCTAACCATGATAATTTTCTTCATATATTTTTCCATTTCTGAGACCCAGAGGTTCAGAAAACCCTCCTTGTGCCAGTAAAAACGCACCTGAAATCCGGTGTGAGACGAAAACGTAGTTTATAAAGTGACGTAGCACGGATAAATATTGCTTTAAAGTGTTTCCGTTATCTTCTTAGAGCTCTATGTTGTAGTAGTGAAGCTCATGCAAATTTTTTTGCGTTTAAGATCTAGTCTGACGTGCGAAACTAGTTGCGAGTTAATTCAGTTTCACATAAGTAAACTACATAAATATTACTGAGCAGAAGCATAGAGCCGAAGGGAACCAGAGGAAAAATGCTCCCTTAACACCATAAAACATGCAACAATGTTCCTGTCTATTGAGCGATTCTGATTGAAAAGCGGGTTGCTAGCTACCTCATTTTCGAAAAATTTTGGAATGCGAACATACACTGAAGCTCCAAAGTAACTGGTACACCTGTCTAATATCGTGTGGGACTACCTCGAGAACGTTTCTTGGAGTCGTCTAATGTCTGAAGTAGATCCGGAGGAATTGACACCATGAATCCCGCCATGGCCTGTCCATAAATCCGTAAGACTACATAGAGTTCGATACGTCTTCCCAATGTTCATGTCGGGGGACTTCGGTGGCCAGATGGTTTAAACTTAGAAGAATGTTGAAGTTTTAAACAAGGCAGAAGAGTGTTCCTGGAACCACTTTGTAGCAGTTCTGGACGTGTGGGGTTTTGCATTGTCCTGTGTGAATTGCCTAAGTCTGTAGGAATGCACAGTGCACATGAATAGATGCGGGTGATCACACAGGTAGCTTATTTATGTGTTACCGGTCAGAGTCGTATCCAGAAGTATCAGGGGCCTCTTACCACTCCAACTGCACATGCCCCCCACCGTTACAGAGCCTCCACCAGCTTGAACAGTCCCCTGCCGATGTGCAGAGTCCATGGATTGATGACGTTAGACAACGTCTGTGTTCATGGACCCTACATGTCAGCAGGGGACTGTTGAAGCTGGTGGAGGCATTGTAACGGTGTGGGGCATGTGCATTTGCAGTGGTAAGAGACCCCCTAGCCGTACAAGTCCATCCACTAGATACAATCTGAAAGGAGACTCCTCCGACCATGCAACATGTTACCAGTGAACAACTGTTCAATGTCGGAAATGACGGTCCCATGCGAGGCGCATAACTTTGCGTCATGCAATCATCCAGGGTACACTACTGGGCCTTCGGCTTTGAAAGCCCATATCGATGATGTCTCACTGAATGATTCGCAATCTGACACTTGTTGATGGCCGAGTTGAAATCTGCAGCAATTTGCGGAAAGGTTGCACTTCCGTCACATTGTACGAGTATCTTCAGACGTAATTGGTCCCGTTCTTGCAGGATCTCTTTCCGGCCGCAGCGAGGTCGGAGATTTGATGTTTTACTGGATTTATGATACTCAAAGTACACTCGTGAAATGGTCGTACGAGAAAATCTCCACTTCATCGCTTCCTTGGAGATGCTGTGTCCCATCGCTCGTGCGTCGACTATAACACCACGTTCAAACTCACTTAAATCTTAGCAACCTACCTTTGTTACAGCAATAACCAATGTAACAACTGTGCCAGACACTTGTCGTCTTATATAGGAGCTGCTGATCTCAGCGCCTTATTCTGCGTCTTTACGTGTCTCTATAGTTGAATAAGCACGCCTGTACCAGTTTCTTTTGCGATTCATTGTGTTCGCGCTTTTTATGCTGGGAGGGGACAATGACAGTGGCAAAGTGACGGAAAAAGTAAATATTGGAAGACAGTAGACAATTGTTGTGTTACTGAAAGGGCGAAGGAGACAATGACAGTGTCAGAGAGAGGGACACAACGGCTGTGGAACGTAGTGGACAGTGACAGAACAGTCCTAGGAAAAGCTATGGTGGTGGGTGAGGAATAAAGAGAAAGGAAAGTTGAAATGTGTGAGCTTTAGTGATAATGAGAGACAGAGTATATGACAGACAACACGTGGAAGAGAGTGATAGTGAGTGTGAGAATTGATGGCAGCAGTAGCAGGTTTACAATAACATATAACCCAATTCCACACACTTAGGCACAGTAACACTTGCACAAAACATTTACAAATATGAGATTACATTAATATCTACACAACTATATGCATTTTAGTTCTGTCTCTGTTTCGACGGAAGTGCTATGTGTCTTGTGTATAATGGAGAATGTTTAAAACTTCGTAAATTCATTGAACCTATTGAGCACTTTGAACGTAAATGTAATGACTGGACAGATATTTTAACGTGAAGTTTATCTTATAAGGTTACTACTAACGTACATGGATGCATATTTTTCGAGTATTGATTTACTAATAGTAATTAACTAATTGATACAAATGGGTAGGTCCTAACAAATTTACTATAGAAAGTAGATAAAGGTAGGTAAAGCAGAACTGAAATTAATTCAGTCCATTTCTCAAGTGAGTGAAGTCGCCCACTCGAGCTACATAGTAGGTCGAAAAGTGTGCAAACAAGAAAGTGTCTGAATGTAAAATAGAATATCTTTAGCATTGTTATTGCTATTCTCAACAGTTGTATGTATCACATTATGTGTTGTTGTTCTCTATCCGATTGTTTTTCTTCTGTGACTGTTTAATTCTTTGTAAATATTCACTGATGTGTTGAGAAAATGGCTGCCGACAGACGTCTAAAGCTTTCCTCAACTGAGATATAAGCGACTGACATTTTTTAGAGCTGAAGTGCTTGAGATATTGATGTTAAAGCAGGAATATGGGATAATGGCGATGAACTATCTCAGAAATGAACAAATTAATTTCAAAAATATGAACTCCTTACTGATCTGATGAACTTTATAAGTACAACGAACAACCCCATCAACATTTGTATGATGCGACGTCTCTTTATTAATATTTCTCATTCAGATTCAACGTGTGCTTTGGTCCTCGCGATAAATGCTTTTAGTAATAGTTAACCGGATCTCTCTCCATCTTTTCAAACATAAATCTAAGTAAACATTTCTAATTATAACAGGCATCACAACGCCACTGATACTGAGTCTCTTCTCTTTCAAGTGTCAAAATATCACCTTTATTTATTTTGTACAATGACTGTGTTACTGCTGCGTACACTCGTATTTTGTGATGAGAAGCTCTTTCGATCCTCTTCTCTCTGACAACTTTTCATCTTCTCTCTGACAACCTTTCATCTTTTGCGCCCTGTTGTCTTGTGCGTCAGTCTTCTTGAGTTTTCTGTTTTGAATATCCTCTCTTGTAATCTTCTCACTTGCATTCTATCCGTTGATAATTTCAGATGTCATTGTTTGTTTCTCAGTTTTGGTGATTCGTTGTGTAAGTAGGCTGTTCAGGTTTTTATGTTGGTAACGTCATGTAGCGCTGTGTATGAAAATCACTGAATGTGCTGTGTGCAGTCTGTGGCTGGTTTGCATTGTTGGAATTTGCTATTGTAGTGTTGTGCAGTTGGCTGCTAACAGCGCGTAGCGTTGAGCAGTTGGAGGTGAGCCGCCAGCAGTGGTGGATGTGGGGAGAGAGATGGCGGAGGTTTGAGAGCGGATGATCTGAACGTGTGTATTATGATGTTTGAACACTATTAAGGTAAATAAATTGTTTGTTCTCTATCAAAATCTTTCATTTGCTAATTATGCCCATCAATAGTTTGTGCCTTCAGTAGTTGGAATCTTTTATTTAAATGGCAGTATTGGCGCTCACTGTATTGCAGTAGTTCGAGTAACGAAGATTTTTGTGAGGTAAGTGATTCGTGAAAGTTATTGGTTAATGTTAGTCAGGGCCATTCATTTATAGGGATTATAGAAAGTCAGA
This sequence comes from Schistocerca cancellata, assembly GCF_023864275.1. NCBI lineage: Eukaryota > Metazoa > Arthropoda > Insecta > Orthoptera > Acrididae > Schistocerca > Schistocerca cancellata. The sequence continues at coordinate 265,672,592 of NC_064634.1, forward strand.
TTGCGTTGCGCTAAAAATTTTTTGTGTCAGTTTAGTGATGACCAGAATAAGTAAAGGGAGAAATGTCTCAGTACGTTCAGTTTTGCTCAGCTGTTTGAAAATCAAATAACGTAAAGGGTTTACCAGCACAGTAATTCACTAATTTTTCCTAGGGGACGTGTCAGTTGTAACAGTACTTGCTGATAAGCGTCTGGCAGTTTATGTCCTCCACCCTCCTCCGTCCTCTGTCTCAGTACTATAATTCTCGCTTCTATTTTACTCAATCCATTATTACCACCAAGAATATGACTTCTTTTTACCATTATAACACTGCTTTTCCTGTAACAGATGGCATGTCCTTTTCGTCTGTCTTTAAAATTCAGCAACCATTTTTCAACTTCAGTTCTCTGCACATCAATATTTCGATTCTCCTGCCCGCATTTCGCAGTCTATCTATTACTAGCAACAAAACAGTTCTTTTACACTAATAAACAGATAAGTTTCTCCTGTACACCTACATTCATCAACTTCTAATGGTCAGCGGTTCGTCTTCATCTGCCATCTTTTATCTTACTGAAAACTACAGAGCTTAAGTTTCAACTAGCATTGGGCTTAAATATCACCATCTGTTGGTCCGTGGTGGTACACTGTTCTATCTGCTGTCAATGGCAATTCCAGTTTTGGTCGACACAAGGTGCAACCAGAGTGTTCGTTTCGTGATGTTCGGCCACGCGCAAATCACGAGGTGTTCATGAAAGTAGATTAGCTAAATATCAGAACGTAGTGTCATTGGACTTCTTACATATGACAAAAGTAAATGAAATGTAACCCTAAAATCAAAACGTTTTCAACACGTCAGGTGAAAGGCCGTTTAATTTATAATTATTGTTGGTTAGTTAGTTAAAATATTCTTTATTTATTTTTTGTAATAAGTAAATATTCTTTATTTAGGCTTTTATTTTGTTTGTTGGTTTAATTGTTGTTTTAGTTGGTTTAGCTTAGTTCTTTATTTCCCTTTATCTTTACTCTCCTGAGAACCTGGAAAATATAAATATTTCGTTTTAATTACCACAGGACAGCAAGAGAAGTATTCCGCAGCGGCGATCTCGCAGATATTCCTCGTCATTACCTGCTCCAGCTGAAATCCCTAAAACCTTTACTCGCTACGCTGATCGTTCGGCACAGCTGTGTGATATGTTGTTTGATGAGTCTGGATCATTGGTCCTACAATTTAGGAAGTTAAGAATTATTAATTCGGAGATAATCTCTCGACGATTTCTGGCCGTGTAATACGCAAGTTCGCACTATCATTCCAAACTTCCCTCCGAGCGATCTAAGTCTCGTAATATCTGTATCGTGATAATTAACTAATTTCGGTATGTAGATACACACACCATGAATACTTCATGTTAGTTATTGGATTTCATTTTGTGCAAAAAACTGAATATTTACTATATACCGTAATGGTGTCTCACAACAATACAATCTCTCTCCTCCTCTCACACGCCTCAATCTCTCAATATCCTTCACAAAGAGTCCCTAAAACATCTTTGGTAAGACACAGAGATGCGTTCGAATCAAGAAACGTCTGATTTTCACGGTTGGTACATGCCGTTCACCACAATATCAATCCGTCGCACCCAGGTTTTAGCTTTGTTTATCACAATGATGACAGTAACATTTGAACTACACTAGTGGGCCTCGAAAGTGGGGAAAGCAGATTATATTAATTATACCTTAAATTTATTCGCGAAGTTATTGTTAAAAATAGCAATGGTCTAACATATACAGCAAAGGTTGATTCATTCCTGATCTGTGGAAACAATATATCAAATCAAGCCGAAAACTCATAAAAAAAGATTTAAACAGCTTACTTTAGTGCCCGAATGGCCTCGTCCGTGCGTGGTCTGTGGCTCCATCATCCTTGATTGTTGTCGAAAGGGTTTTGCCTACTTTCGAGGCACGATGATCAGTTGTTTCTGCATTAAGAACGTCTATTACAGAAATCATTTGCTTAAGGAGGACACGTACACAATAACCTAAAGGAAAAATCGGTAGATGACGTAATTGTTCATGGGGTACCAATGTTTCTGTCATGATAGGTAACAAGCAGTGCATCTTGAATAATATGGCGAATAAGTTTGCATTCTTCTTGAGGCAAATCGGGAAAAATATTCCTGCATTCAGCGGTCGTGCTGAGAAAAAATTTGGTCTTAGCTGTTCGTGACGTGTAATTCCAGCCAACACACAAATTTTAAGTAAGTGATTCCACCACGAAGATTCGCCTCCAGTCGCAAATAGCAGTTTCTAAAAAATGCTATGCCATCTCCTCCAAACGTTACATGACATTTACGAAAGACTGAATATACAAACAACGGATTGACAGTACCCGCAAGAATTTATCAGCGAACTGTACTTCGTGGCAGAGAATCGAAAGACATTACAGGGTTCATTGAACGGTGCTGGCATTGCTATACATCGGGGTCGAGCCGTAGCTTTTCGCCTGTATTTCGGAGACACAATCTAAGCCTCTGGCATACGTAATAGGTATATTCTTGTTGTAGAAACGGGAGCAGATCACGCATGAGTTGGAGACTGGATATGCGGACAGAGCGCAGAGCAGGAGCATGGCGTTGCTGTCGGCAGGTAAATGCCGTCACCAACAGAGGGCGCGCCGGAACGAGCAGTACGGCACCGCTGGCCACTGACACCAGCAGGAAGGGGAGTGGAGGACTGGGCAGCGGGTGGTGAGGCGGTCTGCAAGTATCAGCTAGTTGCTGCTCGACAGTACTATATTGGCAAGGCATCAGCAAGGACAGACGTACGTCCAGCTGACTTTTAACTATGTGCTAACCCCTACGTTACCTGGATCTTTGAAACTGACAGATTTAATAAAAAGGAAAGTGATGTCTTTGCCATGTGTTTGGGCTCGAGAAGATAATTAAAGTGTATTGCAGTTCTATTTATAACAGGTAGACTCTGATTATCAGTGAAGCAGGATTCTAGCCCTGCTGTAGCTTACGGCTGGTAATCTAATAACTGCATTTACTTTTGCTGCCTTGTCCATGTAAAGTCAGAGAGAAGGCGTAAAGTTGTTCTGAGAAATGGACTGGTCAAACGGGTACATAGGGAATTGTTTTTAACTATTAGGTTCACGTAAATTTTGCTTGTATATTATATGTTTTGTTTAATGGGTATATCTGATTGCTGATGACAAAAAAAGCTTTATGGATTTTCTGTCTTATAGCAACCATGTGTATTTAGAGGGTACTTGCCAAATCTCAGTGTGATTTGTAAAGGATTTTTAAAACCAGAATGAGATTTTCACTCTGCAGCGGAGTGTGCGCTGATATGAAACTTCCTGGCAGATTAAAACTGTGTGCCCGACCGAGACTCGAACTCGGGACCTTTGCCTTTCGCAGGAGAGCTTCTGTAAAGTTTGGAAGATAGGAGACGAGGTACTGGCAGAAGTAAAGCTGTGAGTACCTGGCGTGAGTCGTGCTTCGGTAGCTCAGTTGGTAGAGCACTTGCCCGCGAAAGGCAAAGGTCCCGAGTTCGAGTCTCGGTCGGGCACACAGTTTTAATCTGCCAGGAAGTTTCGATTTTTAAAACATTTATCAGCATATGAACTAGAAGAGAATTGGTTGTGAACACAATATTTCGAGAATTACCTTTGGTAAGACATTAGCAATACGGTGGGTCATAGAGCAACTGTGCATCATTGTTTGATTATTATTTGGGTTACTAACGTCAAATAAATGTTATTCAATGTTTTTTTCACCTTTCAGTACATCTCCAGTACGTCCCACTTTCCTAAATCCGTCCTTTTCATTGTACGTTCCCCCTCCAGCCTAATTTATACAAAACTCATAATGTGGTAATAGAATAACCTGTTGTGTTAATGTGGCTTATTATCCATACACTCGCATGGCAGCAAGGAATGGTAACAAGAAACTTAAATTTTCAAATTTCAAATCCGTTCGGATACGTATCTGAACTTCATAAAGTTCTATTGGTAGATGTACTTGCCACTTAAGATTTTAGCTTCCAATTATTGTACGAGGGCAGTTCAATAAGTAATGCAACACATTTTTTTTCTGAAACAGGGGTTGTTTTATTCAGCATTGAAATACACCAGGTTATTCCCCAATCTTTTAGCTACACAACACTATTTTTCAACGTAACCTCCATTCAATGCTATGGCCTTACGCCACCTTGAAATGAGGGCCTGTATGCCTGCACGGTACCATTCCACTGGTCGATGTTGGAGCCAACGTCGTACTGCATCAATAACTTCTTCATCATCCGCGTAGTGCCTCCCACGGATTGCGTCCTTCATTGGGCCAAACATATGGAAATCCGACGGTGCGAGATCGGGGCTGTAGGGTGCATGAGGAAGAACAGTCCACTGAAGTTTTGTGAGCTCCTCTCGGGTGCGAAGACTTGAGTGAGGTCTTGCGTTGTCATGAAGAAGGAGAAGTTCGTTCAGTTTTTTGTGCCTACGAACACGCTGAAGTCGTTCCTTCAATTTCTGAAGAGTAGCACAATACACTTCAGCGTTGATCGTTTGACCATGGGGAAGGACATCGAACAGAATATCCCCTTCAGCGTCCCAGAAGACTGTAACCATGACTTTACCGGCTGAGGGTATGGCTTTAAACTTTTTCTTGGTAGGGGAGTGGGTGTGGCGCCACTCCATTGATTGCCGCTTTGTTTCAGGTTCGAAATGATGAACCCATGTTTCATCGCCTGTAACAATCTTTGACAAGAAATTGTCACCCTCGGCCACATGACGAGCAAGCAATTCCGCACAGATGGTTCTCCTTTGCTATTTATGGTGTTCGGTTAGACAACGAGGGACCCAGCGGGAACAAACCTTTGAATATCCCAACTGGTGAACAATTGTGACAGCACTACCAACAGAGATGTCAAGTTGAGCACTGAGTTGTTTGATGGTGATCCGTCGATCATCTCGAACGATCATCTCCGCCATTGCAGGAGTCACAGCTGTGCACGGCCGACCCGCACGCGGGAGATCAGACAGTCTTGCTTGACCTTGCGGCGATGATGACACACGCTTTGCCCAACGACTCACCATGCTTTTGTCCACTGCCAGATCACCGTAGACATCCTGCAAGCGCCTATGAATATCTGAGATGCCCTGGTTTTCCGCCAAAAGAAACTCGATCACTGCCCATTGTTTGCAACGCACATCCGTTACAGACGCCATTTTAACAGCTCCGTACAGCGCTGCCACCTGTCGGAAGTCAATGAAACTATACGAGACGAAGCGGGAATGTTTGAAAATATTCCACAAGAAATTTCCGGTTTTTTCAAACAAAATTGGCCGAGAAAAAAAATGTGTTGCATTACTTATTGAACTGCCCTCGTAGAAATGCACATACTTAGTGTCACTCCTCTGACGTGGACGCGCACATTCAAAGGCCCACTCACTCACACACACACACACACACACACACACACACACACACAGCCGGCCGGAGTGGCCGAGCGGTTCTAGGCGTTTCAGTCTGGAACCGCGCGACCGCTACGGTCGCAGGTTCGAATCCTGCCTCGGGCATGGATGAGTGTGATGTCCTTAGGTTAGTTAGGTTTAAGTAGTTCTAAGCTGTAGGGGATTGATGACCACAGCAGTTACGTACCATAGTGCTCAGAACCATTTGAACACACACACACAAACACACACACGCGTTTTCTGAAACAATGAGCAGAAATGACGAACAGTAATATAGTAGCTTCCGCTGCGTACCACTAATTACAAATAAATACAGTTATATAGATTTGGAGTGGTTGACCTCCGTGGTGGGTGGTGAAAATGTGTTGTCAGTAGTTAGGAAGACAGTAGTTCAACATCCTGGGCAGGGTAACATTGGAATATGAGTATATACCTGGTTAGACGTAGCCAGTAATTCATTATCCTGAGCAGGGTAGAGAGTAGTGGTGGACAGATGCCTGGTTTTTGACCGAGGTAGCTAATACTTCACCTTTCTGAGTAGGTTAGAGGTAGAGCAATGCGCGAATGCCTGGTTGTTGAGTAGCGTATTTTCATCAAAAAGCATTATTAGCATAGCTGTCTGCTCAGAAGCGCCAACGCACCCAAGGTGTTACCTGTGAATGCCCGGCAGAGAGAGCAGTCGTGAAGTCGTCAGTAAGCGGCGTTTTGTCACTGGGAGCTAGCAGCGCCACTCTGTCAGTAAACTGATGACAGCAGTGACTCGGAAAGGCTGGAAAAGGCGCGCAGCAATCCGCAGGATCAGTTGGGCAGCAACCTGTTGTTGTTTGCTAGTGATGTTGTGGTGTAGTGGAAGGTGCCCTCGTTTTGTGACTGTAGCAGCTTACCAGACGACATGGACATTATTTCTAGTTGGCATGATAAATGGCAGCTGGCTCTAAATGTAGAAAAACGTAAGTCGGTGCGGATGGGTACGAAAAAACAAACCAGTAATGTTCAGAAACAGCATTTGTGGTGTCCTCCTCGACGCAGTAACGTCAATAAAATAGCTTGGCGTACGTTGTAAACGATATGAAATGGAACAAACAAGTGAGGATTGTGGTAGGGAAGGCGAATGGTCGGCATCGGTTTATTGGAAGATCCTGGGGAAGTGTCACTTATCTGTAAAGGGGACCACATATTCTTGAGTACCGCACGAGTGTTTGGCATCAGCACCAGGTAGTATTATACGAAGACACTGAAGCAGTTCAGAGGCGTTGTGCTATATCTGTTATTGGTAGGTATAGAACAATATGCAATGATTAGGAACATACTTTGGGAACTCAAATGAGAATACATGGAGGGAAAACGATTTTTTTAGGAACACTGTTCACAAAAATTGGAGACCAGGCATTTGCATGTGACTGCAGAACGATTCCCCTGCCGCAAACATATATTTAGCGTAAGGACCATGAAGAAGAATCACGAGAAATTAGGGCTTGTACGGGGGCATATAGACGGTCGTTTTTCACTCGCTCTGCCTGCGAGTGGTACAGGAAGCGAAATGACTAGTAGTGGTACAGGGTTCTGTCCACCACGGACCATCAGGTGGCTTGCGGTTTATGCATGTAGATGTAATGTAAAGTCAAATTTCGTCTGAGGAACACTTACGGTGTCCGCGGCATTTCCGTCTTGCTGGCAGTTCATTACCACTGGACATAGGCAGCCTACTGGTAGGGATGATGATGTGTGGTTTGTGGGGCGCTCAACTGCGCGGTTATCAGCGCCCATACAATTTCCCAACCTTTGCTCAGTCCAATTTCGCCACTTTCCTGGATGATGATGAAATGATGAGGACAACACAAACACCCAGTCATCTCGAGGCAGGTGAAAATCCCTGACCCCGCCGGGAATCGAGCCTACTGGTAGTATTCGGTAGCCAATAAAAATCTCCGAATGTAATGATTTCTTTCGGGGCAACCTATGAATTGATTTTTCATATTCACAATCACGTTTTTTCGCAATACGTCACGATTTACAAGTTTGTGGGTGAGTTGGCACCTACCAACACAAATTAAGTTGCTGTGAGAAGTTGCATTTAACTTATCCGTGAGACCTTTGTTGTGGTGACAGGTTACTCCGTAGTGCAATCTGAGATCTAGGGTTTTATTTGAACGAGGTAATTTGGTTGTGGGTAGGCAAAGCCAACATGCAGTCACGGTTGTGGTAGAGATCGATCTGTAACATAGCCTGAGGTCTAGGTTAGGTTTAAATATGATAAACAGGTCGGAAGTCGGCGAAGCCAACGAAACTGCACATGTAAAATTTTTCTGGTAACAGGTTGATCTATACCATAGCTCGAGGCCTAGGATGCTTGCAGTGTGATAATTTGTGGAAAGTATCACGGCTCTGTCCCACTCCACATACGCTGTACATTATACGCTCTACAGCTTCCCGAGGTATCATGAGAGTTCTTCCCCGATGCCTTAACATATACTGAAGAACCAAAGAAACTGGTACGCCAGTTTAATATCGATAGGGTCCCCGCGGGCACGCAAAAGTGCCGCAACACGACGTGGAATGGAATCGACTAATGTCTGAAGTAATTCTGGAGCGAACTGACAACATGAATTCTGCAGGGCTGTCCATAAATCCGTAAGAGTACGAGGGCCTGGAGATGCGTTCAGAATAGCACGTTGTAAGGCATCCCAGATATGCAAAATAATGTTCATGTCTGGGGAGTCTGGTGGCCAGCGGAAGGGTTTAAACTGAGAAGAGTGTCCCTGGATCCACTCTGTAGAAATTCTGGACGTGTGGGGAGTCGCATTGTACTGCTGGAATTGGCTCTGTCAGTCGGAATGCACAATAGACAGTGATCAGACAAAATGTTTACGTACGTGCCACCTGTCAGTCGCATATAGACGTGTCAGGGGTCCAATATTGCTCTCACTGCACACGCCCCACACCACTACACAGCCTCTACCAGATTGAACAGCTCGCTGCTGACATGCAGGATCTCCATACCTGATCATGTCCATCCCCTCGATACAATTTGAAACAAGACCCGCCCGACCAGGTAACGTGTTTCCAATTATCAATGGTCCAGTATCAATGTTGACGGCCCAAGCGGGCCGTAAGGCTTTGTGTCGTGGAGACACTTAGGGTACACGAATGGACCTTCGGATCCGACAGTCCATGTCGATGATGTTTCATTGAATGGTTCGCAAGCTGACACTTGTTGATGACCCAGCATTGAAATCTGCAGCAATTTGCGGAAAGGTTGCACTTCTGCCCGTTGTAGCAGGATCTTTTTCCGGCCGTAGCGATGTCGGAGATTTAATTTTTTACCGGATTCCTGATATTCACGGTACACTTATGCAACGGTTGTACGTGAAAGTCCCCACTTGATCACTACCTCGAAGATCCTGTGTCCCATCGCTCGTGAGCCGACTGTAACACCCGTTCAAATTTAATTAAATCTTGATAATGTGCTATTTTAGACGGCAGGAATCCACCTAGCAACTGCGACAGACACTTGTTGTCTTATATTGCTTTGCTGGTCACAGCGCCATATTCTGTCTGTTTATATATCTCTGTATTTGAATACACATGCCTGTACAAGTTTCATTAGCGCTTCAGTGTATGTCCCATCCATATGTCCCTTCTTTTTATCAGTGTATTTGAAATGTATGTTTTTTCGAATTTCTGCTGAGAACATTCTCATTCCTTTTTAGTCCACCTCATTACCAACTTTCTTCTGTTGTAGTACATTTCAAACGGTTCGATTCTCTTAGCATCCTGTTTTTCCACCCACAGTCCAATATACATTGTCACACAATTTTGTGCTCCAAACATAGATTTTCAGAAATTGCTTCCACGAATTAAGCCTAGGTTTGATTCTAGTAGATTTTTCCTGGCCTAGAACGTCTGCTTTGCCGTGCTAAACTACTTCTTATGACATCCTTGATCCATCCATTATCATGTGCTAATCCTAACGTATCAGAATTCCTTAACCTCATCTGCTTCGTCATTCACATTCCATGTTTTGTTTATCGCTAATCTCATTTCGTCTGCTCTACATTACTTTCGTTTTTTCTTTTGTTCACTCTCTGTCCATGTTCTATAGTCATTACGCGATTCATTCCAATGAAGACGTCCTGCAATTACTCACTCTCTCTGAGGATAGCGATATGATCGGATTTGTCTTTAATATATTTCCACGCTAGATTTTTAAAGCCACTGTTGAACATTTCCTTCAGTAACAGATTAATCTACAGCGTAGGCCGTCTGTATTAGGTTAAAACCTGGTAATAATGTTGTCAGTTGGCGAAAGCGATGTATGTAATTATCAAAACATGATTGTGGAGATAGTTTAGTGTGTAGCATGCCTGACATTCGTATGTACTAAACTGGTTATGAGTTGAGGAATCCAAGGTATGTGTACTGAAAAGACGACTGTTGTGACGGATTAACCTGCAGCGTAGCTCAAAGTTTAGGTGACATTAGAATGAAGTGTAACATGTCGTGAGTTGACCACGCCAACGGACGTTACCACCAAAACACGATATTGACAACGAAGTGATATGTAAAGGAGCCGAGTTCTATGCTCGCTGTTGCAATAATCAACTTGCATGTCTTACTCCCGAATTTTCCGCATTTCTGAGATTGTGACTAATTTACGATCTACTAGCACAAAATACAGTTTATGAGACACAGGAAACTATGAATGCTGTGGGCTACCTACAACCGATCATGAAATACCAAAGACATCAGTTCTTCTGGCGTTAGTTTATACTAGTAATTTTGTTGTTTACGAGAATAACACAGCAAGTGCTATAAACAGGTTTCTTAAAAACTTCACTCAGTGGGAAAGTAGACAAAGTAAGCGAACACGTGTTTCAGCTTACCCATAGATACTTGAACATCTCTGAGAAAAAACGACGGTCAAAATTTTCGAGGTATTTTATGTGCCTTTTAGAGAGCGTAATCTCAACCGCATCGGTGGAGCGGTGGCTAGCTTCGTAGCCTCTCTATTTGCGCCCCACGTTCGAAAACCGGTTATCCTTCCTATTTATTTCGTTATTTATCTACCCATGTCCTTCCAAGATTGCTGTGCAAATGCTTCTTATCAAGTTTGGGGATACACTAGTGTTACATTAACTGTAAAATTATAAATGATTTTCGTAACAAGTGTCAAACATTTATTGTATAACATATCTGCCTATGATATTTTCAGGGATTACAACGTTTCTAAATTCTCATATTCTTATTTTTCATTCTTATAACAATTCAGATTTCTAGTCTCATGTTTCATTCTTACTTTTTATTCTTATATTTATTTTTAAGGAAGATTTGGTGCATTCTTATGGATGATACCGGTCTCAGAAACCTTAGAAACATATAAATTCCGAACACCACGAGCATCACGCAAAGGCAAGTTTGCCACAGGGAATTATATTTGTGTGAATCACACACGAGAATGAAACTTCGTTAAAATTGCTGATGACTTCACGTGCTGGCAATATGTTTCAGGCAAGCCACACATAACTGATAACTTTACCGAAAATTGGTGCTTACAAGTGATTATGGATCTAGATACACTACAGGAATTACACCGAAAACATATTCAAATAATTTTTTATTCATATATACACTCCTGGAAATGGAAAAAAGAACACATTGACACCGGTGTGTCAGACCCACCATACTTGCTCCGGACACTGCGAGAGGGCTGTACAACCAATGATCACACGCACGGCACAGCGGACACACCAGGAACCACGGTGTTGGCCGTCGAATGGCGCTAGCTGCGCAGCATTTGTGCACCGCCGCCGTCAGTGTCAGCCAGTTTGCCGTGGCATACGGAGCTCCATCGCAGTCTTTAACACTGGTAGCATGCCGCGACAGCGTGGACGTGAACCGTATGTGCAGTTGACGGACTTTGAGCGAGGGCGTATAGTGGGCATGCGGGAGGCCGGGTGGACGTACCGCCGAATTGCTCAACACGTGGGGCGTGAGGTCTCCACAGTACATCGATGTTGACGCCAGTGGTCGGCGGAAGGTGCACGTGCCCGTCGACCTGGGACCGGACCGCAGCGACGCACGGATGCACGCCAAGACCGTAGGATCCTACGCAGTGCCGTAGGGGACCGCACCACCACTTCCCAGCAAATTAGGGACACTGTTGCTCCTGGGGTATCGGCGAGGACCATTCGCAACCGTCTCCATGAAGCTGGGCTACGGTCCCGCACACCGTTAGGCCGTCTTCCGCTCACGCCCCAACATCGTGCAGCCCGCCTCCAGTGGTGTCGCGACAGGCGTGAATGGAGGGACGAATGGAGACGTGTCGTCTTCAGCGATGAGAGTCGCTTCTGCCTTGGTGCCAATGATGGTCATATGCGTGTTTGGCGCCGTGCAGGTGAGCGCCACAATCAGGACTGTATACGACCGAGGCACACAGGGCCAACACCCGGCATCATGGTGTGGGGAGCGATCTCCTACACTGGCCGTACACCACTGGTGATCGTCGAGGGGACACTGAATAGTGCACGGTACATCCAAACCGTCATCGAACCCATCGTTCTACCATTCCTAGACCGGCAAGGGAACTTGCTGTTCCAACAGGACAATGCACGTCCGCATGTATCCCGTGCCACCCAACGTGCTCTACAAGGTGTAAGTCAACTACCCTGGCCAGCAAGATCTCCGGATCTGTCCCCCATTGAGCATGTTTGGGACTGGATGAAGCGTCGTCTCACGCGGTCTGCATGTCCAGCACGAACGCTGGTCCAACTGAGGCGCCAGGTGGAAATGGCATGGCAAGCCGTTCCACAGGACTACATCCAGCATCTCTACGATCGTCTCCATGGGAGAGTAGCAGCCTGCATTGCTGCGAAAGGTGGATATACACTGTACTAGTGCCGACATTGTGCATGCTCTGTTGCCTGTGTCTATGTGCCTGTGGTTCTGTCAGTGTGATCATGTGATGTATCTGACCCCAGGAATGTGTCAATAAAGTTTCCCCTTCCCGGGACAATGAATTCACGGTGTTCTTATTTCAATTTCCAGGAGTGTATATATATATATATATATATATATATATATATATATATATATATATATATATATATATATATATTAAATTTACTGACAGGTGTTGCAAATAGTAGAGGAATAAGAACAACGTTATTTCAGTATACGTGGGAAATAATAGTGTAGTAATCTTCTACTGAAATGGCTAGACGAATGAAAATAAAAAAAAAATTAAAACCGTGTTTCGAAGATTGTAAATTTACGACGCTAGCCATTGTCCCACCGCCTTACTCGATGTGTTTACTGGATGAAAGACACGTTATCTCGGAAACTTCGACCGTCGAGTATCTACGCATATGCTGAGACATGTGTTCGCTTATTTTGACCGCTCTTCCACTGTGTGAAGTTTCTGGGAAATCAGGTTATGGGACTTGCCGTGTTCTCCTCGTTAGACGTGAGGAAAGCTCCACCGCTTTTTACAAAAACATTTTTCTCTGCTTCACGTATGCAGTGCATGTCGGTGCAGAGAGTTGCAAATATGTGGCACGCCAGTAACGACCCTGCTCAGGCAGTTGCGTGCCGTGCGGCTGGCGGCGTGTGGTGAGTGACGTCACGGCAGAACGATGCGTGCCCCGCAGAGGCCGTGACGCAGACAGAGCGCCGGGCGCGCGTGAGCTCTGCGAACGTCACGGCTGGCGCCTCATCGCTCTCCCACGCCGAAGTCGCACGCCTTGGTTACCCGGAAAGCGAATGCGATCGGAGGCCACGGGTTTACTTCGCAGAAACTACGCTGCCAGAAAAAGTTAGTACACAATTTCGGAGGCTCCCAACTCACTGATGGCTTATTGTTTCAACAGTTCGTGTGGAGTGCATGTCATGATAACTACAGATCAATAGCACGAGTGGTTCTGAGGTACCAGATATTGACCCGTGCTGAAACATCCATACTGGCACGTGGTGTAGCCTCGAGGGGCGGCATTTCAGCCGCTGAGTCTGACTCTGCCACCCATTCGACCATAACTGATGGCGTACACTGTTCTGGGAGATGTTATGCCAAACCAGCTAAGAATGTTCACGTAGTTCTGTAAGACATGTCGACTGACGAGTCGCTTCTCGTCCCATCATATGTCACATGTGCGCGATTACAGAGCAATACATAGATCGTGCTGGCCAGGGCTGGCCCTGGAAGTGCTGCACTTCTTGCACGTTGAATTCGACGGGAAATGTGTGAGCGAGCATTATTCTTTTGGAACTACACATCACCTGCATGTTGCAAGAACGTGAAAAGACCGAGTCTAACACTGTTCTGCACGGACCGAGCGCTGGGCGTCAAAGATGAACGACAGTTGTAGCTTATCGCACCCCATATCTTAAAACCTTGGGTGAGGCCTGTATGTCTTGGACGAATGCACTCTATGAGACAGCGCTCATCATTTCAACGTCGCACGGCCAAACAACGATCATTTGTGTGAAGGCACGCAGTGGTAGAGCGGTTCTAGGTGCTTCAGTCTGGAACCGCACGACCGCTACGGTCGCAGGTTCGAAACCTGCCTCGGCCATGGATGTGTGTGATGTCCTTAGGTTAGTTAGGTTTAAGTAGTTCAAAGTTCTAGGGCACTGATGACTCAGATGTTAAGTCCCATAGTTCTCAGAGCCGTTTGAAACATTCAGTGTGAAGGCAGAAACTGCTTTCATTGTTGAAGACCACAGTGCGTCATTCCATCTTCCAAGTGTTCCTCTGACGGCAGCAGTCTAGCCGTGCACGTCGGCGAGTGAGTTGAAAGCTAGCTAGAGGCGTGCGTGCCCATAGGGCCACAGCAAAAAAGCGGTTTGCAACAGTTCATGTTGACACCTCTGCGATCACAAGCCCTCTTGTCCGTGCTATGGCGGATGTGCTAACTGCCACTGCTGCCCTAACAATACGTCGAACCTGGCGGCCATTCGTGGTGCTTGTACGTCCAGAAAATTCTCTACTGGTTTGAGAACGGTCACGTGACCATTCACACAAGCAACGTTGCACAACTGTCGCAGCACTTCCAAGTTGTGTGGCAACTCTCAGAAAGGACTACCCGCCACTAGAAAGGCCAAAATATCACCCCTTTCAGAGCGCTGATTTGGCTGTAGGAAGCACTAATACGACTCCGTGGCACTCTTGCCTGCTTGCTTCATCCCTTTGCACCACAATGAGCTTTCCGGCTGTGAGTATTCCCTAATAAAATAATTGAAACAGATATCGCTCTGGTAGCTGTGTTGGAGGACGTCCGTAATCAGATCAAAACTGACGCCGTCTTTCAAGGTGTATATTGTGGCGCTGTTCTCTCTCGGTCGAGATGACGTGGAATGGCGTCCGTCGATTACGACAACGCCAATCTGTAACTATTAGAAAAAAACTCCTCGCATGGTTCATTATTTTCAGATACTGAATCTCGAAACTGGTGTCAATATCTTGAAGGCGCAGCACGCCGAAGTGTGTACGCCGCCCTTGCTTGTAATGAAAGCAGTTGTGTTCGTTGTCTGTCGATCTTCTTCACTTACGAATGTAGGGACTGCTCTATTCCATAACGCAATGCCTCCATCGACCTGAAATAACCAAAAGTCCCTTGTGTGTTTTCGACAGACCCTTCAATTTACGCGATTTTGCTGACTATAGTTCTAATGCCCGGTTTGAGAATGGTTATTCATACGTTAAAAAATAGTGTCTTCAATCATCATTCCATCACCCAAGCCGAGACCACATTATGAAATTAGCGAGGATATTAAGTTGTTAATTATTATTCCGTCGTCAAGCCGTCGCTACGTCGCGTATTCAACAACTGCACCTCGTAACTCCAGAGATAACATACCCTCGAGCAATGTGCAGAATGCGTCGTAATTTTGGTGTAAAGTTATTGTTGTTCACATTTAAACTATCACTAATTCACTTGGCACTTTTATATTACCCAAAGATTCAGTTAATTTCATGAATACACTTTAAATGCCCATTAAATGATGTAGGCGACACGGAGAATTAAAGTTGAATTCAAGTTTATTGTCTTTCGTAATTATTGTTTGTCCGTACGCTAAGCATATACACCGATATGGCATTCAGGGATTTACGTCCATTAACATCTGTAATCTCACTTTGACGATAACATCTGACAACACGGCGAAATTGTAATCTCTTCTTGAGTGCGTTTATTTGTGGCCTTCTCAAGTCTAATAATCAAGTTTATGTTGGTGATCAGTTTCTTTCTATGTCCTTTGATGTTCTTGACTATTAAGTATCACGAAGCCTAAGTCCCATCACAAATCAGTAATCACACGATTCAGTTTTCTGTCCCATGCTTCATTATCCCACTATTTGTCCAGACGGTAAATAAGATCCTACCTTAGTCCGACTTCTGACTGATACTTCCAGTGTACCTCATAAAACTTTAAACTTGAGATCAGTGTTAAAACTATCTAGTAGCGTTTAACATGTGTACTACTCTTGCAGAATACAAGAGAGAAGTGAACTTAACATCTCCATTGCCGACTTACATTGTAGTCACAGCGAATTTACAGCTCGATGCGGCTACAACTCTCTTCTAGCATAAATGTTGTCTTTGGTCGATTTATGGTCTGGGCTTTAACCTTCGTAAATAATAATTTTTGAATTTTTTCTTTAAGGTTTCTGTTATGAGTCGTATGGTATTATTTCATTCACTCCTTTCTTTATGATATATATAACAGTCCTGTTAATCAAACTGAGAAGAGTGTAAATTGTGTTGTCAGTAGCTGCCATCACTGTCAGGATGACTAATTTGGCTATTTCTTTTGCAAGAAAAAGGGTGATTATTATGGGTTCTATATTTGGGGTGTTACATAATCCATCAATTTTGTGTGAACTTTGAGAGTAAAGTGGTAGACTTAAACATCAAAGAGTGCCTTAAACGAAGGCACTGCTACGAAGGGACTTCTAAAAGAAAGTTACATACAGAGGTTGCCCAAAAATATTGAAACACCGCGAGAGAAGCATGTTTGATTATAGGTGGAGATGGTAGCCAAGCATTCAGTTTGCAGTGTTGTATTTGGCAACGAATACCACCTTTGTAATGTTGTCAATACTTGTAAGTGTTTGTCTTTGTCAGGACAGAGTTCTGTGTAGTTGCGACAGCATGTTGGGGCTGAGTTAATTCTAACGTTGGCAACATGTTGGTGCTCGTATGGTTGGTGCTTCCGTAACCAAGGCAACCGATGGGTTTGCTGTTTTAAGAGACACCAGATCGAAGGTTCATACCGCACACAGGAATAGCGGGAAAACGACATCCCCCAAGCCACAACATAGACGAAATGCGTGGTGAGTGATCGTGACGGACTGTCATTGAATAGCCGGCCGTTGTGGCCAAGTGGTTCTAGGCGATTCAATCTGGAACCGCGCAACCGCTACGGTTGCAGGTTCGAATCCTGCTTCGGGCGTTGATGTGTGTGATGTCCTTAGGTTAGTTAGTTTTAAGTATATCGAAGTTCTAGGGGACTGATGACCTAAGATGTTAAGTTCCATAGCGCTCAGAGCCATTTGAACCATTTGAATTTGCCATTGAAGAGAACTGTGACGGAAATTAAGACGACTGCGGCAAAGGTCACTGCAGAACTGAATGTGTAACTCGAGAACGCTGTCAGCATCAAAACAACACTGTGCGAGCGTCATAAACAGGGAATTGCACGACGAGTTAGACTTTGTGATGTAAGTGACCGACCGAAATGGCTCAGTGGTTAGCAAGGTGGGCTGCGATTCGGGGACACGATAGTTCAAACTCCTATGCGACCTTATTGATTTAGGTTTTCAGTGGTTTCCTTAAATGGTTTCAGGCAAATGCCGGGATGGCTCCTTTGAAAGGGCAAGGCCGATATCCTTTCCAGTCCTTCCGTAATCAGAGCCTGTGCTCCTATAACATTGTTGTCGACGGGACGTTAACTTCAGATGTCCTCATCCTCCATCCCCTCTAGTGATGCAAATGTCCGTAAGAGGCATACGTGGTATCGAAAGCCATAAAACCTTGCCGAAAATACAATTGAAGTGCGTAGTTTGGTCGGAAGACTCTTGTTCCACACTCTTTCCACCTTCTGGCCAAATTTACGTACGAAGAGTGAAACATGGAGGGGGTTTGGTGACAATTTGGCCCACCATAACGTGATAAAAAGTTTTTAACGTCCTGAGGAACTGTAAACAATAATTTTTAAATGAACACACCGCCATTTGACTGCATTGTTGCTTATTTAATTACGAGCAGGTTTCGACCTTTTGTGTGATTTTCAAGTGATAGAGTTTATGAGTTTATGTCATAGTGATGGAGTTTACATCATATCATGATATTTCATGGGACTCATGGTCTACTCTGCAAGGTAGTATTTCTGCCAAGGATTGTGCCATCGTTTTGCCGATCAGGTGAGAACCCATGATACAGTGTTTGTTCCCTAGTGGTTATGCTTCGTTCTAAGAAGACAGGTCCGTTGCTCACTCAGCTGACATCATCCAGGACTGGTTCTGTGAGAACAAGGATGAACAACCCTGGCCATCATAGCCACCAGATCACAGTATTAAGAGGCCTTTGTGGTCTGCTTTGGACACCTTCGGTGCGTGATTACTGCGCCCTTCCCTCATCGTTACCTGAACTTACATCTGTTCTGCTGGAAGAATGATATATGTTTCGCTTGAAAATCGTTTAGAAACTGTGTTTATTGTTTCCACGATGACTGTGGGCTGTTTTCCTACACAGAATAAGTACGAGGGTTATTCGGAAAGTAAGCAACGATCGATCACGAAATGGAAAATAAAGTGAAAATCTGATGAAGCTTTGCAGAGTTGAGTTGGGCACTGTGTCTAGTATGCCTGTTGATCGCATCATTTCGCTCTTTTAAGTTCTGAGCTCCAGTGAGAATGTAAAGATGGCTCGAAATTAGCGTCTCCAGCCACGTATGAGGGCCTGGTGAAAGGTTTCGCCTGAAGTTATGCAATACACATGGCATATCTGTCATGCGGTTCGTTCTGCGCGCCAGTTCTCGGCCGCACTCTGCAGGGGCAATGAAGATGTTCCTGCAGCGTTTTCGATGGCAAGTGTTTGATCACAAACAATACAGTCCGTAATTGGCTACCACTGAGGTTCATCTCTGCTCAAATGAACCGATGGCTGTGAAGACAATATTTTGACACAGGCAGCGAGCTGCAGTCTAGAGTAGAAAATTGTCGAAAAGCACTGACGGCTGTCTTCTATAACGAGGGAATTGAAAAGTGGGCACAACGCTACGACAGATGTCTAAGTCTGAGCGGCGACTGTGTAGAGAAGTAGGTGGAAGGTGTAGCTAACAGTTGCAAATAAAACGGTTTTGATTTTCATTGTGGTTTCCATTTCGTGACCTAACGTTCCTTACTTTCCGAATAGCTCTCGTATTTGTAGCATTTTCATGCTTTTGTCCACTCCCTGTATGTCATCTTTCGCTAAGACCACTGCACAACAAGAGTGGCGCATTCTGAGAAGAGAGTACATATTCTGGGTTTTCTGCAAACCCAGTTCTGCTGTGGTACTGATAGCAGGTGCGTAAGAACGCGACAGTGGAAATGGCGCAGGAACTGGAAACATAAGTATGAAGTACGTGGGACAGTAAGGTTGTTGTGCGTGAAGCATCTAAACGGTACATAGATTCACTGAGATACGGTGATATATGTACCAAATACAGTGCCGCATCCAGACGTAGGTGTTGCCGATCGGGAAGAAAGGCCATGGACATCGACCACAGGCAACATGGTCCAGGCAAGGGAGGAAATGATTCTCAGCAATCAAACAATTTTCAAAGGCGAAGACGTTCACATAGTTGATCTCGAATAGTTCTATGGCCAAGTAGCAATTGAACGATTGATACAACGTTCCGTCAGCTGTTCACAGAAATAAAATGACTGTGATTTAAATGGTGTCTTGTATCTGTGCCACTTTCACTGTTACTGCATCCGCAACAGTTACTTGGACTTCCATAATAATCTGTAATTTACTTCTTGAATTCCTTTCATTTATTTAACGAAAGTGAGAACGTCTGCACCACCCACTGAGTAGGACCAGTACGATATACGGACTGACAGTTAACGAAAACAGTGCAGTACTTTAGTGTCATGCAGGAGCAGAAAAGAGCTTGGCATCAAAGTTAGAATCAAATGTGGCGACCATGTAGTAAACTAAAGGAAGTGTTTGGGTTCCCTCGGCAGCAAAAATAACTCCTGGCGCAACGAAACAGCCAGGATGTAAAAGGGAGACCAGCACTAGCAATGGCAGATTGCCTGGCTGAGAATGGTCTACATTTACAACCAGTTATGCACATTAGCTTACAAAAACTTGGTCCATGTGTAACCTCCCCCTCACTTATCGACCTTAATGACAGTGAAAAATTAAACTGCGTGTACCTAATGGAAATTAGGGAAAATCAATCGTCACCGAAGTTAATCTGTCTATAAAGAGGGAGGAAAGGGTTACATCTAAATGAAAGGAAAAATGCTAATGAAATAGGTGGAAATTAATTTTGAAAAGGGGTAAAGTTAATAAAGAAAGTAAATGTGCGGCCGTTACGTTAACAGTTAACTAGCGGTAATTAGATATGTTTGATTTGGGGGAAATTACGTTCGCCAGTCCTAAGAACAATTACTATAGTAACTGAAAAATAAAGGTTATTACACATATAATTAGCACTAGAAGCATGGCAACTGAAGGTTGACACGTGCAGTGTGAAAACTGAAAGTTTGTCACAAGTAATAAATTTCGCTACACTCTGACTTAATTTAGCAAAAGAATTAATAAAACAGGAAAATCGAAAGTTAATTTAGTGACTGAAGTTAATAGTGAGCTTTCTTTCTGAAGCACATCGAAATTCAGTAAAATACGGTTAGTCTTTGACTACCTCAACAATCATTTCAAAAGCTACTTTAATCTGTACAATTTAGAAATAAGGGATTTAACTTTGAACTTGAATTAAATGATTGTGAACAATTAACAGTAGTAAAATTTAGTACGTACCAAACTGAGCTGCAGTCACAGTTAAGCTAAAATACGGTAACAAAACTTGCACTCTTAATTTGTGCTTGTGTAATCTGAATTTGTAGCCAGCTATGAATACCTTAACTGAACTTTGAAATTAAAGCAGTGAAATCAAATGATACTGGCGTTTGAATCTCAACGACACTCGGGTTCATTCCGGAAAAGGAAGGGACCCTGCTTGGTAATGCAATTGGGACAATGAGCAACAAATGTTCATGCTAAGTTGCTGTAATTTTGTAATGCAACAATTTTAAAAGTTTGAAAAGCTGAGGTCTGCCATACAATTCTAAAACTTTAAGTGCTTCCAGTCTTCCTTGTTGGCTGATTGAAGGTTAGAAGCCGTCGATCGAGGAGGTGGCAACAGTCACTCATTGTCGGCCGTTGCTGTTGCTGAAGCTGGAAGTTGGCACGCCTTCTTCTCGACACGGTCACCAGACAAAACAGGCTCTTGATGTGCGCCACCATGTCAGAAACTATCATCTCAAGTCAAGCACAATTACATGCTGCCAAACCCCGAAAGCGCGGCAACTCACGGGAGCTTCACACAACACACCTGCTCCACTGCACCACCCCAGCCACACTGCCCCTGCTCAGCCCACGCTCCACGCAGCAGAGTTAACACTACCGAAGATCCTAAACACGTTGGTTCTCCACACGACCTATCGATGTATTCGTTCGTTAGCATAGACCCAGCGTAAAAATACAAATAATATTTACAAAACAAAACAACATAAATGCATAAATATATATATATATATATATATATACGAACAGTAAAACAATTACAATATATAAAGAGACAGAAATGTCATATCTTCAGGTGACAAAATAAGGAAAAAAATTTGCAGTGCAATAGATGGAAATAGGATATGCATTTCCAGCGATACACATGACTAAAGTTACAAGAGGAATAAACATAAAACTCAAAGTAGAATTATATACTAAGGAATAAAATTATTCAATAAATTGCCCTGTATTATTAAGGAGGATATTAAAACGATCTTTTTTAAAGAGGCCGTGAGAAGTACCTGTCAAGTAATACATTCTATAAAGTGAATTAATAGTTAACGACAATATGCTTGAGTTTGGTAATGAAGTGTTTATTCTTTATCCTGGCTTTTATCACGCATCTTAACAGGATCGGCCTGTTAATTATGTTATTTGGGGATGTTAGTGGTAGAGGGTGGCCGAAAGCCCTTCCCACCTCCCACCACCCCCAATCGTCAACCACCCTCCCCCTCCCTCCCTCCCAAAGTTGAAGATGTGTATCCCAACTGCCTGCGTTGTGTTGTCCCAAGAGAAAGTGTGCGAACATTTCCTGAATGTGTGCGAATGGTGTAACTGAGGAGGGACGAGGCCACCAGTCCTGTATTCCCCTATTTGGATGTGGGGAAATGCCGGGAAACAACATTCAGGATGGCCACCACACCTACCATCGTCGTTAATCCGCCGGGCGTACTTCAACCAGTTTTTTCTAGATTTTAATGGCAAGGCCGCCTGTACCAGGAACGTTAACATATTAGAATAAAAGTGCAAGCCAATATTTTTTAACGTATCTGCCAAAGTCAAAGATCAGTATTTACGACAATTGCCAGTCTAATGCAGTTTTTAAAGAATATCAGTAAATGGATCTTTCCCTTACAGTTGTTATGTAATTATTGATACTGCCTCTATAACATCTGTATTTAGCTGCTTCTTTGATTTTAAATGCATGTAAATATTTTCTATTAATCTGCAATTTGCGGAATTTTGGAACTGTTTTGTAAATGTCTTTTTTGAAATTATATTATCTTATTAGTGAGTTATTATACATAATTGTTTCGTGCTTATGCATCGTAGGATTGTACACAGTAAAAAGTTCGACTGAAGTACCTTTGCAACGAAAAGGCTTAGGCGTGAATGTAAAAGGTGGAAGGGCGTGATTTGGCGTTAGAAATCTTTGTCCGAAAGATAGTCTCTGGTCCAACTCCAGTGAGTCAAAACCTACAGTATTCAGTGAGGCAAGATTTCCAGGCAAGCTATATGCCTTGGATGTGAATTACTGTTTGCTGATGTAACACGGAATTTATTAGATTACTCTAAAATTTACATTTCCAACGTAAAGGAAACATTTTGTGGAGTAGCCGTACTTCAAACAATGACTGTTTTATACTGCTTTGTTCCATTGCCACAAAAGATAGCCAGTTCAACTACCCAAAGTAGAAATTATATTCGAAGTACTTGCATGGCCTAATTTTTCTTTTTTTTTCGCAGCTAGTCTTTTGTGTGAAGTTGTCCACCTGATAAAGTTCATAAGCCAATGCATGGTAAAAAAGGAAGTAGTTAATGTTCCTATTTGTAGTGTTAATTTCCATTTATTATTAAATTCATTCTATAATACTTCAAATGTCGTTGTAAAACAGTGGTAACAAAATCGGTACTGACTCCAGTACAACAGTTCAGAAGCGTACAACAATGGTGTTTTGCTATATCTATCTCTTTTCTGTGTGTGTGTGTTCTGATTGTGTAATGCTGATAGTTACGAAGTGTGTCAATATACAGAACCGTTTCAGGGTCAATAAAAATTTCATGAAAGTTCGTGTGGAGCTTAATAAATCTGAAATTTTTGTGCACTTGACAAATATTATTCGCCATGTCCTACTTAAACAGAAGAGTATCTGTTAGAAGACGATCACTTTGGCTCTGGGAAAGGTAAAGGCACAAGAGAGACAGTTTTAACGTTACGGATGGTAATGGATGTGAGAGTGAAGAAAAATCGAGGCAATTCCATAGATTTGTCGAACTGGAAAAGGCATGCAACCACGTAAAATGCTACAAGATGTTCAAAATTCGGAGAAAAATAGGTGTAAGCTATAGACAAAGATGGGTACTATACAAGAACCATGAGGCTAAAACTAGACTGGAAAACCAAGAAAGAAGTGCTCGGATTAAAAGGTATGTAAGACAGAGATATAGCCGTCAACCCTACTGTTGAATGTATACTTCGAAGAAGCAATGACAGAAATGAAAGAAAGGTTCAGAAATGGGATTAAAATACATGATGGAAGGATATCAGTGTTGAGATTGCTATGGTCAGTAAGTGTGGAGAAGAACTACAGGATGTGAGGAAGTGAATGAATAGTGTAATGAGTACAGAATATGGATTAGGAGTAAACAGAAAAAAGTCGAAAGTAATGAGATGTAGTAGAAATAAGAACACCGAGAAACCTAACATCAGTCCAAGTTAAGGTATTCTACCACCTAGGCTGCAAACTAACACTTGAGAGACAGACCAAGGAGGTGATAAAAGTTAGACTAGCACTGGCAAGAAACGCATTAGTGGCCAAGAGACGTCTACTAGTATCAAACATACGTTCGGATACGTGGACTGTGGAAAAACTGGAGAAGAAGAGAGTCGAAATCTTCGAGACGTGGTGCTACGCAAGAATGTTGAAAATCTGAAGTACTAATAACGTAAGGAACGAGGAGGTTCTACACAGAAACGGCGAGGAATGGAACGTATGATATACACTGAGAAGAAGAAGGGATAAGATTTTAGGACATCTGCTAGGACATCAGAGAATAACTTCCATAGTACTAGAGGGAGCCGCGCGTGATTAGCCGAGATGTCTGAGGTGCTGTGGTCATGGACTGTGCGGCTGGTCCCGGTGGGTGGTTCGAGTCCTCCCTCGGGCATGGGTGTGTTTGTCCTTAGGATAATTTAGGTTAAGTAATGTGTAAGCTTAGGGACTGATGACCTTAGCAGTTAAGTCCCATAAGATTTCACACACATTTTTTTTGAAATAGAGGGAGCTGAAGATGGTAAAAACTGTACAGGAAGACAGAAAATGGAATTCACCCAGCGAATAATTCCTCCTCGGATATGAAAAGGAAGGTGCAGGACAGGAATTCGTGGCAGGCGGCATCAAACCAGACCAGTCAGAATGCTGATGGAAAAAAAAAAAACAAAAAACAACTGAACCTGGATCCTCATGTACAACAGATGTAGCCAGTAAACTTAATGAGAAGGTAGCCGTCATCATGAGTAATCCTTTTTAATAAGCACTAGGCTGTGCTGACGTTTTCGTGACCGATTTACCAAACAGATTCCTAATTAAGTGAATTTGAATACCGCAGTTAAGTTTACTTTGTTTTCTGTACGCTGAAACGAAGTTACTTTCGCCTAATTGGGTGGTGACCGTATTCATTAGCGTGACCGCTGCTTTTACTCATCAAATAACATACCGTTGGTTGGATTCCCGCCAGAATAGCTGTTGCATCCTTTCACTACGTGATCCTTCAGCTGACAAATTATAATCCGATTACTCCCCAATCACACACGATCACAGTCAATCTAAAATCCAGTCAAAAAGGTAACATTACAGGTGGGATCTGCAATTGTAGCAAACCGCTAGAGTAATACACGAACTAAGCCAGAAACGCTTCAGGAAAATATCAATGAGAAAACAGAGCTTACACTTTCCTACAAAAAGGATACCAAACCAGTAAAATGAAGTGAAGAATACTTCACATTATTGAGGAAGCAAGTCGGATTAGGCAGGACTGTGATAACATGATCAGTCACGATTAGAGTTCCACAAATATTTTGTCGCTTGGTAGCTGTTACCAACAGTCGTTCCGAATGAAGTTATGCAAATAATGACTCTTGGTTCGTCAGGTCTGCATGTGCTGCGGGTCGCCTTCGTCTTGTATACGACGGCATGCCGGTGATTTCATGGGGTATCACTTCTTCAAGTAAAAATTGTCCAGTTTCACGGATCTGCAGGTTTGACGCTACGCTTTTATCCTAAAGTGAAGTAGATATACATGGATACTCTGCAGATCACGCTTAAGTGCCTGACAAGGGGTTCCTCGAACCACCTTCACAACAATTCTCTATTATTCCACTCTGGAGAAGCACGCAGAAAAAACTAAACCTTATCTTTCAGTGCGAGCTCTGATTTCTTTTATTCTATTATGATGATCGTTGCTCCCTATGTAGGTGGGCATCAACATAATATTGTATTCGGAGGGGAAAGTTGGCGATTGAAATTTCGTGAGAAGATTTGATCGCAACGAAAAACGCCTTTGTTTTAATGGTGTCCATCCCAAAACCTGTATCATATTACTGACACTCTCCCCTTTCTCGCGGTAGTACAAATATACTTAATTTTAATTATATCACAATTCAAGCTCGACCCTGAATAATTGTGCAAAACCATAAACCCAAGACGCATTAACGGATTAACTTGTCATAAATATTTCCCTATAATGATGTAAACTTATTTCTTTTTTTTGTGTTAAAAGAACCTTGCTGCTATAGAAATAAGGTCACTAACAGAAATACGTTGTTCGGTTGCTTTCTTATTTGCGTTACTTTTATGTTTTCCGCGATGTACTATGTTAAGAAATTCATTCAGTGTTAATTTAAATGTTCTCTCGACAGTGGAAAAAACTGCACAGTACTGCAATAATACTACGCTTCACTGCAGTATTATCTTTATTGAATGGAAGGAGTTCATTAAATTCGGAATGCTCAATTTATTCAGAAATACTTTAATAAACACTAGAGTCTAAATAAATGCATTTGATTATATGAAATGGAATAATTGTACTCCGCAAAACTAATGACGCGGCTTTAATAGGTGAATATATGCAGCAGTTTGGTCGTATTGCGAACTTTTACAGTGAATAGTTTCCCAATTATCAAAGCTGAAGTCCAATTTCCAATGAAAAGCACTAAATTCTCTGGCTTCTGATTTGCGTTTGCAGTTTTTTGTGATTTTTCATAGCGATGTTTGATTGCAGTCTGACCAATGATTAAGTACTCGTTAGCTAGGCTCATTTTCATGAATGAGATAACTTTACGATAAAATCAAATACCTATGTGGCTCTACCATAGACATTTACAAGATATGGCCAAGTACATTCTTTGTATCAGGCATTTACTCTCTAATCCTCCCATTCTTTTTGTAAGTGGTCTGAGTACATAAATATATGCCTTCGTAAAGCATTCATTAAATATATATCACTCTAACAGAAAACTTTGAGCAAAGGAATTATATATAGCACAGTCCGATCACGGTTTCATAAACGTATTCAAGGGTAGGAGATGATGACAATGTTCATTCGGGAGAAATGAGGGCATCAGTGAATTCTTATGAATACTGCACTTCGTTCTGAAACTGTTTTAAGTCTTTTGTTGTTGCTTACGTTGAACAGAATCAGCAAAACAATTTATAGTCCACAGAACATAAATTAATGAGAAGGCTTTGTGACACCGAAAATGCAGGATGCATGGCACCTGCTACCCATATATAAACTTTTTTTATTGTATGTAAGTATTTGTAATTTAATTGCTTTCTTTTAATAAGTAAGGACATTGCTTCACTGTATGTATACATTTAGTTAAAGTCTGTTGACGTTTCATTGTATTAACGGTGTTGTACTGTGAAACTTAAAAGCTCTGGGAAAAAGCCAATGGAATTGTTATTTGTATCGACTATCAAACAAACAAAAGTCGAGACAAATAACAATTCCATTGGCTTTTTCCCCAGAGCTTTTAAGTTGCACAGTAAAACACGGTCGACTAGCCCCCCCCCCCTCCCCCATGAACCATGGACCTTACCGTTGGTGGGGAGGCTTCCGTGCCTCAACGATACAGATAGCCGTACCGTAGGTGCAACCACAACAGAGGGGTATCTGTTGAGAGGCCAGACAAACGTGTGGTTCCTGAAGAGGGGCAACAGCCTTTTCAGTAGTTGCAGGGGCAACAGTCTGGATGACTGACTGATCTGGCCTTGTAAAACTAACCAAAACAGCGTTGCTGTTCTGGTACTCCGAACGGCCGAAAGCAAGGGGAAACTACAGCCGCAATTTCTCCCGAGAGCATGCAGCTTTACTGTATGATTAAATGATGATGGCGTCTTCTTGGGTAAATTATTCCGGAGGTAAAATAGACCCCCATTCGGATCTCCGGGCGAGGACTACACAGGAGGACGTCGTTATCAGGTGATAGAAAACTGGCGTTCTACGGATTGGAGCGTGTAATGTCAGATCCCTTAATCGGGCAGGTAGATTAGAAAATTTAAAAAGGGAAATGGATAGGTTAAAGTTGGATGTTGTGGGAATTTGTGAAGTTCGGTGGCAGGAGGAACAAGACTTTGGGTCAGGTGAATACAGGGTTATAAATACAAAAACAAATGGGGCTACAGGAGTACGGGTAAGCTACTACAAACAGCATAGTGAACGCATTATTGTGGCCAAGATAGAAACGAAGCCCACGCCTACTACAGTAGTACAAGTTTATATGCCAACTAGCTCTGCAGATGACGAAGAAATTGATGAAACATATGTTGAGATAAAAGAAATTAGTGAGGTAGTGAAGGGAAACGAAAATTTAATAGTCATGGGTGACTGGAATGCGAGAGTAGGAAAAGGGAGAGAAGGAAACATAGTAGGTGAATATGGATCGGGGCTAAGAAATGAAAGAGGAAGCCGCCTGGTAGAATTTTGCACAGAGCATAACTTAATCATGGCTAACACTTGGTTCAAGAACCGTGAAAGAAGGTTGTACTCATGGAAGAACCCCGGAGATACTGAAAGGTATCAGATAGATTATATAATGGTAAGACAGAGATTTAGGAACCAGGTTTTAAATTGTAAGACATTACCAGGGGCAGATGTGGGCTCTGACCACAATCTATTCTTTATGAGCTGTAGATTAAAACTGAAGAAACTGCAAAAAGATGGGAATTTAAGGAGATGGGATCTGGATAAACAGAACCAGAGGTTGCACGGAGTTTCAGGGAGAGCATAAGGGAACAATTGACAGGAATGGGGGAAAGAAATACAGTAGAAGAATGGGTAGCTTTGAGGAATGAAATAGTGAAGGCAGCAGAGAATCAAGTAGGTAAAAAGATGAGGGCTAGTAGAAACCTTTGGGTAACAGAAGAAATATTGAATTTTATTGATGAAAGGAGAAAATACAAAAATGCAGTAAATGAAGCAGGCAAAAAGGAATACAAACGTCTCAAAATTGATATCGACAGGAAGTGCAAAATGGCTAAGGAGGGATGGCTAGAGGACAAATGTAAGGATGTAGAGGCTTATCTTACTAGGGGTAAGATGGATACTGCCTACAGGAAAATTAAAGATACCTTTGGAGAAAGGAGAACCACTTGCAGGAATATCAAGAGCTTTGATGGAAACCCAGTTCTAAGCAAAGAAGGGGAAGTAGACGGGAGGAAGGAGTATATAGAGGTTCAAATGGCTCTGAGCACTATGGGACTTAACATCTGAGGTCATCAGTCCCCTAGAACTTAGAACTACTTAAACCTAACTAACCTAAGGACATCACACACATCCATGCCCGAGGCAGGATTCGAACCTGCGACCGTAGCAGTCGCGCGGTTCCGGACTGCGCGCTTAGAACCGCTAGAGGGTCTATATAAGGGCGATGTACTTGAGGACAATATTATGGAATTGGAAGAGGATGCAGATGAAGGTGAAATGGGAGATATGATACTGCGTGAAGAGTTTGACAGAGCACTGAAAGACCTGAGTCGAAACAAGGCCCCCGGAGTAGACAACATTCCATTAGAACTACTGAAAGCCTTGGGGGAGCCAATCCTGACGAAAATTTACCATCTGGTGAACAAGATTTATGATACAGGCGAAATACCCTCAGACTTCAAGAAGAATATAATAATTCTAATCCCAAAGAAATCAGGTGTTGACAGATGTGAAAATTACCGAACTATCAGTTTAATACGTCACAGCTGCAAAATACTAACGCGAATTCTTTACAGACGAATGGAAAAACTGATAGAAGCCGACCTCGGGGTAGATCAGTTTGGATTCCGTAGAAATGTTGTAACACGTGAGGCAATACTGACCCTACGACTTATCTTAGAAGAAAGATTAAAGAAAGGCAAACCTACGTTTCTAGCATTTGTAGACTTAGAGAAAGCTTTTGACAGTGTTGATTGGAATATTCTCTTTCAAATTCTGAAGGTGGCAGGGGTAAAATACCGAGAGCGAAAAGCTATTTACAATTTGTACAGAAAGCAGATGGCAGTTATTAGAGTCGAGGGGTAGCAGTGGTTGGGAAAGGAGTGAGACAGGGTTGTAGCCTATCCCCGATGTTATTCAGTCTTTATATTGAGCAACCTATAAAGGAAACAAAAGAAAAATTTGGTGTAGGTATTAAAATCCATGGAGAAGAAATAAAAACTTTGAGGTTCGCCGATGACATTGTAATTCTGTCAGAGACAGCAAAGGACTTAGAAGAGCAGTTGAACGGAATGGACAGTGTCTTCAAAGGAGGATGTTAGATGAACATCAACAAAAGCAAAACGAGGATAATGGAATGTAGTCGAATTAAATCGGGTGACGCTGAGGGAATTAGATTAGGAAATGAGACAAAGTAATAAAGGAGTTTTGCTCTTTGGGGAGCAAAATAACTGATGATGGTCGAAGTAGAGAGGATATAAAATGTAGACTGGCAATGGCAAGGAAAGCGTTTCTGAAGAAGAAAAATTTGTTAACATCGAATATAGATTTAAATGTCAAGAAGTCGTTTCTGAAAGTATTTGTATGGTGTGTAGCCATGTATGGAAGTGAAACGAGGACGATAAATAGTTTAGACAAAAAGAGAATATAAGCTTATGAAATGTGGTGCTACAGAAGAATGCTGAAGATTAGATGGGTAGATCACATAATTAATGAGGCGGTATTGAATAGAATTGGGGAGAAGAGGAGCTTGTGGCACAACTTTCTAGAAGAAGGGATCGGTTGGTAGGACATGTTCTGAGACATCGAGGGATCACCAATTTGGTATTGGAGGGCAGCGTGGAGAGTAAAAATCGTAGAGGGAGACCAAGAGATGAATACACTAAGCAGATTCAGAAGGATGTAGGCTGCAGTAGGTACTGGGAGATGAAGAAGCTTGTACAGGATAGAGTAGCACGGAGAGCTGCATCAAACCAGTCTCAGGACTGAAGACCACAACAACAACAACAACAACATCGACTAGCAACGATAGTAGCAGTGTTTGTGCATTGTAAAATCTTAGGGTGGGGAGTTGTTGCGCAGAGGGCGCGGAGTGAGCGGGATACGGGTACCAGCGTTTGTAGTGTGCGGAAGTGTGGTGTTAACGCTCTCGCAGTAGAGAGTACCATTTTCTGCGGCATCATGTACGCGCGCCGGCCAGTTGTCCAGAGCAGGAGTACGGACAGTGGACGGGCGGAAGAGGCTGTATTAATTACGATTGCCCGTTCGTATAATCAGCCGTGGTTCCACAATATTCTGCCGTCTTCAACAACAGCAGCAGTTCCAGCAACACAGTTTCGTCTTCGGCTCCGAGTTCGTCGTATGCACAGCACTGAAGTAAGACTGTTCGTTGGTAGAAAGTATTAATGACTAACCCAACAGCACAACTGAATGTGATTTAATTGATAACATTTATTTAAATAGTGATCAGTGAAACTCAGGGCGATTGTGTCCTCATTGCCCCCAGACATTGTTACCAAGCAGGATACTTGTTCTTTTTTTCCACTAATATGCTAACTGAGTGTTATAAGAATCAAACTGAATAGTTACAGCCGGTTTATTAAAGAATAGATTCTCTTTTAATAATTTTATCCTCAGTCTACTTTCAATGAACTGTCGTACAACAGAGGCTTCAGTACATAACTAAAGTAAAGCAATTTCATTTTTCAAGTTTGGGAATCAATCATCGGAAAAAAATCAAAATCTAAAGAAATTCACAAATTAAGCGTGCGGAAGTTTTATTTGTTTTACATATAGCTTGGAGTACATGGCTGTTTGGTTTGGTACGTATTCTAGTATTTAATTCTGTTCAAGTCAGTAAAAAAAGCTCAGTTGTTGTGACAATAATATGAAATCCCATTTACAAAATAAGTATGGCAAAGTAAAATATACTTGCATTTCTTCTAAATTTCTTTGATGACGTTATGCAGAGGTCACTGAAAGTCATTGTTCACGTAACGATGTTCAGTACTAACATACAGTTTAATTGCATATTTTCAAATCATTACTCGATTGCCTTTTTCAAAATTTAATGCCAAACATAACGTAAGAGTGAATTCTCAGCTTTCTTATCATTACATACTCACTTAAAATTAGTATCAAAAAACGTGACAACCTTCAGTTACCACGTCAGTGTTTAATAATGCATGTTTTTCTTTCCCATTATCTTGTACAGGATTTTGGATGTAAATTTCCCTAGTGGGGAAATTTCCATTTCGTTCATTAGTGTAACTTTTGATTCATGATCAGTGATCTCCCTTTTCTGTACAGTGTTGTCCGTGAGTGAATTCACAAAGTATGTTTCATTTTTCAAGTTATAGCCCTGTTCGGTTTAATTACTTTTTAATTTCAGTAGACTTTCCATCAGAAGGATCGGTTGTGCAGTTTCTTCCTACTTATTGGTATCACTTCTTCGGGAAAGATACCCTCATCCAACGAGAAAAATCCATTAGGCATATACGCGATCCACGCTGATATTTATATCGCAAGCAGGGTAGGCCGATTAGTAAGAGGGAGATTACAGCTTCATTGCGTTAAGAGAATGAAATCAGTGGGACTCTGAAATCGACAGATTATATATTTGCCGAAAGTAGCAGCTACAATGAAGGATAATGTGTATCGGGCAATTAATCTCAGTTTAGCCCAGTATCTGTTGTATCGATAAGCTGAAGAAACTTTTGTTTCGCTACCCATATGCGCTACGTGGACTTTTCACGACAAAAGTACACACTTCCCCACAGTAGATATCTTTTGTCTCCTCTGTTGTTCTGTTTTCCTCACGCTACTTTAAAAAAAAAAACTTGTCAGACTAGGTCAGCAGTCATTCATAAATAATCTGATATGAAAATGCTCTGCTAGCTTAGGAACGATACCACTACGATATAGCTCGGGCTGTTTTCCGCAAATTACTGCCTATTAAAGAGCTTTGTCAACGAGGAATTTCTTGATACCCACGAAGCAAAACGTTCACGCTATTGTCTTCTTTCGAAAATATTTGGAGTGTATAGGAGGACACATTAATTCCAGGTGGTATACAACATATGAGGCAGGCATAATAAACTCATACATGGAGAAGGACGCAATAATTCAAATTCCAAAACAGTCAGGTGCTCATAGCTGTGAATACTACAGAATCATTAATTTTAAAAACTATGAATTCTACGTAAAGTCATTAATTATTTACCTAAGAACGTAAAAATTCACGGAACAGACCAAATCAGTTTTGGTTCTTTTTCTTTTTATTTTATTTTTTTGGTCATCAGTCTACTGATTCGTTTGATGCGGCCCGCCACGAATTCCTTTCCTGTGCTAACCTCTTCATGTCAGAGTAACACTTGCAACCTACGTCCTCAATTATTTGCTTGACGTATTCCAATCTCTGTCTTCCTCTACAGTTTTTGCTCTACAGCTCTCTCTAGTACCATGGAAGTCATTCCCTCATGTCTCAGCAGCTGTCCTATCATCCTGTCCCTTCTCCTTATCAGTGTTTTCCACATATTCCTTTCCTCTCCGATTCTGCGTAGAACCTCCTCATTCCTTACCTTATCAGTCCACCTAATTTTCGACATTCGTCTATAGCACCACAACTCAAATGCTTCGATTCTCTTCATTTCCGCGTTTCCCACAGTCCATGTTTCACTACCATACAATACTGTACTCCAGACGTACATCCTCAGAAATTTCTTCCTCAAATTAAGGCCGGTATTTGGTTTTAGTAGACTTCCCTTGGCCAGAAATGCCTTTTTTGCCATAGCGAGTCTGCTTTTGATGTCCTCCTTGCTCCGTCCGTCATTGGTTATTTTACTGCCTAGGTAGCAGAATTCCTTACCTTCTCTTCTCTTCTTTCGATTTCGGCCATCTTTGGACCACGTTCAACAATTCACTTGCCCGGCTTTTTGATCTTTTTTTCTCTCTTCCCAATATTTCCTCATCATTTTCGAGTGGTTCCTCCTCCGCTCTTCCGACCATTTCCTGTTATTATTCTTTAGTTTCGTTTCTTCTGGAAAACACTTAATTCCGTTCACTATTTGTCTAAACTTTTCCCTGTCCCTGATTGACTCAGGGGTGACATTAAAATAGGCCAAATCCTTTTTCACCATCTGTATCCATTTATTGTTGGTTTTTTCGTTCCTGTTACTATGTTCAAACACTTTTCTTGTTAGTCTGTTTCCATCCATCCTCGACAGGTGACCATAAAACGTTAGTCTGCGTTTACGCATTGCCTCACTCACTTTCTCAATAGTTTTGTATATTTCCTTATTACTCTTTAGCTTGTACTCTTCTCCAATCTTTCTCGGTCCTAATATTTTTCTCAAAATTTTCCTTTCTTTCTTTTCCATGTTTTCTATTTCCCCCTTTTTGTTAAGAGTTAGGCACTCCGATGCATACAGGCATTCTGGTCTAATGACAGTTTTATAGTGTCTTAATTTAGCTTGAATCGAAATGTTTTTTTTGTTATATATGTCTTTGGTTTTTTGAAAAGCAAATTCCATTTTCCTTGCTCTCGCCTGGTTTGCACTCTTGTCTAAACCATTCACTTGAATTATTTCACCTAAATACTTAAATTTTTCTACTCTCTTAATATTGCCGTATTTAGTAATAAGATTTTTCCTGTTATTTCTATGATTAGACATATACACGGTTTTTTCAAATGAAATCTGCAGTCCAGCTCTGGCCGAAACTTCTTGTAGTTTCTCCAAGTAGTTCTGAGCTATTTCTTCGTTTTCTGTAATTATTGCCAGATCGTCTGCAAAAGCTAAACAGTCCACTTCTATTTTTTCTTTTTTTGTTCCAATTCTGATGTCATTCTTGGTGCCTTTGAGTTCTTCTTTCCATATTTACCTTCATTAACTTCGTGACCATTAATCCTGATGTCAAGTTTCTCGCTGTTCTCATTTCTACTACTTCTCATTAACTTCGTCTTTCTCCGATTTACTCTAAAATCTTACTGTGTACTCATTAGACTGTTAATTCCGTTCAGCAGATCATTTAATTCTTCTTCACTTTCACTCAGGATAGCAATGTCATCAGCGAATCGTATCATTGATATTCTTTCACCTTGTATTTTAATTCCACTCCTGAACCTTTCTTTTATTTCCATCATTGCTTCCTCGATGTACAGATTGAAGAGTAGGGGCGAAAGGCTACAGCCTTGTCTTACACCCTTCTTAATACGAGCACTTCGTTCTTGATCGTCCACTCTTATTATTCCTTCTTGGTTGTTGTACATATTGTATATGACCCGTCTCTCCCTATAGCTTACCGCTACATTTTTCAGAATCTCGAACAGCTTGCACCATTTTATATTGTCGAACACTTTTTCCAGGTCGACAAATGCTATGAAAGTGTCTTGATTTTTCTTTAGCCTTGCTTCCATTATTAGCCGTAACATCAGAAATGCCTCTCTCGTCCCTTTACTTTTCCTAAAGCCAAACTGATTGTCACCTAGCGCATTGTCAATTTTCTTTTCCATTCTTCTGTATATTATTCTTGTAAGCAGCTTCGATGCATGAGCTGTTAAGCTGATTGTGCGATAATTCTCGCATTTGTCAGCTCTTGCCGTCTTCGAAATTGTGTGGATGATGCTTTTCCGAAAGTCAGATGGTATATCCCAAGACTCATATATTCTACGCACCAACGTGAATAGTCGTTTTGTTGCCACTTCCCCCAATGATTTTAGAAATTCTGATGGAATGTTATCTATGCCTTCTGCCTTATTTGACTGTAAGTCCTCCAAAGCTCTTTTAAATTCCGATTCTAATACTGGATCCCCTATCTCTTCTAAATCGACTCCTGTTTCTTCTTCTATCACATCAGACAAATCTTCACCCTCATAGAGGCTTTCAATGTATTCTTTCCACCTATCTGCTCTCTCCTCTGCATTTAACAGTGGAATTCCCGTTGCACTATTAATGTTACCACCGTTGCTTTTAATGTCACCAAAGAATTTTTTGACTTTCCTGTATGCTGATTGTGTCCTTCCGACAGTCATATCTTTTTCGATGTCTTCACATTTTTCCTGCAGCCATGTCGTCTTAGCTTCCCTGCACTTCCTATTTATTTCATTCCTCAGCGACTTGTATTTCTGTATTCCTGATTTTCCCGGAACATTTTTGTACTTCCTCCTTTCATCAATCAACTGAAGTATTTCTTCTGTTACCCATGGTTTCTTCGCAGCTACCTTCTTTGTACCTATGTTTTCCTTCCCAACTTATGTGATGGCCCTATTTAGAGATGTCCATTCCTCTTCAACTGGACTGCCTACTGCGCTATTCCTTACTGCTGTATCTATAGCGTTAGAGAACTTCAAACGTATCTCGTCATTCCTTAGTACTTCGGTATCCCACTTCTTTGCGTATTGATTCTTCCTGACTAATGTCTTGAACTTCAGCCTATTCTTTTATCACTACTATATTGTGATGTGAGTCTATATCCGCTCCTGGGTACGCCTTACAATCCAGTATCTGATTTCGGAATCTCTGTCTGACCATGATGTAATCTAATTGAAACCTTCCCGTATCTCCCGGCCTTTTCCAAGTATACCTCCTCCTCTTGTGATTCTTGAACAGGGTATTCGCTATTACTAGCTGAAACTTGTTACAGAACTCAATTAGTCTTTCTCCTCTTTCATTCTTTGTCCCAAGCCCATATTCTCCTGTAACCTTTTCTTCTACTCCTTCCCCTACAACTGCATTCCAGTCGCCCATGACTATCAGATTTTCGTCCCCCTTTACATACTGCATTACCCTTTCAGTATCCTCATACACTTTCCCTATCTGTTCATCATCAGCTTGCGACGTCGGCATGTATACCTGAACTATCGTTGTCGGTGTTGGTCTGCTGTCGGTTCTGATTGGGTTCTAAAGACATAAAAGAACTGGAAGGCGTTACTGATCCTACGACTAACCTAAGAAGAGACACTGAAGGAAGAGAATGATTTTCACCAAGTTCACTTGAACATACTCTTTCTTTGAAATTCTGAAAATAACGGGGATTTAATATAGGTAGTGCCTGCTCATCTACAACTTTAGCTGATAGCAATTATACGAGTTGAAGAACATGAAAAGAAATTGGCGGTTGAGAAGGGAGTACGAAAGTGCTGTGACCTATACTGCAAGTTATTTAATATGTATATTGAGCAAGCAGAGAATGGAAAGAAGAGTAATTCTGGAAAGGGAATCATATCTCAGGAAATGCCAGCATATTATCGTTAAGCGTGGAGTAAAGTATTTCCATCTTTTGAATCTCTATGTGTGTTGTAGTGTGTCTCGTGATACGTGTGTCATCGTCCATCATGAGTCTCTTAACCTCCTGACCAGGCACGTGCATCTGTTTAATAAACTACACGATCCCCGAGGGCCTCGTACTTTCAGCAATACGTGCTCCAACCGAAAAATACAGAATTTAGTCAAAATCTTTTGAGGAATACCTAGCAGACCTGAGAGTGGGTATGTGGCATTACGCCTCTGGATACTTGACCTCGCTCTTATTCAAACCACCTAGAACGTCTTACAGACACATGAAGATACCTGTGATTTGTGTGTTACAATTGGGAGATCTTGGCTTTGGATGACAGTCCAATACTTTCACAGTCATAGAAACAATGTTAAAATGCGTTGCCGTCGTCATCTCGGTATTATTTAGTGCACGTTACTGATAAAATTGCACGTAAATGTGTTGTTGCTGGAAAACGGATTTCCGCTTCACTCTCCTTAGAAAATACTTAATGAAAGCATTTATTTGTTAATAATCTGCAAAAAATGATGCCATAATTTGGTATATCAACCTGTTCAGTAGTGTATAATCCAGAAGACTGAAGAAAAAAGAAACGAAAAATGTTGTATGAACAGAGAACATTGGACAAAATACGAGGTTGGAACTTCCATAGTGGCAAGTATTTATTTACAACTTAAACATAGCAGTCACATGTTCAAAGTTTTCCTGTCCTTGAGAGTAGTCACCAGCATTGTGTATAGCCCCTTGCTAGTAATGTGGAGGACGTAGGACACATTTAGAAGCCCCAGAAGTGTTGGTACATCGAGTGGAGCCGTCTACTGGCTGACGAATCTCTGTAATAGTTCTGAAACGAGTCCCGTAAAGTGGTTCCTTAATCTTAGGAATCGGTCCCCATCGATCGACCAAATCAGTCGCTAGTTGTGCCACACGAAACCGGGCCAGGTCCTACAAAATGATGGGCGGATCCTGCAGAATGTGTCGCAACTTATTTCTCTAAGCTGTTCATTTCTGGAACATAGACTGCAATCCACCACAGTCCCACGACTTAAGCCCTTGTGATTTCAACTTGATTCCTAAGATGAAGGAAGCACTTCCTGGCATTCGTTTCAGAACTGTTACAGAGATTCGGAAAATAGACTGCTCCTCTCGGACTATCAACACAACTGGTGCTGCTAAAGCTATCCTACGAGCTCGGTATCACTTACAACTGGTTATACGCGACTCTGATGACTACTCTGAAGGACAGTGTATCTTTGAAACATTTATCTATTTTGTATTAGTTGTAATGAAACATATGCCACTATTAAAGCTCAAACCCTCTTATTTTGTAGATGGTTGAGACTACAATGCACGAATAGAAGGTAGATAGTGTAACAGTTTAGACTAGAGATGTTTGTTTTGTTGTAGGACCAAAATCAAATAGGGTCCTACCCGTCCACTTCAGAACTGCAGAACACGTTAATCCCAATCAACGAAGGGAAGACAGATAAACACAGGGACCTGGAATAGGGCCTATTACTTACGCCATAGAGAAACGGAGGTCGTGAACTAAAAATTAAGTGGCCGTTGCCATATTGCTACGACGGATAAAAAGTAAAACGCAGTCGACAGACCGCGCGTCGTTAGCTAAAACGGCCGATAACTCAGACGGAAAACACAAAGGAGAACGTAAGTGGTTAAAAAAGGGCATTCCGCCTG
The DNA here is from genome assembly GCF_023864275.1 of Schistocerca cancellata. Taxonomy (NCBI): domain Eukaryota; kingdom Metazoa; phylum Arthropoda; class Insecta; order Orthoptera; family Acrididae; genus Schistocerca; species Schistocerca cancellata. The sequence continues at coordinate 265,711,058 of NC_064634.1, forward strand.
GATATGGCGGACAGTCAATGGTTGAGCGCAACGAGTACAAAGTGGTGGGGGAGTATCACTTAACAAATGACGATGGGTAGAAAGACAGTGCCCGATACGCAACTTAACTAAAATGATCTCCTCACGAGACGGGAGAGGAGACCGTGCAAGCCGCTGGGAGACACTTGATAACTCAGAGTTTGTTCCCATCGAGGGAATGACACCAACTGCTGACGGACGGCAGCACACAGATCACTTGAGGGAATTTAAGAACCAGCGGGCTGAGGTACGAGGACTGCAGCCTTGGCAGCAGCGTCAGCAGCTTCATTTCCTGTCAGACCAACGTGACCAGGAACTCAAACATCGCAGTGGCTCCATCAGGAGTGAGAAAGTGACAGCTTTTCTGGACCCTTTGCGCTAAGGCATGGACGGTGTGCAGCACAAAGCGGATTTGAAGGGCACAGAGAGAGTCGTAGCAGATGAAGCAATTGAAAAGCCTGTGCCGCCAGATGTACTTAGTGGCCTGATACTGAAAAGGGAGGTCTGCGATAAGTATTGAGCAGTGTTCCGGAGGCCGATGATGATTCTTCTCTTAGTGTTATTTACACTGCTCTATGGTCCGTTCGAGACAGAAATCAAAACGTACCTCTGTGGTTAAAAGGGGTCAAATGGCTCTGAGCACTATGGGACTTAACATCTGTGGTCATCTGTCCCCTAGAACTTAGAACTACTTAAACCTAACAAACCTAAGGACATCACACACATCCATGCCCGAGGCAGGATTCGAACCTGCGACCGTAGCAGTCGCGCGGTTCCGGACTGAGCGCCTGAACCGCTAGACCACCGCGGCCGGCGTACCTCTGTGATCAGGGTGCCATTACAGTCTATCGATTGATGAAAAAGTACATTCCTCCTTAGTGTTCACACGCACTGTATTTCTCACTTTTGCTAGAGTGATTCTTCCGTCAAAGGTGAAAGTGGGTCATGATGTTATGACAGTCCGACCGTACATTCTGAACCCGACCCAGTGTAATTGTTACAACCATAATCAAGAATCCTGTTAACACCCAACCAAATGTGTAACCTGTGAAGGGGATGCTTCAACCGCAATGGCGCCCATGCCGCCTCTTCCTGCGATTGTCCCGTGTATCTCGATGAGCGGGCTGTCTAGACGATCCGGGTGAAGGAAAAAGTGCCTTACTCGGTCGCTCGCAAGTTGTTGGCTGGTCGGAAGACGCTGCGTTTTACCATCTGGCACGTTCGGTGCAGTTCTTGCTGCCTCTCGCTCCACGAAGGACACGGCCACAAAGACATCCGATAAATTGTGATATCGCCCAGTGCTATAATAGTATCCCCGTCCCCTCCTCCAGCTGTGCAACACGCCACGAAACTTTCGCCTTACGGGGCGAAGTCACTAGCTTTGCAATCGGCAGGCCGGAAAGGACAGGAGGAATACTGTGAGGACTTCTTACGTCCCTCCAGCCAGCCAACACCTGCCAATTGAAAAGACTTCAAGAAGTCAAACAAAGGCAAACGGTATTCTCCTTCGCTGATTCCAAGATCCTCTTCGACGGTGTCGCCACGTGATACCCTCGCCCGGCCGACCATCGTGTCGCCGGTGCGCACTACCAATCGTTTTCCTGCCGTAGACTCTACACGCCGACAGAAAGAGACCACCGACGCTTCTGTTGGCCTCATTGAACAGGATCCTCTTGCATTTGTGCCCTGAAGCAGCGAGTCTTCGAAGGGTGGCACTCGGCAGCTGCCGAGGTGACACTGCTTCATTTTTTCCTCGTCATCACGCTGCTACAATAGAACGTTCGTGGTCTTCGGTCCGACAAAGATGATTTACGGCTTCTCTTAGAATCGCAGTGTCCACTTGTTCTCTGCCTTCAGGAAAAAAAGTCACCTCCTCACGACCGCTCTGAGCCCTCGCATTTCATCCTGGTCCGTTTTGACTTTCCCTCTGAGGGTGGCATTTCATCTTAGGGGGAGTGATGCTGTTCATATGGGATAACGTTCATAGTCAATCCATCTTCCTGACTACCAGCCTTCAAGCTGTTGATATTCGCCTTTTTCTTCCTTACTTTACCTTTTCCATTCGTACCAGAGAGGTACCTTCCTGGCTGACCTTCGCAATCAACATCTTCCGCCTTAACACAGGAGCACCGAAGTTCCTTTCACACTCCACACATGCTCATTCCCATTTGGACCTATCCTTCTGCATTGCTTAGCTTGCCCATTATCTCGAGTGGTCCGTTCTCTCTGACACATATTGGAACGAACATTTCCCGTGTGGTCTCCGTTTGCTGACTCCTGCCCCAAGTATGTGCACATCCAACTTGCAGCTTACGAAGGCCGACTGAAGGCTTTATTCTTTCCTAGCGACATTCGATGAACAACACTTCCCCAGCTATGATGACCAGAAAGGATATCTTAGATACGCTATCCTCGCAGCCGCAGAACGCTCCATTCCTCCCACTTCCTTCTTAACACGCGGTGTTCCAGTCCTTTGGTGGACTGAGGCGTGCCGCGAAGCAATTCGCGCGCAGAGACGTGCTCTCCGCTTATTTAACCGTCATCCTACGATGACAAAGTGCATTTTCATTACAAACAGTTGCTTGCATAGTGTCGTCGTGCTATTCTGGATAGAAAAGCGGCAGCTAGAATTCATTCACCAGTTCCTTTAACAGTTCCACCCCCTCTTCCGTCATGTGGGTCAACATTTGACGGCTCTCTGGGACAAAGATCGAGTTCCCAATTCCCGGACTCAAAGTAGCAGACGATGTCATCTTAGACTATATCGCTATCTCCAACACTTTGGGCCGCCTTTTTGTGGAGATTTCGAACTCCTGCCACTGTCACCCTGTCTTCGTCCATCGGAAACGAGCGGAGGGGGCTTGGGACATACCCTTCTCTTCTCAGAAACGTGACTGCTGCTTTACTATGAGGGACCTATATCATCCTCTATATCATCCTCTCCGATCTTCCGCCTCAGGCCCAGATATTGTTAACATTCACATTTTGTAACACCTTTCTGTTGCAGCAAGAATGTTCTGCGTCAAATGTACAACTGCGTCTGGACAGAGGGTCCGTTTCCCAAGGCGCTGGCGTGAAGCCACTGTCATACCCATACCTAAACCCTGTAAGGACAAAAACCTTCCTTCTAGCTACTGCACCATTTCTCTGACTAGCTGTGTTCGGAAGGTTATGGAACATATGGTTCATGCGTGGATGGCATGAGAGCTCGCAATTTACTAACCACTGCACAGTGTGACTTCGAGCTCGCCGTTCTGCAGTTGACCAACTCGTCACATTGTCTAGCCATATCATGAATTTTTGTCGAAAATGAATCTCCTCCAGCTGTACTTAAGATACTGTACAACATCGAAACTAGTAGCCAAATAAATATAATATCGTAACTACAGCTGGAGGAGTTTCATTTTCAACAGAAGTTATACTAGCTGTGTCCCACCTTCATCCAATTTAAATATGGATGCACGAACATATCATGAATGGAAATCCCAGACTGTGTTCGTGGTTTTTGATTTGGAGGAAGCCTACGACATCTTCAGGAGGACTGGTATCCTTCGCACACTCTACACGTGGGGCTTCCGTGGCCGCTTGCCCTGAATTTTTAAATGACTTAGTTTTTAAGGTTCATATGGGTTCTTTCTTGTCGGACACCTTTATCCAGTAAACGGTGTGCCTCAGGGTTCCATCCTGAGCGTCGTCCTCTTTGCTATCAACATTAACCCTATTGCATCTCCAGCTCCCTATTCGTTGACGACTTCCCCATCTACTGCATTTCTCCAAGGACCTGTCTCAATGAGCGGCGTCTTCATCGATGTCTCGATCGTCTTTACTAATGGAGCATCGACAATAGCGCTCGTTTCTCCACGAGCAAAACCGTTTGTATTAGTTTCTGGTGGCAACATTAATTTTTTCCACCGTCTTTACGTCTTGGACGCGTTGCTCTTTCGCTCCTTGAAACTTGCAAATTCCTGGGGCTCATTCTCTATTGGGAACCTTCCTGATCCTCCCATGTGTCTGAACTGGAAAGCCTGCTGTACTCGGTCCCTCAATATGCTACGTGTCCGCAGTGGTACTTCCTCCGTCTGTACAGGTCCCTTGTCCTTTCGAAATTAGACTTCCGGTGTTTCTTTTATGCATCTGCAGGTCCGTCCATCTAATGCCGTCTCAATGCTATCGACTGTCGTGGTATCCGATTGGCCACTGGCGCTTTTACATTAACTCGGATGAGAGTCTGTACGCAGAAGCCGCCAACTACCACTGTCCTACCACCTTGACTTTCTCCACATCAGATATGCATGCCATTTGTCTGCCATGATTGTCCACCCATCCCATGCCTGCTTGTTTGGTAACTCCTTCTCTATCGCCTTCAATTTCACGATGGTTCTAGGACTCACCGTGGTGTCGCGTGTTCCTTTGTCATTGGCACCGGCTTGCGGAACACTGCTCAAAATTTATCGCAGACCTCTCTGCCCTGTATCAGGCCAGTCAGTACATCTGGCGACACGGGCTTTTCAATTGCTTTATCTGCTACGACTCACTCTGTGCCCTTCAAATCCTCTTTGTGCTGTACACCGTCCATGCCTTAGCGCAAAGGGTCCAGAAAAGCTGTCACTTTCTCACTCCTGATGGAGCCACTGCGATGTTTGAGTTCCTGGTCACGTTGGCCTGACAGGAAATGAAGCTGCTGACGCTGCTGCCAAGGCTGCAGTCCCCGTACCTCAGCCCGTTGGTTCTTAAATTACCTCCAGTGATCTGTGTGTTGCCGTCCGTCAGCAGTTGGTGGCATTCCCCTCATGGGAACAAACTCTCGGTTATCAAGTGTCTCCAAGCGGCTTGCACGGTCTCCTCTCCCGTCTCGCCGTGAGGAGATCATTTTAGTTGCGTATCGGGCACTGTCTTTCTACCCATCGTCATTTGTTCAGTGGTACTCCCCCACCACTCTGTACTCGTTGCGCTCAACCATTGACGGTCCGCCATATCCAGGCGGAATGCCCTTTTTTAACCACTTACGTCCTCCTTTGTGTTTTCCGTCTGAGTTATAGGCCTGTTTAGCTAATGACGCGCGGGCTGTCGACACGAACAGGACCGCCATGCAGGAGCGAAGCTGCAAGGAGTTGATGTGCTTGAGATTCGGAAATAGTCTCCAAAAGCAAAGTGCCATTGCGTGAACGAGAGCAGGACTTCACAGGGCCGGCAACTGCGTCAAAACCTTTCTGAGCAGTACACGGGTTTACCGTAGTCGAGGACTGACTGTCTTCAGTACGTGAAACCCCAGGGAACCGCTGTGCTACTGGGATGGTCTTTGAATCGTTAGCCTCATTCCATTTACGTTTCGTAGCCGTTGACTGTGAAGATGATCGGCTCATTGCGAGAAAATCCCCCACAATTGCCAGAGGCTCAGATAGTATGCTTCTTCCGACTGGGAGGCCCATTTTGGAAGGAGGAGCATCCGTCTTAGCTAATCGTTCACATCTCAGGTTACACCTCCAGAGCACCTGACAGAGGGACAAATCGGCAATTTGGATGGTACCAGCTGAAACAGTCACCCCTCCTGGGCCTGGCCTGTACCAGGAGATACGTGTTACCCGTATCTGTCAAATCGGGGCTAGGAATTACACGTTACCCAGGTATGTGTTACGCGTCAGACGCGTGGGCCGACTTTCGAGAGCGCACAGGGGGAAGAAGAGGAAGAGGAGCGTCAAACGCTGAAGCGGAGGAAGGATGAGAGTAGGTGAACAAAGAAAGAGAGAAAGGGATGAAAACAGTGGAGAGTATTCTAATACTGACTATCGAAAACGCAACATAAATTTCCAAAAACAGCTCACGCAAGGGAGGGGAAAAGGATCAGCAAGAGGACAGACATGCAGCTTACGGTCATTAGCAATGGAATCGTGTTAAGAGATTTTGCAACTCTTAACAACTCTTTACAATCAAATACACAAACTCCTCAGAGCAGCCAAGAGAAATTTACAGAAATTCAGTACATCGACGATCTACAGAAAGACGGTTAGATTATTGGTAGATTTCTAGAAACATGAAGTACTGAACATGAATGACAAGAAATTGAGAACATAATTATAAGTGCAGACAGTGAGTCACATCAAAATACATCAAAACAAAGGCAAAGGAGGACGGTACACGTCTTTAGAATAAAATAAATGACGGAGGCAGTAGAAAAAGAGAGAGCCCTGTACCAAATACCTGGAACATCCAGCTCTGGAGAACAAGGAAATATATGAGAAGCAAACAGAAGAAAGAAAACGCTAAGCAGGGAGCTGTATCAGGATAGGTGGCATAAACTCGTAGCCATGATTGAAAATGATGTGCACGTGTTACAAACATTTGTGCATTAAATAGTACTACACCTGAGTAAAAAGGAACAATACGTGTCAGAGATTAATATAACAAAGAGCAGAGACTGTCATCATTATTACAAAAAAAAGGACTAATGAAATGAATATGAAAAATGACGAGGTCTTAAAATCGTACCTGGGTCACAATCAACACCAAGAATTAGAATATGCTCTGAGATACATATATAACCGAAAGCCAATAGGAAATGACGTCGTAAAAGATGAACTGATGACATCTTCTTCAGTAGCACATAAAACAAGGTTCCTTAGATTTTTAAAACTTTGCTGGATGGGAGAGGAATCACCAAGAACGGAAGACGTCGCTTATAAAACCAATATTCGGAAAGGACCACAGATCAAATCCTGAAAATTATAGAGCTATATCGTTACTGAATTCTGCGTGTAAGACATGCGTAAGAATAATAACTGAAATTGAAGCCCATAAGGGGGCGTGTTCTACCAGAAGAAGAAAACATATTCAGAAAAAGATGAAGTTGTGCAGACAACACATTCATATTACACCAAATGATAGAGAGATATAAGGAATACAATACAGAAACATCGTTTCCTTAGATTATATAAAGGCCTATGATAATGTAAATAGAATTTTTTAATGGGAGGTATTAAAAGGAAGAGACATACAAACAAATTTGGCTCAGGTAATCCAGAAGATCTATAATAATACAAGAAACCAAATAACTGAGGAAAATGAGAAATGAGCAGAGGAAGTTAACTTAGGAGATCGACAAAATTTCGGCCTTCCTCTACTTCTTTTTATAGTGTATACAGACTGACGAAAGCGCACGGCAATGAAAAATGAAACTGCATATTTTAACCAACGGATTGTATAATGACAATGTTATTTGCAATAATCAAGTTTTAATCTCTAGCTGTCAAGATGGACTACAAAGTGCTGCACAAAATATGTCAGATATATAACAAGTCAGTGTCAATACAAGTATCAGAAGCCATGGCTTTCCTTGGAAAGCTCTGCAAGCAGCAAAATAATAACGTAACAAAAATCATAGAGCATAGCTCCAGAAAATTTCAGATAGGTTTCTATTCTTACTTTAATTTGGCAGTACCTTCTGAAGGTACCTTCTAGGTAACTGCTATCTACTTAGATGAAAATATTTACGGACGATGTTAACATACAGAGGAGACCTAAACGAAAAAATCAAAGTTGATGAGTTCAGCTGCCTAAAGGGCACCACAAGAAGGTCTTTTCGAAATAAGGTAAGAACAGAAACATATCTTAAATTTCTTAAAGTTTATAAAGTTATGTCCCTACGTACATTGCTAAATGGGAGTGAATTTTGCGTAACTTAAAAGAAAGATAAAACTGTATTACAGGTCAACGAAATGAAATTCCTCAGGTAGGTAGCAGGATACACAATGTTAGATTACAAAAGATATTTAGAAACAAGGAAGGAATTGAAAATATTTCAACGTCAGGGTTGAACAAAATAGGAAAACTGCTGGATATCTGTTGGAAATGGAGGAATCACCATTACCACTACAATTTTGGCAATATATCCCGCAAGATAAAAGATGTATTGGAAGATAAGCGAACAGATGGTTCCAATGTAGCTGCAACAGGCCGAGCAGAGGCCTAACCGCATGAGAGAAGAAGAAGGTTCGGTCATAGACGGCAGTACCCCATTAGAATAATCTTGTGGGTTATATCAAAACATTACATTCCTGTGAACTGAGAAAATAAGCCTGTATAGAAGACTACCCACATGTCAATAAGTCTATGCTGTGTTTGTAAGCTCGATACTGTGTTCTGTAAACTGAGTCATTTATTAGACACCTGTAAATAATTTATGGGAATGTGACGTAGGAAAAGTCTTACAAATTTTACTTCCGTTAAAGTGTGCAGTTAACATACCCAGTAACCTATTAGCGTGGTGATAACGTTTGATGCACAAAATATGTGTTAGGCTGTATCTAGCTTTTCTACGTGACCATTTCGACAGAACGTTGATAATTTAGGCGTACATTGTTTCAGGTAGATTTTATTCTCTGAGAGGGTTAATATTTGTAAGTGACTCTTAGCACCTGTACTCTTCCAGATATGTAAAGTCGATTCAAAACTTATATACCATCTAACAGTACTCATTCAATGTTAATATAGCGAAGAAACATTTAAAATACCCCTTACCTCTGTGCACTAAAAAGAAAGTTTAAAACCTATGTCGTCGTTTTATAAATTCTGCAACCACTTTTCTTTTATATGTTACTGGTAAAGTTCGTTAACAATTATGCTCTGCCTGCCTCCACACACCTCGCAAAAGCTACAGCCTCTAAACGTTTTGCAGCTTATTATAGCTAAGTAGCTAACAAACAGCTTTCCACAAAGCCTGATAGAAATGTTAGTCAGTTAAGAACTGTTCATCTGTTAGAGTCTTATGACAGGGCTACGACCACAAGAAATGTCACCAGTGGCTTCTGGACGGGAATTTACTGTTGAATGTAGACATATTTCGAGCTTCGGTCTTTATGACGACCGCATCATATCCTTCATTAGAAGGTAGACGTGAAGAGCAACAGCGTGAACAGATAAGTCAAGATCTCCCATGAGAACTGTGACAAATCTTGTAAATAATGCAACCATGAAGTAGTAAGGGAGTGTCAATTGGCATCCAAGATATCACCCTTGCCCCACTCTCCAAAAAAGAATGAGAAACTGAGCAACAATATATGCTGTTTAGATCACCTGTAGTTCTTACAAAAATATCCTCTTTGACAAAAAATCTGAGAAAAGCAAAGGTCGGCCGAAGGAAACTAGAACTACCAAAGCCGAAAGTGGCAGTATAACTCCCGACTGGTCCCGAAAAATCTGCGAAGTTGACCAGGAGGAATGTTGTCTATGGTTCCACGTCATTGTGCGAAAGTAGGCGAGAAGGAAATATTATTTTATTGTAATGGTTGCAAATCTGAATCAGTAACTAATACTGAAACTATGCAGAGTAAGTCCCTAAGTAGTTTTTTATTCTAGCTAATGAATCTGCGTTAATTCTTCAGATTATTTTTGCTAATGTCTTACACATTGAAAGAAACGCAGTTAATACTCATTAAATTTCTGTATTTCATGTCATACGCGAGAATAATTTTTGTTTTACCCTTTCTGACACCAGCGATTCCATGTAGACTACCTGCTTGCAAATTTTACCGTTGTACACTCATCCGCTTCCTGTAACACATCTTTTAAATTTTATAAAATTTATTTTCAAAATTTTCGGTATGTGTCGGAGAATGGGCTACACATTAATAGTACTGCATTTAGATAATAAGTATTATGTTCCAGGAAAATCAGAGAAATTTCGAAAGTAGTACAATTTCGAAAATTTTGCCGTTTGAGTTAGGGGAGAATAGTAAACAAAACTAGAAGCAACTGGTTCGGTTTCACAAAAAAAGTTATTATGCGAATCTTTATAGTACGAAATAAAGGCTTGGTGAGGAGACAGCTGAACTCAAGTTTCTTACTAGCGGAGAAACAACGGGAAAAGAAAAATTGGGCTAAAATTTTGTGAGCAGAAGAGCGATCGAAAAGTCGCGCATATGAAGATAAACGTGTCTTTAGATTGGAGCTGAAGTGCATTCGTTCGATCAGCCACCGCAAGATAGTATCACAGGTATTATCGACAATAAACGAAGATGCCAGTACAACGGACGCAAGTCATATGATGTCTGTAGAATTGCACATGTCACACTGATGCCTTTTTCCCATGAACAACGAGTTTTCAGTATTGAACAATGTCTTTTGTCGTTCTTGATCGCATAGTGTAAAAGAGTTTCGTGAGATACATACAGAAGTTGCAGTGCTGCACAGTGCAAGAATAATGAGAACAATCTCCACATTTCCGGGATTAGGGATCAGTTGCGGAGAAGAAGAGAACAGGTAAATGGGTCATTCTGAGAGACGCTAAACTAGCTAAGGTGAGTACTATGACATTGTGCTTGGCTTCTATAAGCTTGAGGTGAAGATTTGTTTTTTCTCAGATTTCTAATGGTAATAGGAAAATTATGACGTGCTTAATATCCAGAATAGGAATGACACATAGGTGAAATAAATGAAACGTTGTTTAATTTACGAATACAGATCACACAGGGTGGCCTAAGAATGGAATATGTGGCTTATTAGCGCAGAATACAACATCATTCTTCAATGCAATAGCTGTAATGGTATCGGATGTTACTAATATATTCAAGTACACGTCCTGCATGTTTAAAGCTTGAGCATAACAAAGAAGTGAACTTAAACGTACACCATAAGATATCCCGGGAAGAAAAACTGGAATCATTTGTAACATGAAAACATTTTCGTCAGGAGTGGTCCAGGAAATCGTGATAGAACTGCAATAGTTCTCTACATACGTAAACGACCACAAAGATATTCTGTACAGCAAATTCCGACTGCTTGCTGACGAAGCTGTAGTGCACGGCAATGTGTTGTCGTTGAGAGAAAGTAGGAGGCGTAGATTATCGTTTTTGCGTGATGCATGGCAGCTTGCTCTAAGTATGGAAAATAGTTTGATAAAGCGAAGCAGTAGGGAAAACTTTGGCGAAACGTTCGAATACGGTATTAGTGGTGTGCCGCTTGATGTTGTTGTTGTTGTTGTGATCTTCAGTCCAGGGACTGATTTGATGCAGCTCTCCATGCTACTCTATAATGTGCAAGCCTCTTTATCTCCGAATAACTACTGCATCCTACATCCTTCGGAATCTGCTTAGTATGTTCATCTCTTGGTCCTCCTCTGCTATTTTTAACCTCCACGCTTCCCTGCAGTACTTAATTGGTGATCCTTTGATACCTCAGAACGTGTCCTACCGACCGATCCCTGCTTCTGGTCAATTTGTGCCATAAATTCCTCTTCTCCCTAATTCTGTTCAGTACCTCCTCTTCAGTTACGTGACCTATCCATCTACCGCATTCTTCTGTAGCACCACATTTTGAAAGCTTCTAATCTCTTCTTGTCTAACTATTTATCGTCCGGATTTCACTGCAACACGTGGCTATACTCCATACAAATACTTTTAGCGAAGGCTTTCTGACACTTCAATCAATACTCGATTTTAACAAATTTCTCTTCTTCAGAAACGCTTTTCTTACTGTTGCGAGTCTACATATTAGATCCTCTCTACTTCCACAATTATTAGTTATTTTTCTCTCCAAATCATAAATTTGTTTACTACTTTCATTTTCTCATATCCTAATTGAATGCCCTCAGAATCACCTGATTTAGCTCCACTGCATTCCATTATCATCGTTTGCTTTTGTTGATGTTCATCTTATAACCTCCTTTCAAGACACTGTCCATTCAGGTCAGCTTTTCTTCCAAGGCTTTTGCTATCTCTGACATAATTACAGTGTCGTCGGTAAACCTCAAAGATTTTATTTCTTCCCCATGGATTTTAATTCGTACAATCAATTTTTCTTTTGTTCCCTTTACTTCTTGCTCAATATAGAGATTGAATAATATCGGGGATATACTACAATCCTGTCTCACTCCCTTCTTCTCAACCATTGCTTTCCTTTCGTGCCCCTCAATTCTTATACCTGCCATCTCGTATCTGTACGAATTGTAGATAACCATTCGCTCCCTGTACTTTACCTCTGCGACCTTCAGAATTTGAAGGAGAGTATTCTTGTCAATATTGTAAAAAGCTTTCTCTAAGTCTACAAATACTAGACACGTATGTGTGCCTTTCCTTAACCTATCTTTTAAGATAAGTCGTAGGATCAGCATTTCCCCGCGTGTTCCATCATTTCTATGGAATCCAAACTGATCATCCTCGAGGTCGGCTTCTACCAATTTCTCCATTCGTCTGTAAAGAATTCCTGTTAGTATTTTGCTGCCATGGCTTATTAAACTGATAGTTCGGTAATTTTCACACCTTTGGAATTAGTCTTGTCATGGCTGGCTCTCCCAAGGATATCAGTAGTCCTAATTAAATGTTGTCTACTCCCGGGGCATTGTTTCGACCTAGGTATTTCTCTGCCGTCATATTCTTCTCGCAGTGTCATATCTCTCAACTGATCTTCATCTACATACTCTTCGATTTCCACAATACTGCCCTCAAGTACATCGTCCTTGTATAGATCCTCTTTATACTCCGTCCACCTTTCTCAGTTTCCTTGATTGCTCAGGACTGGTTCTGCATCTGAGCTCGTGATATTCATAAGTCTCGGTAATTTCCCTGTATGCGTAGATAGTGTCCTGCTTGATACAGTCGCTCTCAATAACAATCTGAGCTTAACATCGCAAAGCGATCTGAAATGGAACGAGCACTTAAGGCCGGTAGTAGGGAAAGTGGTTGGTCAACTTCGGCTTATAGGAGGAACAGTAGGAAAATGAAGTTCTTCCGTAAAAGAAAACACCTATAGAACACTGGTACGACCCAGTCTCGAGTCCTGCTCTAGTGTTAGGGATCATCACAAGCTCGGACTAAAGGAAGGCATCAATGTAATTCAGAGTCTTAAAGAGATTCTTCGTGGATTCAGAGTAAATTCCTGGGGAGAAGGCGACGTTCTTTTCGCTAAACGGTGTGAGATAATTTACTGAACCCGTATTCGAGGCCGAATACACATGATTCTACTACCGATAACGAAAATTTCTTGTAACAAGGTAAGAGAAATTATGCATCGTACTGAAGCGTATAAACAGTCGTTCTGTTCCCGCTATGCTTCAGAGTGGAATGGGGAATAGAATTTCTAGTAGTGTTACAAGGTACTTACCGCCACGCACCGTGTGATGGCTTGCGAAATATGTTTGAAGATGTAGGTGGTGCTGCCGTAGGCAGTTAAAGACTAAGTGGAGGAACTAAAACAAAGAAATAAAAACACTAGGTGAAGAAAGAAGTCTACAGAATGCTATCTGTAAAAGGAGCTACTGCGTCCAGAAATAATTAACTTGGCCCTTGATGGACATTAGAGAAGATAAATTGTAGGTTTATACAAGGACTAGAACGCACAAATAAGATTACAAACAATGACGGGCACAGTGAATAAGAAAAGATGGCGGACAGCATTAAATACAGTCCACAGCCTGACGTACACAAATTAAATCATTAAAACCAGTCCAGAGCCTGATGCCCTCAAATTGAATTCCATAAATATCACGAGTCTCGCTACTAGTTTCACCAGCAAGCCATGTGTCATCTGTGACCAGGTGAAGGGCACTCTCAACAGACAACTACGTTTCTGGAGTGATGCTGTTACCATTACACAGTACGTATGCATATACAAGATTGAGTGAGTCACGTAGCCAGGACACTGGATGTTCTATTTCTTTTGTCCACCTCTGTTACAGGGCTATCTAACAAACACTACCCCATTTAACAGCGGAAATTACTTTGTATACGGATGGGCGTTAGTAACAAACATACAATAGCTTCAAATTTTGCGAACCAGTAATGCGGGCTAAAAGTAGGAGGAAGGGATAGATGAGGAAGTTGTGGTGCGGGCGGAGAGAGGGTGGGAGGGCCTGAGAGAGGGGGCAGAAGCAACTTCCGAGAAAACTTTTAATTAAAATAGGGAGAAGGCTGAGTGGGTGGTTTTGAATCGTTGTTTAGTGCGCCGTATGATGAACTCGATCCAGAAAATTCCCCATAAACAGAAGGAGAACGGGAAGGTCAACTTGATAAAAAAAGCCTAGCATGCTGATAGTTGAACAACAGCGCTGTTACGATCTATTAGATTTGCTTGTAGAAGCATCACCCAAGATGTCGTTTAAGATCGTGGTGAAACCAGTAACACTATACAGGTATTATTATAACTATAACGTAATGCGTAGATTGAAATGTCCTATAACCTCGTGCGTATTAGTTGGACATTCGCTAAATGTCTGTGTCACCAGCGATGAGTTAGCGTCAACGGCATTATGGGGACTGGAAATATATATCGTTATTTGAGATGGCACAGTTACATTTAAAGTCAGCAGGGACGAACAGCTTAGAAAAGACTAGCAGGGTGAATGGTGGGAAAGAGGTTTCTCTCCTGTATGTGCTCGTTCAAACTCACATAAAAACACATGTTTATAAAACGAACAGATGTGTCATAATGGATTTTCGTGGCAGAGTAAAATTATGGTGTCAGCTCTAAACTGTGAGGCACTGGAGTGACAAATGGTCATATGTGTCCCGGGCTTCACTAGTAATAAAGCGTATTTCGTATCAATAACAATGTTACAGAACTATTCCATATCTTGGAAAATAGAGTATAGATCCATCATCAACACTGCCGTTCGCATCCGTATGTGAGTTTTAAAGTTGTTTGTTGGCCGGCATCGACTTAGAGAAGAAGTAGAGTCGAATTTATGAATATGGTATGCCAGCAAGCTGTCAAAGGAGATATCAGAAAGTAAATTACTCTGACACCTTATGAGTGTAATATAGAACTTACGAACCGTTGTTCGTCCGCCGCTCGTGGTCTCGTGGTAGCGTTCTCGCTTCCCGAGCACGGGGTCCCGGGTTCGATTCCCGGCGGGGTAAGGGATTTTCACCTGCCTCGAGATGACTGGGTGTTTGTGTTGTCCTCTTCATTTCATCATCATCCAGGAAAGTGGCGAAATTGGACTGAGCAAAGATTGGGTAATTGTACGGGCGCTGATAACCACGCAGTTGAGCGCCCCACAAACCAAACATCATCATCATCATCACGAACCGTTGTTCGACCAAAATCAATTTGTGTTCCGAAAAGCCTAACTTATCAAACGTCATCAGAATGATTTTTTCATCCTCTGTTTCGACCATACACCTGCAAAAATGAAACACAGTCACGTAAGAGGAGAAGATAAGGCGACCGTAATCTAGCATTGTTCCACGATATTTTTCATTCGGAGGCGCCTTCAGTGCACCGTAGTATAGCCTGGAGCGTTATGGCGACTGCATGTGATATTAGGACACAATATGTAGAACAATCTGTAACAAGGATTTATGCTAGAATTTCAAATTAAAAGTGCGCCACTGATTACCAGGTTTCAAGCCTCATGATTAGTGGGGCCCTCAACATAGTGAAGTTGACCATATGCAGGTAGTTTTCAAATTTATCCTCAAAAAATGATCATACAAGTTCTTTGGTGTGTTGCAGACTTCAAGGCATTAATTCCTGTTTAATACCTTATATTCACACGTAACTGATTGTAGATATCGTTCTGCTTCATGTAAGCATTACAGTCGAATTCATAAAGCAATAAAGGATATTAAACCTCACGCTGCTAATACAAATTTATTGTCTATGAGAGAAGCGGTGTTACGCCTCATTCCTACAGCAATCAATTTTGTACTGTCCAAGAGAAAAGCTGCACACGAAAGCCTTTAAAATAATGGATATAAGTAAATTACATATTTTCATATATTGATCACTCGCCAGCAAATTGTTTTACACTAAAACGTTATGGTCAGTTAGTTTGCGGGGGACTTTACCGTGTTTCCGATATTATAAAGTGATGTATTGGGATTAGAACAGAGTTTTACTTTCATCGCAAATTTTTTTGTGTGTATAGTAAATTTCTTACTTTCATTTACTTAGTGAAAATTATCAGGAGCTGCAAGGTTAATGTAAGGGTTAAATTTCTAGTTTTACTTTGTGAAGATATTTCTTGAGGGAGAAGAAGGCGTTTCGTTGAGTCAACTGACAGATACCTTCAGGCGCGAAGAAAACGCTACGGAGCCATGACTCCTATTTATACCAGTGTATGTAGGAGACGCGCAGGCATGAAGGCTCCAAATTCGGTGGTAACAGCGAAGATTTCCTGATCGGTAGCGGGAGGGACAGCTACGACACGGGTCGGAAGACGAACGAAGAGCTCCGGGGTTGTTCATAGTGTACGCTGCCCTGGTCCGCTCCAGCGCCTGCTGTTGGGAGCCGCATGCCGATACACGCTACCTCCCTTGCATGACCAACAGTCGGCCTCTCGGGTCCCTGTGACTGCAGTATTGCCTGCGCTAAATCTCACGCTATGCTCAGTTGGAGCCCTGCTTCTCCGTTCACCAAATTTGCCCAGCAGCGAATTTCCACCGCTACTTTAATTAGGGTGCATGTAGGCGTCGACGAGACAATTTTGGTATTTTTATAGTTCATATTTTGCCACGAACTGAAACAATGCAAGAGCCAATGAATCTGTCTCTGGCTGGTCTTGTGTGTGTGACGAGTTCGTCCTCTTTATGACTTCCCTCAACTGCAAGGGCCCTCTCGAACCAAGATCGTATTTTGTTGAACCAAGAAGAACTCTAATTTTTGTCAGCGGATGTATGACGAATTGAATTTTATGTTTCGTCAGTAACCATTGTATCTGTGCCAGGATGGCTGCCAGCCACGCCAATAATTACCGAAGGAAATGTTTTTGCTTATAATTGTATAAATTAAAAT
Source organism: Schistocerca cancellata (assembly GCF_023864275.1). Taxonomy (NCBI): domain Eukaryota; kingdom Metazoa; phylum Arthropoda; class Insecta; order Orthoptera; family Acrididae; genus Schistocerca; species Schistocerca cancellata. The sequence goes on from NC_064634.1 coordinate 265,727,801, forward strand.
TCAGCCTTTTAATATTCAGATGAACGGAAGTTGCTTTATAAGGTGGCTGTTGCCTCTGGTTCGTTAAATTTTTAAAACATTTTGGTGAAGCGGCACTTGAGCCTAGTCATTGTACTTCAACTGATGTCTGTCGTACTGGCTATTGTGTGTGCTTGGTTAGAGTCAATTATTAAGACCTAAGGCAAACACCAATTCTAAGGCGCTGATGTTACTACCGCAATTGAAAGTGAAAATTACAGGAGCTGTTGAATGGAATGAATAGTCTAATGAGCGCACAATACAGATTTAGAGTTAATCAAAGAAAGACGAAAGTAATGAGAAGTAGGTCAAATGAAAACAGCGGGAAACGTAAAATCAAAATAGAGAATAGCGAAGTAGTTGAGGTTAAGGTATTCTGCTACATAAGTAAAAAAATTGCCAAAGACAGACGGATCAAGGAGGACATTAAAAAGAGACTATCACTGGACAAAAGGGCATTCCTGGCCAAGAAGAAGTCTTCTATTGTCAAACACAGGTCTTAATTTTAGGAAGAAATTTCTGAGAATATACAATTGGAGCACATCACTCTGTGGTTGAGACATGGTCTGTGGAAAAAGCGGAAAAGACAATATTCGAAGCATTTTAGATGTGATGCTAAAGAAACATTTTGAAAATTACGTGGCCTGATAAGATAAGGAATGAGGAGATTACCCGCAGAATCGGCGAGCAAAGGAATATATGGAGAACACTGGCAAGATAACTGACAGGATGATCGGACATCTGTTAAGACACAGGGAATGGATTCCGTGATGCTACAGGGAGATGTAGAGGGTAAAACTGCAGAGGACGACGGAGATTGGAATGCAGGTAATAATTAAGAACTTAGGTTGCAAGTGCTACTCTGAGATGAAGAGGTCGGCACACGAGAGGAATTCGTTAATTAGTTGATTATTCTCTACAATAATGTTGGGACCTATAGAGAGGTATAAGTTTGTTTCTTTCCGGTTGGTTGACAGAGAGGGGCCTGGAGTCAGCGAGCTGACAAAAGGAGAATTACGAGAGGAACATTGAATTAGGGGCTATGAGCCTCCTGGGAGTGTAGTAGATCAACCACATACGCTGAAGGAAGTGTTAGCTCGGCCCTCTTGCCATAACACCAACGCTTCCGAAAGAGGTAAGTATTGTTGTATACTCTATTCAAATAACCTTTAATTGAAATAGCATCAGTTATATCATTCCTTGAAGCAGACAAAATTTCTCAAGTGAAAGTAAGGCAATTGAAGACACGAATAATGCGTCATTTGAATAAATCGCTTGATTTGCGTTGCATAAAAGGAAGCGAACAGTTGTGTAGATAGATATACCAGTTACAGGAACAAGATTCCGCCCTCTCGGAAGTGTCTCCTCCAATTCTTTGGGAGAATTGAGAGATGAATCACGTTCAAGCGCCTGGAGAGGGAGCTGAGTACGCTACAAATTTGATAGACGAATTGTCTAGAGATAGCAAGGCTGCACATTTGAACGAGACTGCAGTGATTTGTTTGGTAAGTTATATAATCCCTTACGCAAGTTTTTACAAGAGAGTAGAAAATCATTGGCTGACATCTTAGCCCAGATTCAGAATCAGCTGTGATTGCTGGTTGAGTTACTGGAACAAGAGGAATATTTTCAATTGAGAAAACAAGAGTTTTATATGAGTACATGGCATTTAAGGAGTACTTCAACACGACTAGTGTCGTGCAGTATAGCCTTGGTGAATTTTAGGATTATCTGTGTGAGTAATTAATATCTCTGTGGACAATGCAGAAACTAGCACAAAAGCACTACAACCAAATTGGAAATATATATAAATATAAATATATATATATATATATATATATATATATATATATATATATATATATATATATATATGTGTGTGTGTGTGTGTGTGTGTGTATATATATATATAAATATAAAAATATATATATAAAAAACTTTATAATTAAATTAGCAATAACAGATTTTAAAAAAATAAAAATAAAAAAAAATTCAATCTCTCTGTACTAATGTAAAAGACATTACAGTTTTGTAAAAGAATATATGATCCTTTCCAAACATAGGACATCATCGTCAAATGTTGAGATATATCATAGCATCTGTGACACCCATATGTTTGTAAACTCTTTGTATGTACCAAAACATGTGGTGCGTGGTTGGAATGATCTCAGCGACAAATCTAAAGTGTACAGTGAGAACTATTACGTGTGCAACAACGAGGATGCAGTGGGAATGCATTTTCATCGATTGGATGAACGTTATGGAAACAATCACTCGAAACCGACGTTTCACGTAAGTCACATGCAACGAAAATCTGCAACGCAACCATCTGAGTGTGGCGTGTTTGTAATTATGTTTTATTTATATGTTAGGACAATTAATCTATAAAAACACACCAAATGTCAGAAATAAAGCGTGTAAACCGTCTGATGATGATTCGCAATGATTCGAAACCGGTAACGGTTTTCTTTGAATAAAGGAACTCAAAGAAAATTTGTGGCTGGTTGCTGTCCTAACACCATCAACATTTGTCTTCAAAAACAGCCACGGTATCCAACATGTCATCATATGACAAAATTGTATTAAGCTTACCTCGCCAGGTAATGAGAAATATACATGCTTTCAAGAAACATAAAATTAACCTAATGAAAACGTCTCTTAACATTAAATTCAACAAAGAGTGTATGTCACTTAAAATAGTCCCAAAATATGTCAAAGTCAAAATTAACTGCAAAACTAAAGCTGCCAGATTTGCTAAGCAAAAATGTGAAAATATATGGCTAAAAACAGAGATTAAAATGCAATACAAGAAAAAAGATCACTTCAACAATGTCACGTACAACTGGCATCTGCAGCTAGGACACAGCCTCTCACCTTTACAATTCTCGCACATCCTACAGCACATAGACGATAACGTAGACAAAGAACAAAAGATTATCCTATCCAAACACAAAAAGAAAATTGAAACCTTAAAATCAATGAACAATCCAGAGTTTGATAATAACAAACAGCTAAGCCAACATGAATTTTTTGATAGAGTCATTAAAACAACTGACATCCAATTTAGCAGCAGTGAACTCACTCTATTAAATAAAGGTCTGAAACATAATATTGGAACAAATCTCAATAATCACAGTGTTAAAAACCTCATAGCCTGCCCAAAACTTGCTTGTGACACATCAAAACTACACACATGTGAGAAAAATGCAGTTGCATACAAGACAAATAAACTGATAATGAAACAACTTCAAAGAAATAATACCCGCAAAAACACTGAACTTAAAGATTTGAAAAATATTAACAGCAAACTGTCTGAAAGTAAAGCACTCATAGTAAAAGCTGACAAAGGAAATTCTTTAATTATAATGCATGAAAGAGAAAATGTAGAGAAAACCTTGCAATTTTTCCATAGCAACAATATTACTGAAATAAAGACAGATCCTACAGTAAAATTCCAAACTAAACTCCGAAAGCTACTACAAAACTGTAACTTTTTACTGAAGAAATATGAAATACGTAACTGCATAACAATGAATCCCTCGGCACCAAAACTGCGTGCACAGCCAAAGGTTCATAAAGAAAATTGTCCCATTTGCCTGATTGTTAACTCAAGAAACAGCCCTGCATACGTCATAAGCCGTACATTAAAAGACCTCATTACCAAATACTATACATTTGAAAATAACTACACCATACATAACACACATGAATTCATAAGCTTAATTAAAGACATCCACATCCCACCAACAACTAAATTAGCATCACTAGACATAGTGAACCTGTACACGAACATCCCTGTAAAAGAGACTATTAACATTATAAGAAACAATCTGCTTAAATATAAGAAAATTAATGTTGCAGAGATCTGTGAACTCATAGAAATACTTTCACTTATTCTAGAGCACAATAACTTTAGCTTCATCAACAAACTGTACCAACAACATGATTGTTTGGCAATGGGAAGTAGCTTAGCTGGGATATTGGCTGACATTTACATCAACCATATAGAACAAAAATTCTTTTCTACCAACCAGCACATCTCAAACAAAATAATATACTAAAGAAGATATGTTGATGATACAATACTGCTTTTTGATGGTACAAGCAATGAAATAGATACATTAGCAGCAGATCTTAGCAAAATGCACAAAAATATTAAATTCACAGTTGAACATGAAACTAATAAAAGCGTTAACTTTCTTGACCTGAAAATTTGCAATAGTGACAATAAACATCAATTCAGTATTTACAGAAAGCCTACCACCACAGATGTCAGTTTTAGCAACTCATCTTGCCACCCCTGCCAACAAAAAAATGGCATATTTCAGAACGATGCTACACCGAATTAAAAAAGTACCAATGAGTGACACAGACCAACAAAATGAAATCAATATAATTAAAACATTTGCTCATAATAATGAATATAAACCCAAAATAATAGAAAAACTCCACAACAAAATGCAGACAAAACCCACAGATCCACTTCACAGCAGTCACTTCAAGCCAAATCAGAGTGCCACTGAAGCCAAACCTAAATATGCTACTCTCCCATACATAGGCCCACTTTCATACCAAATAGCAAACTTATTTAAAAAGAAGAAAAATATCAGAATCAGCTTTTCCACAAATAATAAATTACAACAAAAAGTAATTCATGATGTAAACACCTCCAAGAGTCCCTACCGTAAATCAGTAATATACAAACTCAAATGTGATACATGCCCAAAATTCTACATTGGACAGACAGGCAGAAGTTTTGAAATTAGATACAAAGAACATATTAACGCTCTAAGACTTGGTAACTTGAACAAATCAGCATTTGCAGCCCATATTGCTGAACAAAACCATTCTGTGGGAAACATTGAGGACAACTTAAAGATTTTGCATCTAACAGAAAAAGGAGCCACTATGAATATATTAGAAGAATTAGAAATACACACACACAAAAACAGCACCCCAGACTATATCCTTAACGAACAAACAGAGTTGGCTAACACCCATATCCTGAAAAATATCCAAAAATTACTTTCCAGCCTCCAAGGCAATTAATATTAATACACCTACTGCAGATCAAGTAGAAAATTTATGTTACTATAATTCTCATGTTGCCAAATACAATAAAATAATATACTATTTTACCTATACAGTTCTAAATATATGTAAAAAATACTTTATAATTAAATTAGCAATAACAGATTAAAAAAATTCAATCTCTCTGTACTAATGTAAAAGACATTACAGTTTTGTAAAAGAATATATGATCCTTTCCAAACATAGGACATCATCGTCAAATGTTACGATATATCATAGCATCTGTGACACCCATATGTTTGTAAACTCTTTGTATGTACCAAAACATGTGGTGTGTGGTTGGAATGATCTCAGCGACAAATCTAAAGTGTACAGTGAGAACTATTACGTGTGCAACAACGAGGATGCAGTGGGAATGCATTTTCATCGATTGGATGAACGTTATGGAAACAATCACTCGAAACCGACGTTTCACGTAAGTCACATGCAACGAAAATCTGCAACGCAACCATCTGTGTGTGGCGTGTTTGTAATTATGTTTTATTTATATGTTAGGACAATTAATCTATAAAAACACACCAAATGTCAGAAATAAAGCGTGTAAACCGTCTGATGATGATTCGCAATGATTCGAAACCGGTAACGGTTTTCTTTGAATAAAGGAACTCAAAGTAAATTTGTGGCTGGTTGCTGTCCTAACACCATCAACAAATTGGAACCTGTTAGCACAGTACGTATGAGATATCGGTAGCACAAAAAGGGCGCTACGTTTAGCTTCCAATGAAGCAGATGTCTTCAACAATATTGTAGAGGGGATACATCCACAGAGGTTTGTGCCCGTGGTCTTGTGGTAGTGCCTTTGATTCGTAATCAAAACGTCTTCGGTTTCGAATCCTGCTGCTGTTTAAATTTTTATTAATAATTAGCATTCACTGGCGAAGACTTCCGGCATAAGAAGTCGCCCCATTCATCCAACGGCCTTGTCGAAGAGTGAGGAGGAGGGGACAGAGGATCGAGACACTCTCTTGCTCTAGGGGTGGGAAACTGCATCTGAAGGTGGAATAATCAACAAAGATCAACGGTATGACGATTCAGAAGGCAATGGAAACCACAGCATTTAGGACACGTAACGTATATCCATAGGACATGTGGCCTGTAATTGAAGAAGTGTCATGATGATCACTCCTTTAGCAAATAGATTCCGGACTATTATCCCATTTGGATCACCGGGAGGGACTGTCAAGACGAAGGTTGTCATGAGAAAAAGATTGAATAATCAACGACATAATGGCATTCTACGAGTGGGGGCGTAGAATGCCGGAAGCTTGAACGTGATAGGGAAACTAGAAAATCTGAAAACGCAAATGCAAAGGCTCAATCCAGATATAGCAGGGGTGAGTGTAGTGAAGTGAAAAATAAGACAAGAATTTCTGGTCAGATGAGTATCGGATGATATCAACAGCAGCAACGAATCCTACTACCGTCATAACATTTTGTTATGAATAGGAAGGCAGGGCAGACAATGTGTTACTATGAACAGTTCAGTGACAGAGTTGTTCTTATCAGAATCGACAGAAAACCAACACCAACAACGATATTTCAGATATACATGCCAACTTCGCAAACTGAAGATGAAGATGAAGAGATGGAGAAAGTGTACGAGGATATTGAAAGGGTAGTACACTATACACACGGAGATAAAAATCTAATAGTCGTGGAAGACTGGAATGCTGTTACAGGGGAAGAAGTAGAACAAATGGTTAAAGGAGAATCTGGGCTTGGGACAAGGAACGAGAGACGAAGCAGATTAATTGAGTTCTGTAATAATCTTCAGCTAGTAATGGCGGATACTACTACAAGAGCGTGTGGTAACCGCAAGCAACATACCAGTTTTCTCGTGTCATGTTCCCAAAACATAAGTCTCCCCTTAGCTTATTCACTATTTTTTAAACTGTTATTTCGAGTGGAAGAACTACGTAAACATTAATAGGGGTGTGGGTAAAGTAAATGATTATTAATAGTTATCCTAGTATGAAGTTCATTTGGGGTTTCGTAGTCACATAATAAAACTACAGCTGTATTCAGTATGAAATTTGTTAAGAGAGTGAAGTTCACCTCTGTCCTACATTTTAAACACGTTCATTCCCACTTTATATGGGTTCTGGATGAAATATTCGATTAGCGTTCTAGAAACTGCCCGTAGTATATGGGTAATGTCATCGACTGGAATAGGGAACGATGACCTCAGCAGTTTGGTCCCATAGGAACTCACAAACATTTTTCACTAGAAAGCTAAATGTCCTAGATCTTCTGTTTGGAAACAATCTCTGTTTTAATTTTGAATAAACGTTGTCAGCAATGGTGTCCGAGGACATGCGGAACAAGAAGTCTTTGGTACGCGAAACTGCCCCCAAAATGTAATGGTCAACATCATGAGGATTCAGAAGGCAACGGAAGCCCACATAACGTGTATGGATGAGGTACTGATAAGGGGATATGCTAAAACCGAATGGTTCAGTTACAAACTTGTGTTCAAAGTAACGTTTCGTCTTAAAATAAAACTAATATGAAACATTTTACGTTAACTGCAAAATCAATTCCCAACTGCTCTACAATTCTCTCTTACTGACGTAGTTAACAATACTTGGATTGCTATATGACAAAAGGCCTGACATCGTTTGACAAAATAGATTCCAGAATTTAACCTGTCTGTACCAGGATTACAAAAAACACAATATATTACAAATCGGGTATACCTAATCAGACTATACGTTAAATGTGATGGCAAAAACTTGGTTCCTACATTCAAGGGACGGTACTGTTAGTATTCGCAAAATCCACACTGCGTTGCCGTATACATAAAACTAAATACACAAAGTTTCATTACCTTACAAAACTGTGTTATGCTCCGTCAATAGCCCGACAACTAAATTCTCGCAGATAGCCACTAGCTTTAAGTCTTACAGCCAACTTTTAACAGAGTGCAACGGCAACTCCCATTACGCTCCGCTCTCCCGTACTTACAATCGATTCTTTGCTTCAGTGGTGTCAAAGATACAATCTCTTCTACATATTATAACCATTTCATGTCATTATGCATGGAATATATTTCAAAATCTGGCGCCACGTACAAGTGGACCCCTCACATTGTGCTACAAATGGCTCTGAGCACTATGGGACTTATCATCTGAGGTCATCAGTCCCCTAGACTTAGAACTACTTAAACCTAACGAACATAAGGACATCACACACATGCGCGAGGCAGGATTCGAACCTGCGACCGTAGCAGCAGCGCGGTTCCGGACTGAGGTGCCTAGAACCACTCGGCCCGTTGTGCTACAAACTGGATGGTAACCAAGAGAAAAAGGTGGAAAAAATCACGAAGGGATGGCATTCTACGATTCAGGCTATTGACGTTAGAACGTTCTAGAGACTCTATAACACACAAAAAGGCAAAGCCAATGGCTCAGTTTAGATATGATGAGCTCAGATGAAGTGAAATGAGAACTAGATGAAGTTTTCTGGTGAGAGAAATGGAGGGTAACACCAACAGCAGCAGAAAATGGTGTAATGGAAATATTTGTTATGAATAGGAAGGCAGGACAAAGAGTGATTTACTGTACAAACAGTCCATTGGCAGAGTTGCTCTAATCTTATCTGACAGCAAACCAATGCTGAAAAAGATAAACACGTGTACATGCTGAAGTTGCAACCAGAAGATGAAAAGATGTAGGTAGGATATAAGATTATAGAACGGATAATTCACAATGCAAATCTAATAAACATGGCGGACTAGAACGAGATTTTGGTGAATGAGAAGAAGAATGGTTTAGCGGAAAACAATGGATTGGCTGTAGGAACGAGGGATGAAGAAGACTAATGGAGTTCTGCAGTAAATTTCAGATGCTAATAGCAAATACTCTGTTCAAGAATTACAAGAAGGAACGTAAAGTTCGAACAGACGAGGAAATTCTGAAAGGTCATGCGGTAGCGTTCTCGCTTCCCACGCCCAGGTTCCCGGGTTCGATTCCCGGCGGGGTCAGGGATTTTCTCTGCCTCGTGATGGCTGGGTGTTGTGTGCTGTCGTTAGGTTAGTTAGGTTTAAGTAGTTCTAAGTTCTAGGGGACTGATGACCATAGATGTTAAGTCCCATAGTGCTCAGAGCCATTTGAACCATTATTTTTTTTTTTTTTGAAATTCTGAAAGATTCAAGCTCGATTACATCGTGGCTAGACACAGACTCCAAAATACGATATCCCATTGTAAAACGTATTCTGGAGCGGATATAGACCCAGATAGGAATGCAGTAATGATGGTGACGAGACTGATGTTTAGTGGAATCGTCCAAAAGGACAGAAAAAAGGAGGATATTGAAGACTCATGATATGCTTCTGAAGTTCGCTAAATGTGCGGATATTGCGATAAACAATAACAAGGTAGATAGTTCAGTTGGAGAGGAGAGGACCTCTCAGAAAGGGCAATCACAGGTGTTGAGCGGTCAACGATAGATACAAGGAAGGGGTAAGTGTGAAGAACCCCTGGCCAATGGAAGTAATACTTCAACTCATATATGAAAGTAGAAAGATTAAAAATATTCAGGGAACCACAGGAATACAACAATATTCATCATATGCGCAAGAAATAAACAGGCAGCACACGGAAGCCAAAGGTAAATGGCTAAAGGAAAAATTTGAATAAATCAGAAAAGCGACGATCGTCGGAAGGGCTGATTTAGCAAATATAAAAGGCAAAACACACTCCCATGAAATTAAAACCAAGGGTGGTAGCATTAATAGTGCTTTAGGTATTCCATTATTTAATCCTGATGCGAGAGCGGACAGGTGGAAGACAATACATTGAAGGGCTCTATGATACGGACAACTTGTCTGATCACGTGAAAGAAGAAAAAATTGGAGTCGATATGGAAGGTACAGGGGAGACAGTATTAGAGTCTCTGGAAGACTTCAGAACAAATAAGGCAGAAGTGCACATAATGTTCCGTCAGAATTTCTAGAGCCATTTCGGCAAGTGGCAAGAAAACAACAACTTAGGTTGGTGTATAGAATATAGGAGACTGGCAACGTATCATCTGATTTTCGAACAAATATCATCCACATATTTCCGAAAGCAGCAAAGGCCGATAAGGGTGAGAACTATTGTCCCGTCAGCTGATCAATTCATGCTTTCAAGCTGCTGACAGTATACATAATAATGCAAAACAAATTGAGAATTTGTTTGATGACAATCATTTTGGCTGTAGAAATAGTACAGGTACCAGAGAGACGGTTGTGAAAGCTAGACTGAAGGAAAGGCATGTTCACAGGATTTTTCGAGCAATAAAAATAGGTTCTACGAAGTGAAATAAGGCAAGATGCTCGAAATTCTGAAAAAATAGAAGATATAGGGAAAAACGGATAATATGCAGTACATACAAGTACTAAGAAGTAATCACAACACTGGATGATCAAGAACGTAATGCTTGGAATACAAAGAGTAAGACAGGCATGCCGCCTTTCAGCTTTACTGTTCGATATATACAGCGAAGAAGCAACGACGGAAATAAAAGGAATGTTCAAGAATGGGATTAAAATTCAGGGTGGAAAGATATCAGTGGTAAGATTCACTGATGAGATCGCTATCCGCAGTGCTAGTGAAGAAGAATGCAGACTTTGTTGAATGAAATGTACGCTCTAATGAGTACAGAATATGAGTGAGAGTAAGGCGGAAGAAGATAAAATAAATGGGAAGTACCAATGGTAACAGTAGTGGGAAATTAAACAAGAAAATTGATGATCAGGAAGTAGGAGAAGTTAACGAGCTCTTCAACATAGGAAGCAAAATAACCCTTGACGGAGGAGGCAAGATGGGCATAAGAACCAGACTACACAGACCAAGATGGCATTCGTCGCCTCGAGAAATCTCTTGATATCAAGCATAGACCCTAGTTTGAGGAAGACAGTTCTGAGACTGTATTGTGTCATGGACAGAGAGAATACCGGTATAGAAGGGAATCTAAACACTTGAGAAATGTGTGAAATTATTGATAAGATAACGAGTTAGGATGGTCTGCCCAGAATCGGTGAAGAAAAGAACATATGTTCTGTCAAGCAGTAGGGACTGATGATAGGACATGTGTTAAGAAATCAGGGAATAAGCTCCATGGTACTACCGGAAGCTGCGGAGGGCAAAAACAGAAGACAGAGATTATTACAGATCCAGCAAATATTTGAGGACATTTACTAATCCAAGATGAAGAGGCGTGCGCAGGAGAGTAATCCGTGGCGGGCAATGCCAAACCAGTGAGATGACTGAAGAAAAAAAGCGACAATTCTGCTAAGACATAGAGCCTTGGCTGGAAGTAATACCATGGAGGAACATTTTAAGGGTGGAATTAAACACACAACTAGCTGCTAAGGTTGTTATTGTTATCTTGTCTCAGGTTCAGCTAACCACCATTCACAGATTTTGGATGTAGTCCTTGCAAGAAGTTATACACAATGACTGGCGACGGTCATGTGTACGATAAATAATTTCTTGTCCCATCAACGCTGAAGCATCAGGACTAACACAGCACATATTTCTGTGATGAAGGGGAAATGATACAGCTTAGTGTATTCATCTATTAGTCTGCCACTACGACCCCTTCTTCTAGTCAAGGTGCGCCACAAATTTCTCTTCTCCCCAATTCTTTTCAGTACCCCCTCAATGGTTATGTGATCAACCCATCTAATCTTCTGAATTCTTCTATAGCACTACATTTCGAAAGCTTGAATTCTCTTCTTTTCTAAATTATTTATCGTCCATCTTTCACTTCCACGCATGACTGCACTCCATTACTAGAAGTGCAGAATTGGTAAAAGACTGGTTATCGTGTTTTAAATTCTTACGATACAGTTAAAAACAAATTTCGTTACGCAACTAACGTTTTCGACTAGCAGTGTTTCCCATGATACTAAATGAACTAGATGGTGCAAACCGGTTGCTGCACTATGAATCGCTCTTGTGATTCTGTCGGAGGAAAACAAAGAGTAGAAATGGAGAGTGCATGTTCTCAGTGTTGTCGACTGAACAAAAGTGAAGGTACTGCAGACGAATTAAATAAAACATCCGAAGGTATTTATATATCAAGCATGCTCTCCCACTGTAGTTTTCTCCTAATTTCACCCTCCGATTACCTTTCCGTTCCCCAAGAACTTCCTCTTTTCTTACTCACCCGCTCGGTCTGTCTTTCCCTTTGGTACACACGATCCGCGAAGCACCGGGGAACACATTTCTACCACTAGGGGGAAACACCGGCGGGTCGGCGATATCGGGCAGAATAAGAGGGGACCGGACCAGACGGCGGGTTGCTCGCACCTCCAGCCTTTCCGCAGCAAAGCTGCCGCCGCGATAAATCCGTCTCGGGGAAATACGTCCTAAATCTCGCTCCGCCCGTGAACTTGCCGCTGCGGGCGAGCCGACCCTGCGCCACCGACGCGACGGAACGGGACGGTCACTGTTCTGCCCCGTTCACCCCTTCCACCCCTCTTACCGCTTCTCCTACGCTCGCCTACCCCAAAAGCCCACAAACGGCCTCCGCAAAACCCACGACAAACTCCCCACTGGTTCTCTCTTCCCACCTAGAAAGCACCAGCAGGGCAAGTGGCGAGGATATATATATATCCTCCGGAAAGGCATTCACTTCGTTAGCACAGCACTCCCGTAAACTTTGTCCCGCAAGGGGAGGAGGAGGGACTAACTCCACTAAGAAATAACAATTATTCTAGAGATGATTATTTGAACAGCGCGCGAGCAGTGATAGGAAATATTACATCAACAGAATGTCCCTTATATCACAACAACAAGAGAGGTCATCCTTCTTTTTCGAGTTACTAATGAATTTCGTCATCACATAAATCAGTACTGTATCATGAAGATTGCGTTAGGCCTCTTGTGTGATGGTTGTGGAAATTTGTTATCCCGTCCCTTCCAAAACAAAACTGAAACTACAGACAATGGATTGGCAGATTCTGAAGTGGGTGATTGGCAGACATAATGTGCTTCACAACTTGAGGATGACGGATGCATGACTTATTTGTGAAGTATTTCCTCCAGGCTGAACCTGGAGATGTACCACATTCCAGGGTCACTGGATTTCAGCTGATATCTGCCGCTTCTTCGACAGCCTATAGAATGTGCCCTGCCTGATCAGGGACATGAGTAACATGTGGTCTTTCTGAATGTGTATTCTGTGGTGCTACAGGCCTTGTATAGGCAACACTACGAAACAAAGCACCAAAAGGTTGAATAACTTGGCTGTCTTCGGTCTAGGTACGCCATCTGGTACAATCGCGACCACTCAAGTTGTCATACATAAAAATCACGTCTGCCTACTAATGAAAAGATTGTCTTACCAGTGAAAGGCATCAGGCTTTAGCTAGCATCGTTTTCCACTTTTTTCTTTTTAATTAATCAACATACATAATCGAACGATATGATAGGTAATAATGTAGAAGATCGGTACTGTATATGGGACTGTACAATGCCTTTGTAATAATGTAGAAGAGCGGTATTGTATATGGGACTCGGTGATGCCTGTAGAGAATTTCTTTTACTTTCTTTTAATTCTAAGTGCATGTTGAATTCATTCTTGTAGTTAGCGGGGAGTGAAAACATTTTCCGTACTATTTCCACTCGACTTGGTCTGCCTTCAGAGGATAATACGGCTGACTGGACACTTCCAGAGGCATAACACAGCCCATCTGAGTCCCGTGCCGGCGGAGTAGCCGAGCGGTTCTAGGCGCTACAGTCTGGAACCACGCGACCGCTATGGTCGCAGGTTCGAATCCTGCCTCGGGCATGGGTGTGTGTGATGTCCTTAGGTTAGTTAGGTTTAAGTAGTTCTAAGTCTAGGGGACTGACGACCTCAGGTGTTAAGTCCCATAGTGCTCAGAGACATTTTTTTGAGTCCCGTGAACGGCCGCCCTCTGTGGCATTTACTCCGCCAGGGAGAGGCATGTGTCTTTGACAAGAAGAAGAATGTACCTGCATGCTGAGTTCAGCGAATTCGCCCTGTCCTCGCCAGTTGGCGAATACGAATGTAAATCGAAATGTGATCCAGTAGGAACTGGGCGTCTTTTGTCTAGCGCCGACAGGTCGCTGACGCCTTGAGCGTGAACAATGAGAAGCCAAATTTACGGGAGAGTCCTGGCGCGATTTCTATTTACAGATCGGAACTAGGATTCTTTGGGAACGGCGATGTCACGGGGGGGGGGGGGGGGGGGGGAATCTCAAGTTTTCGTGACGAGGAGCTGAGATAGGTCGACGTGCGGAATCTTCGAAAAAGCGACGCCAAGCGTTTTAAAACAAAATTGTTAGGAGTAATAGGATTGGAGAAACAATATATCCGATTTCGTATTGGCCAAAAGGCAGTTTTGGTGGACACATCTTGAAGGATCGGGAGGGGGAAGTATAAGGTACTTCGTTGTCCACAGAAGAGACTTCTCCACCGTGAGCCATAGAGGGAAGACACTCGATCGGTGCAAGAGAGGGACGGAGCTGGACAGGAGCAGTCTATTCACGAGCGGGCGGGTTGTGCCGCAACTGCGTCCGTCTCTGCGTTCGACCACACAGCGCCTCCTGTCGCAGCAACGAATTTCGTTGGTTCAGGTTAATCAATCAGTCAACCTGTCGTGGCTTGTCAGCCATGATTTTACTCTATGGTGTTCTATTTCCCTTTACTCATTGACTTATCGATGCTATCACCACTAGCACTGCATTTCGCAAATATTACTCAGTTAGCAACATTCCCGTTCGTCCTATTTTATGAGAACTTTTCCAATAAATGTACATGTTCTGTAACCCTTGTTACCTTACAACTTTTAGCGGTATTTTCAACATCTGTTACAATGTTCAGTTCCGGATGTCCTTCCGACAGGATTGTTTCAGTTTACAAAGTTACGTTTAGGAGTATAATTAATGTGTGTCAAGCAAGACTACATTAATAGTACATTCGGACATAATATTATTATTTACCTTATTCTACTTTAATGTACCTTTTACTCATTTAGGGTAAGCGGCCATTCATCATACCAAACAAAAACTGCTTACGTAATATGTCATGAAAACATTACTGTTACCAGTTGTTAATATTTCCTCGTGTGAGGTTTTGAGAATCCGAAAGAAAAACAATTAAAAAAAAAGAATTAGGCGGCGTCAGTGCCCCATGCGTATCTTGAAAACGAACAGCTTCGTATATTGCATAAGAATCTACATCTAAATACATACTCCGCAAGCCACCGTACCTTGCTTAAGTGCCTGTAGTTCTTATGTGGCATTATGCACCAGGGGACTCCGTTTGCTGTAGTTGGTTCGCCTAGTGTAAGTCTTTCTATTTGACGCCACTTCGGCGACTTGCGCGTCAGAGAGGATGAGAACAACACAGGCACCCAGTTCCCGAGCACAGAAAATATGCAGCCAGCCCGAGAGTCAATATTGGGACTCCAAGATCTAACGACGTCAGCGCTACACACTACAGCATGAGCTGTGGACAACCGAAGCAGGTCTAGAGGCGAATTTATTCCGAAATACGAACCCCTCCACATATTCGAGGCATACTTGCAACTTGTTTGTCACTTTGCACTCCGTCTGTTGGCTCCTGAGTGAAAGATATATGGTTTAAATTTCGGAAAACTAATCACAACAACAAACAAACGTTGTTCACTTTTTAAAAGTGTTTATGATGGATTGCAAAAGTCTTAAAGTTATTTGAAGTGATTCCGTAGGTACGCATGTGAATGTCAGTGATGACTGATGCATTACTCCGTAAAAGCCACTAGGTTTCAATCATTTACGTGTTACATATTTTTCGAGTTATTTAAGAGCCTTTCCTTTGCTACATTTTCTTCTATATACACATGAGATCGTTTACAATGAGCCTGTGTATCGAACATAATATTCCACGTAATATAAAAAGACACCATAATCCTCGTTTGGAATTGTGAGCGTGGAAAATAGTTGAGTTACAGTACTTTTCATGCTGCATTTCATGGGTAAGTGTATGTTTACTGCTGAAAAAATGACACTACCGCAACATTCCTATACAGCATTAATGGTACGCTGCGTCAATGAGTCACATCGATGAAATAACAGCGTATCGTTGGACAACGACGTCAAATGCAACGAGCACATTGGGCCTGCTATGTTGGTAGCAGGCCTCAAGGTTTCGGTGTGTGAAAGGATCAAGTCCATAGAGGATTCCCAACAACAAACTCGGAACAACCAACACTGGTAATAGCACAGAGACACGATTATATCACAACGTACTATTATTTGTGTCCCGCCTGGATAGTGGGGGCGTGGGTCTGCTCCTGTGAACTACTTCTGTAATATAGGCCGAGAGTGAAGGAAGCGAGTACGAGCGGGAGAGGTAAAGCACTTCGGTACTGAATGCAACTTTAGCACTTTTAATAGAGTCAAAAACACAAGTAAGTATCAAATGCATACATAACTTTGGCTAGGATGAGCATGTAGGTGTGAAGCCGAAGTCCATGTCTAATCCTGTGAAGTTAGGATGACTGTTCTGTATAATCTCAAAACTAACAAATTCTCATTGCTGTTCAAAACTTTAACTGAACGTAACTAGTACAAACTCTCAATAGTAAGCTATCCCACCCAGTAGTACAAGCGATATTTCCAGGCCGTCTGCTCTTGATGAAAGTACAGAAATCAAGACGGCATCCCTGAGCTCCACAGCGTCTGACAGAGGTCGCTGTGGTTGGCTTAGTCTTCTCTCTTAGTGCCAACTTACGAGAGCTTGCACCTCCGTTTGGCATCGTAACTATCAACGCCACACTAATTGTTCAAATAATATATAATATCAAAAATCTAGAAGACTCTTGCGAAGGAACGAGCTTAACGGTTAAGAATACAAATTTCAATTCGAAACAAAGAAGTTTTTTAAAACTAGGAACTTATGGTTCTGCTTGTGACAAAACTTAATAGCAAAATGTAGCTATCTTTTTTTTAAAAAAGAAGTTTTAAGAAAAGACTTTACAGATATTCAACTTTTTCAATGCAAATACTTTAGACAAAATTATTCGACATAGGACTAACAAGCCTAGCGGCTCCGAAAGGGTTTGAAATCTTTTAAATACTTTAAAACACCAAAACAATTATTTGCAAGCTACAATTTTAAATCAGAAAAAAATTTAAAGGGAGAATACATGAATCAATGACAGTACTGCTCCAACTTAGCAGCCCTGCGCGGCTGTAGAATCTACTTATTTTTACTGGTCACTCTGCATCGCGTGAGGCGTAGCCCAACCGGGCTAGAAAACATTTGGTTCCTCCTATAACACACCAGACCATTAGAACATGGCCCTGTTTACAGAAACTGTGGAACCAGCGAACGTTTTGCATACAAGATGTTAAATCAGACGTTAGTGTACAGCCTTGCAAACAGTCAGCAAGCCCGAAGTTCTTAAAGCAAACTGTAATACTCTAAAGCACGTGAGACATTTTAATTGCTACTTTAATCATCAATTGATTGAAGTAGGAGGCTTATTGAAATACTCTAGCAGTGGATAAAGCAGTAAAAGCACAGCTCATTATAGGGTTAAGATAAAACTACGCCGCGCTGGATTAGTCTAGCGGTCTAGGGCTCTGCAGTCATAGACTGCGCGGCTGGTCCCGGCGGAGGTTCGAGTCCTCCCTCGGGCATGGCTGTGTGTGTTTGTTCTTTGGGTTATTTAGGTTAAGTAGTGTGTAAGCTTAGGAACTGATGACCTTAGCAGTAAAGTCCCATAAGATTTCACACACATTTGAACATTTTTGGATAAAACTACATATTCAAAATTACACCTACAACGACACTGCATAATTGGAGATACAGGTATGTACTGCAAGAGCCACGGTTACCAGTAACTTGACTGACTCACACTTAAGACTACAAGTGCTGCCACTCAATGCAACATATTGACTTTACAACAGTCGCGCTTACAGTTCTCGCCAGGCGTTGGCCTTTATATAGATAGATATTACTGCAGAAAAGTTTCCCGGACGCAAGTTCTATATGGTCTGAACAACTTACACAGCATTCGTAAGTTAGACCCAGTAAATCACGCAATAGAGACAGGTAGCACTTTTAAGCCAAACGGCACCAACAGGTAGTTTAACTCCCACACACAGAAAGCTAGAGCACATTTGAGGTACCACAGCTCAACGCGAAAGTCGTAAAGGGACACCCATCAGTTAATCATACAAGAACGATCCTGCATGAGAAAACAGCTTACCCACCAGAATTAACACAGCTCAACCTGACAGCCACAACGAAGTCTTGGCACGGTGATAGGATGCAGACGCTTCTATTCAGGCCTCTGTGCGGCTACACTGGCCACCAGAATTAGCAGGACCCCAGTTCCGCCATTAGCGCGAAGTCTCAAACCCCATCGTCCACTCACGAGCTTTGCTCCCGTGCTCGGTCAAAACAAACTCCGGGCTCGCACAGCCCACCATCGACCACGGCACGAACAGTACTGAAATGACGACTGACAGGGTCAATGCCCTCTCTCGGTAACCAGCGTAACTTCCACCTCGTCTCGCTGCTGCGCCCATCCCTTCCAGTCGTTCCGTGAGCGCCTAAATAGGCGATCGCGAACAATGGCACGGCGACAAAGCGCCGGTACAACAAAGAGCCGCTCCAGAGATAAATTACGGTGCAGAGTCAGTCACACGGATGGCTTTATTGGAAGGATTAGGAGAATGTGTTGCACACCTAGAAAACCGACAGCACACAGAACGGTTTTGCGAGACGATCTTGATTACTGCCGAAGTAATTGGGATACTCTCCAACTCGTGTTAAAGCAAGACATCTAGGAAGCAGGGGACACGTTCTCCCACATTTGTTACTAGGCGGTATTTTCCACATACTCATCTCCTCGCTGATTCTGTAGAGAACGCTTTCCATCCTTACCTCACCATGCCACCTAATTTTCAACGTTCCTCTGTAGCACAACATATCATATGTGCCGTTGCTATTCAGTTCCAGTTTTCCACAGTCCGTGTTTCACTAACAGGCAATGTTGTGTCCCAAACGTACATTTTCAGAAAATCCTCCCTCCAATTAAGACCTATGTTTGATACCTTTTTTGCCAATACTAGCCCGCATTTTACGTTCTCCTTACTCTGCCCGTCATCTGTTATGTTTCACTTTTAATAACGCAACCCTTTAACTTCACCTCTTTGTGATCATCAATATTGATCTTAAATTTCTCACTGATTTTGTTTCTGCTCTTCCTCATTACTTTCGTCTTTCATCGATTTACTCTCAATCCACATTCTGTACTCATTACAATGTTCATATCACTCGACAGACCCTGCATTTATTCTTCAATTTTACTCGGGATTGTAATGTCACCACCGACTGTTATCTCTGCCCTCCTGTCACCTTGAATTTTAATACCACTCTTGAAACTTTCATTTATTTTCGTCTGATTGCTTCTTCGATTTATAGATCGAACAGTAGGCGTGGAAGACTACATCTGTGTCTTACACGCTTTTCAATCCGAGCACTTTGTTTTCTTAATGTCCTCACTTGGTTCTTATACATACTATATGTTACACGCCTTCACCTATAGCTAGCCTATTAATTTTCTCAGAATTTCGAATATCTTGCACCGTGCATTGCTGAACTCTTTTTTTTTCAGGTCCACAGAACTTATGAACGTGTCTTGATTATTCTTTAGTCTCGTTTGCATTATCAACTGGAACGTCAGAACTGTATCTTAGTGCTGTTGCCTTTCCTAAAGCCCAACAGATCTTCATCTAACAGATCCTCTGCTTTCTTTTCCATTCTCTTGCGTATTATTGTTGTCAGTAGCTTGGATGCATGAGCTGTTAAGCTGACTGTGCGATAATTATGGCATTTTTCAGCTCTTCCAATCTTCCGAAATAAGTGGATGATGTTTTCCTGAAAAACATATGGTATGATGTCAGACTCAGACAGTCAATGCACCACTGTGACTACTCCTTTTGTTTCCGCTTCCTCTAATGCTTTTAGAAATCAGTCCATTTGATCTCGAGTCTTCCAAAGCTCTTTTTAATTCTGATTCTGATTCTTATACTGGATCCCTGTCTCTTCTACATCGACTCCTGTTACTTCTTCTGTTACGTCATCAGAGAAGTCTTCCCATCATAGAGACCTTCAACATATATTTTTAAACTATCCGCTCTCTCCTCTGCATTTAACAGTGGAATTCCCACCACACTCTTAATGTTACCACTTTCGCTTTTAATTTAACCGAAGTTTTTATTTTACTTTTCTGTATGCTGAGTCAGTTCTTCCGACAGTAGTTTTCTTTTCAATTTCTTTGCATTCTTCATGCAGCCATTTCGCCGTATCGTCCCTGCACTTCCTCCGTATTTCATTCCTAAGTGACTTTTATTTCTATATTCCTGAACTTCCCTGAACGGTTTTGTACTTCATCTTTTCATCGATCAACAGAAATACGAGGGTTATTAGGAAAGTAATGAACGATCGGCCACGAAATGGAAACCACAGTGAGAATCCCATGAAGTTTTGCACAGGTGTGTTGGTCAGTGTCTCTAGTACACCTGTCGATTGCGTTACGTCGTTCTTTTTAATTCTGAGCACACGGGGAGCGCATAAAGATACCTAGAACAATAGTGTCACCCGCCAAATACGAGGGCCTGGTGAGAAATTTCCCCTGAAGCTATGCAGCCTACATTACATACCTGTGATGCGTTTTCATCTTCAAAAGAATTCTCAGTCGCATTCTGCAGCTCCTGCATCGTTATCAATTGGAAATGTTTGATTACGCACAACACAGCCCGTAATTGTCGCCCTCTTGAGTTTCATGTCTGCTCACATGAACCGCTCGCTACGAAGACAATATTTTGGCACAGACAACGAGCTGTAGGCCAGCGTAGAGAATTGGCGGAAAGCACAGGCGGCTGCCTTCTGTAACGAGGGTATTGGAAAGTTGGTACAACGCTGCGACAAACGCCTAAGTCGGATCGGCGACTATGGAGATAAGTAGCTGGATGTTGCAAATAAAACAGTTTTGAATTTCACTGTGGTTTCCATTTCGCGACCTACCGTTGCTTACTTACCGAATAGACCTCGTATTTCTTCTGTAACCCGTGGTTCCTTTGCAGCTATGTTTCTTGTACCCACGTATGTCTTCCAACTTCTTTAATTGCCGGAAATCGCATATAGACAAAAAAACGCAGTGGTTGCCCGTAATATGTATAGTTAACAGGTGCAGCGAAGTCCATGAGATGGTAGCGCTGGTGAAAACAGCTCGAAATAAATACTTCCTGATAGACTTGAGTTGTGTTCTGGTGGATCTGCCTATAATGGGGAGTGTTCTCCCGGCTGAGCCATTTGGCCCTGTCA
Organism: Schistocerca cancellata; assembly: GCF_023864275.1. Lineage (NCBI taxonomy): Eukaryota > Metazoa > Arthropoda > Insecta > Orthoptera > Acrididae > Schistocerca > Schistocerca cancellata. The sequence goes on from NC_064634.1 coordinate 265,749,246, forward strand.
TATCCCCTTCCGTCAGTACCTAAATTTTCTGCTTTCAACTCTACAGAAATTTTTCGGCGTACCTTTTCGAACTGGTACTCTTGGACGAAAGGATTTCGAGCAGAAACGAATTACCCACAGCGGCGTGAATTGCTTTCATAATTATGTATCCCTCTGCAGTGGATTGTGAGCTTACTTGAAACTTCGTGGCAAAAACTTTGTGTTTGAGCATACTTGAAAGTTCGTGGCAAAAACTTTGGGTCGACTGTGATTCGAATCTGGGATCATTGTCTAGTATCCTGGAGCCTTTGCTCAGATTCGAGCTCCAGTCTGGAACAAGTTTTAACCTGCTAGGAAGTCTGAAATCTGCGCTCTTGCTACTATAGTGTGAAAATTCTCTCTAGTTAACATTATTTGAATTCTACAGCTTTATACGTACACTGAAGTGACGGCAGATATGAGATGCCTCCTAATATCGCGTCATACCTCTTTTGCCCAGTGTAGTGCAGCATCTCGACGTGGCGTGGACTCATCAAGTCGTTGGAAGTCCCCTGCAGAAGTATTGAACTATGCTGCCTCTATAGACGTCCATAATTGCGAGAGTGTCGCCGGTGCAGGACGTTGTTTACGAACTGATCTCTCGATTATGTCTCATAAATGTTTCATGGGATTCATGTCGGGTGATCTAGGCACCCAGACCATTCGCTGAAATTGTCTAGAATTTTCTTAGAACCAAACACGAACAGTTGTGGCCCACTGACATGGTGCATTGTGATCCACAAAATTTCCATCCATGAATGGCTACAAATGGTCTCCAAGTAACTGAATATAACTATTTCTCGCCAATGATTTGTTTAGTTCATGTACATCAACATCTACATATATACTGGACAAGTCACCGTAATGTACGTGGTGGAGGGTAAGCTGTACCACTACTTGTCATTCCCGTCTGTTGCACTTATAAATAGAGCGAGGGAAAAACGACTGTCTGTACACCTCCGTATGAGTCCTAATTTCTCGTGTCTTATCTACGTGGTCCTTACGCGGGATGTATATTGATGGTAATAGAACCGTTCGGCAGTAAGCTCAAATACCGGTTCTCTCAATTTTCTTAACAGCGTTTTCCAAACAGAACGCCGCCTTCCCTCCAGAGATCCCCATTGAGTTCCCGAAGCAGTCCAGGTCTTAACGAGCGCACACTATTATTGAGGCACGACCTACTTTCACAGTGCCTTGTTGACAACTTGTGTTCATGGCTTCGTGGTATTTACAAGACAACGGTTTCTCTGTCATCTACGGTGCAATCGATAGTCACGAGCTCAGGACAGACGCGAAGTGCTAGAGGGGACGTCGTGCTGTTGGTAAATGCCCTCGGGTCGGTTGTCTGCTGCCATAGCGCATTACCGCTTAATTTTCCCGCACAGTCCTGATGGATACGTTCGTCATAGCTCCCCCACTGATTTCTGCAGTTTTTTTTTTTTTTTTTTTTTTGCAGTGTTAGTTGTCTGTTAACACTGACAATTCCACGCCAACGTTCTGCTCTCGGTCTTTAAGTGAAGGCCGGCGGCCACTGCCCTCTTCGTGGTGAGATGTTCTGCCTGAAATTTTGTTTCCTCATCACGTTGTTGACACTGTGGAGGTCGGAATATTTAATTACCCAATGATTTCCGAAATGGAATGTCCTAGCGTCTAGCTCCAACTACCATTCCGCATTCAAGGTCTGTTAATTCCCGTCGTGCGCTCATAATTACGTGGGAAACCTTTCTATATGAGTGCAAATGACAGATCCACAAACGCACTGTCTGTCTAAACGACACTATCAGCATCTGTGTATGTGTGTATAGCTATCGCATGACTTTTGCAACCTTAGCCTATAAAATTAGAATTATATATTAATACCTTCAGATGCTGACAGGCGTTGATATATACCAACGCGGACAGGTGAAAATGTGTGCCCCGACTGGGAGTCGAACCCGGGATCCCCTGCTTACATGGCAGACGCTCTATCCATCGGAGCCACCAAGGCGACAGAGGATAGTGCTACTGCAGGGACTATCTCCCGCACACCTCCCGCAAGATCCACATTTTCACCTTATATGTTGACACACTACATTCGTAGTGTCCCTACCCAACACACTCATTACTCGTGGAAGACATTCTTACCAAGTCCCGTAAGATTTCGGGTAAAAAGTGTGCATCCGCCCAGAAGAAGAAGGTCATGGCCAGTATTGCCAGATCTATATACTTATATGGATATGCTGTATGTTCTTTCGGACATGTCCGAAAGAAAAGACAGCATACCCATATAGTTATGTTAGCGTATAAAGGATTGATATGTCATTCTGTTACTTTCACGTCATGTAATTCGTGAAGTAGTAAGTTTAAACCTTTAAAAGGTCCTGTTATTCATCACTGTGGAAAACACGGTCCTTACACAAAGAGTGACAAGCTGATAGGTCACGTGACGATTACCACATCAAGTTGTTTACCATGGCCTGTAAGCTGTCGAAATGTATTTATTTACACCTACCTCACAGAACAAAAATGCTTCGTAGGTACAGTTCATTTGTGTAATTCATACATATTTAAAGATGATGAAATTTGCTTATCATATGAGGTGTAAATACCAAAATAACACAACAGCGAATCACGTAAGAAAATAATGGAGTTATTCCTTTTTGTGTGCATAAGACGGCAAATTCTAAAATGGCTCTGAGCACTATGGGACTTAACATCTGAGGTCATCAGTCCCCTAGAACTTAGAACTACTTAAACCTAACTAACCTAAGGACATCACACACATCCATGCCCGAGGCAGGATTCGAACCTGCGACCGTAGCAGTCGCGCGGCTCCGGACTGAGCGCCTAGAACCGCTAGACCACCGCGGCCGGCGGCAAATTCTAAGTAATTCAAATTACATAGAGAGATGTTCAGCGAGAACCTGCAGTTGGTACCTAAATACAATAACATAAAAGAATGCAACTCCCTCAAGGGCCACGTGGCACTAAAGTACACTACGCGTAGTGCTAGTAGTGCTAGTGATTCATTTGCCATAGTCATTAGTGATGGGATGGCACTCCGGAGGCTTGTCTGTGCTCCCTGTGTTTTGAATCTGCTGATCTGCTGGCAGTAACTGTGCTTACTTAAGTAGTGAGCAGTGTTTGCAAAATTCGTTGTATGGTACAAGCACGCCACACTGACTCACACGTATTCCTGTTGAACAGCTTGAGCCACTTGAACAAGGTCGCATTGCGGGCGTGCAGGAAACTGCGGCTGCTTCGGAGTAGTTGTTTTCTTTGAATAAAAGTGTCATATATATTCGTGTCATTGTGTGTTTCTTCCTTTTACCTTGTGTTTTAAATCCTGCAAGAAATTGTCGTAACTACTGAAACATTCTTCTTAGTGTCGCGGGCGTGTGTGAGAGCTGTCAACACATCGCCCTGCGTTGCTGCCGAACGTCTCTATTTTGCCATTGTTCCTCATCCTCATCCTCTTCTATTCCTCTTCTCTCCATCGCTTCTCGGATACCCCTTCGACACCCTTTTCATGGTCTTCCTCTTATTTTTCAGGACTGTCTGTATTAGCTTAGACATTTATGGGATTGTGGAATCATTTTACACTTTTTTACTCTGATTTAAAAACGTGGTATGTTAGGAAAATGATTTTCATTGTCACAGTCATATCCTATTTTGGTTTAGGCCTTCTTGTCTGTTCCAATTTCAAGCAGATTGCAGCTGATCTTTCCACCTCTTCTAAGGACACCCGACATTTATTTTCCCTTGATGTATATTTGTATATTAATTTAAGTGCTCGTTCATCCAACATCCTCTGAATGTGTTTATGCCATTTCTTTCTGCGCGCCTCTATTTCCTGATGAATGCTTTCGACGCCCAGTTCGTTCCAGATTTCGTTATTTTGCATACAATGTTCGAGTTTGGGACCAGCTAGTCTCCTTAGCTAGTCTCCTTAGAAGTCTCATCTCCTTTGCTTCAATTCTTCTCGTTCAGCTGGCAGGTAGAGTCCAAGTCTCTGGCCCTTAGATTGCCATCTCATTATAGAATTTTAATACCGTCTCTTTCTTGGAATTTTTCGGGAGAGGACGATAAATAGTACTTGAGAACCGTTGAGTTTTTGCAACTTGTGTTCTTGATCATTGGATGTAATATACACCGATGAGCCCAAACATTATGACCACCAGTTGCGTGTTGTTCCACTTTTCAAACACAGTACATCAGAGATTCTGCTTGGCATGGATTCCTCAAGTCCTTGACAGGATTCCAGAAATACGTGGCACCAGACATCTACTCACAGGTCAAGCAGTTCCCACAAATTACAGGTTGAAAGTTTATTGGCATGCAGCTGGCGCCCAGTAATGTTAGAGATGGTACAGATCAGCACATTTGCTGCACAAGACATCAACGTCAGTTCACTGTAGTGACCCTCAAACCACTGTAGCACGATAATTACCTCGCAACACGAGGAGTTATCCTGCTGGAAGATGTCGTCGCCATAGAGGGTGACTTCAAGCATGTAACGATGCAGGTGGTCCACAACTGTCGTGATACCTTCGATTACCACCAAAGTTACCATGGAAGCCCAAATCAGTGTACCTCAAACCATTGTACTGCCCTCACTGGCCTGCATTTGTAATGCAGTGCGTGTTTCGTGCAGCCATTCGCCTGGATGACGGCATGTTAGGATCCATCCATTGACATGGTCTAACAAGATTCATTCGACAGGCGACACGTTTCTATCAATCCACAGTGAAACCTCAGCGATGCTGTGCTCACTGCAACCCTAACTGACGATATTGTTGGGTCAACACAGGACCATGTAGGGGTTGTCCGATGTGGAGCTCCATGTTCAACAGTGGCCTTTGGACGGTGTTTTTCGGATCACTTGAGCCGTCAGCAGCATTGTACTCTGTTGTCAGATCTGCCACAGATCGCTCACTATCCTGGATCACGCACTGGGGGATCCTCGGACCTCTGGGTTTTGTGATGAGGCGTACCATACGGCTTACTCGTTATTTCACCATCCGGCAACCACTATCCATAGGTGCTCAAGACAGTAGTACCCCAACAGGCGACGACCTTCGCCGTTTCAGAGATTCCAGTTTGCAGCCGCAGCACCTCAACAATGTGCCCTTTGGCAAACCCGCTTGTATCAGTGGATTTCCGTATTTGCAGCCGGTATCTTCACTATCTTTCTGAAGGGGGTAACTTCAACAGAAACAAGAGTAACTTCAGGTGTGCCCCGAGGCAGCGTAATAGGTCCTCTGCTTTTTACGATTTACATAAACGATCTGGTTGATGGTATTGACAGCGGCCTTATACTGTTTGTCGATGATGCTGTAGTCTACAGGAAAGTAGTATCACACAAAAGTAGTCAACAAATCATCGAGGATTTGCAGAAAATAAATACGTGGTGTAATGACTGGGCCGGCCGCGGTGGTCTCGCGGTTCTAGGCGCTCAGTCCGGAACTGCGCGACTGCTACGGTCGTAGGTTCGAATCCTGCCTCGGGCATGGATGTGTGTGATATCCTTAGGTTAGTTAGGTTTAAGTAGTTCTAAGTTCTAGGGGACTGATGACCACAGATGTCAACTCCCATAGTGCTCAGAGCCTTTTGAACCAATTTTGTAATGACTGGCAGTTATCTCTCAATATTAGTAACTGTAACCTACTGCGTATAACAAGGCGAAAATCCCCATTAATGTATGAGTACAAAATTAAATGATCAGTCTTTGGAAGCGGTAACATTAGTCAAGTACCTGGGTGTGACTATTCGAAATGATCTCAAATGGTATGATCAGATTACACAAGTAACGGGTAAGGCGAACTCTAGATTGCGGTTTATTGGTAGAATGCTAAAGCGATGCAGTCCTCCAACAATGGAAATAGCTTAGGATACGTTAGTTCGTCCAGTCTTATTGTTCGTCTGTATGTGACCCTAACCAGTTGGGTCTGATTCAAGAGATTGAGAAGGTCCAAAGAAGAGCGGCAAGATTCGTGACTGGTACATTTAGCCATCGTGAGAGCGTTACAAATCTCACAGAAAGTTTGAAGTGGGACACACTCGCAGATGGAGGACGCGGTAAACAGAAGGGGCTGCTCTCTAAATTCCGAAATCCAATCTTCACCGAGGATGTAGAGCATATATTATTACCACCAACTTTCAGATCGCGTAATGATCATCATTCAAACATAAGGGAAATAAGATCTCGTACTGAGGCGTTCAGACAGTCGTTTTTCCCTCGCGCGATCCGCGAGTGGTACAGAGGGGGGGGGGGGGGGGGGAGGGGGGGGGAAATATGACCTTGGCGCGAATTGTGCCCTACTCCACACCCCGCTTAGTGGCTAGTGGAGTATATTTGTAGATGTAGATGTAGATGTACCAGGGATGTTGCACAACTTGGGAACAATGTATCGGTGCTATGTCACTGCTTTCATCAGGGCTCTGTACAACATTCCCACACATGTACACCAGGTTCTGAACGTCCGCGTACTGCAGGCGCACGTCAATATTGACACCCCGTGCGAGCAGCGGTGGCCTACCGAATATAATCCGGGGACAAACAGGAGCACAGGTAGCACCTGCCGTGACATCAGAGACCACCGGGCAGCAGATGTCGTTTGCCTCCGGTCAGGCTACCTCTGGCACCACGACACCGCCAAGCATGGCTAGTCGGGAGACGTGAAAGTGTTGACTGGAGTGTGGAATGGCACTTTGTGGTCTTCAGTGTGAGAGTATGTTCAGTCTGTAAGAGACTGATAGAGGTACACATTTGTGATTATTCCACTGTGGATTCGACAGCGACAGACAGATCGCAAACCACGCTTCTTGGTGTGGGAGTCCACTGGCTACATCTCGTGCACACATTTGGTGTTTCTGCAGGTAATGTAATCAGCGCCTTCTGTTGTCCCGATGCTACTGGCATTTCTAAGATATGGTATTTCGTCAGGACAACCCACGTACACGTGCAGGTGGTGTGACACACCGCACTCTGTGCGGTATACAACAATTGTGGTGCCCTCCAAGAGCACCAGATCTCTTGCCTGTTCAGCACGTGCGGGACATGCTGAAACGGGAATTTACTCGTTTTCCAGGGTCACGAAAAACCATTGCCGAATTGAAACAAAAGGCGCAAAAGGCTTCTTAACACTCTATCTAAGTTTGCCATTCCCCATCGTTATGATAGTTTGCAAGAGGGAATAGACGCCTGCTTTGCTGCCAGAGAAGGGGGAGTGAGTGCACAGTGTACTGCTTCGACTATTTGGCCACCATTTACTGTTGCATGTGTGTTTCATTTTGTATGAATTTGCTGCCATATAATCCTACACAGATGAACTGCTTATCACCTCATTTGTCAATCAAAGAATTTGTTAGTGAGGGTGTAGCATTTTTATCGGGAATATAAGGGCTATTTGGAAAGTGAGTTCCCGTTCGTCACGAAATTAAAACCACTGCGAAAATCCGATTAAGTTTTGCACCGATGTGTTGAGTAATGTCTCCAGTATGCTCGGCGATCGCGCCATGTCGCTCTGTTCAATTCTGAGCGCACAGTGAGCACGTATAGATGCCTAGAAAAAAATGTCTCCCGCCGAGTATAAGACGTGGTGAGACATTTCGCTTGGTTTCGTTCAGCCCACATAACACAACTGTCAATCGTTTCGTTCGTTCTTCGTGACAGTTCTCAACCGCACTCTGCACTGGCAAGGAAGATGCTCCTTCAGCGTTTTCGATGGGAAGTGTTTGATCACCCACAACACAGCCTGTGATTGACTGATCCTGATTTCATCTCTGCTCATATGAGCCTCTGGTAAGGAAGAATACATTTTGGCACAGACAACGAGATCAGAGTATTGGCAGGAAGGTCTCTGTGACTACAGTATTGGAAAATCGGCGAAACGCTACGACATATATCTAACACGGAGCAGCGATTTTGTGGAGAAGTAGCTGTAAGTTGTACCAAGCTACTGTACATTACAAAAAATTTGATTTTCACAGTGGTTTCCATTTCGCGACCGATCGGAACCAAGTATATACACTCTGTGAATATCCAAGGTTTCAATATCAGCTCGATGCAAATGATGCTATGTAATTAATTTCTCTATTTCAACACTGTAAGTACCCAATGGAATCACCGTTCCTAGTACCGTAGCACGTTACTACAGGTGTGAAAATAGCTTCGCTCAGCCCAGTGATAGAACGGAGAGTCCTTTTTTCAAATCTGAACGGAAACGACGCTGCAACAACCGAATCTGAATTGATCGACATGGATGACAACAATGTGGATAAATGATGCAGAAGTTTCCAGTATGGTCCAAGACGCATGAACAACAAAGAAAGCATTGGCTACACATCGCTCTATGGATACCCTTAGACTGCAGGAGAAATGGAGGACCATGAGCTCGAAGACAGCGTACTACAATCGAAGCGATAATGAGAAAAGAGAAAAAACTCATAGATTAGTTTTCACTGTTTTTCACAACCTTTCTCACCGGAGGAATCTTCCTCTAACGCCCACACTTTTTGAAAATGCCTACCGAATCGAGGCAGGTGCAGAGGTATTGCGGCAGTTTCAGGCCCGCGGATATGTTTGCTTTAACCTCCTCATCAGTGTAGACAACTGCTGGCAGTACCACTATGAATCCGATGCCAAGGAGAAAAGCAATTGTGGAAACGTCTGAAGTAACAGACTTCGAAAAAGTCAGTGAATTAATCAACACTGGGTTAGGTGCTGTTAGCGTTCTTTGAGACTACGATGGTGTGCTGCCACCATCTAACATAGTTTGAGCCGTCTGCCTTCTGACTGGCTTGATGCGGCACGCTAAGAATTCCTTTCTTGGACCAACTTCTTCATCTCACACTAGCAATTATAATCTACGTCCTCAATTAGTTCGTGGATGTAGTCCAGTCTCTGTCTTCCTCTACAGTTTTTGCCCTCCACGGCCCTCTCTAGTACGATGGAAATCATTCTGTGCTGTATTAACACTTGTCGTATCATCCTGTCCCTTCTCCTTGTCAGTGTTTTCGACGTACTCCTTTCCTCTCCGATTTTGTGCAGAAACTGTTCATTCATTACCTTATCAATCCACTTCAATTTCAACATTCTTCCGAAGCTTCACGTCTCAAATGCTTCGATTCTCTTCTGTTTCGGTTTTTCCACACTCCACGTTTCACTACCATACATTGCTGTGCTCCAAACGTACATCCTCAGAAATTACTTCCTAAAATTAAGGCCCATGTTTGATAATAGTAGATTTCTCTTGGCCAGGAATGAAATATTTGACAGTGCTAGTCTTCCTTGCTCCGTTCGTCATTGGTTATTGCACTGCTTAGATAGTGGAATTCCTTAACTTCATCTACTTCGTGGCCATCAATTCTGATAAGAAATTTGTAGCTGTTCACATTTCTGAAACATGTCATTACTTTCGAATTTCTTCACCTTTCACCTTAAATTTTAATTTCACTCCTGAATCTTCCTTTTATTTCCATTATTACTTCTTCGATGTACAGATTGAACAGTATGGGCGAAATAGTACATCCCTGTCTCAACCATTTTAATCCGAGCTCTTTGTTCTTGGTCGTCCTCCCTTATTATTCCCTCTTGGCTCTTGCACATATTGTGTATTACCCACCTTTACCTGTAGATAAATCAGTCTGATCTAAAAGCCGTAAATTCAACTAAATACCTAGGTATTACAATTACGAACAACTTAAATGGAAAGAAATGTTGTGGGGAAGGCTAACCAAAGGCTGCGTTTTGTTGACAAGACACTTAGCAAATGTAACAGACCTACTAAGGAGAGTGCCTACACTACGCTTGTCCGTCCTGCGCTGTGTGGGATCCTTACCAGGTAGGACTGACGGAGTACATCGAAAAAGTTCAAAGAAAGGCAGCACGTTTTGTATTATCGCGAAATATGGGAGAGAATGTCACAGAAATGATACAGGATTTGGGCTGGACATCATTAAAAGAAAGGCGTTTTTCGTAGCGACAGAATCTTCCACGAAATTCCAATCACCAACTTTCTCCTCCGAATGCAAAAATATTTTGTTGACACCGCCTACATAGGGCGGAAGGACCACCACGATAAAATAAGGGTAATCGGTGCTCGTACGGAAAGATATGGGTGTTCACTCTTTCCGCGTGCTATACGAGATAGGAGTAATAGAGAATTGTGAAGGTGGTTCGATGAACCCTCTGACAGGCACTTAAATGCAGTTTGCATAGAATCCATGATGTAGATTTAGATGTAGCTATTTTTCTAAGTTTCGAACGTCTTGCAGCATTTTACTTTGTCGAACTTTTTTTCCAGGAAGACAAATGCTATGAAGGTGTCTTGAGTATTCTTTAGTCTTACATCCACAATCAATCGCAGCATCAGAGAAACCTCTCTGGAGCCTTTACCTTTGCTAAAGCCAAACTGATCGTCATCTAACACATCCTCAGTTTTGTGTTCCAGTCTTGTGTATGTTATTCTTGGGAGAAACCTCGATGCATGAGCTGTTGAGTAGTTTGTGCGATAATTCTCATACTTGTCTGCTATTACCGTCTACGGAACTGTGTGGATAATATTTGTCCGGTAGTCAGATGGTATGGCTCCACGCTCAGACATTCTACACACCAACGTGAATAGTCGCTTTGTTGCCAATTCCCCCATTGACTTTAGAAATTATGATGGAATGTTGTCTAGCCCTTCTACCTTATTTGATCTTAAAGACTACAAAGCACTCTAAAATTCATATTCAAATACTGGATCCCCCAACCTCTTCTAAATCGACTCCTGTTTCTTCTTCTGCCGAGCGGTTCTAGGCGCTTCAGTCTGGAACCGTGCGACCGCTACGGTCGCAGGCTCGAATCCTGCCTCGGGCATGGATGTGTGTGATGTCCTTAGGTTAGTTAGGTTTAAGTAGTCCTAAGTTCTAGGGGACTGATAACATCAGATGTTAAGTCCCATAGTGCTCATAGCCATCTGTTTCTTCTTCTATTACATCGGACAAATCTTCTCTCTCATAGAGGCCTTCAATGTACGCTTTCCACCTATCCGCTCTCTCCTCGCCAGTGTAATAGTCGGATTCCCGTTGCAATCTTAACGTTACCATCCTTGTTTTTAATTTCACCGAACGTTGTCTAAACTTTCCTATATGCTGAGTCAGTCCTTCTGACAATCATTTCTCTTTCGATTTCTTCACATTTATCATGCACCCATTTCGTCTCAGCTTCCCTACACATCTTACTGATTTCGTTCCTCAGCAACGTGTGTTTCTGTATTCATGAACATTCGAGAACATTTTTTCTTCGATAACCTGAAGTATTTCTGCTGTTAACCATAGTTTCTTTGCAGTTACCATCCTTGTGCCTATGTTTTTCTGTTCAGCTTCTGTCATTGACCGTTTTAGCGATGTCCATTCCTCTTAAACTATACTGCCTACTGCCTGAGCTGTTCTTCACTGCTGTATCTGTAGCCTCAGAGGATTTCAAACGTACCTCGACATTCCTTAGTACTTCCATACATCACATCATTGTGTATTGTTTCTTCCTGACGAGCCTCTTAAACTTAAGCCTACTCTTTATCTCTACTACAGTGTGATCTGAGTTTATATCTGCTTCTGGGTACGCCTTAAGATCCAATATCTACATCTACATCTACATCCATACTCCGCAAGCCACCTGACGGTGTGTGGCGGAGGGTACCCTGAGTATTTGTATCGGTTCTCCCTTCTATTCCAGTCTCGTATAGTTCGTGGAAAGAAGGATTGTCGGTATGCTTCTGTGTGGGCTCTAATCTCTCTGATATTATCCTCATGGTCTCTTCGCGAGATATACGTAGGAGGGAGCAATATACTGCTTGACTCTTCGGTGAAGGTATGTCCTCGAAACTTTAACAAAAGCCCGTACCGAGCTATTGAGCGTCTGTCCTGCAGAGTCTTCCACTGGAGTTTATCTATCATCTCCGTAACGCTTTCGCGATTACTAAATGATCCTGTAACGAAGCGAGCTGCTCTTCGTTAGATCTTCTCTATCTCTTCTATCAACCCTATCTGGTACGGATCCCACACTGCTGAGCAGTATTCAAGCAGTGGGCGAACAAGCGTACTGTAACCTACTTCCTTTGTTTTCGGATTGCATTTCCTTAGGATTCTTCCAATGAATCTCAGTCTGGCATCTCCTTTACCGACGATCAACTTTATATGATCCTTCCATTTTAAATCACTCCTAATGCGTACTCCCAGATAATTCATGGAATTAACTGCTTCCAGTTGCTGACCTGCTATTTTGTAGCTAAATGGTAAGGGATCTATCTTTCTATGTATTCGCAGCACATTACAATTGTCTACATTGAGATTCAAATGCCATTCCCTGCACCATGCGTCAATTCGCTGCAGGTCCTACTGGATTTCAGTACAATTTTCCATTGTTACAACCTCTCCATACACTACAGCATCATCTGCAAAAAGCCTCAGTGAACTTCCGATGTCATCCACCAGGTCATTTACGTATATTGTGAATAGCAACGGTCCTATGACACTCCCCTGCGCCACACCTGAAATCACTCTTACTTCGGAAGACTTCTATTCATTGAGAATGACATGCTGCGTTCTGTTATCCGGGAACTCCTCAATCCAATCACACAATTGGTCTGATAGTCCATATGCTCTTACTTTGTTCATTAAACGACTGTGGGGAACTGTATCGAACGCCTTGCGGAAGTCAAGAAACACGGCATCAACCTGTGAACCCGTGACTAAGGCCCTCTGAGTCTCGTGGACGAAGAACGCGAGCTGGGTTTCACACGACCGTCTTTTTCGAAACCCATGCTGATTCCTACAGAGTAGATTTCTAGTCTCCAGAAAAGTCATTATACTCGAACACAATACGTGTTCCAAAATTCTACAACTGATCGACGTTAGAGATATAGGTCTATAGTTCTGCACATCCGTTCGATGTCCCTTCTTGAAAACGGGGATGACCTGTGCCCTTTTCCAATCGTTTGGAACGTTAAGCTCTTCTAGAGACCTACGGTACACCGCTGCAAGAAGGGGGGCAAGTTCCTTCGCGTACTCTTTGTAAAATCGAACTGGTATCCCATCAGGTCCAACGGCCTTTCCTCTTTTGAGCGATTTTAATTGTTTCTCTATCCCTCTGTCGTCTATTTCGATATCTACCATTATGTGATCTGTGCGACAATCTAGAGAAGGAACTGCAGTGCAGTCTTCCTCTGTGAAACAGCTTTGGAAAAGACATTTAGTGTTGCGGCCTTTGGTCTGTCATCCTCTGTTTCAGTACCATTTTGGTCACAGAGTGTCTGGACATTTTGTTTTGATCCACCTACCGCTTTGACATAAGGCCAAAATTTCTTATGATTTTCTGCCAAGTCAGTACATAGAACTTAACTTTCGAATTCATTGAACGCCTCTCGCATAGCCCTCCTCACACTACATTTCGCTTCGCGTAATTTTTGTTTGTCTGCAAGGCTTTGGCTATGTTTATGTTTGCTGTGAAGTCCCCTTTGCTTCCGCAGCAGTTTTCTAACTCGGTTGTTGTACCACGGTGACTCTTTTCCATCTCTTACGATCTTGCTTGGCACATACTCATCTAACGCATATTGTACGATGGTTTAGAACTTTGTCCACTGATCCTCAACACTATCTGTACTTGAGACAAAACATTTGTGTTGAGCCGTCTGGTACTCTGTAATCCGCTTTTCGTCACTTTTGCTAAACAGAAAAATCTTCCTACCCTTTTTAATATTTCTATTTACGGCTGAACTCATCGATGCGGTAACTGCTTTATGATCGCTGATTCCCTGTTCTGCGTTAATTGTATAAAATAGTTCGGGTCTGTTTGTCACCAGAAGGTCTAATATGGTATCGCCACGAGTCGGTTCTCTGTTTAACTGCTCAAGGTAGTTTTCAGATAAAGCACTTACAAAAATTTCACTTGATTCATTGTCCCTGCCACCCGTTATGAACGTTTGAGTCTCCCAGTCTATATCCGGCAAATTAAAATCTCCACCCAGAACTATAACATGGTGGGGAAATCTACTCGAAATATTTTCCAAATTATCCTTCAGGTGCTCAGCCACAACAGCTGCTGAGCCAGGGGGCCTATAGAGACATCCAATTACCATGTCTGAGCCTGCTTTAACCGTGACCTTCACCCAAATCATTTCACATTTCGGATCTCCGTCAATTTCCTTCGATACTATTGCACTTCTTGTCGCTATAAACACGCCTTCCCCTTCACTGTCCAGCCTGTCTCTGCGGTATACATTCCAATAGGATTTCATTACTGTTTACGTCTGGTTTCAGCCAACTTTCCGTCCCTAGTACTATATGGGCGTTGTGACCATTTATTAATGAGAGCAGTTCTGGGACCTTTCTATAGACGCTCCTGCAGTTTACTATTAGCACATTAATATTGTTAATCCCTGTTGCATTTTGCCTACTCCTACCTTGCCGCGTCTCAGGAGGCGTGTTGTCGGGCCTAGGGAGGGAATTCTCTAACCTAAAAAACCCCCACGTGCACTCCACACATACTCCGTTACCCTTGTAGCCGCTTCCGTCGTGTACTGCACGCCTGACCTATTCAGGGGGACCCTACATTTCTCCACCCGAAATTTCCCAAGTATACCTTCTCCTCTTGTCATTCTTGAACGCAATATTGCTAGCACTAGCTGAAATTCATTACAGAACTCAATTAGTCCTTCTCCTTTGTCATCACTTGACGCAAGTCCATATTCATCTGTAACCTGTTCTTCTACTCCTTCACCTACAACTGCATTCCAGTCCCCCATGACTATTAGCTTTTCATCTCCCTTTATCTACTGTATTAACCTTTCAATATCCTCGTATACTTTCTCAGTCTCTTCATCAGTTTGCAACGTCGGCATGTATACCTGTGCTATCGTTATCAGTGTTAGTTTGCTGTCGATTCTGATAAGAATAAACCTATCAATTAACTGTTCACAATAACACACACTCTGCCTACCTTCCGATTCCCACTGCCGTTATACCATTTCCTGCTGCTGTTGATATTACCCTGTACTCATCTGACCAGAAATCCTAGTCTTCTTTCCATTTCATTTCAATGACTCCTGCTATATCTAGATTGGGCCTTTCATTTCCCTTTTTAGATTTTCTAGCTTCCTTACCACGTTCAAGCTTCTGCCATTCCACGTCCCTACTCGTAGAACGTTATCCTTCCATCGGTTATTCGATCTTTTTCTCATGGTCACATTCCCGTTGGCAGTCCCCTCCTGTAGATCGGAATGGCGGGGTGGGGACTATTCCGGAATCTTTTGCCAACGGAGAGATCGTCATAACACTTTTTCAGTTATAGGCAACATGTCCCGTATACAACTTTAGAGGCAGTTTCCCACCCCAAGGCCTTTGGCAGAATGTAGGTGATTTCTTATTCCGAAAGTCTTCGGCGGTCAATGCAGTTTTTTAATCTAACAAGTGTTGCTGCGTGTCGAACATGAGACCGAGAACTCACTGATCAGCAATCAAAGGCGCTACCCCTAGGCCGCGGATACACCACCAGCCAATACAAGCGGAATATCGTCACAGCATCTTCATACCGATATCTGTTAACGATATTATGCATTGCTGTCAACAAGAAGCGTCCAACAAGGTGATGTTGCTCCACGACTGTATCCCTGCTCATTCTCCGAAGGACGCTGTGACCCATGTTCTATTTCGGACTATCCACTTTGTCCCCACTTCACATATTCTACTAATATGGCTCCCAGTTACTGCCTGTTCCTTGCTCAGAAGGAGAAACTAGTATTTGGCAGGCATTTCAAGACTTCAACAGGGTGATTTTCTGGGTAAAACATTTCCAAAACAGCCAATGATGACTTTTGTGTTGGAAATTAAGAAAAGAATTTCTCTTAGTGTTTGTGTTATCTTTGAATGTCATTACAATACCACGCTAGCACTAAGGTTTGATTCGACCTTCTACTGTCTTATTAGTCACCAGACAGACAGCAGCACGAAGTGCACAATCCGAAATTGAGTCACATATCGATGTGTGTATGAAACATCTTTGATTACACATTGTTGAGAAAAGATACGTCAATGCTTGTTAAACCGCGTGGAAACAACACGGTGCGTGAATAATGTGAGCGTTCGGTACCCCATGCCAGTGGTTGTGAAAAGCACGTAGGTGACCAGCCACCTCCCAGTCGACCACTCATAATAGTAGCATCTTGATTAACTGGTCGATTATTAACGGCAGATTAGGACCGAGGAATTGTGTGCGAAGCTGAACATCAGCTACAATGCCTTAGACAAAAATGTTACTCATTTTTGGTGGTGTCTGCGAATGAGTCTCGTGCAAGTTTACGTACAACCAAAAGAGTCATCGAATGGGTATTTGTCGAGATGTACTGGACAAAAAAGATTTTCATAGTCGTAATTTTCAGAGCACTATTATCACTGGAGTCTAGGCGTCGTGACATCATTACGAGACGTAATACTAAAGATTGTTCACGGACTGATGAAATCCTACAAAGAATTAGCTGAAGCCACTTCGATCTGCTCGCGAAATGAAATGAACTCTCTTCTTGGATTGTCGTGATGTGATTATTTTGAACGCCTTGGAACCTAAACCAAATTTCAATTCATAAGGCTACAAAATATTAGTAGGTTTAATGTCCGAATTTCCGAGATCAGTACAGAGAAGAAGATCGAGTTCCACTTGAACATAACATCAGGTCCTGCCACTGTTTCGCGGTCATGGAACTTAAGCTAAATTCGGATTCAGTGGTCTACCTTACCACCGTGCAGACTTCGATCTTTTTGGGCGTGTGAAATATGGGCTAGTGTCCAACATTGGCAGCCTACATGCTGTAGTCAAATCTGGGAAACTGGTTTCTATGACCGCGGCAAAACTGCGTCGTTGATGAAAGTGTATAAGGAATGGTGGTGGTTCTGAGGAAATATGATAGTATGTATCTGATGTATTTTTCCATTTTAATGCATTGCAGTGCATTCTGTGTTATTTTTAGTTCCCATGAATATGTGAGAATGACCCCCGCACATATTTGAGAGAAATGTATCGCACTGAAGTCTGGCTATGGAGAGAATAACAAAGTTTCCTGATTGAATTTCTTAGAAATGGTTAAATCTTTATGACGGCCTGTCAAACAGTATCTAGTGGATTTTGTATGTAGATTAGAAACGTCAATCAAATAACAGGTTAGAAATAAAGTAACTGTTACCTACAACACGTGAATGATAATTGACAATTATCGTAAAGCAGTGTTGTAAGTATCTTCCTGTGATTTCAGTGACATACGAACGTGTGTACTATCTGTTTTACGTCATTCATACAACTAAGGGCGTCTCATCTAATTTCTATTGCTATAATGCTATTTCAACTGTTCTCAAGAACATTATGACTGGTAAATGCAACATATAATCACCCAGTGCAGTGTATCATCTGATGGCCGGAATTTGTACTTTTTTCAAAGGACTTTGTGTCTCACGCTATCCATGTGCAAGCTATGTTGGAAGAAATGGAACACGGTCGCCTATGTAGAATGAACACACTGGCTGCACGGCTTGGAGATTTATCAGGATGTTTCCAAATTCACAGAATGAAAGAGAGTTTCAGATGTTTTGTCTGTGTTGAGGAGCTATCGATCGATTCTTCGTGAAGAGGAAGCGAAGTGCTATTTTTACAGAAAAACATTGTTCTACAAATCAAGATCGACGAATCTGTAGACGCACATACAAAGGTCGCGCAACGTGATGCTCTGATGAGTCAATACGGAAAATTTATTTGTATTTATTGTCGCTCTATCAAGTCAGCGTTTCGAAGTGTACCACTTCCCCTCGGGATAAAGGGAACGAGACGTTTCCTCTGCTAGCGGTATTTTAGTTTGCACGCCTCAGAGGATGTTTAAGACACATGGTTGCTCATGAGAAATTCATCAATGGAATAAAAGGACTTGTCCAGAAGAAATTATTTTAAATTAGATTAAAATCTTACCTCCTTAATTGTCAAAACGTAATGTTGATGGGCAAATGATCAAAAACTTTTGTTGCTGCATATTGAACTCCTTTCTGAGCCACTGGCAGTTTTAGCAATGGGTGAGACAGGTGATCTTTCCATCTATGATTGTAGGTGCGACATCACTATTCCCATTCTTTGATTCTCAAATTGTGATGGATCATTTATGACGAATTTAACTTGCGAATATATGTACTGTGACGGCGCTGTTAAAATGCATAGCTCCTTGGAGAGGTACCTACACGATGTCCTTGGGTGAACATCGTATACTCTTACTGCTCGCTTACGTGCAATCAATACTTTCTTTCTAAGCGATGGAAATATGCAAAATTGTCAGTAGGTTTACAAGTTTGTTTCGAAAATTAGCTATTGTATGAAGAGCAATAGTAGCTCAGCTATGGAATACACTTCTTCCACTTTAAGTTTTCAACAATATGTACACCAAAAAATTTGGAGCATTTTAATCTATTTGGTGACTCCGGCTCATGTTTTACATGAGTTGTTGATATTACTATTTGTTGTACGGATACTAATGTTGTTGTTTCTTTTCAAGAAGTTAGGGAGAATTAATATTCAGAGAACCACTTAACCGTTGTTCGGAAAGTGTCACTTACCAAGTCTTCTGTGTTTATTATATCACTACCATCGTCTCTTAAGTCGAATGTCATTCACATGTACAAGCAATAGGAGTAGACACCAAATTTAACCCTCTGGTACTTCCTTTGTGATTTACTGAAGTTTTCAATCTTTGCGACATTGTCTGAGTTGCTCAGCACTTTCTGTTCGTTAAGTAGGATTCAAACCAACAGTGTGTGAATCCACCAATTCCATAAAAGTAGAGTTTTAGCAAGTATATCGCGATCTACACTATTAGACGCATTCGGAAAATAAAAAAAAGTACCAACCGGTGATATGCTATTGATTAAGGCTTTTAATATTTGATGAGCAAATGTACAAACACTTATAATGCCCTTTTTACAAGTGTGGAAGGATTCCGCTTGTGAATTCGTAAAACGTGTTAGACTATTAAAGATCAACCAAAAATATCAGATGCCAGAAAAAGAATCTGTTACCAAAAAGTAACCGCGAAAACATCCCTAAAGCAGATGCTTACGTAGGACACAGGTCCACCAGTTGGGACCAGACAGCCTGGCGCAGATACAGACGTGTGATGGTTGCGCGCGCTTCGGCAGCCCTGTGGCGGAACACAGCAGGTAGGAAGCGGGCTTCCGAGTGACGGCAGTCCCAAAGTGTGCCCGCCTCGCCGCGCCGAGCTGAGAACAATGCGTCGCATCGCGTCGCGCCGCCCAGAAACTCGCGGGCCGGGCCGGGGCCGGGCTGCTACCTGTTATGTGGCGCCGCTATTAGTTCCGCCACGAGAGTTGGCGCAACTGCCGGGACGAGCCCATTACGCAGGGCTGCCAACTTGCGCCCACCCATCGGCTCCTCGGCGTCGTTCTCGGGAGGCTTTCAGGGCAGTGGCTGATCGTTATCTCCGCCGACTCCCCGGAGAAACAGACGTTTTCCTCCCCGCCTCTAACTGTGCCGCCAGATGCCGAGTTGAGCTCTGCTGGCCACATGGGACACATTTCGAGGGAATTTTATTCCACGGTGTGTAAGTGAGGAAAAGTTTGAAAGTCAGGACGACAGAGGTGAAACCTCTAACCTACGGGGAAGAGGCTGCCGAGAACCCTTTTCACAGGAGAATTAATAAGGTGGGAATAAATAACCAATAATTTAATTCCTAGATTTGCTCTTGTTCACTGATGCACAATACATCAATGTCAATATTCCACATTCATCCTCATGTTTGAGCGGAGGGTACGTGTTGTACCACTATCACTTACCACCATACTGATCAAATATTTCTGCAAAGGGAGTTTCAATGAAATCCTAGTCAAATAGTGTCTGCAAAGCACACAGGATGTTTCACATGTTATTTGAAGAGGTCGAAGTTTTCCACAACTATTTCCATCACTCCAGGAAACTGTCAAAGAAGCCTGAATTAAGAGTACGTCTACTTCCCAAAATATGCCGTAAACAGCTGGGAAGAAAACGTAGATACGCTACGAAACGCAGTAATTTTACTTGTGCACTTAGCTGCTGAAATCTGTACGCAGGCATGCGAGAACAGTGCCCAGAAAGTTAAGATACATACTATATTCAAACGCAACAGCGGCCTTAAAAGCGCCAATGTTACGCTTCTCTTAAAAATGAGGTGACTTAAAGACTTATTTGAAAGAGAGTAAAGCGAAAGAAATTAAACAAGACAGTAGGTTCTGGAAACATCCCCAAGGCTGTGCCTAAGCCATGTCTCCGCAATATCCTTTCTTTCAGGAGTGCTAGTTCCGCAGGATTCGCAGAAGAGCTTCTGTAAAGTTTGGAGGGTAGGAGACGAGGTACTGGCAGAAGTTGTGAGGACGGGGCGTGAGTCGTGCTTGGGTAGCTCAGTCGGTAGAGCATTTGCCCGCGAAAGGCAAAGGTCCCGAGTTCGAGTCTACGTCCGGCATACAGTTTTAATCTGCCAGGAAGTTTCAAGACAGTAGGTAGTATTCGAGGGAAGAAAGGCAGGAATTGAAATCATTTAATAACTATCTTACGGAAGGTAAAGCCATAATTGTCCACGCAGATGAAGCCAAAACCCCGGTTGTGCTTTCTCTGCAGGAGTATACAGACAACGTAGAATAGTTCATTGCTAGTAATGAGATAGTTAAGTGTACGGATCTCACTTAAAAATGTTCTGATGAAATTTGGAAAGCATTAAAAGAAACAAAGACCATTCTGGAAGGAAAGAGGGAGAAACGTCTCCTCGCTATGAATCCAAAAGCACCTACACTTTAAGAGACGATTAGGCTCCGTATGGCTGATCAGTCAGCTAAACTGACTGCTAATGCAAGACGTGGCGCACGTTATAAACTTCGCAAAATTTATCGCAGCTAGCAAGTCCAGAATGATAGAAAGTGGGGAAGATTTAGTCACGTATTATAACAATATCAACATCCCTGTATGTACACTCATGGTGACTTTTGATGCTTGCAATATGTAGAATAATGTCTCCACAGATCATGTTCGTAACATTATTATTATTATTATTATTTTAATCTTAGTCGAATCAGCAGCAGGCAACCTATCTGAAACGATCTAGTACACGATGCGAATTGGGCACCCGAGCTGTAGCCAATCAATGCTTAAGGAAATTTAACTGTATTTATTACTCTGAGGTCATCAAGAAAGGATTACTCAAATGTCAGAGACCAGCAGTGGCGGCTCCTTTAAACGTTACACGAAGACAGTCTTTCAGTTAAATTCTAAGAGGATGAATTCTAATGGGATTGAATTGTAATAGCATTCTAGTAGGATGTTTCATCATGATCTGTACCATAACCTTTGACTAACAGACATAATACAGATTGAATGGCGCGACCTTCACGCTACTATACAATATAATTAGAAAACATACCTCCCATACAGTTAGCATACAACAGAAATAGACAGAACATTAAATGTCGATAGTACCACATACAAATCCTCATGCACATGGTGGAAACAATTACGTGCGGACTGCCACTGATAAAATGAGCCTGAGACCTCCTAACTAGGCTTGGGATAGCTTAAGGGAAAATATGGAAGCTGTACCCAAACATCTGCCATCTGTTATTTTGTGTAACACATTTTATTACTTAACGGAAATATTAACATTGCAGATCAAAAATTTATTAAAGGAATCAGAAATCTGAGCAAGGTTGAACAGGTTGAAACCCTTTCTTATTTTTTAAAGGAATACCTAAACAATTCCACCATTAAAAACAGGAAATGAAAAACGGAAGTACAGAACTCCCGAAAACAAAACTGTTACATCAACTGAGCGTGTCAGCAAACAACTTCATCAACCAAATGAATTACAATATCAGCTGTTAAATGTACTGATAAATTCTAGCCTAGCTGACATAGTGGAACAACATTCATTCAAATTCCGGATTGCTGACAAGACACGCCACTGATCGAAGCTGTTTGGAGGCGGCTTAGCAATGCATATTAATAAAATATCCACTAAACAATAAACTACACAGTCCCTCAAACAGACCAACTAGAGAGGTATAAGATTTAAACATAAATGGCCACAAGCATATCACAATCAAACATTAACAACAAGGCTTAATAAATATAGAATTGTCCAAATTTGAAGATAAACTAAAGTACATGCAGTTGAAATGGACTTGAACTTGATGCAAACAAGCATAAACCTTGACGCTATCTTTAATAACTAAACAATTGCTCAAAATTCAAAGTAATCTCAGAGCTACAGGAGACGGCTATGACAGCCAACAATTCAAATTTCACCGCGAATGTAGTAGCTAATGATTGTGGATATAGGTAAGGTTCGCCAGTCTATCATGGTAAATAACAGGTCTTAAACTGCACACGCTGAGAAACAGTGATAAGGGTGCCATATTTAAAGACCAGTTACAGAGGTATTACTGACGACCATCCCAGACGCCGTGCGAAAATCATAGTGCTGCCGCACCAACAAACACACACACCTCTGCTCCCGGCCAGAGAACTGGAACGTGCCGTTAACCGCAAAGCTGTCCTGCCAACACAGTAATCTGCGGAAATAAAGTTTCAAAAGAGGATGACTGGGAAGTAAAAGAAAATACGCGTATCAAAAAGAATCATCCGATTTTATAAAATTCTTAATTATTACGTTATTTGAGATATGTGCGTGAACAAAGTACTGTTGGAGAGAGCAAGCTCTCGAGTTTTTCATGGTACCCGCAAGTTAGTAGTAGTGTGCGCCCACTTAGGTTCTAGTAAAAATGGTTTCGGTACAACAGAATGCGTTTTGTGTTCTTCATTTTGCACTGCGAGGGTCAGTAATAACTGCTCAGCGTGACTTTCGTACTAGGTACGGTGCGGATCCTGCTACAGTTTCGAGAAACAGGTTGTATATGTAAAGGCAAATCGACGGGCCGTCCCCGAGTGTCTGACACAGACGTCTAACGCATGCGCCACAGTTTCACAAGGAGTCCGCAGAGATCCGTTCGCCGTGCAGCTCGACAGCTCAGCCTGCCCCCGATATCCATTTGGCGTTTGTTGCGTCGACCTTTACACATTAAACCATACAAAATTCAGCTACAGCAAACTCTTCGCGAATGTGAAAAGCAATAACGTGGGGAGTTCTGTAATTTCATTCTTGGCAAGATGGAGGACAACAGGTTTCTTCCACGCTTAGTGTTTAGTGACGAGGCAACATGCCATTTAAATATAAAGATGAACCCGCATAATATGAGAATATGGGCTACGGAACAACCACGTGAAGTTGTACAACATGAGAGGGAATTTCCAAAATTTATTGCGTTTTGTGCAGCTTCACGGGAAATGTGTATGGTCCACTTTTCTTTGCCGAGAACACTGTCACAGGAAGTACATATCTCGATATGCTTGAGAACTTTCTTTTCCAACAGTTGTAGACTGATTCGAATGACTAGACTGTTTCGAATGACTTCTTTTACCAACAGCATGGGCACCGCCACACTGACAGTTGGAAGTGCAGGAATTTCTAAGTCAGAAGATTACTAAACGATGGACAAGTCGCATTGGAGCGTATGTTCAGCCTTACATTAATGGCCTCCGAAGTCCCTGGACCTGACAGTATTTGATTATATCTTGTGGGGGTTTATAAAGGACTATGTTTATGTGTCTCCATTACAAAAAATAATGAATGAACTGAGACTTCGCATAACAGCAGCTGTGGAAGCTGTAACTCAAGACACGCTCGTTGCAGTGTGGGATCAATTTGAATACCGCACTGACACATATGCCGTGCATCACAAGGGGGCATATTGAACACCTATGATAAGCATGAAAAAAACTTTTTTAGTTTCCCGTGAATCAAACAACAATACTCACTTTATATGTTCAATAGTTTCAGAAATAGATAAGTGCCAAGCCGGATGATTCTTTCTGATCCCTAATATACATTAACGGCAAACGGATACCAATATGTTAAGTATAATACACCTTAAGACTACTAATATTTGCTACCAATTACGTCAGCTACCGCTGATTCAGTAACACAAACATACACATATACTAATCTTTTGAAGCATCAGCCTCAGTTGAGCAAATTTTCTGATCTTTACCAGGTTACGCTAAAAAATTTTATACAGATATACCACCTCACCTTCCACACAGATCGAGCCACAAATTATTTTCACGAAACCTATTATAGGGAACATCCTTACACTTGCAAGAAATATGGCGTAGAACACAAACTACACTCCTGGAAATTGAAATAAGAACACCGTGAATTCATTGTCCCAGGAAGGGGAAACTTTATTGACACATTCCTGGGGTCAGATACATCACATGATCACACTGACAGAACCACAGGCACATAGACACAGGCAACAGAGCATGCACAATGTCGGCACTAGTACAGTGTATATCCACCTTTCGCAGCAATGCAGGCTGCTATTCTCCCATGGAGACGATCGTAGAGATGCTGGATGTAGTCCTGTGGAACGGCTTGCCATGCCATTTCAACCTGGCGCCTCAGTTGGACCAGCGTTCGTGCTGGACGTGCAGACCGCGTGAGACGACGCTTCATCCAGTCCCAAACATGCTCAATGGGGGACAGATCCGGAGATCTTGCTGGCCAGGGTAGTTGACTTACACCTTCTAGAGCACGTTGGGTGGCACGGGATACATGCGGACGTGCATTGTCCTGTTGGAACAGCAAGTTCCCTTGCCGGTCTAGGAATGGTAGAACGATGGGTTCGATGACGGTTTGGATGTACCGTGCACTATTCAGTGTCCCCTCGACGATCACAATGGGTGTACGGCCAGTGTAGGAGATCGCTCCCCACACCATGATGCGGGGTGTTGGCCCTGTGTGCCTCGGTCGTATGCAGTCCTGATTGTGTCGCTCACCTGCACGGCGCCCAACACGCATACGACCATCATTGGCACCAAGGCAGAAGCGACTCTCATCGCTGAAGACGACACGTCTCCATTCGTCCCTCCATTCACGCCTGTCGCGACACCACTGGAGGCGGGCTGCACGATGTTGGGGCGTGAGCGGAAGACGGCCTAACGGTGTGCGGGACCGTAGCCCAGCTTCATGGAGACGGTTGCGAATGGTCCACGCCGATACCCCAGGAGCAACAGTGTCCCTAATTTGCTGGGAAGTGGCGGTGCGGTCCCCTACGGCACTGCGTAGGATCCTACGGTCTTGGCGTGCATCCGTGCGTCGCTGCGGTCCGGTCCCAGGTCGATGGGCACGTGCACCTTCCGCCGACCACTGGCGACAACATCGATGTACTGTGGAGACCTCACGCCCCACGTGTTGAGCAATTCGGCGGTACGTCCACCCAGCCTCCCGCATGCCCACTATACGCCCTCGCTCAAAGTCCGTCAACTGCACATACGGTTCACGTCCACGCTGTCGCGGCATGCTACCAGTGTTAAAGACTGCGATGGAGCTCCGTATGCCACGGCAAACTGGCTGACACTGACGGCGTCGGTGCACAAATGCTGCGCAGCTAGCGCCATTCGACGGCCAACACCGCGGTTCCTGGTGTGTCCGCTGTGCCGTGCGTGTGATCATTGCTTGTACAGCCCTCTCGCAGTGTCCGGAGCCAATATGGCGGGTCTGACACACCGGTGTCAATGTGTTCTTTTTTCCATTTCCAGGAGTGTAGAATTAGTAACCCAAACCCATGATCATGCGCTCAAACACTGATAGATGCATTAACTTCACAGACTCCATTCCATATAATAGTGGCAATGCCTTACAATATCAAGAGATCGAAATAAGAAGACAACACTCACTTAGGTGAGAAGGAGCCGCGACTAGGATTCCAGCCAGGGCGATATTGCTTCCAACCCCACAGGTGTTCTTCGAGCTGTCGCAAACCCTAAGTTTGCAGAGGGGACTGGGAAATTGTCCACCAGGTTGCATGCGACGTCCGTCTCTCCTCGCACCTTATTCTTAAGCGAGCCGACCCGCCTTGCCACAAGTTACCAGCCACATGTCCCACAGCCAACTCACCTCCCTCGGCTCCGTAAAACCAACAGACACACACACCTCGACCAAAGACCTTAGCTCGCGACACAGGGTTCAACCGATATTGGCAACGAAAGCAGTTATTGTCGTCAGTGGTATTGCATACCGCCAACATTAGAGCCGTCACGGCTCACAGTCGACACGGTTTCGAAGTAACAGGGCAACAAAACAATTTAAGCAGTAACCACTCTGTGCAGTTAGCAGAAAATTACGCTTCACAATAATTACAGAATGCGAACCCCAACGCCAATCAGACAGGCGACCTGTCGACAGATAAAATCTGATCTCACTTCAGCAGGCCTGTGGTAATATAACAGGTACTGCCAATAGCCTAAATGCACTCAGCGTAGCTCACAGTCGAACGAACAGAACTACACACAAGTTGCTTGGCGACAGAAATATCACCACAGTGGGCCTCCACATTGTCACAAGACGTAAACACAACTCAACTCGGTTCACGCTGCGCGTGCCTCTATGTACGCGTTTTCGTCACCTCACGCCCTTCTCAACTCGCAGATCCCCAGGCCAAAATCAGGAAACACCAATCGATCGATCGCTGAAGCCTTGTCATTAAACTTGCGTGCATGGCACACTAATCACATTAAGGCGGTTCTTAGTATTTTGGCACTGGTTTTGAGTTTTATTTATATTAAATTTGGTGATATAATGTGTAGGATGCAACAGGGTGCATCTGTGGGTTCCCCGTTAGCGGCCATTTCAGCGAATGTTTCTATGCCACAATCTGAGGAGAAATTGGGTACTAACCGAAGTTACTGAAGAAGAAAAGGCCGACTGGCACAAAATACTGAATCCATTCCATGGAAAGTTTAGTTTTTCATTCCACAAAATAGCTTAATGGGAACTTAATGTAGTTAAATTTGAAGTTAGGACAGAATATGAAGTACACTACTGACTTAGTCATGCGTGAGCCTTCTAACCACACATATAAGCACGAAATTGCTGATTTTATGTCTGTTCTTGACAGACTGTATAGCGTACCTTTGAAGTCTGAAACATGTGGTAGGGAATTGAGTGTAATTAGGTATATTTTCGATTAGAATGTTTATTCTGCGGCTATGGTTGTTAAACTGAATAAGTGAATATGAATGAAAGTAGCCAAAACACAGAAACGCGCCATTGACACTTAGAGCGAACGAAAGAGCAATATTAGGTACTCTAGAATCCCGTATCACGGGACTGTAAGAAATTTTTAGACAGATAATATTGTTCTGGCATATTATTTAAAGAAAAACCTTAGGCATACGTTAATAAATAGTGAAGCATATTATGATCTAGGTATACAGGGCTATTACAAATGATTGAAGCGATTTCATAAATTCACTGTAGCTCCATTCATTGACATATGGTCACGACACACTACAGATACGTAGAAAAACTCATAAAGTTTTGTTCGGCTGAAGCCGCACTTCAGGTTTCTGCCGTCAGAGCGCTCGAGAGCGCAGTGAGACAAAATGGCGACAGGAGCCGAGAAAGCGTATGTCGTGCTTGAAATGCACTCACATCAGTCAGTCATAACAGTGCAACGACACTTCAGGACGAAGTTCAACAACGTTCCACCAACTGCTAACTCCATTCGGCGATGGTATGTGCAGTTTAAAGCTTCTGGATGCCTCTGTACGGGGAAATCAACGGGTCGGCCCGCAGTGAGCGAAGAAACGGTTGAACGCGTGCGGACAAGTTTCACGCGTGGCCCGCGGAAAATTGGCTCATGCCACTACTCGAGACCGACAGCGCCGACTTCATCTTTCAACAGGATGGTGCTCCACCGCACTTCCATCATGACGTTCGGCATTTCTTAAACAGGAGATTAAAAAACCGATGGATTGGTCGTGGTGGAGATCATGATCAGCAATTCATGTCATGGCCTCCACGCTCTCCCGACTTAACCCCATGCGATTTCTTTCTGTGGGGTTATGTGAAAGATTTAGTGTTTAAACCTTCTCTATCAAGAAACGTACCAGAACAGCGAGCTC
Source organism: Schistocerca cancellata (assembly GCF_023864275.1). NCBI lineage: Eukaryota > Metazoa > Arthropoda > Insecta > Orthoptera > Acrididae > Schistocerca > Schistocerca cancellata. The sequence continues at coordinate 265,777,318 of NC_064634.1, forward strand.
GTATCAACGATGCTTTCGAACTCATTGATGGGGACATGCTGCGCCGAGTGTGGGAGGAACTTGATTATCGGCTTGATGTCTGCCGAATCACTAAAGGGGCACATATCGAACATTTGTGAATGCCTAAAAAAACTTTTTGAGTTTTTGTATGTGTGTGCAAAGCATTGTGAAAATATCTCAAATAATAAATTTATTGAAGAGCTGTGAAATCGCTTCAATCATTTGTAATAACCCTGTATATCGCACTGATTGTAATGCAACAAATTTGTGTAACAGTAAAGGCATTTGTCGAATGTGACGGAACTTTCGTACTATATTTAAGGAACACAAAAGTGTTACTTATTTCATTTCAGTTTTCACCATACTTTTGAATGATAATCACCATGAACTACAGCTCGCTCCCAGTAATATGGTAGTCTTCCACACTGCGTGTGAAAGCCATTGAAGAGACAGAAAGTCAAAGATGTCTCCACTTTTACCCAAGCAATACTATTAACGGACGTGGAGATTTGTGCTTTAGAAATATTCTAGCCAACTACGATATGCTTCAGGTTACAGAGTAAGTATTGCATTCCAATATTTGCGTGTATTACAACTTACCCTCTTTTAATTGTAATGTCATGAACAATTCTTATTGTTTCCATGAAAATGGTTAATATATGGGTTCCAATTCCTTCTGTTGCGCCGGCCGCTGGTGGCCGAGCGGTTCTAGGCGTTCAGTCTGCAACCGCGCGGCTGCTACGGTCGCAGATTCGAATCCTGCCTCGGGCATGGATGTGTGTGATGTCCTTAGGTTAATTCGGTTTAAGTAGTTCTAAGTTCTAGGGGACTGATCACCTGAGATGTTAAGTCCCATAGTGCTCAGAGCCATTTGAACCATTTCTTTCTGTAGCATATACAGGTTTACAGGTTATCTTGCCCCCTAGTACTTAGAGTAGACATACCGTTTAATTTGGTTTGTTCACTCGCAGTTTTAAGACTTCCGCCTAACAGAGCTATATGCAACATCTTCTTTTTGCATCACTTCATCGCTAGCCGGCTGGAGTGGCCTAGCGGTTCTAGGCGCTTCAGTCTGGAACCGCGCGACCGCTAAGGCCGCAGGTTCGAATCCTGCCTCGGGTATGGAGTGTGTGATGTCATTAGTTTAGTTAGATTGAAGTAGTTCTAAGTTCTAATTGACTGATGACCTCAGAAGTTAAGTCCCATAGTGGTCAGAGCCATTTGATTCATTTGAACTTAACAGTTATATTTCGAAATAATTGTATTACATTTGGCTGTAAGACAACAAAGCTTTAACCTTATAACAGATTTCAAATACGCATTACCCGCGACCTTGCTGCCTCCCTAGCGGGAGGTGCGGCGTGTGAGGAGGGAAGGTAGGATTTGTTGCATGGAGTGGGGGTATGCGGGGGGGGGGGGGAGGAGGGGGTAATAAGCTCCACCTCCACGTACTGCAAGTACTCGATACTAGGACTGATGGTATTTTTAATAATGTCGGGAATCTGGTATACCTATTTTTAAAAAATATCATTATCGTCCCTCGACATACCGATGTGACGAAGGAAAAAAATATAGACATATCGGCCTACAAAATGTCGGCTACACGTTGTAAATATACCATCAGTTTTAGAGTATTGATTTATTATTAGATATTCCGTACATCAAAAAGCTAGCAGCCTGCGTACCCCTCTTAGACCAAGAATTGTAAGAAAAACACTTAGTTTGAAAATTTGCAATGGGACTTCGTGCCGATGGAAACCTTGAATTACAATCAGTTTTGGCTTGGCTGTCATGTTGTTAATTATCAACTATGTACAGGGTACAAAGTCATGCTTTATATTATTTCAGTTCAACTCTCATACCGTACTTTCTTAATTTGTCATTGGCTACTTGTCAACCTTTTCTTTCACTGATGTAGGACAATTACGTCGTGAAGCTAAACGAAACAGTTTCTTTTGGTAGCGCTGAGCACCGATTACGTAAATATTTACCGTCACACTATTTGCCTTAAAACTGTATTTTAACGCTGTTTGTGTGCTATTTCTTTACATCCGAAATCATATTATTCCGTTCGACGCCCCCCCCCCCCCTCCCACACCCACCCTACCCCATAGCAATGGGAATTTTTCTTTTGAGCCACCACCTACACTTGCTTCACACAGTCAAAGAGAAAGGTTGGACGTGGCGAAGTTTCAAAATGCTGTAAGACTCCTTCATACAGTGAAAGCAAAATTATATTCTACCACACTTCCAAAAGAACAAATACAAGTATTAACCGAAAATTACGAAAAAATATAAAGTAAAATAAAAATTTCGGTACTCGACCTTGCATTTTAATATCGACATAAAAAAATATATTGGGGAAGAAATATCACCGATATATATCGTTATTCTCTAGGCGAAATATCGATGTGGAGTTATTGTTAAGGAACCCCTGCACATTGCAGGTAAAACAAACCTGGGACTTGAGCTCCAACGAGCTCCTGATAACCGATTTCCTTTTTCGAACGGGAGTAGAAGGTACCCCCGCAATGGACAGACAATGGCGTCATCACTCATATTCGAAACGATCTTGACGAAACTAGGGCAACAAAACAGACGACAGATCAGTTCATCGTTAAAGCAGCCTTCAGTGCAGTCAACAACGGTTAACAGTACGCCGCACACTTGGTATCGAACATCCGCAAATCATCAAATCTCTACGGCACGAAGGCTACCAACTGCTACCAATCAGTACAATATATGCCTACAGCACCCCGACGATTTTCACGTAAGAGGACGGAGAGCGCAGAGCACGAATTCGTTGTAAGATTTAGATCGATAATATACCGACGTGGCTGTACGGGCGCACGAGCGATGGGGCACAGCATACGATGAAGTGGGGATTTTCCCGTACGACCATTTCACGAGTGTACCGTGAACATCAAGAATCCGGTAAAACATCAAATCTCCGATGTTTCTGCGACCGGAAAAAGATCCTACAAGAATGGGACAAACGACGACTGAAGAGAATCGTTCAACGTGACAGAACTGCAACACTTCCGCACACTGCTGCAGATCTCAATGCTGGGCCGTCAACAAGTGTCAGCGAGAAAACCATTCAACGAAACATTAACGATATTGTCTTTCTGAGCCGAAGGCTCACTAGCATATCCTTGATGACTGTCCGACAGAAAGCTTTACGCCCCGCCTGGGCCCATCAACACCGTTGATAATTGGAAACATGTTGCCTGGTTGGACATTCCTCGTTTCCAATTGTATCAAGCGGATGGACGTCTACGGGTACGGAAATAAACTCATGAAGACATGAACCCTGCATATCAGCAGGGGACTGCCCAAGTTGGTAGAGGCTCTGTAATGCTGTAGGGCATGTGCAGTTTGAGTGATACGGTACACCAGATATATCTAGATATGACTCTGACAGATGACAAGTACCAAATCATCCTGCCTGATCACCTGTATCCATTCATGTACTTTGTTCATTTCGAAGGAAGTAGGCAATTCCAACAGGACATTGCGACTCCCCACAAGTCCACAATTGCTTCAGAGTGGCTCCAGGAACGATCTTTGGAGTTTAAACACTTCCGCTGGCCACCAAACACCGCAGGCACGAACAATATTGACAACATCTGGGATGCCTTGCAGTGTGCTGTTCAGAAGAGGTTTCGGGTTTATGGATAGCCCTGTGGTGTCAGCTCCCTCGAGCACTACGTCAGACAATAGTCGAGTGCATACCACGTCGTGTTGTGGCATTTATGCGTGCTCCCGGGGGCCGTACACGGCATTACGCATATGTGCCAGTGGATTTGGCTCTTCATTGTATTTTCGTTTGTGATACCGTCAGTGCGTGTGTACCATAATGTTGACTCTACCTGATCCTTCTCACTGATGGTTGTAACTGCAGCACTGTTGAGCATGCAGTGATGGCCCGGACATAGACGCTCCTTTATTCATTTCTAGAATTATAGACACTGTGGTATGCTGTCTTACGGGAGTCTTGGACCATACTGTCTTTCCACCTTTGCTTCTACACGCCACTCCAGCCTGTACCATTGTCGCCGAGGAGATCGTTGCCAGCTAAGTTACGTAATTGTAATCTAGTAATTCTTTCATGTAAGGGCTGTATTTCTCAGTCTAAGAGCCTAATAAGCCTGTTATTTGATGCCAGATTTGTACATCTTGTTTTAGCATATTTTAAAGGTGTCTAAATTGTTTTTAATTACCATGGGAAGCTAATTACTTTGTAAACTGCTCATTATTTTGGTGTATTAGTTTATTTAATGTGTCAGAGTTCCCTCCCCCCCCTTCTTTTTAATGTTTGGGGCAGTAACATCACTGCCTTTGGGCACCTCTTTCTTGATTTGGCCACAGTTGACTATATTTCATAGAGCGGTGCTTAGATACAAGTAGATTGCATACAGTTGTCCCTTAATTTGCCAGATCATCGCCCTGCAGAACTGTATTTGTAGTGTTTGGGGTTGTAAGAGGAAAAGCATTGCTTGGCTTAAGTATTTCACTCAAGGAATTTAATCTGCACAACATTCTAGCCGCTCGTTGTCATCTGTAGTCGGCCGTTGTGGCCGAACGGTTCTAGGAGCTTCAGTCCGGAATCGCGCTGCTGGTACGGTCGCAGGATTGAATCCTGCCTCGGGCATGGATGTGTGTGACGTCCTTAGGTTAGTTAGGTTTCAGTAGTTCTAAGTCTAGGGGAGTGATGACCTCAGATGTTAAGTCCCATAGTGCTTAGAGCCATTTTTTGTCTTTTTAGAATTTATTCCGCTATTATATTGCTTTTCCTTTCTGGTTTATACCCGATCATTAATGTTCTAATGAATCAGCTCCTAGTCGTAAATACAGTCGGAAAAATTGTACTAAGGCACAGGTTGCCGTTAAATAAAAGAGTTGTCTTGTGGTTAGATCTAGATGTTAACCGTTTCAATTATTTGAGTGTAATTGCACTAGTTATAATCTGAACTAGCTGTTGTTCTAAGCTGTGATTTTCTGTCTTTGAAAAACCGGGTCACTATTGGTGTATTTTTAGCTGGATCTTGTGGTTCTGCAGAGTGAGTTCTCTTTTAATAAGTGTTCACAGGTATTGTTCTAAGACGTTCCTTCTGAGGCGTCATAATAGGTGACAAGCATTTTAACTTTGAAAATTTAAACAGACAACTGTCATCACGGCTTTAGTCAAAATAGGTTTGTCAAAAATAAGCTTTCGGATCCGGTCGCACCTTGGTTGATGATTGAAATTAAGAGGTTGGTTGCTTTGAAGTAAGCCTTTTCTTTGTCATATTGTTTCCTAATCTGTTTAACGTTTAAGCACAGATGCGCATCCTAAACCCGAACCTCTCGACATACAGCTTGCAAATTAAACGTTACTTCATCTGTTTTGAGTAATGGAATCACTCTTGTCATCATCTGTCCGCCGCTCGTGGTCTCGCGGTAGCGTTCTCGCTTCCCGCGCACGGGGTCCCGGGTTCGATTCCCGGCGGGGTCAGGGATTTTCACCTGCCTCGAGATGACTGGGTGTTTGTGTTGTCCTCATCATTTCATCATCATCCAGGAAAGTGGCGAAATTGGACTGAACAAAGATTGGGGAATTGTACGGGCGCTGATAACCACGCAGTTGAGCGCCCCACAAACCAAACATCATCATCACCACTCTTGTCATCAATGGTGCTTATAGAGTTTCATGTGCCGCAGAAGGGCATTTAATAAGAGGAACTGAGTCCAGCGCGGTAGTAAACACCGCTGTTTCACTCGATAACGGGCGGACTGCAGGTCCGGTCGTTTTGCAATTATTGTAATATCACATCAAGCCTCAAAGAACTAAGATTCTCTTCCCTCCTATCTTATCTTTGGAACAAAAGTTTCGTTTCTCACGCTGTGAATCAGGAATCCTAAGAAGTTATCAAAATAGAAAAATTCGTTAGAAAATTGGTGTCAGCAGAATCACGAAATAGCAAACAAACAATAAAAAGAGGAAGAGAACCACACAAGACATGAAACATACTGTCACAGAAAGCCGACAGCATACATCGTCTTGCTAGTCTAGCTTAGTAACCGGGAAACAATAAACAGCTGAAGGAAGAGACCAGGCCGCGCGGGATTAGCCGAGCGGTCTAGGCGCTGCAGCCACGGTCTCTGCGACTGATCCCGGCGGAGGTTCGAGTCCTCCCTCGGGTATGGGTGTGTGTGTTTGTCCTTAGCATAATTTAGGTTAAGTAGTGTGCAAGCTTAGGGACTGATGACCTTAGCGGTTAAGTCCCATAAGATTTCACACACATTGGAACATTTTTGAAGAGACCAGTGAGGGCACACTCGACACGTGTTGGAAACAAAGATTTTGCACGCAGCTCTGGTAGGTGTTATGTTTTAAAACGTCGAGTGAGAATACCAAATAAATGTATATGGCTACTTTAAACACTAGGAGGAAGAGAACCTGCACGCAAGAAAAAGGTGCGGGACCCAAACGTCAACCAGTTTTATGGCAGAAATAATACCTGTTACCGGCATTGTAGTTGAAAGAGTACATATTCCAAAACATGCAGAACAATGAAAAACTTAACTTAATTGGTAACTTAAGTGTGTCGTAGTTAGCTGGAATATTTCTATAGTACAAATCACTACGTTCGTTAATACTTTCGCGAGGGTGAAAGTGGAGACGTCTTTGACTTTGTATCTCTTCAAGTACGTTAAATATGCGACTTTCACGTGCAGTGTGCAAAACCGTCATATTATTGGGTACGTGCTGCAGTTCATGCTGAATGTCTGTTCAGAGCATGGTCAAAAAATTGACGTGAAATAAGTTACACCCTTCTTTTTAATCTAGTACGAAAGTTTGATCACGTTTGACAAATGCGTCTACTATTACACAAATTTGCTGTATTACAATCATTGCCATATAAACCTAATTATAAAGTGGTTCCTTCGTAAATGCTTCACGATATGTGAACCAAGTGCCTAACTTATTCGGTAAAAACAGTATTGTCCAACGTTTCTTCCAATATACCCATGATATGGGATCCTAGAGAACCTAATTTTGCTCTTTCTTTCACTTTGAGTCAGAATTGTGCGGTTCTGTATTTTGGTTACTTTCAATCGTATTCATTTATGCGCTTTAACAATCATAGCCGCTGAGTAACCATTCCAATCGAAAATATACCTAATTACACAGATCTTTCCATACCACATCTTTCAGACTTCAAAGGTACGCTATACAGTCTGCCAAGAAGGGACATAAAAGCAGAAGTTTTATGCTCATATGTGTGGTGAGAAGGCTCACGCAGGACAAAGTCAGCACTGAACTCGTTTCCATGTATGTCATATTCTGTCCTATCTTCAAATCTAAGTACAGTAAGTTCCCATTAATCTAATGTGTGAAACGAAACCCAATCTTCCCATGAAGCGCTTTCAGTATTTTGTGCAAATGGACGCTTTCTTCTTCAGTACCTTCGGTTAGTACCAAAACATCAGGCAGACAATGTTTCCAGCATACAATATTACTAGCCTCATCTTTATGTTTCTTAAGAAATTTCTCCTCAGAATGCCTCATAGGAACATTCGCTAAAATGCCTGCTAACGGGGAACCCGTAGACAAACCCTGTTGCTGCCTACACATTTTATCCCCAAATTTATTGTAAGTACAACTCAGAACCTGTGCCAAAATACTGAGAACCTCCTTAATGTGATTAGTGTGCCATGCACGAAAGTTTTCTGGCTCTGCTCCAGGGATTGGTAGACCGAGTGTTGTTTCCTGAATTTGGCCGGTGAATTTGTCGAGTTGAGAAGGCGTGAGCTGGCGAAACGCGGAGATAGAGGCACACGCAGCGTGATCAGAGTCGAGTTGTGTTTACGTCCGGAAACAGTGTGGACACCCACTTTAGTGTGCTGGGCAGGAAGCACCGCTGCTTATATTGGCGGAGCAAGGTCGTAAAGAGGCGGCAGACACTTTAACAAGCGGTTGTCGTGTCGTGGTTGTCACGTTGCACATCCGTTTCAAATTTTGATACTTCTGTCACCAAGGTACTTGTGTCGAGCTCTGTCCTTTCGACTGTGAGTTACATTTTAACAGGTACGGTCAACGGCCTAAATGTACACAGTGTAAGCCTGCTGAATTGTTATGCAGTGAGATCCGAACTAAGCTGTCGACAGGTCGCGCATATTGTAGCCTGTCCGATGAGCGTTTGGATTTGCATTTTGTAATTATTGTGATACATAATTTTGTGCTAACCCCATAGTTTAGTTACTCCTTAACCCTCTGAATGCTGGAGACGCACCATCGGCTTGGCGCGCTGAGGTGCTGCGGCCCGCGGCGTAATCCGGCTACCTGACTTCAGTACCTGTTCCTCGAGCCGCCGTCGCGGCCGGAGCGACCCGTGCCGCCTCGCTCGCCCCGTGCTGAACGTTTCTTCTGAAATTTCGCCCTGTTGGGTCTGTTCTTACAGACAGTACCAAAAGCGTTCTTCCCATGACTGTGAAGCCAAGACAATAAGTCTGGGTTTGAGTACGAATTATCAAGGTACAGGGTATGTTCGTGTTGTAAATACGGCTTTATTAGTGCAGCAACTGCGTCACCACTTTTCCCGAAGTTGTGGAACTCCGCTTCTGTTGATGTTCCTGTGTAAACAATAAAGTCTAAGACATAGCCAGTCATAAAATGACGCAACAAAGATGTTATTATTCCGAATCTACTCCGCTTTGGTCGAATGAATTGTCTGAAACATAAGCGTTCTTTGAATAGTAACAAACTTTCATCAATGCGGAGTTTCTGGTGTGAAGCAAATGCACAATGAAAATCTGTAAGCCCTTTATCAAATGGTTCAAATGAATCTAAGGGCTATGGGACTTAACGTCTGAGGTCATCAGTCCTTTAGACTTAGAACTACTTAAACCTAACTAAACTAAGGACATCACACACATCCACGCCGGAGGCACGATTCGAAACCTGCGAACGTAGCAGTAGCGCGGTTCCTGACTAAAGCGTCTATAACCGCTCGGTGACAGCGGCCGGCAAGCCCTTTATCAACAATGTTCCTAATTTTGAATAATCTGTTTACTCCAAAATGGCATAGCTGTCGCTGAAATATAACATTCTCGTAAGTAACAGAAAGCGGTCTCTTGGCAACAGCTCACATAACATTGGAGTATTTAGAAGAATGTCTCTGATCCAATATTCACTAATTTTCATTTTTTTCACGCTAGGAATCAGAAGACAAACAGCAATGAAAGAATACGTTTCTTCAGGTCCAGTATCTTTCCTCTTTCATATTCGAGATTGAACTGATCCTGGAGTATTCTCCTCAGTGAATAGATAAAACCGATTCGCTCGTCGGCTATGAATTTCATCACTTCTTCTGTGAAGAATGACATGAAAACTGGTAGAATACTTGGCCTTTCCCTATTTGACACGCAGGTCCCGGTAGCGTATCATCACACAAAGAAGTGATTTCTTCGTAGGCGTCTCACTGTCACTTTCTGATTTTTCATACTCAATTCAACTGACATCTCTTGTTTGAATACGAGACTGCAGTGACACCACTACGGAAGAGCTATCACTTTCATCGATACCAAGTAGTTCATCCTCACTGTCGCTCCTCGTAAGAATCACCATGATTTCTGCCTGACTGCACCCAAGTCGTCTTGCCATTTTGCTTGTAAAATACAGGACGTGAAGAACACATGTAAATTCCAGTGAACAGTGAATTTTAGAGCAAATCCGAGGCCAACAACAGACAGAGAATCGGTTAAGAAGCTAGCGGCCAGAACTGCGAAAGCCTACTGAGGCATCGGGCGGTAAGTTCGCTATGCAAGTTATCTCATCAGCATTAAGGTAGCGGCGCGTCTATATTCGTCAACAGCGCTCAGAGGCGAGGAAACGGGTGCTAACAACTCTTCGGGTAAAACCGGCGGCCGGGACTATACTCATCATTAGCATCCAAGGAGAAGAAGGCGGTCGGACGAGTAAACTCGTCAACAGCAGCCAAAGGGTTAAAATTGTTTTGTTGCCTTGTTACTGCGAAACCGTGATTGCTGTGAGCCGTGGTGGCTCTAATGTTGACGTTATGCCATACCACTCGCGACACTACATGCTTTGGTTGCCAATATCGGTTCGACCCTGTGTCGCGAGCTTAGGTCCTTAGTCGAAGTGTGTGTGTGTGTGTGTGTGTGTGTGTGTGTGTGTGTTGTTGGTTTCGCTGGGGCGAGGAAGCTGAGTTGGCTGAGGGACACCTGGCTGGCAAATTATGGGTTTCGGGGACTACGGCTGTCCAGCACGAGTCTCGAGGAACGGCGTAAGGTTAAATTCGTCAGGGGCAAGGTTGACGGCTTGCTTAAGATCTGTTTGCGGCGTGCGGCCCGAGGAGAGACGAACGTCGCATGCAACCTGGTCGACAAGTTCCCGGCGTCCTCTGCAAACTTAGGGTTTGCACCACCTCGAAGATCATCTGTGTGGGTTGGAATCTATGTCCGCACACCCACCGTCGTCGCGGCTGCACAGATAGCGCTTCGCCGTTTCCCACCTGGCAGCAAAGCTGATCTCAAAAATTTATGTATATATTGTCCCGGCTAGTTAAGAAACGTTCCCTGACGTTTCGGTCGGGTATAAAACATCTCTGAATCACGTTGTGAATCTAGTCGTGTGAACTAGCAGTTGAAAATTGATCGTATTTTTACACAGATATTTCATACACTTTCAACCACGACTGATTCAAAGATAGTTTTTTTATTACTCTGGAGTAAGATATCAATTGAGTTCCCGTCTATTTTTACTAATTCGTTTCCCAAAGTAATTCGATTTAGTTACTTTGGCTGTATGCATTTGTTGAATCCTATTAAATCGGTTTGTAAGAAAGATTTATCAGCTTCCTTCAATAACGGTTGAATGTTCACAGGTATTATTGTCTATGTACTAGCTGATTATGGAATTTAGTAAACACTGGGAATGTCTCGTATATTTGTTTTATTGACACAATTAAGTTCTTGAATTAATGAGAGATGGCACTGGGGGATCAATGAAAGGAGAGTTGATGCTAGTGTGTATTGTTTCGGTATGATAACAGTCAGTCAGTACTACATTCCTTCGTGTACCTACCACCAAAGATATGTTTTCCCATGAAATTGTCCTTTACCATTAATGTCCAATAAATTATAAATATGTCTCTGGGCCTTACAATATCTAAGCTCCTAAATTCTCACCAAACGATATTAATTATGGGTTCGAATCCTTTTACTGTCTGTTCAGGACTAGTTTAATCTTTTAACGGGCACTTCTGCTTTATTAGCGGAATCACCTTGACCACGAGCGACAGAGATACTTGTGTGATAAGGTCCAAAGGATTTTCGGTCCCAACACTCTTTAATAATTCGTATACAGCAAATAAATTTCTAATTCTACATAAACGCTTTCGTATTGTCAGTAAATCTCTTCACAATAGTAAATACACGATCAAAGCGTATCGTTTAACATGTATAATCACCATTCACTTGAATATCAATGTTCGTACACTCAAATCACCTCTAATTGACTACGTCTCTGAATTTATCCCAAAATAATCTAATCTCCACCAATCCGATGTCTAATCCAGTTCTAAGAATGCAATTTAATGCTCCTTCTAATCCCAGAATTCCGACTACCACGGAAGAACTGCGAACACACCTTGCACCGCTGAATACAAAAACTCAAGAGAGATACAATGCTGAGCATTGGTTTATATATACCATTCAAAGCAAAACGCAGCTCTGTTATGTTTTCCTTGGATTCTCTTTGCACCACTTTACATCATTCTATTTCGAATATGTACTCTTCGTTAAGTTTTAACCAACTGATACTTCGAAATACTATTACCGGTTTTTCGCTCTTCGATCATTTAATATTACAAAATTTAATCTAATACTCGTTTCTGTAAAACCACACTCTAAAAAGCGCTTACGAATCCTGCAACTCGCAGCTCCTTCTCAACTAAGTGTTGTTGTCTTACTTTTATCACTTGATATTGTAAGGCTATGCCCATGGAATGGGGCATGTTATATTAATGCCCCTAACAGTGTTTCAGCGCATGACCATCGGTCAGTGTTACTAAATCTAATTTGTGTTGTACGCCGTATTTCGTGCACGTGTAAGAGTATTTACTGTTATAGGTTTCGTGTAGGGAATAATTTGCGGCTCGATCTGTGTTGGAGGCGAGGTGGTGTATGCGTATGATTGCGTTAGTGAATCAGCGAAGCTTTTTTTCCGCAAATTACTGTTATATTTTTATCTGTGTTGGCAGGACAGGTTTAGCGGCAAACGGCGCGTTCCTGTTCTCTTTCCGTGGGGCAGGGCGTGTTTGATTTGGCGCGGCGGCACGCAGATCCTCGCACGAGGTCTGCTGGGTTGGCGGCAGTCGGCCGCCCCTACCAGTCGCGTCGTGTGGCTCAAACTAAGGTGATCCTCTGATGCGTGTCACGGCAGAATGTTTTCGTTCGTCCAGGGACCAGCAGTTAGATCTATTTGGTGAATTGAAAGAGCTCTGGAGCTTAAAGGGGTGTTTGAAAGGCTGATGTTTTTCCTCATTATACCTCTGTAACTGGTCTTTAAAGTAGGCACATTTATTACTACTTCTGAAGGTATGAAGTTTAAGACCTGCTACTTATAAACATAAAAAGAAGAACCTCAACTTGAGCCACACCCATTAGTTACTACATATGCGGTGAAATTTGGCTGCTCGTGCCTTGTTAGCTGTCACAGCAGTCTGCTGTAGCTCTCAGCTTACTTTGAATTTTGAGCAAGTGTTTGGTTATTAAGGACTGCGTTGAAATTTCTGGTGGTCTCAACCAAGTTCAAGTACATTTCAATTGCATGTGCTTCAATTTATCTTCAAATTTTGGGCAATTGTATATTCATTAAGCCTTGTTGTTATTGTTTGGTTGCGACATATGGGTGATCATATACGATTAAATTTTGTACCTTTCTAGTTGGTCTGTTAGAGGTACTGTGTAGTTTATTGTTTAGGGGACTTTTTCTTAAGGGTTATTTACTGATAAGCGGCCTCCACCTTTAATCAGTGGCAGCCGGCCGGAGTGGCCGTGCGGTTCTAGGCGCTACAGTCTGGAACCGAGCGACCGCTACAGTCGCAGGTTCGAATCCTGCCTCGGGCATGGATGTGTGTGATGTCCTTAGGTTAGTTAGGTTTAATTTGTTCTAAGTTCTAGGCGACTGATGACCTCAGAAGTTAAGTCGCATAGTGCTCAGAGCCATTTAATCAGTGGCGTGTCTTGCGAGCAACCCGAGATCTGGATGAATGTTTTCAACTGCGTCAGCAGAGCTTCATATTTGTTACTACATTTAACAGTTGTTATTATAATTCATATGAGTGATGAAACCGTTTGTTCAACCTGCCTGAAGTCACGCTCATTTGATGTAACCTTTTTTTTCGGGAACTCTGTCTTTCCGTTTTTCGTGTCCTGATTTTAATGGTATAATTGTTAAAGTGTTCTTAAAAATCTAGAAAAGGTTTGTGCCTGTTCAACCTTGTCGTACTTCCTTCAATAAGTTTTAAGCCGTAATGTTAATATTGCCATTAAGTAATAAAATGTGATACACGAAATAACAAATGACAGAGGTGTGGATCCACTTTCCAATTTTCCCTTAAACTATCCCAAGCCTGGTTAAGAGGTATCAGACTGATTTATGTCAGTGGCAGTTCACACATTATCCTTTTCACCCTGTCCATGCGGATTTGCGTATGGTACTATCGAAATTTAATGTTATGTCTATTTATGTTGTATGCAGCCTGTGTTTCAGCTATGGTTTCTCCATTATACGCAAATCAAAAAAAGTTTTGCATCATCACGGCTCCCAGAACTCCTGAAGATAGACGTTGACTGTAGATATTGTATAACAGACACAGACCCTTCTACTGTTCAGAGATGTCACTAAACCTGGCCAAAGATGTAAACAACTATGCATGTGCAGCGCCCATTAGACGGAGGGGGTCTGATAGCTGATCATTTCGAGTCATTCCACCAGGAAGGACGTACACGGCTCGATCGCGTCTGCATTGTTACTTTGTGCCAGGAAGGGCTCTGAACATATGCAGTGTCCAGGCGTCTAGGAGTGAACCTAAGCGATGTTGTTCGGACATGGAGGTGATACAGAGAGAAAGGAGTTGTCAATGACATGCCTTGCTCAGGCCGCCCACGGGCTACTACTGCAGTGAATGACAGCTACTTACGGATTATGGCTCGAAGGAACCCTGACAGCAACGCCACCATGTTGAATAATGCTTTTCCTGCAGCCATAGAACGTCGTGTTACGACTCAAAGCGTGTGCAATAGGTTGCATGATGCGCAGCGTCACTCCCGACGTCAATGCCGAGGTCCATCTTTGCAACCACGACACCATGCAATGCAGTACAGAAGGGTCCAGCAACATACCGAATGGATGGCTCGGGACTGGTATCATGTTCTCTTCACCGATGGGTGTCCCATATGCCTTCAACGAGAGACGTGTTTGGAGGCAATCCGGTCAGGCTTAACGCCTTCGATACACTGTCAAGCAAGTGCAGCAAGATGGAGATTTCCTGATCTTTTGAGGTGGCATTATGTGGGGCCGACGTACGGCGCTTGTGGTCATGGAAGGCACCGTAGTCGCTGTACGATATGCGAATGCCATCCTCCGACCGATAGTGCTACCATATAGGCGAAGTATTGGCGAGTCAGTCGTCTTCATGAACGACAGTTCGCGCCCCCATAGTGCACTCTTGTGAATGACTTCCTTCAGGATAACGACATCGCTTTATTAGGGTGGCTAGCATGTTCTACAGACATGAACTCTATCAAACATGCCTAGGATAGATTGAGGAATCTACCGCGAATCGCCGGTGAGGAAAGGTATCATCTGGACCAACAGTGTCTTGATGAACTTGTGGATAGCATGCCACGACGAATACAGGCATATATCAATGGTAGGGAATGTGTTACTGATTATTAGATGTATCGGTGTGTACAGCAATGTGGACCACCACCTCTTATGGTCTCGCTGTATTGTGGTACAACATGTAATGTTTGGTTTTCATGGGCAATAAAAGGCGCGGAAATGATGTTTGTGTTGATCTCTACCCCAATTTTCTGTAAAGATTCCGGAACTCTCGGAATCGAAGTGAGGCAAAACTTTCTTTGATGTGTGTACCATGTAGCGGCGCGAAGGTCGCGCCATTCGATCTGACTACCTGTATTATGTCTATTACTGGAAGGTTATGGTATGCATCATGATCAACCTTCGTATTAGAACTATTAGAATTTGATCGTGTTAGAATTTATCCTCTTAAAATGTAACTGAATGCTTGTCTTGATGTAAGGTTTAAAGCAGCCGCTACTGTTGTTATTTGACGTTTGATTAATCTTTGCTTGATGACCTTAGAGTAATAAGCACAATTAAATTTTCTTAAGCATTGCTTGGCGACATTTCGGGTGCCCGAGATTGTTTAATAAATTCGTACTGTGTGCTAGATATCATGTAGGTTGCCTGCTGCTGGTTCGACTAAGATATTTCACCTGCGGTACTGTGAAACACATCTCTTCCATTGAAGAAATGCTTATAGCTCTTAAGGTATGCATATTGGAGGCCCTGTGTTCTAGACATTTTTTTTCTTTTTTTGGTCCATACTACCACCTCTGAAAGTTACCTACCCTACGATCTTAGCAACAAAAGTACCAGTACATTTATTCTACTGTCAGAGGTATCAAAACGGTTTTATGACTTTCGGCTCGTTTGTTTGCTTTACAGAGGCTCTTGCCTCAAATTCATACATTCTTCATTCTCCATCATCCCAGAATGTCACGGAATCATCCTGGATGTACATAAATTTACAGGCGCCAGCACCTATAACTTGTACCCTGTAGTATAGTTGGATGACGTTTCCCGTCATGGGTTCAAGTATAAAACTGGATCCTGTGAGTTCTCTCTACAACCTCTGGTAAGTAGATAACATTATCCAAATCTAAGACTCATCTCCTGCTGTCAGTTTCAGGTAACCCTAGCGTAGTGTTTGTCGATATACTTTACCACGAGCTTTATTATTCTTTCCATTAACTCTTTTGACTGAACCATGTTGCTTGGGCACTATTTTGTTATTTAAGTAAGATACTTACGCATGCACTGTGGTGGATTTACAGTTACCTAATGAAAGGTCACTAAACAATATTAGTAATAAACATTTTTTGTCTGCATGCTATAAATTTTTAGTGCTGAGAAAGGTAGCTCGACGTATCCTGGATTGCTGTTTATGAAATACTGTGCTACAAAATCTCACACTCTATTACGGTTTTATGTAGGAAGAAGAGTCAGGACTGAAGTGCTTACTCTGTTGATCAACTATTTACCTTTTTTTACAAATCGAATCCATAAGGGCCTACCAAAATCTTTTCGTATCCAGGGCTCTCGGGTCTCACGCCGAATGCGATCGTTGAAGTCACACGATATTTCGACGAATAACCTTTCCGCCATCGTCAGGTGGTTTTGATGCTATGGTCTGTCTGCTCATTGTCAGAGCTATTTATGTCCGTCAGTCGGGCTTCGATTCCCTGCGCCGACGGTCCAACTGTGGCCACCAACATTTTGATTCCAAGCGTCGACGCTCCGATTGCTGCCGCCGACAATCCGTTTGCGGGCGCTGACCCAGGTCCGAGTCGTCCCCGGCGTCGCTCCGGGTGGTGGAAGAAGCAAAATCCCGTGGAGTGTCCCCGGCGGCCGCCGAGGAAAGATATTGTGTTCACTTGAAGCGTCACTCCTTGATGGAGCTAAGTAAGGATTTCCATGCCTTACTCAGCTGAAAACCTTTGTCTCGGTTTATGATATTGTCTGTTACGCGAATTACAATGGCCTCCTTGAAGATGCTGTCCCAGTAGAAGCTGGTAGGGGCCAGAATCTTGGTCTCTTCGTATTTCGCGTTGTGTCCAGTTTCCAAGCAGTGTTCTGCCAGTGCCGATTTGTTGGTCTAGCCTAGACGCGTGTGGCGTTGGTGTTCTTTGCAGCGGTGTTCAACTGATAATGGCATAATTCGCCAAAATATCGTGGGACTTTAACGATCGCATCCGGATGGACACCAGAGAGCCCTGGAAACAACACATATGCCGGGAAAGCCTCCGATCACATATAAAAATGTTTTCATTCGAAGACCGTCCCGTCCAGTATCGGTATACCAATTTGGTGCTGTCACCAAGAGCACTGAGGCAGTCATCCCATCAAAGCACCACGGTAAAGATACCCGTTCGGTAAAATATGTACTGCTGCGTGAAATAGTTCGTAACTTCCTATTGAACATCCTCGCACGTCGGGAATCATCGGCCACTCGAGCCCTGTTCTAAGGGACCGAAAGCGTGATAATCTCATGGAGAGAGATCAGAACCATAGGCTGGCTGCTCTCATTTATGTTGTCCGTAATTGATGAGGCTGTCCTCGAGGATGGATTGGTGTAGTGTGTCGAATCGCGGCCAGCACGTAACTTGGAGCATCATTCGACATCGGCGGTTTAAACTGAAACCTTTTGATTACCCCATGTATATTAGGAACACTTTATGAAAATGAGTCCGACAGGGACGACGGGTAACACCATGAACAAGCCAGTACAATACATGCCTACAGTATATCGACGATTTTCACGCAAGAGGAAGGAGTGCACAGAACACGAATTCGTTGTAATTGTCTTCTCCTACAGATTTTACTTTCTGCAGCTCCGTCTGTGAGAGAGAAGGAAACTCCCTGATCTTGTTATATATCCAGTTATCCTGTCCCTTCTTTCAATAGTTCCTTTTTTCTCCGATTCTGCCGAGACTACCCTAATGAGTCCATCTAATTTTCAAAATTCTTCTGTAGCACAACATTTCGATTCTTTTCTGATCCATGGGACCCACCGCCCTCGATTCATTACCATAAAACACCATGCTGTAATCATAGATTCGGCGAAATTTGTTTCTTTGTTTAATATCCATGTCCACTTGACCTGTCATGGTCACGAAAGCCAATGGTGATGTATAACCTCTCGCGATTCTCAATACCCCTCCATTTCATGTCTTCTTCCGGTTTATTCTCAGTCAGTAGAATGAATGAATTCATTACTCTGTTAATGCGATTCAAAAGATCTTGTTACTCTTCTTCAGTTTCGCTCAGGATAGTATTGGCATCGTCGAGGCCTTTCATTGGTATCCTTTCACTCTGGATTTTAATCTCACTCTTGAACCATTGTTTTATTTCCGTCATTGGCTTTCCCGATGTGTAAATTGAACATTTGAGATGAAAGATTGAATACTTGTCTTGTACACCGAGTGAGGTGACACAGTGGTTAGCACATTGGACTCGCATTCGGGAGGACGACGGTTCAAACCCGCATCTTGATTTAAGTTTTTCGTGATTTCCCTATGTCGCTTCAGCCAAATGCCGGTATGGTTTCTTTCAAAGGACACAGCCGATTTCCTTCCCCGTCCTTCCGTAATCCGACGGGACTGATCACCTCGCTGTTTGGTCCCCTCCCCAAATCAACCAACCAACGAAATAAATTAGCCATAACAAATCATTCATAACCATTCTGACTGTTCACCGATGCGAAACAATGAGACATGAAGAGCAGAAGAAGTTTTTAATGATCTACTACAAACTTGTAAAGAAGTGAATAGAACTGGTGTGTAGACAGAATCGCACGCTTTTTCAAAATCAACAAATGTTACAGTTTTGCTACATCTTGTAATGTCTTCATGTCGGATGGTTTCACGAGCTATCTTTCTTTTGAGGAAATGACTTTGGTATTTCAATGTACGTTTATCGACATACGTTCCCAGACTTCTTAATAATGCACTTTATTTATTCTTCACAATTACAGTCCACTATACGGAAAGCTAAAACAGCAAGGCAAACATAATAAATTTATGTATTAACTATTTGTTAATTTTTTTATGCTACAACTACTTTTGGTAGTGCAAAACTACAATAAAACCCTTCACTAGTTACCAAACTACTGATACTACAATTAGCACTCCGCAGCTCGTGGTCGTGCGGTAGCGTTCTCGCTTCCCACGCCCGGGTTCCCAGGTTCGATTCCCGGCGGGCTCAGGGATTTTCTCTGCCTCGTGATGACTGGGTGTTGTGTGATGTCCTTAGGTTAGTTAGGTCTAAGTTCTAGGGGGCTGATGACCATAGATGTTAAGTCCCATAGTGCTCAGAGCCATTTGATTTTACTATTAGCACTACAGAATCTGTTCTGCGTTCGTTCATTTAGATGGTAGATGGTTGTTTTCATTGTTGGATCCACCCTTACACTACTCCAGTCAACAGCATTATCTAGTGGATACCTTGGGTGTCGGGTAGCATGCCAGCAAATTCACCAATCACTGTTATTTCTTAGTCCAAAATTCCATTATCGCTTGTACCAACGCGGTGTAAATGCTTGAGGAGCTATTTCATTTGGTGGCCGCCGACCTCACTTGTCCTCTCACCATCTGCAGAGTGTGTTGTCAGGCCGGGATGACAACGTGCTCACAAGTTGTTGAATGCCTCGAGCAGTCTTCCGTGACCTGCCTGGATAATGCCGTTGTAGTATCGTACAAGAAGAGCCACGATGATTCACTCATTAGTGCTGCTTTAAGACCCAAAATCCTTAATACCTGACGGCCATTAACCGCCACATCTTCGCAGGGTGCGGAGTCCCACAACGTGTGTTCTGAAGCGTCCACACGGCCGTTGGCGCAGCTGTCATTCATCTGTCTTTCGGTTGCGAATGAATACCTACCATATGGGTCATAGTCACTCAGGTAGTGTATCAGTGGACTCGATGGGTTAATGAATCTAATTTTTGCTCTCTTCCGGATGTAATGAAAAATACGCATGTTCTTCTGCCTTTGCTTGGTATACCATTCTTTTCGCCATAGTTTTATTAACTTCTTTATATTGGCCTCAGTTTCAAGCATCCTCCGTACTTCCATACTTACGGTGATGATAAATAAACTCCAGAGGAAGACTCTGCAAAGAGACGCTCAGTAGCTCTGTATGGGCTTTTGTTGAAGTTTCGAGAACATACCTACACCGAGGAGTCAAGCAGTATATTGCTCCCTCCTACGCATATCTCGCTAAGAGACCATGAGGATAAAATCAGAGAGATCAGAGTCCACACAGAGGCATGCGGACAATATTTCTATCCACGAACAATACTAGACTTGAATAGAAGGGTGGACCGATAGAGGTAGTCAGGGTACCCTCCGCCACACACCGTCAGGTGGCTTGCGGAGTATGGATGTAGATGTAGCTGAATGACCTTCTTTAACTACTACAGCGATTCAATTTTCCTAATTTTCGGGACCTGTGGGCATGTTCATAGAATTATTAACAAAGCATCATTTGGGGTAGCGCAGTAGGCGTCCATTTGTCAATGTTAGTAGCATACCTCGATGAAATTTTTTCTGGGTGGCTTCACCAGTGTCCCTCTATGAGCCAAAACGCTCGATCGGCTCTGATAGTTTTCAAGGGAAGCCAAAATTACATGGTTCAAATGGTTATAATTTTATTCTTCACGTTTATATCTTATCCGCCTTATTCCTCTATATGATGTGCTAAGCTACGACGTTGCACTCGTAAGAATTTATCTAATTTAATCAGTGTCTAATTTAGAAATTTACTCCAATTAATGCAATGCGCTGAGGGAATTCCTGTACAGCGGTCGCCACTGCTTGTCACGGTTGTTCCGCGTTCCCAAGCCGCCTCAGCCTGCGCGCGCCGCCGCTGCTACTCTGCCTAACAGATTGGCGCTGCGTGTTGCGTGTCGCCGGCGGGCAGGCGCGACAGGACGTCCGGCCGGGGCAGCCAGGGCGAACGGACGCCTCGGGGCTGCGCTGCAGGAAGTGGGTGGGCCGCTGTGTCCCAGCACAGCACAGCACTGCACGCCACGGCGCTGAATAATACATGCCGCGGCCAGGGCGAGGCCGGGCAGGCCGGCCCACGTGAAGAAATGAGTTGCGGCCTCTGCATGCTTTACGAGCCGCGGTACGCGCGCGGAGGGACGTGTGCCGCTGCAGAAATTGTATTTGTCAGCCCGCATTCGCTACACTGTGGCCTCCGGGCGATATCTGGGATATATGTGAGTGAAGTAAAGTATGTTTCAAGAAAAGGGTTACATGCTCCTACAGGAAATGGTATTGGGCAAAACTTGTAGAAAGGAAGGAATGTACCTGCTATCTCACACAGCGCTGGGTTACATTAATGTGACCACCTAGGTTCGACGCATGCGTGATAACCACTCACAAAAGGCAGGTGGAAAAAATAAGCGGTATAGAATATATAAAGCGTGTTGCAGGGGGGGGGGGGGAAGGGGGAGGCAAACGGAAAACAATGTAGCCAGTGGCGGTTGCAAACAGAGCACTTTATCTCACGCACAAAAGCGCGTGATCATCGGCATTTGGGCGAAGGGAGGAAGCCTTTCAGGAACGACTAAGTTTGTAGACTGTTCGCTTGGCGTCGCGTTTAAAGTACACTGTGCATGGCAGAAGTGAGCTATTCGAAACCGGCGCCGAGGAAACTGTGGTGCTCCACGGGTATGACTGACGGCTGCGGGGACGTGTACGGCTGAATAGACTAGGAACCTCCCAGGTGAATTTAAGTGCTACCAACAGTGTCTCCTAAAAGGCTGTACCACTGTCGTTATTGCGTAAAGGCCTCCACAGCAGGCTGACTGCAGTTCATCGGCGACGAAGGGAATAATCTGCATACCGATTCTGTAACTGGATGTCCACTGTGTGACGTCAGGTGGGCTTTTGAGATGAATCATGTTTTATGCTCCATCAGAAAGGTTGCGCGTACGGCGTGAAATACACTCCTGGAAATTGAAATAAGAACACCGTGAATTCATTGTCCCAGGAAGGGGAAACGTTATTGACACATTCCTGGGGTCAGATACATCACATGATCACACTGACAGAACCACAGGCACATAGACACGGGCGACAGAGCATGCACAATGTCGGCACTAGTACAGTGTATATCCACCTTTCGCAGCAATGCAGGCTGCTATTCTCCCATGGAGACGATCGTAGAGATGCTGGATGTAGTCCTGTGGAACGGCTTGCCATGCCATTTCCACCTGGCGCCTCAGTTGGACCAGCGTTCGTGCTGGACGTGCAGACCGCGTGAGACGACGCTTCATCCAGTCCCAAACATGCTCAATGGGGGCAAGATCCGGAGATCTTGCTGGCCAGGGTAGTTGACTTACACCTTCTAGAGCACGTTGGGTGGCACGGGATACATGCGGACGTGCATTGTCCTGTTGGAACAGCAAGTTCCCTTGCCGGTCTAGGAATGGTAGAACGATGGGTTCGATGACGGTTTGGATGTACCGTGCACTATTCAGTGTCCCCTCGACGATCACCAGTGGTGTACGGCCAGTGTAGGAGATCGCTCCCCACACCATGATGCCGGGTGTTGGCCCTGTGTGCCTCGGTCGTATGCAGTCCTGATTGTGGCGCTCACCTGCACGGCGCCAAACACGCATACGACCATCATTGGCACCAAGGCAGAAGCGACTCTCATCGCTGAAGACGACACGTCTCCATTCGTCCCTCCATTCACGCCTGTCGCGACACCACTGGAGGCGGGCTGCACGATGTTGGGGCGTGAGCGGAAGACGGCCTAACGGTGTGCGGGACCGTAGCCCAGCTTCATGGAGACGGTTGCGAATGGTCCTCGCCGATACCCCAGGAGCAACAGTGTCCCTAATTTGCTGGGAAGTGGCGGTGCGGTCCCCTACGGCACTGCGTAGGATCCTATGGTCTTGGCGTGCATCCGTGCGTCGCTGCGGTCCGGTCCCAGGTCGACGGGCACGTGCACCTTCCGCCGACCACTGGCGACAACATCGATGTACTGTGGAGACCTCACGCCCCACGTGTTGAGCAATTCGGCGGTACGTCCACCCGGCCTCCCGCATGCCCACTATACGCCCTCGCTCAAAGTCCGTCAACTGCACATACGGTTCACGTCGACGCTGTCGCGGCATGCTACCAGTGTTAAAGACTGCGATGGAGCTCCGTATGCCACGGCAAACTGGCTGACACTGACGGCGGCGGTGCACAAATGCTGCGCAGCTAGCGCTATTCGACGGCCAACACCGCGGTTCCTGGTGTGTCCGCTGTGCCGTGCGTGTGATCATTGCTTGTACAGCCCTCTCGCAGTGTCCGGAGCAAGTATGGTGGGTCTGAAACACCGGTGTCAATGTGTTCTTTTTTCCATTTCCAGGAGTGTATCTGAAAGCAAAAACCCTGCAAAGTTTGTCGGAAGGATCTGCGTCCTAGGTGGCTTTGCCTGGGTAAGTTCGTAATTCTGGAAGACATAGTGGATTACCACATGTGGCATCGGGATTATGTCCACCCCAACATGTAGTATGTTTGCCCCTCCGCACAGTGGCGTTTACCAGTAGGATCATGCAACGTGTCGCACAGATCGTAGTGTACGTGCGTGGTTGGCAGAGCATCAGAATCCGGTTACTTTAATCGCCATGCCTTCATAATTCCGCGAATTTAAAACAAATCAAGAATCTGCGGGGCCACCTCGATCAGGCTGTTGGCACCATGGATCCTCGTCGAAGAAAGCTAGTACAGTTCTCCATGGCAGTGAAATCGGCACGGCTCCACATGCCTAACGGTAATTCCAGAACCTCACTGACTGCAAGAGGTAGTTATTTAGGATTTTCACGGGGGGTTACATGTATTTGACTAGACAGTGTGTCCTGAAACCAATACCTTCTGAAAAATGGGCCAATCTGTCTTCTCATTCTCATCTGCCAAATACTTTGTAGTAGACAATGAGTGGTGCCCCTAGAGGAATGATCAATATTCATTCGAAGCAAATTTCAGTCCTGTAAATGTGGGTTATAAAATGCATCCTTAGGACCTATGACCAATTGTTCACCTTCGCTTCTGTGGAACACGTAGCTGTACATGAATTTTAGAGCCAATGTTTCCTAGATATTTTTTTCTTGTTTTGGTCTATAGTACTTCCTCCAAACACATGCAATTCTAAAAGCTTGCAGTAGAGGAGATTTGTTTCACAGTGTCAAAAATGAACAACTACTCATAGCTCTTATGGTACATATTTTAAGGCCGTTTTCACTAGATTTCTTTGCTTCGAATGGTCCTGTCACATCGCTGAATATCGACCATTTCTCCTGAGACACACTGCACATGCAGTGCTGCTTGCAGTTATCACGTATCCTGGCAAATCATTCAGTCCTTCTCCTCAGTGAACGACGCACGCACTCGAATACACCTGATTCATTCGAATTGTGTCACAGGGATTTGTCACACTGTCCAGTGTCGTCCGCACGCTGTGGTGGATGGACTGAGCGTACACCAGTGCCTTCATATCTGTCTACAGCCGAGCACACCACATAAATTAATGTTGTGAATATGATGAAATGGCTGCGGGAATTTAATCTCTGTTACCATGTCACTCCGACGTTTCAGTCCTTAGTAATAGTCAACCACAAGAAGACAGTGAAAATATTACCTTCTGTGTGTCTTCGTGGAACAACTCTCCACCAGGATGTCGAGTGTTTGCCAACGCGTGTTATGCTCAGTGGTCGAAGGAACGTGAGTATTGTCAGTATCCACAGAGAAATCAAGCCAGCCAATTGACAGAACCAGCCCATCGACAGCAATCTTTCCGTAATATTCAATCTGTGCTATTTATAAATGCTTTAAGAAAAGTCCTGTGGCGGTTGTGAATGTTTTAACGAGACCAGTAACTAATTTTTCGAGTGAGATTGCGTTTCCCATTGTTCCGTATGTAAAAATACAGTAGAGCGTCGATTATTCGAAGTAATTGGGAGACATGGGTGTTCGGAAAACTGGTTTGTTCGGATAATAGAACTGTACATGTTTATTTGCCAAAAAGAAGTACTGTACAGCAAATTTATTCATAAAAACAGGCATCTCTTTTAGTATTACAAAGTAACATACAAAGGCAACTTCAGTAGGAATATATATAGTATGTGGCACAGTTTATTAAACAAAAATATATACATATTTCAGACGCATTTTGGATGAACAATACACACACCATACAAAATTAACGTTTAAAATAATCCTTTATTTTGGTCTGTCTAAGGAAGCCTACACGCTTACGAGCAGCTAAGTCACGTACTTTTTTCATTACAGGTATCTGAAACTGGTCACATTAATCTTGGGCTTCAAACCATCGCAAGGCAGTATCTAAACAAGTGAACGCTTCAGAAGCTGTCGGTATACTTTCATCTTCGCTTTCTGGAGAACTGTTTGACGAGATTCTGGCGGCTTCATCTTTATCAGTGACGACGTTTACAGTCTCCCTGTCGTGCATGATTTGAGAAGCTCTTCTTGGGGGCGCGCAATCCTTCAAACTGCGCGGAGCGGCACGCCTCAACTCTACGCTGGCGCAGCTGTTGCTGTGAACAGCTATGATACTGCCGCTACTTCTACTGCCAGTGCCGAGCCGACAGAAGTGTGCTGATTGTTGAAACACAGCGACTGGCGGCTTGGCCGGTCAGCAGCGCCTTGTGAAGGCCGCATTAGAAGCAATGTTCCGCCAGCGGTGGCCCAGTGTGGCGACCACTGTGGGAAACTTGGTTTGGGAGGGAGAGGGATTTTGGACGGTAGAGTGGGAGAGTAACAGGTGCGAGCGAGTACACAGTTCTGTTAAGCGGTCGTTCGGTTTACCGACGTTCGGATAATCGACGCTCTACTGTAATGTGTAAATATCAGGATGAAACCAAAACGTTCTTGACGTTTTATTTGAAGGGTTACAAGACGTGGTTGGCTTTCGAACTTCGCAGATCTCTGAGACGTGGCTGTTGATTTCTTTGTGAATACATTTTCGCCGCTATAGTATCTGCTACTACCTGATGATATAGCCAGAAACCTTCGTATCTGAACACACGCCTCCGGTAGATCTCTGTGGGACACTTGATGAGGCTAGTAACAGCTGATGTTAAAGATTTTCCGATCATGTTAAAGAGACAGTTGGAGCTGGCCAGTGGCATATATTGACTTAGGGGATGCTGATTTGAGAGCAGTGAATGGTGTAGCTGTGCTGACTGCCGTGTGGCTTCTGAATGTATAGAGGGCGATAAGGTAGTTTCAGGATGTGGGTGTTCCTGCAGCGTATATGAAACGAACTGCGATTCGATACGAGTATATAAGCACCGACATGGAAGAATGCGATCAGTGTGGCATTCGTGTCTTTCCGACGCGAGTACGGTAAATGCAGACAATTTGTTACCAAATGCATCGAAACAGAACAAAT
Organism: Schistocerca cancellata; assembly: GCF_023864275.1. Taxonomy (NCBI): domain Eukaryota; kingdom Metazoa; phylum Arthropoda; class Insecta; order Orthoptera; family Acrididae; genus Schistocerca; species Schistocerca cancellata. The sequence goes on from NC_064634.1 coordinate 265,803,608, forward strand.
ATCCTGTTATTCTCTTCTTGACTCACGAAGAACCAACACCCCTATACATCCATCGGACAACGAAGAATGTGTATGGGGTAGTATGTCTGTCGATAACCACCTTTGTGGGGTGTTGCGTGGCAAGCGGTGCTGACGCTTCATCAAGTCGCAAATTTGGTAACGCTGAAGTTACGTCAACTCAAGAGGGGGCCACTGCAGCACCCACCCTATATTCTTGTTCACTCCCCAAGCGCTTATCACGCCTTCGGCCTCTTAAGAAAGCCCGTGGAGGGCCGAACATTTCTTGTTGGACGAGGATAAATGGCTCTGAGCACTATGGGACTTAACATATGAGGTCATCAGTCCCCTAGAACTACTTAAACCTAAATAACCTAAGGACACCACACACATCCATGCCCGAGGCAGGATTTGAACCTGCGACCGTAACGGTCGCGCGGTTCCAGATTTTAGCGCCTAGAACCGCTCGGTCACCCCGGCCGGCGGACGAGGATACTCAGCAGCCAGTTACGGACATCTTCTCGGAACAAGACATGATGTTTCACCAAGCAGGTATTTTCTACTTGGTGCATCGGTAGGATGATTGCCTCAATGCTCAAGGCGAATTTCCCTGACTCACGTATCGAGTCGCGGCTGTACGAATAAGTGCACAGATGCTTTCGCTTGCACCACGGATTGTAATATTTTATAATAGAATTAAGACATAATACTTATGTATAAAATCATTGGTTTGGTCGCTGCCTCACGATAGCCACATAGGTAAGCCTATTTGGAATTGGACTCGTAGTTCAGTTGCATATGTCAACTTACCATGAGGATTACTGCGTTGAGTAAAACTTTCATTCTAACTAGAAATGATGTGGTTTGGTGTTTTTAAGTATTGGCCACATGCTGTCACCTGTATTAACGAACGGCCTGCATATCCTCGTTACGCATGTGCAGTATGTTGTTATCACATATTCCTCCTTCTGAGAGTGTAAACATAGTTCATGTAGAGCTCTTTCGACGAATTTTTGTGATGCTTTATTAGCACGCTTCTTGTATTCGAAGCTTGATGTAGACGTAGTTTGCATGCGGTCGTTACAGACCTGCATGTCTAAAGAGGTATGCACTTGCAACGTAAAATCCAAGAGGCCCACGTTAACCATGTGTTAGTCTTTCTACTGCTAGTATGAAAGTGATATTGAATGAAAGGTTCGATCCACGATACCTAACGACTCCACACTTCCCACTTACTCCTGGGAAATCACCGTGTATAACCAGGCCGGACTTTATTGACAAAATCAGTGTAGAAACCGGGATTAGTGATCACCATGTAATTATAGCAACAATGATTACGAAATTTAATAAATCAGTCAAGAATGCTAGGAAAGTCTTCTGATAGAGAAGATAAGCAGTTGCCAGCATCTCACTTAGACGGTCAACTGACATAATTTAGTTCTAGTACGATCGACATAGAGAAATCATGGGCTAAGTTTAACCAGATTGTAAGTCGTGGTATAGAGAGAAACGCTTCTATTAAGCGGATAAAGGATGTGAAAGGTCCGCTATGGTGTATTAACGAAATTCTGATGGTTCTGAGGAAACAGTGGGTATTGCACTCTCGGTTCAAGGGAGAACGCACAAGTAACGAAAAGCGAATGTTTGTAATTATTGGTGTGCCTATGAATAGATCTATGAGCGAAGTATAAATCAACTACCAATGTCACACCTTAGTAAAAGATCTGGCAGAGAACCCCAGAAAATTCTGGTCATATGTAGAAACGCTAAGCCGCTGTAGGGCTTCCATTCAGTCCTTTGTTGACCAGTCTGGCTAGGCACTTGAAGACAGTAAAATGGAAGCCCAAGTTTTAAATTTCACATTCATGAAATCGTTCACAGAGGAGAATCGTACAAACATACCCTAATTTGATTTCAGTACAGAGACCTGTACGGGCGACAGACTAATAAGCATCAATGGTGTAGAAAAATAACTGAAAGATATGAAGCAATAAATCACCATGTCCCGATAGAATACCTTTTCGATTTTACATAGAGTACTCTACGGCACTAGCCCCTTATCTAGAACAAAGACCCAGCCCATTGGATAAAAGCGCAGGTGACTCCAGTTTGTAAGAAGGGTAAAATAACGGACCCGCATAAGTACAGATCAATATCTCTAACATCGGGTTGCTGCAGAATCCTTCAACATATTCTTATTTGTAATAAAATAAACTTTCTTGAGAAGCATTTGTCCATGAACCACCATGGTTATAGGAAGCATCGCTGGTGCGAAAGTCAGTTTGCCCCTTTCTCACATGATATACTGAAACTATGCACGAAGGACAACAGGTACATTCCATATTTCTAGATTTCCGGACAGCATTTGAAACGGTGTCCCAATGCAGGCTATTAACGAAGGCACGAGCATGCAGAATGAGTTCACAGATATGTGAGTGGCTCGAAGAATTCTTAGGTAATAGAATCCAGTAGGTCGTCTTCGACGCGAATGTTTATCAGAGACAAGGATATCGTCAGGAATGCCCCAGGGAAATTTCACTGGACCTCATTTGTTCTTCATGTACATGGGCAGTGTACCCGTGGTCTAGGGTAGCGTCTTTGAAGCATAATCAAAACGTCTTCGATCCCGGGTTCGATCCCCGCCACTGCCTAAATTTTGATAAATAATCAGCATTGGCGGCCGAACACTTCCGGTGTAAGAAGACAGGCTCATTCTGCCAACGGCCTTGTCAAAGAGGACGGAGGAGCGGATAGAGGTTCAGGGCACTCTCTTGTCCTAGAGGTGGGAAATTGCCCATAAAGGAGGAAGAATCAGCAATGATCAACGACATGAGGATGCAGAAAGCAATGGAAACCACTGCACTAAGGACACGTAACGTGTATCCACAGGACACGTGGCCTGTATTTGAAGAAGTGTCATGATGATCTCTCCATTGGCAAAAGATTCCGGAATAGTCCCCCCGTGTGAAATGTCAGAAGCTTGAACGTGGTAGGGAAACTAGATAATCTGAAAAGGGAAATGCAAAGGCTCAATCTACATATAGCTGGGGTCAGTAAAGTGAAGTGGAAGGAGGACAAGGATTTCTGGTCACATGAGTATCGGGTAATATCAACAGCAGCAGAAAATGGTATAACAGGTGTAGGATTCGTTATGAATAGGAAGGTAGGGCACAGAGTGCGTTACTGTGAACAGTTCAGTGACCGCGATGTTCTAATCAGAATCGACAGCAGACAAACACCGACAACGACAGTTCAGGTATACATGCCGACGTCGCAAGCTGAAGATGAACAGATAGAGAAAGTGTATGAGGATATCGAAAGGGTAATGCAGTATGTAAAGGGGGACGAAAATCTAATAGTCATGGGCGACTGGAATGCAGTTGTAGGGGAAGGAGTAGAAGAAAAGGTTACAGGAGAATATGGGCTTGGGACAAGGAATGAAAGAGGAGAAAGAGTAATTTAGTTCTGTAACAAGTATCAGCTAGTAATAGCGAATACCCTGTTCAAGAATCACAAGTGGAGGAGGTATACTTGGAAAAGGCCAGGAGATAAGGGAAGATTTCAATTAGATTACATCACGGTCAGACAGAGATTCCGAAATCAGATACTTGATTGTAAGGCGTACCCAGGAGCAGATATAGACTCAGATCACAATATAGTAGTGATGAAGAGTAGGCGGAAGTTCAAGACATTAGTCAGGAAGAATCAATACGCAAAGAAGTGGGATACGGAAGTACTAAGGAGTGACGAGATACGTTTGAAGTTCTCTAACGCTATAGATACAGCAATAAGGAATAGCGCAGTAGGCAGTACAGCTGAAGAGGAACGGACATCTCTGAAAAGGGCCATCACAGAAGTTGGGAAGGAAAATATAGGTACAAAGAAGGTAGCTGCGAGGAAACCATGGGAAACAGAAGAAATATTTCAGTTGATTGATGAAAGGAGGAAGTACAAAAATGTTCCGGGAAAATCGGGATTACAGAAATACAAGTCGCTGAGGAATGAAATAAATAGGAAGTGCATGGAAGCTTTGACGACATGGCTGCAGGAAAAATGTGAAGACATCGAAAAAGATATGATAGTCGGAAGGACAGACTCAGCAAACAGGAAAGTCAAAACAACTTTTGGTGACATTAAAAGCAACGGTGGTAACATTAAGAGTGCAACGGGAATTCCACTGTTAAATGCAGACGAGAGAGCAGATAGGTGGAAAGAATACATTGAAAGCCTCTATGAGGGTGAAGATTTGTCTGATGTGATAGAAGAAGAAACAGGGGTCGATTTAGAAGAGATAGTGGGTCCAGTATTAGAATCGGAATTTAAAAGAGCTTTGGAGAACTTACGGTCAAATAAGGCAGAAGGGATAGATAACATTCCATCAGAATTTCTAAAATCATTGGGGGAAGTGGCAACAAAACGACTATTCACGTTGGTGTGTAGAATATATGAGTCTGGCGATATACCATCTGACTTTCGGAAAAGCATCATCCACACAATTCCGAAGACGGCAAGAGCTGACAAGTGCGGGAATTATCGCACAATCAGCTTAACAGCTCATGCATCGAAGCTGCTTACAAGAATAATATACAGAAGAATGGAAAAGAAAATTGAGAATGCGCTAGGTGACGATCAGTTTGGCTTTAGGAAAAGTAAAGGGACGAGAGAGGCAATTCTGACGTTACGGCTAATAATGGAAGCAAGGCTGAAGAAAAATCAAGACACTTTCATAGGATTTGTCGACCTCGAAAAAGCGTTCGACAAAAAAAAAAAAATGGTGCAAGCTGTTCGAGATTCTGAAAAAAGTAGGGGTAAGCTATAGGGAGAGACGGGTTATATACAATATGTACAACAACCGAGAAGGAATAATAAGAGTGGACGATCAAGAACGAAGTGCTCGTATTAAGAAGGGTGTAAGACAAGGCTGTAGCCTTTCGCCCCTACTCTTCAATCTATACTTTGAGGAAGCAATAATGGAAATAAAAGAAAGGTTCAGGAATGGAATTAAAAAGGAAGGTCAAAGGACATCAATTATACGATTCGCTGATGACATTGCTATCCTGAGTGAAAGTGAAGAAGAATTAAATGATCTGCTGAACGGAATGAACAGTCTAATGAGTACACAGTATGGTTTGAGAGTAAATCGGAGAAAGACGAAGGTAATGAGAATTAGTAGAAATGAGAACAGCGAGAAACTTAACATCAGGATTGATGGTCACGAAGTCAATGAAGTTAAGGAATTCTGCTACCTAGGCAGTAAAATAACCAATGACGGACGGAGCAAGGAGGACATAAAAAGCAGACTCGCTATGGCAAAAAAGGCATTTCTGGCCAAGAGAAGTCTACTAATATCAAATACCGGCCTTAATTTGAGGAAGAAATTTCTGGGATGTACGTCTGGAGTACAGCATTGTATGGTAGTGAAACATGGACTGTGGGAAAACCGGAACAGAAGAGAATCGAAGCATTTGAGATGTGGTGCTATAGACGGATGTCGAAAATTAGGTGGACTCATAAGGTAAGGAATGAGGAGGTTCTACGCAGAATCGGAGAGGAAAGGAATATGTGGAAAACACTGAAACGGAGAAGGGACAGGATGATAGGGCATCTGCTAAGACATGAGGGAATGACTTCCATGGTACTAGAGGGAGCTGTAGAGGGCCAAAACTGTAGAGGAAGACAGAGATTGGTATACGTCAAACAAATAATTGAGGACGTAGGTTGCAAGTGCTACTCTGAGATGAATAGGTTAGCACAGGAAAGGAATTCGTGGCGGGCCGCATCAAACCAGTCAGTAGACTGATGAAAAAAAAAATACATAGGTGATTTGGAGGGCAGAATCGGCAGTATCTGTGGTTGTTTGCTGATGATGCTGTGTCATATGGTAAATTGTCCAAGTTTGACTGTAGCAAGATACAAGACGACTTACACTAAATTTCTAGTTGGTCTGATAATTGGTAGCTAGCTCTAAATGTAGAAAACATGTAAGCTAACTCGTTGGTTGGTTGATATGGGGGAGCGGGCCAAACAGCTAGGTGATCAGTTCCACCGGGTTAGGAAGGATGGAGAAGGAAGTCAGCCGTGCTCTTTCAAAGGAACCATCACGGCACTTACCTAAAACAATTTAGAGGAATCACAGAAAACCTAAATCAGGATGAATCATCGTCCTTCCGAATGCGAGTTCAGTGTGCTAACCAGTGCGCCATCTCCCTTAGTAAGTTAATGCTGATGAGTAGGAAGAAAAACATGTAATGTACGGTTACGGTATTTGACACATCAAGTCGTTTAAATACCTGGTCGTAAGATAGCAAAGCAATATGATGTGGAACGAGCGTGTGAGAAATGGCTCCAAGCACTATGGGACTTAACAACTGAGTCCCCTAGACTTAGAATTACTTAAACCTAACTAACCTAAAAACATCACACACATCCATGCCCGAGGCAGGATTCGATCCTGCGACTGTAGCAGCCACGTGGCATGCGGGAGGCCGGGTGGACGTACCGCCGAATTGCTCAACACGTGGGGCGTGAGGTCTCCACAGTACATCGATGTTGTCGCCAGTGGTCGGCGGAAGGTGCACGTGCCCGTCGACCTGGGACCGGACCGCAGCGACGCACGGATGCACGCCAAGACCGTAGGATCCTACGCAGTGCCATAGGGGACCGCACCGCCACTTCCCAGCAAATTAGGGACACTGTTGCTCCTGGGGTATCGGCGAGGACCATTCGCAACCGTCTCCATGAAGCTGGGCTACGGTCCCGCACACCGTTAGGCCGTCTTCCGCTCACACCCCAACATCGTGCAGCCCGCCTCCAGTGGTGTCGCGACAGGCGTGAATGGAGGGACGAATGGAGGCGTGTCGTCTTCAGCGATGAGAGTCGCTTCTGCCTTGGTGCCAATGATGGTCGTATGCGTGTTTGGCGCCGTGCAGGTGAGCGCCACAATCAGGACTGCATACGACCGAGGCACACTGGGCCAACACCCGGCATCACGGTGTGGGGAGCGATCTCCTACACTGGCCGTACACCACTGGTGATCGTCGAGGGGACACTGAATAGTGCACGGTACATCCAAACCGTCATCGAACCCATCGTTCTACGATTCCTAGACCGGCAAGGGAACTTGCTGTTCCAACAGGACAATGCACGTCAGCATGTATCCCGTGCCACCCAACGTGCTCTAGAAGGTGTAAGTCAACTACCCTGGCCAGCAAGATCTCCGGATCTGTCCCCCATTGAGCGTGTTTGGGACTGGATGAAGCGTCGTCTCACGCGGTCTGCACGTCCAGCACGAACGCTGGTCCAACTGAGGCGCCAGGTGGAAATGGCATGGCAAGCCGTTCCACAGGACTACATCCAGCATCTCTACGATCGTCTCCATGGGAGAATAGCAGCCTGCATTGCTGCGAAAGGTGGATATACGCTGTACTAGTGCCGACATTGTGCATGCTCTGTTGCCTGTGTCTATGTGCCTGTGGTTCTGTCAGTGTGATCATGTGATGTATCTGACCCCAGGAATGTGTCAATAAAGTTTCCCCTTCCTGGGACAATGAATTCACGGTGTTCTTATTTCAATTTCCAGGTGTGTATTATTTGAAATGTTCTTCTACACTGCCATCTTCTAAAATACTTGATATTATCCAGAACCACCCCGTAATGCACCCTGTTTATTTAAGAACTGACATATTAAGTTGCGACAATGTGGAGCAGCACACAGTAATATCTTGAAGCAGCACAAGTTACAAAACAATAAATGAAGTTATGTAACCGAAAATTAGTACTAACACCCTTTACAATTGTAACTTATGTATAATAATGAGTACTACCTCAAGTATGAAGAATGAACGTGTATCCTGTTATCAAGAATGAGTGAGTAATGATGACCGGCACTGCCTCTAGCCTAAAAATAGTCTGTGGCTCACGGCAAGGAGTGCTTGAGCCTGCACGCTTTTGCGGGTACTCACCGACGCTGCCCAAACATCTTCCGTCCCTCGTTACAATGATAAATGCTCTAGTCTTTGGCCCCAATGATCATATGGCAGAATCCATTTTACTGAGGTGCAGTAACTCATTCTGTGCACAGGCAATAACGAATGACCAAATCTCTTTACAGGTATGTGAACAGAAGTCGTGATAAGCACGTCATTGTGGACTTTTTGAACTGCAAAATATTATCTGAAATTCTAACGATATCAGGGATAAAATAAAGGGAGTTAAACATTTCTACAACTTGTACAGTAATTACAGGAATCGAAGGACGTGAAAAGGGAAGTAATATTTAGAAGTGAAACAGACATGTTGTCTGTATCCCATGAAATTCAGCCAATACACTCAAAAATCAGTGAAGGAAACCAAAGAGAAACATCGAAAGAGATTTAAAGTTTTGTCAAAGGAAATGAACGGATTCGGGTTACTTAATGATACTGTAACTCTGTCAGATAGTATAGGGGATTCCGAAGGTTAGTTGAGCGGAACGAGAACTACTGAAAAGATTTAACTCCAGCAAACGTAAAACAAAACCAGTGGAATGTACTCGTAGTTCGAAATACGTAACGTGATGCTGATGGAACTGGATAAAAAATTAGACGCTGTAAGTATTCCGCTGTTTGGAGAGGAAAATCATCTAGAAGAGGATATAAAATTCAGGCATGCCACAAAAAAAAGAGTGTCTCCGTTAGGAAGTATTTTCTGAAGGTATTTCTTTGGAATGTATATGCATACGGAACTGAAACATGGACTCGTAAATAGTACATATAAAAAGAGAATAAAAACCTACAGAATATTGTGCAACGGTAGAATGCTGAAGATTAGATGGATGGAAACGGTAACTAATAATGAGGTACTGAATCGACTGAGGCAGAAAAAAAAATACAGCACAATTTGACTGAAAGAAGTAATCAGTTGATATGACACATCCAGGGGCATCATGAAATAGTCAGTGTGGCAAAGGAGACAAAAACTGGTGGGTGATGGGATGGGAGGGGTTAGTGGCCTGGTTAAAATTAGAGCCTAAGGCATGACTACTGTAAGCTGTTTAAAGTAGTGTATTTTTCCTTAGTTGTTCGGAGATAAAGAGTACTGTGCAAGGTACAGTAGCTGTATTTGAGCGAAAGACTACAACAGGAACAAGAAGTCACTGAAATATGCATTTCAGTAAGTCAACAGTAATTAAGTTCAAAATGTAACTCGATGCGGCAGCTGTAAGATACAGGAGTGCACAAATATATCAAAACCTAAATTATCTGCCGCAGGCCGTCAAAAAGCCCGTGTATACAATTAATTAAGAAAACGCCAAATTTCTTCTAGGAGACAAGGCTGGAAATAGTCATGATCAAAGTAAATTCTTCTGTTTGAGCACCAAACCAGTAGCACAGGCAGAAAGCCTGTTATTAAAGAAAAGTCCTGAATGAAGTTCCTGGCGCACTTAATGTTGAAGCAGAGTCCGGTAGGGTCTGTTTGAGTTAAGATTCACAGTGAGAAAATATTGTAAGACGGAGGCTCATTAAAACACACAGTCAAATATTACAAGTCCGCTGGTAGAGTTGGCCACGTTGGAGTATTCAGAACGAGTAGGCTGGGTCATACCAAGGTGATAGCGTGGCGGCGGCTATCGAGTGAGCTCCTGATTGAAGAATTGCATAAGCATTCTACGCCTGGCAACGTTAACTTCTTGCCCAGAGAAAGTGCACCAGCCTAAATACAGCCCTCGGCGCCAGTATACAGTCGGTCTTGCCTCGTGTCACATGGCTGGCGTGGGAAAGGTGTTCTTGAGGCCAGAAAATTCTGCTGGCGCTTTGGAAGCCCTCTGGAGGCCTTAGGATATTGCGACAGTTCTCGGCTGTAAAACGCCGGCTGCCCACGTAACTTGTATGTGATGCAGAGTAGGCGGAAGCCCACGATACTGCAAACCGACATCTAGCACGACTGCTATTCAGAAAGTAAGCTTTGCAAAATCTGTTGGGCATTGTATTCCCGTAGACAGCATCCCGTCTCTCTTATCGGTTCTGAACGCACAGTGAGCGCGTTAAGACGAATAGAAAATAGCGTCGCCCGCCACGTATGCATAACGGCTGAGAAATTTCACCTAATTCCATGCGACCCCACGTAACATAATAGTCACGCAGTTACTTCTTCATGGCATTTCTCAGCCGCACACTGCTGGGGCAATAATGACACTCCTGCAGCGTTTTCGATGGGGACTGTTTGATCACCGACCGTTCAGCCCTGATTTTGCTCCATCTGATTTTTATCTCCTCTCAAATGAACTGCCCTCTATGACGACGGTATTGGTAAATTGGTGCAACGTTACGACCGAAGACCAAGTGGCTCTGGCAGCTATGTACTGAAGTAGCTAGAAGGTGTAGCTAACTTTTGAAATAAAACAGTTACGATTCTCAATATGGTTTCCATATCACGACCGAGCGATCCTTAGCTTCCCTCGTATGTTGTTACACTGTCTCATTACTCGACACTGGCAGATTACTTATTTATCCGTATTCCATCCACTAGCATATCCACGCTGAATTTTTATATTGTGTTGATAGCAGCTATGCATATAGAGAGAAGAATGATATCTCCTATGATAAATTGTTTCTAGAATGTTTCACTAGGTTTTGCTCATTTCCGAAATTTCACTTACCCTCTATAAAATAATCTGATATGATAGAAAGCGTGATAGTCCCTTTCACACTATTTTCGATAAGCATTGATCAGCCAGAACACTACGACTGCCCTCCTAATAGCCGATACGTCACGGATAATAGTGGCGACACGTCGTGGAATGTAAGCAACGAGGCCTTGATAGGTCGCTGAAGGGTGATGGCAGCCCATCTGCGCACACAACTCACATAATTCCCGTAAATTCTGGGAAGGGCGGCATGAGGTCTGACTCCGACGCCACATTCAATCGCATCCCACATGCATTCGATCGGGTTCAGAACTTCAGAGTTGTGGGATCAGCACATCAGTTAGAGGTCACCGCGGGGTTCCTCGAACCTCTCCGTCTAGCCTTGTCACATGGCGCATCATCTTGCTGAAAAATGCCACTGCCGTCGGGAAACATGATCGCCATTAAGAGGTGCACGTGATCTGCAACCAGTTTACGATAGTCCTTGGCCATCAAGGTGTCTTGCACGAGCTCCACTGGACCCATGGGTGCCAGGTGAATGTTCACCAGAGTATAGTGCAGCCACCGCGAGCTTGCCTCCGTCCTGCAGTGCAGGTGTCAAGGAGCTGTTTCCCCTGGAAGACGACGGGTTCGCGCTCTCCCATTGGCATGATGTAGGAGGTATCGGGATTCAGCAGACCATGCAACGCTCCCCCACTGCTCCAATGTCCAGTGCCGATGGTCACGTGCCCATTCCAGTAGTAATTACCGATGCCATGTTGTTAACATTGGCACATGCAGAGGTCGTAGGCTGCAGAGGCTTATCATTAGGAATGTTCGGTGCTCTGTGTGCTCAGACAAACTTGTGCCCTGCCAAGCATGAATGTCTGGTGTTAGTTCCGCCACAGTTCGTACCTGTCCCGTTTTAACAGTCTGCGCAGTCCATGACGTCCGATATCTGTAATGACGGATGGCCGCCCAACGCCGCGACGTCTGGACATGGTTTTACCTTGGTTTCGCCACGAGTTGCAGACACTCACCACTGCACTCCTAGAACACCCGATCAGTTGTTCAGTTTCCAAAACACTCGTGTCGAGCCTCCGGGCCAATACAATCTCTCCTCTGTCAATCTGAGACCGAGCGCCATCCCCATTCTACACACGAACAGCACACTCACTCATACTACACACACATGCGTGGGTCTCACTAGCAGTCATTGCTCGCCAGTTAACGCTGCTATCACCTGGAAGGGATATGTATCGATATTACGTCGGTGATGACATTATTGTAGCTGATCAGTGTGTAATGAGCGAAGAATGTCTTGAGAAGGCACTGCAACACCAGTCGCTGAAGTCTATGCTGTGTGTTTGTATCCATACAGTGCTGACAGAAATTGGTTCCTGACGTCCCAGTTTGAAATCGAACGTGATTTGATACTCAGTAGCCCGTTACTCGCGCCTTATGGCTCTGTTGAGGGCACTGACGTAAAACACTTATGGTCATCATGGGCGGCAACTACGCGTTTGGAAACGATATCTTTTCCATATTGAAGACATTGTTTAACCGGAAAATCTGAAACTGCGAAACATGTGCATCATTTCACGTTAAAATATGGTTCTCTCAATCCCGAGAAGCATCACACTATTGCAATGTAACAGTAACTCCAGTCTTGATAATGACTTCAGTTTGACAAGCTAGAGAATCTAGAAATTTCTTCAGATATCATACATCCAGCTAATACCTCTCAAGTATGGTTGTATTCCTAGAGCTAACAAATTACGGATGACGTTTTGCTATACGTCGCTCACTGATCCAAACAGTCCCATACAGTCCAAACGAGATTTTCTTTAGATCAGATTACACGTGATATGATGCTCGCTTATTCCAGAGAACACGGATGAAATCTTCTTTGAAGAGGGAGACTCCACAGCAAACCTAACATGTTTAGAGAGAGGGCAATTTTAGGTGACCAATAAGCATAATGGTTCATGTTCACAATAAACTGAACGAGTGGACCCAAATGAAGATACGACAAACACCTCCAAACATCAAAGAAACTCCTCTGGCCTGAACGTTTCCCTCCACAGGTTGCAGATTAAACTCCTCAATGAGCCGACGATGCACTCAAAACAGTTTACGATCTCCAAAGAGGTCATTTCCAGACTCGCTTCCAGATAGTTACAGTGCGGTTCCAGTGTTGATTCCTTTTTTTTGTCCATTGAAGATATTGTTCTTTCTCAAGTTCCGCTGTTAGCAGTGGTCTTAATATGTGGTACCTAACACTAAATGTCAGCCGTATTTTCCTTAGATAAATTCGATCTGCAACTGGTACAAATGGAGCTGATTTCGCCTATAACAGCAATTTCTGTCGGTTACGAGAGATATTATTGTCGCCAAGGCGTGACGATCGTCCTCGGTTCTGTAGGGTGAAATAGTTTTACGACTTTACGCTGTGTTACATGGCACCGAGTGATACACCTGGGCCTTCGCGCGGCCGGCGTTGCTCTCCATCTGTGATAGGATTTCGATATCTCGCGTTAAATCGCAGCCTGGATATTACAGAAACTGTGGCGTCAAATATACAGAGGAAGAAGACAGAGACAGAGACAGAGAGAGAGAGAGAGAGAGAGAGAGAGAGAGAGACGGGGGGGGGGGAAGAGAGAGCGAGAAGACGAACACAGAGGCAGTGCTTCCTCGTTTAGGTAAGAGGTAGAGCCACAGTGCACCTAACATTATGCTCAGTTGGAGATTGTCTGTAGAAGAAGTTATTGGTCCTATTGCGTATAATGCACTCTCATTTAGATAGGTCTTGTAGTATTGCTAATATATATGAGAATGGTATTCTAGCACCAGCGATGGAGGACGCAGTGAATGTTTTACATTTGGTAAGCACTCATCCTGCTCTAAAATTCTGTGCTAAAGCAAATCTGCGGGAAGTTCGCTAGACTGTTTACCAGACATGGATTTAGGTACAGGGCTCGCGTAGTAACACAACGAAAGGCCACCTTAAATTTGGTGTGCTGTTTATTCATATTTAATTTTCGCAACTTGACTTTACCTACCTTCTTTTCGTGTTAATTAATATTTGGTAATTTACTTTTGTTGATTTAAACTGCACCAAGTAATTGAGGTGCCAGTTTTAATATTTATATTTGCGGTAGGATTGGAAATTAACTTGTCTAGTTTGTTCTCTCCTTAAGTAACATTTTTGATTAAATGAAAAGCCTTGTCGTTAAATCAGCTAACTACGCCAAAGTCTGATATTATTAAGAACCCGTGTATTTTATTCATTTTGCTTGGTTATTATAAGTGCTTAACTGGAGAGTTTCAGGAGCTATTATTATTATGTGTGGAAGCTGAGTTGAAGTGCCACCCAACTAACAGCCATAGCGGTGGAATGTACGAGTAGTATCGGCAGGTGCGATCTTAACTAAACCCGTCATGTAAAACTTCTTTAGGAAACGAGGCACTTGATGTTCACATATTGTAAAGGAGATTGGCCTACTTTCCGTTGCATTTCTTACCTTTCAAATGACTTAATTTGTTGATAACTGTAAATATTTGTTTTCTTAAAATTTATTGAAAGTTTACCTAAGAAAGTTTTGAAATTGCGAAAGCATAGTACGGCTTAAAGTTGATGTTTTAATATGTTGTAAAGTTATTTGAATTTTTTGACACTTGGTTTTATCGCAAGGTCTGGAACAAATATAAATCCAAACTGACATGGTTTTGTAAGTAAAAGAAAGCTTTGCTTAGAGTCTAATAGACGTCTATAATTGTGATTTGATGTTACTAAGCTTTTGGTATCTAGTAACATAAATACCTTTTCACAAACAGTGCTTGAAGTTTCTTGTCCCCGCACCTCTTCCACTACACAAACTTGAAAATATCTGTTGTTTAAAAAATTAATTAGTATTTACCTGATTAAAACTGTGTGGAATAATTAAAACTATAATGTTTGATAAAGTACAAGACCAATGCCATAACTTGTATACGAGTCAGAGCGTTCGCTTTGATACACCAATACACGAGCTATGTCATTCACATTGTCATCACAGGCCCATCCGAACACATGCAACTTTTTTCTGCCGTTCTATCACGTCTCAAGCTGATCCATCTTACTAAACTGATTACATACAACCGACCTGCATACATACGCCACTTCACTGTCATAATTCACGCCAGCTGTGGAGGTCACACCACAGCAGTACCACTCACAGTATAATAGCATCTGCAGCGCTCGGAGGCAGTCAGTGTTCTGTTTTAAGAGGTTTCATTTATTTCGTTCGGTGACCTAATCTGACGAGCATTAGAGATGTGTTTCCTCGTATTTTATTGAGAATGTTAAATATATTCTTTACGTCCCTAATTTCTGAATTTCGAAATCTTTCGTCTGTTGTGCATCCCTTTATTACTCTTACAAACCTCATTTCTGTTGCTTGTATGTGATTTTATTGATGTTTACTGTAAACCATTATTCACTTCAGTTAACAACCACAGGAACGGTCATTCTCTTATAAAATTTCAATCCGGTTTTCTTCTTGATTTTAATCTTTAGCCACCTATTAGTAGTTCCACATGTACTTCCAAACCATACTAAATACGCCTCTACGTCTTCGTTATACTGTTATGTGATGTCACAACTTGAATAGTTAAAATGTTTTATTCGTTCTATTGTTGATCACAATTTCCTTTTAAAAGCCACTGATTTTGTCTTGTTTGCAGATATCGTCAAATGGCACTCTTCACGAATCTTACGTAACAAAAATGTATTCCCCTTTGTATGTCACCTTCATTCTCTGTCTGAGGTCATCAGTCCCCTAGACCTAGGACTACTTAAACCTAGCTAACCTAAGGACATCACACACATCCATGCCCGAGGTAGGATTGGAACCTGCGACCGTAGCAGCAGCGCGGTTCCGGACTGAAGCGTATAGAACCGCTCGGCCACAGCGGCCGGCAGAATACTGGTGATTGAAATTAGATGAGACGATCCCGTCGTAACGAAAAACGCCTTTGTTTTAATGATTGCCACTCGAATTCACGTATCATATCTGTGGCACTATCTCCACTACTTCGCTATAATACAAAACGAGCTGCCCTTCTTTGTACTTTTTCGATGTCATTCCCGTCAGTCCCATCTGATGTGGATCCACACCGCACAGTAATACTCCAGAATAGGGCGGTCTCTTTAGTAGACCTGTTGCACCTGCCAATCAAACGAAGTCTTTGGTTGGCTCTACCCACAACATTATCTATGTTATCTTTCCCATTTAAAGTATTTGTAATTGTAATTCCTAAGTATATAGTTGAATTTTCAAGATTCACATTTGTGTGACTTATCGCGTAATCGAAATTTAACGGATTTCTTTTAGTACTCAAGTGAATAACTTCACATTTTTCTTCATTCTGAGTCAATTGCCACTTTTCGCTCCATACATATATCTTATCTAAACCAATTTGTAATTCGTTTTGATGAATTTACAAGACGCTAAATGACAGCATAATCTGCAAACAATCTAAGACGGCTACTGAGATTGTTTCCTATGTCGTTAATGTAGATTAGGAACAATAGAGCGCGTATAACACTTCCCTGGGAAACGCCGGATGTTATTTCTGTTTTACTCGTTGACGTCCTGTCTGTTACGACGAATTGTGGCCTTTCCGACAGGAAATCACGAAACCAGTCGCACAAGTGAAGGGATATTCCATAGGCATGCAGTTTGGTTACAAGACGCTTGTGAGGAAGAGTGTCTAAATATTCACTTTTATGATGGGTGCCTCCATATTTTAGCAGTTGAGCGTTTGTACTATCCATGCCAGTAACGTTTCTATTCTTTGGGGAATTGAGAGCTTCTCTTAATTAATATGTACATATATCCTATACACATCCTAATTCAATTTCATTCTCTATATTCAGTGTCCTACCTTTTCAACTACCACACTTGCGACACTGACTGCAAATTCACTGAACAATAATTTGGGCCATTGGTGGATAACTTAGCATTCTTGCAATAGTGTCTTGCGCTGTAATTCTCACGCTCGCTACTACACAAGACTCATTTTTAGCATACACGGAACTGTGTGTTGGAAAATTTTGGATACGTCGCCTTGCGTACCGAGCCGTGAATTCCTCCTCATAGCAGAGAGACGACTGCGCAGTAATTAAAGACACCTGCTAGAGCTGCGTCGTATACACGGCCGCGACAGCGGACAGAGCGCAACATAGGCAGGAAGGGCGAAAGGGAGGGAGAGATAGCTGAGGGACGAACACCCCCTCATCACGACCAGGCCCGCCGGCGTCCCCTCTTCGTTCTCCGTAGAGTTGTTGGGACTCTCTCAACTTCCCTTCGGTGCCCCTTCACCTTCTTCTGCAGAGACGTTTGGGTCAAGCCCTCATCTCTCGGCGTGACCTAGTTTGTGGACGCATTACCGTGCATACTTGACAAGTTTCGAGGACCGTCTGGCTTAGACGAATAACCAAGTTTCGCGGGAAGACGGGGCTCGTTGCTGTAATCAAGGTGAGGTAAAGACGATGAAAAATGCACCTAACACGATCAGACAACCTTGAGGAAAGTACCTTTTCTTTCCTTTTTTAAAAAGAAATAATGCAGAGTTCTCTCTCTTCATCAAATATTTTTAGTCGTCTCAGAAAATAAGACACCGAGGAGACGCACAAATTTTCCGACACTTTTATGTCTTCAGAATGCGTCGCGTTCAAATGGTTTTCCATTCCTAGCAATAAGGATTGAACGACTGTCTCTGTAACAATGATTATTCGAATTTACGTGTGATGAACTCAATGTTTCTTATAAGACTACCTATGTACCACAGTAATCACCACGATAATTATCTGAAGTAAAATAAGAAAATTTCGACAAGAACACTGACAGACATTAAAAAGTATCCAACCAGGAGGTCTACTTACAGAGTCAAATGGTTAAGTAAATTGTTTAAAAGACGTTGTATTTACAAATGAGTATACATCATTGTCAAAAAGTCAGAAGATGTCCTATCCTCTAAGGAAAAACTTTATAAGCAGCCTGAATAATATAAAAACGAAATTTTTTGGTCTAAAATATTGGCCTTGGTCCCGGATGGCATTCCAGGAACGAGGGTATCTGAATGGGGCACAGATCATTAGATGATTAAGCGTATTGGCAAGAGGTCGTATTATCATATAATTACGAAGCTGAGGGGATAAAATGAGACTGATTTACAAAACAAAAGACGAACAGCAGGTGGAGTTTAGCAATGAAGCGGAAGTTTAATGATATGCGAGCAAGTATAAGACAAATATTTATTCAGAAAAACAAATGGACCTAATAGGTGGAAGTGAACTTTTGCTGTATCTAGAAAGGTAAATCAGTGACGTAAATCGCAGTTATTAGAAAAATACACACATTCACACGATATAAACAACATGAAGTACCGAACCATATACCACTACGTTATGGAATGATTGTTCGGGCGCTTGGCAAATTTTGACTACATTGCAGACTTTCCCTTCACATAGGTATGAGGCAAACCTGTGCGATGCAAAAACCAGTAAAGAAACAAATTACAATAAGTTTTTTGGAACATGCTGCCCACCATAGAAGAAATGAAAGTTGGGGTCCAGACATAGAAATTTTCAGGCATTCAATCTAGTTGTGATATCACGAACTTTAAACGTTCAGGAACCAGAAAACTTATGCATCTTCAAACCACACCCTCAGTCATTTGCTATTAGGCCATGTTCCTTCAGCAAAGGAAACACTACAAGATATTCAGAAAGTCAGCTTCCAAGAAAGTTGAAACTATGACGGCATCTTTCATCTATGTCAAAGTTAAGCTTCTTAGAAAGAACATTAGGAAGTTCGAACCGTTAAAGAATGTTAGGACTCGACATAGCAAACGACCTATCAAAAGTGACTATCGTGTGCTGAACCGAGGAAGCAGCAGCATAGAAATTTATTTCAATTCGGTAGCAGAGAACCTTGCATTCTTTTGTGGGTGTTCAATTTCCTATCATCTATAAAAGACGTTACGTTTACTTTTTTTGCAGAATGGCAGCTGTAATTAAGAAATGCATCTGTTTCTCTTTTTTAAGAGTCAAGCTAGCGTAATTTAATAAAATCACGCGATTCTGAAACTCATAGCTCATAAACTGTTCAAAGTAAAATTCTCAAATAAAATTAGAAATGTAGGTAATATTGGGTATAGTATTCATGCGGTATTTTTATAACTCAAATTTAACATAATTGCCATTATGCTTCAGATTTTTCCTGAAAAATAAAATTTCAGATGGAATAAAAATTATGTCATAATATTCACACCTGATTTAAAATAATATTACTAAATATTTTTATGCTATCCTCAATAGAGAGCTTTCGAAAATACAAAAAGTAAATAGTAATAGCCCCAAAACCCGTTGGCTGCGATACGCAGTATTAGACAGTACAAATATTTCGAATGCCTCTTTCCATATTGAGTGGCAGACGGCAGCAATTCCTAACTTAAGTACAGCGCAAGCGTAAATAATATTATTTAAAGTATCGAATGTAGCTGCTGTTTAGCAACGAAGAATGTAAATGGAGAGTTTGAGTGCATGTAGTTCTGATGAAGACAATCTTACAATTGTTGGAGCCACGGTCGAGAGCTGTCAATAAATCTCAAGTTATGGCCACCAAAAATTGCGTGGCATTGCAACACAACTTCCAGATTGAAACTTCCGGGCTGAGAGGCCGGATGACCTCAGAAGATGTCTCCAGCAGATGGAGACGAAACGCAGGTAGAAGTTTTATACATCGACCACGGCCTCTCAGACCGGAAGTTTCAAGTGAAGACCACACCGGCCGTGAAAGCCTACATTATATGATAACTTCCACATTTTACTGTTACACTAGTGCCGCCTTCAGGAAATTAGTTTCTGCCTAGGCTCATTTTGGAAATTCCGCATCACATGGACGCTTTAACATTGGGCAGTGGTTTAAGATGCAATTCTTTCCTTTTTTCTGCAACCCAATAACGACAGATTTCCTAATTTACGAGACAGTCCAAGTGAAAGTGAGCTTCATCGCTCATCATTAACGAAACATCATCAGCACCAAGAACATTAAACATTCTCTCACAAACAGTATCCGTTCGACTGTACAACCATGATTTCAAAAGGATCGAATTGTAACTCGTGTGTATCGCGTATTGAACGGGGACCTAGAAACGACGGAGAGGCTTCGTCCCCGTGATAGCCTTGAGTGGTTCCCAACCCCACAACAGGCTACAGCAGTCCACTCATCCTACAGCCGTCGCACACCGAATCCAGTTTTATTGTGCAGTTCGGTCCCCCAGTGGTACCGCCGCCCCTAACGAGTGTAGCCCCAATGTTTGCGTGGTGGAGTAACTATGAGGTTTGCTTACACGGAGACGGTGTTTGCGCAGCTATCGCCGACATAGTGTAACTGAGGCAGAATTAGGAGAACCAGCCTGCATTCGCCGAGGCAGATGAAAAACCGCCTTAAAAACCATCCACAGGCTGGCGAATTCGTGCCGCGGACCTGGCAAGCCTTCCCGCTCGGGAAACAGCGCGCAAGACCGCGCGGCTAGCCAGGCGAGCGAATTGTGGCTTACTTGAATTACATCACATTCTACGGTTTTAGACTGTCGACGATTTTCCTCAAAGATATCTCCCACTTACATCAACGTCACTTTTGCTATATCGATGTTATTTTCTATGCCATATTCCTTTCCAGTTGCCACCAGCATGTGTTGCTACTGGTTGGCTGATTTTCTCATATCATTCATTTATTATTTATTTATTTATTTCCATGTTTCAGACAAGGGCTCTATGAAACTTAAAACTCTAATCAATGTGTAATAAGAAGGAGCTGAAGCTTATACTATGTTTATGACAATTGTGTGCATGTTTAACACATGAAATATTGGTCTTAAAAATGTAGTAAAAAGTGTCGTTCTGTGCAAATAGTAAACAACCAATCAGTTGCAAATTGGAACGTTTATTGAAACCACCACGAGTTCAACTTTTATAAAAACATTTCACCAGAAGGAAATGTATGAAACTGGAATACATGTTGTGACAGAAATAAGTTAAAATAAGCATTTGGAACTGATTGGCTGGTTCTATTTCTACAAGGAGATATCATTCTACGTTTGCTGCTCCAGCCATGTACAAAAGTTTGGAACTAATAATCATGTTATTCACAGAATGAAGGCTTTCACGACCGGATGACATGCCTGCTGGTAAACTTTTCGTGATATATGGTCATTATGGACGGGATCAGCGGCACAGTCCATGACTGCAGCGCCCATAGACCGCTCGGCTAATCCCGCGCGGCGGTCGCACGTCCGAAAGCGACATAAATACTGTAGGAAAGAGAGCGTGGTCAAAGTAACGCGTGATGAACACAGATAATCCTTGTCAGAGATAAAACTTAAATGTCAACTGTCGTCTTTCAAAGATAAAACTGTCTAGCCGTTCTACAGAGCTACTGTCCATATGCCGCTAAGTTTCGTTGCCTCCTCTTTCCTATTGAAATTATCCCGATGCCTATAATTTCAATGGCTTCTCTACATAGTCGTGGGTAATAATCTGACATTAAACATAAAAAATCTGTTTCAGAAAACTTCACTACATGAGTTCCTGACTGAAGAGCATACTCTGTTACAGCTGATATCTCTGTTCTGTGCTCGTTTTATCAGCATACTGAGGAAAACAAATAATCTGATTAAGTCATCTACCTCTACTCAAAAGGAAGACGAAAGAGCTTTGTTGAATGAAGTTATATGTCCTAGACTGTATGGTGTGCCCTAAATTCATAAAATAGATCTTCTATTGTGACCCATAGGTAGTGTGATCGGTTCTCCCACGTATGAAATAGCAAGATATCTGGCAACTCGTTTACAACCATATATTGAGAACACTGACTCATATTTAAAACACTTGCGTAATTTTATTGAGAATCCTAAAGGTCTAATCCTACCTCCTGAAGATGTTCTTGTAAGTTTTGAGATAGTGTCTTTATTCTCTACGATTCCAGTTAACTAAGTTATGATTTTTATAACGGATATTTTTCCCGGGGATCTGACTGCTCTCTTTCGACATTGTAGTACTTTGAGTCATTTCCAGTGGGGCGATGAATTTGATGAGTAGCTTGATGGTGTAACAATTTGTAACCCATTAATCCGGCGATCACTAATTTCTAGATGGAAAAATTCAAAGAATGGGCTCTGGACAAAGCAAATAAGAAACCATCTCACTGGTACCGGTTTGTACAGGACACATTGTTGGTTTGGTCGCATGGTAGAAAGTTCTTGCACGAATTCTTTGATGATCTGAATAAAATTAATTGAAGAATCCAGTTTACCCTGGTAATGGAAAATGATAATTGAATATCTATCGTGGATGTTTTAGTTATGAGACGATCCGATGGAAGTTTGGAACACGAAGTTTCTCGGAAAGTTACACATTCGGACAGATATTTGCATAAAAACTGCAATCACCATCTACAACAAAAGAGAGGTGTCATTAAAAGTCTTGTCGATAGAGCCAAACGGACATGCACAGCCGAACACCTGGACGCTGAAATAAAACATCTGGAGCAGGCTTTCGAGAAAAATGGATACTCAGAGAAAGAGATAAAGAAAATTTTGCGCCCAAGTAACAGAAGACCGAAGGACAAGGATTTACCACAACGACGGAAGAATATAGTTTATCTCTCTTTTATTAAAAAAGTAACGGATCAGACCGGTAAGATTGAACAGAAACATGATATCAGATCGATTTTTAAACCAACAAAGAAAATAAGTCAAGCACTCCGACGTCTGAAGGATAAGCGCCCTCGGGTCAACAGAAACATCCGATCTCACGCGTCGGCTTTGACCCGTGACGTAAGGGTGTTGTGGTGTGTGACGTCATTACGGCGCGGAGTTTGGTTTGTGAGTGTGGCGTGTTTGTAGATGTTGCCTCGTTGACGTTACCTTAGTAGGAGTTTTAGGGCCTGTAATATATAGTTTACCTTTTTACTGTACTTTTTGTTTTAACGTCGTCTATGAGGCTTTTATCAGTTTGCCATTAGATTGTTCAATCTTTATGGTCTATATGTTTTGTCGCTACTCGTTATGTCTAATGAATCAATATTGTTTTTTTCTTTTTCTTTATTTGTTTCTTTTTTTTATCTTTTGATTGACCTACACATTGATCTGTAGCGTAGCCCTGAATATGAGGTTAGGTTGGGAGTTTTTTTTGGCGGGGGGGGGGGGTCAGGGGGGGGGCGCACCCACCCCCCCTGCCTGGCCTTGAGTACCACTTTTTTATTATTATCTTTGTTTGCTATCAATGTTAGCAGATTGTTCTTGTGAAACCTTTGTGTGTGTTGTTTTTCTATGTGTTTTCGTCTTTGTGATACGTATGCAACGTTTTTATATCCGCCATATTGGAATTGTCGTTTATGGTCGCCTCCGCCATATTTGTGACGTCATGGGTCAAAGCCGACGGGTTGGATCGGACGCTTCCGTATTTCCGCGCCCTCCTATGTCCACATGTGGTGTATACAAAATTCTCTGTACGGGTGGTAGTTTATATCGAACAACCAAGAGAAGCACAAATACACGGCTAAAAGAGCCCAAAAGTCTTTGTCGACTAGGAAAAATACAGAAGTAAACTGTAGCACAGCCCGCTCTTCAGTCAGGAAACCACGAAGTGAAGTTTTCTGAAACACAAATTTATCCGCAACGTCAAATTGTTATCCAGGACTATTTAGAGAAGCCACTGAAATTTATGAGCATCAGGATAATTTTAATAGGGAAAAGGAGGCAATGAAACTTAGCGACATATGGACAGTACCTCTGCAGAATCGCTAGACAGTTTTATCTTTGATAAGACGACAATCGATAGATAAGTTTTATCTCTGATAAGGATTATCTCTGCTCATCACGTATTACTTTGACCACGCTCTCTTTCCTACTGTATTCATGTCGCTTTCGGACGTCCAACCGGTCAGTCGACAAGACTCAGCGGAGAAGCGCCTATGAGCATGTCCACCGCAGTCCTCGACGAAACGTTAGGAACAGTATTTCTTGGACCACGACCATCTATCCCGAAAGGTTTACTAGCAACCAATTATGATACTGTTATATATCCGCGAGCACGCAGAAGCGCCCCAACACGACGTGGCATGGACTCGACTAATGTCTGAAGTAGTGCTGGAGGGAACTGACACCACGAATTCTAAAGGGCTGTCCATGTATCCTCAAAAGTACGAGGGAGTGAAGAGCTCGTCAGAACAGCATGTGGCAAGGCATCCCGGATATACCCAAGAATATTCATGTCTGGGAAGCTTGGTGTCCAGCGGAGGTCAACTCAAAAGAGCGTTCCGGGAGCCACTCTAGCAATTCAGGACCTGTGGAGCGTCACATTGTCCTGCCGCAACTGCCCCAGTCGGTCGGACTGCACAATGGACATGAATGGATACAGGTGATCCCACATGATGCATACGTAAGTGTCACTTATCAGAGTCGTATCCAGACGTATTAGGAGTCTCATATCACTCGAACTACATACGTCCAGCACCTTTACAGAGCCTCCAGCAGCATCAACAGGCCCCTGCTGATATGCAGGGTCCATGGATTCATGAGGTTGTCTCAATAACCGTACACGTCTCTCCACTCGATATAATTTGAAACAAGACTCGTCCGACCAGGCAACATGATTCCAGTCATCAACAGTCCAATGTTGGTGTTGACAGGCCCAGACGAGGAGTAATACTTTGTGTCGTGAAGTCATCAAGGGTACACTTGTGGGCCTTCGGCTCCGAAAGTTCATATCGATGATGTTTCGTTGAATGGTTCGCACGCTGACACTTGTTGACAGCCAGGAATAAAATTTGCAGCAATTTGCGGTAAGGTTGCAGATCTGTCACTTTGAACGATTCTCTTCAGTCATCGTTGGTCCCGTTCTTGTAGGAGCTTTTTCCAGCCGCAGAGATGTCGGAGACATGTTGGTTCACAGGATTCCAGATATTCACGGTACACTCCTGAAATAGTTGTACGGGAAAAGTTCCGCTGTATCGCTTCCTCGGAGATGCTACGTACCATCACTCGAGCGCCGAATGTGGCACTACGTTCGAACTCACTTAAATCTTGATAACCTGATATTGTAGCAACAGACTAGAAGGAGAAGAAAAAAAATCAATGTTTGAAAAACAATAGAGAGAGTACTGAAGGGTAAGAACTTATCAAACAAAAAAGATAAACAGGATACTGAAAAGTTGCGCTATCGTTACTCGCGCCACGTCTCCTGGAACACAATCTTTGGCTTGGAGTGGACTTGGCACATTTACTGCGAGTGCCGTTCACGCCGTATTCCGGGGAGAGGCAGTGAGTGAAGCGCACGTACAGTGCAGTACTACGGGACAACGGGCCATCTGTTTAATCTACCGCCAGCGTGACTTCGAAGCTGGTCCGACCAAGATTCTTCGGGACACGAGGGACGTGCATCGGAAACGCGAGTACACATTTTTACTTTGGCCGACGGTGTCTGGAGGCGAGCCGTGGGTCGTCTTCATCCACACATCTACTGGCAGCAGCAATGTTTTCCTCTGGTAGTCATCGCACATCGGCTATGTACGATCAGTTTGTTCCTCCAGTGCCGAGACAACGCTGCATTCTTGAAGTCGGATCTTCCTCCCCCTGTCAGCCTGATAATCGTGACTGGTTCGCTTCCTATGTGCTCTTGTGCCATGCTGCTTCTTTGTCGGAATTGGTTCAGCCTCCTGTTGTTCTTTTTCCTTTTTTTTCTGAGTCTGGCCAGGCAATTTGAGGAGTGTATCACTCCAATCAAAACAGAATTGCTTGGATTTGGTAAATGTTATAGAGTTATGATTTCATTGTCTGTTTTAAATTATTAGGGTTTTGTAGATTTCTTTTATGTTCAGCGTCATCAATCACGACGTCCTAAACATTTTTCTTGGCTAGCATCAAATGACCTAAATCACAAAGCCCCCTTCTTTAGTTATTTAGATCCCACTAGGTTATACGCCTCACGGGGGCAAACCTAGTTGCTTGTATTTTTTTTTTTTTTTTTTTTTGGGTTATACTTGCAAGCCAAGTTTGTGTTCACATAGATCAGATTCATCAGCCATCTGTTCACGTCTTTCTTCCACCTATGTTTTCCGTCCCTCACGACGATTAACTATTTGCCGTTTCCATCTCGTGACGTGACTTGAAGCTGAATCTCGGCCGGCCGCTGATCGTCTTTTTGTTTTTTTTTTGCATTTGCCAGTTACTTTACTGCCTTTTAGTGGCTTTTCACAAATGTTTTGTCTACGCTGCCAGCGTGTAATCTGATGACTCAAGTTTTACTAGTTTAGCTTAAAAATTACTCCTCTGTTCATCGGGCTTTCATCGTTTGTTTGAGCCTAGGGGAGTTTAACCCCTGGTTTCTCAGAAAAGCAGTGAGGTGAGCAGTGCATCGGGCCTGCCTTAGGTAATTTCAGGTCAGTTCGTGTAGACCTTACAGCTAGGTGGTTTCATATTAAGCAGATTTTATTCGTTTGCCTTCCTTTTAACGAACTAGTTTTTCGCTAAGCGTCAATTACTTTTCTTATTTTTGTGAAGATGTTTGCGGTTTCTATCTTAGAACCTAGAGATAGTGTCTTGCTTCTCTTATTGAAACAGTGTGCAAATACTTCAACAACAGTCATCAGTGGCACACAAGACTTTCATATGTTTGGAAAGAGAATAACATCGTTATCATCATCATCATCATTTAAGACTGATTATGCCTTTCAGTGTTCAGTCTGGAGCATAGTCCCCCTTATAAAATTCCTCCATGATCCCCTATTCAGTGCTAACATTGGTGCCTCTTCTTATGTTAAGCCTATTGCTTCAAAATCATTCTTAAACGAATCCAGGTACCTTCTCTTTGGCCTACCCCTACCCCTCCTACCCTCTACTGCTGAATCCATGAGTCCCTTGGGTAACCTTGCTTCTCCCATGCGTGTAACATGACCCCACCACCTAAGCCTGTTCGCCCTGACTCATACATCTATAGAGTTCATTCCCAGTTTTTCTTTGATTTCCTCATTGTGGACACCCTCCTGCCATTGTTCCCATCTACTAGTACCTGCAATCATCCTAGCTACTTTCATATCCGTAACCTCAACCTTATTGATAAGGTAACCTGAATCCACCCAGCTTTCGCTCCCATGCAACAAAGTTGGTCGAAAGATTGAACAGTGCACAGATAACTTAGTCTTGGTACTGACATCCTTCTTGCAGAAGAGAGTAGATCATAGCTGAGCGCTCACTTCATTAGCTTTGCTACAACTCGCTTCCAGTTCTTTAACTGTGTTGCCATCCTGTGAGAATATGCATCTTAAGTACTAGAAACCGTCCTCCTATTCTAACTTTGTTCCTCCTATTTGGCACTCAATCCATTTATATTTCTTTCCCACTGATATTACTTTCGTTTTGGAGATGCTAATCTTCGTACCATAGTCCTTACATTTCTGATCTAGCTCTGAAATATTACTTTGCAAACTTTCAATCGAATCTGCCATCACAACTAAGTCATCCGCATATGCAAGACTGCTTATTTTGTGTTCACATATCTTACTCTCACCCACCCAGTCTATTGTTTTCAACATATGATCTATAAATAATATGAACAACAGTGGAGACAGGTCGCAGCCTTGTCTTACCCCTGAAACTACTCTGAACCATGAACTCAATTTACCGTCAACTCTAACTGCTGCCTGACTATCTATGTAAAGACCTTTAATTGCTTGCAAAAGTTTGCCCACTATTTCATAATCTCGTGGAACAGACAATAACTTCCTCCTAGGAACCCGGTCACATGCCTTTTCTAGATCTATAATGCATGGATACAATTCCCTGTTCCACTCGTAATACTTCTCCATTATTTTCCGTAACCTAAAGATCTGGTTCTGTCAACCTCTAAGAGGCCTAAACCCACTCTGATTTTCATCCAATTAGTCCTCAACTAATACTCGCACTTTCCTTTCAACAATACCTGAGAAGATTTTACCCTCAACGCTGATTAAAGAGATACCTCTGTAGTTGTTACAATCTTTTCTGTTTCTATGTTTGAAGATTGGTGTGATTACTGCTTACGTCCAGTCTGATGTAAAGTGTCCCGACTCCCACGCCATTTCGGTTGTCCTGTGTAGCCATTTAAGACCTGACATTCCACTGTATTTGATGAGTTCCAACTTAATTTCATCAATCCCAGCCGCTTTATTGCACTGAAATCTATTGAACATTTTCTCCACTTCCTCAAATGTGACCCTATTTCCATCATCATTCCTGTCCCATTGTACATCGAAATCTGAAACATTACTGAACGTATTTTCACCTACATCGAGCAAATCTTCAAAATATTACCTCCACCTGCCCAAGGCATCAACAGGATTCACCAGCAGTTTTCCTGACCTGTCCAAAATATTTGTCATTTACTTCTTATCTCCATTTCAAAGACTGCTAATTACACTCCAGATTGGTTTTCCAGCAGCTTGACCCGAAGTCTCCCACCTGTTTTCAAAGTCTTCCCGAGATTTCTTCTTGGATGCTGCAATTATCTGTTTGGCTTCGTTTCTTTCTTAAACATAACTTTCTCTGTCTTCCCGAGTTCTAGTATGTAGCCATTTTTGATACGCCTTCTTTTACCTTTTACAGGCTGCCTTGACTGTGTCGTTTCACCAAGCTGTTTGCTTCATCCTACTTTTACATACTACTGTTCCAAGACATTCTTTAGCCACTTCTAGTACTGTGTCCCTGTACCTTGTCCATTCCTTTTCCAATGACTGTAATTGACTACATTCAACTAACTGGTATCTTTCTGATATCACTGTTATGTACTTGTGCCTGATTTCCTTATCCTGAAGTTTCTCCACTCTTATGCTCCTACATATGGACCTGACCTCCTGCACTTCCGGCCTCACAATACCCATTTCACTACAGATTAGATAGTGATCAGTGTCATCAAAGAATCCCCTGAATACACGTGTGTCCCTCACAGCCTTCCTGAATTCCTGATCTGTTATTATATAGTCAATCTGGTTCCCCTGCCTTCCCAAGTATACCGGTGAATGTTCTTATGTTTAAAAAAGGAGTTTGTGAACACTAATCCCATACTGGCAAAGAAATCCAAGAGTTGTTTCCCGTTCCTGTTGGCCTCCATATCCTCTCCAAATTTACCCATAACCTTTTCATACCCTTCTGTTCGATTTCCAATCCTGGCATTAAAATCACCCATGAGCAGAACACTGTCCTTGTCCTTTACTCTAACAACTATATCAATGAGTGCATCATAAAAACTATCCTTCTTGATCTGTCCCTTCGCAATGCGAATATACTGACACAATCCTAATTTCTTGCTAGACACTGTCAAATCTATCCACATCAGTCGTTCGTTTACATACCTTATTGCAACTACACTGGGTTCCATTTCTTTCCTGATGTAAAGCCCTACACCCCATTGTGCTATTCCTGCTTTGACTCCTGACAGGTAGACCTTGTATTCTCCCACTTCCTCTTCTTTCTCACCCCTTACCCGACTATCACTAACAGCTAAAGCGTCCAACCCCATCTTACTTGCAGCCTCTGCCAGCTCTATCTTCTTCCCATAGTAGCCCCCATTGTAATTAATAGCTCCGCATCTCGTTACCATTCGTTTGTCAGAGGTGGGACTCCGTCACCTCCAAAGGTCCGAGGCATTTTGCTCTGATTGTTGCCATCATCATATTTAAAGTACCAGGGAAGCAGGTTGCTAGCATTACTTGCCCCTGGTCCCATTGTGTTTTACCCCTACCGGTTGAGGGACTAACCAGTGGATTTGGTAGTCTTTGTCGTCTGAGCACATATGTGACCACGACTCAGAATATGTCCGAGATGCCCAGCCTTATTCCAAAGTAACTGGTATCCCGACTGTCAGGACCACTTACTTGGCCACTCATAGGTTGCCCGTGGTTCATGAACTAGGACATGACAACAGGAACCCACACCATGAACCACAGAATAACATTTGCTGTAAATTTAAATTTTCATTCTCTGTGTTCCATGAATATTTTTTGGGGAGTTGAGAGAAATACTATAACATTTCGTTATATCTGGCGAAGAGTTCTCGGGCTTCCAGCCGGGTGGCGGTGTCTTCAAACTGCGACGTTTCGACGAGTGACATACTCATCATCTTCTGGCGAAGTGCCGAGACTTTATACCTGCGGCGTGCCCCCAACCACCTGGCCGCGGGAGGCTGGGTCCAGAGGAGCAGGCGGGCGAGGTGGAGGGGGAAGCGGGTGCGCCGTTCGTGTCTACGTCAGAACATTGTGATCGCGTCTCGTGAGCTGGACGGTTCTTGTTGCGTTCCTGGCGTATTGCGGCTAATGCTGGATTCCAGGCCGCGCTCAGTTCATAGCCTTCGTCCCTGTTCACAAGATTCACGTGGACCCGTATTTCTATTGATTCTTTAATGACGCTATCCCAATAGCTCCCGGCTCGGCACAGCACCCTGGTGTTTTCGAAGTCAAAGGTGTGGTTTTCTTTGATGCTATGTTCCGCTATAGCAGATTTCTCTATCTGTCCAAGTCGAACATGCCTGATGTGTTCTTCGCACCTTTTAGAGATGCAGCGCTGCGTTTGACCAATGTACTGCACACCACATTCGCAGGCAATGTTGTATATACCAGGTGTGTTTAGTTTGAGTGGGTCTTTAGCTGAGCCCAGCAGCTCTTTCGTCTTCGGCGGTGGTCGGAAGACGGTATTTATGTTAGATTTTCTTAATAGCCTCCCGATTTTGGCCGATGTGGGCCCCAGATATGGGAGAAAGGCGAGTCTCTTGTTCACTTCCTCTTCCTCAAATTTGTCAGCCTGTCTCCTTTTGAAGGCCCTGTCAATCTGTGTTTTACTGTACCCGTTTTTCCGAAATACCTCTCTTAGGTGGTGTAATTCGTCTGAGAGGCTTTCTTTGTCACAGATGACGTGCGCCCTATGTACCAAGGTGGTCAGTACTGACTGGCGTTGCACCGGATGGTGGCAGCTGGTTGCATGGAGGTACAGGTCTGTGTGCGTCTTTTTTCTATATACTGAATGGCCCAGCCTGCCATCCGCTTTCTTCCTGATCAGTATGTCCAGGAATGGAATACAGCCATTCTCTTCCACTTCCATCGTGAAGGTGATATTTTCATGTATGCCGTTTAGGTGGTCCATAAACTCCTCCAGTGCCTGCCTGTCATGCTGCCAGATCACGAAAGTGTCGTCCACATAGCGGAAGAAGTGCCTGGGTTTACGGTGAGCAGTTCGTAGTGCCACCTCCTCAAAGTGTTCCATATAAAGATTCGCGATCCCTGGAGCAAGGGGAGATCCCATGGCCACTCCATCCACTTGTTCATAATGCTCTCCATTGCACTTGAAGTAGGTGGTCGTAAGTGCATATTCAAAGAGCTTCACTGTTTCAGGCTCGAAGTGTTGATTAAGGAGCGCCAAGGCGTCTTGTAGCGGTACTCTTGTGAACAAGGAGGTGACGTCGAAGCTCACGAGTAGGTCATCACTCTGTATTCGGATGTCCTTCAGTATTCTAACGAAATCCGCGGAGTTTTTCACGTGATGACCACAGTGCCCCACCAGTGGTTTCAATAGTGTCGCCAGGTATTTGGCCAGTCCATAACTGTACGAGTTGATAGTGTCCAGAAACGGCCGTAGAGGCACCCCATCTTTGTGGATCTTGGGCAATCCATACAGGCGCGGTGTCGTTGGCGCTCTGTATGGATTGCCCAAGATCCACAAAGATGGTGTGCCTCTACAGCCGTTTCTGGACACTATCAACTCGCACAGTTATGGACTGGCCAAATACCTGGCGACACTATTGAAACCACTGGTGGGGAACTGCAGTCATCACGTGAAAAACTCCGTGGATTTCGTTAGAATACTGAAGGACATCCGAATACAGAGTGATGACCTACTCGTGAGCTTCGACGTCACCTCCTTGTTCACAAGAGTACCGCTACAAGACGCCTTGGCGCTCCTTAATCAACACTTCGAGCCTGAAACAGTGAAGCTCTTTGAATATGCACTTACGACCACCTACTTCAAGTGCAATGGAGAGCATTATGAACAAGTGGATGGAGTGGCCATGGGATCTCCCCTTGCTCCAGGGATCGCGAATCTTTATATGGAACACTTTGAGGAGGTGGCACTACGAACTGCTCACCGTAAACCCAGCCACTTCTTCCGCTATGTGGACGACACTTTCGTGATCTGGCTGCATGGCAGGCACGCACTGGAGGAGTTTATGGACCACCTAAACGGCATACATGAAAATATCACCTTCACGATGGAAGTGGAAGAGAATGGCTGTATTCCATTCCTGGACATACTGATCAGGAAGAAAGCGGATGGCAGGCTGGGCCATTCAGTATATAGAAAAAAGACGCACACAGACCTGTACCTCCATGCAACCAGCTGCCACCATCCGGCGCAACGCCAGTCAGTACTGACCACCTTGGTACATAGGGCGCACGTCATCTGTGACAAAGAAAGCCTCTCAGACGAATTACACCACCTAAGAGAGGTATTTCGGAAAAACGGGTACAGTAAAACACAGATTGACAGGGCCTTCAAGAGGAGACAGGCTGACAAATTTGAGGAAGAGGAAGTGAACAAGAGACTCGCCTTTCTCCCATATTTGGGGCCCACATCGGCCGAAATCGGTAGGCTATTAAGAAAATCTAACATAAATACCGTCTTCCGACCACCGCCGAAGACGAAAGAGCTGCTGGGCTCAGCTAAAGACCCACTCAAACTAAACACACCTGGTATATACAACATTGCCTGCGAATGTGGTGTGCAGTACATTGGTCAAACGCAGCGCTGCATCTCTAAAAGGTGCGAAGAACACATCAGGCATGTTCGACTTGGACATATAGAGAAATCTGCTATAGCGGAACATAGCATCAAAGAAAACCACACCTTTGACTTCGAAAACACCAGGGTGCTGTGCCGAGCCGGGAGCTATTGGGATAGCGTCATTAAAGAATCAATAGAAATACGGGTCCACGAGAATCTTGTGAACAGCGACGAAGGCTATGAACTGAGCGCGGCCTGGAATCCAGCATAAGCCGCAATACGCCAGGAACGCAACAAGAACCGTCCAGCTCACGAGACGCGATCACAATGTTCTGACGTAGACACGAACGGCGCACCCGCTTCCCCCTCCACCTCGCCTGCCGGCTCCTCTGGACCCAGCCTCCCGCGGACAGGTGGTGGGGGCACACCGCAGGTATAAAGGGACCGGCATCCGCAAAGTCTCGGCACTTCGCCAGAAGATGATGAGTATGTCACTCGTCGAAACGTCGCAGTTTGAAGACACCGCCACCCGGCTGGAAGCCCGAGAACTCTTCGCCAGCTGTATACGCCGCAAAAGCATACATTCACATTTACGACACCTCAACGGGGAGGAGATGCTCTGTAGCTTCAAGCTGCTGCGGAAAGAACGCAACAGGAAAGCCAAATTGCTCAGTTCACTGGCTTTCCTCCAACGTTGCCGAGACAAGAACATCTTGCCTCGATTTGCGGAATTAAGACATCCTGTGAAAACGAAGAAAACCGAACGTATTTTACGGCGAGCAGGGATGGCGATTGTCAGGGAACGCATTCACTACACACGGCAAGAACTGGACAAGAATGCACGCATCCTGATCGCATGTCACCTGAAAATGGCAGAAGCATTACCGGCACACACTTGGGAGTGGGTTGACTGCAGCTCTCACGCCGACAGTGAGGTGCAGAAACGACAGGTTGCCGCAATACAGATCAACAAATTCGGCAGACTCTCTGGAGCTCAGTCGACTCAGAAGGTGACAAAAAGCACCAGAGTTATTGTAAATTTGACAGATAAGGTGCGAGATGCAGCCACAACTTCTGTCCTCAGGAAAGGGTTAAACTTTGCACCTGTACCATGGACCATACCGAAACGGAACATCATCAGCAGCGTAGAGGAAGCAATCCGGGGCCTACCCAAGGAGGAAGCTGAACAGATCCGAAGGGAGACCTGCAGGATCATCGACAAGTCACGACTCCCTAAAGCTAACATTTCTGCGCCGGAGCGAGAGGCTATCCACGCACTGAGGGATGATGCTGACATCATGGTCCTCCCAGCAGACAAGGGAAATGCGACGGTGCTGATTCGCACAGTCGACTACCAACAGAAAATCTGCTCTCTGCTGTAACACCCAGCCTACAGGAAACTCAACAAGGACCCTACATCGACGATGACCAGGAAAACCGTGGCGCTACTGAAGGACTCAGATCTACCAGAGGCAGTGCAGAAACGGCTGTATCCCAGAGCGCCAACGACACCGCGCCTGTATGGATTCCCCAAGATCCACAAATATGGGGTGCCTCTACGGCCGATTCTGGACACTATCAACTCGCACAGTTATGGACTGGCCAAATACCTGGCGACACTATTGAAACCACTGGTGGGGCACTGCAGTCATCACGTGAAAAACTCCGCGGATTTCGTTAGAATACTGAAGGACATCCGAATACAGAGTGATGATCTACTCGTGAGCTTCGACGTCACCTCCTTGTTCACAAGAGTACCGCTACAAGACGCCTTGGCGCTCATTAATCAACACTTCGAGCCTGAAACAGTGAAGCTCTTTGAATATGCACTTACGACCACCTACTTCAAGTGCAATGGAGAGCATTATGAACAAGTGGATGGAGTGGCCATGGGATCTCCCCTTGCTCCAGGGATCGCGAATCTCTATATGGAACACTTTGAGGAGGTGGCACTACGAACTGCTCACCGTAAACCCAGGCACTTCTTCCGCTATGTGGACGACACTTTCGTGATCTGGCTGCATGGTAGACAGGCACTGGAGGAGTTTATGGACCACCTAAACGGCATACATGAAAATATCACCTTCACGATGGAAGTGGAAGAGAATGGCTGTATTCCATTCCTGGACATACTGATCAGGAAGAAAGCGGATGGCAGGCTGGGCCATTCAGTATATAGAAAAAAGACGCACACAGACCTGTACCTCCATGCAACCAGCTGCCACCATCCGGTGCAACGCCAGTCAGTACTGACCACCTTGGTACATAGGGCGCACGTCATCTGTGACAAAGAAAGCCTCTCAGACGAATTACACCACCTAAGAGAGGTATTTCGGAAAAACGGGTACAGTAAAACACAGATTGACAGGGCCTTCAAAAGGAGACAGGCTGACAAATTTGAGGAAGAGGAAGTGAACAAGAGACTCGCCTTTCTCCCATATTTGGGGCCCACATCGGCCAAAATCGGGAGGCTATTAAGAAAATCTAACATAAATACCGTCTTCCGACCACCGCCGAAGACGAAAGAGCTGCTGGGCTCAGCTAAAGACCCACTCAAACTAAACACACCTGGTATATACAACATTGCCTGCGAATGTGGTGTGCAGTACATTGGTCAAACGCAGCGCTGCATCTCTAAAAGGTGCGAAGAACACATCAGGCATGTTCGACTTGGACAGATAGAGAAATCTGCTATAGCGGAACATAGCATCAAAGAAAACCACACCTTTGAATTCGAAAACACCAGGGTGCTGTGCCGAGCAGGGAGCTATTGGGATAGCGTCATTAAAGAATCAATAGAAATACGGGTCCACGAGAATCTTGTGAACAGCGACGAAGGCTATGAACTGAGCGCGGCCTGGAATCCAGCATAAGCCGCAATACGCCAGGAACGCAACAAGAACCGTCCAGCTCACGAGACGCAATCACAATGTTCTGACGTAGACACGAACGGCGCACCCGCTTCCCCCTCCACCTCGCCCGCCGGCTCCTCTGGACCCAGCCTCCCGCGGCCAGGTGGTGGGGGGCACACCGCAGGTATAAAGGGACCGGCATCCGCAAAGTCTCGGCACTTCGCCAGAAGATGATGAGTATGTCACTCGTCGAAACGTCGCAGTTTGAAGACACCGCCACCCGGCTGGAAGCCCGAGAACTCTTCGCCAGCTGTATACGCCGGGAAAGCATACATTCACATTTACGACACCTCTACGGGGAGGAGATGCTCTGTAGCTTCTAGCTGCTGCAGAAAGAACGCAACAGGAAAGCCAAATTGCTCAGTTCACTGGCTTTCCTCCAACGTTGCCGAGACAAGAACATCTTGCCACGATTTGCGGAGGTAAGACATCCTGTGAAAACGAAGAAAACCGAACGTATTCTACGGCGAGCAGGGATGACGATTGTCAGGGAACGCATTCACTACACACGGCAAGAACTGGACAAGAATGCACGCATCCTGATCGCATGTCACCTGAAAATGGCAGAAGCATTACCGGCACACACTTGGGAGTGGGTTGACTGCAGCTCTCACGCCGACAGTGAGGTGCAGAAACGACAGGTTGCCGCAATACAGATCAACAAATTCGGCAGACTCTCTGGAGCTCAGTCGACTCAGAAGGTGACAAAAAGCACCAGAGTTATTGTAAATTTGACAGATAAGGTGCTAGATGCAGCCACAACTTCTGTCCTCACGAAAGGGTTAAACTTTGCACCTGTACCAAGGACCATACCGAAACGGAACATCATCAGCAGCGTAGAGGAAGCAATCCGGGGCCTACCCAAGGACGAAGCTGAACAGATCCGAAGGGAGACCTGCAGGATCATCGACAAGTCACGACTCCCTAAAGCTAACATTTCTGCGCCGGAGCGAGGGGATATCCACGCACTGAGGGATGATGCTGACATCATGGTCCTCCCAGCAGACAAGGGAAATGCCACTGTGCTGATTCGCACAGTCGACTACCAACAGAAAATCTGCTCTCTGCTGTAACACCCAGCCTACAGGAAACTCAACAAGGACCCGACATCGACGATGACCATTAAAACCGTGGCGCTACTGAAGGACTCAGATCTACCATAGGCAGTGCAGAAACGGCTGTATCCCAGAGCGGCAACGACACCGCGCCTGTATGGATTGCCCAAGATCCACAAAGATGGGGTGCCTCTACGGCCGTTTCTGGACACTATCAACTCGCACAGTTATGGACTGGCCAAATACCTGGCGACACTATTGAAACCACTGGTGGGGCACTGCAGTCATCACGTGAAAAACTCCGCGGATTTCGTTAGAATACTGAAGGACATCCGAATACAGAGTGATGACCTACTCGTGAGCTTCGACGTCACCTCCTTGTTCACAAGAGTACCGCTACAAGACGCCTTGGCGCTCCTTAATCAACACTTCGAGCCTGAAACAGTGAAGCTCTTTGAATATGCACTTACGACCACCTACTTCAAGTGCAATGGAGAGCATTATGAACAAGTGGATGGAGTGGCCATGGGATCTCACCTTGCTCCAGGGATCGTGAATCTTTATATGGAACACTTTGAGGAGGTGGCACTACGAACTGCTCACCGTAAACCCAGGCACTTCTTCCGCTATGTGGACGACACTTTCGTGATCTGGCTGCATGGCAGGCAGGCACTGGAGGAGTTTATGGACCACCTAAACGGCATACATGAAAATATCACCTTCACGATGGAAGTGGAAGAGAATGGCTGTATTCCATTCCTGGACATACTGATCAGGAAGAAAGCGGATGGCAGGATGGGCCATTCAGTATATAGAAAAAAGACGCACACAGACCTGTACCTCCATGCAACCAGCTGCCACCATCCGGCGCAACGCCAGTCAGTACTGACCACCTTGGTACATAGGGCGCACGTCATCTGTGACAAAGAAAGCCTCTCAGACGAATTACACCACCTAAGAGAGGTATTTCGGAAAAACGGGTACAGTAAAACACAGATTGACAGGGCCTTCAAGAGGAGACAGGCTGACAAATTTGAGGAAGAGGAAGTGAACAAGAGACTCGCCTTTCTCCCATATTTGGGGCCTACATCGGCCAAAATCGGGAGGCTATTAAGAAAATCTAACATAAATACCGTCTTCCAACCACCGCCGAAGACGAAAGAGCTGCTGGGCTCAGCTAAAGACCCACTCAAACTAAACACACCTGGTATATACAACATTGCCTGCGAATGTGGTGTGCAGTACATTGGTCAAACGCAGCGCTGCATCTCTAAAAGGTGCGAAGAACACATCAGGCATGTTCGACTTGGACAGATAGAGAAATCTGCTATAGCGGAACATAGCATCAAAGAAAACCACACCTTTGACTTCGAAAACACCAGGGTGCTGTGCCGAGCCGGGAGCTATTGGGATAGCGTCATTAAAGAATCAATAGAAATATGGGTCCACGAGAATCTTGTGAACAGGGACGAAGGCTATGAACTGAGCGCGGCCTGGAATCCAGCATTAGCCGCAATACGCCAGGAACGCAACAAGAACCGTCCAGCTCACGAGACGCGATCACAATGTTCTGACGTAGACACGAACGGCGCACCCGCTTCCCCCTCCACCTCGCCCGCCGGCTCCTCTGGACCCAGCCTCCCGCGGACAGGTGGTGGGGGGCACACCGCAGGTATAAAGGGACCGGCATCCGCAAAGTCTCGGCACTTCGCCAGAAGATGATGAGTATGTCACTCGTCGAAACGTCGCAGTTTGAAGACACCGCCACCCGGCTGGAAGCCCGAGAACTCTTCGCCAGCTGTATACGCCGGGAAAGCATACTTTCACATTTCGTTATATGACCTCACTGAAATATCTGATAACATCGTTGATCCATTATCCGTAACTCTTCTTAAATTTTATCTAATTAAATAGTATTGTGATACTAAAAAAACAGTCTTGTTCGCAAATTCCTTTTAATCGGAGTGACCGGTTTTAACCTTAAGGATCATCTTCAGACTCTGAAATAACATACGTGCAGATAAGAGGGGTCCTCACGGTATCGTGTAAACAATGAAATACAATTACAAACTACATATACCCAGAACGTCAGGTGGACTTCGATGGAGCAAGTTGCGCCGAACCACGACGCTGATCTGACTGGTAAATGGATAGGCAGAGTGTAGTCTTGACTGACATTCAATATAACTTTGCCAACAGCACACTTATTTTACGGAACAGATAACAGAGGGCGTCCTAGACTTGTTTATTTTAAGCTAATAATTTACTACAGATTATATTTTCTGACGAATAGCTATTTCATAGCAATTTTATGATGTATTTTAACTATAACTCTTCTTCAAATCTTAGTAATATATGCTAATAGTACACACTATACTTCTGACTGGTTAGCACTGATGTCATACACAGAACGGTGAGCGGGGCTAGTGCTATTTAAGACCACTCCCTGCCTATCCGTTTAGCAGTCAGTTCAGCGTCGTGGGTCGGCGCAGCCTGCTCCATGGAAGTCCACCTGCCGTTATGGGTTTATGTAGTTTGTAATTGTACGTCAGTGAACACACGATACCGTAAGGACCCCTCTATATGTACGTATGTTATTTCAGAGTCTGAAGGTGATCCCTAAGGATTGAAACCGGTCACTCCGATTAAAATAAATTTGCGATCAAGACTGTTTTTTAGTTATAATATGAATATAAGATCGCTGATAATGTTTTCAAAAATTTTATGAATAGTTTTGTCTTAAAACATCAAGGTGGCATAGGAATAATTGGTGAAGGTATTTTTTCTGAGAACTGCTTTATAAAAATCTTGACACGAATGATGTTCAACGCATATTTTTCCCGGTCCTTCCGCTACCAGGTAACCACACGCCAGTAGTGTGGATCAGATGAAACACCAAAAGAGCTTGAGCATCGGCCACTCATATACGTCATATCGGAAAGATCTTCTTTCATAAAAGTGAAAGTCATTTCTTTCAAGCAAAAGTAAAATTCCTAATATGTTATGATTGACGTCAGATCAACCCGAAACACAAAAAAAGTGCTGGTGAGTACGAAAGTAGCTGATTGTGGGATAAAATACACGCAGGGAAGACACGGCTCGTGCAGTTAGAGAATGTCTAAAAGAACACTAAAAATATGGGGTCCAGCAGTTCAGCTATAGCTCTACCTAGTAAAATAAGCCTGAACGACACACACATTACCAATGTTCGTATAGTAGCTAATACACCATACGAATGTTCAATGAGAAGTAAGGAGGGCAAAACTGTTAAATTCCCGAACAGTTTCATTGATTCAAAAAAACCGCAAAACCAGCAAAGTTGCACAGTACTTTGGTCTTATTAAAATGGCGACCAGTTTAGGACCTAGTAGCCATTTAAATTGAAGCCAATTTCTGTGCAACTTTGACGGTTTTGAATTTCATTGAATCATTGTAAATTGCTGCCTATTGACATCCAGCATGTTGAAAGTAATTAAATTTTGATCTTGCCGGCGGCCGTTGGTTGGCCGACTTTCTGGCTGGCTGTCCACAGTGCTAGGAGGACACCACCGCCGTACGTAAACACAAACAAGGCGTCACTCACAGCTTGCCCTCCAGCCACTAGCACACCATTGAAAGCTTTCCCCATCCCTGGCAACGAGAATAAATACGGAATCATCATCAGTTAACGGTGAGAAAGTAGGAAATACCGTTTTTTTTTTTAAATTAGCAGAAGTTTGACAGTGTTAAGGAGCGCAGCCACTGCAGAGAAAAGCATTGCATGATTTAGCTAGAATAATGCGGTACGAGTGCTCAAAAGCAGTTAACATTACGGGCAATGGTTTAGAAATTTATGTTCTTAAATGCGCTTGGTTGGTCACTGACATCTTGCATCGTCACCGGTCAGATACGGTTGTTGATGTTTCGGAGGTATCATCGTTTCACATCCATATACCTCGCGAACAGGAATACTTCCCAACGCATATGGCAACAGTGTCATGTAGCGAGTAGGAATTGGCCGCCTGGCAGAGTATACGGGAAAAATGGCTCTGAGCACTATGGGGCTTAACATCTGAGGTCATCAGTCCCCTAGACTTAGAATTACTTAAACCTAACTAACCCAAGGACATCACACATATCCATGCCCGATGCAGGATTCGAACCTGCGTCCGTAGCAGCAGCGCGGTTCCTGACTGAAGCGCCTAGAACCGCTCGGCTACAAAGGCCGGCCAGAGTTTACTGCTTACGCATACCCTTCCGTTTCCTTGTACCGCGACTTACCAGTCCAGTGACCATCTTCCATGCTTGGAGCGTAAAATGTCGGTGTTCCTACGATACGATAATTTTTCAGACTGTCATATTGTGTTCAGGAGAAATAACAATGCTGGGCGAGGGCTTCGAAATCTCGAAATTTGTGGTAAGGTCTCATGGCACCAAACCGCTGAGGTCATAGGTCCCTAAGCTTACACAAAATTTAACTAAACCAACTATAAACTAACTTACGCTAAGGACGACACACACACCCTGCCTGAGGGAGGAGCCGAACGTTCGACGGGGGAGGGAGCGCGCGGACTGTGAGAAGACGCCTAAGACCGCGCGGGTACCCCGCCCGGCGTGGGCTTCGATGCCCCAAATCAAGAAGATGATTGCACGTGCGATGATCGCTCATTGTTGCAGCATTATTTGGCTGGTTCAAATGGCTCTCAGCACTATGGGACTTAACAGCTGTGGTCATCAGTCCCCTAGAACTTAGAACTACTTAAACCTAACTAACCTAAGGGCATCACGCACATCCATGCCCGAGGCAGGATTCGAACCTGCGACCGTAGCAGTCGCGCGATTCCGGACTGCGCGCCTAGAACCGCGAGACCACCGCGGCCGGCTGCAGCATTATTTAACTACGATTTAGTGAGATATGTGCTGTATCGCGGTATGTCTGTTCCCTATTAAAATGTGACGTTATACGATGATCCCTGTAGTCAACATGTTGTTGTACACGATATATGCCTTTGGCAAAGGCAGTCTTCGCCGAATCATACTCTCACGGTACACTTTGGACATGAGGTCGCGTGCAAATTCCATCACGCTCTCGGCAGGCTCACCAGCAACAGGCACGATGCTTGGTCTCATTCCAGTCACAGCGTACGCCTAATTATTTCTCTCGCCTTTGTACCATGTAACCCCTAACTCCCAACAATCTGTTACCTATTTCAGGCATGACGTTATGACTAACAGCTTTAGTTGCTGATGTAAGCAACTCTATTGAGTACTGGTTACAGAATAGGGATCTGTGCGGCTGCTCGTATTGATGGTTACTACGTTCACCCATCTTTGCTCAGAGAACTGTATTACTTCTCTGGCCAGCCGAAAGACAGGGTATTGGCGGTGCAAGTGATTTAAGCTGATGTATCGGGAAAAGTTGCCGACTGCACTGGTTATGGAAATGGCCTCGTGGCAGTTGGCTGCGCGGTGGACTTGGATCTGCGTTGGTGTTGATAGTCAAGCGGTACTGTTCACACAGACTGTCTCAAACCTTTTGAGCCAAAAAGAAACAGATTATGGTGGGTCTACAACCAATCACATTGAGATGGGAATCAATGGTTGGAAATACGTTTTCTTTATTCTTTTATTTTATCGTAATACACAGCGTGCACCACTTAGAAACAACATAGTTCATAGTAAGTGCTCAAAGAGACGACCACCAGTCACAATGCAGATCTGCTGCAGTCCCGCGAACAACGCGGCTATCTGTTGTCTACTGTAACAGCGTACCTCCCTGACCACCAAAAACATACTGAACACCACTTAGCCCGGAGTAAGTATATCATGAAACGACTGCATGCATCGCAATAGGGCATCCATATGTGCCGCTCGTACACCACTATCCCTGGTGTCGGTTGTCCATAGGATCATATAGCCTGTAATGTGACCAAGTTGAGGTGTACAACTGTATACAGCGCAACAGACGTTGTCAAAGATGAAACGTGTCTGTCACGAGCGTCGGCAGGCATTCTTTTAATGTACGGCGCGACAGCACGAACGTTCATACAACTTTTCCATGGTAACTGAAAGAAGTATCTTGAACATCAACTTACAAGAGGCGGGGTTGTTCATGCCACAGAGAACAGGCCAAGGTTCCAGTCACACATGTATCCGAACACTAGACTCTAAGGATATGGTATTTGATCGTGTGGCCAACCACTCATCAATCGGTGTCTATCGACTCAGCAGTGAAACGCTCACTTCGATGAATACAGTGTGGAGAGTACTGGCCAAACTGGGATTAGATCGCCATCATAAATGAGGTATGCAAACACTGGGACCAACGAAGTGAGATCCTCAAGATTACTTTTGTTAATGAATTATCCACCACAGTGCTGTAGTGTCGAATTTCGCACAGTTTGTATTGTTCACAAATGAGGCCTCATCACCCGTGTTGGTGTTGTCAATAGCAGAAACAGCCATTTCGGAAGTGAGAACAATCCTCACGTTACGTACATTGCTGGCTACCAGGAGCGATACACTATCAGCTTAAGGACGGACATTGCCCAAGGTTACCTAATTGGAGCTTATTTCCTGCCTCCCAGCTTGACTGGTCCAATGGTGCTCCTGCGAGATGTGCTGCAACAGTTCTTGGAGACCGTACCCCGTGTCGTCCGCCTAGGATGTGGTTTCCACACGAAGGCGCTAGTGTCCACTTCGACGTTAATGTCCACAGCCATCTAAATAACACTGCTGGATGGGAAGGAAAATTCTGTCCCTTGAGCAGAGTGATCACAAAGACTTGCATCTGTGAACTTTTTCCTCTGGGGTTTTGTCGAAACGCTGGTGCGAGAAACGGATGGAGACATGTTTGCTAGGGCCCAAGCTGCCTGCACCAGGGATTTATAAGAAACTCCATGCGACGTTGCCACGCATGCGTTAGACTCCGGTCGTGACTTCGAACAACTACAATTATTTCGAGCAGTTAGTTCATGAGCCCACGAGAATAGTAAACGGTTGCGGAAACACACTTGACCTCTTAGCAACAAATAATCCTGAGTTAATAACGAGCATCACAACCGATTCAGGGATTAGAGAGCACAGGGTTGCCGTAGCGATATTGAACACTGTAATCCCCAAATCCTCGAAAAATATACCTACTGAGAAAAGCAGATAAAAATTCACTTGACGTCATTCTGAGAGACAATCTCCACTAATTCTAAATCAATAATATAAGTGTACACCAGATGTGACTTACATTCAGAGAAATAGTATCGAAAGCAATTCAGAGATTTATACCAAATAAATTAGCAAACGACGGAACTGATCCTCCTTGGCACACAAAACGAGTTAGAACACTGTTGTAGAAACAACGAAACAAACATGCCAAATTAAAACAGACGCAAAATCCCCAAGATTGGCGATCTTTTACCGAAACTCGAAATTTAGCGCGGATTTCAATGCGAGATGCCTATAACAGTTTCCACAACCAAACTTTGTCTCGAAACCTGGCAGAAAATAAAATGAGATTCTGGTTGTATATGAAGTATGTTAGCGGCAAGAAGCAATCAATGCTTTCTCTGCACGA
Organism: Schistocerca cancellata; assembly: GCF_023864275.1. Taxonomy (NCBI): domain Eukaryota; kingdom Metazoa; phylum Arthropoda; class Insecta; order Orthoptera; family Acrididae; genus Schistocerca; species Schistocerca cancellata. Next base: position 265,847,579 of record NC_064634.1, read on the forward strand.
TAGCAATGGAGATACTATCGAAGACAGTGCTGCTAAAGCAGAGTTACTAAACACACTCTTCCGAAATGCCTTCACAAAAGAAGATGAAGTAAATATTCCAGAATTCTAATCGAGAACAGCTGCCAACATGAGTAACGTGGAAGTAAATATCCTCGAAGTAGTGAAGCAACTTAAATCACTTAATAAAAGCAAGTCTTCTGCTCCAGACCGTATACCAGTTAGGTTTCTTTTGAAGTATGCTGATGCATTAGCTCCATACTTGACAATCATATACAGCCGTTTGCTCGACGAAAGATCCGTAACCAAAGATTGGGAAATTGCACAGGTCACACCAATATTCAAGAAAGGTACTAGAAGTAATCCATTAAATTACAGGCCCTTATTGTTAACGTCAATATGCAGCAGGATTTTAGAATATATATTGTGTACGAACATTATGAATTACCTCGAAGAAAAGGGTCTATTGACACACTGTGAACATGGGTTTAGAAAACATCGTTCATGTGAAACGCAACTATATTTTTATTCACATGAAGTGTTGAGTACTACTGACAAGATATTTCAGATCGATTGCGTATTTCTGGATTTCTGGAAGGCTTTTGACACTGTACCACACAAGCGGCTCGTAGTGAAATTGCTTGCTCATGGAATATCATGTCAGTTATGTGACTGCATTTTCGATTTCCTATCAGAGAGGTCACAGTTCGTAGTAACTGAAGAAAAGTCATTGGGTAAAACAGAAGTGATTTCAGACGTTCCCCAAGGTAGTGTTATAGGCCCTTTGCTGTTCCTTATCTATATTAACGATTTTGGAGAAAATCTGAGCAGCCATCTTCGGTTGTTTGCAGATGACGCTGTCGTATATCGACAAATAAAATCATCAGAAGACAAAAAAAAAACTGCAAAACGATTTAGAAAAGATATCTGAATGGTGCTAAATGTGGTAGTTGACTCTAAATAACGAAAAGTTTGAGGTCATCCACTTGAGTGGTAAAAGGAACTCGTTAAACTTCGGTTACACGATAAATCAGTCTAATCTAAAAGCCGTAAATTCAACTAAATACCTAGGTATTGCAATTACGAACAACTTAAATTGGAAGGAACACATAGAAAATGTTGTGGGGAAGGCTAACCAAAGACTGCGTTTCATTGGCAGGATACTTAGAAAACGCAACAGATCTACTAAGGAGACAGCGCACACTACCCTTGTCCGTCCTCTTTTAGAATACTGTTGCGCGGTGTGGGATCCTTAGCAGATAGGACCGATGGAGTACATCGAAAAAGTTCAAAGAAAGGCAGCACGTTTTGTATTATCGCGAAATATGGGAGAGAGAGTCACAGAAATGTTACAGGATTTGGGCTGGACATCATTAAAAGAAAGGCGTTTTTCGTTGCGACAGAATCTTCTCAAGGAATTCCAATCACAAGCCTTCTCTTCCGAATGCGAAAATATTTTTTTTACACTGACCTACATAGGAAGGAACGATCACGAAGAGAAAATAAGGGAAATAAGAGCTCGTACGGGAAGATAGATATTGGTGTTCATTCTTTCCGTGCGCTTTACGAGATTGGAATAATAGAAAATTGTGAAGGTGGGTCGATGAACCCTCTGCCAGGCACTTAAATGTGTAGTGCAGAGTATCCATGTAGATGTAGATGTAGATGTTGTTATTCAGTTTACGCTATGTATGTCCATAACACAATGAATATGCATTTCCGACTATTGGCTCCCTATCTCAATATAATCGGTTGTGGGTCCGCTACCATCTATTTTAGTTTGACCCAAAATGTTTGAGACAACCTGTATGACATTGTCTCAGAAAGATTACATGGCCAGCAATTTGTGTATCTTACTCTCCCTGTGTTGTCTAAGGTGATTAACGAGGCTGTTATAGGCCGTTCCTAATAACCGTCATAGAGTTAGAGGACAAAGTTTACCCTGATTAGGAATAGTACAGGCTAGTATAACCATTAAAGATTTTTGATACTCGGTTTCACGTGTTACCCAAGGTCGAGAATTGAAGGCATGGTCACTCAGCGTGTTCGGTGAGAGTGTTAGCTGTACTCTGTAATAGAAAATAACTGAGTGAACGGATCGACGATGAACTTTAGCAGGTGTCATGGGACGTCCGCCACGAACATATTCAACGAACATTAGTAACACAATGGGATCAACAAAAAATAAATAAATAAACAAATAAAGAGGGGTAGAGTGTTTCATTAGTACCTAAAACGTCCTCGGTCCCTGATTCGAATCCCACCACTGCTTAAATTTTGATTAATAATCAACATTGGCTGCCGAAGACTTTCGGCATAAGAAGTCACCCTCATTCCGCTAATGGCCCTGTCACAAAGGGCGGAGGAGCTGACAGAACTTTCAGGGCACTCTCTTGTCCTTGGTATGGGAAACCGCCCTTGAAGGCGGAGGAATCAACAATTATTAACGGCATGAGGGTGTAGAAGGCAATGGAAACCACAGCATTAGAGTAACATAACGTGTAACCACAGGACATGTGGCTTGTGACTGAAAAAGTGTCGTGATGATCTCTCCACTGGCCAGAGATTTCGGAAGAATCCCCCACTCGGATCTGTGGGAGTGGACTGCCAGGGGGAACATGACCATGAGAAAAAGATTAAATAAACATCGGAAGGATAACGTCCTATGAGTCGGGGCGTGCAATTTCAGAAGCTTGAATGTGGTAGGGAAACTAGAAAATCTGAAAACGGAAATAAAAGGCTCATTATACATATAGTAGGGGTCAGTGAAGTGGAATGGAAAAAAGACATGGATTTCTGGTCACTTGAGTATAGGCTAACATCAACAGCAAAAGAACACGGTATACTGGGAGTAGGATCCGTTATGGATAGATAGGTCGGGAAAAGAGTGTGTTACAGTCAACATTCTGTGATAGGGTCGTTCTTGTCAGAATCGACAGCGAAGTAACATCGATAACGATAGTTGGAGGTATACATGCAGACGTTGCAAGCTAAAGACGAAGAGATAGAAAACGTATACGAGGAAACAGAAAGGTTAATACAGTACGTACAGGGAGATGAAATTCTAATTGTCATAGGGTACTGGAATGCAGTTGTAGGGGAAGGATTAGAAGAAAATGTTACAGGAGAATATGGGCTTGGGAAAATGAGAGACGAGAAAGGCTAATTGGGATCCGTAATAATTTTCAGCTACTAATAGCGTATAATCTGTTCAAGAATCACAACGTGAGCGGGTGATAGGTTAAGATTTCAGTTAGATTACATCTTGGTTAGACAGAGGTTCCGAAATCAGATACTGGATTGTAAGGTGTACCCAGGAGCAGATATTCATCCAGATCACAATGTAGTAGTGATGAAGAGTATGCTAAACTTCAAGAGATTAGTCAGGAAAATTCAATAAGCAAGGAAGTAGGATGCAGAAATACTAATGGATGACGAGACACGCTTGATGTTCTCTAAGACCGTAGATAAGGCAGTAAGAAATAGCTCAGTCGGCAGCACAGTTGAAAAGGAGGTGCGGATGGAATTGGTCCATGCGACCGTGCGCGTCGATAGTTATGGCCCTAAGCTATATTTACTCAGGGAAATCTCAGACTTACGCAAGTCTGTAGGCTTTCGTGTCTGTTGCCACTGAAGTTATAATCTTTTGGGTTCTCAGGCCGCGTCATATTTCTTCAAACAATCGATATTTCAACGCCGGTACATGGATCTCCTTCAGGATATTGTCGTGCCCACTCTAGATTGAGCACTGGTTACTGTTGTCCGATTTATACTGACGGTTGTTTTGAGGGCCATGATGGGCTGCCCTTAAAATTAAATTTGATGTTTGTAGAGCAAATGAGCTCTTGAAAGGCTATTGGCAGGGAGTCATGTAATTCGTTCTATATTTTGAATTTTTGTCGATAAGCAGAAGGAATGTGATGACTGGATGTTACACGTCGTTGCTGTTGAATGTGAAATTAATGTCAGTGTTTGCCATTGTTTATTTAAAGGATATAGCATTCAATTTGCAGGAACTTATCGTTTCGCCTTCTTTGCCATTTCTTTTATTCCTTACCTTCATAGCATAATTTCTTAACCCTGTAAGTTAGCTTTTGTGCAGTTTCAGTACTCTCGCATTTCAGTGAAACTGACTTGTATGTACACATTTGCACATATTTTAAAAATATCAATCCTTGCAAAATTTTAATCGCATAAAAGTGGTTTCCTTTTAATTAATAGCCTTCAGCTGATCAGTCAGTTTCCTTCCAATTTGCTCGTGTGGATGGAATTTGATTTCATATTGTGGATGCACTTTGACTAAAAATTTTATGCAGGTGTGATCCTCAAAATGCAGTCAATCATCTCCCTCTTAGTCTTGGCAATAGTGTTTGATTGGTTGATTTGAGGGAGGGGACCAAACAGCGCGGTGATCGGTCCCGTCGTATTAGGGAAGGATGGGGAAGGAAATCGGCCGTTCCCTTTGGAAGGAACTTTCCCAGTATTTGCCTGAAACAGTTTAGAGAAATCACGAGAACCGTAAATAAATAATGTCGTGCGGGATTTTGAACCGTCATCCTCCCGAATGCGACGGTTCAAAGGCGCGTCTGGCCGTCATGACTTGGGAAAATATTGTTTGTTAGGTAAATTGCACTGCCTTCTGGTTATTTTTATCCCCTTCAGCATATTCTGTTATTGTGTTCTGAATTTTATTTATTGATTCTAAAAATTTTATCTCTTGACTTTGTGTTTAAAGCAGGTTGTAACAATGTATTAAATTTTCTTCGATAACTTTAAATAGATTATCTGTTGATTTTTCGATTCAAAATTTTTGGAACTGTGTGTTAAAACAATTTTCAATAAAACATTATGCAATATCCCGGGCAAATGAATTTACCCCTTGAGGTTATCTCTCCGTGTCTACCTCTGCTCTCCTTATCAGTATACACTATATACGAGTATTTTTGGCACGTGAATGTATGTGGGAAAGAAAAATCCGATAGCAATAGCAGACATTTTAGACCACTAATGTTTTCTTCGAACATACATTCAGGTACTTGAAGACTGATACGTTGACAGAAACCAGAAGGGCTTTTGATTCACCTGCTAGTCACAGCGTCGTTCTAAGTTCACTGAGGATGTAGAGCTTCGCTTATCTAAAAGTTTGTTATTCAGTTGATTATCTCTGAGAATTTCCACTTGTTGTAAATGTCACCAGTGTTCCAGGAAAATAAGATTGCGCGTAACATGTATGTAGTTCGGGATTACAAGATGAAACAGCAATTTTTGTCCTCTAAAACCATATAGCTAAGCGCATCAATAAAACCGTTCTTAGGATGTATAAGAATCCTGGTTGATTGGAATGAACTGTGGATGGCCATACAGGTTTTTATTTTTACGATAAACAATAGTAAGTGAGCGTTAGCGACCGACACGCAGTGATGGCGACTTTACGCTGGCAGGATATCTTCCTAACGTTCGTATCACTCCCTTGTTTGTTAGCAGCAGAGTCCAATATATTTGCACATTAATTTAACACAACAGAATGGAAATCAGTACAGATAAGCCAAATGTAATGAGAATATCGAAATGGGCGGTGAAAATATGAATCGCATGGGCAGTGAAATATTAACGCTGTTAATCTAATGTCATTATTTGCGAACGGCTGTCCGTGAAATTTTCGGTCCACAACTGGAGGTAACTACATGTAACTAACAGACAGCACGCAACTGAAATTTTGCAGTACTAGTTAAATAGCAGTAAAAGAAGGAGAGGAGAAACTGACAAAAGATAAGTATTTTGACCCCTCCTCATCCGTCCTTTGTTCCATTACTTATCACTGTAACCCACTGCGTTTCAAGATGTAATTAGTAAATGGTAATTGCAGTACGGAAAGATCAACTGACAATAACTTCCGTAAAATGTTTTTCAGTTGGTCATATTTGTCATAACGACGTCGTACGCTATGTAGCCAGTAAAATCGTACTGCTCTAGTGATGGTATTTTAGAACAGTGACAATGAGGCCCACAAGAAAGTAGCTTCGAAAACTGCTTCATTGGAGAACACTCAGCAACGTTCCTGGGATTTTATGCAACATTAATTATTATTCATGGTACCTAACTACCAGAGGACGAGTACACAACCTCAAATCCATATAGTGGTTGGTCTGCTAACATAGGGATTCGGTTGGGCACGGCTGCGTTGTGGTATTACGAAATTCTTTAAATAACTTAGTCCAGCTTAAAGAGCAATTTGTTTCTAACAAAGAAAATGTTAATTATGAACCATAGGAGACGTAGCAACAGTCCCTTACGGACAAACATGTAGCTACCTTGACCACTATTTTAAGATTTATTCTAATCCTTTATTTAACTCAGACAAATTATGTTGATTGGTGGTGTTACATAGGTTGTAGTTATAGATGAAACAAATAGTAAGTAGAGGAGGAAGCAGAGCATTTGCATACAGTTACTAAATAAAAGGCGCCATGTCACGGATTGCGTGGCCCCTCCCGCCGGAGGTTCGAGTCCTCCCTCGGGCTTGGGTGTATGTGTTGTTCTTAGCCTAAGTTACTTTAAGTTAGTTTAAGTAATGTGTAAGTCTGGGACCGATGACCTCAGCAGTTTGGTCCGTTAAAAATTCACACACATTTGAACATTTTTGAACTGAAACAAAGGCACCGTGCTGTGCACAAAATGCAAGTAAACTGAAGTAGTCTCAAGTGCTCAACAAGTTCATCCAAGTCTCTACGCAGTAACGAAATTACCATAGCTAAGTACAGTCACTGACAGCTAAGATGGCACACAGTGAAGAAATAACTCCTGAAACGGTCCTCACGAACAGATCTTTACACGAACACATCTGAAGACATGTGGCTCTCTGTCAGCTCAAGCTTACCAACAACTCCTCCCTACCAAAAATGAACATCAAAATACCTCGAGCCTCTCTCTGTTCAGCTGTTTAAAAATACTTCGTCACTCTAAAACGTTAGCTTCAATGTTCTAGACCACCACATGACTACAGTCGTAGATTGTTTGGATACATTAATTTCAAACATACACTCCTGGAAATTGAAATAAGAACACCGTGAATTCATTGTCCCAGGAAGGGGAAACTTTATTGACACATTCCTGGGGTCAGATACATCACATGATCACACTGACAGAACCACAGGCACATAGACACAGGCAACAGAGCATGCTCAATGTCGGCACTAGTACAGTGTATATCCACCTTTCGCAGCAATGCAGGCTGCTATTCTCCCATGGAGACGATCGTAGAGATGCTGGATGTAGTCCTGTGGAACGGCTTGCCATGCCATTTCCACCTGGCGCCTCAGTTGGATCAGCGTTCGTGCTGGACGTGCAGACCGCGTGAGACGACGCTTCATCCAGTCCCAAACATGCTCAATGGGGGACAGATCCGGAGATCTTGCTGGCCACGGTAGTTGACTTACACCTTCTAGAGCACGTTGGGTGGCACGGGATACATGCGGACGTGCATTGTCCTGTTGGAACAGCAAGTTCCCTTGCCGGTCTAGGAATGGTAGAACGATGGGTTCGATGACGGTTTGGATGTACCGTGCACTATTCAGTGTCCCCTCGACGATCACCAGTGGTGTACGGCCAGTGTAGGAGATCGCTCCCCACACCATGATGCCGGGTGTTGGCCCTGTGTGCCTCGGTCGTATGCAGTCCTGATTGTAGCGCTCACCTGCACGGCGCCAAACACGCATACGACCATCATTGGCACCAAGGCAGAAGCGACTCTCATCGCTGAAGACGACACGTCTCCATTCGTCCCTCCATTCACGCCTGTCGCGACACCACTGGAGGCGGGCTGCACGATGTTGGGGCGTGAGCGGAAGACGACCTAACGGTGTGCGGGACCGTAGCCCAGCTTCATGGAGACGGTTGCGAATGGTCCTCGCCGATACCCCAGGAGCAACAGTGTCCCTAATTTGCTGGGAAGTGGCGGTGCGGTCCCCTACGGCACTGCGTAGGATCCTACGGTCTTGGCGTGCATCCGTGCGTCGCTGCGGTCCGGTCCCAGGTCGACGGGCACGTGCACCTTCCGCCGACCACTGGCGACAACATCGATGTACTGTGGAGACCTCACGCCCCACGTGTTGAGCAATTCGGCGGTACGTCCACCCGGCCTCCCGCATGCCCACTATACGTCCTCGCTCAAAGTCCGTCAACTGCACATACGGTTCACGTCCACGCTGTCGCGGCATGCTACCAGTGTTAAAGACTGCGATGGAGCTCCGTATGCCACGGCAAACTGGCTGACACTGACGGCGGCGGTGCACAAATGCTGCGCAGCTAGCGCCATTCGACGGCCAACACCGCGGTTCCTGGTGTGTCCCCTGTGCCGTGCGTGTGATCATTGCTTGTACAGCCCTCTCGCAGTGTCCGGAGCAAGTATGGTGGGTCTGACACACCGGTGTCAATGTGTTCTTATTTCCATTTCCAGGAGTGTATATGGTATGCATTCAGATTTAAATCATATCCTGATGCCGAATTGTTAGTTTTATTCACATGTAAAGTCGTGTTCCTTAGTTAAATACTGTACACTATAAATCGGAACTGCTGAGCCCCAGTGATGTTCGTGTCTTTATTCATCAGTGTCCTGAAGAACCATTCTGCTCAAATGACCACCCTACAATATTACACTGCCGAAGTTTCTTATTGACGTACATACAGAAATTAGGATAATAGCACAAATTTTTAGTGCTGATACTAATCTCTGGAGAACTCTTTGTATTCTCACTGTGTTTACTATTGTTAAGTAATTTATTTACGAAAGTTTTAATATCTGTTGACCAGTTATATTGTAAAAATAAAGTCGGTTTGTGACTGGCACCAGAACCTTTCCATCTGTGCGGCATACCCATCTGTAATGTTCCTATAGTGTTTGTTACTGTAGTTACATAAAGTTATCACCTCCTCGATCGGCTCACTATAGCGGTTCGGTCCGCCGCTCAGCTCCCGCTTACCGGTCTGGTGTGGCCAACGCATCGCAACTTGCTTGCCACATACCGCTCAACTGCTCATCCCGTTCTTTAGGGGGTATGTAACAGGCCGGCTCCTGATAATGCAACTTTGTCGAATAAAATGGCATAATTTTCAACAGTACGTAATCGGAAGTCGCTGGTGGCTATAATTGTCATCCAAGAGAAAAAGTAAGTATCCCTTACTTCTCTAAATCACTTGTAGCAAATTAATCGACAAATGAAAGTAACTGAATGACAAATTAATTAGAACAGACTACAAGGACATGCTATACAAAATTTCCTTAGAGATAGATAGTGGAAGACAATGCATTTGTCAGGACACTAGAATCATTGATGGTAGATTAGTAATCAACAGCTTTCCCAAGGAATTAGATTTAATTTTCCCTGGTAGAATGAAAACAATTATTGTGAGTGAAGTGGGATGCTGCTTCTATCAGAGAACAATTTTAATTTCCTGCTGTCGTTATCAGAAAGTTTCAATCCTTCCTCGATTAGTGTGCCTCCGAGATAAAGATTTCTCCATGAACACTCTTGTCATATACTGTAGTTCTAGGTACGGTTAGGAGATTTGAGAGTGCAGTCGGCAAGCAGGATCACTTCGTGTTCTATGGCTTTCAGAGAAATAAATTCCAAGAGATTAGCTCGTGGGAATGCAGTTAGCTTGTCATCATTTCACCATCATCGCCACGCAAATCGTCGACTTAGCATTGCCACGCAAATCGTCGATTTAGCGTCAAGTAAGAAGTGTAAGTAGGCTGTTTATATTTTCTTATTGGCAACGTTACGTAGCGCTCTGTATGAAAATCACTGGCTGTGCTGTGTGCAGTATGTGGCTAGTTTGCATTGTTGTCTGCCATTGTAGTGTTGGGCAGCGGCAGCTGGACGTGAACAGCGCGTAGCGTTGCGCAGTTAGAGGTGAGCCGCCAGCAGTGGTGGATGTGTGGAAGGAAATGGCGGAGTTTTGAAATTACATATATTATGACTTTTGATGATATTAAGGTAAATACATTGTTTGTTCTCTATTAAAATCTTTCATTTGCTAACTATGCCTATCAGTAGTTAGTGCCTTCAGTAGTTTGAATCTTTTATTTAGCTGGCAGCAGTGGCGCTCGCTGTATTGCAGTAGTTCCAGTAACGAAGATTTTTGTGAGGTAAGTGATTTGTGAAAGGTATAGGTTAATGTTAGTCAGGGCCATTCTTTTATAGGGATTATTGGAAGTCAGATTGCGTTGCGCTAAAAATATTGTGTGTGTTAGGTTAAGCACAGTCTGTCAGGTTAAGCACATTCTTGTATAATTGTTCAAAGGGGACGTTTTAAAAGTTTTGCACCATGCCCTGGAAATTCCAGGTGCGGTACGCCACCTTCATTCCTTATAAATTCCAATGTGATGATAGCTGATACATCACTATGAAGCGGCCCATATCCGCAGAGAGGCAGGAAAATTCAGAAGTAAATTAAACGACAGTGCAGGTACTTTATAAACGAATCATAAAACGTTCACTGTATTCATTATACTTTATCCTAAAGCTAAACGTCAGGTTATTAAATGTACGTGTTCTTTTTTTTTAGCTTGTGGTATGAAGAGAATCGATATATGGTACGATTAACACAGCTCGTCTGCGCTGCTCACCGTTTAACTTACAGTACCGAGACGGATAGTAAATTAAGTGAATTTACTTAATGCATCTACAGTATTAATGTGAAGGATGCAAGGCAGTTTTTAGGCGACTGTGGGATATTGAAGGTGACAAATCTACTACACAGGCACCGTGGCGCAAAACAGGTGTTTTTGAATACTATGACGCAATATGGGATGATAGATTATTGTTCCCAACTTTTGCTACAGAAGACAACCTAAAAATTCAATATAGAAGGTTTTCAAAAAGCTTTCCTTCCAATTCAATGAGTACATTCAGCCTTGATCTGAATTCCGTGTCACTTTCTGAAGATAATAATTTTCGACTGCACGAATCTCTGGAAATTGTTGTATGAAGGCCGGCCACAGTGGCCGAGCGGTTCTAGGCGCTTCAGTCCGGAACCGCAATGCTGCTACGGTCACAGGTTCGAATCCTGGCTCGGACGTGGAAGTGCGTGTGATGTCCTTAGGTTAGTTACGTTTAAGTAGTTCTAAGTTCTAGGGAACTGATCACCTCAGATGATAAGTTCCATAGTGCTTAGAGCCATTTGAACCATTTGTATGAAGGTCCAGGAGAGCCGCAGATCCGTCTTTAAATACTCTGTCCTTTAGCTCAGCGTTATAATCGTGCCAATATACATCGTATACAGTTAATATTGAAGTGTCTAGGGTAACGATTCGGTTTCTGAATGTCACGCGAAGGAAACGCAAGACGTCTAGAGTACGGTGAGGACCTTCTCCACCTTGCACGAGCTAGCATTTTCGCAGCATTCGGCGGCATCTTGCAGCTTGTACAAAATTATGTTACGTTTCCTGTCTGTACTTGAATGTCGTTAGGTTATGTTCCATGATGCTCCAACATTACGGTAATGGGTGCTAAGTTGTGCCGTGCCAGTCTCGTGGGAAACCCTTAACCTGATGTTTTCGTTGATGGCCTAATGCTTTCGTCGATGAAAAGTTGTGATAACGTCTCTGCAAGGTCAACAATCCAGCATCCTCTCGAACACCGTCTGTGTCGAAGAAGCTCAGGACAGCACGGGTGACATGCGGCCTTGCTTTATCTTGTTCAAAGACAACGTCACGCAGCCACTGGTCTTACCACAGAAAGTGTTTTACCAGACGGGCATCTCCAGCCAGGTTCGTCGGTGACGTGACTGCGTCAATGCTGATTTGCATGTTTGACACACCGGTTCTGTACAGTATCGCTCTTTAACGGAAACGTTTTCATCGCTCATTATACAACGCCGCTCAGACGAGCGAATAATATCCGTCTACCTGCTAATCGTTTTGGTGATGTCTGTAGACATGCGAACACCAAGGCTTGTGGACACCTGCATTGTCGGGTCATGGAACGATGTATCTGGTCACCGAACCGTATGCTTACTTCACTTCCAAAGCTGCTAGACTGACAATCAGTACAGAAGTTGCCACAACAACCAAGGTGAGGCATTGTCCTCATTAAAGTGTCTACGCTTGTTGTAAATTAGCCGAGCGGTTCTAGGCGCGTCAGTTTGGAACCGCGCGACCGCCACGGTCGCAGGTTCGAATCCTGCTTCAGGCATGGATGTGTGTGATGTCCTCAGGTTAGTTAGATTTAAGTAGTTCTAAGTTCTAGGGGACTAATGACCGAAGATGTTAAGTCCCATAGTGCTCAGAGCTATTTGAACCATTTTTGTAAGTTAGGGACTGTCAACTAGGTGTTAATTCCTGGTTAAGCGAAAGACCCGATCATTACTACGAAAAGAAGCATTGGAAGACTGGAGAAGTGTTTTACGGGGGTGAAGAAGAGTGTTCTAGAAGAAATTAAAGAGTTATCCGAGATGTAAGTGGATGAAATGGGGCAGTAATAGTGTAATGCCACTTCCTCGGACGAAAAATGAAAAAAGAAAAAATAGCCAAAAATTTCCCCAAAACAAGTTCAAAATTCCATGAAATATGAACAAGTAACAAAAGTTCCATATAACACTATTATTTGGTATTTTAAACATAGCTGCGCAACGGCAACGGTTCCACGTAATAAGACTAAAAACAGCCGACCAGTTGCAATGGATAAAGTAATTTTTACCTAGGTTTCGACAGATTTAAATCTGTCTTCTTCAGAAGGCGGCAGTATTACATTAATATGGAATGATGTATCATCGTCGTTTTTACAAATATCTGCATAGATCCATTAGTCCAAAATAAAATATAGCCCTGAAAATAGGGTTTGTCATGTAAATAAAAATTAGTACATGGATGTTGCAGAGCTCACAAGCGACTGATTTACATGACAAACCCTATTTTCAGGGCTATATTTTATTTTGGACTAATGGATCTATGCAGATATTTGTAAAAACGACGATGATACATCATTCCTTATTAATGTAATACTGCCGCCTTCCGAAGAAGACAGATTTAAATCTGTCGAAACCTAGGTAAAGATTACTTTATCCATTGCAACTGGTCGCCTGTTTTTAGTCTTATTACTATTATTTGGATAATAACCAATAATTGAAACAAGAACCACACGCTAAGTAATTTACCAGCTTACAAAAGAAAGATAGAATCTCATTAAATTCAAACTCAAAATCACAGTAATCGCAAAATCATTATAATTAAAATTAGCAAAGTAGAACCAACGATCTAAAAGAGTGAGTAATGGCTAAAGAAAATTTGATCCATTGTCACTACTTTACGAGAGTTAGTGGAAGGTGGTCAAAAAAATGGCTGAGAGCACTATTTGACTTAACATCTGTGGTCATCAGTCCCATAGAACTTACAACAACTTAAACCTAACTAACCTAAGGACATCACACACATCCATGCCCGAGGCAGGATTCGAACCTGTGACCGTAGCGGTCCCGCGGTTCCAGACTGAAGCGCCTAGAACCGCTCTGCCACTCCGGCCGGCCCGAAGCTGGTCAGACTTGTTTGATTGTTTTTCAAGGATTGATAATTGCGATCTACTATGACACAGTGAAACGAAACATGGACTACAACTGTAACATCGTTTAGAATTCAGATAGAGGACTACCTTATATTAGACTGAAGTGAACTTCTTAATTAGATAACTCGAACTCAACTCCAGTTAGGCATTGAAGAGTGATAGACAATTAACTGCATTCGTAATTGCAAATGGACTCTGGAACTTGGCAATAGTTTTAAAGCACGTAATTTATAGATCCCCCCTCCCCCCAGAACCACCTTTGAAAGCTTCTCCCTCACGGCATGGTTAGGAAGTTATTGTTATTGTGAAATCAACCACCCTTTCGTGCCAATTTACGCATTTGTGATTCCAAATTACAAAATTGTTTAAAGACATAACTGTGATATATTGCGTGCTTCGATAATATTTGACTGAAGCGCTCGGTGCGTATATAGAAACTTTTTGACGTTAGGAAGCAATCGCAATGTTACGACTTATTAAAGATTTGAAATTACAACCAAACTATGGGGAAGTTAGTGTCGGTGGAACAGAATCGAAGCCGGCCGGGGTAGCTGATCGGTTCTAGGCGCTTCAGGACGGCACCGAGCGACTGCTACGGTCGCAGGTTCGAATCCTGACGCGGGTATGGGTGTGTGTGATGTCCTTTGGTTAGTTAGGTTTAAGTAGTTCTAAGTTCTAGGGGACTGATGACCTCAGAAGTCCCATAGTGCTCAGAGCCATTTGAATAATTTTGAACTGAATCGAATTTATCATGAATATTTTAACAGCAACTGTTAAACCATCGAATATAAACAAGTTAATTACGACGAGTAGAGTAATATTAGTCACAACTGGTGAAGTAAATATCACGCACACGCCATGAGTTCAGTTCAGTACTGTTTCTTGTAACGTCGTCTTTACCTAATAACAGTAACATCGCTCTACCGACTTCGCCGAGTTTTAGCCAGGGCCGATCAATACTAATGTATCAACTATCAACTAGAAAAACCGGTGACGTTACAATAGTTACCAAAATAGCAGGAAACGCTTAAACGTTCTTCAAAATCTTGGCTTGTTGAAACTGCATTGCCAAATGAGAATAATCAAGTAACTTTTGACGGTTTGATTGTGGTTTTACTGTATTCAAATACTTATTGTATTCAAAAACTTATTGTTAGTAAATGTTGTACGTGAGGATGCCACTTGAAAGTGGAAATCTATGGACCCCCAGCTCGAGGAAGTTCTTCTCTCATCCCGAGGGGATAGGCGTCCAAACTAAGTGGCAAAGGTGGTGTCCGCTAGTCTCCAGCAAACTCTACTGTTTACCTACCTCCATGAAGGCATTGGCATTCTTTTGGGGTCATTGAGATCGCATAAAGCGTGGATTATGGCCTTACTCAGCCCATTGGTTCCATATACGCATGAGAGTCAAATGGTCACACACAAAGTGAAAAGTAGCATTCCTTAATGATGTCCCTCATAAATATCAATTCCGAAAAAAGAAAATAAATTACAAAACCTTCAAAGTTGCACAGAAGTTTCTCTTCATTAACTGCATTCTACAATAAGTAATCCCATACCAAAATACACAGGCATTTGACAAAAATTTACGTACTACGTAAGTCACATAACAATATCCATTACAACACATGTTTCTGGCTGAGCACATCAATTACATGCAGCGAAATAATGCTAGCTTAGCCTTACACATAGTTACGCGAACTAGGGGCAGTGACGGCAGTGCTCCATAGGAAAAGCTATTTATTATTTTGCTAGATACCAATAAAAATTGCATAAGGTGCAAATAATAAAAATCTTAGATAAAAAGCTAAAAGCAACAGCCATAACATAAAATGATGAGAAATAGGAAGAAGATGGAGTAAAGACGAAGAAGCTAAAAAGTCTGTCTTCTTAGAACTCCAATGGACTGCAGTGTACAGTACCGAACACGTTACTTTTTAATCAGTGGACATCATCCTACTCGTACCAAGTAACCAGCGTTCTTGTCTCTGAAAGTACCACATCTTACACTGTGCTCGAACACCAAGCGCTTCAGGATTAACTCTCTGTGTTGACTCGTGCTCGTGGTTTCTAGAGACATCTGCTGCAGTGGTAGATCCTGCGGACGTCACGATCCGAGGGAGACAAGCTTCGCCTGAGCCACTGCAGTCTCTATAGAGAGGAGCTCGCACAAGGGGGAGAATAGCGCGCCTCTACTACCTCTTGCGGGGTTATGACACATCACCCTCCCCTCCCCCCCCCCCATCCTTCCACGGATCATTCTCCGCCAGCCACGGCTGGCGCCGGCCGAAGAGTGCCTGGCAGACAGTGTGTGGTGGGGTGGGGAGGGCAAGGTGGGGTAGTCCCACCCCACGTGTCGGCGACGCGGCCGACTGTGAAGAACGCGGCGGTCCTGTTTATGACAGCCTACGCTGACGTCACTCCCCAGGCGACCTGCGCAAGGCCGCACCCAACCTTGCATCTGATGACAGAGTTCCATCGTCTTTCTGGAATGGAAACAAGATGAAAGTGTTCAGGCCAGCCAACTTCACCGAAATGACAAGCAGCAGCAGCTGGGGTAGTCACCCAATAGAATAATAGAATTCCTTTACTGAAACATATGTATAAAAGTATATCACGAGTTTAAGAGATATGGTTTAAAATTTTGTTATAGATTTTCTTTCATACATACAGTTATACTTGCTTGTATTAACCAAGTTTTGAACTTCAAAGTGGTATTGCACCAGGCACTGCTCGTTCTGTAGATCCATAGTAAGGAGAGCGTATGGAATAAGTCACAAAACAAAAATATTTCCAAGAAAACAGGTCGAGTTCCTTCCACATAAAATGAGTCAGTTTATTCTTGACAACCAGGAGAATGTCAAATATACCATGCACGTTTCCTATTAAAATATATTTAATTAACACAGAATAAAATGTGAATGGGGAGCTAACTATTAACTAAGAAAATTTTCAAAATTACAAACGCTATCCACAAATTACGGTGGCTTGCTGACACCTAGCGGATTCCCAAGGAACCGGATCCTGACACAACGGCAACAACACGGACAACATAATAACTGACGATCGATTCTCATTAGTCCGCGTCCAAATAACTAACAGAAGGAAGTCTTTAACTACAAAATGTATAGACTGTAGAATGACAACATACACATAACGGGAAAGTTTGAGTTGCGTAAGTGCATTACGAATACGAAATCTTAATTTCGTTCATTTATTTTTAATTATTTATCATTAGTAACGCAACTGAAGGGGAGTGAATTAGTTTAATGAGAGTCAGGAGAGCACTCTGTATGATCTCATTTCATTTTCTCTTCTTACCCTTCTGTAATCTGTCATGGTATAAACTTTCTTTATGAGTGAGGGTGTGGAAGTGATGGGTGTAGTGAATATGAGACAGGCATCTGGGAGAATGAGCCACCACAAGCTGTGGGCCTGCTGACTTTTGTAGAACTGTAGAGAGAAGAGAAGCTAGTGCAGCTGCCTTTCCATGTTGGAAATTAAAGTTGGTTTACGGAATGGTGAGCAGGCACGGAGATTACCGCGCAGGTTAAAGCATGGTCTGCAGGACAGCCGAGATAAAAGCTTTCATTCCAGTTAATGGAACTCTGTTATCAGGTAGTAAGCATTACGAGCCTGTATAAAAGTAGACTTATGCGGCCATTGTCACATTCAATAAAATTTTTCTGCGCTTGTGACCGCTTTTTTTTTTCTTTATTGTATTTCTATTCTCCCCGAAGGGGGCGGGCTGGCAGCAGCTTAGTATGCCGCTCTTCAGGCTACAGACTTTGTGAGAAATATCAAGAGAATAAATAACAAAAAACAGGCGATAAAATTGGAGACTTAAAGAGTAACATGGCGAAAAGAAATCGTGGAACTTAAAACAAAGAACAGAGGGATGATGATGCTAATAAAATACATACGAAGCAGACAGGTAAAACAATAGACAGAAAATTAAAAAACACGGCGACAGTCTGGATTCTGTTCTCAAAAGACATAAAATTCACACCTAGCGACAGCATGGTTTCTGTTCGCAACACGAGAAAGACGAACAACACTGAATAGTTACTGGAACACTGCACTAAAAAGTTGGCAAATGTGACATACCACAGTCGAGAGCAGGTGGGGGGAAACTGGACAGAAGATGGGAAAACAAAAAAAGGGGGGGAGGAGAGTAAAAGCGAAGGGGGGAACCGGGAAAGGAGCTGATGGAGGATGAGGACCCATAAGAGGGGTGGGGGGCAGACGCGACCGGGAGTGGGGTAAGCAGAGGAAGGGAATACAAAAGGACTTGGGGGGGGGAGAAGGGAGGTAGGGAGAGGTTTAGTGGGGAGAAAACAGGACGGAAGGGGTTGTGGGCTTTGGATTGGATGGAGCGGAGATGAGGGATCCAGGTGAGGTGACGGTCAATGGTGAGGCCAAGGTAGGTGAGGGTGGGGGTGAGGCGGACAGGACGTGCGCAGACAGTAAGGGAGAAATCCAGGAGCCGGAAGGAGCGAGCGGTACGACCTACGATGATTGCCTGGGTCTTGGAATGATTGAGTTTCAGGAGCCACTGGTTACACCATGCAGCAAAAAGGTCAAGGTGATTCTGGAGAAGGCGTTGGGACCGTTGGAGGGTAGGAGCGAGGGCGAGGAATGCGGTGTCATCAGCATATTGCAAGAGGTGTACTGGAGGGGGGGGGGGGGCTGGGGCATATCTGCCGTGTACAGGAGGTAGAGGAGAGGGGAGTGGAGAGAGCCCTGGGGCACACCTGCAGAGGGGTAGAAGGTGGGGGAATTGGCATTATGGGGCGGTGGGAGAGGAAGGAGGCCATCAGACGGATGGAGTTGATAGGAAGGGCGTAGGTTTGGAGTTTAAACAGGAGACCGGGATGCCAGACACGGTCGTAGGCCTTTTCGAGGTCAAGTGAGACAAAAATGGCGGAGCGATGGGAGTTAAGCTGGAAGGAGAGGAGATGAGTGAGGCGGAGAAGTTGGTCATCAGCAGAGAAGGAAGGTCGAAAGCCACATTGGGTGTTTGGGAGGAGGTGGTTTTGGTGGAGGTGAAGATGGATGCGCCGGGAAAGGATGGATTCCAAGAGCTTGCTGAACACCGATGTGAGACAGATAGGACGATAGGAAGAGGCATCAGAAGGAGGCTTGTTAGGTTTGGAGAACATCAGGATACGGGAGGTTTTCCACAGGTCGGGATAGAAGCCAGTGGCAACGATGACATTGTAGAGGGTGGCAAGGAGGGAAAGGAAGGAGGGAGGGCAGTGTTTGAGGTGGCGGTAGGTAACGCAGTCGTGGCCGGGAGCAGTGTTGCGTTTAGTGCGGAGTGTGAGGCTGATGTCCTGTGTTGTAATGGGAGTGTTAAGTGCAGATGGTGGGGTGTGGCCCAAGTACTGGAAGCTAGGAGCAAGGGGAGGAACAGAGGTATCCGTACGGTCTATGACATCAGGGAAGAGGGAATAATCAAAGTGGGGATCATCTGGGATGGAAAAAGCATCAGAGAGGTGGGAGGCAAAGTGGTTGGCCTTACTGAGGTTGTCAGGAAAGGGACGGTCATTAAGGAGGAGAGGGTACTGGGGGGTGGGGCGGTTCCCAGTAAGGCGGTGGAAGGCAGACCAATACTCTTGTGACCGCATTGTCAATATGTATAAAACTATCAACGTTTCGATCCCTGTTGCAAGCGACCTTCTTCAGGGTGTTTTTGTTTACAGACACCCTGGAGAAGGTCGAGTGCGTTACGGACATAAACCTCGATAGTTATACACACGGTGGTACATTGATCGTGACCGGGCCAAATAACTCAGAAAATAAACGTCAAACGAAAAAACTACAGAGAACGAAACTTGTCTAACATGAAGGGGGAAACCAGATGGCGCTATAGTGGGCCCTCTAGATGGCGCTGCCATAGGTCATACTGATATCAACTGCGTTTTTTGAAATAGGTGCCCTCATTTTTATTACATATTCGTGCAGTACGTCAACTAAAGTTGGACCACTTTTTTCGCCTTGTGATAGATTAGTCGCAAACATATGGCTCACAATTTTTAGACGAACAATTGGTAACTGGTAAGTTTTTTTAAATTTAAAATCGAGAACGTAGGTACGTTTGAACATTTTATTTTGGTTGTTCCAATGTGATAAATGTAGCTTTGTGAACTTATCATTTCTGAGCACGCATCCTGTTACAGCGTGATTACCTGTAAAAACCACATTAATGCAATAAATGCTCAAAATGATGTCCGTGAACCTCAATGCATTTGGCAATACGTGTAGCGTCATTTCTCTCAACCTCGAGTAGTTAGCCTTATGTAATGTTCGCACATGCATTGGCAATGCGCTGACGCATGTTGTCAGGCGTTGTCGGTCGATCATGATAGCAAATATTCTTCAACTTTCCCCACAGGAAGAAATCCGGGGACGTCAGATCCAGTGAACGTGCGGCCCATGGTATGGTGCTTTGACGACCAATCCACCTGACATGAAATATGCTATTCAATATTGTTTCAACCGCACGCGAGCTATGTGCCGGACATCCATCATGTTGGAAGTACATTGTCATTCTGTCATGCAGTGAAACATCTTGTAGTAACATCGGTAGAACATCACGTAGGAAGTCAGGATACACTGCACCATTTAGACTGCCATCGTTAAAATGGGGGCCAATTATCCTTCCTCCCATAATCCTGCACCATACACTAACCCCCTAAGGTCGCTGATATTTCACTTGTCGCAGCCATCGTTGATTTTCCGTTGCCCAATAGTGCATATCATGCCGGTTTACGTTACCGCTGCAGCTGAATGACGCTTCGTCGCTAAATAGAACGCGTCCAAAAAATCCGTCATCGTCCCGTAATTTCTCTTGTGCCCAGTGGCAGAACTGTAGACGACGTTCAAAGTCGTCGCCATGCAATTCTTGGTGCGTAGAAATATGGTACGGGAGCAATTGATGTTGATGTCAATGTCACGATCAATGGACCTCTCTGTATATTTTATCACTGTACTTACAATTAAATGTAAATGAGATTGCGGTCGCAACTAAACGGCATTCTACAGTGAGCGAAGTATCCGAAATACCTCTGGTGACAGTTGTGGGTCTGGATATAGAAATATCTGTAACATTATATGATTTGACAAACTTTTCCCTTCGCTATCACAGCTTTCCTCATCAAATCCGCATCTTCCTTACGGTTGGACATAGTGATCTTCTTTTCACATGTCGCAACCCAGTCACACACTCACACACACACACACACACACACACACACACACACACACACACACACACAAACACGCGCGCACACACACACACACACACACAAACACACATCATATGATTCATATGCCCACGGCGAACCTATCTCACATACCCTACTTATAAGAACAATATTTCTTCAATAACTAATTGCTGGCGATACGAAACAACACTGAGCGAAAATCAGTGAAGGTTGGATATGTCTCATAATTTTTGCTGTGAGTGGGACCATCTTGTCTTAGAAAGGGAGGTATAATCGTCTTACAAGTCGCCAGATGTTAAAAACACGATCGCAATGACCATATTACTATCCATAAGCGGTGTTGGTTCTACAGCTGCCCACAATTATCACTAATTATACAAGCCTTATAAAACGAGGTGTGTGATTACCCCCGAATGATACAATTTTCCCAGACAAATACAGTGACAGTGAATATAGACCGTGATCGTCGGAGTGTATATTACCAGACCGACACTGCAGTTTCACGATGCTGACAGGTTTAAGCTCATAGTGAAACCACCAAATTTACATAGTGGTTTGGGTGAGGAACATTCTATGAAGCCGGTATTTGCAACTCCCTCGCACCGCCAATAGATTTTCCTCCAGTATTTATAATGCATTCTGTCTTAATGCCATGCCAGAAGCTCTGCGATGTATCCATTGGGTTTTATATATATATATATAGGTGATGGTTGATTGAGAAGGATCACAAACAGCATAAGAAGTACAGATTGAGATCGTAGGAAATGTGCACCAGCTTTTCAGATCGCTACCGCTACGCTTTTTGGTAGAAATTCTGTCTTCGATTTGGAATCAAGTATTTCCATTCGACCACATGTCTGCATTGTAACCGATGGAGAAGTCTTTAATGACGAAGGCTGCTAATGACTCATACTTCTGGCACTTTCATATATCATAACGAGTCACCTTTTCAGAAACTATCTGCTACAGTAAAATTTTAGATAGCCCCTATGCATCTTGCAACGGCCCCTCAGACTCTGCTGTGCTACCATTGCTGCAGCTTTATGAATGTGAATTTTCCAGTTTCAGTCAGAACTAAGGGAAATCGGAGAAAGTTATATCCACCACCTCCTGCAGTCCTTGTAGAGACAGGCTAAGTCAAGTTAGTGCGAGAGGCCCATGTTTTTACTATTCAATGGAAATGGGAACATGTCATAAGTCTGTCAACCGTGCGCAATGTGTAAGGTCGGCGCCAAATGAAACCCGCTTCTGCAGCACGAGGTAGTAGAAATGCAGTACGAATAGTTATTGGTGGTGTGTCTTATTGGGAAAATACAGGTATTGCAGTCCGAAGCAGACCTGCGTCCTAAGGGTCCATTCACATCTGTCACCACAACATTCTATTATCGATATTCTGTACCATCCAACAGAGAAAAATTTCGAACTATAAAAGCTCCACTAACTTCGTCCGGTAGAGAACTCAATAATTTTTTTATCGCATCTCACTCTACTCATATATCGAAAACAAATATTGTCTGCATGCCAACATCGGGCACATGTGGTAAGCCTATTAAATATACAGGTATTGATCTATTGCACAGACCAGTGTAAAGTGGCATCGCCTGTACTGTAGGAGGACGACCGTGTCCTACAGACTATACTATAAGCCGCAAGAGACGCTCCTGTGACCCTGTGTCGTTGTTTTTTTTTCTGGAACTCGCTTTGTATACTGCCACACATTTTGTTTCTTCCGACACGACTTCGAGGTCTGTGTCAGGTTCTAAACTGACTTTACCATGTACTGATCCATTGCCTCTCACGGAAAAGTAGATGTCACAAGGTGTAATTCATGTTGTTGCTATTGCTATCAAAACATACAGACACCCACTGGGAGATTTAAGTAAAAGGCAGTTACAACCTAAGGAAAGTGGAAGAGTTTTGCTGCGTTGAGGAGCGTTTCCAAATTGCTCTCCCAAAGTGACTGACGACCTATACATTTAAACTCATCTGTCACAGTGACGTGTTAGCAGATGACTGTGTTCCGTTTTGATTGATTACTCATGTACGTAATCAATGGTTTGGTGCTACCCACCCCCAGAAGATGTTGCCCTCGTCCAGGACTCCTTCTCCATCTCAAACAAGCGATTTCAATCATTCATTATGTGGTGATCAACAGAGTACCAGTGGGCAGATGGGATAGAAAAGACACCACTGATGTACTGTAATAACAAGCATCACAGTTGCTAGTTGCTATTGTACCAATTTTACAGTAATTTCAACACTGATGAATGATGCGGCAGCATGCTTCCCAATTTCAGTATCATCGCTAAACCACCCCCTCCTATACTTTGCAAATACCATTGCAAATGTAGATAGATGACTGTGAAGTACCTCCATTCGTTGATAATTCTCGAACATTTACGTCATCAAATTATACCAGCCGGCCATCTCCATTTTTCTGATGCCTCGAGCATAGTGTGTAATTTAGGATCTGTCTCTATGCAGGTGGGAGTTACAGGGGATTCTCGTAGTCTTACGATAGAGTTAGTGACTGAAAGATCCCCTCGCACACTCTTTGACCAACCTGCCCTGCAGCACCATTACTAATTTAATCCACAGATGGCCAGGAGTAGACCTCTACATCGAGCATCCCGTGAATGAATGGAGAACTTATCGAGTCTGCACCCATCCCAGTGCACAAGATTTCTCCAGATGCGCCCAAGTCGAGAAGGCTAGCACCCCTTTACGGTGTATAATAGTAGATTTGGAAGTGCTGTGATGTAATAGCGGACTGTAAAGAAGAACAAGAAATAGATGGTTTTTATACGTGATGGAACTCTGGATAGATAGAGTTCGAAGTATTTTCAGTATATCTACTAGGGTATCAATTCTAAACTGGGATCTGTACCAGGAGAGTATTCTTAAGAGAGAACATAAACACAGGCACTACTACCGCTACATGGTTCTGCACTTAAAACAGGCTGTAATGTAGATTCCTTCAGTTTCCAACCTAGTAGTCATGTGGAATGCAGCGCTGCTAATATTCCAATGTAAGAAATATATTTCCGGTATGGATGGCTCCCATGACTTGCAGTAGATCCGAGTTAGTATTCGAGTGTGGATCCGCCACGCATTATACCTGGAGTGATGTAGGGATGCTGATCCATAATATGCCATGTCTGGATAGCGTTTGAAGGTGGATCTGCCACGCACAATGTATGGAACGATGTTGGGATGTGGGTCTAAAATATACCACATCCGAAATAGCATTCGAGTTTGGATCTGCCACACACTATATACTCAGACCAATGTTCAGAGGTTGTGAATGGTTCAAATGGCTCTGAGCACTATGGGACTAAACATCTATGGTCATCGGTCCCCTAGAACTTAGAACTACTTAAACCTAACTAACCTAAGGACATAACACAACACCCAGTCATCAAGAGGCAGAGAAAATCCCTGACCCCGCCGGGAATCGATCCCGGGAACCCGGGCGTGGGAAGCGAGAACGCTACCGCATGACCACGAGGTGCGGACGATGTTCAGAGGTGGGTCCACCGCACATCACATCTGGGATAGGGCTCACAGGAGGACCATTCACAAGTTATGTACGAAGATGTGTTCTATGTTCTAAGTTGTGTCCACCAGCGGGAGTACTGGGTCCTGGTATATGTCTACGACACAACCACATTCACAGGCATACAGAAAACAGTAAACACACTGCAAGTACTATGCCCCTCCCCCCCACGATCAGAAAAATAGTGTATCTACACTACGTGTTGGCAGCTGTACTACATTTACAAGCAATTTTAGAACACGGAACGAGAGGTGATGTCACGATCGTGTGGGTGGAAGTGACATAATCGATAGAATAACGAAAAATTACGGAAAATGCGTATAAATTGAGGGAAAATACACTAAAATGTGGATAAACTGAGAAAGTACTTGCGTGTCATCTCGTTGGTGCAGAACAATTTGTACAAGGGAACAAGTACGCGACAGCAAGAGGACTCCAAGAGAACGTCCGCATTGAAGCGAAAGGAACCAGGGAAACGGTCACTTCTTTTTCCCATCAAGGCAGCATTCTACTGTATGTCTATTGAGGTAACAGTGATACACGCGAGTTGACTACCGTATTTGATGCTTTTCGGGAAAACAGAGAACCGTCTGCCTCTAAACTTACATGCATCTGCGTTAAACGATAACAGAGAGTGGATGGAGTGATTAGGTGAGATGGATCTGTAATGAGTTACTATCTAATGAAGACTGATTATGCATTCTATAGTGGGAGGGAGATGTTACAGCATGTCATTTTACCATTTTTTCTGCTGTTCTGTCAGAATGCATCAGTAGCATGACATAGCTTTCATTCAACTTGTATACAACCACGTGTTCTGTAAGTGACTAAGGCCACTGTCTAGTTGCGATTGTTAACAACAAACCTCTCGGTCATTAGAGGACTTTCATCTCATGTGTGATGAAATGACACCGCTATCTTATGTCTCCCACGACGCAGATCCTTGGGGCGTTCCTAGAAGGACCGATTGTGCCCATACACAAACGACGAGGCGAATCCAGGATCAGTGATCATCGCCCCTTGACCTTACTTAACAGTGACTTGAAGATTTTCAACCGGATCTGGCGGCACGCCTAAAGCGATCAGTACAATGTGATGTGTCGCAGGACCAGATATCTTTAGGTGGTGACCGTAATATTCGCACTGCACTGTGCCGATATCGAGATCTGATCACGCTAACCAAAGCTCGCCAACTGCCAGGAGTTTTGTCCCCACTCGACTTTAACCAGGCCTTTCACAGAGTCGATCACGCATTTTTGATGTAGGTACTGCGACACATGGGGTATCCGGACATCATAGTTTAGGTTCTGATGCATCTCCTACGTGGCGCGATGTCCAAGGTGTTACATAATGGCCGTCTCACGCCGCCGATACAGATCCAACGATCGGTGCGACAAGGCTGCCCTCTTTCAGCGTTATTGTAGTCCATCGTCTTTGAGCCACTCCTCTGCGGCCTCCGACAACGCCTGACTGGGATGTCCCTTGGTGGACACACTTTCTTCTGCACTGCGTATGCGGATGATCTGGTACTCTTTCTTAGCAGAAATGACGACGTTCGTGGGTGGCGACCTACGGCGTGCCATCGGGGAGAAATTTCAATCTCAACATATCGCGCTCCCTGTCTATAGGCAGAGGTCTAGAACGTCGCACAGCTACGAATCACTGACACAATCCGCTGTCTTGGCATTGAATTCACATCTGACTTGTAGCGTTCAACTGCCCTTAACTACAGGCGTTTATTGAATCAGATAAGAGCAGGAATAAGTGACCACCGTCTTAGACATTTAGACCTCCTGCAAACGGACGAGATATGCTAACGTCTATTTGGCGTTTGCACAGATACTCCCGATACCACCTACTCTGGCTCACCGCATGTTGACGGGTTTGGGATCCTTTGTTAATACGGGTATGTTATTTAAGATTCGTTACGAGTCCATAACCCTCCCAAGGACCAGAGGGGGTTTAGGCCTTTGTCAAGGTCAGAACAGAGCGAAGGCCCTGTTCGTCAGCTGTCACCTGCAACTGTGGCGACGAAGCCCGACGTTCCTCACAAGTCTCTCACTGGAGGCCTTACGACCAATCTCACTCGCACCCCCTGTTATGATATCGGACATCCCAACACCTTTCTTCTACATTAGCCAATTCTTTCTTGAATTAAGATACATCCATACCGCACGTCTGATGATGACGAGGGCGATATATGCTGCCATGCAAATAAACAGGACTCCGAATGTCACTGAAAGCAAACACCCCACTACAAAGTGGCGTGCTGTGTGGCAGGCAGTGAATGCACCACATGCCAAGAGATTGACACGGATGAACATCGTTTCAAATGCGGGTCGGCAAAGGATGTTTGGTATTTGGTGCGTCAGATATTGGCTTTTCTCACACGCAAGACTCCCAAGAGGATAACTACCCGTTCACTTCTTTTCCCCGATGAGATGTATTTCCTAAGAGCAAAAACGAACTCTGTAACGTGGATTAGCGGCCACGCTGTTCTTGCCTAATCAGTAATTGCGGAAAGACAGCAGCCCATTTTTGGTATTACCTGGACGAGCGACATTTATCGATCGTCAAGAACCCTAAATACAGGCAATATTTTTCTAATTTTCTTTGGAGCGCATTCCATATTGCGCCTCGCAGCTGGATATCGATGACATGAGAAGATAACCATAGCACCTCTTTCCAGTTCCTAGTTTTACGAGACGGAAACAGCTCAGCAACGAGACGACAGTAATCGAAAAATTCGCAGCGGGCTATAGTATGGAGCATCCTTATGTCGTATCGGAACGACTTCCTGTTATTCTGTTTACGTAGCCGAAGAGGAACGGTTTTCTTTTATCCATTTTTATAAAAATAAAAAAAATAAAATAAAAAAAATTAAAACACAAAAAGGGTTACTACTTTCTACATGTTGTCCACAACTTACTATAAGGTACCATTATCTAAGAATAACGAACAAATTTCCACGACTCGGAGGGGACTTGTAGTCCGGGGTGATATGGTACAATACAGCATCACCGGTCTATTGCGGTCTAACTGTGTTGGTGAGCCAGTAAATTTCCACTGTGCAGTGACTGCGTCACTGCAATTCACTTTGGAGGTGTGGCGGTGGGACTTGTAGTCCCGTACCACCCTCTGACGGTGATAGTACTACATGAGTCAGGCAGAATTTATTGCCTAACATGGGCAGGTGAAGGTGTGGCGCGTCTTCCATTAGTAATGAAAACGTCGTTGGTCCTGGGTTCGAATAACGCCACTGCTTTAATTTTGATTAATAATCAGCATTGGCGGCCGAAGACTTCCTGCGTAAGAAGTCACCCACGTTCTGCCAACGGCCTTTACGAAAAGAGCGGAGGAGCGGTCAGATGTTCAGGGCACTCTCTTGTTCTACGGATGGGAAACTGCCCCTAAAGGCGAAAGAATCAGCAGTGAGCAACGGCATGAGGATGCAGAAGGCATTGGAAACCACTGCATTGAAGACATGTAACGTATATCCACAGGACATGTGGCTTGTAACTGAAAAGTGTCATGATGATCTCTCCATTAGCAAAAGATTTCGGAACAGTCCCCATCCGGATATCCATGAGAGGACTGTCAAGGGGAGGTGACCATAAGAAAAAGATTGAATAATCAACGAAAGGATAAAGTTCTACAAACTGGGGCATAGAATGTCAGACGCTTGGACATAGTAGGGAAACTAGAAAATCTGAAATGGGAAATGCAAAGGCTCAGTCTAGATATAGTACGGGTCAGTGAAGTGAAATGGAAAGAAGACAAGGATTTCTGGTCAGATGAGTATACGATAATATCAACAGGAGTAGAAAATTGTATAAATGGAGTAGGATTCGTTATGAATAGGAAGGTAGGTTAGAGAGTGTGTTACTGACAGCAGTTCAGTGACAGGTTTGTTCTTATCAGAATCGACAGCAAATCAACACCGATAGCGATATTTCAGGTATATATGACGACGTCGCAAGCTGATGATGAAGACACAGAGAAAATATATGAGGATATTGAAAGGTTAATACAGCACGTAAAGGGAGAAGAAAATGTAATATATTCTTGGGAGACTGGAATGCAACTGTAGGTGAAGGCGTAGAAGCCAAGTTTACAGGAGAATATGGGCTTGGGACAAGGAATGAGAGAGGGAAAAAATTGGTTCAAGTGGCTCTGAGCACTATTGGACT
Organism: Schistocerca cancellata; assembly: GCF_023864275.1. Classification (NCBI taxonomy): domain Eukaryota; kingdom Metazoa; phylum Arthropoda; class Insecta; order Orthoptera; family Acrididae; genus Schistocerca; species Schistocerca cancellata. Next base: position 265,876,110 of record NC_064634.1, read on the forward strand.
TAACATCTGAGGTCATCAGTCCTCTAGAACGTAAAACTACATAAACCTAACTAACCTGAGAACATCAAACACATCCATGCCAGAGGCAGGATTCGAACCTGCGACCGTAGCAATCGCGTTGTTCCGAAGCGCCAAGAAACGCTCGGCCACCGTGGCCGGCCAAATGAGAGAGGAGAAAGACTAATTGAGTTGTGTAACAAGTTTCAGCTAGTAAACGTTTTTCAGGCTTCCAGCCGCGTCAAGTTGGTTAAAATCCACCAGCTTTTGGCCGAGTGGTCCTCGGCCATTATCAAGTGGTGAGTGCCTTCTGGTTACTGCTGCTCTCACTATTTAGCCGCGCTGCCTTCCGCGACGTTATTGGTACCCGCTCCAGCACCATATATGGTAATGTCTGCGTATTGAGGCCGCCGCGAACGCTTCATCCTTCCAATGGCCGGGTCCCACGACCGTTTTCTAATGCATGCCCTGCTAATGCTGATTTCTCAGGGTGCAGTAGAAAAAAACGTCTATCGTGTTCAACGCAGCGCTATCAGTGGTACGCACAGTCTGTCTGATATAGAACTGTCCACACCCAGACGGTATTTTATATACTACTGGTGTTCTGAGGCCTACGTCTTCCACAATTCTCAAGAGTAGTCGAAATTTTGCTAGAACCCTGAGGACCGAATCGATTTTATGTCTCTTTAGGAGATGGCTTATCTTTCCTGTTATTGAGCCACAGAACGGCAAGAACGCATACTTCTTTGAGTCCTCCTCGAAGACCTTCTGCTTACGTATTTTCGAAAAGATAGTTTGCGAAATCTGGAGGTTGCTGTAGCCGTTTTCCTTGAATACTTTCCGAAAGTGGCTCAGTTCCTTCGGCAAGTTTTCAGAATCTGAGAAGGTTTCAGCTCAATGCACCAAGGTCTACAGAATGGAACGTTTCTGCGACGGCTGGTGATAGCTGCAGATATCGATATGTGTGGGTGGTTTTTCGGAAAACGCTGTGGCAGAAACACCCATTTTCATTTACGGCGGGTGGAAGTTTCAGCTAGAAATAGTGGACACACTGTTCAAAAATCACAAGCGGAGGTATACTTCGAAAAGGCTGGGTGATACGGGAAGATTTCATTAAGATTACATCACGGTCATGTAGAGATTCAGAAATAACATACTGGATTGTAAAGTGTACCCAGGAGCAGATATAGGCTCAGAGCACAATAAAGTTGTGATGAAGAGTAGGCTGAAGTTTAAAACATTAGTCAGGAAGAATCAATATGCAAATAAGTGGGATACGGAAGTAAGGAAGGACCAGACACGCTTGAAGTTCTCTAAGGCTATAGATACAGAAATAACGAATAGCTCAGTAGGCACTACAGTTGAAGAGGAATGGACATGATTAAAAACGGCCATCACAGAAGAAAGAAAAACATAGGTACAAAGTAGGTAGCTGCGAAGAAACCATGGTTAACAAAAGAGATACTGCATTTGATGGATGAAAGGAGAGAGTACAAAAAATGTTCCGGGAGACTCAGGAATACAAAAATAGAAGTCGCTGAGGAAGTAAATAAATAGAAAGTGCAGGGAAGCTATGATGAAATGGCTGCAGGAAGAATGGGAAGAAATCGGAAAAGAAATGATTGTTGGATGGACAGACTCACCATACCGGAAAGTGAAAACAACCTTTGGTGACACTAAAATCAAGGGTGGTAACATTAAGAGTGCAACGGCAATTCCACTGATAAATGCAGAAGATTGATCAGATATACAAAGAAAACACATTGAAAGCCTCTATGAGGGGAAAGATTTGCATGATGTGATAGAAGAGGAAACAGGAGTCGATTTAAAAGAGGTAAGAGATCCAATATTAGAATCAGTATTTAAAAGGGCTTTGGAGGTTTTCAAATAAGGCAGAAGGAAGAATTTCTAAAAATCATTGGGGAAGAGGAAAAAATAAAAAGGACTATTCACGTTGGTGTGTAGAAAATATGAGTGTGGCGACATACCATCTGACTTACGAAAACATATTATCCACACAATTCCTATGACTGCAAGAGGTGACAAGTGCGAGAATTATCGCACAGTCTGCTTAACAGGTGATGCATCCAGGTTGCGGACAAGAATAATATACAGAAGAATGGAAAGGGAAGTAGAGGATGTGCTAGATGAGGATCAGTTTTGGTTCAGGAAAGGTAAAGGCACAAGAGAGGCAAATCTGATGTTCGAAATTCTTTGTCGGCTGGTGTGGCAGAGCGGTTCTAGGCGCTTCAGTCTGGAACAGCGCGAAGCTACGTCGCAGGTTCGAATCCTGCCTCGGGCATGGATGTGTGTGATGTCCTTAGGTTAGTTAGGTTTAAGTAGTTCTAAGTTGTAGACCCATAGTGCTCAGAGCCATTTGAACCATTTTTCGAAATTCTTTGAAAAATAGGGATACACGGGTCACATACAATATTTACAGGAGCAAAGGATTAGTAATAAGAGTGGTTGACCAAGAATGGAGAGCTCGTTACATATGCTTTGAGTGGGGTCCACCTTTAGCAAAACACAATTATCTAAAAGCTAAAATTTGTATGTATTTAAACAGTAAAGAACATTCCTTACGTTTAACAGCCATACAATAAAAAGAAACCACTGATGTTGCTGCAACTGCAGTGAAGCATGTCTGGGACAAGAACCAAACCTGTGTTTTGCTAAAGGCGGAACCCACTCAAAAACATATGTTGTTGCTAAAGAAAACACAGATAAAACAGCATCAACATAAAGATGATGAACAACTCGGTTTAAAAATGGTGTAAGACAAGAATGTAGTCTTTTCCCCATGATGTTCAACCTGTACATCGAAGAAGCAATGATGGAAATAAAAGAAAAGTTAAAAAGTGCAATTAAAATTCAAAGTGAAATCATATCAACGATATGATTCGCCGATGACATTGCTATCCTGAGAGAAAGTGAAGAAGAATTACACGATCTGCTGAATGAAATGAACAATCTAATGAGTACAGAATATGGACTGAGAATAAATGGAAGAAAGATGGAAGTAATGAAATGCAGCAGAAATGAGAACAGCAAGAAGCTTAACATCAGGATTGATGGTCATTTAGTAGATGAAGTTAAGGAATTCTGATAACTACGCAGATGCAGCAAGGAGGGTATCAAACGCAGACTAGCAATGGCAAAAATGGCATTCGTGGCAGTGAGAAATCTACTAGTATCTAACGTAAACTTTAATTTGAGGAAGAAATTTCTAAGAACGTACAGCATTGTATGGTAGTGAAACATGGACTTTGCAAATTCGGAACATAAAGGAATCGAAGTATTTGAGATGTGGTGTTACAGACGAATGTTGAAAATTGGGTGAACTCATAAGTTAAGGAATGAGGAGGTTCTTCGCCGAAATGGAGAGGAAAGGAGCATGTGAAAATCACTGATAAGGGGTAGGGACCGGATGATATGACATGAGGGAACGACTCCCATAGTACTAGAGGGAATTGTAGAGGGCAAGAACTGTAGAGAAAGGCAGAGATTGGAATACATCCTCCAAATAGTTGAGGACATAATTTGCAAGTGCTACTCCGAGACGAAGAGGTTAGCACAGGAGAGGATTCCTTGGCGGGCCGCACCAATCCAGTCAGAAGACTGATAACGCCCCTCCTCCCCACCACGGCCCCCCCCCAAAAAAAATGTTTTGGGAAGCCTTCGAGATCTCGTGGAAATTTGAAAAGATTCAATATGGATCTGTGTTTGCGCTGGATCGTTATTCCCTTCCATGTAAACTATCCACTTGAGAGCTTCTACACATTTCCCGTCTCATTTGGTTGAGAGAACATCGATTGTCGTGTGTGCATCTAGCAGGTGGAAGATACGTTTGCTGGATGTCTAGACTTGGTGACACCTCAGTTGGCTTTGTAAATATTAAGGATGATCTGTTTTATCACCGACATCGATATTCACGAGTGGAAATATCATTTTCTTCTATTTTTTTCGAGTTTCACGTAAAGTTCTTCGTAGATGGGATAAGTTTCTAGCTAGTCAGCAGTTTACAGCACACTACAGCTGCTAAAATTTTGAGTTTCTAGATAAATAATTTCCAGTCTACATCTTCGGGACTATACTGTGCAAATGATCGGTAGGATACTGCTATGTGCGTGATATCGAAAAGCATCGCTAAAACTGTATGATATTCTGGTAAGCCTTGTGAAAATACATAGTTCTTGTAGTCTCAGAGTATTGAGATGGGTGTAGCAAGCAAGCAGGTAGGGGCCAGATATAGTAACGCTTTTGTGCCGAGTGGAATCTATCCAGCATTTGTACAACAGTCTTCAAAGTATATGTATGAGTGTCTGATGATCGATAGTTATATGCAGGATGCAGAGGTAGTGATTTTGTAGGGCGCAGGATACGAATTGTGAGATTACTACATCGATATGGTAGGTGGAGGTCAGTTTCACACTGAAATATTCAACCTTCCATTGTCAGTGGCAGAGAAGTGTAATTGAGGAAGTGTCTTTCCATATACGGCGATCTGTAGGTAATTTGTGCAGGGTTTAACTGTCAGTGCAATGTGGTGATCTGTACAAAATAGTGTTGTCTCTGAAAATCTCATCAGCAGAAAAAACCGGTGGACACTGCTTCCACACTGGCAGCCGTAGTAATTTGGCGGGTAAATTCACTAAGAGCCAATCAGAATGCTCCATTTATTCACAAGACATGCTTTGTGCTGGGACATAGGAGATGTTTGTTTAAAACAGGAAGATGGTGGATGGGGTGCCTCGCTAGGACCATCATGAGAAATGCATTCGGCCTTATTCTGGATTATTGTCGTAAACAGGTCCTGTTTAGAGGAAGAATTTGCATGTAAGCCGGTTGAGACATCTCAAAACCTCCTACAAAACCGACCATTAACTCTATCTACGACACTTTACGAATTCGAAGAAGGGTCTGATATGTGATGGACTGGCTGTCATTTTAGGATTGCTAGAAATAATGTAGCCTGTATTACTCTGGGCTATTTTCTAAAACAGTTTCTGAGAGCATTGCAAAAGATTTCAATAGCGCATCCAGAGGAAGACTGGGCTCTTATTTACATAGACATGTGACTTCAGTATAACACTGACAATCTTATAGCTGTGCATGCAGGCACCTCTTGCTTGGCATTTAGCCTCTGCTGGACCATTAGGTACGTGTGGTGGCTGGGTGAAGACGTACATGGCCATAGGCATCTTGATATGGCACGGCTATCCTGTTAGGATTACTAGGAAGAATTCACCCTGTATTAGTCTGGGAAGCATTGTAACAGATTTCTACATTGAATCCAGAGGGTGACTTGGCTGTTATTTATATAGACATGTGACGTCAGTATAACATTGAGAACCTTTTACCTGCACCTGCGAGAGTGAGCAACTATGCAAACATCTCTCATTCAGTCCTGGACCGCAGGTACAAAGCCTAGGCATCAGCAATGCAAACATGTGTTTCGATAGGAGTTTCTCCTGTGCCAAGTATGAAAGGGATGCAGATGTCTGATGCTTGTGGCATGAGCATGATTGCATGGTGTTTTACAAACATTATTTTGACAATTTACGATTGGTTTTCGTGTCTGTACATCAGTGTGCTGCATTATTTTGGTGATTTACATGTAGTTTGCAGGTCTGTAGGCTGTACAATTTTCAACTCTGTTTGCAAAGCATTATACATGCATAACTTTGACAATTTACTAATGGTTTTCATATATGCACATCAGTGTAATGCATTATTTCGGTTACTTACGACTAGTTTGCATATCTGTAGGCTATTTACTGTGATCCGGAACACGTTATAGCGATTGTTTTGTATCAGTGTAATAAATAAACAATGAGAAATCAGTCCCTAAACAAATTGCTCCAAAGTAAATAAAGTACACTCCTTCCTCCCCCTACAACTGGACACAGACTGAGTGCTTTTCCCGCCATTATACCCCCACACCGCCAAGTGACAACAGCACCCTCTGGTGGTAGTACTGTGTACTATGTCAGTAAGGCTCTGTACCTCATGGTGAATGCACTGTATGGAACTACTGTCTATGACAATTCAAGTTGCTTAAATAAATATTGCATGCTAAATAATCACCCACATCCTTCCTATTCAGGAGCCCAATGACATCACTGCAAGCCATTCCTATCACCACCATCCAGGATCCGCCATCTTGAATAAATTTGCAGCAATGCAGAGTGTGGCCATGCCCCCCTTGTCCCACTACTAACTGATTAAATTCTGAATACTATTCACTCAAAATAAAACTGCTTCATAACTATATATCGCTGTGAACATCTGAATAACTATGTATTATACACTTCCTCCATCCAGCACACTGCAGATGTTCATTCCTATCTGTCACTTGAAAAAATCATCGATATATTGCACAGGTTTGGTTTGAGGTATGAATAAATGCAGTGGACCCTCAAATTCAAGACTAAGTAAAATGTGCATGTGGTTCAGCAAATGTTCACTCTAATCCTCAGCAGTCATTATGGCAGGTATCTGGTGAAACTTCTTTAACCTGACGGACAATCCGAACAGTTCTGAGTAAAGATCTGAAATTCTGTGCTAGGAATTATCACTGGAAGACTATTATCAGTAGGAATTTTGTGATGCTGCTTGAAAACTGGTCTAATATTTCCAATAATATCCTGTGGTCAAATTAAGCTGTATCTCATTTTGGGGGAGGATGGAGGTGAGTGTTGTTTACCAGAAAAATTGTTACTGTTGAGCAACACGGTGTACGGGGGTGATTCCTGAATAAAGCAACATCGGCCAAAGGTCACAGAGCGATGCGGCATGAGATCAAAAGTTGCAGGTCCGTATAGCATTCAGAACACAGTAGATGCAGAACGGTACCTTGATATGCTTGAAAATTATGTTCACAGTATTGTATCCACATGGGTCAATTACAATTAACTAATATTTATGCAAGATGTGGTCCCGTCTCACTTCCCATATCATGCCTGGGCATGACTCACATCTGTTTTCCAGGATGCCTCCTTGAGTGGCCAGCAAAGAGTCCTCATCTCCCACTCTGCGATTTCTTCCTCTGGCGGTCGGCAAAAGGAAAACTCTGAATGAATTAGAGGAACAGATTCACCAAGTCTTTGGAAACGTAATGCTGGATTGTCTGCAGAAGTCCGTCGCAATACATCATTACTTCTGCATATCATAGATGTAACAGTTGTCTATAGGTTTGTGAATGTGCCTGGCATTATATGTTTTCGCAGAGGTCAGGTATTTCGCGTAAATAACGGGCCACTGATTATCGTAATCCGTTATGGAACCCGATAGTAACCCAGATGGATTCCATACGATTTACACCAGGAGAATTTGGTCGCCGAAACATCAAGTTGAGTTCAGTCTCATGCAAGCTCAGAAGAATGTCTCCCACAGCATAATACCGCTCCCAGCATCCTGCGTCCATGGCGTGCTGCATGTATGGTCTAGTGTCTACTGAAATCGTAATTAACGAATTCGGTAGTCTGTTCCGGAGATGCACTTCCAACAGCGTATGATGAATGGTGTGCCCCGAAACAATTGGGCTCTTTAGGCAGAGATGCCATACAACACCATCTATCCTACCTTAAAGAGCACACAAGTCTCCAAACCCGACGTTCTGTGAAGAGCCATGAACATCCAACCATTTAGCACCTAGTAGTAGCTTAATTTTGCTTATACCTCTTTCTGCAGATGATCACGACAGCAGCACGGGAACATTCGACCAGCTTCGCCGTTTTAGAGGTATTCGTTCATAGACTGTGCGTAATTATAATCTGACCGTTGTCAAATTCGCTTATCCTAATGCTTATCCAGTCGATATCATTGCTAGAGTGATGGCCCATCCGTATCCGATCCGCTTATGTACTTCTGCTATCGCATCACGTGCTCGCAAGACTACCAGACAGCATCCCACGTCAAGCGGTTGGCAGTGGCCATAAAGTTTTCGCTCGCCAGTATATATTTAGTCAAAGATATGCCATAACTCTCAAGCTTATTCTCTGTTTCCCTCATTATTTCACTATTTGCTCACGATTTCTATTGAACAAAAGGAGACTCATCATCGTTACCATCGTCATATCTTCTTTCGTCACATCAGTTCAAAAGAAGCCATAAAAAAAGGCACAAAGAAGAGCAGGAAAAGGAAGAAAAAATGGGAACTAGTGGATGATGGAAAAAGGGAAAAAGGCAGCTAATGATCTTCTATCACACAGCCGCCCACTGATTCTAAAGTAATTAAAACGTCAAAATATTTGTAAGCGAATCTACGGTGGGACGAACTTTTGCCATTTAACTTGATCTTTTCTTACCTGCGAGTTTCCTGTGTAACAAAACAGAGGTTAGGTTATCAAATGGTTCAAATGGCTCTGAGCACTATGGGACGTAACATCGGAGGTCATCAGTCCCCTAGAACTTAGAACTACTTAAACTTAACTAACCGACGGACATCACATTCATCCATGCCCTAGGCAGGATTCGAACCTGCGACCGTAGCGGTCGCGTGGTTCCAGACTGAAGCGCCTAGAGCCGCTCGGCCACAACGGCCGAATACAGAGGTTATCAGTTCCGCCGAATGCTAAGCCGTCTGAAGTCACATAAAAATTTATTGAACATCATTCTGTGTTTTATCACAAAGAAAACGAAGAATGGAAATTACTATATTCGTACTTACATCTTTCTCTTCGACTGTAAACGAGGTTAACGACCACAGGAGGTGGAATGAAGTTCTGGTATAGACACTGGGGAATTGTTTTGACAAAATAATTCAATTCTAAATTGACATTTGTCAGAAAATGGAGCGCACTTCTAAACTTCAGTGAACATATAACACTATATACTGAAGCGCCAGAGAAAGTGATATAAGCATGGGTATTCAAATTCAGAGATATGTAAACAGGCAAAATACGACACTGTGGTCGAAAACGTCTGTTTAAGGCAACAAGTGTTTGACGCAGTTGTTATATCGCTTACAGCTGCTACAATGGCAGTTTATCAAGACTGATGCGAGATTGAACGTGGTGTTATAGTCGGCGTACACCACCTCCTAAGTAGCGATGAAGTGGGGATTGTCTTGTACGATCATTCACCGAGCATACTGGGATTATCGGGAATCCGGTAAATCATCAAATATTCGACATCGCTGGGGCCGGAAAAAGAAGAACGGTACCAACGACGACTCAAGAAAATTGTTCAACGTGGCACAACTGCAACCATTGTGCAAACCTTGCAGATTTCAATCACGAAGTGTCAGCGTGTGAACAGTTCAACTAAACATCATTGATATGGGATTTCGGAGCAGAAGGCCCACTCGTGTACCCTTGATGACTGCACGACACGAAGCTTTGCGCCTCGCCTGGGCTCGTCAACACCGACATCATACTATCGATGTATTGTATTGTGTTTTATGTTAACCGGGGGCCTAGAAACAACGGACAGGCTCCGTCCCCGCCGCAGCCGCAGTGGTCCACAACTCCACGACGACTACTGCAGTCCACTTCACCCCTCTGCCGCCCCACACCGAACAACTCTTTCAGGGGTATTGTGCGGTTCAACCCCCCAGTCGACCCCCCCTCCCCAGGAAACGTCTCACACCAGACGAGTGTAACCACTATATTTCCATTGTAGAGTAATGGTGGTGTACGCGTACGTGGAGAACTTGTTTGCCCAGCGATCGCCGACATAGCGTAGCTGAGGCAGAGTTAGGAGAACCAGCCCATATTCGCCGAGGCAGATGGAAAACTGCCTAAAAGCTATCCACAGACTGGCCGGCTCACTGGACCTCGACAGAAGTCCGCCGGGAGGATTCGTGCCGGGGACCAGGTGCTCGTTCCCAATACGGAAAGCCGTGCTTTAGACCGGACGGCTAACCGAGTGGGCAGGAATATTTATGACTGGAAACGTTTTGCCTGGTCGCACGATTCTCTTTTAAAAATGTGTCAATCGGTTGGACTTGTATGGGTACGGAGACAACGTCATGAATCCATCTGGTTCTCTTGCTCAAAATTTTCCAATGGTTCAACGTATAAAACTAGAACAATCGCCTACTTGAGGTAACTAATCGCCAGGCCGTGCGTTAAGAACGTCCAGAATGACGACGATCAAACGAACTGGATATTGAAGTCAGCTTTGAACAATTAAATTCATAGGTCATTTCTAGGCCCTCTACAAAATGAACCAAAAATTTCCAACTGAGTTTACATACCATTTTGCATGGCGTTTGCAGTTACAATCACACTCATAGAATCTAACAATCACGCAGTTTCAGTGATTACCTCATGGAGGCACAGTAAACCCTGTCATTTCATGAAGAGTTTAGACTTGTCACAGCTGCAGTACACAAATTTTGGAGTTTTTTTTTTCAAACTGACCCGTTCATTCTCAAGCACGACCTACTGAAAGCGCCTTATCATAGTGGAAACCAGTTCATCCTCAGTAGGCCATGTTTGAGAAAGAACCAGTCGGTTCGAAACCACTCACCGAAGTATTTGTACCGCAACTGTGACAGATTTGTGATACATTCTCCATGAATCTAACAATCATCCATCCTTAGGAGAGGTGTTTAATGGTACAAGAAGTGCTGAACATCAAACGTAGTAAAATGAACATAAAAATCTGTCAATTCGGCTCCCGGAATGACCTTCTCCGCCTAGAGCGATAAAATAATTAAAAAAAACGCAGAGAAAGAAACACTACAGAACTTAATGAAGGTACAAAATCACATGAAAGGGTGATTGACTGCCGTTTTTCAGCTGAAAAACGAACAAGGGAAGGAAAAATAACTGCATTGAAGACATTTACAGCACTTAATTATCTAGCAGGTTACCGTGTAATCCATATTTATGTAGCGAATGCGATACTGCGAATCAATATTAATATTGTGGATGTCACTGAAGTAAAGCAGTGGAGTAGCGAAAGCACGTTTGCTAGACGGTACCATGGATTATGACGCACGCTCATCTGTACATTATTCGAACAGAGCTGCAGTAGCAGACGGAGCTGCCTGGGGACTCGAGTACCAACACCTATGAGTTTGGCACCTCATAGGAGAAGTCATCAAGCCGTTGTAACAATACAGCCTACAAGTTAAAGGAATTAATATTGCAAACTGCCCCGTTCTGTCGACATGCTATCCCAACTCGTTGTCATTCAAGGAACCAAGTCGCTCTGCATGTACTCATCTACAGGATGAAACATGAAAAGCTAACCTCATGGAAGAGCTTACGAGTGGAAAGCATGTTGTTAAATACACAATATACTTCTAGTACAAGTAGCAGGTTATTCAGGCATCCTCCACAATACAGCTCAATGTCAGCCACTTGGATTGGAAAATTTTTGTATGTCCAGCCATGTGCCTCGAGGTCTGTGGGACTACGGCCGTCGACCGTTGTAACAAAACGAAACACCTACAGGCGTCCTTATGATAGCATTTATTATTTAATTAAAAGTTCCGGAGGTTCAGTGCATCGTCTCCAGGCCCTTGTTCATGCTGGAGGGTTTATCGCTATCCACATATATTATGCATCACTGGCCAACAACTGGTTGCACAGACTACCTGCAAACTGTGATGTTGTCTCTCCAACCATCGACTGTCAACTTGACAGTTGATGGTTAGAGAGACGACATCACAGTTACAGGTGGACTGCGTGGCCCATTGTTGGCTACTGATGCCTTGTATATACTGATAGTGATAATCGTTCCAGCATCAACTATGGCCTGAAGATGGTTCACTGAAGCACAATAAATGACACCATAGGGACGACTGTAGGTATTTCGTTGTCTTACAGACTGATTGGAAAGGACTAAAAAGTGATACGTAGATTACATAAATCATAGGAAACCCATCCTCAAAGGCTAATGCAGATTTTAAGAAAAGTTATTCTGATATAAAATAATGTTATTGGTGTATCACGCCTCTTCAAGGCCACTAAAATCTGATAAATTGAAATGGCGCTGAGGGACACATACAGTCAGATAGTAAAACAACAGTGAAGGCGAGCTTCATCGTGATTAATCAAACCGAACGTTATCTCATTTCTGAAATAAAACTTCTAACCATAGATGTGGGTAATAGATCTGAATAAATTATGAGCAGATGGGGATAGTAATTTAATACATCGATTTATCACAACCAAGTTAAAGAACAAGGTGTCCTGGGTTTCAGTGCGCATTGACTGGCCTGTCACAGCGCAATGAGATTGTGCTACTCTATAGATTCTCTGATAAGTCAGCTTGGCAGTTTGCTGTCTCCTACATCGTATATCAGCAGTCGACAGAGAAGCATTTGGCGTCAGTGAGTGGCGATACACAAAGGTGCGTTTTATTTGTTGATGTCTTGGTTGAAGCTGGACTAGAGGTCGGCGAGTGGCAATTGGCTGGCAGCGGTAGTCAGTTCATTGCTTCAGTCCTGATGTGCGAGAAGATCATATTAACACCCTTATCCGCCAGTCATTGTTCGTCGAAACCGTCGCCGAATTCATCAAGGTCTGAACTTCAAATGGTAGTCGAAATGTCGTCTCTGAATCAGAAGTGGATCAACAAAAACTGTAATAGAACGTAATTATCCATAGAGAGTAACTGCAGACGCAAAAGCCAAAGGAATCAAATCAAACAGAGTAAGGGCGTTCGTGAGGATGTCTCGTTAATGTCAGGGTCAGTACTGGAACCAGACTGAAAAAGCAGCATCAAGGTCACAATCGAAAGTAATACGTAAGACATATGAGCTGTGCTGCAGCTCGTGTTGGTGCTGTTTCTAGGTTTCCGCCCTCTGTTGGAGGCCAGACGGTATCATTTAGTTAGCATGGTTGCGGTTGTTTGTCTTCTTCTCGTGTTGACTGACGCCAGTCGGTTTCGCAAGTGTTGCTAGTGCTAGCAGCGGCGGTTATCGATATGTAGTAACTGTTGCCCTATCTTTGGGACGACACGATGTTGTCTGTCCTGGTCGTGTGAGAGTGCCAGTTCGGTTGAAGACTCAGGAGGATCCAGGTCCACGCAGTGCGAAAACACGCCGGGACAGCTGGCGGCATGCATGGACTGCTGGATGGAGGGGTTGTGGTCACGAGGGTGAACGACCTCGTCATGAACCGGATCGAGCAAGCTTTAAGATGATTGCTTTTTAATCCAAGTAGAGCTGAGTCAGTCACCCGTGTGGGCCCTGTAGTATGTATGTGATGTTGTGACAGATTATCATCCCGCTGTCATGTGCTGGATCTGCGTACCGCTTAGTACCTGAAGATCCTACTGTGTCAAAAGCACTTGCCTCAGTGATTAGACGGCGTGGTTACTCATCTGTGAATTAATACAACAGTGAAGAGATTCGTTTCATTCTGCCAACCCTCTACAGAGTTGCCACAGAGAGTTCAGTGTGCGTTTTTATGTCAAATGAATTTGACGTCACTCATTTGGTACCTGGTTTTGGCTCGCTTTGCGATTGTTTCCGCAATGACGTGTGGTTGCTGATTCTGGTTGGTTACATTTCGGTTTTGCCACGCACGAAAATCGAGTGAGGTTTCACTTACTGTTGGTTTGTCTTGTGTTCTGCACTGTGACTTGTTTGTTCAGATTTTCGGTTTTGTGGAATCGGACGGAAATCTGGTAGTGGTTCCTTTCTCGTTCCAGGAACACTAAACACAGTATTCTGGGGACGTAGAGCAGACCGCCGGTTCCGGATTTTGGCGTATTGATCCTTCGTTGAATTTGGTTAATCGGACGTCTGGTAGCTTCAGCAAGATTATCATAAGTCTGAGTTACCATCTTGTGAAGTGAATGCAACTGTAGGCTGCCAGTCTCATCGCTCGCGAAAGTGTTTGTTGCCGGACCTTCTCAGAGGTCGATTCCTGGAGAACCGTCTGGATCAGATGCTTCTCTTTTGAATTACCTTTTGCTATTGTATTTGCTGTTTTATAGCAGGTTTCAAATTTTTTTATATTATTGCCATTCCTGGCGTGTAAGGACTTCTGCCCAGATCGCAGTGGCTTGCTTATAAGACTGTTGTATCTGAATTTAATAGTGATTCGCTAAATTGTAACTCTCTGAAAACGGTAATTATTCCTTCATTAATAACGCGCGGTATTTTTTAAATTTATTACTGAGTCTGGAATTACTGATTTAAAATAAATTGCATGTAACTGTAAAAGCAACCAGTAGTAACTGATTACGGCCCCGTCCACAATCGTAACCGAATCGTGCCTTCCCTTGACCACCAGGTCTCAACACATAAGCGAAATCGAATGCTTCTGAAGGTGAGCATGCGTCGGGAACGAAATAAAGCGGACACCGGAATAATGCAAACCAGTACAGCGTAGAACAGTCTTCATTCAGCATACGATCGGATCTTCACTAAGAATAAGTAGTCACCTAGTCATTATACCAATTACCTACATGATGACCGATACGAAAGTTGGCGGGCTTGGCGGATTTGCTTCACATCATCCCTCTCTTGCGATTCCTGAGCCCTCCACTTTTGTCATCTCGTCACCGGCAGGCGATGTGTCAGGGACAGCCAACACCTTGGGCACGTCTCCTCATCCCTGGCTGCCAACTTTCTCCCCAACTGTACCAAAAGCCCATAAATACATCTGAAGCTCGCTGTTGTCGTGGAGCATTCGTATTCTGCCAATGTTGTCAGGTTTCCCTGAAGAGCTCCCCTTCGTACCAAGGCTGACGATTCGTGGCGAAACTTTAACAATTGATCCTGCCGCTGTGGCCGAGCGGTTCAAGGTGCTTCAGTCCGGAACCGCGTTGCTGCTACGGTCGCAGGTTCGAATCCTGCTTCGGGCATGGATGTGTGTGATGTCCTTAAGTTAGTTAGGTTTAAGTAGTTCTTAGTCTAGAGGACTGATGACCTCAGATGTTATGTCCCATAGTGCTTAGAGCCATTTTTTAACAATTGACTGGCCACAGTGTGGGAAGAAAACATGTACGAAAGTAGCATGATCTTTGCGTTTCTCTCTAGGAGAGGTCTCATTATAAACAGATGTATTTTCATAGCGTAAAAAGCCTTCTGCTAAATAAACTGGTCATGATATTGTAAGAACGGAACCTCTCTCTCAAGTCGCGGTAAGCTGGAGGTGCGTCCGTTCACCTGGCTTTCATGCTTGAATGTCCGTTGCCAAATGGTGCGACGGAGGGCAACTAAAATGTACAAGTAGCAGTAACAACTGTTTATTATTGAATAAGAAACAGAATTCGAAATACACTATGCGATCAAAACTATATGGACACCCTAAAAACGTACGTTTTTCATATTAGGTGCATTGTGCTGCCAGGTACTCCATATCAGCGACCTCAGTACCATTAGGCAACGTGAGCGAGCAGAATGGGGCGCTCCGTGTAACTCGCGGTCTTCGAACGTGGTGAGATGATTGGGTGTCACTTGTGTCGCACGTCTGTACGCGAGACTTCCACACTCCTAAACATCCCTTTGTCCACTGTTTCCGATGTGATAGTGAAGTGGAAACGTGAAGGGACACGTACAGCACAAAAGCGTACAGGCCAACCTCGTCTGTTGACTGACAGAGACTGCCGACAATTGAAGACGGTCGTAATGTGTAATACGCTCCTCTATGACACAGGAATTTCAAACTGCATCAGGATCCACTGCAAGTACTATGACAGTTAGGTGGGAGGTGTTAAAACTTAGATTTCACGGTCGAGCAGCTGCTCATAAGCTTGGTGTAAGGGGCGTAAACATTGGACGACTAAACAGTGTAAAACATTGTGTGGAGTGACGAATCGCGGTACACAATGTGCCGATCCTATGGCAGGGTGTGGGTATGGCGAATGCCCCGTGAACGTCTTCTACCAGCGTGTATAGTGCCAACAGTAAAATTCGGAGACGGTAGTGTGCTGGTGCGGTCGTGTTTTTCATGGAGTAAGCTTGCACCCCTTGTTGTTTTACGTGTCACTATCACAGCACAGGTCTACATTGATGTTTTAAGCACCTACTTGCTTCCCGCCGTTGAAGAGCAATTAGGGGATGGCGATTGCATCTTTCAACACGATCGAGCACCAGTTCATAGAGCATGGTCTGTGGCGAAGTGGTTACACGACAATAATATCCATGTAACGGACTGGACTGCACAGAGTCCTGAGCTGAATCCTATAGAACACCTTTGGGATGTCTTGAAATGCCGACTTAGTGTCAGGCCTCACCGACATACATCGATACCTCTTCTCAGCGCAGTGCTCCGTGAATAATGGGCTGCAATTCTCCAGGAAACGTTTCAGCACCTGATTGGACGTATGCCTGCGAGAATGGAAACTGTCATCAAGGCTGACGCTGGGCCAACATCTTATTGAATTCCAGCACTACCCATGGCGGGTGCCACGAACTTGCAAGTCATTTTCATCTAAGGATATTTTTGAACACATTGTGTACATTTTCTTTAGGCGGATACCAGCACTACGCAATTACAAAGAGAAAATTCAATCCTTGATGCTGCCTAGAAATGTCTACAATGACAATGTTCGTAAAGCAGTAATAGGAAGTGGGGCAGAAGGATGCCGAGCATGATCTGCGATAAAATGCAGCATGCCGAGGGTGTGGCCTTGAATACAACGGTGCTTCCCAGTCGCCTAGGGTTGGCATCTGTAGAAAGTGTGGTTCAGTCAACGAAAGGTGCCAGTAAGGCAACGGTGACTTGAGGACGTCAGTCGTCACTGGGTGCTGGAGGTCTGGGTCGACGACAGCATTTGCTGTAGGGACGATGGGAGGTAGTCAAATGAAGCGTGGAACCTGTAAATGGGTGACAGAAGTCGAGCTTAGCAACGACGACAGTTGTTCTCGGTGAGGGCAAAGACCGATCAGTGAGTTGCAGATGCAGCTGCTGGGAAGCTCGAACAGTGCGCTGACCACAGCGTAGTCAGGCGGCGGCCTAAATACCTTCCAGTGGAGGTATACTAGCGTGGCGATAAGTGGTCACGTGATCTTGTGTAGGAAAGTGGTGCACGTGACTTAAGTGCTGCCCCCCCTCCCCCCTCGATAGACACGCCGCCTATTGGCGAGGCTTGCGCCACACGATCGTACGCAGACTGTGAAAGACTACGATGAAATAGATGAAACAGCCCGAGCCGTTTTGGGCCAGGACATAAACAACTAAGCAAGTTGCGTTAATGTCAGCTGTTGATGTGCTGTCTCCTGTGGAGGTGGCGGTCTACAATACAATACAATACAATATATCCCAGGCAAATGCCATAACAACAACTGAAGATCAAGTAGTCCCTTCTCTTATCAGTGACGTATGTTGGACGGTATGGGAAACTGAGGCCTACTTGTCGCCAAGGTTCCAGTCGAACACGTCGGACCATCGCTAGGGAAGATCGCCATATAATGCACCAGACACATCGTAGCGGATTCGTATACGTGCCTGGCGTCCAAGGACAGGGAATGGCCTCCATGCAACATTCTTTGTCCTCCCGCACCAATGGTCGGAGACTGGCAGTGGCCCCACTGGGGAATTACATCTCATGCGTAGGTAATCATTGAAACGGGTCAGACAGTGGTCTGCCTCCTGTATCATTCTTTTTTTCACTCAACACACCTCAATCGTCAATATGATAGGCCTAATTATTCGATAAATTCCTATATATACAGTATGTAAAAATGAGTTGTCCCTGGGAGTGCATTACAATTGTGGAGATTTTACTTAAAGTGTTTTCTTAATTCAAAATGCGTGTCGAATTGATTTTT
Organism: Schistocerca cancellata; assembly: GCF_023864275.1. Taxonomy (NCBI): domain Eukaryota; kingdom Metazoa; phylum Arthropoda; class Insecta; order Orthoptera; family Acrididae; genus Schistocerca; species Schistocerca cancellata. The sequence goes on from NC_064634.1 coordinate 265,893,793, forward strand.
CAAGTAGATAGAGGTGGCAGGGAGGGGGGGGGGGTGAAATCATGGACCTTGCAGTTTCCACTCGCTTTCTTGTCCTCAGCAAGTGAGGGCGAGGAGAGTGAATAGTTGCGTGCGACAGGCTTCTGAGCCCCTTGTGAGCAACCCACCCACTGCCACATTCACTGTCACCGAGGATGGCATGCATCTTTGACAGGACCAATAGCTGTAGGAGAAGGTAGCGATTGTGTGCTGGGTACAGCGAACTTGCCCAGCCGTCGCCAGTCTCGTATACGAGCGCGGAGTTTTCTTTGAAGGAACAGACCACCCAAGCAAACAGCATTGTTGTGGAGTAACCACCAGGCACCTCTTATGTCTCATGCTGACGGGCCCCCAGCGCTTAGTGTGTTTGAGTTCGTAGAGTGGAGAAAGGAAGTACGCGATCTCATATATGCCAAAATAGGACTTGTAGGCTCACGTCACAGAAGAGCGGGAGAGCAAAGTATGAGACACTCCTTCACGGTGTGTGGTGCAGAGGTACAGAACACCGGGAGGCAGAGAACCAACACTTCTTCGCCGCCAGGAGTAGAAGGTCGAAGTCTGGTCTTGTAGTAGGTGATTCACGAGCAGCTGTACCTCAACACACCTCGTCTCCATCATTTGATGTAAGTTTCAGAGCAATATGGTGTACAAAACCCATACAGCATACTAGGTATGTTGTTTCAGGTAAATTAATCAGTCACTGCATAGTCACCACTCGGCCAGGATGTGACTTTTTGAAGTTCAGTTACTGTTCACCCACTAAACTTCCAATGTAGTCAGCACCACCAAATTAATTTCGCAACCAGTAGACATGTGATACGATATCTTATCTGTTCGGCCTGCTCTATGGAGGATTTTCGAGCCTTTCGTTTCAAAGATCCAAAATTGTCACACGTTCATGTATGTAAGTGCGCTCATTCTCCTGTGAAGTGTCTTTTCCGGCCGCTGTGACCGTGCGGTTCTAGGCTCTTAAGTCCGGAACCACGGTTCTGCCACGGTCGCTGGTTCGAATCCTTACTCGGGCATGGGTGTGTGATGTCCTTAGATTAGTTAGGTTTAAGTAGCTCTAAGTCTAGGGGACTAATGACCTCAGATGTTACGTCACATAGTACTTAGAGCTATCTGAACCACGTGAAGTGTCTTTCATCCTTGTTAGTTCTGAACAGTCATTAAATGTGCAAACAATAAAGGAATTAGTGTTACTTCTCTGTCCAGTTTTGCAATTGCTCACACCATTGTCGCCACATCTATACCTGCTGCCAAATCGTGGGAAACAGCAACAGTATTAGCCATGCTATCTGACTGTGAGGCTCGAGACGTCTGCAGTCTCCATGTGGACACTTGTTGCAGACAAATCCATTTCCCTGTTAAAGGCGAACAAGGTGGCTATAGCAGAGAGAAACAATATGTCCGCCTCCTTGGATGCTAGTTGTTTGGGGCCAGATATGCAGCTTGGCATTGTTATGGCCCTCCAGAACGTGATGATTTGCTACTAGAGTAGCAGTCGGTGAATTCCATCAGTGCGAGGAACAATTAACCGCAAGGGCAACATGGCATGATTCTGCAAGTGCTGTATCGCGACATGTTCTCTATCTCGCACAACACTGAATGCGACGATCTCACCCACATTCAACAGCCTATTTTCAATGGCAAACACACTAAAAAAAACTGAGCTTACATGTTTCGCATGCATCAGTGTGTACCACGTGATCATTTTACTGACAGTGTAGTTGAATAAGAACCATACAGATTATTCCGCTGTCGATAGACGCTGCCGCAGGCCCGGGCGGCCGACGCGCGCCTCGGCGGGAGACGACGGCCGCTGTAATACCGGCGCCGCCGCCTGTGCTCGCTGCACCACCACCGCCCGACAACCTGAGCAACAGCGGGACGAGGCGCCCGACCGCAACGTGCTGCTGACAGCCGCGGTGACGTCACGAGCAGGCGACGCTTCTCCCAGGGAGCCCCACACCAACGAAGCCTGTCGCTCCCAGCTCTCTTGGGCGACTTCGTCACTCCGAAGCTGTGAACAAAAGCACGGCTGCTCACAAGCCACGGAAACATTCAAATTGCGTGACCCAACAGTTCAAGTAGCGATTAATGACATACTGTAACTGAAGAGCAGCTACACGCTGAAAACTTTGTCAAGCCGAAGTTGAATATTTCTAATCTTTTTATTCATTCGACGACAATGTTCGGGCCTGGACCCATTTCCAAATCATAATGCAGGGCAGAAAACCAGATTTGCACTAGAGTCTTCTGACTGGTTTGATGCAGTTCGCCACGAATTCCTCTCCTCTGCTAACCTCTTCTTCTCAGAGTAGCACTTGCAACCTGCGTCCTGAATTATTTGCTCTATGTATTCCAATATCTATCCTCCTCTACAGTTTTTGCCTTTGCAGCTACCTCTAGTACCATGGAAGTCAGTCCCTAATGTCTTATATCATCCTGCCCTTCTCTTTATCAATGTTTCCCACATCTTCCCTTCCTCTCCGACTCTGTGCGGAACCTCCTCATTCCGTACATTATAAGCCACTTCATTCCCAACTTTCATCTGTAGCACCACATCCCAAATGTTTCGATTGTCTTGTGTTCCGGTTTTTCCACAGTCCATGTTTCACTACCATACAATGCTGTGCTCCAGACGTACGTTCTCAGAAATTTCTTCATCAAATTAAGGCCGATATTCGATATTAATAGATTTCTCTTGGCCATGAATGCCCTTTCTGCAGTTGCTAGACTGCTTTTGATATTCTCCTTGCTCCGTCCGTCACTGGTTATTTCACTTTCTAGGTAGCAGAATTGCGTAACTTGATCTACTTCGTGATCATCGATCCTGAAATTAAGTGTCTCGCTGTTCTCATTTCTACTACTTCTCATTACCTACGTCTTTCTTCGATTTACTCTTAATCCATACTCTATTCTCATTGGACTGTTCATTTCATTCAGCAAATCACGTAATTCTTCTTCATTTTCACTCAGGATAGCAATGACATTAGCGAATCGTATCATTGATATCCTTTCACCCTCAGTTATAATTCCACTCCTGAACCTTTCATTTCTTTCCAACATTGCTTCCTGGATGTACAGATTGAACAGTACGAGCGAAAGGCTACATCCTCGTCTTACAAACTTTTTAATACGAGCACTTCGTTCTTGGTCGTACACTCTTATTATTGCCTATTGGCTCTTGTACATATTGTATATTACCCACCTCTTCCTATAGCTTACCAGTATTTTTCTCAGAATTTCGAACATCTTGCACCATTTTACATTCTCGAAAGCTTTTTCCAAGTGGGCAAATCGTATGAACGTGTCTTGGTTTTTCTTTAGTCTTTCTTCCATTATTAACCCCAACTTCGGAATTTCCTCTCTCTTGCCACTACCTTTCCTAAGGCCAACTGATCGTCATCTAGCGCATCCTATATTTTCTTTTTCATTCTTCTGTATATTATCCTCGTAAGTAACTTGATTGCATGAGCTGTTAGACTGGTTCTGCGAAAATTCTCGCACTTGTCAGTAATTGGCGTCTTCGGAATTGTGTGGATGATGCTTTTGCGAAAGTCAGACAGTATGTCGCCACGTTCATATGTTCTACACACCAACGTGAAAAGCCGTTTTGTTGTCACCTCCCCCAATGATTTTATAAATTCTTATGGAATGTTATCTATCCCTTTTCACTTATTTGATCTTAAGTCCTCCAAAGCTTATTCCAGTACTGGATCCCCTATCTCTTTTAAATCGACTCCTGTTTCTTCTTCTACCACATTATACAAATGTTCCCCCTCAATGTAATCTTTCCACCTTTTAGCAATCTCCTCTGCATTTAGTAGTAGAATTCCCGTTACACTACTATTGTTACCAATAGTAGTGTAATCGAAGGCTGGTTTGACTTTCCTGTAGGCCGAATCAGTCCTTCCGACAATCATTTCTTTTTCGATATTTTGTACCTGTGTTTTTGTTTCCAACTTTTGTGATGGCCCCTTTTAGAGAGGTCCATTCCTCTTCAACTGTACTGCTGTGTGTATAGCCTTAGAGAACATCAATCGTATCCCGTTATTCCTTAGTACTTCCGTGTTTCACTTTTTTGGGTATTCATTCTTCCTGACTAATATCTTAAAATTCAACCTACTCTTCATCACTACTGTATTGTGATCTGATTCTAAATCTGCTTCTGGGTACACCTTACTATCCAGATCTGATTTCGTAATCTTTGTATGAACGTGATGTAATCTAACTGAAATCTTCCAGCATTACGCTACCTTTTCCTAGTATATTTCCTTCCCTTGTGATTCTTGAACAGAGTATTCGCTATTATTAGATGAAACTTGTTACACAACTCAGTTAGTCTTTCTCCTCTGTCATTCATTGTCCCAAGCCCATATTTTCCTGTAACCTTTTCTTCTACTCCTTCCCCCACAACTGCAATCCAGTCCCCCATAACTATTAGATTTTCATGCCCCTTTACATACTGTATTACCCTTTCAGTATGATCACATACATCCCTTACCTCCTCATCTTTAGCTTACGACGTCAGCATGCATACCTGAACTGTTGTTGTCGGTGTTGGTTTGCTGTCGATTCTGATAAGAACAATCCTGTCACTGTACTGTTCACAGTGACACACTCTTTGCCCTACCTTCCTATTTATAACGAATCATACTCCCGTTATACCATTTTCTGTTGCTGTTCATATTACCCTCTTACTCATGTGACCAGAAATCCTTGTCTTCTTTCCACTTCACTGACCTCTACTATATCTAGATTGAGCCTTTGAATTTCCCTTTTCAGATTGACTGGCTTTTCTACTGTGCTCAAGCATCTGACTTTCCACGCCCCGACTCGTAGAACGTTATCCTTCCATTGATTATTCAATCTTTTTCTCATGGTAGCCTCCTCCTTGGCAGTCCCCTCCTGGAATCTTTTGCCAATGGGGAGATCATCATGACTTTTGAATTACATGCCAATAAATACTTAGCATATCGTTTCAAGACGTAACAGATAGTGAAACTGGTATTTCCTAGAATGCAAAAACCATCTCAAAAATGTGCAAACGAACATTAACGGAACAAACAGGTAACTGGCAGTGTACTCCTTCCACTGCAGTAAGGAAACCAAGGAGGACATAAAAATGAGACTTGTAGTAGCAAAACGGACTTTCCTGACCAAGAGAAGTCCACCACTGTCAAACACAGGCTTTAATTTGAGGAAGAAATTTCTGAGATATTACGTCTGGGGTACAGTATTGTATGGCAGTGAAACATGGACTACGGAGAAAACGGAACAGAAGAATATCGAAGCATTTGGAATGTGGTTTCACAGGCGAATGTTGAAATTTCGATGGTCTGGGAAGGGAAACGAGGAGGTTCTGCGCAGATTCGAAGAAGAAAGGAGTATGTAGGAAACGCTGACAAGGAGAAGGGACAGAATGATAGGACATCTGTTAAGACATCAGGGAATGACTTCCATGGTAATAGAGGGAGCTGTAGGGGACAGAAACTATAGAGGAAGACCGATATTGGAATACATCCAGCAAATGGGTGAGGACGTAGGTTGTACGTGCTACTCTGAAACAAAGAGATTGAAATGCGAAAGGAATAGGAATTCGTGGTAGGAGGCATCAAACCAGTCAGAAGACTGATGACAAAAAAGGAAACCTCGGGAAGGGGGTATAATGCTATAATTAAATTCAAATTGGAAAGTAATTTTTTTGTAAGCGATATCGAATGAAGGTCAACCCGGCAAAATTATACTGAAGGTTAGTGTTAATGAAACCTCTATAACTATTTCTAAATGTAAAAGTGTTATTTCTGTGATGAGCCCTTGTTTTGTGAAAACAATAAAAAAATTTCCATCAACGGAGACGTGAAGAGCCTATCCAAATTGTCATTCAGCAAGCAACAACTTCAACACCGATATGACTTCAGCAAAAACAAAGCAAGACATATTCGTATTAACCGTATTTAACATTGTATCAGGATGCTGCAATGAGTCCCATAGAAGTTTTAATATGAATTTGTTACAAGTATTAGTTAGAATCATTGCCCAAAAATGGAGGGAATAGGCCAAATATTGTGAACAGTGGTAGTAATAAGAAGGTTGTGTTTGACGGTCAACAACGCAGAAATGGCTTACTTGTGTTTGATGGTCAACAACGCAGGTAAGGCACGTATCGCGCTGGACTGTGCGTCTTCAGGACGGACTAGACATCAGTGCAGGTTGATTACGAGTAGTACACACTTCGTATTTCCATTCAGAGGCCAACGTCGACGTGCAATGAAAGACCTAACACGGTTCCAAAGAGCCTATTAACTGGAGCGTCAGTAACCAAGATAGCCAACTTACTGAATGTTTCAAGAGCAACACAAAACATGAAAATACATAATCGTGTAAACGTAATAGTGGGCGTAAATGAAAACTAAATGACAGAGATCGTCGTACGCTACCAAGAATGGTGTCGAAACAATAAAAAACTAGGGCGGCTAAATACCCATCTTCGGGACCGCATATCGTCGACACTGTCCGCTAAGAATTCCGTAACTGGACTTAAACATTATCAGAACCCCTGTGGGTGGTAGTAGAGCGCAGAATCCGTATTAGACTTCCACCTACCTCGTCACTACAGGAGTTAGGTTCTGATCGAAGAGAGGCTTAACATTCCACTGGAGACTTACGATCATGTTATGCCCGTGTTCAAAGAAGGATAGCAGTTATATTACGGGAAAATGGGGTCTTTACCACTTAACAATAAACCATTTCGTAGTAAGTACAGGTGTCCACATTATTTTACCTATCCCAAGTCATATACTGACCCAAAATTTACTGTCCATTTTGTTAAATGTAAATTTTGTGCCATACTGTACAGTAAAAATATCGTAATTAATTAATTTTGGTTCTTACTGTCATATAAAAGTAATTTCGAAGAATAACTGTTTACTTTCTCAGTTTGAAGAGATAATAAGTGAGGTCGATTTGATATTCAGTTTTATGATATTTCTTACCTTTAAATTTGTTTTAGAACAATATTAAGTTTACGTAATCATTCAAATTAAATATAGGAGGCATCAAGCCGAAAACATCTCTGTCTGCCTCAATCCTGTTTTCAAGTAAAACTGTTGCCACAAAGTCATTAATGTAAATTTACTTCAGCCACATTCAATGAGATAAAGTGAAAGAAGGTATTTAAATTGCTCTTTCAGAGCCTGCGATCAAAACAGTCTTCGTAGACATAGTTTTTCCATAGTTTTTCTTTCAGTGGATCTGTCGTAAGGTGGCTACATAACATCAAGCTATTTGCTATGGGGTTGCAGATAATACAAAATCCAGGTAGGCCGTATGCGTTACACACGCTTGCGTGTGTCGTAAATCCAACCGCCAACCGCGTTCACCTTTCGTAGCGCAGGCAAAGCCCTAGTTTCATCCCCGCGCATCATTAATTCCATAAGCTAAGGACCCGTGGTCTAGGGATGCCGGCACGGTAGCTCAGCGTGTTCGGTCAAAGGGTTAGCAGCCCTCTGTAACAAAAAACTGAGTTAATCGATCAACAACGAACTTAAACGGATCTCTTACGACGTCCGCCCCGAGCAGATTCAACGAACAAAAGCGAACAAAATGAGATATAAAAAGGGGGGTAGCGTCTTTGATTCATAATCAAAACGTCTTCGGTCCCGGGTTGGATCCCCGCCACTACCTAAATTTTGATAAACAATCAGCATTGGCGGCCGAAGACTTCCGGCATAAGAAGTCACCCTCATTCTGCCAATGGCCTTGTCAAAGAGGGCGGAGGAGCAGATAGAGGTTCAGGGCACTCTCTTGTCCTAGGGGTGGGAAATTCTCCCTAAAGGCGGAAGAATCAGCAATGATCAACGACATGAGGATGCAGAAGGCAATGGAAACCACTGCATTAAAGACACGTAACGCGTATCCACAGGACATGTGGCCTGTGTTTGAAGAAGTGTCATGATGATCTCTCCATTGGCAAAAGATTCCGGAATAGTCCCCCATTCGGATCTCCGGGAGGGGACTGCCAAGGGGGAGGTTACCATGAGAAAAAGATTGAATAATCAACAAAAGGATAACGTTCTACGAGTCGGGGCGTGAAATGTCAGAAGCTTGAACGTGGTAGGGAAACTAGATAATCTGAAAAGGGAAATGCAAAGGCTCAATCTACATATAGCTGGGGTCAGTAAAGTGAAGTGGAAGGAGGACAAGGATTTCTGGTCACATGAGTATCGGGTAATATCAACAGCAGCAGAAAATGGTATAACAGGTGTAGGATTCGTTATGAATAGGAAGGTAGGGCAGAGGGTGTGTTACTGTGAACAGTTCAGTGACTGGGTTGTTCTAATAAGAATCGACAGCAGACCAACACCGACAACGATAGTTCAGGTATACATGCCGACGTCGCAAGCTGAAGATGAGCAGATAGAGAAAGTGTATGGAGATATTGAAAGGGTAATGCAGTATGTAAAGGGGGACGAAAATCTAATAGTCATGGGCGACTGGAATGCAGTTGTAGGGGAAGGAGTAGAAGAAAAGGTTACAGGAGAATATGAGCTTGGGACAAGGAATGAAAGAGGAGAAAGACTAATTGAGTTCTGTAACAAGTTTCAGCTAGTAATAGCGAATACCCTGTTCAAGAATCACAAGAGGAGGAGGTATACTTGGAAAAGGCCGGGAGATACGGGAAGATTTCAATTAGACAGACAGAGATTCCGACATCAGATACTGGATTTTAAGGCGTACCCAGGAGCAGATATAGACTCAGATCACAATATAGTAGTGATGAAGAGTAGGCCGAAGATGAAGACATTAGTCAGGAAGAATCAATACCCAAAGAAGTGGGATACGGAAATACTAAGGAATGAGGAGATACGTTTGAAGTTCTCGAACGCTATAGATACAGAAATAAGGAATAGCGCAGTAGGCAGTGGAAGAAGAATGGACATCTCTTAAAAGGGCCATCACAGAAGTTGGGAAGGTAAACATAGGTACAAAGAAGGTAGCTGCGAAGAAACCATGGGTAACAGAAGAAATACTTCAGTTGATTGATGAAAGGAGGAAGTACAAACATGTTCCGGGAAAATCAAGAATACAGATATACAAGTCGCTGAGGAATGAAATAAATAGGAAGTGCAGGGAAGCTAAGACGAAATGGCTGCAGGAAAAATGTGAAGACATCGAAAAAGATATGATTGTCGGAAGGACAGACTCAGCATACAGGAAAGTCAAAACAACCTTTGGTGACATTAAAAGCAACGGTGGTAACATTAAGAGTGCAAGGGGAATTCCACTGTTAAATGCAGAGGAGAGAGAAGATAGGTGGGAAGAATAGATGGAAAACCTCTATGAGGGTGAAGATTTGTGTGATGTGATAGAAGAAGAAACAGAAGTCGATTTAGAAGAGGTAGGAGATCCAGTATTAGAATCGGAATTTAATTGATGTTGAAATGGAGCACGTCATGCCCCTACAAATGGTAGAAAAGGCCGTTCACTTTACACTGTTTGTCGTTGCAACCAAGTAAGTCACTGACTTATTTTGTTTCAACAGATGCTGCTCGTTACCGCGTACTATCTGTTTTCCTCCCATGTATGTATGTGTGTATTGAACTGGGGACGTAGAAACAACGGAGAGGCTTTGTCCCCGCCGTAGCCCTCAGTGGTACACAACCTCTCAACGGACTACAGCAGTCCACTCACCCAACCGCCGCCCCACACCAAACCTAGGTTTATTGTGCCGTTTGGACCCAGTGGAAACCCCCCACCCCCCAACCCTCCATCCCCATCGGGAACGTCTCATTCCAGCCGTGTAACCCGAGTGTTTGCGTGGTAGAATAATTATGGTGTACGCATACGTGGAGACAGTGTTTGCGCATGAATAGCCCACACAGTATGACCACGGCGGAATAAGGGGAACCAGCTCGCATTCGCCGAGGCAGATGGAAAACCACCTTAAAAACCATCCACAGACTGGCGGGCACACCGGACCTCGACACTAACCCGCCAGACGGATTCGTGCCGGGGACCGACACGCCTTCCCTCTCGGGAAGCAGTACGTTAGACCGCACGGCTGGTCGGGCGGCTTTTCTCACATACTACACATTGTTCAAAAACTTATCTACTTCCTTGGTTGTGACACTAACAGTCACTGTTAATGTACTTTGAGCGCAAGTTGTTTGTATTAGCGTGGCTCTAAAAAAGGAAGAATCGTAGCCCATATTATGATAGAAATAAGACAAAGACAGTTCGCACCAAAGGACTGCCTTATCGAAATTGCAGAGGAGATTATGTTCCAGGGAAAGCAGTTAGAGAATCTTGCAGGTAGTTCTCTTTCTTGGAACAACCATAGGAAACAGTATAGGTCTAAATAATATTAATACAACCAGCAATACCAATCTTATATTATTAATTTCCTTTCAGCTGCAGAATGATATGTTATGACTCCACTGACGCAATTCAACGTAATTATATTTTGGCCAAATTTCATCATCTTCCTACCAAAGACGCCCAGGACTTACAGCTGCAGCGTCTTATCTGAAGCAAAGGAAGTAAAGCAGAGGCGGCCTCCGAAATCTGATCCAGAATGTTGTGAAAACTGTAGGGATGCAACCATTCTTTACCATATAATGCTCGGAAGTGAATGGAAACTGGTTTGCAAGAAAGCGTTCCTGAATATATATGCAGTGACGCATTTGCGCATGTTTCGAATCTTTAAATTGCTCCTTAATGGAATCACACGTGTTGATAAACGCGAGAAAAACCCGAACACCGAGAAGACACCAGACAATACCCTTGCACCCATTCACGAGAATATGAAGTCTTTCCCCACAAAACCTTACATTATTCACAAAAAGAAGTAAAATATTTGAATTGTGAACTAAATGTGCAGATAATGCACAGTGTGTTCAATGACAAATATGCAGATTTAAAGTAAAACATGATGTTTATGGTATTTATTACGGGGACAATTTTAATTATTGTCTTGGCAGACCAGAAGTGGACTTCTTTTGTAATTGGAAGAGCTTAAACTCAAACTGAAAAGCCGACATTTAAATGAAAGAGCCAATCTTATCGCTAGAGCCGAATTAAATGCATATAAGTGTCGTAGTTCTAAATTTTACAACTCACTTCGGAATGCCACGAGAAGAGCGCAATGTATTGATACTGTGGGTGCCATAGTTTTTGATTATATGCCAAACATGCCACTTCCAAATATCCCAATCCAACAGATATTCTGTCTGCGCCATTTGTGGGTGTACGGTTTCAGCTTACATAATTTGAAAACTGAACACTCCACTGTGTACTTGTACCGTGAAGGCTTAGGAAACGAAGGTGCAAACGAAGTAGCATCTTTCGTTTCAGTTTACATATAAACTATCACAGTTAAAATGTGACTGATTTTCTTCCGTTTTCTGATGGATTGGTCGACCAGAACAATAATCACTTCTTTTACGCATGTGTATGGGCATGGTTCAAGCAGGAATACTCAAGACCATAATACACAAATTTGCAGGGAGAGACCACTCATTCTTCCCATGTGATCGCGACTTTCGAACAATATAAGAGGAAAATAAAAACTCATGACCCCCTTGACACCCCTTATCGAACTGATAGTAACCAGTAAAAGGAATGTGACAGTAAAATTAGTTATTGGAGAGAAGATACTATATTTCGGCAACAGGTGGCCAAAAAAATTTAGAAAAAAGCTTGTTTCGTCTGAGAGAGTGACACAACAAGGCAATAAAAAATTTTATTCCCTCAGAGTAGAAGTGCTTTCTTGGCCAATCAGTGACTAAAAGTATAGCTAATGTACAGTTAATCATTATTGCTGTTAAGATAATTCCGATTGTTCTATTTTGGAGGCCATATTAATGTATTATTTTCATTCAATTAATTCCTATAGAATCAAAAAATATGTTTGTAAATTGTTGAAACCAAGTAAGAGAAACAGTCTGAAATCATTAGATATCGAAATTATGTACTCTAAGTTAATTATTTTTCTCTTAATAAAAGCAGAATGGCACTTTCGGTTCTGAAAAATTCCAGTAATGTAGCAGTAATACATATGCAAGTATTCAGTTTTTTGTTTCTCCTGAAAAGTGTAAAATTGACGATTTATTGACCAACTGCAATAAACTGTTTGTGGGCCCTCTGGCCGAGGCTTTCTTCTGCTATAATAGTCTCAGGTGGCCGGCGGGCACACACATGCGCGCCCACTGCTGCGACTGTAGCTGCGCTGGCATTAACTGGAAGCTCCTGCCTCGGCGGCTGCTCACTCTGGCGCCCCCTAGGCGGCGATCTGCATTACGACGGTGACTATTAAGATGACTGCGATGGCAGTGACCATTCCGAACTGGTGGCAGCACTGATTGCCACAGGCTCTGCGTCACTGTAGTGCCTCACCACGAACGATGGTGACGAACTGGCTGCCGGTCCTTAAATACGGTTTCCCACAACTGATCTCTACGGTTCTTCTTCCTCACTAGGTCGGTGAAATATTCCAGTGTTGCACCGATGGCGAAAGTGACCCAATGGCCACCGTCGGTGTAGACACCCTGGTGTGTGCCGAGCTGATTCTTGTAACATCCTCCGCTGGCCAGGTGACACAGCGTTCTCCTTCGTGTTACTTAACTCGGCGCTCCACCGACCCCTTACGTTATGGTATCATACCACTGACCTGTGCTACAGAATGTAACACAAATATGACTTATGGCTTACTATATTCCTTCACATTGTAGCTAACATTATTACTACATACATCAAAAAAGCTTTTGCATCACCCCGGTTCCCAGAACTCCTGAAGATAGACATTGGCTGTGGATATTGTATCACAGACACAGTCCTTTTGACTGTTCAGAGATGTCACTAAACCCACCCAAACATGTAAACAACCATGCATGAGCAGCGCCTATCAGACGGAGGGCGTCCGACAGCCGATCACTTCCACTCACTCCACCAGGACGGTAGTAACGGTTCGAGTTGTCTGTAGTTCAATCGTGCCTAGACGGTCAATACCGCGGTTCGATCGCGCCGTATTGTTTTTCTTTTTTTTTTTGTGCCAGAAGTGCTTTGAACAAGGGAAGTCTAAAAGCGTCTCGGAGTGAACCAAAGCGATGTTGTTCGGACAAGGAAGAGATACAGAGAGACAGGAACGGTCGATGACATACCTCGCTCAGGCCACCCAAAGGCTACTATTGCAGGGGATGACCGCTACCTACGGATTATGGCTCGGAGGAACACTGACAGCAGCTCCACCATGTTGAATAATGCTTTTCGTACAGCCACAGGACTTCTTGTTAGGACTCAAACTGTGCGCAATAGGCTGCATGATGCGCAGCTTCACTCCCGACGTCCATGGCGAGGTCCATCTTTGCAACCACTACACCATGCAGCGCGGTTGAGATGGGACCCTATCGCACGTGCCTGGGATTGATTGGAAATTGCTGTTCATGGACGACGTGACCCACCAACCACTCTGAGGAGTCTGCGTCGGATCGCCGTTGAGGAGTGGGACAATCTGGACAAACAGTGCCTTGTTGAATTTGTGGATAGTATGCCATGACGAATACAGGCCTGCATCAATGCAAGAGGACGTGATACTGGGTATTAGAGGTACCGCTGTGTACAGCAACCGGGACCACCACCTCTGAATGTCTCTCTGTATGGTGATACAACAAGCAGTGTCTGGTTTTCATGAGCAGTAAAAAGGGCGGAAATGATGTTTATGTTGATCTCTATTGGAATTTTCAGTACAGGCTCTGGAACTCTCGGGACTGAGGTGATCACAAACTTTTTTTGCTGTATGTATGAAACTCCTGCCTTAAACTAACTTCATCGCATTCCATTCCACACTCTATCCTTCGGTCAGTTTCTCATATCAGATCTGTATTGTCCAGGCCTTTTGTATCATTCAGTTCATATAACGTCTGAATTATCATCATATCACAATTTGTTATAATTTCTTGTATACAATCATTTTCTTGTATATTGAGTAATTTTTATCACTTTATAAGCGACACTTTGTCTGCATATAAATCTTGTTCTATGTCGCTAATAAAGCGATCCCGTAACTCTGGTTGCCCTTTCCTGTTTATGTGTTTCCAATAATTTCTCTTCTCTTTAATTTCGCCATGTTTTTCATTAGTAGGATTGTTAATTATTTGGGATCGAAAGCTTTTTGTTCTTCCTCAATTACTGTTTCCACCTCTGGCGTCCCAATCCTTACTCCTCTTATGTTTCCTGTATTTCCTTTTCTTCTATGGAACCTCATTAGATCTGTTCGATACGGTTGTTTTTTAAGTTTTTCCATTCCTCTTCTAAGTCTTCTACCATTTCTAAATTTGCTTATGTTTTTTTTTTCATCCGATGCTGCTGTCTTCTAACAGGAAATCTTTATGAATTGGTTCTTCCCCTCATTGTTCAGTTTTCACCATTTCGCCTATATATGTCAATAGGAAGTGATGTGATCCAGTATACAATCCTCGACTAACTCTTGTATCTCTAACCTGATCAGTATATTTCTCATTTATTGTTGTATAATATATAGCAGATCTACATCCTCTTTCTGACCGGGTAAATTTTCATAGTCCTCCTCCCTAAAGAAACTACTGGTAATTCTTAAATGATTATTAGTAGCAAAATCTCTGAATATTTATGAGTTTGCGTTATATACGTTTTCTCCAACTGTGCCTACTGTGTTTGGAATCGGTATATTTACTATTGTAGCACTGACATCTTCCGTAAGTTAAATTTGTTTCGATTCGTTATAATTGATCGTGAAAGGCCTTGGACTAGTCAATTTTTCCTTCTTATGGGGTATAATTTACTATTATTTTTATGATGGAACTTTAATTCTTACTAGTACAATGCGTTCATTTACATATCCATAGTCCACTCTTTTATTTCCCCATCTTCTATGAATGTCGACGGCAACACCTTCACTTGCCTCTGTTCCTGCTTCATTCCACTGTAGAACTTAAAATAGTAGTCTACATATTTAGTTTCAGATGTTTCTTCTTTGTTTTTGTAATTTATGCAAAAGCTATTTCCTTTTCTTTCAAATGTTTAGTTATTAGACTTACTCATGAGCAATTACGTTCCTGAATTACGTAAATGATCTAGGGGATTATCTGAGCAGCCCCCTTACATTGTTTGCAGATGACGCTGTAATTTACCGTCTAGTAAAATCATCACACGATCAGTTCCAATTACAAAATGACCTGGAGAGAATTTCTGTATGGTACGAAAAGTGGCAATTGGCATTAAACAAAGAGTTCATTCACATGGGTACTAAAAGAAATCCGATAAATTTTGGGTATACGATAAATCGCACAAATCTAAAGGCTGTCAATTCAACTAAATACGTAGGACTTACAATTATGAGCAACTAAAACTGGAAAGACCACATATACATTGTTGTGGCGAAGGCGAAACAAAGACTGCGGTTTTGTTGGCAGAACACTTAGAAGATTCGACAAACCAACTAAAGAGACAACCTACAGTACACTTGTCCGTCCTCTGCTGAAATACTGCTGCACGGTGAGGGATCCTTACCAGGTAGGATTGACGGATTACATAGAAAAAGTTCATAGAAGGGCAGCTTGTTTCGTGCTATCGCACAATAGGGGTGAGAGTGTCACTGATAATATACGCGAGTTTGGGTGGCAGTCACTGAAACAAAGACGGTCTTCTTTGCGGCGAGATCTCTTTACGAAATTTCAATCAACTTTCTCTTCCGAATGCGAAAATATTTTGTTGACACCCACCTACGTAGGGAGAAATGATCATCATAATAAAATAAGAGAAATCAGAGCTCGAACGGAAAGATTTAGGTGTTCCTTTTTCCCACGCGCCATTCGAGAGTGGAATGGTAGAGAATTAGCATGAAAATGGTTCGATGAACCCTCTGCCAGGCACTTAAGTGTCAGTTGCAGAGTAACCATGTAGATGCAGATGTAGAAACGTTCCGGATGACAACTTTTCAAGGTCTTGTTCCTATTACTTGCCCATTTCGTACACCGGTAAATCGTCTTGTTGCCGAGGGTATATTGAGTAATGGGCTAGACCGAATACTGCGAGTACGCTTATTGGATCCCTGGATGGGATACTGGCCCATTGCAGGGAAGACTGTAGGCGGATTGTCATCTCCGAGCTTTACCAGCCACGGCTCGTAATTGGTGTAAATGAATATCGTACAGCATTTCCTCTGTACCCGAAGCTACGGTTATACCACCAACAGTCGGTTGTCAGAGCGTCGCCTGCTTGCCAGGCTACACCACTGGCAGTTGTGGCTGACAGTTGCATGAGAGAGGCTGAATATTAGGGTCTTCGTCCCATTAGTACAATCTCTTGACGAAACAAATTGCCCCTCATTCGATCTTCATGATCTCCACTATTAATCTAGCCTGAAAGGGATGAGAACGTGTACAATCATGGTCAGGCGAGACAGGTTTATTGTTCGGCGATCGATGTGGCACCGTCGATATTCCACCCTTCCCCATTGCTCATCCACAACAGTCGTTCACCACCACCGGATTTATTCTCACTGTCTATCAGAAGATGCACTCACCGACAGCGTTCGTTTCCTTTGATTTTGTCAGCTTAAGGCACATGAGTTGCGTATATTGCGACTAACGGAAATAATTACAACAACGAACGGGGACCTATGTCTTCTCAAGGATCATCATCCTAATGAGTGCACAGAACGGGGTCAGAGCTGAGGTCGTTTAAAAACTGCCAGTGGCAGAGTCATGGCTGACCACCAGATTCTTGGTTATCTGACAGAGCAGATGTGCCGGTTAGGAAAGGAATACATACATGCATGAAACGAGCACTCGGAGAGAAAACAGTGCTCGGTTTCTAAATTTTTAGAGATAAATTTCATCATTGCGAAAAAATGGTTAGTTTGTTGTTGCAATTATGTAGAATTATGAGAACTCCAAGGTTGTATTGTATAAAGCGGGAAGGGAAGCAATAAAGACCCTTGCACGAGTTCGAAGATTCAAGTGAGTGAAAACCATTTGAAATTAACTGAAGGTAATAGTCTTTTGAAAAGTAATCCAGGTGATTATTTGTAAAGGAGTGAAGAAAATTCTGTGCTAAAATGGAATCAGAACATCTGACAGTTGTTTGAAATAACTTTAATAACTCTTCCAGTAACCTTCGACATCGGAAGCACAGAAGAAGAGACCAAGGGATTTTATTTGCTTCGGTCTTATACAAAAGTGAAAATACCTTTGAAAGTCTTTTTGCTGGGTTGAAAAGTAAGTTTCCTGGCTGGTCAGCAAAAACTGCAGTTTTAGACTTTGAACTGGGTACAATGAAAGCTAGTGAAATAGTCTCCCCGGAAACATCCCTTCTGAGTTGCAATTTTCAGTTCCATCAGTCTCTGAGTAACGAAATACAAGAATTATTGAAGGAGTAAATGGTTGAAGACAAGTACGACTGTTTTGCTGCAACTTTGCTGCTGTGACACATATTCCATCAAAATCTGTTGAGGAAGCGTGGATGATAATGGAGAGAACGCAGAGTAGAGAAAGGCTCATGAAATTCCCATCATGTACTGTCAATAAGCTGATGGAAAACCGTAACATACCAAATGAAATGTGGAATGTTTTTAACCAGCAGCACAGGAACGAGAATGCAGTCGAACGTCGGCAGAGGAAACTCAATAAACAAAAAACATTAGAAAGTTTATTTCCTGATACATAAGCTGAAGGAGGAATCCGTACATGCAATATCTGAATTCATTCCATTAGACTAACTGTTCAAGAAACAGAAAAAAGTTACATAAATCTTGAGTAAAGGTTAAAAGACATTGAAAAAAATATAACGACTCGGGGGTTGCACCAAGATGTTTAAAAACTATGGTTTTTCTTACAAAGTTCTAGATGAGTAATTAAAATTTGTAAAATGAGGCAGTAAAGTTAATAACGTGCTGCCATAATATTGTAGAAAAAAAGGTAAAAATAAATAAATGAAACGTATTTAAATTAAAAACGTAAATATAAAGAAAGAAACATGTTTGTGCACTACCTGAATAGCTTGTTATAAGCCTGTATAAATATGAAGAGATGTTCCTGATACAAAACGATCGGCACAGCCTACCTTTGACGTTCGGAACAAGCAAGGGTAAAATATTCGTTGTCAGAAACACCACGCTGACGTCACAGGTCGCAAAGTTAATAGTCGCAATGCCCACGACACCGTGCTGTCTGCTAGGAAGTCCTGGATCCAATCGCAGATGCGTTTACTTCGTATTTTGTCCACTAAACGGTAGTGTACAACTTAGCCTAACGTCTTTCTAGGTGACAGTCTCTGACGCTCTGAATTCCATGTACTGACAGAGCGAACTGTGTTTTGCATCATCTCTGTTTACAGAATTCACTTTATTTTCTGTAGAGGAGACTGTCTTCATCGACGTATACAGAGAGAATATAAAATTTATTTAATAATTTTACTACAGGTTTGTGTCCTACATGCATTGCTTCCAGCATTAAGTTTCCAGTTGTTCTCAGATTCCCAGAACACCAGCGAAACTGGTAGAGAACTATATATTTAAATACATTCTGCAAACTACTGTGATATTCATCGCAGAGACTATTTCCAATAATAACACGTAGTACGGCTTATTTTTGTTCTGTAAACTCATAGAGGGCGGCTCCTGCTGGAGTGATATATAGGTTCTACAGCAAATCCCTACTTTTCTCATTCAATATGGGCCCTTGCATATTTACCCGGCCGCTGTGGCCGAGCGGTTCTAGACGCTTCAGTCTATAACCGCGCGACTGCTACGGTCGCAGGTTTGAAACCGGCCTCTTGCATGGATGTCATGTCCTTAGGTTAGTTAGGTTTAGGTAGTTCTAAGTTCTAGGGGACTGATAACCTCAGATGTCAAGTCCCATAGTGCTCAGGGCCATTTGAACCTTGCATCTTTGCGAATACGGTTTAGCGGGACGGTTGGTGTCCACCTCCAGACGTCTGCAACAACAGGAATTTAGAATTTCTGTGGCTCTCTCCGTAGGATGTAACAAACCTAAGTCTATTATGCTGCCGTTCTTCGTATATGTGCTATATCCTCTGTCAGTAGGGTATAGTGTACGTCGGAGTGCGTGATGTTTTTTAGTCGGTACTTCAGTCCGATGATCGATTTTAGAATCACGTCAAGGAACACGCACTGGAGACCGCATAAGCAGTTTTTCTGTTTGTTGGATATTACGTAGCATCTTGAGCAGGATTGTAAATCTTTTGCTTTTTCATATTTAAGTGCTTTATAATACCATAACGCTATTTAAAGGTACAGATTTATGTGATTAGTAAAATGCTATAAAATTTGACGCTATTTATGTAAAGTGAATACAATTCTGCCAATTCTTCGTAATTAGTGCACCATCTTGTACCTCCAAAAGAAAAAGGTCTTATACCACGGAACGTGCGATACAACGTGTAAATAAAGTTTCTTTAATATCTTAACTGTCTTGGAAATAGAAACTGAGTTTAGTTTCAAGTTGCTTCAATTACAGAATGTATTTAACATGTAACTGGTAATTTCTACTTAACTTGACTATGAATATTGGTTACTGGTGTGTAGTACAGTAGTAACGTAAAAGGTAGGCTATTATGTACAATACTGACAAGATCTTCTCGATTGCAACGCTCCCAAATGTCAAAAGAATATTTGTTCCTAGGTGCAAAATCAAAATGGTTCAAATGGCTCTGAGCACTATGGGACTTAACATCTGAGGTCATCAGTCCCCTAGAACTTAGAACTACTTGAACCTAAGGACATCACACACATACATGCACGAGGCACGATTCGAACTTGCGACCGTAGCGGTCGCGCTGTTCCAGACTGAAGCGCCTTTAACCGCGTGGCCACACTGGCCGGCTTCCTAGGTGCATGACGATGTTTTACCTCGAAACGCATTTCCACATTTGGAATAACTTTAATTTGTCGGAGAAATTGCGATAAGTTCAGAAGAGCTCTGCACTACTTAAAAATTGAATGCCGTCATTTAAACTTGAGATATGGAAATATATCAAACATTTAGTACAATGCTGGCTGGAGGTGGAAATCTAAAAATTTTGTCAAAGTACAACACTACCCTTGCTATTTGGTATGGGTCCCACACTCTTAAGCAATATTCTAGTTTATATAACACGTGTATTTTGTAACTGACCTTGGTGTATACTGATTTCCTTTCGCCAGTATCCTACCTGTCTTACCTGCAACTGAGAGTACCAGATCATTCTCTTTTACATCCCCACAAATGTAAAATCCAAGAAGCTGTAAGAGATGTTTGATCCCTTTGTGACTCATCGAGATTGTAGTCAAATGGTACGAAGTTTCTGCGTTTTGTGATGGGCGCAATTCTACATTTCTGAATATTGAAGCAAGATCCCCCATTTATCAAACCATGTCTTCGTCATCCTTAAGCTTGACTATGATGTTGGTTGTAGTAGGTTCTCAACATGTTTTCCACAGGGTTTAGCGAAAAGAACGTCTTCCTCCCTTCAGGGATTTCCATTTGGGATAATGAGGCATTTCCCTAACACTCGCAAGTTAGTCGAACATACCAGTAACTAATCTAACAGTACGCTTCCGAACTCCTCGATGGCTTCGTTTAATTCTGCCTAGTGGGAATGGGCCTCGTGCTGAACTCAAGAATGAGTATAGTACATGTGGAAATACGGGGTGTGCGTAGTAGATAAGCTCCACTTTCAGTCAGAAATTCAGCTTCCCTAGAACCGACCTGACGTGCTCATTCCATAAGAAATAACAATAATTTTGTTAATGAACTAGCGGAGAAACTTGGCGTTGCCCGGGTATTTATTTACAGCTCTGCTTCCACGCCCTTACCACGCATCGTCTGGCCTTGCCCTTAATGTTTATGTTGTCGTATCTCCTGAACTATCTGTTCACCAATGATATAATTGTGTAGAAATATTCAGAGCCATATGTGGATACCTTCAACTAAATATGCTGCGAGTAGAGTTAGTAGCAACAATGTGATAAATTTAAACGTCATGCGCAACGCGCTAGTTTTTCACTCATCTCACAGTTTATGACGTTATATTTCCTGAACTATGTGTCGGACAAGGGTATATTATTGTAGGTACATACAGCAGCATATGTGGATACTGTCTGCAAAAATTTATTGCGAAAAAGTTAGTAAGAAATAAGTAATAAATTTAAAGGTCATGCATGATGCGGCATTTTTTCACGGGGCTCGTTGTTTATGGCTTCAGATCTCCTGAACTTCACTTATTACGTTGATATAATTTTGAACTTACATTCAGTGGCATACGTGAATATTGCCTGCACAATGTGTCGTGCATACAGTTAGTAGTAAAGAACTAATAATTATAACACCATATCTCAAGCGTTACGTAAACTGCAGGACAGCGGAAAAGTAGTAAGTGATGAACATTTTTTCCTTTCATTATATTGTAGGGTTGTCAGAGAAAACATTTTTTGTAGAGGTTTCAAATTATGAAAATCGCTACGTGTTCTCATTCTCTGATAAAGGATTAATAAAGTCTAGGCTTTCACGTGTCACGGGCTACTTTTTCAAACCCCAGGCCCCCTCCTCCGCTTTTTATGCTACGTAGGTGGCTCTCATACCCAAAATTATTGTCACCTTACATTAAGGTATGTGTTTAGCAAGTTCAGTTGAAACTGGTCCAATTGTTCCGAAGGAGATGTGGAAACCAAACACACACCCACAACATATATCGATTGCTACTGCCCAACTTTTACGTTGAGGCATTGTCCAAAATTTTAATCTTTTTATTAAAAAGTGCACTAAACTTTACGCACCTTCCACTCTTTATTAACGAATTATATTCTGTTAGTAAGTACCCGTGGTCTAGGGGTAGCGACTTAGATTCATAATCAAAACGTCTTCGGTTCCGGATTCGATCCCCGCCACTGCCTAAATTTGATAAATAATCAGCATTGGCGGCCGAAGACTTCCGGCATAAGAAGTCAGCTTCATTCTGCCAACGGCCTTGTCAAAGAGGACGGAGGAGCGGATGGCGGTTCAGGGCACTCTCTTGTCCTAGGGGTGGGAAATTGCCCCTAAAGGCGGATGAATCAGCAATGATCAACGACATAAGGATGCAGAAGGCAATGGAAACCACTGCATTAAAGACACGTAACGTGTATCCACAGGACATGTGGCCAGTAATTGAAGAAGTGTCATGATGATCTCTCCATTGGCAAAAGATTCCGGAATAGTCCCCCATTCGGATCTCCGGGAGGGGACTGCCAAGGGTAAGGTTACCATAAGAAAAAGATTGAATAATCAACGAAAGGATAACGTTCTACGGGTCGGGGCGTGGAATGTCAGAAGCTTGAACGTGGTAGGGAAAGTAGAAAATCTGAAAAGGGAAATGCAAAGGCTCAATCTAGATATAGTACGGGTCAGTGAAATGAAGTGGAAGGAAGACACAGATTTCTGGTCAGATGAGTATCGAGTAATATCGGCAGCAGCAGAAATGGTATTACAGGTGTAGGATTCGTTAGGAATAGGAAGGTAGGGCAGAGGGTGTGTTACTGTGAACAGTTCAGTGACCGGGTTGTTCTAATCAGAATCGACAGCAGACCGACACCGACAACGATAGTTCAGGTATACATGCCGACGTCGCAAACTGAAGATGAACAGATAGAGAAAGTGTATGAGGATATTGAAAGGGTAATGCAGTATGTAAAGGGGACGTAAATCTAATAGTCATGGGCGACTGGAATGCAGTTGTAGGGGAAGGAGTAGAAGAAAAGGTTACAGAAGAATATGGGCTTGGGACAAGGAATGAAAGAGGAGAAAGACTAATTCAGTTCTGTAACAAGTTTCAGCTAGTAATAGCGAATACCCTGTTCAAGAATCACAAGAGGAGGAGGTATACTTGAAAAAGGCCGGGAGAGACGGGAAGATTTCACTTAGATTACATCATGGTCAGTCAGAGATTCCGAAAGCAGATACTGGATTGTAAGGCGTACCCAGGAGCAGATATAGACTCAGATCACAATATGGTGGTGATGAAGAGTAGGCTGAAGTTCAAGACATTAGTCAGGAAGATACAATACGCAAAGAAGTGGGATACGGAAGTACTAAGGAATGACGAGATACGTTTGAAATTCTCTAACGCTATAGATACAGCAATAAGAAATAGTGCAGGAGGCAGTACAGTTGAAGAGGAATGGACATCTCTAAAAAGGGCCATCACAGAAGTTGGGAAGGAAAACATAGGTACAAAGAAGGTAGCTGCGAAAAAACTATGGGTAACAGAAGAAATACTTCACTTGATTGATGAAATGAGGAAGTACAAACATGTTCCGGGAAAATCAAGAATACAGATATACAAGTCGCTGAGGAATGAAATAAATAGGAAGTGCAGGGAAGCTTTGACGAAATGGCTGCAGGAAAAATATATAAAATATATAAAATATAAATACATAGAAAGCCTCTATAAGAGTGAAGATTTGTCTGATGTGATAGTAGAAGAAACAGGTGTCGATTTAGAAGAGAATGGGGATCCAGTATAGGGGATCGGAATTTAAAAGAGCTTTGGAGGACTTACGGTCAAATAAGGCAGAAGGTATAGATAACATTCCATCAGAATCTCTAAAATCATTGGTGGAAGTGGCAACAAAACGACTATTCACGTTGGTGTGTAGAATATATGAGTCTGGCGATATACCATCTGACTTTCGGAAAAGCATCATCCACACAATTCCGAAGACGGCAAGAGCTGACAAGTGCGAGAATTGTCGCACAATCAGCTCAACAGCTCATGCATCCAAGCAGCTTACAAGAATAATATACAGAAGAATGGAAAAGAAAATTGAGAATGCGCTAGGTGACGATCAGTTTGGCTTTAGAAAAAGTGAAGGGACGAGAGAGGCAATTCTGACGTTACGGCTAATAATGGAAGCAAGGCTAAAGAAAAATCAAGACACTTTCATAGGATTTGTCGCCCTGGAAAAAGCGTTCGACAATATAAAGTGGTGCAAGCTGTTCGAGATTCTGAAAAATGTCTGGGTAAGCTGTAGGGAGAGACGGGTCATATACAATATGTACAACAACCAAGAGGGAATAATAAGACTGGACGATCAAGAACGAAGTGCTCGTATTAAGAAAGGTGTAAGACAAGGCTGTAGCCTTTCGCCCCTACTCTTCAATCTGTACATCGAGGAAGCAATGATGGAAATAAAAGAAAGGTTCAGGAATGGAATTAAAATACAAGGTGAAAGGATATCAAAGATACGATTCGCTGATGACTTTGCTATCCTGAGTGAAAATGAAGAAGAATTAAATGATCTGCTGAACGGAATGAACAGTCTAATTAGTACACAGTATATTCTGAGAGTAAATCGGAGAAAGACGGAGGTAATGAGAAGTAGTAGAAATGAGAACAGCGAGAAACTTAACATCGCGATTGATGGTCACGAAGTCAATGAAGTTAAGGAATTCTGCTACCTAGGCAGTATAATAACCAATGACGGACGGAGCAAGGAGAACATCAAAAGCAGACTCGCTATGGCAAAACAGGCATTTCTGGCCAAGAGAAGTCTACTAATATCAGATACTGGCCTTAATTTGAGGAAGAAATTTCTGAGGATGTACGTCTGGAGTACAGCATTGTATGGTAGTGAAACATGGACTGTGGGAAAACCGGAACAGAAGAGAATCGAAGCATTTGAGATGTGGTGCTATAGACGAATGTAGAAAATTAGGTGGAGTGATAAGGTAAGGAATGAGGAGGTTCTACGCAGAATCGGAGAGGAAAGGAATATGTGGAAAATACTGATAAGGAGAAGGGACAGGATGATAGGACATCTGATAAGACATGTGGGAATGACTTCCATGGTACTAGAGGGATCTGTAGAGGGCAAAAACTGTAGAGGAAGACAGAGATTAGAATACGTCAAGCAAATAATTGAGGACGTAGGTTGCAAGTGCTACTCTGAGATGATGAGGTTAGCACAGAAAAGGAATTCGTGGCGGGCCGCATCAAACCAGTCAGTAGACTGATGACCAAAAAATTCTTTTACAGTATCACTCTGACTGCCCACATTTCACTGCTTGTTTTTATTTACTCACTGCAACTACTTTTTCGGTTCCTCCCTTCGTCACTGATAAGAAAGTGAACCCACGACGGGTGTTGTTTTATATACCAATGTGGAGCCTCATCAGTAGGGAATTCCAGAATATACGAAAAAGGCTTAGAATGGTCCACAACTTTCCAGAATATTCCACAACATTCGAGAGTGTTCTGCAACGTTCCTTAATGATCTGGGATGTTCCGTGATGTTGCCGTACATTCTGGAAACTTCCCGAATGTTCCAGACTATTTCCGAACATTCCAGAACATCCCGGATCGTTGGGGATTATTGCGGTACATTCCAGTCGTTGTAAAATGCGCTAGATCACTCTCGAGTGTTCTGGAATGTTGCATAAATTTCGGGACGGTGAAATTTCCCAGCCCTCACATCTTAAAAAGTACGCACTTCAGGTAACAACGGGATCCATCTTCGTGGATAGAGGGCTACCAGACCCTAAAACTCCCTTGATCGTAGCGGGACTCGTTTCTCAGTTTTAGCGGAATACACATTTTACTCTTACTTTTATAGTATATATGGATTACCAACCACAGTCACATATAGTATACCAACATCAGCAATTTTCTAGGACGTAGTAACACTTAGATACTGCCACAATCTTCCTTTTGGAAAAGTTAGTTATGTACAGCAGGAATGATAGCAAAGAGGAGTATACCTTGAGAACTAACTATTTAATTTCCAGAATATGAAAAAAGGTAGTACACTCCCAAATTTTTGAGATTATATC
Organism: Schistocerca cancellata; assembly: GCF_023864275.1. Classification (NCBI taxonomy): domain Eukaryota; kingdom Metazoa; phylum Arthropoda; class Insecta; order Orthoptera; family Acrididae; genus Schistocerca; species Schistocerca cancellata. The sequence goes on from NC_064634.1 coordinate 265,919,658, forward strand.
ACTCTTTCGAACACTCTTTAGCATATTCTCGTTGATTAACTGATTCGTTGTCCTCTGCATACTTTTTTACGTATATTTTTCTTACTTCGTTATCATTGACAGGGTTCAGTAAATCATCATACTTCGTCCAACTGCTGATCCGTGACGGTCAAGCCCGTTTTCATTTTACTCTCTGACTAGAGAGCAAAATTATTAATAATTTAGTTCTGATAATCGCATCAGTACTGAAACATATTATTCCATTCACACCACTTATGTTCATAACATTCAAATATTAACTTTTGGGACTTATTGTCAAAAGTGAATGTCGAAATTTGCGTTATGGTTTTACTAGCATTCATGTTGACATTTAACAAGCACCTAGGAATTTGCAAGAAATATGCGTACTCGCTTTATTAGCTCCGTAATAGCGAATATCTACGACTACGTCCCTTACCGGTAGCATCACTCATCCATTTGCAATTGGAGACCTCATCTTTTGGGCACAGCGCATTCTATGTGTTCTGGTCTGTAGAAATCTCATTAAAGTACCATATCACTGAGACAGATTTACAGTTCAGTACATCGCCCTCATTTCTTTTTATTTGTAGCCCATAATACGGAATCAAATTGTTTATTTCACTACATATAAGATGAACTGTTCTTCCAACATACTTATTATTCTTCTGTAACTTTCTTTCGAGTGAAGTATTTACAAAATGCATCAGCTTGGTTGCCATTTACACTTGTATCTAAAAATCTCGAGCTCCGGTATTTTGATATTAACGTATGATCTGTCAATAACTACATTTGTGTGGCGTGTGCAATACCCAGGTATGAGAAATTTTACTTTCGGAAGATTTCTAGAAGTTTTACATACTGCACAGGTAAATATTCAACGGCGTCCTTGGTAACTACTGCAATTTTAGATTAATTCCTTGGAGCTCAGGATTAGTGTTAAATTCTTCTCTCCTGCGATTTTCAACAGCAATAATAGAGACATAATATACTAGGCAGACGCATGCAGCCACTCTAACTCAGAGCAAGGATGAATGAAACAGCGCATGTATAACCTTTGTTATTCATGACAGCCACTCTGAAAAAGTTTCTGAAATCGTTTTTAATGTGTTGCTGCCGACACTCACTAAAAATCATTTTTCTTTTTCTCATGTATTTTCGTTGAGTTTAAAGGTACTGTGCGCTATGAGCAGTTTTATATCAAAGGGCCTTCAAGACGAAGCAGGACAAATGTTAGTAAACGAAACTTGTTCACATCAGAAAAAATCTATTTCCTATTATTTTGGCGACCAAGTGTTTATGGGAAAAAAGGAAGAAAATCATTCTTCACACAAAGAGTACCATGGGGACGAAGTGAAGGACCTCTTTTCTAAAGTAGAGATTCTTTTCTAGCGTAGAGACGTATAGATGAATGACAAGTAATGTTACAAAACGTCTGCATGTTTCAAAGTTAACCGAAGTAATAATGTAATGCCACATATTACTGTTTCGAAAGACACTGAATTAAGAACGCCGGTGCAGTTGGGGACATCCACAGTAGCGTTTCTAGATAATAAAGCCTTGTGGCACGAGAACTAAGATTACGAGATGTCTTCTGATTTCTGCTAAGTTAGGTACAAGATTGACAATCAATGGACCTCTACAAATTTGAGAAAAAATGTTGGCCCAGGAAAGAAAAAGAAAGGAAAACATTATGAGGTAGACCAGTATCAAGAAGATCGATAGGTCCCCACACACTAGTAACCTGATAAACGACAGTACGTGGGTATCGTAGAAGAAACGATATTTGGAATTTCAACACACAGTGGACAAAACTGACGCTGGGGGCAAGGAGATGGCTACGACAATTTCTTGTGTTAGCACAGATAATTAACACACGTGTGCGTGTGTGTGTGCGTGCGAGCGTGTATACCTGTGTGTGTGTGTGTGTGTGTGTGTTATATGTGGGGCGGAGATGAAGAAGGAAGCAGGGAGTGAGCAGACGGTCGAGGGCACGCGAAATAATTACCGCTAATATCCGAGATACAGAGGAGCAGCCTTAATTACCAAACTTCCTATAACAGCCCGCAACGGCGGGCACCGTAATGGGTTCCGAAATAAGGAACGTTATTTATACTGTGAGGACGAGCGCGGGGCAGCGAGGCGCTGGGAGTCACCTCGGTTGCGTGGAATCGAGAGACATCACAACCGCCACGTTTTCTGTGGAGGCAGTGGAATGTACTAGTGGCATCTAAACTCTGTAGGCTACCAGTTACAGGCACGAACTTGACAATGTGCATTCACCATGTATCTCTTGCGTTTCTTGTTCCATAAATGCAATTACATTGTGAAAGTTTCCCGTTCATTCGCCTTTTCTATTTTTCCATTGTACAGTTTGCTTTTAGTAGATCGTGACACTTATCTTTCCTGCGCTTTGCGTGTCTCTGCAGTTCTGCTGTGCTCAGCATCGACTGAGAGAACTTTTTATTTTTTTTATTTCGGGAAACGTCGTCGCAGCCCGATTGAGGCATTTTCGCATCCTAGGGAGCTCCATTTGTCGATTAGCCGATGGGAAGCCTTCGTGGGTGCGAAGCCCCGAGGCCTTCTTTGTTTGAACGTTCTTCTGTCATTGTCTGCTCTGACACTGGTATATTTGCATTCTCTGGCCATAATTCGTCAAGTTTAGTTCTATATTAACTTCGTTAGGAAGATTGGTCTGTGTGTGGCGTCGATCTGAGCGGGTCTGGAGATTCTACATTGATGAAGAAATTGGGTGATAGCATGTAAGTTCACCGCTGTGATGAGTATTAAGTTCTTCTTCATCTTTTGTTTTTCTTTCTTCATGGGCTAGGTTATAGGCCTCATCCATCTCCTAAGTATTCACCCATGTTTTCCGTGATCTTACAACGAATCTCCGAAAATTTAAAGCTTGTTTCGGTAGTCTTGAATCTGGGATTCATTGTAGATGTTCTATCCAGTTTAGGCGATTAGACGATGTTCTCATTTGTAGCCTTCATCACAAGCTCAGCGCTTATGTCTTCATTTCTATCTAATATCATGAGGCCCTTACCTCCTCTTAGAAATTTCATTTCTGCCTCTTGGATTCTACTTTCTTCCGTTTTAGAAGTTGTCCAAGTGTCATTTCCAAATAGCAATGTGGAGTGGACATTTTCTTACAAAACTTGAGCTTTGTTTTTTCCACACTTTATTTCTCATTGTTCTATTGATTCTTCCACATATTATTTGGTATTTCTGCAGTTTGTTGTCGATGTCGAGTTCGTTCTCATAGCTTATAGTATTTGTCAGGTAACTGAAGTGACTAACTTGTTTTGTTATCTCTTATGCTCATAGTAATCAATGGTTTTGTCCCTGCGAAAGCTATCACTTTTGTTTTTGGAAATATTTTCATATTATAAGCTCATATTATTCCACAAATACATATAAAATTCCCCATACATTACTTGCAATCACTCCACACTCCCGCTTGCGGTAGTATTCTTGCGCGTGGAGATATGGAAACGAGGACCCTGCTGAATTTTTGTTAAATGTAAACTGATTACAGGAACGAATATGGCTTTTTGTAATCTGTCGTACTCTAGATTCAAAGTTACCACCCTTTCCTAAATTCTGAAGGAGTTATTGCTTTGTTTAAAGTTGTGCTCCGAAAATATATTCTTACGATTTCGCCTATGAGGTTCACTTTTGTACTCAGTGTTCCCTGGACATATGTGAGCTTTTTGTTTATTCTCTTTTGGTAACAAAATATGAAAACTAGTAGCATTCTCTTCTGAATTATTTACGTGAAAACCAGGTCACGCAATGTGATAATGCGGCACATTGCCCCGCTGCCACATTACTATAACTTGGAGGTGCCAACTGAGACAAGTAAGCATTGTGATGCATCAGAGGCAGTTTATTAAGTTATGTTTCCAGCTGCACACCCCTAGCAGTAAATATCATTTTCTTACATGATTAGGTTTCGGACGCAGAAACGTAGGTCATCGGTTGCTGTTATGGACGAGTGCTTTTGTATAAATGCAACTGCGGAATGATCTATTTCGGAATGATCCGGCACGTTATTGAAATATATTGTTTCCCACAAGAAAATACTCGTGCCGGAGTACATGAAAGGCGAATATGTTCTCCTCTGACAAAAAAGAGTCAATCGAGCTGCCTCAGTCCCCATTCAATCTACCACACCAAAAATTTTGGCATTTGAACATATTACCACTCTTTTAAAACAGAAGATTCTAAATCCTTTTATCCACTTTCTCTTTATAACTAACCCTTCATACTCAGCATCTCCCTACCACTGTCACTTTCTGTGTTATGTCTTTCTCCTTTTCCTCCCATTGATTTACAGTGTGCACCTCTATCACTGACCTTTCTCTCACTTACATTCTATCCCTTTTTCCTCCACTGCTATTGTCTCCGCCTACCTCGACAGCTCAAAATTTGTGGGGAGCATCCATTTTCCCCCCATGCCAACTTGTTTATAATTTTGGTCGAAAATGTGCCCTCCGCTATAAGGAAATCCCCCCCCCCCCCTTCCGCTTCGCCCCTCCACCCCTAAGCTTATGTGTGATCTCATCTGCGTTTTTTATTTCCACTGTCTCCTCTCCTCTTTTGCTCCCACTATTTCTATCTCCACCAAATACTCATTTCACTTGTTCTCCAGAAAATTTGTTTGAGAAACTGCCTCACACATCTACTTTCGCAGCTTACTGTTACCTGAAGGCAATCATCCCTACATCAGCAACTATAATACATTGTGTATCCACTCGTTCAGTGCAAATATATGGAGACCCATGTTTCGTGCCAGGATTCGTCTGTTGAGTCAACGGAACAAATCTATAGTTGTACAGAAATGCTCATTCTATGCAGGAAGAAGCTGTGAATACTCGGAATCGAGTTGTAATCGACGGCAATTTGTGTGTGTGTATGTGTGTGTGTGTGTGTTGGGGGGGGGGGCTGTGTATCGGTCAGGGGTAAGGAGATAAGCTAGCTGCCAGATATTTGAACGATACATCCGCTGTGCGGCTGGTCCCGGCGGAGGTTCGAGTCCTCCCTCGGGCATTGGTGTGTGTATTTGTCCTTAGGATAATTTAGGTTAAGTAACGGGTAAGCTTAGGGACCGATGACCTTAGCAGTTAAGTCCCATAAGATATGACACACATTTGAGCATTTGATACATCAACGAAGTTTGGAAGCTTTTCGTATAAAATTTGGAAATTTCTGGTAAGTTCCTATGGGACCAAACTGCTGAGGTCATCTGTCCCTAGGCTTACACACTACTAAATCTAACTTAAACTAACTTATGATAACTTACACTAAGGCCAACATACACCCCCATTCCCGAGGAAGGACTCGAACCTACGACACGGGGAGCCGCGCTGACAGCAACAGGGTGCGGCCTTTTCGTATGAAGTGAAACTTAATAGAAGAGCCGGTGCATCTCAGGTTATATTTAGTTAAAATGGTGTTAGGGAGCGTATATTCTGCGCTGAGCTATTATGTACGCATGTTAGGGTAGCGAGTTGACAGAGTCCAGTTTTATGTCCAATGTGAGCTAGTAGAGGCTTTGTACATATTTGTTGATAACGGTGGGAGCTTATTGGAAAGCATGCCAATTGTTTAAAGGCTCTACAAAATTTCATTACAGAATCCTGATCTGAGCCGATGTAGCAAATAAGGAAAACAAAAACCATTTAAAAGACTGATTCACTGCAAGTATCCTCTGTCATCTAACACACGGTGGCTTGCGGCAAGATATACATGTAGACGCACATGGGCAAGAATTCAGCTAACTTCCATTCGTCGGCAGACCAACTTCTGACTCGCATGTCTTCAAGGTACCAACAATTCTACTTGATTACAGAAGTGTCCAAATCATGGGCGTTTGGTAAGGTACTTGTAGCAGAGTGGTACGCTCGTCATATCAGATAGGTTGAAATCAGCTCTTTGGCGCCAGAAGTTGTAAGTATATAGTTCTCTTCGAATCTGATCTCTGTACGATAAGTACCAGTATATAACAACCAGGACAAGAACCTTACTTTTATTTAGAAGAAGAACCTCAGAGAATGCCCATCATCAATGCAGTTTACATTGCAGTACTGCGACTCTTTAGCATCTCAGGTACACAAGAATTAGTGTTATATCTATCTGTCAAGTTGGTATGAGTTCATTTCTTTGTGTCAAACTGATCAGAATTCGAGTCATATTCATATAACTTATAGTTTCCATCTGGATAACCAACAAAAACATTTAGTAAAAATACTGTCTGCAGTACACTACCACGATGCTTGCAGTTTAGCTGGTTTCAGAAATTTCGTGTTACTAAATACCGTCCAAATCATCACAAACCATGGTAGGTCATTTTTTCATTCTTTACATTTAATTCATACTCTTGGTGGTCTGTGTATAAACCAGTCCATTTTACAGCACGTTGCTTTTCACTTAGTTTCCAGTGAAGATAGATTGTGATCTAGAGTTTCCAATGCATGTTACATGGAAGGGGCATTTGCTTCAATAAAACAGGGGAGAGCCCCGAAAACCTTGAACCGAACTAAGGTATTGAAACTGCTTTTAATTTTCTTCTGGAATAATATTTTAGACACAGAATCATGGAGACTTCTAGTGTTTTTGTGTGAAATCGATGACCAGCGCGTCATATGCTGTGTCTGTATCTTTTTTAATAAGTGAGACCTTTCTTTATATTCATTGTACGAAATTTCACAGAAGGGTTGGGTATGTTGTTCGATATGAGACCTCTTAAAGTGTGAATTTCTTTTCAGCCAAATGACAGGCGACGTGATAGTTGGCATTAAGGAGTCCCAGTTAGGGAGGGGATTTTCCAATTCCAGCATTTTCTTTGCAACCAAGGTAAACATTCGGAAATCCTGGGTCAGGACGGTGGACGGGAGATGATTTCTATTGGCTACGAAGAGCTGACTATGTTTGAGTGTTAATGCGTTGAAGTGGAAAATCGATTGATTGCTCGATGTTTGCTGTGTCCCTAATGTGCGGTAGCAAGTAAAGTATTTATTTATATTACTCTTCAAACTTACCAAACGATAGTGAAAATTTTACTACTCTCTACCCAATGGACAGAGTATGCTCATACTCATTGTAGATCACATGATTTTATCAGCCAGTTACCGGGCTAGATAACAATAGTGCTCAGGAGAAGCCAATTGCATTAGTATGAAAAGAAGCACGGAAACACTAGCAGCTGCGAGATTACTTCTATACTCACTTAAATTGTGACATAACTGTTTATCCATTCAAACTTCTTTCTCTCTCTGTCCAAGCATTAATCCCGACTTGCGGGGTCTGCTGTTTTGCTACATCTCCTCCATTTCTCCCTGTCGTTGACATCTTCTGGTCTTAAGCCAGTCCATCTCTTTGCCGGTCTTCCTCGTGGTCTTGATCCTCCTGGGTTGATGTGGAGCGCTGTTTTTGCGGCTGAGTTGTCTTGCGGGGATCGGCGCGACACCAAAGCTTTGCCGGACTTCTGTATTTTTTTTGTGGTCACATCGTGTCAGCTCCATGGACCATCGAAGCATCTTCATCTCAATGGTGGGCATCATTTGCTCCTGTTGTTTTGTCATGGAGCGACACTCAGTCCCGTGCATTGGTGCTGGGAGTACCATGTTCTTTTATACTTTTGCCTTTAGATACCGGGGCATCTTCTTATCGCAGAGGACTCCAGTGACGTGTCTCCATTTGAGCCAAGCTGCATTCACCCTCATCCACGTATCAAGAGTTGTGTCGCATCTGAGGTGACGACAGACCGTAGGTACATAAAATGCACAGTCCTCTACTGGTATTCTTCGGTGCCTCAGGTTTGGGAGCCGTCTTCTAGGTATTCTGTCTTCTGGACATTGAGGTGCAGTCCATTTTCACCCAGTCTGTCCTTCCACGTTTGAACCTGGTGCTGGAGTTCAGGGGGGGCTTGGTCGGAAAGTACCACATCATCTGCATAAAGAAGGGTCCAGGTATGTGAAGTCTGTATGTCCGGTGTTGCCGTATCAATGCAAAAGATGAATAGCAATGGTGAAAGGGCAGAACCCTGATGAACACCCACAGTGATATCGAAGGGCGGAGAAATTCCAGCAGGAATCCGAACAACACTAGTGGAATTGCGGTACAAAAGTTGCATCCAGCTTTCATACTCTTCAGGGACGCCATGGCAGTGAAGATGTCGCCAAATAAGATCTTGTGGGATACGATCGAAAGTTTTTTCTACGTCTAGAAATGCCTTGTGTGCACTCTTCTGTCTCTCTCTGTGTTTTTCCATCAAGAGGCACGTGGCATGTATAGCATCGATGGTGCTACATCCTTTAACATATCCACACTGGTTTGGTGTTACAGAGACAATATTTCTGAGTCTGCTATCAAGTTCCCGTTCAAATATCCTTTAAGTATGACAGATGACAGATGGGTGGTTCATGGTGTGGGTTCCTGTAGTCATGTCCTAGTTCATGAACCATGGGCAACGTATGAGTGGCCAAGTAAGTGGTCCCGACAGTCGGGATACCAGTTACTTTGGAATAAGGCTGGACATCTCGGACATATTCTCAGTCGTGGTCACCTTTGTGCTTATACGGCAAAGACTACCAAATCCACCGGTTAGTCCCTCAGCCGTTAGGGGTAAAACCCAATGGGACTCGGGGCAAGTAAGGCTAGCAACCTGCTTCCCTGGTACTTTAAATAGAATGCTGGCAACAATCAGAGCAAAATGCCTCGGACCTTTGGAGGTGACGGAGTCCCACCTCTAACTGACAAACCAGGGACTCCTAAGATACGACTTGGAAAACAAATGGCAATGAGATGGGGAGTTATTAATATCAATGGGGGCTACTCTGGGAAGAAGGTAGAGCTGTCAGAGGCTGCAAGTAAGATGGGGCTGGACGTTTTAGCTGTTAGTGACATGCGGGTAAGGGGTGAGAAAGAAGAGGAAGTGGGAGAATAAAAGGTCTATCTGTCAGGAGTCAAAGCTGGAATAGCACAATGGGGTGTAGGGCTTTACATCAGGAAAGAAATGGAACCCAGCGTAGTTGCAATCAGGCATGTAAACGAACGACTGATGTGGATAGATTTGACAGTGTCTAGCAAGAAAAATAGGATTGTGTCAGTATATTCGCATTGTGAAGGGACAGATCAAGATAAGATGGATAGTTTTTATGAGGCACTCAGTGATGTAGTTGTTAGAGTAAAGGACAAGGACAGTGTTCTGCTCATGGGTGATTTTATCGCCAGGATTGGAAATCGAACAGAAGGGTATGAAAAGGTTATGGGTAAATTTGGAGAGGATATGGAGGCCAACAGGAACGGGATTTCTGTGCCAGTATGGGCTTAGTAATCTCAAACTCCTTTTTTAAACATAAGAACATTCACCAGTATACTTGGGAAGGCAGGGGAACCAGATCTGTCATTGACTATATAATAACAGATCAGGAATTCAGGATGGCTGTGAGGGACACACGTGTATTCAGGGGATTCTTTGATGACACTGATCATTATTTAATCTGCGGTGAAATTGAGATTGTGAGGCCGAAAGTGCAGGAGGTTAGGTCCATATGTAGGAGGATAAGAGTGGAGAAACTTCAGGATAAGGAAATCAGGCACAAGTACATAACAGCGATCTCAGAAAGGTACCAGTTAGTTGAATGTAGTCAATTACAGTCATTGGAAAAGGAATGGACTAGGTACAGGGACACAGTACTAGAAGTGGCTAAGGAATGTCTTGGAACAGTAGTGTGTAAAAGTAGGGTGAAGAAAACAGCTTGGTGGAATGATACAGTCAAGGCAGCCTGTAAAAGGAAAAAGAAGGCGTATCAAAAATAGCTACATACCAGAACCCAAGTAGACAGAGACAGTTATGTTTAAGAAAGAAACAAAGCCAAACAGATAATTTCAGCATCCAAGAAGAAATCGTGGGAAGACTTTGGAAACAGGTTGGAGACTATGGGTCAAGCTGCTGGAAAACCATTCTGGAGTGTAGTTAGCAGTCTTCGAAAGGGAGGTAAGAAGAAAATGACAAGTATTTTGGACAGGTCAGGATAACTGCTGGTGGATGCCTTAGGCAGATGGAGGGAATATTTTGAAGAGTTGCTCAATGTAGGTGAAAATGCGATCAGTAATGTTTCAGATTTAGAGGTAGAATGGGATAGGAATGATGATGGAAATATGATCACATTTGAGGAAGTGGAGAAAATGGTCAATAGATTGCAGTGCAATAAAGCGGCTGGGGTGGATGAAATTAAGTCGGAACTCATCAAATACAGTGGAATGTCAGGTCTTAAATGGCTACACAGGATAATTAAAATGGCCTGGGAGTCGGGACAGGTTCCATCAGACTGGACAAAATCAGTAATCACACCAATCTTTAAACATGGAAACAGAAAAGATTGTAACAACTACGGAGGTATCTCTTTAATCAGCGTTGTGGGTAAAATCTTCTCAGGTATTGTTGAAATGAAAGTGCGAGTATTAGTTGAGGACCAATTGGATGAAAATCAGTGTGGGTTTAGGCCTCTTAGAGGTTTTCAGGACCAGATCTTTAGCTTACGGCAAATAATGGAGAAGTGTTATGAGTGGAACAGGGAATTGTATCTATGCTTTATAGAGTTAGAAAAGGCATATGACCGGGTTCCTAGGAGGAAGTTATTGTCTGTTCTACAAGATTATGGAATAGGAGGCAAACTTTTGCAAGCAATTAAAAGTCTTTACATGGATAGTCAGGCAGCAGTTAGAGTTGACGGTAAATTGCGTTCATGGTTCAGAGTAGTTTCAGGGGTAAGACAAGGCTGCAACCTGTCTCCACTGTTGTTCATATTATTTATGGATCATATGTTGATAACAATAGACTGGTTGGGTGAGATTAAGATATGTGAACACAAAATAAGCAGTCTCGCATATGCGGATGACTTAGTTGTGATGGCAGATTCAATTGAAAGTTTGCAAAGTAATATTTCAGAGCTAGATCAGAAATGTAAGGACTATGGTATGAAGATTAGCATCTCCAAAACGAAAGTAATGTCAGTGGGAAAGAAATATAAACGGATTGAGTGCCAAATAGGAGGAACAAAGTTAGAACAGGTGGACGGTTTCAAGTACTTACGATGCATATTCTCACAGGATGGCAACATAGTGAAAGAACTGGAAGCGAGGTGTAGCAAAGCTAATGCAGTGAGCGCTCAGCTCCGATCTACTCTCTTCTGCAAGAAGGAAGTCAGTACCAACACTAAGTTATCTGTGCACCGTTCAATCTTTCGACCAACTTTGTTGTATGGGAGCGAAAGCTGGGTGGATTCAGGTTACCTTATCAAAAAGGTTGAGGTCAAGGAAATGAAAGTAGCTAGGATGATTGCAGGTACTAGTAGATGGGAACAATGGCAGGAGGGTGTCCACAATGAGGAAATCAAAGAAAAACTGGGTATGAGCTCTATAGATGTAGCAGTCAGGGCGAACAGGCTTAGATGGTGGGGTCATGTTACACGCATGGGAGAAGCAAGGTTACCCAAGAGACGCATGGATTCAGCAGTAGAGGGTAGGAGGAGTCGGGGCAGACCGAGGAGAAGGTACCTGGATTCGGTTAAGAATGATTTTGAAGTAATAGGTTTAACATCAGAAGAGGCACCAATGTTAGCACTGAATAGGGGATCATGGAGGAACTCTATAAGGGGGGCTATGCTCCAGACTGAACGCTGAAAGGCATAATCAGTCTTAAATGATGATGATGATGATGAGATGAATCGCACAGGGCGATAAGTCGAGCAATCGTTCACGTCTCCTTTTCCCTTCCAGATATCGCAGTGATATCGAAGGGCGGAGAAATTACAGCAGCACTCCGAACTGCTACGCTAGTTGTCCATGGTTGCTGAAGTTGTTTTTCGGCGATGATTCGGTTGAAGAGTGAGGCCAGGAATTCTGAAGCACGCTTTCCGAGCATTTTCCAGGTTTCTGCTGGTAGGTCATCTGGGCCAGTCGCTTTTCCACTTTTCGTCTTGCTGATGGCAAGCATTACTTCCGCAGGTGTAACTGGGGGGACGGGTCCTGAGGTAGGATCAGGACTAGTAATTAGTGGGCGCGTAACCTCTTTGTTGCTGATATTATGAAAGTAGTGTGTCCAGCGCTGGAGAGTAGATTGTTGATGTTTTAGCAGAGTAACCTCGGCTCCCTTGATGTGCATGACGTGTCCAGTGTCTTGAGATGAACAGCGACGTGACTTACCAAGACGGTAGATGTTGTTTTCTCCCGATGATGTGTCAAGCTGCTCATACAGTGTCTGGTAATACTGGTCTTTTGCTGTAGCTACTGTTTTTTTTCTGCTGATTTCAGGTTGCGATATTTCTGGAGATCAGTGTCAAGTCTTGAGTTCCACAAAGTCTTGAACGCCGTCTTTTTCTCCTTGCTGTATTCGTTCCACAGCATCTTTCCACGTATCTTCAACCGACTCATTGATTTTCACGGAGAAGTTTGCCAAGGTTTATGTTTGGGTTGTATAAGACACTTACAAATATCGAGGACAAGCAGTCGGTGTTCGTAAGTGTGTTATAAAACCCAAACTTCTTTATTTGCTTATTTACTTTCCTACTGTAAATACTACTCGAGACTAGTCTATGTTCTATCCTACAGTTTTACTACAATTTGGATCATGAACAGACACTCTTATTGGTGATTCCACGCGTCTGTTAATTTGTTATTTACTGAGTATGACTATTTTATTCCTGAAGGAAGAGATTAGCCTCCACACCTGATCATTCTTTCTTGTAATCGACACGTGGTCCCTCGATGTTATTCGGCACTCCAATTCCAGTAAGTTAGAAATACCAGTAGTTAACACATTTATCAGATGGCCACAAACATTTCACAGACATTGAATTCGGTGTACTAATCAAAGAATACATCTTTGAGAGAATCATACGTATAATGAGTACAGAGTAAAATTTAATAAATTAATTCCGTGATATGCATTTCTCAGTTGCAGTAGTAAGCGAGTACAATCTTTTGTATCAACAGATAGCACACTGTGTCTTCCTTGCGACCCATAGTAGTTATCATTCGTGTATGTATGGCTCATGTTGGGTGCTGTGGCTCACATTTCGTATTTTTAGAATGTTGCCTGCTCATAACACATTATCGGGTTTTCCTCTCGCCCACGAACTGATTCTTTCAGTTCCACTTCTGCTCTACACTAAAATACAAGATGGACCAATGTGGTTGCTGTTTCTTTTTAAGACTTACTATGTGACAAGCCTATGCCTCGGCTTTTTCTCGCGTTCGATTTCATTTCCGATAATAGACATAAATAATTATTATTCATGGGCTGATTTATTCACACCTTCATACCACAATTTTTCACTTCTTGCAAATTAATAAAATTACAGACATGTTTGAGATAAGAATTCATACATAGTACTATTTACATGAATGCCGTAACAAATTGAATACCTCCAAACCTTGGTCAGCAAACAGATACCAGATTACTGTTCCTGATACCTGTATGTTTTTCTTTCTCTTATCTCCATTTACTGGTTATGTCCAGTAGTTTCAGTCACTCCTTACTATGTAAGTAAATATGTTTGATTGGGAAAGTTTCATGGAATCGTCTGTGTTGAGTGACAGATAACTCACAGGAAAATAATCGGGTGAGGTGGTTTCTGTAAGTTACCACGTTCGCACATTACACAAATGAAAATAATGTTACTGTGCTCAAACACTACCGTTCTTCAAACTATAGGGCAACAAGAGTAATTTAATGCCGGCACAATGATAAGAAAAATGCATGGTCAACTAGAATTCCACGGACAAACTTTTAAAGGATGTCCACGGATACTATCTGAGGATTTTGATATAAAAGGGCAAAAGTCTCCAGGTGCTTGTTACATAATAGTAATTTGATTGTGATTTATTCAATTTGTGCCCGCCGTCACCTTTGTGAAACAGGCTGTAATATGTAACTATCAAAATGTGCCAACAGCACAGCGTAAGGACGTTATGCCGCTGTTCCACTGTATCCATTAAAACACACAAGAAGTGCATATCGACCAACTCGTCATTACTAAAACTATCCATACTACCGTGTACCACTGTTAACGTACAAATAACTCTACCAGAAAAACGAACACGAGACAGAACCGAGAAGCACTGAGCGCAAGCTTCATGGTAAAGTAGGTACTACTTTGGTCAGCAGCAAGAACCGTGAATGAATGGAAGAAGTTAGCTTCCTTACGAAAGACAAAGCGTATATCTTCGTCATTCGCACTGTTGTGCACTATTTTCAATAGAACACCGATACCAAGTAAGCAAAGCATACGGAAACCGTCATACCAACATACTTAATACTGAATAACCTCTGAAAGTTTACCTGTGGGGTTTCGGTCTACCCTGATTCGCTAGTGATATTACAAACATTCAGGGGTAATGGAGACCGGTAAATGTAAGGTAAGGGGGCCTGGTCCGAACGGAAATATGTCAAAAGTTATAAGCGGAAATCGTTATGATATCTCTGACTGTGGGACTCTTTTATTGCACTGTCTTTGGTTTCTATATTTCGGAAGAAGATAGTATGGACCAATACAAGAAAAAATGTATGGCAGACATGGGCTCCAAAGTGTATACCTTAAGTTCTATGCGCTCTTGTACATCATTGCTAGTGTGAAACACTTCTCTTCTACTATATAAGTGCACGTAGCTCATGATATTCATTTTAAAGCAAACGTTACTTCACGTTTTTTCTTGCATTTGATCCACACTACTCCCGTCCAAAATATGGAAAGCAAAGATCTTGCTGTAGCAAAGAGTTACTGCCAGAGGTGTCACAAAGACTTTCACTTACAACTTCCATTTGGTCGTTTTCGTACCAGGGTCTACTACCTCAAATTGATACACTTCACCTTATCCATCATTCCAGAAAGTTTTAACATGCTAACGATATCACCCTGTATATATGTACAAATGTGGTTAGGAAGGGCTAGAGTTTCAGGAATCTAATTAAAGATTATTGCAGATGTATCGAGCGGTTATAATTAAACATTCCCTATTTAACAAGGGAATTGATTATCGTACGAGGACCAAACTTGGTAGCATTAATGTCCAGAGTATCGGGTACACGATTTCCATGAGTCACAGCGCAACAATCCAGTTCCAACTATGGCCTTCAGGTACCATAGAGTCACACAACTGACGTGTCAACATGAGCTTGTACAAAAGGAGCAGGGCGTTATTGGTGAAGCTCTGTTATCAAAACAACAGTAATGCTGCAGCTGCACTTCGAAAATATCGTCGTCTGAAAGGATTACGGAAGGGCCCTCTTCCTCCATCTGCTGTTTCTGTACGGAACATGATGAAGAAGTTCGAATCAACTGGAGAACTGGGCGTCTCTCCGGGATGAGGCCGACGATCCGTTGCACCATAGGTGGTTGATGAAATCGCTGTTGCTATGACAGACAATTTTTTTCGCAATTCCCGATCGTCATGAAATGAGCGTGATGTGTCACGACAGTTGAGTATCACGTGATCCAATGCACGGGAGCTGCTTCGAACCATTCTCAACTGTTATCCGTACAAGACACACATTGTACAGCAGCTTGCACCATACGACGCACAACGAAGTGTTGATTTCGCTATGCACTTTCTCGCAAGGAGTGATGCTGACGAAGACTGGTCCTGGACCATCCTATGGACAGACGGGGCCCATTTTTCCCTGACACAGAATTTCCGAGAGTGGGGCTCTTCAACTCCAGTCAGTGTGCATGAAGTTGCTCTGTATGGTGAACGTGTCACCGTATGGAGTGGCTTAAGTTCTGCGTTCATCATTGGCTCATTCTACTTTGAACAGGTTGGCTTCAGGCGGGAAGTGTGACTGGCCAGCGTTATAGCGATATGCTTCGCCAGCGTATCATACTCGCCCCACAGGGGAGAGACGCATTGATCGCAACAGATTGTAAGAGGTCCGAGCAGATGTAATTTCGATGTATTGCTCATGCGCTGCCTGCGATATGCAAGGTATAAGAGAATCGATAACCAGAGAGCAGTGTTGACTGCACTACGAACTGTGTAGCTGTAGCAGTAAGTTGTTGCTAGTCTGCAGTCTGCTCTCGTCTGGTCTGGTGTATCGTGTTGGGTGGCCTGTCGCGGTGCAGCGATGCCGGAGCCTGAGTACTATTGTATAAGGTAAAAAGCAGCCTCGCGCATATGTAGTAATGTCATCTCAAGTCCCATGTAAATGTTTTAAAAATCTCGTAATAATAATCTTTCTCATAAAAAGTAACTTTTAACAACCATTCATTTCAATTTAAAGAAGTTGCTAATTACTCCCATCCATGATCATCCCGATTGTTGCAAAAGAAAAATCAGTTGCTTCTTTCCATAAATGACAAATCTATCGGCCCACATTGCACAGAGCTGTGCTAGAAAACATTATTTTAAGAGCAGATATATATGCGTTATCCGGCGACTTCATTGAGGTAACAATTTTTCTCTTTTATATTCAGAATGAACTTTCAGGGCCATGACGCAGCCCTGCTGACGTCCAAAATTTACCAGGTTAAATTCACAGTCAGTTATTGAAAAGTTACAAGTGAGTGACAATTTATTTGAGAGGTTAGTTACATTATATTATTACCAGGTTACTGAATTTATTTTTTTTTGTTGGGACGTTACACTGAATGTGAACGACATAATTATAACTTTTTACTGAAAGTTTTAGGAATTTTTCTGTTTTGAGCTTACTTAAACGAGAAAGGAATTTTGTGGGTAGATTAAATGAGAAAGAATTTTGTGGGGAGGTTACACTAAATGAGAATATTATTCATATTATTTATTTAAAGAATTTTGTAGGAAGGTTACAAGCTTTCATGCAAGATGGGGCGCCACCGCTCATCACTCTTTTGTTCTCCCGCTTCTCCGAAACACAGTTGGATACGATCGAATTATCATGAGATCTTTTCCATATGCTTGGCTGGCACGATCACCTGATCTCACTCACTTTGTTGTAGGTGTCTGTGGATGTGGTTGGATGGGATGGACTCAAAAACCTTACTAAACACTGAGGTGAACCTGATGGGACGATAGGAGTACGGATCCGTGGCAGGTGTATTACGTTTCAGGAAGAGGAGGATTCGAGAGGTTGTCCTCAGCTCACAATAGAAACCTGTGTGAATGATGTAGGGCTACCTGAAGGACAGGGTTTACCAGGGGAGTATTCACACATGTGCTGATCTGAAGCGCAGCATATCAAGAGAGGTAGCCAGCTTATCTGTGGACATGTTTTGTTCTGCTGCTGTGCAGAATGCAATCATGCGCTTTCAGACTCTTCTGGACACTGATACTGACGGTATGTAAAAGGTATGGTGTACCGTAGTAGGACATTAAAAGTATTACAGTTGAATTGATTGTGCATGACTTCTCTTCCCCATGTCCTTGACATCATGCTACCAAACAATGGCTCTGAGCACTATGGGACTGCTGTGGTCATCAGTCCCCTAGAACTTAGAACCACTTAAACCTAACTAACCTAAGGACATCACATACATCCATGCCCGAGGCAGGATTCGAACCGGCGACCGTAGCGGTCGCGCGGTTCCAGACTGTAGCACCTAGAAACGCTCGGTCATTCCGGTCGGCAATGATGCCAAGTTTGATCCACGTACGGTAATTAATTTCCATGTTATAACGTACTAAATATGGAAAGTTTAATTATAACCACCCGGTATTATACAGTCTGTTAAGTAAGATTGTGATCCTGTTAATCGTTAGAAAAATTTATTGGACAATAAACGAAGATGTTTACTTACATCATACATGAAGAAAAGAAGAAACCAATCATAATTAATAATACGTCCAGTCACACTCAGCGTCGATAATTTCTTCGCAGCTCCGAGGCAAGCTTGAAAGGAAGTTTTTTCCATATTCACGTGGAAGGGCACTCTAAGTGCGTCACATGTGCGTTGACAGCTGTTTCAAAGTGAAGATCTTTTTTCCTTAAAACTCCCTTTTGTTCTTTTATTTTTGGACTTTCGGGTGGCTATAGAGAAACAAAGCCACAAACCGCGACACATAAGTTGCACTCATGTCACTTATTGAGTATCTCAGTCAAGAATTCAAAGTACTCTAATGGTTTATGGACATTGCACGAAGAACGAATGTTCCCTCTTATGGGATGTGAAAAAACTAAGGCGAAATCTTTTACGATCTGCGAGGTACGCCCACCATGCTCTTACTAAACAGGCTACTTCAAGCCACGGCATATTGTCTTCAGAGGTTCAGTGTCAAAGATAGTGCCAGTGCTTAACTGTTATCATCTAGAACTCAGGACTGTATGAAATTGAAACGTGAGCAGCGGGGGAATCAGAGAACATTGACGGCAAATTCTTAAAGAAGTACTGCCGAAGAAAGATACGGGTAAATACAAACTGTCTTTAAAAAGTTCGCAGTAAGGAGGACTGAGGCAGATTTGGCCGAGGAAGGAAACATATGGGAAACATTTATCAGAAGATGAGACAGGTTTGTGTGAAATCTGTTGCGGAGTGAAAGAACAGTTAGCTTGGCTCTTTAAGGAGCAACGGAGGGAAATATTTTAGTGGCAAGCGAAGATTACGAGGTCCGAGCCCGCTAGATCTCGGTTTCCAAGCAAGCGGTCTACCCCCAGACCACTAGCCCAGAGAGTTATATACGAGGACAGTTCAATAAGTAATGCAACATATTTTTTTTCTGAAACAGGGGTTGTTTTATTCAGCATTGAAATACACCAGGTTATTCCCCAATCTTTTAGCTACACAACACTATTTTTCAACGTAATCTCCATTCAATGCTACGGCCTTACGCCACCTTGAAATGAGGGCCTGTATGCCTGCACGGTACCATTCCACTGGTCGATGTCGGAGCCAACGTCGTACTGCATCAATAACTTCTTCATCATCCGCGTAGTGCCTCCCACGGATTGCGTCCTTCATTGGGCCAAACATATGGAAATCCGACGGTGCGAGATCGGGGCTGTAGGGTGTGGTGCATGAGGAAGAACAGTCCACTGAAGTTTTGTGAGCTCCTCTCGGGTGCGAAGACTTGTGTGAGGTCTTGCGTTGTCATGAAGAAGGAGAAGTTCGTTCAGATTTTTGTGCCTACGAACACGCTGAAGTCGTTTCTTTAATTTCTGAAGAGTAGCACAATACACTTCAGAGTTGATCGTTTGACCATGGGGCAGGACATCGAACAGAATAACCCCTTCAGCGTCCCAGAAGACTGTAACCATGACTTTACCGGCTGAGGGTATGGCTTTAAACTTTTTCTTGGTAGGGGAGTGGGTGTGGCGCCACTCCGTTGATTGTCGTTTTGTTTCAGGTTCGAAGTGATGGACCCATGTTTCATCGCCTGTAACAATCTTTGACAAGAAATTGTCACCCTCAGCCACATGACGAGCAAGCAATTCCGCACAGATGGTTCTCCTTTGCTCTTTATGGTGTTCGGTTAGACAACGAGGGACCCAGCGGGAACAAACCTTTGAATATCCCAACTGGTGAACAATTGTGACAGCACTACCAACAGAGATGTCAAGTTGAGCACTGAGTTGTTTGATGGTGATCCGTCGATCATCTCGAACGAGTGTGTTCGCACGCTCCGCCATTGCAGGAGTCACAGCTGTGCACGGCCGGCCCGCACGCGGGAGATCAGACAGTCTTGCTTGACCTTGCGGCGATGATGACACACGCTTTGCCCAATGACTCACCGTGCTTTTGTCCACTGCCAGATCACCGTAGACATTCTGCAAGCGCCTATGAATATCTGAGATGTCCTGGTTTTCCGCCAAAAGAAACTCGATCACTGCCCGTTGTTTGCAACGCACATCCGTTACAGACGCCATTTTAACAGCTCCGTACAGCGCTGCCACCTGTCGGAAGTCAATGAAACTATACGAGACGAAGCGGGAATGTTTGAAAATATTCCACAAGAAATTTCCGGTTTTTTCAACCAAAATTGGCCGAGAAAAAAAATGTGTTGCATTACTTATTGAACTGCCCTCGTAGATAGTTCGTCTATAGAATTTGACTAGGAAGTTAGCAAGTATCTAAGTATGTGACATGCGAAATCTATATCTAGTGATTGTTGGCTAGGAAGCTGAAATTACTTACAGTACCAAGAGTGATAAGGCCGTATCTGTTGATTAGATTGGCTTGGAAGCTGAAATTATCTTCATCACCAAGTGTTTGTAAACCTTAGGATTTGACCTAATCTTTATACCTCTACACGTTACTGGGATAGAGGATTCTTAAGGACGCACAGACAGACAGATGCACAAAAAGTGGTAAAAGGAATATATTTTATGTGATATAATGAAAAATTAACAATTTTCGAATGTTTTCTCTTACGTCTACAGTGGAACCTAGCTTCTTGCCTAATATGATCCTTGGTCAGAGGGAAGTACCCTATAAGGTCTGGTGAGTGTGTCTGTGACGCTCACAGCGTTTGAGGTAATTGGCCTAATCTTTTGACTGTACTGGCTTAAAAGCTCCAATTTTTTTAAATCGGGAAGAGACGGTAGACCTTATTACATACGTAAATTTCAGCTTGATGCCTGAATCCGTTCCTGAGAGAAAATGGTCTTCACAGACAGACAGATGGAAAACAAATGGTATATAAATATTTAATTTATGCGCTGTTGTTGTTGTGGTCTTCAGTCCTGAGACTGGTTTGATGCAGCTCTCCATGCTACTCTATCCTGTGCAAGCTTCTTCATCTCCCAGTACCTACTGCATCCTACATCCTTCTGAATCTGCTTAGTGTATTCATCTCTTGGTCTCCCCCTACGATTTTTACCCTCCACACTGCCCTCCAATACTAAATTGGTGATCCCTTGATGCCTCAGAACATGTCCTATCAACCGATCCCTTCTTCTGGTCAAGTTGTGCCACAAACTTCTCTTCTCCCCAATCCTATTCAATACTTCCTCATTAGTTATGTGATCTACCCATCTAATCTTCAGCATTCTTCTGTAGCACCACATTTCGAAAGCTTCTATTCTCTTCTTGTCCAAACTATTTACCGTCCAGGTTTCACTTCCATACATGGCTACACTCCATACAAATACTTTCAGAAATGACTTCCTGACACACAAATCTATACTCGATGTTAACAAATTTCTCTTCTTCAGAAACGCTTTCCTTGCCATTGCCAGTCTACATTTGATATCCTCTCTACTTCGATCATCATCAATTATTTTGCTCCCCAAATAGCAAAACTCCTTTACTACTTTAAGTTTCTCATTTCCTAATCTAATACCCTCAACATCACCTGACTTAATTCGACTACATTCCATTATCCTCGTTTTGCTTTAGTTGATGTTCATCTTATATCCTTCTTTCAGGACACTGTCCATTCCGTTCAACTGCTCTTCCAAGTCCTTTGCTGTCTCTGACAGAATTACAATGTCATCAGCGAACCTCAAAGTTTTTATTTCTTCTCCATGGATTTTAATACCTACTCCGAATTTTTCTTTTGTTTCCTTTACTGCTTGCTCAATATACAGATTGAATAACATCGGGGAGAGGCTACAACCCTGTCTTACTCCCTTCCCAACCACTGCTTCCCTTTCATGTCCCTCGACTCTTATAACTGCCATCTGGTTTCTGTACAAATTGTAAATAGCCTTTCTCTCCCTGTATTTTACCCCTGCCACCTTTAGAATTTGAAAGAGAGTATTCCAGTCAACATTGTCAAAAGCTTTCTCTAAGTCTACAAATGCTAGAAATGTAGATTTGCCTTTTCTTAATCTTTCTTCTAAGATAAGTCGTTGGGTCAGTATTGCCTCACGTGTTCCAATATTTCTACGGAATCCAAACTGATCTTCCCCGAGGTCGGCTTCTACTAGTTTTTCCATTCGTCTGCAAAGTATTCGTGTTAGTATTTTGCAGCTGTGGCTTATTAAACTGACTGTTCGGTAATTTTCACATCTGTCAACACCTGCTTTCTTTGGGATTAATAATTTCCGGATTTTCTTCCTCTACTTGTACTATATCACGCTTCTTGTCAAATGTCATGGTCCTGGGTTAACTGGAAGGAACCTGTAGGTTTTGGTGAGTGAGTTTGTGAGTATCGAAATAAATGACGTAAATGACCATATGTTTTGATTTCTTTGACTAAGAAGCTTAAATTTTTCATTTCACTTAGCATGTGACGTAAATTTTAACTTGGTGCCCAGACCCGTTCCTGAGAAAAAGGAATCTTAACAGTCAGACAGACATACGGTCGGACAACGACGTGGTTCTATACTGATTATGTCTTTACCGATTAAGGGTTCGGAACGCTAAAAGAGACGGACACAGCACAACATCAAGTACAAATAATATGAATGAATACAGAGGAAAAAAAAACTTAAGCATCAAATTTAGAAAACGGCGAATGCTTCAGTTACAGTGCGCCCAAGTGACGTTCTCTTATGGATATTCAATGATCGGCATGCATGGGTGGAAGCTACGTGATGAAAGTTGAGAAACGTGTAGCGAAAGCAAAGAGGCAACGTTATTTGAGAGTCTGAGACTTGTCTCTTTGCTCTATGAGTTGCAGCAGACTGGCGGCGTATAAAAAAGAGAAGTTCTTGATTCTCAAACGTCCAAGTACGAAATCGAACTGTAATCAGAGAATACGAAGCACATAAAAATTCCGCCGTAAACTTGCAAAGTATCTACATAAAATTTCAGAATCGCTCTCCCCGTAGGAAATCAGTCTTTTACAAACGAACGGTACACAGACGAGGAAGAGTATTTAACCCACTTTTTCCGACAAAATTTAACGCTACGGGTATATTACAAGTCAGATGTTTTACTAGCAATCAGATCAGAATACGTCAGCTGTACAACCTCTGAAAGGCGTTATAGTGTCGACAGTGCCGTCAGCCACTAAAAATCGATAATAGTATGAGGTCACTTTAGTGAACATGTCACTACTTACAGTTAATGGTACAGAAAAACAGTCTTGCGGACCGTTATTTCAGCGACAGAGGCTAATAAGTAAACGTAATACATTAACAGAATTAGGATTATTTCCTGGCGGATATACGATAAAGCCTAAAATCAGTTCGGATTCGACGTACAGAGATTTTGCAAGAAAAGCGGGTTGCATTCCGCATTTAATTCAGTGATCTACGTTTTCTGTCGTCCCCCCTTAGTCACGCGTATTCCCGAGTTTTTCCTTCTACATTAGACTGCTGACTTAGTTCTTCAGCCTTGTCTAACAGGATGCTCACTCTTAAACAATGCCCTCGTCGATGTGTTCCATGCCTTCCTTTCTTTGTTCGAAACACAGAATGACAGGAGGTTTCCAATAAAAGTTTATATACCTACCGTTAATTTCTCTTTGGGAAAAAAATGTCTCATGTTAAGTGATGAAGGTGTAAATGATTCATGCTAACTTAATAACAACATTCGGAAACGTTGAAAAAAATATACTGCTGCTACAGGTAGAGGTTGGTAGCACCTAGTGTCTCTGTAAGTAGAACAGGGTATTGAACATTCAAAGCAGAACTTTTTCATTCTCCTAGTAACTTGTGGTTAGGGTAAAATAGCCTAGTTCAGCAGCTAAACAAATTTTCTTTAGTGGCGTAAAATAACAAATAATCTCTATCAAAGTCAGTTTCTTGGAAATTTTATGAATTGCGATACACTGGTGCCACTACACAGAGAAAAATGTAAAAAAGAAACAGAAAAGGTTCAGTCATCATCACTCGTGTGAAATACATCTAACTCATTTCATACATAACAGTTTAGGAAATTAGGATTATGATTGATATGAAGGTGTCACACACTAAAATTTTCGACAAGCTTTCAGCACATATCGGCTGCTATTGAAAGTAAATGGAACATTTATGTGGTTGCCTTGCTCATTTTATCGCTAACAGCCCAGGAAGACCTGGACGGCAAATTTTCAACGGAAAGAACGCAGACCCCTTTTGTATAGGTTTAAGAATGAGTGCACAATTTTAGATCTCAATTTCTTAAGCTACAAATATTTATAATATTTATTATGAGTAACTCACGTGCTTCTTTACTGACGAAATAGTTCACTGAAAAAGAAATAGAAGTTCTGGGTTTAACGTACCGCCGACAGTGGGGCCTCATAGCGAATGACATACTAGGAGCTGATAAAAACTGTAAATGAATATAGCCTCAAGCAGCACTTTCAAGGAAATCTCCCGGCATTCATTTAAATTTATTTGGATAAACTTTGGAAACCCTGATTACCCCGATTATTAGTTGTGTCTCAACTGCTATGCTATATCTATCTGTCCAAGTGTCCCAGACAACAGATGCCTCCAATAACTTTCACGACTATTTAGGTAAAATAAGCTCTTAGAGTAATACGTGAGAGGTGTATTAAATATCTGGTTACCACTGAACTTTGTTCAATGTCGGCAGGTAATAAATATTACGTAACGGAAAGAAAGAACTAAACCCGGATCACGGTGATTGAACTTATAGTGGGGATTTATTGTAAATCGCTCTCACTGAGCCTTTGAATGTCCGTAAGGAATACAAGGAGAGATACTAGAAATCTGGGACTACTTGCATACTGCCACATTTTCTCGTTTAGTCCACATATGGAACCACAACGTATTAGATTTT
Organism: Schistocerca cancellata; assembly: GCF_023864275.1. Taxonomy (NCBI): domain Eukaryota; kingdom Metazoa; phylum Arthropoda; class Insecta; order Orthoptera; family Acrididae; genus Schistocerca; species Schistocerca cancellata. Next base: position 265,944,254 of record NC_064634.1, read on the forward strand.
ATTTATTTAGTCTGGATCGCTACTGCAAAATACTACAAGAAGTTCATATTACTAGATCCATGTAGTTATGTGCCATTTATGGATGATGAATAGAAGTTTACAAAGGTTTGATACAGAGATAAAGGTAATACCTGTGAGTACCGGAACAATATCGAAAATGATGCGGGCATTTTTACCTGTTTACCAATACATGTCAATGATTTAGATTTTTACAGAACGTGTTGTGAATATCCATAACCCATTTATCTTTTTCTGAATGAGAGCTCTCTGCCGCACTGGCTGTCGTTAGTTACACTGAAATGTCTTTTTGTTCTGGAATCTCCACTGTAGCACTGTTTTAGTTGTTTAAACGAACAGTCTTCAAACGGACTAATTCGGTATACAGCCAACCCTTCCCTCCACACATTATGTCCTAAAATGACACCAAGTGTGCCCTGAACAGGAGTCTCTTTACAGCCGTCGATGGCGGAGACTTTCTTAAAACCGGTGTTGTAACCTATTGTACTACAGCTATAGTGAAATAACAGGAAAACAAAATTACTGAAGACAGACTTTTTCGGATGACATTCAGTAGTCGCCATAGCACTCCTTACAGCTACTGGTAGTGCTACGTAACCCCCACAGTTTGCTTTACCGTGACTGGAGGACATACGTAATTATAGTTTTGGACACTGCTGTTATAATCGCTTGAAAGTAATCTATAACTCCAGAATTCAGTGGATACCGCTTAGCAAGACGAAGTTTGGAGCGTCAAACGTGGTTCTCTTGACACACTCTTACAGCTAATAGTACGTTGTTGCCTTCCCGCGATCAGTAAATGATGTGATAGATGTCTGAATGCACCGCTGCAATTACAATAATGACCGCTTGTTTGAGTTGCTATTAATGATTATGTAAACGAAAAGTGGCGCAATGGTGACACCTAAATCTGTTCTCCGATGGCACCAGCGATACTGCCCAATGTAACATCTCTGTCTGCACAGAATAATCGCTATCTCGTCATCTAGAGATAGAGTGTGGATGCCTGGATTTAAAGCCTAGGTCTGAACACACTGCCGTCTGATCTGAAATTTGCGACACTCTCACCCATTTGTTGATTCGTATATAATGGAAATATACATCTCGTCTGCTACTGGCTTTAGTCACAAATGTCCACATTGGTCCTCACATTAACTGAAACTTTTGTCTGGAAGATGGTCTCGAGAGCAAGATCAATTTTAATACCTGTTTCTGTCAAGCTGTCATCTCAAGGACATATTTCATCATCATAGTAAGCGCTTTAATAGGAAATTCGGCATCACAAAACTGCTTACCATCGAAACAGGCATGTCAAGTCAAGAATCCTTAACTGTTGAATTCCCTCTCTTTGTGCTTAGGATAACAAAGGAAAATTTTTATCTGCTAAATTCCAAAGTTTTATGCTTGTTTACGCCGACAAAGTTAAATATTCTTCACGTTACTACATTCATTCTAGTTAGGCATCTTAACTGCAGCACCAAAGTACATAATATCTCTCCTGGAAGTAACTGTAAATAATCAGTAAGAGTTTAGAAGATGTGGCACTCATTATTACAATACTACTCTTGATTAAAATTAAATATATCTATTAAAGGCGTGAATAGCACTGCTACAAAAGTACATTAACAAATAATGACTTTACGTGAGAATCAGATACTGAAACTAAATTTGAAAGTTTAAAGTTTCTTCTCGGTTACTCTTTCGCCTCCAAGGAATTATTGTGTGGTAAGTAACAGCTTATTTAGTGCAAAAATGTTACTTGCGTCTGAAGCATAAACTAAATGCTGTTTTATGTTACATGAACGAATCTGTAATAGGCCAGTATGTAGCGATACCTAAATACCAATTAAATTAGTAGTACACTGGTACGCCCTACTTCATAGGGATATATCATCCAATGCTACGCATGGAGCATACAATTATTTCAGTGTAAGTGGATGCTGCCCTAAAGCAATTTAGTTTTTCCTTGAATGAGAAAATTGGAATTAGACTGCAGTTGTCAGCGAAATGTTTCGTCGTTCCGTACTTCTCTCTTTCATTTTATAAGGGATTAACATATAACATGATGCAATGTTTCCTTTTCTTATCCCCTTCTCGGGTGAGTGGAGTCGCTGCTAAACTAGGTACTCCTTTACACGCAAGCGCATTAAAGCAGTATACAGTAGAATACAGTGTTTAAAATTAACATTCGTTTGAATAATGCCGCCATAAATCAAGTGAGGAGGTGTACACTCCGTGTCCGTAAATGCCTTAGCTGTGAATACCGCATATTGTTCCGCTATCCTGGCTTTTGTTTCAAACGCATTCAGACAAGCACTTGTTCTCAATGAAAGAACAGTACAATTTTTATTTTTTAACATCTAACATCTTTTCGTAAATTGTACTCACCTCGTTTGGAGCTGAATTCCTAATGACAGATTTTTCTTTGTCTTCCTCTTAGCTGACAATCGAGGTATTTTTTTTCTCTCTTAGAATTTATTTCTCTTACTTCTCAGTAACGAAGCGTTTCAGACAAAGTCTAAATGTAAACAATTATCACGGAAGAATATTCGGACGAATTCTGATATGAAGCTTTCTTCCGTGAGTTATGCTTCAGTCAGTATAACAAAGAAGACCGTAACGTTGTCTCTAGGCCAGTGAGAATTCACATCCGATCATGAAACAAACAAATACTGATTTTATGCCCATATATCTTTAAGTACATTTGTGCTGTCATCAATGTATATTTTATTCAGGTCTATGCAGTGTAAACAAATTTTTAATAAAAACTGCTGGACATGATTTCTAAGAATATTATCTTGTACCGTGATAGTTACCTTATTCGTTAGAATGTTAGTTTCTGTGGGACCATTTATGTATTATTATACAGTTTGCCATTTGCAACAAAACTGTTTATTGTGGGGCTACGTGACTACACTTTACGATTACTTGCACTTATATGTGTGGAGTCTATTCTCATCTGAAGAGGAAAGAGCGATACAAGAAGAAACGTTTGCAAATGAGCCACTAGAATGAGCATTAAAAAAGGTGAACATCAACCACACAGCGGCAACCTAAGAATTGTATGGTTGTGTATTTTGAAGTTGGAAGTCCAAAAGTACTATAGCGTGCTTCGTCTTGTTATTGAAATAATGAAATCAACGCTCACTTATGCACTGTTAGTGAAAGCGTCCGCAGTGCCGCTCACCATACGTCGGCAGATATTATTCAATAATTTTCCCTTTAGTTGGTCTCCCTTATTTAATTTTACCTCCCTCAAGACGGTAGTTCAGTTACGGAGCTCAAGCAAGCAGCTCACAGACAGAGGACGAGTTGAACTCCTTTATTAATCCGCAACCACAAGGAAAGGCGACTTTTTTTTACCGCTTGTCCCACATGAGTCGAAACCCTCTTGCTTTCGCTCTGTTTTTGGTACTTTCTTCACACCATCCCACGCGTCATACTTGCCATCCGATCTCGGAACAGGGACGAAAATCAATCAAGAATTGAAGCACTTCCTTAATCGACACTGGCCACAGTATGCTTACATCTATACGGATGTCTGCAATAGCGAGGCGATTGTGGGATACGCCTTCTTCAGCCCCTCAAGCAACAAGCACCAAATGTTTGCACTGCCAGAGTTACTGGCCATCAGAGAGGCTGTTCATTACGTTACGTAGACTTTCCATCTCGTATGATGCTCACAGACTCTCAAAGAGGGTTGCAGAAAGTATAAGTTAAGCCGTTTGATAAACAGACTAACAGATATGTCTTTGAGACCATAACAGACGCGCCGACAATGGCCATTAACGTCCGATAATAGCATACGAAGGAATCTACTTAATGAATTTGCTGGTCGCCTTCCTAAGAGGTGCATTACAGGAGGACTGTTACGTGCAACACTAATCCCTTACATGGATTTCTATTCGACAGTCACCTGGAGGCCATACAACTGATCGTCTCTTCTCGGTCATTGTTCACCTCAGTGAAACTTACTAGACGTCATGTGACCTCTCTCAAGCACATGAGATTGGAACATGGGTATTACACCTCCCACCTAAACCGGTTGATAACGCATCGCCTCTAGACATAATGGCGGTGGCGGATCTGAACTACGTCATATTGACGTGTACGAAGTACTTGACTGCACAGACGATCTTGTACAAAAAATTCATGAAGAGGTGTCAACTCCTCCTTGCATGGGTAAGGGGAACTATAACTTCCTTACTTCACCGGTTATGTATATACGGTGACGTAAGGCAGTATATATATATATATATATATATATATATATATATATATATATATATATATATATATATGTGTGTGTGTGTGTGTGTGTGTGTGTGTGTGTGTTTTTACTTTGGATTCTGAACTTATCTTTGTAACCACGCAGCCGCGCGGTGTAGCGTCTTGTCACGGTCCCCGCGTCTACCCCCGTCGGAGGTTCAAGTCCTCCCTCGGGCATGGGTGTGTGTGTCGCCCTCAGTGTCAGTTAGTTTGAGTTAGATTAAATCGTCTTAGAGACCGATGACTTCAGCGGTTTGATCCCATAAGACCTTACCACAAATTTTTTTAAAAGCGTGCCGTTGGCCATCTGCCATTCTGCCATTTATGCGTTGCTGTGGATATAACTCTCCTACAAAACAGGCCTCATTCGCAACATTGGTCGTACTTTTGTGTCGTTTTTATTATTTCATCTTCTTAATAACAAATGTGTCTTCGTGCTTCATAACCTTAACATTGTTCTATTGCGAAAACTGCGCTAAATTTAGTTTGACATTGTTATAACTACTCCTGGCTGCCTGGTATTCGTCTTTCAGTATATTTATATTACCTGAAGAACTTGTGCATGTACATTGACCTTTTTTGCGACTTTTCATGCTTTCCCGACGGATCTGTGGCAAATACCCTCCTTAGCTTTTCTATCGGATTACATTGTGTCGATAGAACGGTGTGCAGGTGCTGGGTAGCTGCTGTTGTCACTGCTACAAGGCTAGACTTAGGATAATCACGTGGAGGTATCGAATTTTATCTGGCCAGGAGCAAACAATACGGGAGCGCGGGAAGACGCTCGTAGTTGCAGAAAAATGGTACTCATAGTGGCTCATGCCAGGAGCCGCAGAAAGAACTTCCCCGCTTGCGGTGTGGGCAATGACTGTGCTGCCAGATGCTACTGGGGTTAAAAGGTGAATAAAATTTCACCAGTTTTCTGCGTCGGGGCGTGAATCGAAAGTTCAAATTTATTTTCTTTGACTTAATGGCAACGATTGCTGGATTCCTGGGGGCGCTTCTCTAAAAACCGTGCGTTCCTATTGACAAGATTGTCCACCTTACAGATATGTAAGACCGCATTAAAAACGTAGTACCAGAAACTTGACGCTGGGGATGAGACTTCGGTCTGTTGATAAAACATGTGACGTTCCAGGTCCAGGCAATGCTCCACTGTGCTCCACTGCCGTTTTATCAGTTTGGCTCAGGAGTGTATGACGATGGTGTTCTACACAACGTTCATACACAGTTCGGCATGTGTGTGAAATATAAGATTTCTCACATTCACTTGAGGTCATAAATACCACGCTTCCTTAGGTCAAGATCGTCACTGACGGAACACGGAGTATTCCTGAATTTTGCTGGTCGCCCACAAATAGATTTTGTGTCTTGATGATTTCTTCTGTTCTTGAAGACATGCCACCAGAGTAGGAGACCACACATATATTAGCACAGCAGATAATATTATCAACAGCAATGAAGGTCTTCAATTAAGTGTCACCTGGAATCCAGCACTGGCTGCCACTAAATCAAAAAAGAGAAACAAGAACTTCCGATTCATGACCTCATGCAGCGCATTGCTGAGATTTAATTCAGCTTTTGACCACAGGAGCGTCTGGCACCACAGTCATGGCCCACAGCGCATGCGCGGAAGGCCTTTCTGAGGCTTTAGATACTGGGACTCAGAGCGCCGCATTCCGTCAATTGCGGGCGTCTTTCCGCACACGCATGTTGCCTGTTCCTGGCCCGATAATACCGATCCCTCCCAGCGACTGTCATTAGTCGTACCGTACAGCGGTGACAACAGCAGTTACCTGGCACCTGAAGGCGTCGAACAGTTATATGGACGAAATTTTGGGGGAGTTACGCAATATGATACGACGGCAAACCCTAGAAGATTATTCGAACATTTTTACTCTTCTGCTATGGACACTGCAAATATTGTAATATGGCACTTTTTTAGCTACTGTTAGCTGTATGGTATTTTTTGCCCAAAGTAAAAAATATATAAATAAATAAAATATCTAAGAGTAGACGATGTCCGCCCATGGATTAGGCCGGACATTAGACGCAGCGCAGGCGCGTCTGGCGGGTGGCTTCATCTCAGGCGTCTTCCGCTTCGTGTGCAGCTGACTGCAAGCGAGCTCGGCGACAGCTGTTCCAAGCAACCAGCCATCACAACCACAACAGATACAGCACGGCTTACTATCACTGCGAACTCTCAACTCCACTACTGCTAATGCTACACTTGCCGTCTGGTGGTGCTCCAGTCGGCGATAGGAGGCGCAAAGAGCACAGAACTTTTTAGCTCCACTAGTCACGTACATGGAAATTGTGCGGGCCATACAGGATGAGTCACCTTACGTTACCGCTGGATATATTTCGTAAACCACATCAAATACTGACGAATCGATTCCACAGACCGAACGTGAGGAGAAGGGCTAGTGTAATTGGTTAATACAAACCATAAAAAATGCACGGAAATATGTTTTTTAACACAAACCTACGTTTTTTTAAATGGAACCCCGTTACTTTTGTTAGCACATTTGAACATATAAACAAATACGTAATCAGTGCAGTTTGTTGCATTGTAAAATGTTAATTACATCCGGAGATATTGTAACCTATAGTTGACGCTTGGATACCACTCCTCCGCTGTTCGATCGTGTGTATCGGAGAGCCCCGAATTACGTAGGGATCCAAAGGGAACGGTGATGGACCTTAGGTACAGAAGAGACTGGAACAGCACATTACGTCCACATGCTAACACTTTTTTATTGGTCTTTTTCACTGACGCACATGTACATGACCATGAGGGGTGAGGTAAACGTACACACGTGGTTTCCGTTTTCAATTACGAAGTGGAATAGAGTGTGCCCCAATGGAAACGCGTCGACGTATGTCGTATCAGCATGATGGTGCACGTGCACATACCGCAATTAACACTAGGCTGACCCTTGACAGGATGTTCGACGGACGTTTCATACGACGTGGAGGACGCATAAATTGGCCAGCCCGTTCTCCTGATCTTACACCTCTGGACTTCTTTCTGTGGGGTACGTTAAAGGAGAATGTGTACCGTGATGTGCCTACAACCCCAGAGGATATGAAACAACGTATTGTGGCAGTCTGCGGTGACATTACACCAGATGTACTGCGGCGTGTACGACATTCATTACGCCAGAGATTGCAATTGTGTGCAGCAAATGATGGCCACCACATTGAACATCTATTGGCCTGACATCTCGGGACACACTCTATTCCACTCCGTAATTGAAAACGGAAACCACGTGTGTACGTGTACCTTACCCCTCATGGTCATGTACATGTGCGTCAGTGAAAAAGACCAATAAAAAGGTGTCAGCATGTGGACGTAATGTGCTGTTCCAGTCTCTTCTGTACCTAAGGTCCATCACCGTTCCCTATGGATCCCTACGTAATTCGGTGCTCTCCGATACACACGATCGAACAGCGGAGGAGTGGTACTGAAGCGTCAACTTTAGGTTACAATATCTCCGGATGTAATTAACATTTTACAATGCAACAAACGGCACTGATTACGTATTTGTTTATATGTTCAGATGTGCTAACAAAACTAACGGGGTTCTATTTCAAAAACCTAGGTTTGAGTTAAAAAACATACTTCCGTGCACTTTTTATGGTTTGTATTAACCAATTACACTAGCCCCACTCCTCACGTTCGGTCTGTGGAATCGATTCGTCGGTATTTGATGTGATTTACGAAACATATCGAGCGGTAATGTTAGGTGACCCACCCTGTATACTTCTTCCTCAGCATAAGCGCCGCACGGCCTTTGGAAAGTCAGTCATTGTCATAACTACACACTTGTCAATTACGCTGATGGCTCTGTGGTTCAACAGTTGATGTACACTCCCCTCCAGCGCCAATCTCCAATGACGCTGACGAATCACGTCTCGGCAGATCTCAATTTGCGGACCCATTTTTCGTCCTCTACCTCACAGGACTTCATTACCAACCTTCCAGCCAAATTACTTGACAGTGCTATTGTTGTGTCAGCACCTGTGGGAGTCAGCAGCTACATAAACAAGGAAGGACAGAAGTTGTGATGGACGGTGGCTCGAATCCACATTAAACTTCGTAATTAATGAGACAATTTATTTGTAATTAGGAAAGAAAAATAAGTTAACCTCTTCCGGTGCCTCCTACATGCAGTTACTGTACTCGCTATTACTACATGCAGAGTGCACGCTAAGTATCGTATCCCTCTTAGCACGGACGCTCTCGAAGACTGCGGTCGAACTTAAGACGAACGGCGATGGGCGCCTTGTTAAGTCAGTATTGACAGGGAGCGCTGAACTCCCTGAAGGTGTGGCGGTGCCTGCTCTTTTCAATGGTGCGCGGGTCAGCACCTACTTGATATAGTTTCGTGGCGCTGTGATGTTCTGTGAGCAGTTGGTGCTTTAGGACTGCATAGTCGTCTGTTCCTGTAACTCACATTACGACTGAATCCGAACCTATGGTATTATCTCTTCTTGTAATGGTTTCTGAACAAAGAAGTAATCTTTCCAGTCCACTTGATGCTGTAATTCCTAGATGTAGTTTCACCACTCGCACATGCAGACAATGCAATGTAGATACTCGAAAACATTAACTTGGTTTCTGTGTGTATTCCTACAAAAAGATGAGGATGCATAACAGAAATGCAGCTATAAGTTATCTGAAAATGTAGTCGCACCATTTTTGAGGAACGAAATTACGTTCTTTGCTAACTCGCCATCGAGTCATTGTGTTACAAAAGTAAAGCTATGTAATAATGAAAAATAAGTTGTACGACACTTGAAGATGCTTACTAATAACGCAGTAAACATAAATGCTTTAAACAAAATACACGTTATGGCCCAGAAAAAAATTAGTCACCTTTCATGATATGTGTTTGCTGACGTACGTTTGGGGGGAGAAATAACAAATTTTGCGCAATAGGTGGACCGGAAATTTCAGTACATGTGCCACTGCCGAGATCTATGTATTGACTGAAGACGAAGACTGACTGGTTCTTTTGTGACAGTTACAACAGTACAACCTCGCGTAAGTTGGGCTGTAATTGGTCACTTTCAATAAAGTATAATCCATTATGGATTGTTATAGTCTCAGCTTGAAAGATCGTGTATGGTGGGAAAAGTTGTATGAGATTGGAAAACTTGGAAATAAAACAATTAATAGCTACATGTAATTGGATAGCTCGGAAGCAGTAATAAATTTTTTGGCTTTTGCAGAAGACCTCATTAGAACAGATGGAAAATAGATGAATCCTTGCAGAATGCAAAGAAGAGAGTAGAAACTCTGAAAGCAACAACTGACGAATCAGGTCTACAAGCATCATTTGAAAACACAGAGTATATGTGCAAAGTAACTCACCAAGAGTTTTAAAATCCTACTGTGTCCACATTAAGAAAATTTGCTGGCTTAAATATTTTGGTGAAAATGTAATTTTACAAAGTGATAATGAAGCTATTAAAATCACAACTGTAAAAAATAAAAGACCGTACGAGAAAGTGAGGCATCTTACAGTAAACATGTTTTTATAAAAGTGTTGAATTGAAGTATTTTAATACAATTCCACTACCAGACATCCATGTTGGGTCGGAAACAGTACAGATTGAAAGCAATGTGGCACTAGAAGATTTGGAAAAGATGGAAAGAAAAAGTTTTCGAAAACTACATTGTCCAGTCGAAACAAAGTTGGCAATTAGGTTTTGAGTCCAAATGAGGAAATATGTTCAAATGGTTCAAATGGCTCTGAGCACTATGGGACTTAACATGTTAGGTCATCAGTCCCCTAGAACTTACGTTAGTAAGGTTTAAGTAGTTCTAAGTTCTAGGGGACTGATGACCTAACATGTTAAGTCCCATAGTGCTCAGAGCCATTTGAACTGTTTTTTGTAATGTTGATTTTTCTGCCAATAACAATTAGGAAAAAACTTCACTCATAATATAAAATCAATTCCTTCCCGTTTGGAAAATTCTGGTGTTTATAAGATTTTCTTCGATACCTGCTCTTCTTACTACATAGAACAAACATGACGTGCCTTTACAACCATATACAAAGAACATCTTTCAAGAAAAAATGACACTAGCACCCCAGATTCGTGTTTTGCGAGCCACCTTTCGAATACATGTCACGTGCCTAAAGATGTTCACGATATTAACGTTTTGCACGCCGAGAAGAAAGAGCGTATATTAGATATTCTTGAACAATTAGATATCTTCAAACACATTTCTCGAAATGATAGCCTCATTCTGAATGATCAGCTACAATTACGTAATAAAAACTTTCTCAGCGGAATAAAGCCGTTACTTGATATTTGATTTAGGGTTCCCTCGTGCGGTTATCGAACTGTTTTTTCTATCTAAGTCGTCTTACAGTTTTTTGTTTATGGTTTATAATGGCCGAATTTCATGCTACATTGTTTTTATAAAGGCTTTGTCACTCAGCCCTGTTTGTAATTCTATATCGGCATTTTCATCCTTTAAATTGTACTTCTAAGCTCTTCTGTAGACAAAATATTACATTGTCTGCTACTGTTAAACAAAATATTACCTTTTACTTCATCTACTAAATAATGTTCATCATAATATTCGTCTATCTTTATTTGAATGTTAAGTTGCCAGTTTGTATATGCGGCTATTAGATGGCACTCTTGGTGCAATGTTCGCTTGCCTGCAGTTGTCACCGCGGGCACTTCAGTCTGATGCTACCTGTAGCTCAATATATGCGAGCAGCCCGTAGCGGTTTGCTTTCTACGCATTCCATTTTAAAAATTTTGTGGTTAAAGCATCATGGCCTGATATCTATTTTATACGTGACATGTAAGTACTGTTTCCTTTTGTACCGTTAGGCAGTTTTCAGTCTTAAAACTTCACTTCTAAGCTTTCACGTAGACAAAAAGGTAGCATGTCTGCTGCTGTCAAATAAAACATTGCCTGTTATTTCATGTACAAAACAATGTTCATCTTAACATTCACCTGTCTTTATTTTAAATGTTAAGAAGCCTACTTATATTTGCGGCTACTATTTGGGACTCTTGGTGTAATGTTCACCTGTCCGCAGTTGCTAATTCGGACACCTCAGTCTGTTGGTACGTATGTGAGCAGCCCATAGTGGTTTGCCTTCCATGTACTCTTTTTTTTTTAATTTTGTGACTAAACCTTTATCTCTTGATATTTGTCTCCATACGTGGCAAGCAAGTACTGTTTCTTTCTTGCGCTGTTAATCAGTCATTCTATAACAATAAAAGAACCATAATTTTTTTACTTATGTTATAGGCCAATTTGAATCTCTAAGTTTCTGATGAAGGTACTCATAGAAATGTAAGGCTCCATACGCCTATCTTCGAAAACTAGCACGCAACTGACAGCTTATGTGAACGAGACATTCCCGTTCCTGGAAAATATACTTTGGCAGCCATGTATCGATCGCATTCACTAACAGTGACTTTAACGGTGCTACAATGACGCGATATTTGGTTTTGATTCATTTCATTGGTTACGCTTTAACATTCAGGAAAATGTGTTGTCGGTGTCCGCATTCCATGCAAAAGACGTTGAAGCTAGCTTGCAGAAGGAATTCCCGAAATTCTTTTCTGAAAGTTTAGGCAAGGCAAAAAATGTTTTTGCACATATTACTCTGAAAGACAATGCTCAGCGTAAATTTTTCCGGGCTAGAACTGTTCCCATTGCATTACGGCACAAAAACGCTGCTGAACATAAAGAATTGCAAGATAGCGGAGCTATAGCAAGTCCACTGGTTTTGCTCCCGAAACCTTCAGGTCTCATTCGCCTCTGTGTTGACTTTTAAATGTATGGTCGACCCAAAAACTGTCATCGATACTTATTCATTGCCACGCCCAGAGTATCTCATGAACAGATTAGGCGCTGGTCGCTACTTTTCAAAAATTTATTTGCGCTACGCATATCTTCAAATACCACTCAATGAGGAATCTCAGGGTGTGTGTGCAGTGAATACTTATTTGGGCTTGTTTAAATATTTGTGTTTGCATTTCGGCAGTGCTTCCGCACCCGCCATTCCACAACGGCATTTGGAACAGCTGACTGCTCAGGTGCCAAACTGTTCGAGCTATTTGGACGATACTGTCGCAGCAGGTCATACACATGAAGATGATATTGCAGACTTGCGTTTTTTGTTTCGTGTGTTATCTGGTGCAGGACTAAAGTATAGACTGTGCAAGTGTGATTTCTTTACACCTGAGTTGCAATATCTTGCTCTAGTCATAAACAGTCAAGGTGTACATCCTCTTCAGCCGAATGTGCTAGCCATACGAGATTTGACAGTCCCTTGCTATGTCACAGATTTACAGTCAGTCTTAAAATGAACGATTATATTCGGTTCATACCGAATGCTGCACAAATCGCAGCTTCACTGTATCGCTTGCGTCGCAAAACTATCTCCTTTGGTTGGATAAATGAATGCCAACTAGCATTCCAAAACTTAAAGATGCATTGCCCAGCGATCGATGCTTAGTTCACTATGATCCTGACAAACCAGTACTGCAAGTTGACGCTTCCTCTTACGGAATCGGTGCTGTGCTTTCGCATAGAATTGGTGATAAAGAGAGGCCTATCACATTCGCAACAAAAATATTGTCCAAAGCTCAGTGTAACTACTCAAGAATCGAGAAAGAGGCTTGGCTATTGTGTATGGTGTCGCCAAAGTCCACCACTATTTGTATGGGAGAAAATTTTACTTAGTAACGGATCACAAGCCCCTGCAGTACTTGTTTCATCCAACGAAACCGATTCAAGTACAAACTGCCCAAAAATTGCCAAGATGGGCTTTGTTGTTTCATCAGTACCAGTACGAGGCGATTCATGTACAAACTGCCCAAAAATTGCCAAGATGGGCTTTGTTGTTTTATCAATACCAGTAAGAGATGGTGAATTGTCCGTCAGCTCAACATGGTAATCTGGACGCACTTATACGTCTTCCTATCGGCCCTGATGCAGACTTTGATGCTTCTGCTGCATATTGTTGTCGCATCGATGATCAGGATTCTGAATTGCTTCAATCTTTTCCTCTTAACTATAAGAAAATTGCACAGGCCACGGAAGCTGATCCAGATCTGAACCTTTTGCTAACATACATTCGCACATCTTGGCCTCGTTCGATTCATAGCATAAAGAACTCTGTAGTGAGCCGATACTTTGCACCGGCATAGCATCGCAATACAAAAATGTGTGATTCTTGTACAAAATGAAAGTGGACAGTCATGTGCGTTGATCCGTAAGGCTTCGCAAAAAGAAGTGTTGCACGAAACAGTTAGCACGTCGACACTGTACTTGGCAGGGTATGAACACCCAAATAGAACAGATGACGCCGCGCGGGATTAGCCGAGCGGTCTTAGGCGCTGCAGTCACAGACTGTGCGACTGGTCCCGGCAGACGTTCGAGTCCTCCCTCGGGCATGTGTGTGTGTGTGTGTGTGTGTGTGTGTGTGTGTGTGTGTGTGTGTTTGTCCTTAGGATCATTTAGGTTAAGTAGTGTGTAAGCTTATGCACTGATGATCTTCGCAGTTAAGTCCCGTAAGATTTCACACACATTTGAACATTTTTTGAACACATGACGTAACAGTGTCTTGCCTGTGCTCCGCTACAAAAATTCTCTGTTTGGACTAAGTCGCAATGACCATGGCAACGTGTGCACATAGACTTTGCGTAGCCTTTTTGGAACACGTGTTAGTTGATTATGGTTGAATTGTACAGAAAGTTTCCTTTTGCTGTGTCAATGAACTCGACAACGTCACGTAGCACAATGAAGGTATTGTCATCGATTTTTTGCATTGAACGTTTACCTGAAGTCATAGTGTCAGACGACCGCCCTCAGTTCACGTCAAATGAATTTGAAACATTCTGTGAACGAAATGGCACACAGCATCTAACTAGTGCACTTTCCCATCCGCATTCAAACGGTGATGCAAAACGTTTTGTCAGAACCTTCAAGCAGCCAATGGCCAAACTTCGCTCCACACACATCAGGGATCAAGCTTTGCATCTGTTTCTCGCCTCCTGTCGTTCGGACTCACGAGAAGGACCATCGCCGGCGGAACTGCTTCGCGTCCGCCACCATCGGACACTGCTCCACCTGCTCCGCCCATGTCAGCATCCGGCGCCGAAGGAAGGCCGCAAGTATCGCTTCGCGCTGCATGGCGCGAGATCGTCCCACGACTTGACCCTTGCGTGTATCTCATTTCAAGTCCACTCGTTTAGCAGCGCGGACATCACAATCAGCTTCGCCACTGTCATGTGGATGGTGATACTTCTGTGTCTCTTTCCCCAGATTCATGGATTCCGATGACAGCGCGGCCACAGCAGCCACTAGAGGGTCCTATCACGACACCGCGAGACGACCCCACGGAGACGGAGCCTTCGCCTCCTCCGCTTCGTCTCGTCCTACCGATGGAGTTGGACCCGCCCATACCGCAGCAGCCGATGCCTTCTACATTTCGTTGTTGGCAACAGGAGGTGAACGCTAACCCTTCTTGTTGTTTTCTGGGGGACGTTACCGCCAGAGCGCAGGCCGGATAACGGGACACGACCGGAAGCTTGCCGTCCCCTATAGCCACAGCTTCCGGTCCAGCGAACCGTCCGCACTCCTGCCTCCACCGCCATTGCTGCGCTCCCTAAATGCCGACGGTCCGTCGCTTTGGGGGAGGAATGATCCGGCGTAGCGACAAGCGCCGGCACGACGATGAAAAAGAACAGAGGGGGCTGTGAGATGACGTCAGCCAACTGTACGATGACGAACTCTCTCTAGGACGACACCATGCCAGGAGCGGCCTCTATACGAAGAGAATATAAGCGCTGCGACGCCCAGCTGCGACCGGAGTGGAAGGCGAGCCGTCGTACAAATGCTACAGCAGTGACTTATGAACTGTGTACTTTTGCCTGCGTTGAAATTGTATATACCAAAGGACACTGATTACTTGCATGTCGCCATTGTTAGCAACACATTAGCTACACACCTTCCTGAATACTCAGAGTTAAGTATTGTCAGTTTAACTTTCTGTAGTAGACTCCATTATTACGATTTGCTTGACTTGCTGTCTAGTGATCCGAGAAAACAGCTTCCTTGACACCCTATATTAGACTAGTGGGCAGAGCACAATAGTACTACAGCGAAGACTACACTGATATGATACTGTCTATGCGGAGACAAATCGAAATGCAACTGATGCCCGAAGACAGTATTCACAACGTTTTTCTCTGCAATTTTTACCTTCTGCACATGTATTTAGACGTACAGTGCTGCGTTTTAGAACCGAAGGAGCTTCACAGGTACAATGTGCCGTGAAAAGACCATCCCGCGCACGGTAAGCATAACTTAAACGAAAATAACGTGTAGGTTCAACGTACGAGGGTTGGAACTTAAATAGTGGGAACTATTTATTCACAACCGATACAAAAGAGTTGCATGTAATCACTTGTTACTGCCCTCAGAGTAGTCACCAGCCTTGTGTAGAACACGTAGCCAGCGATATGGAAGGCGTAGTATACCGTTAGCAGAGCCTTCTTTATTGATGGTGCGAATGGAGCCGTCTAAAGTTATGGTGATTCTCGTGTACGAATGTGATGGTGTTATCCCAACGCATTGCGTTCCTTCGCGGCACATCGTCGATGCACAGTATCACTGTTCGTTTTTGGATAATCACCTGCGACCAGCTTTGCAAAATAAGCGGCGACACTTTCTGCGCAACCCACCCACCATTTTGTACGACGATGCGCGGGCGCATACAGCGCAAGCTGTGGCTGCTCTGTTCGGTCGATGGGACTGGCAGGTACTGTACCATCTACCATATTCCCCTGAATTACGCTCGTGTGATTTTCATTTAATTCCGAAGATTTTTGGAACCACTTCGTGGTATTCGCTTCAGAACTGTTCCAGAGATTCAATAGGCAGTAGACCGCTCCATACGAACCATCAACAGAACAGGCTCTGCTAACGGTATACTACGACTTCCACATCGCTGGCAACGGGTTCTACACAACACTGATGACTACTTTGAAGGACAGTGACAGGTTCAAACATTATTTTCTACCGGTTGTGAATAAATAGTTGCCACTGGTTAAGCTCCATCCCTCGTAGTATAAACGAAACTGTTATCGTGCAAATGCAGTATTGTTTGAACAGTCAATTCGCCGGGAAAATTTTAAAATTCACAACAGGTTTCAGTATATTTGTATCTATAATAATAATAATAATATCGTCATTTCTATTAATATTACGAAACTCATTAGGTCTCGCCCTATTTCTGATCATAATTAGGACAAATAAGAGCTGCAGCTTACCTGGAGAGACAGACGTCTTTGGTAAAAAGGATTCTGAAGGAACGAAAATTGCATCCCTTTAAGATGCACCTACACCAAAACCTATAAGGAAACGATTTCGAAAATCGGGTGTCGTTCTGCGGACGTCTCGTAAATAATGTAGCAGTAAATTAGGAATTGAACAAGCAGACTTTACGGGGAGATGAATAGTATCTCGCCAATGACTTCTTCAGTAATTGAACCCAGTACGTTGTCCTCGATGGTGAGTATTCATCGATCGGAGGTGAGGGTATCATCTGGTGTGCCCCAGGGAAGTGTGGTAGGTCTGATGTTATTTTCTATCTACATAAAGGATCTGCTGGATAGGGTGAATAACAATGTGCGGCTGTTTACTGATGATGCTGTGGTGTACGGGAAGGTGTCGTCGTTGAGTGACTGTAGGAGGATACAAGATGACTTGGACAGGATTTGTGATTGGTGTAAAGAATGGCAGCTAACTCTAAATATAGACATATGTAAATTAATGCAGATGAATAGGAAAAACAATCCCGTAATGTTTTAATACTCCATTAGTAGTGTAGCGCTTGATACAGTCACGTCGATTAAATATTTGGGCGTAACATTGCAGAGCGATATGAAGTGGGACTAGCATGTAATGGCAGTTGTGGGGAAAGCGGATAGTCGTCTTCGGTTCATTGGTAGAATTTTGGGAAGATGTGGTTCATCTATAAAGGAGACCGCTTATAAAACACTAATACGACCTATTCTTATGTACTGCTCGAGCGTTTGGGATACCTATCAGGTTGGATTGTGGGAGGACATAGAAGCAATTCAGAAGTGGGCTGCTAGATTTGTTACTGGTAGGTGTTATCATCACGCGAGTGTTATGGAAATGCTTCAGGAACTCGGGTGGGAGCCTCTGGAGGAAAGGAGGCGTTCTTTTCGTGAATCGGTACTGAGGAAAGTTAGAGAACCAGCATTTGAGGCTGACTGCAGTACAATTTTACTGCCGCCAACTTATATTTCGCAGAAATACCACAAAGATAACATAAGAGAGATTAGGGCTCGTACAGAAGCATATAGGCAGTCATTTTTCCCTCCTTCTGTCTGGGAGAGGAACAGGGAGAGAATATGCTAGTTGTGGTACGAGGTACCCTCCGCCTCGCACCGTATGTTGGATTGCGGAGTATGTATGTAGATGTAGATGTAGAGGACGCCACTGTCACTAAATTACTTGGCTCCCGCAAATGTTCACTGGTTACGGCTACATCAAATGCTGGCGCACTGTGACGATAACGTAAGGTACGGCATTGTAGGAGACCACATCATTGGGCTAGCTTATTTGGCTTCCAGACAAGCTGGTAGGCTTTATTCGCAATTCCTATAGCATGAGCGGGATCTTCAGCTCTCCTAGAAGACATCTTGCTGCAGTTGACTGTGAAGCACTGGTTTCAACACGATGATGCAACACCCCATAGTTGTAGAGGGGTGGGGCTATATCTCAACAATGTGAACATCGAACGGTCGTGGTGTTTGCAGTTGATGGCCAGCCTGACCGCTTCATTCAACGCTCATGGACGTTTTGTATGGGTTTATATCGAAACGGAACGGAACCGGAACACCAAAATGTGTTAAAAGAACAAATATGACATAATTGTGCTTCAGTGTACACAGAAATGTTAAGAGGTGTCCATTCTAATACCGAGGGGCGCTTACATCAATGCATAGAACAAGGTGGGCATGCATCTGAACATTTTTATTATGAATAATGCAGTTATAATGATCAATCTCTCTCTGCCGGCCGGAGTGGCCGAGCGGTTCTTGGTGCTACAGTCAAGAACTGCGTGACCGCTACGGTCGCAGGTTCGAATCCTGCCTCGGGCATGGATGTTTGTGATGTCGTTACGTTAGTTAGGTTTAAGTAGTTCTAAGTTCTAGGCGACTGATGACCACAGGAGTCAAGTCCTCTACTGCTCAGAGCCATTTGAACCAATCCATCACTCTACAATATAGGTTTAAAGGAACATGATTTATGATAGCCATTATATTCATTGTTCTCTACTGCATTCAAAAATATGATAGTATTCATGTTATACTGCCAGTTATGAAGCATAAATTGCTGCATTATGTCTTGTTAATAAATTAGCTGTCACATACTGATCTGGCTCGAGACACATGATATGCTTTGGCCCTTGCGCATATTGGTTTGGTCATGGACAATAATTCCTATATACAGACACCTTTTCTGAGCCCAGGAACCGAACTCGACACCTTTCCTACAATATGAAAGTTTTCTAGCTACCAGTTATAACTGCAAAGTGTTTTGTTTTCAGGCGCTAGTCTCATGTTTAGGATGGTCTCCTTTCTGTTGGCGTGGATTCCCCCCTACCATTCTGCTTAGGCAAACCTTTCAGCTTCTTTGGTATCCTGGAGTAACTAACGTACGGAGGACGGAGTGCGTGGGCCACCTGGTACATATAAATCTTTACTACGATATTTTTGGCTTTCGTTTGATATCCACATACAAATTCGAATTTGTACTCCGTATTCCTTTAATAGCAGGCAGGAGAAAGCACTTTGTTCCAATATTTTGGAGTAACCCAGACCGTTCATATTCTCTCTGAGGGACAGTCGCCTGTGCATGTACTCTGTAGGCACTCTCTCTCCTATCCCATTCTTGTGACACCTACGAAATATATAATAATGTCACAGCAGATAGGTCGAGTGGTCTCCTTCAAATACAGATTCTGTATATTTGCCCAGCACGGTTTCGTGAGAACTACGTTATCATTCTTGAGAGGTTTCCCTTTATGTCCGCCCATCATTTCTGCTACGCTTCCGTATCGACTATGACAAATTGTTATGGTTGAACCAGAGCGTCACAAAATTTGAATGCACTAGTGTCTTGCCTTTGCAAGTACTAATATCACTCCAACGATCTACTTCATGTCAGATCTTAGAAATGCCTCAAAATTCTTTTACGGAGAGACTAATATTTTAATCGGATGCTGTAGAATTATTTCTCTCTGCTACAGATACTACATTTCTGCACATTTAGAGGAAGCTGCCCTTCCTTCAGCTAAGCTGAAACTTTTTCAAGTTCTTCCACACCTTCTTACTATCTTCTGACGATGATAACTTGCTGTAGATAACACTATCGTGGCAGGGCTCTATTACTCAAATATTGAGATATTTACGATGATATATCTTCCCTCTTTCAGATCTAACTCGAGAAAACTATCATTTTATCTCTAGATGATGTTCACCTGAGGTACCGTCAGCACACCCATTTCAGTTCTCGGTTGGAACGTCAACACTGTAATAAATGCTGACGTGTGAGCATTGAGAATAGGACCTTCATGTTGGCTAGGCACGTTTCTGATCAATGAAACGGATGTAAAGGAAGTTGTATGCAACATTGGCTCTGTTTGAAATAGTGCAGTTCATGACGTAAATTCATGGCTTGAGGACATAAACTAACGCTAAATCAGACTTCGACTCAGTTTTTACAGTTTCTGACACACAATTCTGCAAAACCCGACGTTTTAATTTCACAGAATGGGAATACGATTAGTGAAACCGAACAGTTCAAATTTCTAGGTGTTCAGATAGATATTAATCTGTCGTGGAAAGTCCACGTTCAGGATCTTGTTCAAAAACTTAATGCTTCCTTTTTTGCTGTTCGAACAGTATCTGAAGTAAGTGATCGACATATTTTCATTCGTTTATGTCATATGATATTATATTTTTGGGTAAATCTAACAATTCTCAACGGATATTTTTGAGAAACGGGTAGTTCGGGTAATAAGTGGTGTAAGTTCACGAACCTCTGGTCGACCCCTGTTTACTGGTCTTGGTATTCTGACATTGGCCTCTCAATATATGTACTCTTTACTGTCGTTTCTTGTTAACTGTATCAGCCTATTGCAAAGAATTAGCAACTTTCACTCAGTTAATACTAGGCAGAAATCCAATCTGCGTTTCGATCGAACTTCCTTAATTCTCGTGCAGACACGTGTGCAGTATACTGCTTCATCCATTTTTAATAAGCTACCACAAGAAGTCAAAAATCTTAGCAATAACCCACGCGTTTTCAAATCGAATCTGAAGAGTGTCTTCTTGAGTCACTCCTGTCGAGGAGTCCTTTGAAAAATTAAGCTGATTCCTATGTTATATTATTGATTGTGTTTACTTAAAATTATGGTCTGACTTTTTTTCGATTCGTAAACATTTTATTTTATTTGTTGTAAGTAGCCTGTTTATATGTTTGTATGTTGGCAGCGCGATTCACTGCATTAATAACTCTGACAGCGCTGTGCGCCGTCTGTAAGAGACTTTGTGGCTGGTCGGACTCGCAGTTGGAGGTGAGCAGCCAGTAGGGTGGAGGTTGGAAGTTTATAGTTAGTAGTGACGGAGGTTAGAGGTCTGAAGTGTTAGCGCGAGCGGACGATCTGGACGTGTGTCCGTCATGGAAATTAAATTTTTGTTGATGATCATATAATTTTTGGAACTGGATGTCACGGACGATTATAGTTCCTCTTCATTTTCAACTGGATGTCACTTGATAAAGGTAAAATCTTCTAAATACATTGTTTGCTCTGCATTAAAATCTTTCCTTTGCTAACCATATTCCTCTTAGTAGTTAGAGCCTACAGTAGCTAGAATCTTTTCCTTTGCTTACCACATGCCTGTTAGTAGTTAGAGCCTACAGTAGTTAGAATCTTTTCCTTTGCCTACCACATGCCTATTAGTAGTTAAAGCCTACAGTAATTAGAATCTTTTATTTAGATGGCTGTATTGGTGCT
Source organism: Schistocerca cancellata (assembly GCF_023864275.1). Taxonomy (NCBI): domain Eukaryota; kingdom Metazoa; phylum Arthropoda; class Insecta; order Orthoptera; family Acrididae; genus Schistocerca; species Schistocerca cancellata. The sequence goes on from NC_064634.1 coordinate 265,965,649, forward strand.
TGCTGTTTCGCTGTATTTCGTGTAATGAAGATTTTCTGTGAGGTAAATGAGTTATTAAATGTATGGGTTACTGTTAGGATTTTTTCTAATTCAGGGCCATTCTTTTGTGTTAACTATTTGCAGTCAGATTGCGTTGCGCTTTTATATTATGGCTAATAAATGAATAGACTTAGCTTGAATCTTTCTTGTCAGAGAAAATTCTGTAGGTTAGTGTTCAAACGATAAAGACCAGCAAAGAGACAGTACGTTTAGTTTCACTCAGCAGATTAAGCAAGTTCACTTGCATTCAGTTTAACTCAGCAGATTCAGAATTAAATTTAGAAGTTTCACCATCTCAGTCATTTCCGTTTACGTAAAATTTCATGTACTGACACTTTCCACAACCCTGGAGACTGGATCCTCCATTTGGTAATACGCAGCTAGATAGTAAATAAAAAGAAAATAATACGTGGTCGTTGCTGTTTGCTCCGACAGTTGACAGAGATGCTGAATCACTGAATACGAATATGTCGGCAATAGAAGACTGCTATGTCGACCAAAACCATCGTAGTTAACTTTAGAATTGTGACCAAACATCGACAGTAGCTTACAGCTACAAACCACTGTCTCTTCGTTATGATGGCTGCAGAACCATTCGTATCGTTTTACAATGATGCGCAGAACGAAAATAGTTTCACATTATGAGTTACTTCCAAGTGACATATAACTCTATGAAACCAGGACCATTCAAAGAAAGAACTGCTACAGGATCGTAGAAAGGTAACTGAAGCAAATATGCAGCAAAAAATGGTTCAAATGGCTCTGAGCACTATGGGACTTAAGTTCTGAGGTCATCAGTCCCCTAGAACTTGGAACTACTCAAACCTAAGTAACCTAAGGACATCACACACATCGATGCCCGAGACAGGATTCGAACCTGCGACCGTAGCGGTTGCACGGTTCCGGACTGTAGCGCCTAGAACCGCTCGGCCACCCCGGCCGACAACATGCAGCAAGATGAGTACAAATGACAATTTTATTTAAAGACAGTCATTACATTTATGACATTAATCACACAGATGTCACCTTTATTTACACTATGGATATTACAAAAGGTGAGGCATAGTTCATAATAAGGTGTTTAATGACTATGAACATCTATGCGTGCTCAGAAACGTGCTCCCAGACTCGCCATAGATAGGTAACACTTTCTTGTAGTAGGGCGCTCCATTCTTCCAACAGGGTTGACAGCTGCTGTATGGTCGTTGGTGCATGTGGACTTGTTTCAGTACTTCCGCCCAACGAACTGCACTCGTGCACGGTGGGATTCAAGTCAGGAGAACGGGCACGCCAGCCCATTCGGCTCCAAGAGTTCCTCAACCTGAGCTTTTCTATGTGGTAGGGCACTGCATCCATAAAAATCAAGTCATGGTCGACTGTACCCTTGTAAAGACACATATCGGGAAGGAGTACAATCTGAAAGCTACATTGACTGATGAGTGTGTATTCAGAGTTTTGGAGGTCTCTATACCTATGCGTGTTGTTCAGAATGCTGCCCATGGACGGGCACCCCAGCCTATTCGGCTCCAAGAGCTCCTCAACCTGAGCTTTTGTATGTGGTAGGGCACTGCATCCATAAAAATCAAGTTATGGTCGACTGTACCCTTGTAAAGACACATATAGGGAAGGAGTACAATCTTAAAGTTTCATTGACTGGCGAGTGTGTATTCAGAGTTTTGGAGGTCTCTATACCTATGCAGAAATCGACCTCTGCACACCACAACACCTGGGCCACCACACCCATCATGTTCGAAAACGTTCCTGCGTGCATTACGTGTTCCCACCTCTCCCCACCTGAGCCTACCTCCCGAATCACTACCCATAATGAACCTACTCGCCCTCGAGAAGAGCAAGCAACAGAACTCCTCGTTTGTCCAGTTCCTATGCTCCCAGCAACATTGCAAACGATGCCACTAATTTACGGGTGTCAACGAAACGCATTCTACCGTTCGTCTGGCAAAGAGACCACTATCATGCAGCCGCCATGTCACTGTGGGCTGTGAGACTGAGTGGCAAGTCTTGCAGTTTTGTTGAATGTGGTTGCAGCTGCACTCGTTTTTTGATGTTCTCTTCTTGCGTGTCCCACTGTGTAGCGATCATCTGCTGCTGTAGTTGACCGTTTTCGACCATCTCTTAATCTTCGGGTAGCAGTGCCTGAGGTTCAGAATGCTGCCCATGGACGTAAGACAATGCTACGGGCAATTCCAATACCCTGGGCTGCTTGTCACAGTTTATTCCCCTCCCAGATACCCTACGATTCTTCCACGTGTGAAGTCATCCAGATGTTGTGCTCGGGCCGTGTGGTAATGAGAAACACCACCACAGTGCATCGTTACTATATGTTTATTGACACACACCGCTTTCTCCTGTTCCTGGCCCCATACGGCGCTCCTGTGATGGTAACATTGGGCCATGTGACGTCCAACTTGAAAGACGTTGGATTTTCTGGACGTCTTACGTCAAGTAATTAGAACAGCACTTCATTTTAATTGCTGTAAGAGTTCGAGTACCAGTCATTTAGAACGTGGACATACGTGGGCAATGAGGATGACGTTATTAATCGCCTGTATTGCCTGCTCAAGAGATAATTGTTATCAGAATACGAAACACTGTTTTTACTGAAAAACCACAGGAAATGAAGACAGGTGTTGTGAACTAGCTTGCGGCTCGCGGTGTGTAGCATTTCTGTATGGCCTTCGTCAGTGCTGTGTTCGTGGTTATGGGGAGGTGGGGGGGGGGGTTCTTTTCCAGTAGTGGAGTTGTGAGTTTTGTGTGAAGGACAGTCGGGTCCACCCTTCCCCGTAAGCGGAGAGGACTTGGTTCTGTGCTCGCCACCTTGTGCACAATAGAGAGGCACCTAGACTCCGAGTAGAGGTACCAGCGAATCTCTGTGAGGTGTATATTCGTCAGTCAGTATGCAGAGTGGGGGAATTAAAAAGCCCCAAGTGTAGTTGGGCATTTGAAGTACTCTTTATTCTCGCGTGCTTGTACTCTGTCTTTGCCTGTGGGCAAGTAGCTGATCTCACTCGCGCCCGATACGATACCAGAGCAGTTCGCAAAAAGGAGTATTACGAACAATATTAGTCGAAGTCAGTGGGAAGATTTCAGAAGCGAGCGTCAGCCGACGGTGCGGGGGTCACAGGCAGTCAGCAAAACTGTCGTTTTGGATGTTGTAACACCGCAGCTCGGCCGATTATAGGGCCTTAATTCAAAAAATGCGTTGAGTTCCAAGCCATTTTTCTGTAGTCAAAAGCTGTCAGATTTATTTGGGAGTTGATTACTTTTCTTGCTGCTACTCGATGATATCATTTTGTCAGTATTTAGTCAGCTTGTGTTGCGCAGTTTAATTAAGAAAGCGCCAAGTTCAATACTAATTAATATCAAGCCATATTCAGACCGACAGGAGACATTTTATCAACTGAAACTTTTAACTGAATAAGAAGATATTTTTGACCACAATTTTTTTGTACATTTATACATAAATTCTTTTCTCCCTTTACCACTTTCCACCTCCCTTGGAGAATATCTGTGCACGAGGAGGAGACAATGAGACCTCTGGTAACATCCTCCTGCATTCTTATTCATTTCCACCTTGTAGTTAATATGTCGCTTTATCTAGCTTGTCCTTAAGTGTTGCACAGCAGTAAGAATGACTGCGTTACATCAGCATTGGAGCTAGCCAACCACCTTCCGAAAGAACTGAACAGGAATGAAGACCACAGTACATACTTTCAAGGATTAAATGAAATTAGCGTCGTAACAGCGCACCTTGTAGATTTACAGATGTATCAATAGGTCAGGTGAATTAACAGGTTAGGTGAGTCACTTTTCTGCCTATGAATACATTCTCAGACGAAAGAGTAAATAAAAATAAAAAACGCACCGCGAAGGATTTATCCGAATGGGACGAAAATCTGTAGATGTGATGGACACGTACAGACAACCAAACGATTACCGTTTTAGAAAAATTTGATGGTTTATTCTGGAGAAAGAGCTTTACGAACTGAGCACGTTAATAACGGCTTCGTCCACCACTGGCCATTATGCAACCGGTTTTCGGCTTGGCATTGACTAATAGATTTGTCAGATGTACTGCTAAGGGATATAGTACCAAATTTGGTCTAATTGGCGGGTCAGATCTTGAAAAGCCCGAGCGGATTGGAGAGACCTGACCGACGTTCTCAACTGGGAGAAATACGGCCAAGTTAGGGTTTGGCGAGCACGTAAACAAGCAGTGGATTAGTCGTATGCAGGAAGACATTGTCTTGCTGAAATATAAGTCTTGAATGGATTGCCATGAAGGACGTAGATTATCGCTGTGCTTTGCTGTAATTGTGCCACAGACGTCAACCGAAGGGGTCCTGTTACGAAAGCAAACAGTTTGGTTCAAATGGCTATGAGCACTATGGGACTTAACTTTTGATGTCATCAGTCCCCTAGAACTTAGAACTACTTACACCTAACTAACCTAAGGACATGACACACATCTATGCCCAAGGCAGGATTTGAACCTGCGACCGTAGCCGTCGCGCGGTTCCAGAGTCTAGCGTCTAGAACCACTCGGCCATCCCCGCCGGCCAAACAGTTTGCCACTGAGGCAACTAAGTGGAATATATAATACCGCCAAGAAACCCCTGTGCTGTAAGGACGCCACAGATGTCAACCAAAACGGTCCTGCTATGAAAAGAAATGCCACATAAAACCTTCACCCCTGGCTGTCGGGCCGTATGGCGGGCAATAGTCGTGTTGATATCCCACTGCTGTCCGGGCATCTCCAGCCAAGCCGTCGCTGGCCGTCGGTGCTTAATTCATAGCGGAACTCAACACTGCAGACAATTCTACTAGTGTCAGTGAGATTCTGCTGTAAAGACGTCAACGGCAGCCGGCGCAAGGTGTGCCATGAACTCAGCATCCCTTTCTGTCAGCTGCCTATTAATGGTCCTTATGGTCACTGAAGCACCTGTTGCACGTCACGTAGATGATAATGAAGAATCTGGGTCTCTGAGCAACTCCCTGGCAACTGCTTGCTCCTCACATTCTCTCGTCCATCTACATCGACCGCTTCTTTCTTCACGCTGTGTTCGGCCATGGTTCACCCATTCCTGCCAACATCGTCCAACAGTGGTATTGCTGTTATTCAGATGCCGAGAGATTCACCAGTTACTCCAACAGGCTTCTTTGTAACCTTTGTAACCAGCCGCACGTCACCTCTCAAATTCCGACATCTCCACATACTGTTCGCTCGCCGGTCTGCTAGATATAGATACTGTCCTGCTGAGAACGCGGAGTGAAATTCGCAGATTTTATGCCCTTGTATCGACATGTTTACTATACCTGCCAGTTGCTTGATGAAATAGCGCTGCAGCTTCATGCATTCATCCACCGGCCGCCAATGTATAAAATTGGTATTTTCCGCGTATGAACATCAATTTATGACAAGTTTGCATAGCTTCTTTGTTGTGCGTTTTTTTAGTGTAATTGACACCATGTATCATTGATCATCTTCATATGAGGCTGCGGAAATAATGAATGCTGGGAAAAAAATATTCATCGGATATTTGAACAACGTGAAGATGACTCATTTGGTTCAGATTAAGCATATATAACTGAAACTTTCCCTTCAAAAATTAAGATTAACTGTTTTGGTAAACTTCTTACGTTATCTGATTTTCAAACAGCTGAGCAAAACTGAACGTACTCAGACAGTTTTCTCTTTACTTATTCTGATCCTCACCAACTGACACAAAATATTTTGGCGCAACGCATTCTGACTTTCAATAACGCCTAAAACAATTTTCATAGTGCTCTGAGCACTATGGGACATAACTTCTGAGGTCATCAGTCTCCTAGAACTTAGAACTACTTAAACCTAACTAATCTAAGGACATCACACACATCCATGCCTGAGGCAGGATTCGTAACTTGCGACCGTAGCGGTCGCGCAGTTCCAGACTGTAGCGCCTAGAACCGTTCGGCCACCCGGCCGGCTAATAATCCCTACAAAATAATGGCTCTGACTAACAATAACCTATGCCTTTCATGAATCACTTACCTCACAAAAACTACTGCAATACAGCGAGCACAAGTACTGCTAGCTAAATAAAATATTGTAACTACTGAAGGCACTAACTACTGATAGGCATATAGTTAGCAAATGAAAGATTTTGATAGAGAACAAACAATGTATTTACCTTTCTAATGTTCAAAAGTCATTATATACACTCCTGGAAATGGAAAAAAGAACACATTGACACCGGTGTGTCAGACCCACCATACTTGCTCCGGACACTGCGAGAGGGCTGTACAAGCAATGATCACACGCACGGCACAGCGGACACACCAGGAACCGCGGTGTTGGCCGTCGAATGGCGCTAGCTGCGCAGCATTTGTGCACCGCCGCCGTCAGTGTCAGCCAGTTTGCCGTGGCATACGAAGCTCCATCGCAGTCTTTAACACTGGTAGCATGCCGCGACAGCGTGGACGTGAACCGTATGTGCAGTTGACGGACTTTGAGCGAGGGCGTATAGTGGGCATGCGGGAGGCCGGGTGGACGTACCGCCGAATTGCTCAACACTTGGGGCGTGAGGTCTCCACAGTACATCGATGTTGTCGCCAGTGGTCGGCGGAAGGTGCACGTGCCCGTCGACCTGGGACCGGACCGCAGCGACGCACGGATGCACGCCAAGACCGTAGGATCCTACGCAGTGCCGTAGGGGACCGCACCGCCACTTCCCAGCAAATTAGGGACACTGTTGCTCCTGGGGTATCGGCGAGGACCATTCGCAACCGTCTCCATGAAGCTGGGCTACGGTCCCGCACACCGTTAGGCCGTCTTCCGCTCACGCCCCAACATCGTGCAGCCCGCCTCCAGTGGTGTCGCGACAGGCGTGAATGGAGGGACGAATGGAGACGTGTCGTCTTCAGCAATGAGAGTCGCTTCTGCCTTGGTGCCAATGATGGTCGTATGCGTGTTTGGCGCCGTGCAGGTGAGCGCCACAATCAGGACTGCATACGACCGAGGCACACAGCGCCAACACCCGGCATTATGGTGTGGGGAGCGATTTCCTACACTGGCCGTACACCACTGGTGATCGTCGAGGGGTCACTGAATAGTGCACGGTACATCCAAACCGTCATCGAACCCATCGTTCTACCATTCCTAGACCGGCAAGGGAACTTGCTGTTCCAACAGGACAATGCACGTCCGCATGTATCCCGTGCCACCCAATGTGCTCTAGAAGGTGTAAGTCAACTACCCTGGCCAGCAAGATCTCCGGATCTGTCCCCCATTGAGCATGTTTGGGACTGGATGAAGCGTCGTCTCACGCGGTCTGCACGTCCAGCACGAACGCTGGTCCAACTGAGGCGCCAGGTGGAAATGGCATGGCAAGCCATTCCACAGGACTACATCCAGCATCTCTACGATCGTCTCCATGGGAGAATAGAAGGCTGCATTGCTGCGAAAGGTGGATATACACTGTTCTAGTGCCGACATTGTGCATGCTCTGTTGCCTGTGTCTATGTGCCTGTGGTTCTGTCAGTGTGATCATGTGATGTATCTGACCCCAGGAATGTGTCAATAAAGTTTCCCCTTCCTGGGACAATGAATTTACGGTGTCCTTATTTCAAGTTCCAGGAGTATATATATATATATATATATATATATATATATATATATATATATATATATATATATATATATATATATAAAACATCTAGTCTTATAAATTTCCTTTTTCTGACGGACACACGTCCAGATCATCCGCTCTCAAAACTCCGTCATCTCTCTCCCCACATCCACCACTGCTGGCGGCTCACCTCCAACTGCGCAACGCTATGCGCTGTTCCCATCCAACTACTCGACACTGCACAAGCGAATATTCCAACAATGAGTCCAACCAGCCACAGACTGCACACAGCGCAAACAGCGATTTTCGTACACAGCACTATGTGCCGTTACCAACATAAAAACCTAAATAGCCTACTTACATAGCCAGTAGTGATGTAACTCGTTGCTGCGCAGTTACGTTTCATTGTTTGTTATGGAACTTCAAGAGGACAGTAAGACAGGAAGTCTTAATTTTTAAGATGATAATTGTCCAATCACAATTAGTCACACAATGTGAGTGGCTTCCGAAAGTGTAAGGCTATAAACTGATTTAAATTCTCTAAAACTGCTCGCTATGCGTAAGTGGAAATCGACGTACTGTGAATCTAGCTGACCTGCGTGCGTTATTGGGACAAACATGGTTGTAATTTAATGTATACTGTCCTCAGAATTTTTTATAGACATTACATGAGGGATGGATCTAAGTTCCTCCTAAAGCTGCAATAGATTGTAACATGACACGGTGAACATATTTCGTTTCTTTTCTTGGGTTCGTTATTGGCTGTTAAATTGTACAGATGTTCGCCATAATTCATTAAATCTCCTCTTTAGTATTTATTTGCATTACTTTAGAACATAGTGGAAATTGGTAAGTTACATTGTCTCATCCGCTACACGCTGTTGAAATACAGACCAAAGAATGCTGTAATTTGAGGAAATATTTTGGTGTCGTAGTAGTACTTATTCGTTTCCACAATTTTAAATGCGGCGTCCTTGTTAAATCTCGTCCGCCACCCGAATCGCCTCTACGCCTCTCTCGTATATGGGTTATTTGCGATTTTAATTGCTACAGTATTAACGCAATAGCCTGCGTGACAGGAGTAATTGCTGTGTGCTTCAGAGGCTCAATGTCGCGGTACGTCTGTAATCCTTCTTTTCATTAATTAATGAGAAAGAGAAGAGAAGGTTTCAGCTCTGAAATTCATGTGAATATAGCTCACGTACCCACAGACTATTAGGTGGAATTAATACCTAATGCCTTTCTGCAATAACTCGTGGGATTCCTTTTAGAGCCGGCCGCGGTGGCCATGCGGTTCTAGGCGCTGCAGGCCGGAACCGCGGGATTGCTAGGGTCGCAGGTTCGAATCCTGCCTCGGGCATGGATGTGCGTGATGTCCTTAGGTTAGTTAGGTTTAAGTAGTTCTAAGTTCTAGGGGACTGATGACCCCAGCAGTTAAGTCCCATAGTGCTCAGAGCCATTTGAACCATTTGAACAAATCATCTTTAACGGCTTAAGGCCTATAAAAAAAGTTTCAGTTTAAAAGGCAGAAGGCCTTATCTTAAAACATCTCATGTAAGATTCGACCTAAGTCCCCACATAATAGAATAACAGTCTCATGCCTTAAGGGCAAGACAAGAACATTAATTTAAGAGAATTGATACTCGGCTGAAGGCCACACATCAACCAAAAAACTAAAACCCATACAGACAAATTACTATGTAACACACAAAGAAGGGCGGTCAGAAGTTTCCAAGGGTCGGCATGGAACTGTAACACTAACGCCCGTTTAGGTGAGACAGGCAGCCTGTCCGACGGCTTCCTAATCTGAAGGCAACCCAACCGAAAGACAGCTGACCGATCAATCAACAAATCAGTTCCGCTCCACACAATCAGCAAAAATACCAAAAGATTTCAATGCAACGACACACAGAATATTGGCACCCACAACGACCAAAAACACCTCAGCTCTCTAACTGCATGCCGCACTGGACAGCAACAACACGACGAGGAAAATTCACTGCCGAAAATTATGTCAACTACCAGGGCAGGTAACCGGAACGTCAACGGCCACAAGGCAGAAGATACCGCTGGTCAACTTCAATAACATCGAATAAATGAAGTTAAACTCCACAGGAAGAAGGTTGGAATCTTAGCCGACTTGAATACACACACGTTGTTGCTCACGGAATGTCCTAAAAGCGACAACCAGGATCAATGAAGAAATGTAAACAGTTGAGGCTCGATAGTAGGTTAAGTGAGGACTCAACTTTCATGTCCGAGATCGGTGGACGAAGAACTTCGTAGCACTCGCAAGTAGCACCTAACACACTCCAAACGCGCGCGCACACTGCCAGCGGCCCCGGCCGGAGTATATGCGACGGAGACTTCCTTGCTGCTCCACGCCAACCGACCGATTGCTCAGGCCCGGATATGGTGAAAAGACCGAATATACGTAGGCCAATGAGACGACCAACCGAACGACCAACTAACGGTCGTCCCGCTCCAATCTCCCTCATGTGTGTCGCCAGCGGTCGGCGAGTGCTGGCTGTCCGCGCCTCACCGGCGCTCCGTCCCCGACTTGAATGCTGCTGCATCCCGACTGCACTGCTGGTTTGTCTGCTGAACTGACCGCCACACGACGACCCGGAAATACAGGGTTATTACAAATGATTGAAGCGATTTCACAGCTCAACAATAACTTTATTAAAAAAATGGTTTAAATGGCTCTGAGCACTATGGGACTTAACTTCTAAGGTCATCATTCCCCTAGAACTTAGAACTACTTAAACCAAACTAAGCCAAGGAGATCACACACATCCATGCCCGAGGTAGGATTCGGACCTGCGACCGTAGCGGTCGCGCGGTTCCAGACTGTAGCGCCTTTAACCGCTTGGCCACCACGGCCGGCTAACTTATTATCTGAGATATTTTCACAATGCTTTGCACACACATACAAAAACTCAAAAAGTTTTTTTAGGCATTCATAAATGTTCGATATGTGCCCCTTTAGTGATTTGGCAGACATCTAGCCGATAATCAAGTTCCTCCCACACTCGGCGCAGCGTGACCCCATCAATGAGTTCGAAAGCATCGTGGATGAGAGCTCGCAGTTCTGGCAAGTTTCTTGGTAGAGGAAGCTTAAACACTGAATCTTTCACATAACCCCATAGAAAGAAATCGCATGGGGTTAAGTCGGGAGAGCGTGGAGGCCATGACATGAATTGCTGATCACGATCTCCACCACGACCGATCCATCGGTTTTCCAAACTCCTGTTTAAGAAATGCCGAACATCGGTGAAAGTGCGGTGGAGCACCATCCTGTTGAAAGATGAAGTCGGCGCTGTCGGTCTCCAGTTGTGGCATGAGCCAATTTTCCAGAATGTCCAGATACACGTGTCCTGTAACGTTTTTTTCGCAGAAGAAAAAGAGGCCGTAAACTTTAAACCGTGAGATTGCACAAAACACGTTAACTTTTGGTGAATTGCGAATTTGCTGCACGAATGCGTGAGGATTCTCTACCGCCCAGATTCGCACATTGTGTCTGTTCACTTCACCATTAAGAAAAAATGTTGCTTCATCACTGAAAACAAGTTTCGCACTGAACGCATCCTCTTCCATGAGCTGTTGCAACCACGCCGAAAATTCAAAGCGTTTGACTTTGTCATTGGGTGTCAGGGCTTGTAGCAATTGTAAACGGTAAGGCCGTAAGATTTTCCAAACCGTTGGCTGTGGTACGTTTAGCTCCCTGCTTGCTTTATTCATCGACTTCCGCGGGCTACGCGTGAAACTTGCCCGCACGCGTTCAACCGTTTCTTCGCTCACTGCAGGCCGACCCGTTGATTTCCCCTTACAGAGGCATCCAGAAGCTTTAAACTGCGCATACCATCGCCGAGTGTAGTTAGCAGTTGGTGGATCTATGTCGAACCTCGTCCTGAAGTGTCGTTGCACTGTTATGACTGACTGATATGAGTGCTTTTCAAGCACGACATACGCTTTCTCGGCTCCTGTCGCCATTTTGTCTCACTGCGCTCTCGAGCGCTCTGGCGGCAGAAACCTGAAGTGCGGCTTCAGCCGAACAAAACTTTATGAGTTTTTCTACGTATCTGTAGTGTGTCGTGACCATATGGTAATGATTGGAGCTACAGTAAATTTATGAAATCGCTTCAATCATTTGTAATAGCCCTGTACTATCGGTCGGCAGTGGACGTATCGATACGCGGTGCTGCTGCCACTCACGGGGAAGTAGGGCAGGAAGTTAGTGACGCCAGTAAATGGAATAAGAAAACGAGGCGGCAGTACCGTAATAGAAGACGCAATGAACAAGAGCCGTGCACTGCTCACAGGGGTCTGAAAAACGTAAGCACGCTTTCGCACGAAGTCTCACTGGCAAGTAACGTAGCTCGATGCAAGTTAGATCACACATAGAAAGAAATTCTGCAATATACAGGATGTCCATAACAAATGATCCAGTTTGAAAACGCTATAGAAAGAGAGATGCATGTCAACAGAGACGCAACACGCGGCTGTTCTTCAGTTTACGTCCGAGACGCACAACATGACTGTCTCCATGAAGGATCGTGCGAAGCTGCTAAAAGTCTTTTACATGAATGGTGGTTGCTCGCCAGTAGCACTGCAGCAGTCAAGGATCTCAATGATATCAAAAAAGGCATTGGTCCGATAGATGCTGAGGGTCTGGAGAAGATTACAAATTTTGGAAAGACAGGTTCTTTTCAAGTGCAATGTGGCAGAGGGTGGAAATCAGTTCATCCCATGTCTGTCGAAGATGTGGCCACAGCATTACACAAGAGGTCGAGTGGTGGTCTGCACGGGGAATTGCCCGAGAGTTAAACACGCCTGCGAGCATGCTTCATAAAATCCTGCAATTGCTCTCCATACAAAATTACCAATGTTTAGTAACTGATACCTGCTGATCTGGCAGCAAGACAAACGTTCGCTCTGGAATTTCCTGATCGCACGTAAGTGGACAGTGAATCTCCATGGAACATTCTGTGGACAGAAAAAGCCAATTTCCAACTCCAAGGAAATGTCAAGAAGCGGAAGTGCAGAACATGGGCACTGAAAATCTGCAAGCACATCAAGCGGCACCACTTCATGCTGCAAAGTAGACTGTATGGTACGGTTTGACGGCATCGTTTATCGTACGGCCGCATTTCTTCGAGGAGATAAATCCTGCGGGTGTCGTCACTGGTAAAAGCTATGAGAGTCTCTCGCGTGCCAACGTCATTCCAATCCTTCAACACCGTCGATGTGTGGGTAGGATCATTATTACGTAAGGTGGCGCTCCTGTGCACAGCAAGACTGCAGCAGAGGCACTTCGGAAATGCTAGTCTGTGAGCCGTCATTTTCCTAGCGCCTGGCCGTACAGGTCACCTGGTCTTAATCCATGTGGCTTGTGGCTGTGAGGGTACCTGAAGTATGTAGTATTCAGTGCTGTAACTACGAACGTAACGGAATTGAAGGCCCGCATTGCGCAACGCATTCTGACTGTGACCCAAAAGGCACTCCGATCTGTTGTGGAATACCCTGCTTCTCCATTTCAGTTTGTGACAGAAAGTGGTTGACAGCATATTGAACAAGTCTTGCGTCAGTCTCACGACACTTGGAAACAGATGTCATCCTACTTTTTATGTTGTTTTCAGTCTCAAGACTACTGAAAATCAGTTTTTCCCATTGGAAGTGGTTCGACCTTGTGAGTTAACGAGCATTGCGCTCTTAAGGATATGGCGAAAGAGTCAGCCTACATGAATAGTGAAACGAACCCTGTCCTCCAGGACCGCGTCCCATAAAGGGCGCAGATTCACCATGAGATGGGGAAAATCACAGGCGTCTGTTGTCTGTTGGTGCCTAAGAACTTTTGTGTGCGAGTGAGAGAGACGAGAACCTACGTCACAGGGAAACCCAGAAGAAGGCGTATGGGGCCAGCGATGTGTATCAGAGTAAATATGGTGGACATAAGATCGGCTATAAAGCGAAACATTTATGAAAACTATTGAATTCTGTAGTAATGCAGGGAACGAAGCCACATTAATTTTAATCTAGCACCCTTCACAAGTTTTTGTGGTGATCCCAATAAAACTTGAATACGGATCATATCTATAATAGTTTAGAATGTACTGTTAAATTGAAATTCACAGGTTTTGTAACAAAGACGTGACTGCTTAAATCTGAACACTTTAGTCGGTCTTAAAAATCAATATTTCATATGGAAGAGCATTATTATAATGACAGATATGGTAAATGTCAACTCGGTAACGTCATTTGTTCAAAATATATAACAAATTTAAATTATCAGTATTTTTAGTGAAGTAAGAGATCATCATTTATTCCACAGAACACACATTGAACGTGACAGCGTGATACCTTACTGAATGATTGGGTAATAGAATATCTCTTGTAAAGTTTAGTGCACAATAGTTACTTTTGTTCTTTATTTATTTATCAGAAAGAACGTCTGTGCAAGGCTACTGGCCGTGACATACGAAGTTAAGAAGGAAATTGTACTGGTTTTATGTAAAATAATTTAACAATGGATTTTATTGTTACTTTGTTTAGAACGTGAAAGTGTTCAAGCTTTGATTATTTAAATTTATTAGACTGTAAAATAATGTAGAATAAGCTGTAGACAGTCAGATGAACGGCTTCAGGAAAGGGAACTTCCCTAGTCAGTTGAGCGACGAAATTAAGCGCGCGGGAAACGCGGCCGGGGACGGGCAGAGGGACAGTGCTGGTGCAGACGCGAAAGTGGACAATTCGGCTAGAGACACCAAAGGGTATAGTTCGGATAGAGATGCGAAAGCGGACGGTCGGTCTTTAGGCAGCTAGAAAGTGAAAATTTCGCGTCCTGTGGTATCGCGGGACTTAGTCTCTGAGCGGTGAGATGCCGCTCGCCTTGTGTGAACTCTTAAGTTTTCGTGTACATGACGACTTATGTTTCGCGATGAGACTGAATGATCGAACTGTGTAAAATGGATATGCGCTTGAGTGTAATAGTAATTCTAAATACGACCACTTTCGCTATTAGTTTTCTTTCTGAATAAACATTATTATAACCAAATCGCAACTGTGTGGCCTACATTATTTATGGGTCGTTAATTTAGTTCACAATTTCATTGTTATTGTTCTTAAATGTTACATTAACTTTATTTCATACAATTTCACAAACTTGGCATCAGCCAGACAATTTAACCAAAGGGTCACAAGTGTCTAATTTAGGGTGTATAATGCGACACGTGCGTTCAACCCCTAGCCGAGTTTGAGCAGAGACATTTCGACGAAGAGGAAATGCATGTAAGCCCGAACTTCTTTGAGATGTTAGCTCGCAATCTTGCCGTGTTTTATGGAATTACTTAACTAACAGTGCCACAAAAGTTGATTGTCGAACTTGTGCAGTTATGCAGTTTGAGCAGTATTAAACCATAGCTGTCATATCGCGATTTGTCTGTCATTTGTAGCGGACCCCATATACCTTAAGACTCTTCCCGCGCCATCTGTTGGTGATATTTTTGTATACGTTTTTTTTTGTTGCATCAGGTTTCCCGTATACTGCTCAAAAAATGGGTCTAAGCACTATGGGACTTATGGGACTTAACATCTGAGGGCAACAGTCACTTAGACTTTGAACTACTTAAACCTAACTAACCTAAGGACATCACACACATCCATGCCCGAGGCAGGATTCAAACCTGCGACCGTAGCAGCAGCGCGGTCCAGACTGAAATGCCTGGAACCGCTCGGCCACAGCTGCCGGCATACGGCTCAAATTCGTCGCCATTCTGAGCAGTGGTTCTCTTTCTACAGGATTTTGAAAATGGAACTTTAATTATAGACACCCTGTAGCATAGAAGGTAACTGAAAGAAATACGTAGTTACACGAACAGAAACGTTACTTACATTCAAAAGCAACAACTACACTGTAGTCTCCGTGATTCATGATGATCCCTTGTACATTACGAAAGTCGCGACAGGGTTTTTTATTAGGCTGTGTGATCAGCACAGACGTCGTTGCATGCTCTGCAAAGTGTCCCCACATGCCCCAAAAGACAGTTTAGGACCTCTCGTGGTAGGGTGTGCCCTTCCTCGTCCACCGCAGTTGACAGACAGCTGCTGGGTGGTCGCTGCCGCATGTCGACGTGCGTCTTCCCAAGTGTCCCACACTCGCTTGATGTGTTTAAGTTGTGGGAACAGGTTAACTCGTCCACTCGCCGAATACACTCTCGTCACAAGAGCTTTTCAACTTCAGCTGTTCGATACTGTCAGGCCCTGTCATCCTTAAAAATCAAGTCAGCACCAAATTCACCTATGAAAAGACACACAGGAGGAAGTACCACAGTGTCACAGAATCGATGACCTGTGGATTCAAAAATCTGAATGTCATTCGCCCATGCAACGTTATGCCTCGTCATAAAAAACGAGGGTCACTCCAAATGAAATGCACACTATATTTTTTTTAATCCATCTTTTATTCTACATGTTTGAAAGTTTTACAGCGTGTCGATACATCCTGTAGGAACAAAATTTCATTTCTCCACATAATTTCCACCCCTCTCAACTGCCTTACGTCATCTTAGAACCAGCGCCTGTATACCCACACAGTAAAATTCTGTTGGAGCCACTGTTTGGCAGAGTGCACAAGAGAGTCATCACCTTCAAAACTTGTTCCAAGAAAAGAGTCTTTCAGTTTCCGAAAGGGATGATAGTCACATGGAGCCAGGTCAGCACTTAAGGCGGGTATTTCAGTGTTGTCCTTCCGAGTTTTTTGATCGCTTCCATGGTTTTTAGACTGACATGTGCCCGTGCATTGTCGTGCAACAGCAAAACATCCTGCTTTTGCTGATGTGGTCGAACACGACTCAGTCGAGCTTGAAGTTTCTCCAGTGTCGTCACATATGCATCAGAATTTATGGTGGTTCCACTTGGCATGATGTCCACAAGTTCGGAATCAAAAAACACTGTAGCCATAACTTTTCCAACTGAAGGTGTGGTTTTGAATCTTTTTTTCTTGGGTGAATCTGCATGATGCCACTCCATTGATTGCCTTTTCGTCTCTGATGAAAAATGATGGAGCCATGTTTCATCACCTGTCACAATTCTTCAATTCTTTCCAGAAATTCATCTCCTCCATTCTCGTACTGTTCCAAAAGTTCGGTGCATACCGTTTTTCTTGTTTCTTTGTGAGCCACTATCAACATCCTGGGAACCCACCTCTCACAAACCTTTTTTAATGCCAACACTTTCAGTATTCTGCAAACACATCCTTCCCCTATCCCAACGTACCGGCTGGCTGGGGGGGGGGGGGGGGGGGGAGCGGTTCTAGGCGCTACAGTCTGGAACCGCGCGACGGCTACGGTCGCAGGTTCGAATCCTTCCTCGGGCATGGATGTGTGTGATGTCCTTAGGTTAGTTAGGTTTAAGTAATTCTAAGTTCTAGGGGACTGATGACCTCAGAAGTTAAGTCCCATAGTGCTCAGAGCCACTTGAACCATTTGAACCAACGTAGCGTGACAATTTGTTCACTGTGATGCGTCTGTCAGCAGTCACCAATTCATTAACTCTCTGCACATTGCCTGGAGCGTGTGCACTACGAGGCCTGACGCTGCGAGGACGATTCTCAATATTGCCGTGCCCGCTGTCATCACGTAACCTGCTTGCCCACCGACTAACTGTACTGCGATCGACAGCAGCATCTCCATACACCTTTTTCAACCTCTTGTGGATGTTTCCCACTGCCTCGTTTTCACAGCACAGGAATTCTATGACAGCACGTTGCTTCTGACGAACGTCAAGTGTAGCAGCCATCTTGAAGACATGGTGTGACGGCGCCTCACACGGGAACCAGTAGAACTACGTTTGAAAACAAGCGGAAGGATGTATCTACACACTGTAAAACTTTCACACATGCTGAATGAAAACTGTTTTTTTTTACAAAAATTGTGTGCATTTTTTTCGTAGAGACCCTTGTAACACGTGGACGACAATAACCGCCATGTTCGACTATTTTGGACGCACCCTCACAAGGCGAAATGTGTAAACAAGTAATGTACCCAGGAACATTGTTGAAGCCTATCGCATTGATGGTCCCGGAGCTATGGTGTGGAGAGGGAAATTCCTGCATGGGCATACTGAACTACTGACCTCCACATCATTGAAAATGGTAGACTCACAGATCAAATTATGGTCAAATTCTACTACTTCCCCATGCGCGTCTTATCAGCGGTGCTTTTGGCTCTGACAGTGCTTCAACGGTTCACGTGGAGGAGCTCTTGCAACCAAAAGATACTTAGTGAATGAACTGGATTGACGACATGATCTGATAACGATCCAAGAACTGTACCAAGCTCTGAATAAATCTAAAAACCGAAAATTACAGGCACCAACGGCATAAACGCCGAGTTACATAATAATTCTTAAAACTCAGAGTTATTCATTTATATAGTATGTGCTGGCAAAGATGCCAAACCCCAAAACCATGGACAGTTGCAGATGTCATACCAATTGTTAAAGAAAAAGGTAAACAGAAGTAAAAACACAAGAATAAAGACTAACCATGCTATGTCAGAATACATACCGATAAGCCAAGTGGTTTGACTAGGGCGTAGCGCATCTCCCACACCTTTTAATACAGATACTGTAGGCATGACTGAAACATGGAAACAACAAGTTGATCCAGGCTTGAGATTATCATTCGCAGCTGAAAATCTGCTGCCTGGAGAACAAAATGGTTTAGACAAGCAAGATCTTTTACTGATAATGTTTTCACATTCATACAAATTATAGACAGATAAAGAGAGTACAGTAGGAAAACACACATCCCATTTATATACGCAGAGGAAGCCTTTAACAATGTAGATAGGAAAATCTTATGGAACATATTACACAAGAACGGAAATGCTCAGCAGTTAATGAAGGTGACAAAAAGCCTGTATAGATGTAGAAAAATAAGAAAAATGGCTAACCATGTTAAGTCAGATAACATACCAATAAGCCAAGGTATCGACAAAGGTGTAGCGTATCACCCACACCCAGTTTCAGATTATCACTCTCAAGTTAGAATAACACAGAATAGCAGGAGGCGGATTTTTAAAAATTTTTATCTATTCTTTAATTCCTAATGAAATAAATGTAGTTTCTCAAACTATAGGCCCTAATGTTTCGTTTATTTGTACATGTGCATGTTTTTCAGACATAAATATCTATTTTGGTTCATATGACTATGTGATGGTTTCAAATTACGCCATGAATCTTCCTTACAACAGCCTAACATTATGCTTACATCATTCTACACCCTAAAGTACGACTGCAGCTGGAGAGTAACTTTATTTTTGGACCTGATCGTTTACTTTTCCTTTAAATTGCTTTCAATCGATAAAGCGGCTATTGTAACATGTGCCATCAGAGCTGAACGGTGCTGATGGCACAAAATAAGAAAAATAGGGTCGACGAGAGAAGTTACTGCTCGTTCCTGGCAGTGCACGGTCTGGAACGGCAGTCTGAAAGGGGGGACGCGCTTTATTTCTAAAGAAATTCTGCCGTAAAACCGAATCCCCGTATCGGCTGCGACTGATATATTTCTTGGCTGTATAGAGGCAAAATCAAAACGATGGGGTTTACAATACTGAACCAAGAAACCGGGGGGCTCTTGTTTACCGGTACGTTACTGATTTTGCACGTACTTTGAACCTATTCTGAGTGCTGAATATTTTTCATACAATTCTGATATCTAATACTTCATTTGGTCATGGCATATGTGCCGTTATAATCATTAATTAAAGTTTTGTTTCTTAATAACTATTATCGCGTCAGAAACACTAAACACAAACAATAAATTACAAAGTACATAAAACAAATAACGTAATTCCATGGAAGATTACACAATGTAAGATTAAATGCATTTTCAACTACTTGAAGTACAATGCAAAATACAATTCTAGGACAATTTTATTTTTCTAAACCTCAAAAATAGGCTCCCATTGCAAAACTTAAGTTGGAAATATGACGCAAAATTACCTGCAACCATCCTATGTAATGGCGCAAAGTTACGGCTGTCTTCGACGTCACGCTTGGGCACCGCGACGTTTCGAACTGCAAGGTGTCGTCACAGGCGAAAGAAAAACCAGCGCCTGGAAGTTCCCGTTAGGTATCAGGTGGTCAATGACACCACATTTGCACGAAATTACGCCACAATTCCACCCAACGCCACTGTGGACCTGAAATTAGTCAGTGAGACTGTGGAACGCACCGATACAGATGTGGAGTAAAACCGACTCCAGTTCCGTGGCCAGCTAGGCTAGGTTTCTCGGTCGAGGATCCATGATGAGAACGGCCTGTACGAGATGATCACACAGCTAACAACTAACTGCCACGTGCAGCGTTATCGACGTAACGGCAGGACGGCGCGTTATTTGCATTGCCTGATTCACGCAAACCATGGAAACGTACATGGTCCCGTCACATTAAAGTGGGCACAGCCTATGTTTGACATCAACATGAAACAATCACGCACAGACGGCAGGTGATAGCAATCGACAGATTGGATTTTAATCCGCTGAGTCTGGTGACCAGGGAAGTACTAATCTTCTCTTCGAACCACTCACGTACACTGCGATATCTGTTTCAAGCTCCTTTGTTCTGCTGGCAGATGTCATCGTACGGACGAAAGGCAAACTGCATTTAGGAGTCGAAATGGTCCATAAGGACAATTGTGTTGATTCATTGTACCTTCCAGAATGACGAGATCGCCCAGAAAATGCCAAGAAAACATTTCCCTGACCGTAGCGCTTCCTCCTCCAGCCTGCACCCTTCCCACGAGTATTAAAGGGTGTTCGCTTTCAGACGTTTCACGTCGTGCACGCCAGCGGATATCTTCCACCTGAAAAAGCCACCTGTTGCCTCTCGTTGGATGTCTAACTGCGGAAATGGCGTACGAAGTCCAGACTTTGTCGCCACGAACAGCAAACATCAAGGGCGCGTGAACAAGGCGCATGCTGTGGAGGTTCACAGGCGGCAACTATCGCTAAATGATCGGTGAGGGAACACTGTTGGTAGCCCGTTGGTTCACCTGGGTGGTCAGTTAATAACAAGTTTTCGAAAGCTCTGTCCTAAACTGATTCTAAACATCTTCTCGCCCGTATACGTCTTCGCAGCCGTCTGTTCACCCGCGTCTATGGCCCGTGGAGCAACACAGTTGCTTCGGCGTCGGTTTTAGATAGCGCCATTTTACCAGGCACTGTCCACATTAATCACGGTGCCAAACAGACAGTCTACACCATTCTTCCACTTTTGGCCCGAAGTAGCAGTAGAAAGCTAGATAAGTCAATCCGTTTCTACTTTACGACAATGACTGTTGTCCTCCTTCCCCCGTCAAGCTCTGTAGAGGTAACAATGTATGATTGGACCGTATATGTCTCCTTGGTTTCCGTAAATCAGGCAGTGCTACCCAACTCGCAACTTTCTCATCGCCTTGATAACGCTGCACGTGGCAGTTAGCACTCAGTCAGTTTCTCTCGTATCGTGTAACGTGATTACTGTTCTCTTAATAAACTGAAATTATAATTAATAATTGTTGCCCGACAGTTAGAATGTTGTCTACCGAGCGTAAAGCTGTTGAAGAGGAAGGAGTCTTTAATAAAGAGCCGCCCAGTGAGGCCGAGCGGTTTTAGGCGCTTCAGGCTGGAAACGTGCGACCACTACGGTCGCAGGTTCGAATCCTGCCTCAGGCATGAATGTGTGTGATGTCCTTAGGTTAGTTAGATTTAATTAGTTCTAAGCTCTAGGAGACTCATAACTTCAGATGTTAAGTTCCATAGTGCTCAGAGCCATTTGAACCACTTTTTTTTAAATAAAGAGTGGGAACAGGTAACCGTGTTTGCACAGAAAAACGGTAAACCATAGTGTCAAATGAAAATTTAGACCAGTAATGTGAACTGGCATCGTGACAATAACGAGAATGGTCTCAGTTAAGGCTGTTGGTTATCAGTTAAGGAGAAAGAGACTGAGACAACCGCCGGATAAACTTAAAAGTGAAACTACAGTTCCATAATACAGGAAGCAGAGTTGACATCCGAAGCTGCCTTCAACTTTGGTTTTAATTACACAAGTGGCAACACTGTCGCGAATAAAACAGTGACCCGTATATAGAATAAATTTCCTTTAATTTACGTCTATGGTCACAAACTTTTTGTTCACAGATTACCGTTTTCGGTCTATAATGATCATCTTCAGATCTGTGTTTCATAAAAACAGTGTCGTAATGCGCCACTATGGCTGCAGTACGTTAGGACACTGTTTTTAAAAAACACAGACTTGAAGATGGTTACTATAGACTGCAAACGGTAATATGTGAGCAAAAGTTTGTGACCATAGACGAAAATTAAAGGAAATTTATTGAGTTACAATATTGCGAAACCAAAGAAACCTTTTACGAAATAGGACTTAGTGAAGCTAAATGCTGGCAAAAAAAGGAGATTGTTAACCAGAAACCAACTGCTAGAGATAAAACAGAGACGAATTTCTGTTATCAGCTGAAATACTGTAAGTATGTACACAAAACTAATAGTAAGTGCTCAGCATCTAGTCTGGCTTGGACGCATCTAGAGATCTAAAAATATCAACAATAATTTGTCTTATTAGTAAGATGTGTAATAAAGTACTTGGATATGGTGGAATAGTTCTTAAACTTGGTTACATGCAACGATGCTACTCGGATAGTGTCAATCCTTGATGGAGTTTAAGACAACAATATAGTGCGTAACAGAATGGAGGTAAATGTTACTAGGCCGGTAATGATCAACAGCTTTACATACTGGTACATCATATTCTGATATCAGCCAACGGACTTGCTGCATTGTTATCACCGGATTCCATCAGATCACCAATGTTAAGCGCTCTCGCGCTTAGTTAACACTTGGGTGGGATGCCGCATGGAGAGTCGAGATAGCCGGCCGCTGTGGCCGAGCGGTTCTAGGCGCTTCAGTCTGGAACCGCGTGACCGCTACGGTCGCAGGTTCTAATCCTGCCTCGGGCATGGATGTGTGTGATATTCTAAAGTTAGTTAGGTTTAAGTAGTTCTAAGTTTTACGGGACTGACAACCACAGATGTTAAGTCCCATAGTGCTCAGAGCTATTTGAACAATTTTTTTGACTCGAGAGTTTTTGGCAGGTGGGCTCAGTGTTTTTGAATCTAACTGAGGAGCTACTTGACTCTGAACTAGCGACTCCGGTTTCCTAAACTGACAATGGCCAGAAGAGTGGCATTCTGACCACATGACCCACCATATCCGCATCCAGTAACGCCCATAGGCTTAGGATAACACGGCGGTTAGTCAGTACCGTTGGGCCTTCCGAAGACTGTCCTGACGGAGCTAAATCCCCATGTCACACCAGCCCACTATATTACTCGTAGGGAACATTAGCATTAATATAGTTTCAGCATCCAGTTAATATATACATCAAAAAAAGTTTTACATCACCTTGGTTCCGAGACTTCCGGGACATGTACAA
Source organism: Schistocerca cancellata (assembly GCF_023864275.1). Classification (NCBI taxonomy): domain Eukaryota; kingdom Metazoa; phylum Arthropoda; class Insecta; order Orthoptera; family Acrididae; genus Schistocerca; species Schistocerca cancellata. Next base: position 265,988,814 of record NC_064634.1, read on the forward strand.
AAAATTGAAATAGAGATCTACATAAACATCCTTTCCACTCTTTACATTGCTCATGAAAACCACACATTGCATGATGTACCACCATACAGAGAGACGTTCTGAGGTGGTGATTCATACTGCCGTACACACCTGTACCTCTAATACCCAGTAGCATGTCCTCTTGCATTGATGCAAGCTTGTATTCGTCGTGGCATATTATCCAAAAGTTCATCAAGGCGTAGATCTCTCAGAGTGGTTAATGGGTAACGTAGTCCATAAACGTCACTTTTCAATCCATCCCAGGCGTGTTAGATAGGGTTCACGTCTGGATAACATGCTGGCCACTCTAGTCGAGCGATGTCGTAATCCCGACAGAAGTCATTCACAAGATGTGCACGATCGGGGCGCAAATTGTCGTCCATGAAGACGAAAGCCTCACCAATATCCTGCCGATATGGTTGCACTGTCGGTCGGAAGATGGCATTCATGTAACGTACAGCCGTTAATGCGCCTTCCATGACCACCACCGGTGTACGTTGGCATCAGATAATGCCACCCCAAAACAGCAGGGAACCTCCACCAACCTCACTGGTGAGGCGTTCAGCCTGACCGGGTTGCCTCCAAACACGTCTCCGACGATTCTCTGGTTGAAGGCGTATACGACACTCATCGGTAAGGAGAACGTAATGCCAATCCTGAGAAGTCAATTCGGCATGTTGCTGGGCCCATCTGTACGGCGCTGCATGGTGTCGTGGTTGAAAAGATGGACCACGCGATAGACGTCGGGAGTGAAGTTGCGCATTATGCAGCCTATTGCGCACAGTTTGACTCCTAACACGACGTTCTTTGGCTGCAGGAAAAGCATTATTCAACATGGTGGCGTTGCTGTCAGGGTTCCTCCGAGCCAAAATCCTTAGGTAGCGGTCATCCACTGCAGTGGTAGCCCTTGGGCGGCCTGAGCGAGGCATGTCATCGACAGTTCATGTCTCTCTGTATCTCCTCCAAGTCTAAACAACATCGCTTTGGTGCACTTAGAGACGCCTGGATACTTCCCTTGTTGAGAGCCCTTCCTGCCACAAAGTAACAATGCGGACGCTATCGAACCGCGGTATTAAACGTCTAGGCATGGTTGAACTACAGACAGCACGAGTCGTGTACCTCCTTCCTGGTGGAATGACTGGAACTGATCGGCTGTTGGACCTCTCTGTCTAATAGGCGCTGCTGACGTATGGTTATTTACGTCTTTGGGCGGGTTTAGTGACATCAATGGCCGGCCGCTGTGGCCGAGCTGTTGTAGGCGCTTCAGTATGGAGCAGCACTACCGCTACGGTAGAAGGTTCGAATCCTGCCTCGGGCAAGGATGTGTGTGATGTCCTTAGGTTAGTTAAGTTTAAGTAGTTATAGGGGACTGATGACCTCATGTTAAGTCCCATAGTGCTCAGATCCGTTTGAACCATTTGACATCGATGAACACTCAAAGGGACAGTCCCTGTGATGCAATACCAACAGTCAAAGTCTGTCTTCAGGAGTTCTGCGACCGATGTGATGGAAAACTTTTTTTGGTGTGTGTATGTAACTACTTCTAAAAACTGTCTATTATATCCACTCAAATGCCGGAAAACGCAGATACTTCTCAGCCTTCACAGTTTAAATGAAAAATGACGAGCGTCATCGTGATGCCATCGTACCCTTCGTGAGAGGGTTTGTGCAATGAAATATGGTTGAATAGTATTAGTTTTAAAATTTAGAATAAACCCTCGTTAACGAAAAAAGTCAATCACTTTGGCCTTCTACATATTAGTTCCATAAATGTAGGGCTTCGAAAATTTAGGTTAGTGACCATCTCCACAGTATTGTCCAATAAAATTAAGAAACTCTGAATCAACAATGTTACGCAGAGGAAAGTGGTAGCTAACGTACCCCGTCACATGTTGCTACATATTGACTAAAGGAAGATTCAATGTGAATACTAAAAATTATGATGGATGCCTGTCTAACACTGAAGTAATAATTCTGACAGGAGTGTCAGAACAACGATGAATAATTTCTTACCGTAAGAAGTGGTCCATCGAACAGCAAATTTGCGTGCTGCACACCGTAAATGTCAGTTAATATTCAGTCGCACGAGTCAAGGGAATTTATTTTGGTCGATTATAATGAAGATGCATCACCAGCCGCATTTTCTGGGAACTTCTCAGCTCCTGTTCCCTTCGCTGGTGCCTACGAGATAATTGTGTAATGTTGCTGAAACATTTAATTACCTTTGGCAATTAAAAACGCCTTACTGCTTCTCCGAGGAAGCAGTTTCATCTCTGCGTATGATTAATTACCTCGCAATTATCCTTTGCAGACTAAACTGAGCCAGTGAAACAAGAACAGTAAAAATACGTAATTTACGAAGCCCTTAAACATCTACGAAGACTTCGCTTTTGTAGGGGTAACGTTTCTCATCTGGCGAAGACCAAGTTTACTCTTAAGAAGTAATTTCTGAAGTCGTTCGGGATACTTCTGCGGAAGATTAAAGTCAAAGAATATTATGAAGTGTCGACTGAAAAATTTCCAGATGTCATCGGTTACGCCCTGCCGTCTTATGGAATCACGCTCATGGCGGGATGCAGAAAATACACTTCAAAGAAAAAGCTAGTACTAAATGTAATTTCTTGCTTTCTGTGGCTCTTATTGGGCAATCCTGGAACTTACTTCAACGATTTTCTCAGAATGTTACAGCAAATACCGTATGTAGCGCACGTTCCGCTATTTGGCACTGAAACGGAAATTTTAAAAAAATGGGTGGTATAAAAACGAGGATATGGAGACCTATATGAACGGTACCTAGAGAAATAGAACATCGCGCTGCTGGCTTCGTCGAAGAAGAGACAAGCGAGAGACAGAGTAAGAATACGGCTTTGCTTTTAGTGTTTAACTTACCTTGAAATAAAATTTAAAGAAACGTACGATCTCTTGTCCCATCCACTGCCTCAACGCCTTATCAACAGACCACTATAAAATCAGCCTTTTTTCACAGTTATTGCTGCGTGACAAGTTTATTCCACAAAATATGCAATATGTTCCTTTTTAACTTTCGGAAGTTTAAAGGAACTGAAAATGTTACGTATTACCGTTGCAATGTTCTTGTGTTCGTAATTTTTACGTTATTCCAATTAAGTGAAAACAGAATTGGTTTACGTAAAATTGATCTTGTTCCATAAATCTAATGTGTTCCTTAAACCCGTCATACTCTTCTCTCAGACGTGAAATGATAGTAGGTCCGTGAATTCAATGATACTCACTCCATTCGTAAGTCATACGAAGCCATCCACGGGGTGGAAGATAGCAGTGGACTGCTGAAGGCGCTAATGAGGTCGCATGATGCTAGTAGGGAGATGCCAGAACGGCACTAGTTAAACAAGTAATATTTCTTATTCCTGTGAGCAATAATATTAAACGTGGGGTTCTTACCGAGATGATAAAACCATAAGCCGTGAAAATATAAATAGACAAATGTCGTACTTAATAAAATTAAATGAAAGCGTAACAACAAAGGAGTTAGTAAAAAAGAAAATCCTACCTTAATGAAACTTGAGTCACTATTACCACCAGTGTTGTTATTATGTCATCTGACATCTGCTGTTGGAAAATGTCCACCGCGTGATTTCTCCACACATTGAGGTCTTCAGTTCTATTTGCCTCCATGTATGCTCCAGAGTGCTTTCTAAAGCCAGCATTTGTAAACGTCTTAAATGTCAGTTCATTTTCAGTCTTGTGAGCGACATGGAACTTTTCTGGTCGGCTATAATGAAGATGTACGCATAATACTGATTAATAAATCTGATTTGAGTGTCAGAAGAAATATGATGATTTCCCTACTGTAAAAAGTCGCCCATCGAACAGCAAGTTTGCGTGCCGTTCCACATTACGAAAATAGTTCTTCGCAGTTACAGAGCACGTTTTGAGATCCACCAACTGTGAAAAGTCAGAAGAATACCTTCGAATACGTGTTAATGGACTGTACCTAAGCCACCTTAGTTTTTCTTATGACGTTGAGGTCTTTGCCTCTAGCGCAGATAACCTTTAACACCTAATTGAATAACTTAATAGAAGAGTTTTTGAAAGTAGAAGAATAGGAAATCGATTATAACGACTAAAATAATGTATAATGATCTCATCGAAAAGAAATCGTTCGAATTAATAATTACGCCGTAGACACAGATAACGAATTTCTGTGTATAGAGTAGGGGAATACTAGGACTAGCCGGTCAGGAATAGAAATAACAAAGTGTCATAATGTTCTGAAATGATTTTGACCAACTAAACAGAGTTTTCAAAACTACGCCTCAAATGTATCAGAAAAGAAATATTTACTGCCGGAGCGTATTACAACGTCTTTGACTTAAGATGTTAAAACGGAGACTTGTTTTGCGAAAAATACTTAATAAGAGAGAGGTTACTTGTCAAAAATTGACAGATTCAAGATGGACAGACAATAACAGAGAGAATCAGGGAATTGCGGCAAAACTACCTCGTTTGACTTCTCTTCCAATTCTGAATCATTCATTAACATCCAAATAATTCATTAACATCCAATGATTATTTGCTCCAGAGTGACGATCTTTTATGACTACCCGGGCTCTCATAAATTTCATCCATCGACTGATTATATAAGGGAAGGAAACAAATTAAAAATTATCTTACAATATGGCAAATAAACTGTCGCATCAAAATACATTTTTAGCTCCTATCATAGTTGCTTTTTCGCTTGGTCATTTTTTCCTTAACGAGTGTTCTACTTGGTTTTAATCTACTGTTTACACTGTGTGATCAAAAGTATCCGGACGCCACCACAAGCATACGTTTTTCATATTAGGTTCATTGTGCTGCCACCTAATGCCATGTATTCCATATCAGTGACCTCATTAGTCATTGCGCATAGTCAGATAGCAGAATGAGGCACTCCGCGGCGCTCACGGACTTCGAACGTGGTCAGGTGATGGGGTGTCACTTTTGTCATATGTCTGTGCACGAGATTTCCACACTCCTAAACATCCCTAGGTCCCCTGTTTCCGATGTGATGAAGTGTAAACGGAAGGGACACGTACAGCACGAAAGCGTGCAAATCGATTTCGTCTGTTGACTGATAGAGACCGCCGACAGTTGAAGACAGTCGTAGTGTGTAATAGGCAGATATCTATCCAGCCCATCACACAGGAATTCCAGACTGCATCAGTATCTACTGCGGGTACTATGATAGTTGGGCGGCAGGTGAGAAAACTTGGATTTCATGGTCGAGCGTCTACTCATAAGACGCATGTCACGCCAGGAAATGCCAAACGATGCTCGCTTGATGTAACGAGCGTAAATATTGGACGAGTGAACAGTTCAAAAACGTTGTGTGGAGTGACGAATCACGGTACACAACGTGACGATCCGATGGCAGGCTGTGGGTATGGCGAATGTCCGGTGAACGTCATCTGCTAGCGTGTGTAGTGCCGACAGCAAAATTCGGATGCGGTGATGCTATGGTTTGGTCTTGTTTTCCATGGAGGGGGCATACACCCCTTGTTGTTTTGCGTTGCACTATCACAGCACAGGCCTGAATTGATGTTGTAAGCACCTTCTTGCTTCCCAGTGTTAAAGAGCAATTCGGGGATGACGATTGCATCTTTCAACACGATCAAGCACCTTTTCATAATTCACGGCCTGTGGTGAAGTGGTTACACGACAATAACATCCCTGTATTGGACTGGCTTGTACAGAGTCCTGACCTGTTTTGGAACGCCGACTTCGTGCCAGGCCTTACCGACCGACATCGATACATCTCGTCAGCGCAGCACTCCGTGAATAATGGATTGCCATTCCCCAAGAAAACTTCCAGCATCTGACTGAACGTATGCCTGCGAGAGTGGAAGCTGTCATCAAGGCTAAGGGTGGGACAACACCATACTGAATTCCAGCATTATCTATGGAGGGCCCCATGAACTTGTTAAGTCATTTTCAGGCAGGCGTCCGGATACTTTTCATCACATAGCGTGTCTCTATATACTAGTATCCTTCGAATATTATTTCTCATATTCGTCGTTGTTAGTTTCTCTGGATTCCTATTCTGCATCAAAGTCTTATCTCTTGTGTCTTATCGTCGCTTTCTTTTTGGGAGGAAACATCCGAACAGGCTCTAGTCTTTTCTGTTGCTAACAATTTAGGATTATAGAGTTTCATTCAGGTCGTGACCCTTCATATTTCTATTTAACAAGTAAAACTTTTGCAAAATATCCTTGTTTAGGTAAGAAATTTTCCACAGTAAAAAGTATTTCGCCTAGCGCTATTCCACAGAGATGCATCCTTCTTCTACTATGTATTGATGTAGTGATGTATTTGTCAGTATGAACAGGCATTTCCTCCATATAAATGCTAAGCCAGAATTTTTTTTAAAAAAATTTAATGCCCCAGCCGTAGGCTATTTCATTCGTGTAGTTGCTTAGTGTCACAGTATAACAGAAAATTTTCGCCGTCTGGGAAAGTTACATATTATTAACACATGGAGATTCTCCCCCCTGTTTCATTATCATTCCCTAGGTATATTTATATAGCTCAGGGTTATGTTATTAAGACATGGAGATTCTCCCCGCTGTTTCACTATCATTCCCTAGACATATTTACATAGCTCAGAGTCTACAACATTCATGATTTTCTGTTGTATCTCGATGAAACTATCCTAACGAGAGCAAAATGTATGCTTTCGGCTGCTCTGGCAGTTTCATGCCGTTTACTTGTCGTCCTTATGCTTAAATAATCTTCACCATTCATAACATTTATTTTAACACCAATGACCAATGGTGCTGTAATGGTTTTATGCTTTCTAATCTTTACTTCCGCGTTCACTATCTCGAGAAGTTCCAAAATGTCACCTGCGATGGGTACCGAAAATTTGCGGTTTTTCTTTAGTTCAGGCTGCGATTTAATCAGTCATAATCAATGCGAATGTCTTTTTTAATGCTCCTTGTAATCCGTAGTCCTCAAACGTGATCATTTTACGCATGAAGTAGTGAGTTTTATTTTCCTGGGATTTGCCGGTTGTGGAATACAGGGAAGTTGTGAGAATTTAGTAAATATCGGTACATAGTTTTCAGGAAGGTATTATTTGTACAACAGTCGATTTTCGAATATATTGAAATATAATCAGGTAGACATAAGTAATTTAATGCAATAGAATACGTGTGTATTTCTGGATTTTTCACCACAACATTTTTAGCACGCTGTAATAAGTAGAATTGGGGCAAACGGAGCCAGACATACACGTATTGCGCCAGTGATGCTAAAGACTGTCCGAAGAAAGGCTGAGCTACACGAACTTTATAAACTGTCGACTTTGAGCAAAACCAACGCATTGACTCCTCGACACCCATATGTCTTGGTACCATCGAAACCATTTTCTGTGAAACTTAAATTGGGATTTCATTACTGGGTAAGAGAACATTTTTTCCTCACATACGACCCATATTTTGGTTTTCGAAGCAAATAAATACTCCACATAATCAACCGTTTAAGAGAATAAACGTTTCTACAGCAGTAGACACTGATAATGGGTTTTGCTGTCAATATAGCGAAATACATCAACTGTGAGAAGTATAAAGCAGTCATGCTGCGGATAGTTGTGGAAAACTGGGGACTGGTATCCTCATAATGTCTTTGATCAGATTCCACTGAAATTATAAAAAAAAAAAAAAAAAAAAAAAAAAAAGAAAGCGAAGCATGGAAATATGAATTTCATGTGGTATACATAAAGGGAGTCATTAGGATGAGGTTTATGACAAACATTAACCATAGAAAATTATCCTTTCGGATCACCGTGACCAGGAAAAAAACAGAAACAGAAAGCAACTGGTCTTATAAGCATATTCACTTTAGTTTGCGGGACTCGATATATTCACTGCACCGTTTCTGTGACAAATCGAGAAAGGTTTCTGGATTAGCACCTGACACAAGAAAATACAGAACGCTCATATGGATGTGGCTGGAGGCTCTTGTTGCTGATTTTTCGTGTTTGCGAATTAAATTTAGTTAGTATAAACTATGGCTCCAGCATCACATATTGCTTTTTGAGTTCTTTTGGGGAAGGAGGATATTAAATTTCGGAATAGAAAACATTGTTTAACACAGATATTCAAATATTGATCTAATGCGTGTCCCACATCTGCACACGCCTGAGAGAGAAGAGGTGAGCGAATGTCAGGTTGAGAGCGAGAAAGGGAGAGAGAGAGGTACGGAGAGATACATATACAGAGAATGTGTTTGTTTGTGTGTGAAGGAGCTGCAGGGCGCGGGGGTGATGCGTTACGGCAGGACGTTAATCAGACATTCGTGATGGGGACGAAAGGTTCAGTATCTCTAGAAAATTCACTCCGCATAATTTTCTGAAGTATTTAATTAAACATTTCTAATACGAGTATGAAAGATGGACCTCCAACTGCCCACAACATGAAACCGCACACGCTAGAATACGTCTCCTTTTGGTTCTTAATCGTATTTCTTTATCCCAGATCGCACTGCCTCCTCCCTGCATCGCCAACTTCATTTTCTCTTACAGCTCTGTGCCACTTCAATCATACTAAAATGATATGGTTGCTTTACTATCTAATTCTGTCATGTGTTCTACTACACGGTCAGAGTGAGACAGGTGATAGTGTGTCTGCAACCGATTTTATTGAGATAGGGAACGCATGATCGGAAACGCATATTTTTTGTGCGAAGAACATTCACAACGTACACTGAAAAACAACGACGTGTCTCACTCACAACATACACTGAAAAACAACGACGTGTATCACAGTAATTGTTCAAAGCACTGTCACCAGTCCCAGTGCGTGCCTTGCAACGGCTCGGAGAGTTCTACGTCACTCTCTCAAACATCTGGTTTCTTCTGTAGAAACTTGGAGCCTAGCAGCCAGTACTTCATCCTTTTCTACGGGGTTTTCGTATACCAACGTCCGGACGTAGCCCCAGAGCCGAAAGTGCGTGGTGCGAGATCAGGCGATCACGCTGGTCATGGCACAGGACCCCCCTTCCAGTTCAACGAGGAACGTTATTGTTGTTCCTATGCTCGCTGACATCGACATCGACCGTGTTGTAACCACGTCCTTCCACCGACAGTCAGGGGTAAAGCCTCCAACAACTTTGGCAGTACATCTCACAGGACCAGTGAAACGAAGTGGCAGCAAGTAAGGTCCAGTTAGGTAAGCTTGAACATTGCCCGGCCTTATGGTGACAGATGTAGATCGCGCCGGGATTGGAGTACATGCATTGAGACTGGCGGTCGTCTCTTTGAACAATTACTATGTGCTATGCTTTTGTTATGCAGTGTACATTTCGTATGTCCATAACATAATAAATATTCATTTCCGACGATTGAATCTTCCTCTCATTATAAACGGTTGTGGACCCAATATCACCAGTCTCAGTTTGATCAGAAAGGTTTTAGATACCCTGTATATTATATACTTACTAATTGTTGATATTGTTGACAACATGGTTGCTCAACAGCTTCAACGTAGGACTCATGTCCGAAAGAGCTACAATTGTGCCGTCACAAAGTTTTGGAGGTATGTTAGGTCCTTGTTCTGTAGCCGTTTTGTACCTTCGTAGCTGAGTGGTAAGCACATGTGTTGTCTACGTGCCCCTTCTTACCGTACCCAATGACACCGCTGCAAAACATAACGCGACGGTCGATGGACCCGTCTAGGGCCAGGACGCGGAACTGTACCTTACCTTTACTATTGCCGGTCTGTCTGAAATTAACACAGAAGTTTCTGCTTTAACTCTGGTTCATCCACCCTGCTATTTCTTTTCATCACACTATGCACAACCCACGCCTTCTGTCGTACGTCATAAATCTCCGTTGTGGAACTAGGCACTTTTCCCATTTGGTGACGAACTCCTCCAAGAATAAGCTAAGCATATTCGAATCTAAGCGAAACGTATGTATTCGTCTGCCCAAACCTATTATTGTATCCTGTTAATCCATAGGAAAACATTTTAAGTGAGATGTTTCTACGATTCTAGGACACAATTGTAAGATACTTGTATCGTAAGGAAATGCCAGTGAGCGATATCTCTTTCTAAATTAATATATGCTTTATGAGATTAGTTCAGAGAAATTTGTTGCTCTACGGATCCGATATGGGGAGAACTGAAAGATGTATACCTGGCCAAAATATAAATTTACAAAAAAAGGAGACATGACGATGTTCCTTCTGTAGCTGACAAGTGAAATGGTCATATTGGAAATAGAGTCAATGAAAAATTCTGAAACATTTTCATTTAAAAGTGTGTGTAATTGTGTACACATTGAGGCCTTCTTCTGTGGCATTGTAGTTCATTGTCAACATTAGACTCTTGAATAACGCTACGGTTCCAGTACACGAGCCTCCCACCTCATACACTTCGTTTTCCGCAGGTCTTCCATCACTCTAGTTATTACTCTCGTTCTTCGTCCACTCTATCTTCTTTAAACAACTGGATTTTGATCTAGCGTCGTTTAGGTACCTCTGTGTCAGCTGTACTACGTGCAAGTTCAATCTGGCTGATTTCATTATTATTCTAATAGGCAGATCCTTATATACAGTGTGCAGCTCATGATTATACTTCTTCCTACATCTTCATGTTTCACGATTATGCCAACAGTTCTTTGAAGCTCCTTCATTTCAAAGGGATGCAGTATTGCTGCATCTTTTGATATTTACGACAAAGATTTCTAGGCGTATGTAAGCACTAGTCTTGTAAATGTGTTAAGCGTGTACCATTTGGTGGTATGAGCACTGGTCTTGTAAGTGTTATAAATTCTTAATTTGGTACTAAGAGCCAAGAGCCTTGAGAAGAACGGTTTTCTTTCAAGCGATATAGGCTTTGTTGGCTGCTATTAACATTGTATAATTTCATAACCATTGTAATTCTGTCAGAGACAGCAAAGGACTTGGAAGAGTAGTTGAATGGAATGGATGGTGTCTTGCAGGGAGGATATAAGATGAACATCAACAAAAGCAAAACGAGGATAATGGAATGTAGTCGAATTAAGTCGGGTGATGTTGAGTGTATTAGATTAGGAAATGAGACACTTAAAGCAGTAAAGGAGTTTTGCTATTTGGGGAGCAAAATAACTGACGATGGTCGAAGTAGAGACTATAATAAATGTTGACTGGCAATGGCAAGGAAAGCGTTTCTGAAGAAGAGAAATTTGTTAACATCGAGTATAGATTTAAGTGTCAGGAAGTCATTTCTGAAAGTATTTGTATGGAGTGTAGCCTTGTATGGAAGTGAAACATGGACGGTAAATAGTTTGGACAAGAAGAGAATAGAAGCTTTCGAAATGTGGTGCTACAGAAGAATGCTGAAGATTAGATGGGTAGATCACATAACTAATGAGGAAGTATTGAATAGGATTGGGGAGACGAGAAGTTTGTGGCACAACTTGACCAGAAGAAGGGATCGGTTGGTAGGACATGTTCTGAGGCATCAAGGGATCACCAATTTAGTATTGGAGGGCAGCGTGGAGGGTAAAAATCGTAGGGGGAGACCAAGAGATGAATACACTAAGCAGATTCAGAAGGATGTAGGTTGCAGTAGGTACTGGGAAATGAAGCAGCTTGCACAGGATAGAGTAGAATGGAGAGCTGCATCAAACCAGTCTCAGGACTGAAGACCACAACAACAACAACAATTTCATAACAGGTGTCGCTTGAGTTAGTCACTGTCCATTCCAGATAAGCAAATTGCCGTAAGTTAATGATGATGACATTTTCCCCTTACGTGATTTCCCAGGAACCATTGATATTTGTCTTCTAATGATTGATATTTATTGTCATATTCCTACTGGCCTGCTCAAAGCGGGGATATTTGAGCTCTATGTATGTAATCGACAAGAGAGATTTTCTCTGTCCTGGGACTGGGTGTTTGCATTGTCCTCATCATCATCGTTTCATCCGCATCGACACGCACGTCGCCGAAGTGACGTCAACTAGAAAGACTTGCACCATGCGAACGGTCTACCCGACGGGAGGCCCTAGCCACACGACATTTCCATTTCTATTTCCCACTACCATACTCCAGAAAGTTTACTTTACATTCTACCATGATTACTACTACAGAGATACTTTACAGGGAGTTAGTTTGAACACATGGGTGCTACTAGCAGTCGGAGTGATACGATGGGTAGAAGTGAGAGGGAAAGAGAAATTTGGCGAAACACAATGTTATTGATGTAGAGGAAAAATAAGTAAGGTGACTCATTGAGAAATAATAAAAAACAGGAAGTATGAATGGGAGAATCTGTGATCATTTACTTCCGTTTAACCGAGGGAAAAGTGACCATGTGCTCCAACTTCTGGGAAACCGCTATGAGAGTAACAGGTCGATACGTTTTCAGCTTCTTATTAAGGTAAGAGGGCATTTAATTTTGCGTAGTGCTCAGCATAGCTTGTTTCAGAGGGGCCAGTTCTGTGAAAATACCTGGTAAGGAACCTTGAGTCCCAATTATGATGACGTGACATTTGCTTAATCTCTGATACCAAATACTGTGGTGTTTGTACACTGAGAAGTCGACGAAGTAAAGACATAGTGTTGCAGTGACGTAATTTGTCTGGTTGCAACTGACCTAACTGGGCGTATGAAGCTCTGATACGGTCATATACAGTAGACGTACAATGCAGATGTACGCACACAGGCATTCATGGTTAGTTAAGCCGCCGTCACATGGCCCATTGCATTCAACGTGCAACGTACTGGCTAGACCTCCATCGTGCTTCTGAGTGCTCAGAAACGATCCAACATGTGCATACTGTAGGTGTATCTCATAGAGGAATACGCAACCGCAGCGCGCTGCAGCGGCAATTCACCACTACAGATGGAGCACGCAAAGTACGCAATGCACAGTAATTGTCGAAATGAACAAGCGTAAACCAGATGCGACATCTTTAAGCCGTCCTCACAAGGGACGAGGTGTGTGACGTCGATGTGGACATGAACGCTAAAACCAAAAGCAAGAGTCACAGTGCAAGTCGCACATTGGAAGTGCGGATTAATGTGATACCCCGATGTAACTTGGTGATTTGAGACTGCAGCACTCCAACAGCAGTTGTCGGCAGTATCTGGCTCGAAAATCAAAAATTTTCATTACGAAATAGAAGGGCGCAAAATTCCTACGTTAACTTTATGAAAATACACATTGATTCTCTTGTCCTTATATTAGTCATGTCTGTAGTATAAATGAATAAAAACTTCAATGTCCATGATCATGCTATAGGCCTACGGCAAAAACAAAAATTCCATTCACAGTCAGAAAGGACGTAAGCTTATAAAAGTTTCTTTTTGGTAGTGCAATGCAAATTTACAATACTCTTCGACGTAAGATAAAAATTATTCCATCATTCTCACTTTTCAATAAAAACCAAAGGCCATTCGTACTTGGTCATTCTATTCACTAGAACAGCCTTTATAACATGTGAAATACAAATCCTCAATCAAGAAAGTGCAAAATATCTTATTACAGCTGGTTCAAGCTCACTTGGCAGCTATATTTAACACAGAATGTTAAGAACATACTTGTTGAAACCTGTTGTGACCGCGACCGGAATGGTCGTGAGGTGGCCGAGAAAGCGCGGCGGGATCAAACGAAAGCGGCCCGTGAACAAACAAACGAACGGAGAGGACGGACACGAAACAACGACGGACGATGTAGAGAGACCTTACGACGACAACACGCAAGAGGCAATGGAGTGACAGAGGCAACCAATCGAATCCAAGACGTCCACTAGTAACGAAAACAAAGAACGATAAACAAACTGTCTGTTGTCGAGGCGATGTGTCGAAACTCGTGCAAGGATTAGACTTGCTGGCTGAGCGAGAGGCAGGCGCTTAAATATCGGGGAGGGGGGGCGGGCGCCGCTATTGGCTGTTGGAACCACGTGTTCCACTGTGGCGCCCTCACACTAAATGGGGGCCAGGACGCGCGCGCCGTCACAGCTTACGGCGCGATGGTGCAGAGACCTCTAGGGGTCCATGACGTCTGGCGGGCATTCAAATTCCGCGGAGCGCGGTACCAGACCACTTGTATCAGATTATAATAAATTAACAAGAAATCTCAGAAACCTTAGAAAATGAGAAAGTGAGTTACGACTTTTGCATTGGGTGAAACGCTAACAGCTACACACACCGCACACTGCTTCTCAGGTTTGCAACTCTGTTCTTTACACTACACTGCGCTTCCGTAACAACTGATCTTGTTACAGCACTTGAAGATATTAATCACCGATATGTTGTCTACTGATATTTAAGTGTAAAGAACTGTATTAAGAACAACGCGTTTATAATGGACCTCAGCGTCCCACAGCTCTGAAATGATTTAACTCCAAAATATGCAAGTTATAATCCGGAAACCTGTAAACATGAATATTCAAAAACAAATGGTTCAAATGGCTCTGAGCACTATGGGACTCAACTGCTGTGGTCATAAGTCCCCTAGAACTAAGAACTACTTAAACCTAACTAACCTAAGGACATCACACACATCCATGCCCGAGGCAGGATTCGAACCTGCGACCGTAGCGGTCGTGCGTTCCAGACTGTAGCGCCTTTAACCGTTCGGCTACTCCGGCCGGCCATGAATATTCTTTGACCATCAATATTTGCTGTCATTTTATTGCAACACATGGAACAAATAACGAAGCGTTTTCGAGACATTCTCAATGTGCTTCTGCTTTAAAATGGCATATATTCATAAGATAAAAGTTATAAAAACCGACCAAATATGTGCTTCATCTGTAAAGCAACATGGCGTCTGCCAACTGTGTAATGAGAAGTAAGAGGCTTGCATGTGACTGGATGGTGCTCTTCCAACTCATTGTTGTACATTCAAATGGGCGTTCAGAATATCCGTCATGCTTCACGTTTCTCTGCACGTACAGAACGACTCTGCAGCAAGCTCTTTCCACGCTATGACTTCAGAAACCCTTCACACTCAACGCTGAAGTTCGATTGCATACTTTGTGACTATGGCCTTACAAATGTCTTGCCGCCCTGTTGGATTACACCACAATAGCCGAGTTTCAGTGTAAGGAGTGATTGGATAAGTTTACGTTGAACACCTTCTGAAAGTGTATTTCCAAACATTCTCAGAGCACAGACCCAAACGTAAATCTGCCATCACGTGGCGACAGTATTTTCTACACAGTTGAGATGCTAATCAAAAGTTCGTTGTTTGTCCACTGTTTTTGATAATATGTCGGAACATCGTCGACAAAAATAGGAGGCAGTTATTGTTGGGTCTTGCCCACTCGTCACTTATAAGGTGCCTAAACGATGCTGTGTTCTCGGAATGCTATACAACAGTTCAAGCAAATAGCATTAGTAGTTTTATTTCTATAAAGCAGAATTGACAAAACTTAACTCTGGGGATACATCGGTGTCGTCAGAGTTATGCAAACAGTAATATTCTTCGCTATAGACAAAGTCCAAGTAAGCACGTGATAGGGATCACGCCTAACAGATCTGCGAGTACTGGTCTACAGTCGTACACAGATGTCTGTACACAGGGCCGATCTGAGCCGCCGAGGCTGGCATGAGCAGACCTTATATTTACTTCTTGCAGGGGGCGCTCCTGGCACAGCTCGGTCCTTGGCAACCGGCTATTGGCTGATGTTTCCTCACCGCCTTCTCTGGGTTTCTGTTCTTCGTTCTGGCGCTTGTGGCTACTCCAGAACAGTTACTGTTTGGGGAATTCGAATCACATTAATGTCGGATGAGATTCTAGGTGGAACGTTTTCGCGTTTAGTTTGTCTCAGATTTTGCGCAAATCTTACCAAAGCTAGGTCATTATTCTTGTGCACGATCACAGTTTTGACGTCTACGGATCTGGTACTTAGGTGAAGAAGGAGATCAGCT
Organism: Schistocerca cancellata; assembly: GCF_023864275.1. Taxonomy (NCBI): domain Eukaryota; kingdom Metazoa; phylum Arthropoda; class Insecta; order Orthoptera; family Acrididae; genus Schistocerca; species Schistocerca cancellata. The sequence continues at coordinate 266,004,717 of NC_064634.1, forward strand.
TCAAAGAAATGATACTTTTAGGAGGAAAGCATAGACGAGACACATAGACAAGGTATCACTGGTGTTTAAAGAGAACAATAGTGACACAGGCCTACCATCTGTGACATGCCTGAAAAGCGTTAGCAGGACGACATTTCATTTCCACAGACAATACACTGCAGGTTTCAAAGCACTTGAACACGCTATCTGAAAATGTTGGCAGGCATTTCATTTCCACAGACAATACACTGCTGGTTTCAAAGCACTTGAACACGCTATCTGAAAATGTTAGCAGGCGCATTTGTTTCAAACTGTAAGCCAAATCTGACGATATCAAATACTTTGAGCATGAGTATTTTGGCCTAATGGTTGCCCATGGAGTATTTCAGGTCATCAGTTATTTAATTTACTGTAGGTGCTACTGTGTTTAAGAAAGACACACTGACATTTGCCCTACAATATGATTTAGGATACGTATTCAGTAATTTGGTTGTGAACAATATACTCCAGGACTTTGAATACAGTGGCCAATATTCTGATTTCAATGTAATCACGAAGTAACTGACGGTTTTCGTTATTATGGAAAGGATTAATTTTCATGATGTTGTATTTGTTCCATTTACGACATAAAACGTAAAAATAGCTACTGATCCTGACACTAACTATTTACAAAATGCTTGGTTATGCTGTCACTGACGTTGCCTATCGCCTCAGATGAGATTCTTTCTCATCATTGCTTTTCTTGTTGTGTTTTTTGAGTTTTAGGTGGAGAGCCTGGCGATTCTTGCATGCGGTGGTTGCTTGTAGCATAGGGGTTGACAAATCTTGAGAAATATTCACTCACTTCATTTGCTGAAGGATGAAAAACTACTTCTGACTTTGTCATCCGAAGCACAATCTACTGATATTAGTCTACAGAATCACGGGTGTCGTAACGCAGCGTACAAAGGCACGAGCGTGCGTGAATTTTGCGTTGTGAACGCATTCGCAGCTTTTTTTTTTTTTTTCTTCGTAGCATTGAAATTTCGGATCCGTCTTTGAAGGTCTGTTAGTAGCAGCATCCCTTTTGGTCATCGTTTAACGGCTGTTGTCAGGTAATGGGAAGTACTCTTTCCTACACGGATTGTAGGTATATGAGAGTATCTGTCATAGAGAGCTGTGAGTTATTAAGTACATAAATTTTGTCATCAATCATAGCTGGTCTTATTATTTGATGCAATTGATTTTCTAATCATTCAATTGTTGGAGCATCATAATCTAAATGTTTATTGCTCTTACAGTTTATATGACGTGGTTCTAACTTTTGGGACTGTGCGATCACCCGGAAATAAGATCTGTCTTTTGTTTTAAAGTACAGTATCCTTCCACGAAGAGTGCATTTGTGGAAGTCAACCTCAATGCACCCATTCAGCTTCTAATCTCATTGTACTGATATATATGATGACTTTGTTATAAACACTCAGCGACCGCTTCAATCCAGAGGCATATGTGTATTGCACAAGGACGTAGCACAATAAAACTGTGGTACATAGTATGAATTCACCTTGAATTACTTATGAAAAGATCTCGTCCGTCTCGCCGGACAGTCCAGATATTTAACTAAAGGATGTAAGCGTGGCTTACAGATGGTGGTACTCGAAACAAACAAGCAGAAAGCAACCGCCAAGCAATTTCGAAGATTATCAGGCAGCAAGCCACGGCAGAAAACACGCCGAACACACACACACACACACACACACAATCTCAGCCTTACCGCCAAGGCGACAAACCCCATTTGCCCCACATAACAGACCATTTCTGCAACAGCAAATAATTCATGCGGCAGACAAATTCAACTCGTGAGTCACCTTTTTCAATAACATGCAAGTCTTACGAACTACGGGACTATCTGTTACATAACTGAAAACCAAACTGAGAGATTTACCGGATAAAAGAACAATTAAAATCACACTGACTTAACAAAAGCTCTGCCCTTGATATTAAAAGAAAGTCTAAAACCAAAACTGGGCGAAGAGCACACTAATCAACATACTACATCAAATTATCACTGCAAGGAAGCTTTAAAACAAGCAGTAAAACTCTATTCCCTTTTGCATTTGCCGAAATAATTAGACTCCGCTCCGCAGAAGTCTTAGACTTTTTAAGTTCCGTATAACACTCTCTTCTTCAGAACCATCCGTAACTGATCTCTGGTAGATACAACATGCCACCATACGTTTCACAAATCTTCACAGGTTAACAGCAGAATATGAATCATACGTAACTCAATGCTTCAAGTTACGCGATGAGAGGATGTCCAGCCCGAGATGGCGGACCGGCCACCGTTTCGCACGCTAACGCGTCGACTAATGAGCACCGTACACCCGGCGCGCGGCAAAACGGCGGGGACGGCGAGGCCCAGGCACATACGGATAGAGACGAGGGGCTGCCTTCAAAACATGTTGCCTCGTTGAACGCCGACCGGAGAGAGACGCCGGCCACACGCCAAGCCGGAAAACCGAAGGCGGAACAGTCCGAGATACAAGACCAGACGAGTGTCGATATCAACGACGCAAGTGGAGCGTAACTAGAGCCAGTCGCCACGGCTCAACAGGCACACACTCACCAACAACTAATACTAAAGAATTAAGCATATATTTGGATCATCGAGGTATTACATACTTGCATCTCTCGTCCACGGTCAATTAGACTCAATGCTAAACGGGGCTAGAGCCAATGTGACTGTCATAGAGGGCAGCCGCACTTACTAAATTACACACAATATTCACCACAAAGTGACACACAGATTTAATCATTTATTGTTACTTTTACATGGCCCACTCATCTTCTACATCTACATCTACATTTATACTCCGCAAGCCACCCAACGGTGTGTGGCGGAGGGCACTTTACGTGCCACTGTCATTACCTCCCTTTCCTGTTCCAGTCGCGTATGGTTCGCGGGAAGAACGACTGTCTGAAAGCCTCCGTGCGCGCTCGAATCTGTCTAATTTTACATTCGTGTCTCCTCGGGAGGTATCAGTAGGGGGAAGCAATATATTCGATACCTCATCCAGAAACGCACCCTCTCCAAACCTGGGGAGCAAGCTACACCGCGATGCAGAGCGCCTCTCTTGCAGAGTCTGCCACTTGAGTTTGCTAAACATCTCCGTAACGCTATCACGGTTATCGAATAACCCTGTGACGAAACGCGCCGCTCTTCTTTGGATGTTCTCTATCTCTTCCGTCAACCCGATCTGGTACGGATCCCACACTGATGAGCAATACTCAAGTATAGGTCGAACGGGTGTTTTGTAAGCCACCTCCTTTGTTGATGGACTACATTTTCTAAGGACTCTCCCAATGAATCTCAACCTGGTACCCGCCTTACCAACAATTGATTTTATGGGATCATTCCACTTCAAATTGTTCCGCACGCATACTCCCAAATATTTTACAGAAGTAACTGCTACCAGTATTTGTTCCGCTATCATATAATCATACAATAAAGGATCCTTCTTTCTATGTATTCGCAATACATTACATTTACCTATGTTAAGGGTCAGTTGCCACTCCCTGCACCAAGTGCCTATCCGCTGCAGATCTTCCTGCATTTCGCTACAATTTTCGAATACTGCAACTTCTCTGTATACTACAGCATCATCCGCGAGAAGCCGCATGGAACTTCCGACACTATCTACTATGTAATTTATATATATTGTGAAAAGCAATGGTCCCATCACACTCCCCTGTGGCACGCCAGAGGTTACCTTAACGTCTGTAGACGTCTCTCCATTGATAACAACATTCTGTGTTCTGTTTGCTAGAAACTCTTCAATCCAGCCACACAGCTGGTCTTAATGTCACCACCACCTGCGTTAGACGTCAAAGTGTAATGAACACTCACAGATGGCAAGTGGCAGCACTAACAATGGAGCGTATGCAAAGAGTGTCACAGGGACACGGTCAACCATGCAGTTGATGCCGTAATGCCGCAACGGAGCGGCTTAGCTGACATCCGAAATGGCATGACCATTGGCTTTCAGGCCAAGGGTGGAAGCATCTCCGAAACAAATAAGTTTGTAAACCGTTCGTGAGCCGCCGTGGTGCCACACGGGTTCCATATGAGAGGGATGAAGGACAGCTCCGGAAATGTGTACTGGCGTAAGGACGTTCAGCTGTTGAGCTGTTGATCCAAATGAAGAAAGGGACCGTTAAGCGAACGTTGTTGAGTATGGGCCTCCGCAGCAGGTGCCAGCTTCATGGTGTCCACTGTTCATTGGCAACGAAGGTTCGAACTTGCAAGCCGATACCACAACTCTGCGTCCACTGTGTGGTGTCAGGCGAACTTTTCAGATAGATCACGTTGTGTGCTTCATCGACTGATTGCCGTTCGTGTACACGGCTTGAAATGTCTGAGAGCAAACTCATTGCAACAATCTGGTGGTCTTGTCACTCTGTAAGGTGCAATGGACCACCACAAGTATGCATCATTCCTCGGGTACTAGGTCAACCCCTACATGAAGTTTGCTTTCCTTCGGCACTATGGCATCTTCCAGCAGGTAGTCACATTAATGTGACAGGATACTGTATATTGTATACGCAAAGTATGTAACATTTCAGTAACTTCTATCTTCACCGGTGTTGCAGAATTATCTGCCAGCCGTACAAACGATTTTAGGTGCATACACTGTATAATTGACATACGGTATTTGTGCCACGTGAAGCTGTGATGCACCGGGCAACAGAATAATCTCCAAATTTCATAGATATTATCAATTTAAAACCGATAATATTTGTTAAGATATGTAATCTCCTATCAACCGCTTTTGCTTCATGTTGTCCTTTTCCAAGTCTATATATTTGAACACCGCTTACCTGCAGCACTCTAGAGCGTATATACTAAAATTGCTGATAATACAAAACTGTTGGTACGAAATGTCGCACCCAGTGCCAATGCAGAGGGAGCAGGTATTAGAAATATCTTTTCTCTCCAACTGATTAGGGTCAGCAAATAAAGAAACACCTTCTGGATCACAGCCTCTCTTATTACTGGCTGCAGCTTTGTCTGCGCTCCAGATGACCAGGCCCGGGATCGCAAAGTGCAGTTCAGCAACAGCGGTGTAAGACTCCACTGTTTTTGACAAACACCTTCAGGTCTGGGGTCGCAAAGTACAGTTTGTCAACAGTGGTGTGAAAATCCACCGTTGTTGACAAACATCTTCAATTCCGCTGCCGCAAATTGCAGACTGTCAACAGTGGTGAAATTTTACGCAATTGTTGACAAACTTCACTCTGCAGCTCCAGACCTGAAGATGATCTGCACAGAATATAGAAACCGGTAGTTGGTAATAAAATAAATTCTTTGTTTAGTATAATAAGAGAGATCAAGGTTCCAACGACAAGGTGTCAATTAATTTGTGAGGATCAGTTACGACGCAACATAGGAAGTTGACAGTCAGCAGCGTTTCGTTCGTCCCAACTGGTGACAGCCACGAATGTCTGCAACCACGACCGGAAGGAGATGTGCGCGCCCCACTGGCAGCGGGCTCTACGCTGAGTGTGGTAGCTGCACGCCGCCCCCGCCCCCGCCCCGCGGCTCCTGACGCCAGACACCAGCCTTGCGCCTCCCGCCTCCCGCCGCCCCCGCCTTTATCGATCAGCGGCTGCGGCTGCAGCTGCTGCAGTCCACTCTGCCGTGTCGCCTGCGGCCGCCCTGTATCGATGCAACCACCCTCTACTGGCTACGCTGCATGCGTGTCTCCACCTCCATCCTCCACTCCGAGAAGCCAGGAGCTCACTCCTTCTAAACAGGGCAACCCTCATGTACAGAGAAAAAAACTGTGAAGAATATAAATGAAACTACGAGTATTACATCTTCTGAACTGTAGAGCACGACTTCTTCCGTGTTCGTGCAACTAGTGGCAGCAAGCAGACTGCTGCCAAATACAGACACCGTGGTGTGACACACCTCTGTCACACCTTTAACAGCAGCTGACTTCTGTCATTATAGCTTCTCCTGCGGATAAAATGGAGTACCAGAACTGGTTGCTTTCCGTTCCTTAAGTACAGCACATAAACGTGTGACTTTGCTACCGATTGCGGATAACTTTCACTACGAAATTTCAGTTCAGTTAGCAGAGAGATACTGTTTAGAGTAAATGGAAGCAATGATCGTCAACAGCAAGAACGAAACCCTTGGGCTTATCAAGAAAACCCAATCAACCACGCATTAATGTTCAATATGTGTTAATAAGCGCAATGCAACCGTTAAAATGTCTTGAGATGTACGGTATGACAGAGAGGAAAGAGAATCAGAGAAGACGTAGTTGGACCATGTAACACAAATTGATGATAGCACCGTGATAAGAAGAGGAGCTACTGATGATCTCAATGTACATATAAAATTGTAAACGAAATTATGTAAAAATTTGATGGAGCTACATTACCGTCTGATTGCCGACGTTAACTGTCTCGTATAGATAATATCTCTGTAAGAGTACCACAAATGAAATGAGAAATTGGAAATCATAAGCCATGACACTTTGAGTAACTGACGTGGGAAGGATAAAAATATTAATTGTAGAGATATCTTTCATGAATTTTATTTTACTAATTACGGATTGGAGCGTGGAATGTCAGATCCCTTAATCGGGCAGGTAGGTTAGAAAATTTAAAAAGGGAAATGGATAGGTTAAAGTTAGATATAGTGTTAATTAGTGAAGTTCGGTGGCAGGAGGAACAAGATACCTGGCCAGGTGAATAAAGGGTTATAAATACAAAATCAAATAGGGGTAATGCAGGAGTTGGTTTAATAATGAATAAAAAAAATAGTAGTGGGGGTAAGCTACTACCGACAGCATAGTGAACGCATTATTGTGGCCAAGATAGACACGAAGCCCATGCCTACTACAGTAGTACAAGTTTATATGCCAACTAGCTCTGCAGATGACGAAGAAATTGAAGAATTGTAAGATGAGATAAAAGAAATTATTCACGTAGTGAAGGGAGACGAAAATTTAATAGTCATGGGTGACTGGAATTCGACAGTATGAAAAGGGAGAGAAGGAAACATAGTAGGTGAATATGGATTGGGGCTAAGAAATGAAAGAGGAAGCCGTCTGTTAGAATTTTGCACAGTGCATAACTTAATCATAGCTAACACTAGGTTCAAGAATCATAAGAGAAGGTTGTATACATGGAAGAATCCTGGAGATGCTAATAGGTATCAGATAGATTATACAATGGTAAGACAGAGATTTAGGAACCAGGTTTTAAACTGTAGGACATTTCCAGAGGCAAATGTGGACTCTGACCACAATCTATTGGTTATGAACTGTAGATTAAAACGGAAGAAACTCCAAAAAGATGGGAATTTAAGGAGATGGGACCTGGATAAACTGACTAAACCAGAGGTAGTACAGAGTTTCAGGGACAGCGTAAGGGAACAATTGACAGGAATGGGGGAAAGAAATACAGTAGAAGACGAATGGGTAGCTCTCAGGGGTGAAGTAGTGAAGGCAGCAGAACATGAAGTAGGTAGAAAGACGAGGGCTAGTAGAAATACTTGGGTGACAGAAGAAATATTGAATTTAATTGATGAAAGGAGAAAATATAAAAATGCAGTAAATGAAGCAGGCAAAAAGGAATACAAACGTCTCCAAAATGATATCGACAGGAAATGCAAAATGGCTAAGCAAGGATGGCTAGAGGACAATTGCAAGGATGTAGAGGCTTATCTCACTAGGGGTAAGATAGATACAGCCTACAGGAAAATTAAAGAGACCTTTGGAGAAAAGGGAGCCACTTGTATGAATATCAAGAGCTCAGATGGAAACCCAGTTCTAAGCAAAGAGGGGAAAAGCAGAAAGGTGGAAGGAGTATGCAGAGGGTCTATACAAGGGCGATGTACTTGAGGACAATATTATGGAAATGGAAGAGGATGTAGATGAAGATGAAATGGGAGATACGATACTGCGTGAAGAGTTTGACAGAGCACTGAAAGACCTGAGTCGAAACAAGGCCCCGGGAGTAGACAACATTCCATTAGAACTACTGACGGCCTTGGGAGAGCCAGTCCTGACAAAACTCTAACATCCGGTGAGCAAGATGTACGAGACAGGCGAAATACCCTCAGACTTCAAGAAAAATATAATAATTCCAATCCCAAAGAAAGCAGGTGTTGACAGATGTGAAAATTACCGAACTATCAGTTTAATAAGTCACAGCTGCAAAATACTAACACGAATTATTTACAGACGAATGGAAAAACTGGTAGAAGCCGACCTCGGGGAAGATCAGTTTGGATTCCGTAAAAATGTTGGAACACGTGAGGCAATACTGACCTTACGACCTATTTTAGAAGCTAGATTAAGAAAAGGCAAACCTAAGTTTCTAGCATTTGTAGACTTAGAGAAAGCTTTTGACAATGTTGACCGGAATATTGTCTTTCAAATTCTAAAGGCGGCAAGGGTAAAATACAGGGAGCGAAAGGCTATTTACAATTTGTACAGAAACTAGATGGCAGTTGTAAGAGTCGAGGGGCATGAAAGGGAAGCAGTTGTTGGGAAGGGAGTGAGACAGTTTTGTAGACTCTCCCCGATGTTATTCAATCTGTATATTGAACAAGCAGTAAAGGATACATAAGAAAAATTTGGAGTAGATATTAAAATCCAGGGACAAGAAATAAAAACTTTAAGGTTCGCCGATGACATTGTAATTCTGTCAGAGACAGCAAAGGACTTGGAAGAGCAGTTGAACGGAATAGGCAGTGTCTTGAAAGGAGGATATGAGATGAACATCAACAAAAGTAAAACGAGGATAGTGGAATGTAGTCGAATTTAGTCGGGTGATGCTGAGGGAATTAGATTAGAAAATGAGACACTTCAAGTAGTAAAGGAGTTTCGCTATTTGGGGAGCAAAATAACTGATGATGGTCGAAGTAGAGAGGATATAAAATGTAGACTGGCAATGGCAAGGAAAGCGTTTCTGAAGAAGAGAAATTTGTTAACATCGAGTCTAGATTTAAGTGTCAGGAAGTCGTTTCTGAAAGTATTTGTATGGACTGTAGCCATGTATGGAAGTGAAACATGGACAATAAATAGTTCGGACAAGAAGATAATAGAAGCTTTCGAAATGTGGTGCTGCAGAAGAATGCAGAAGATTAGATGGGTAGATCACGTAACTAATGAGGAGGTATTGAATAGGATTGGGGAGAAGAGAAGTTTGTGGCACAACTTGAGTAGAAGAAGGGAGCGGTTGGTAGGACATGTCCTGAGGCATCAAGGGATCACAAATTTAGCATTGGAGGGCAGCGTGGAGGTTAAAAATCGTAGAGGGAGACCAAGAAATGAATACACTAAGCAGATTCAGAAGGATGTAGGTTGCAGTAGGTATTGGGAGATGAAGGAGCTTGCACAGGATAGATTAGCATGGAGAGCTGCATCAAACCAGTCTCAGGATTGAAGACCACAACAACAATTACACTGCAAGATTATAAGAGTTAACTGAAAATCATTCATCTCATATCATCAATTTCTGTTACAATAGACTGAGGATGGATTGATAATTGTTTATTCGGAACGTTTCAGATCTTTTCTATAACTGGAGCACATTTTAACAATAGAAGGCGCGATCGTTGAAGCAGCTGAATTGCGGTGTCCCGTGAGACAAACTTTTCGCGCAACGAAATTGCAGCTTAGGTTCTGTCTTGACTGCACAAAGCTCAATGAAATTACACTCATAAGCCTCTGTAAGAAGCTAATTCTTATTTCATAATGTCTCGTGGAAACTAATATCGAAATAATAATTGGTTCTCAGATGAAAGCTGCAGTCCAAGTAGTTGTCTCTGTTACTGCGTATCTCTTATATTCCTGTCAAAAGGAATATTATTTTGCGAAAATGCATTAAACCTAATAGAGAAACTTTATCTTGTACATCCAGATTTATCGAACGTATCACATATCACATGGTTATGGTCAGTTCTGTTTCGGTTCTTTCTTCATCCATTGAACTCCTCCCACCAACCACATAAAAAAACGTCTTTTTTTCTATCCTCTCTTTCACTCATATTATGCTACGTCAGCGTTGACACTGGTCACACTAAGATTTTCGAGCCATAGGAAGACACTCAGTGGTAATTGTTTTATATATATATATATATATATATATATATAGTCCGTTTCATTAAACAGGTCCTGCCATTCTTCATCACATTCACTGAGGAAATTATTGACATAAAATATTATTGTAACTGATGTTCTTTCATCCTGGATTTGAATTCCGCTACTGAATCTTTCTATTACTTCGATCATTACTTTCTTGATGTGTAGGTTCAACGTCAGTGGCGACGGATTACATCGCTCTGTTATACTCTTTCTAATACGCAAATCAGTGAACTTCCGTTCTTATCTTCCATTCTTATTTTTTTCCTCTTGGTCTTTACATATGTCGTATATTACCTGTCGTTGTCTATAGTTTACACCGATTTGCTGAGAACATCAAGAATCTTGCACTTTAAATTGTCGAACGTTACTTCTGGTTTGACAAATCCTTTGAACGTGTTTTAGCTCTTAATGTATGGATTTTAGGAGACCACGTTTACTAGACTTTTGTATTTGTAATGGTCGTTTCTGCCATATCCGTAAACACTGAGTCTTGGGACATCTGTATGCATAAAACTTTTCTCACATCTCGGGTCCGATTGTTATGGTAGTATTTTGATAATTCACAGCAATAATAGTTTCCCCGTTGCTGTGAACTGGTTACATAGTATACGTTGTTGGAAAGTTCCTGGTGCAATGAAACTGTCTATAGAATGCCAGGTACTGTGTTTTGTATGAATATACATAATATTTATTTTGCCATTATTTCATTGTGGTCAATCTCTATATAAGGAAAAAAAAACATTTTCATATAGAGACGTATCGTCGCTCAACCTAAACCACTAGGGATACAAATTTGAAATTTCAAGAGGTCAAGAGACACTATTAAATGAGGAATTTCTCGAAATTTCACCTCTTTGCCCTTAGCTGTTGTGAAATAGGGGCTGAAAAATTGTTTAAGAAGGTGTTTTTTGAAGTTCCACACCTCTGAAGCTAGAACTACGAAAACTGGTATTTTGTTTCTTGACCAGAAACAAAAACAAAATAAAAAACCTCTTCCAGATTTTTAGGGGATTCAACCCATCAGGTGTGAAACGGTGGCTGGAAGATATTTTTTTTTTTCAAAATAAATCATCACTAAAGCACTACTAAAGCATTTTTAAACCTGATTATGAAAATTGGTGTTTGACTTCCTCGTTAGAATTTTTAAAAATTACCTGTTTCAGTGTTTTTGGATATTCAGCCCCTAAGGGGTGAAATAAGAGTGAAAATTTTTATGAAACTGTTTCGTTATGAAAGAATTTTGGAAGCTGAATCGATAACACTTTGTAATTGGCTTCGTGGTTAGAAATTAAAGAAAAATTTATGTACCAGTGTTTTTTAAAATTCAACCCCTAAGGGACTAAAATAGGGAATGGAAGTTTTTACGAATATATTTTGTTACATTAAAATACTTTAAAGCTAAATGTGTGAACACTAGTACTTGACTGCTCGGTTAGAAAGATTACTTTACTAAATTGTAATATCCTGTCTGCAGCTAAGTTCGCTTAGAACAGATATATTGCTTGCACAGTATGTGGATTTATATCAGAGCAATTGACGTAACAGAATACAAATTCGATTAAAGATAAAAAAAGAAAAAGAAATCAGTGCAGACCATACCGTCTACGTGATCAAGGCACCGGGCGCTAAGCTGGTCTTACATATGTGCTATTGCTACATTGATGATAATGTGTTTTCATCTAATCTTAGTATTGGACATTGCACTCGAATAGATAATTGATCTCCTGGTGGCTGAACATTCAGCTGAAACTGATAATCACTGTATGTTTTACACTTCCTATCTAGAGTGTTAAAAGGTTTTGTCTAATACTTTTATTAATTACATTAATCTGTTAATAGTTACACAAGCTGTAGCCGCTTCAAGTACACTCTCGACCGGTGAACGCCGCCTGTTGTCGATCCACGGCGGCTTTGTATATGGCGTAGCAGATGCGGTCGTACCAGTGCGCAACGTACTACGCGGCAGCTTACTGCTACATCTACATCTACATCTACATCCATACTCCGCAAGCCACCTGACGGTGTGTGGCAGAGGGTACCTTGAGTACCTCTATCGGTTCATCCTTCTATTCCAGTCTCGTATTGTTCGTGGAAAGAAGGATTGTCGATAAGCCTCTGAGTGGGCTCTACTCTTTCTGACTTTATCCTCATGGTCTCTTCGCGAGATATACGTAGGAGGGAGCAATATACTGCTTGCCTCCTCGGTGAAGGTATGTTCTCGAAACTTCAACAAAAGCCCATTCCGAGCTACTGAGCGTCTTTCCTGGAGTTTATCTATCATCTCCGTAACGTTTTCGCGATTACTAAATGATCCTGTAGCGAAGCGCGCTGCTCTCCGTTGGATCTTCTCTCTCTCATCTATCAACGCTATCTGGTACGGATCCCACACTGCTGAGCAGTATTCAAGCAGTGGGCGAACAAACGTACAGTAACCTATTTCCTTTGTTTTCGGATTGCATGTCCTTAGAATTCTTCCAATGAATCTCAGTCTGGCATCTGCTTTACGACGATCAAATTTATATGATCATTCCATTTTAAATCACTCCTAATGCGCACTCCCAGATAATTTATGGAATTAACTGCTTCAAGTTGCTGACCTGCTATATTGTAGCTAAATGATAAGAGATCTTTCTCTCTATGTATTCGCAGCACATTACACTTGTCTACATTGAGATTCAATTGCTATTCCCTGCACCATGTGTCAATTCGCTGCAGATCCTCCAGCATTTCAGTACAATTTCCCATTGTACAACCTCTCCATATACCACAGCATCATCCGCAAAAAGCCTCAGTGAACTTCCGATGTCATCCACAAGGTCATTTATCTACACTCCTGGAAATGGAAAAAAGAACACATTGACACCGGTGTGTCAGACCCACCATACTTGCTTCGGACGCTGCGAGAGGGCTGTACAAGCAATGATCACACGCACGGCACAGCGGACACACCAGGAACCGCAGTGTTGGCCGTCGAATGGCGCTAGCTGCGCAGCATTTGTGCACCGCCGCCGTCAGTGTCAGCCAGTTTGCCGTGGCATACGGAGCTCCATCGCAGTCTTTAACACTGGTAGCATGCCGCGACAGCGTGGACGTGAACCGTATGTACAGTTGACGGACTTTGAGCGAGGGCGTATAGTGGGCATGCGGGAGGCCGGGTGGACGTACCGCCGAATTGCTCAACACGTGGGGCGTGAGGTCTCCACAGTACATCGATGTTGTCGCCAGTGGTCGGCGGAAGGTGCACGTGCCCGTAGACCTGGGACCGGACCGCAGCGACGCACGGATGCACGCCAAGACCGTAGGATCCTACGCAGTGCCGTAGGGGACCACACCGCCACTTCCCAGCAAATTAGGGACACTGTTGCTCCTGGGGTATCGGCGAGGACCATTCGCAACCGTCTCCATGAAGCTGGGCTACGGTCCCGCACACCGTTAGGCCGTCTTCCGCTCACGCCCCAACATCGTGCAGCCCGCCTCCAGTGGTGTCGCGACAGGCGTGAATGGAGGGACGAATGGAGACGTGTCGTCTTCAGCGATGAGAGTCGCTTCTGCCTTGGTGCCAATGATGGTCGTATGCGTGTTTGGCGCCGTGCAGGTGAGCGCCACAATCAGGACTGCATACGACCGAGGCACACAGGGCCAACACCCGGCATCATGGTGTGGGGAGCGATCTCCTACACTGGCCGTACACCCCTGGTGATCGTCGAGGGGACACTGAATAGTGCACGGTACATCCAAACCGTCATCGAACCCATCGTTCTACCATTCCTAGACCGGCAAGGGAACTTGCTGTTCCAACAGGACAATGCACGTCCGCATGTATCCCGTGCCACCCAACGTGCTCTAGAAGGTGTAAGTCAACTACCCTGGCCAGCAAGATCTCCGGATCTGTCCCCCATTGAGCATGTTTGGGACTGGATGAAGCGTCGTCTCACGCGGTCTGCACGTCCAGCACGAACGCTGGTCCAACTGAGGCGCCAGGTGGAATGGCATGGCAAGCCGTTCCACAAGACTACATCCAGCATCTCTACGATCGTCTCCATGGGAGAATAGCAGCCTGCATTGCTGCGAAAGGTGGTTATACACTGTACTAGTGCCGACATTGTGCATGCTCTGTTGCCTGTGTCTATGTGCCTGTGGTTCTGTCAGTGTGATCATGTGATGTATCTGACCCCAGGAATGTGTCAATAAAGTTTCCCCTTCCTGGGACAATGAATTCACGGTGTTCTTATTTCAATTTCCAGGAGTGTATATGGTTAATAGCAACGGTCCCACGACACTCCCCTGCGGCACACCTGAAATCACTCTTACTCCTTTGAGAATGACATGCTGCGTTCTGTTATCTAGGAACTCTTCAATCCAATCACACAATTGGTCTGATATTCCATATGCTCTGACTTTGTTCATTAAACGACTGTGGGGAACTGTATCGAACGCCTTGCGGAAGTCAAGAAACCCGGCATCTGCCTGCGAAGACGTGTTTATGGCCCTCTGAGTTTCGTGGACGAATAGCGCGAGCTGGGTTTCACAAGATCGTGGTTTCGAAACCCATGATGATTCTTACAGAGTAGATATCTAGTCTCCAGAAAAGTCATTATACTCGAACATAATACGTGTTCCAAAATTCTAGCTGGCCGCGGTGGCCAAGCGGTTAAAGGCGCTACAGTCTGGAACCGCGCGGCCACTACGGTCGCAGGTTCGAATCCTGCCTCGATCGTGGATGTGTGTGATGTCCTTAGGTTAGTTAGGTTTAAGTAGTTCTAAGTTCTAGGGGACTGATGACCTTAGAAGGTAAGTCCCATAGTGCTCAGAGCCATTTGAACCATTTGAACGAAAATTCTACAACTAATCGACGTTAGAGATGTAGGTCTATATTTCTGCACATCTGTTCGACGTCCCTTCTTGGAAACGGGGATGACCTGTGCCCTTTTGCAATCCTTTGGAACGCTATGCCCTTCTAGAGACCTAGGTACACCGCTTCAAGAAGGGGCGCAAGTTCCTGCAGCAGCCATGGCACGCGCAACCAGCTGATGAAACAACTACGTCGCCACATTGACGTAACGCCAGGGATGCGTCACCTATCACGTTCCTTTGAGACTGTAAATGGGTCACACTGACTCGAAATTTCTATACGTGATGGTATTCCGCCAGCACGATGTGAACTGGTTTTATTCATACAGAATATCATATCAGATTCGAAAGATCGTTAGACTCATTTACTGTAATTTGATCTAATTGCGACGGATAAAGAAAAAGATGCAGAAACGCATCTTTATCTCGACAGCCAATTACTTCTTTCCTCACTAACTATTTAAACCATCACTTTGTCGCGCCACATATTTCTTTACCTCTACATTATGCGTCTTATTTGTCGCTCTTATTTTCACAATCGTTATTATCAGCGTCTGCATCAATGGTGCCATGATCTTCCTTACTTCCTGAGTGTACAGTTGTTTATTACTTCCTGCAATCCCCCAATATGTGTTTTACCAAGATATCCAGGATCTTTTGTATGGAACACCTTTCCATTTCTTTCGTGATTGATTCTCTCAAAAACCTTACCTAAATTTGTATCTATATTCCGCAAACAGTGTGAGGTGTTATACAATACATTTTATACATTGAAGGATTACTTAGATAAAACAGAGTAGGTGTTTGGTATCAAAATGTTATACAAATAAATAATAATAAAGATTATAAAACATACAATATTCCACACAACACCTTCACACTATGTTTTTCCATTGCTAGAAAAACTTACCACCAAGCTATGCATAGCACAAAACTAACACCTCTTCCGCATTCTAAACTCAATATCTCACTCTCTATAGAGGGATGTTGACTCAGTTTTTCGGACTGGCAATTGGGAAGTTGCAGTAAAAAGACAGCCCAGAG
The DNA here is from genome assembly GCF_023864275.1 of Schistocerca cancellata. Classification (NCBI taxonomy): domain Eukaryota; kingdom Metazoa; phylum Arthropoda; class Insecta; order Orthoptera; family Acrididae; genus Schistocerca; species Schistocerca cancellata. The sequence continues at coordinate 266,020,736 of NC_064634.1, forward strand.
ATCACCAGTGTGTATGTGCTTGTGTGTGTAGTGAGTGAAGTGTGTGCAGTGACTGACAGTGAGATAAGAGTGAACAGTGTGGCATTACATTATTTAATAAGTTATTTTTGCAAAAAGTATTGCATACCACGAGTAAATCAAGTGATTGTCTCTAACTAGAAGTCTGTAAATGTATGCGTACGCGAATTAGCTTATTTTAAATTGGTCTGAACTTGTAAGTACTTTGACATGTGCTATATCCTTGTAAAAACGGATCAACGGACTAATAAAGCTACTGCTACTGCATCCACTACTACCACTACTACTACTACCACTACTACTAATTTGTGCTTACCTCTGTAGACCCCTTTTCCTTGTCACATTCACTATGGTGTGAGAGAAGAACATTCGTCTGTAACAGTCCATATGAAGCTCTAAATATTCTGCTTTCCCAGTCATGTTCATTTTTCGATTTATATGTTACTTCGTACATCTTGGAACGAGTGTTTTAGTAACATTAAACCTCTACGTCACATGCAGTACCTTATACCGTCTGTCACGCATAGGTAAACGGGCTCGTGTTGAAGCATATAGGCCTTCTTCGGGTCCGCACTCTCTTCTCAGTTTCTATGGTCATCTTGGTTTTCTTTCTTAAAAAACTAATCCTGCCATTTGCATATTCTTACGCATTTTACGGGTTTAAGTGTTGGTGTCATGCATTTTCCTTTCTATTTACGCACAGTACGTTGCGTTTGTTTACTATGAGGGGTGAATTTCAGACGCCGCACCAAATTCAGTCATTTGTAACTGTTGATAATCCACCTACATTACTATGTATTTATCCTCGAGCTCATCGTTTTTATATAAGAATTACAGCCAAAAAATTCCCAACTGGAGAGGAATTTCGATTAAGCCCAACTGTCGAACGAGAATTTTTCTAAACCTGTTTCTGTTTCAGGTTCGTGGTCCGTTTCGGAAAAACTTCTGAGCTATTCACACGTTTTTGTCTGTTCACAAAGGTGCACCTAACGATAGGTTTCATTCCATCTCGCTCCAGTTAACCCGCAGAATTCGCTATAGTGCGCTGTTCTTATTTTTTTTATATCAATCTATTCTCCTCTTTCGTTCTGGAAATCAGTTAACATACACTCTACAGAATACAAGTCTCACCATTTGTTACTGTTGTAGCTGATTATTATTACTACATTTCTTGTCGCTAGTAATGATAATAATAACAGTAAAAATAATATTAAGGAATGACGTGTTAGGGCTTAACGTATTTCACGTCTCGTGTTTCGGTGTTTCGTATGCCTGCACAACATTGTTTTAAAACTATCCTCAGTGATAGTTAAACCTGCATTTATAGAGATAGTTACAGCTACGTTTACGTGCTTCATTGTTCACATGAATCACAGTCTACCAGTTTTATGCAAAAAATTTCTTTATTTACAACTCACAGTCATAGAAGAAACGCACAAAATTACTATTCAACGTCCTACTGCTAAGATTCTGTACCATAATCGTGTTCTGCCGTTATATATATCAGTTGATTTGTTAAGAAACATTCCAGTTTGGCAGTGTATGTTTCTTAATTCTGTGTTGTACCTAAAAATAACTTGTGACTAGTATAACTAGATTAATCATTAGGTGTTTTGTGGAGTGTTTTCAGGGATTGTATGTAATTATCTGATTTTTCGAAATTCATTCCCTCGCTTCCAGATATATAGTTTCGATGTTTTCCTTTATTATGGTTCAAATGGCTCCGAGCACTATGGGACTTAACATCTCATATTATCAGTCCCCTATAATTTAGAACTACTTAAACTTAACTAACCTAAGGACACCACACACATCCATGCCCGAGGCAGGATTCGAACCTGCGACCGTAGCGGTCGCGCGGTTCCAAACTGAAGTGCCTAGAACCGCTCGGCCACCACATTTATTATGGTTTCTATGATTCTACAGGAATACATATGGTTGGCCGTTTACAGAAGTGGATGGATCCATAAGCATTCAATTAATCCCTGAAACGTGTATGATAATCTCTTCTGATCTGGTGAATGCAGTTTGAAAACATTTTTTGCAATATTATGCATGGCATTATTTGTTTTCTAGCTTTGTAAATACAGTAAATTGCTGTTCGTGCAAGAAAACTATCTACAGCGTGCTCGTAGTGTTTGCATTTGTATTATCAGTTAATTTATTTTTAACCATTGGCTTATATTCATACTTACCTTTAGATGAGCTTTCTCTATGCTGGATGTAAATGCAAATGCTCTGTCCACTATTGATCAAAGGTCAGTTTGCACATGACAATATTAGTGTCTGTTTGCTTCTGAGGAATTTATATTATTTATACACTTAACAGAATTTAAGGGAAGAAACATTTTTGTAGTTTAGGAACTAAGGTTCGACTTGGAATTTTGTAATTCGTAATAATCTGTTGAATGTTCCCTTAACCTGCGTTTTTTATTCCGTCTGCTCCGCAAAAAGCTATTAATGTTGTGTCATAAACACAGTATTTTTGGCAGGTCTGATATGCTTTTGTAAGCCCCAAAGCAATTGTAACTATTAGTTTTTCTATTATAAAACGATGAAAATATAGTCATCTCAGACTCTTTTGTTTACAGTACCCGGTTCTCATTTAATTTAATATGTGTAGTCATTAAAGTAACAAATGGGCTGTCGTGATATATGTTGCATCAATAATACCTAAATTTTAAGAGAGATTTGCCAGAGTCGTCATTCGGTAAGTGCTGTGTCATTATTCATTGTCTGATGAAGCTACAGTACTTGAGGTCAATATTTTTTTTCGTTTTGTAATAGCTTTCACTGGAAGACAACATTACAAATCACGGAATGATGCATATTAGCTGCTAGCTCTAAAATGGTATAAGTGTTTTTGACAATGTGGACTTTTGAGGTTTAGCTGCATTAGATTTTAGTTAGTAGCAAGATGTTTTTAATAGGAGTGGCAAATTTGTATGTTCCTCTAACTCATGACTATATCAAGTTATGCCACTTTGTCAGATGCATCCATACAAAACTAAATATTTACCACCTTCACATGGTAGAATATGTTGCGCAATATGTTGAACTTGCGCAATTATTTTTAAAGCTCTGCGATGTCCTTCAATACACTACACAAACTGTGCATACTCAGCGGCATATAAACAGCATAATACGATTGTCTTTAGTCAATTCTGACCAGAGATCTGTTCGTCCTGTAATGACATCAGACATTATCGATGACGTGATTGGCTTTAAAAGTGTCACTATTCGAAGCTCCTGCAGTGAGATGAAAAAAATAAGACCAATCAGGATTTTTATTTGAAGCTCCACTGGAAAATTCCAACCAGACGTATGCGTGGATCATAAGAAAAGACACAGATGGTTATAACGAAGAAAGTACTTGAATTTCCCCTAAGATAAATTTCCCAGTGCCACATTTTCACCATGACTGCCATCGATTATGGTACAGTAATGGCCCCACTTTATGTTTAGTAATATTAAGCAGCTCGAGCAAGCCACTTAAATGTGAGGTGCTTTCGAGCTGTTGATGAACCGATACCTTTTCATCCGTTAATTTAAATTAATGAGTTCATCTAAAAATGAGAATCTCTTTAAATAAAAAATTAATAACTTGCTAGTTAAATATTGCTTGATTATCGTTGTTCCTAACCCGTGGGAGTAATCTGTGTAACACATTTCCACGGAACAGTGCCACTTTACGGAATCGCAAACTAAAAGTCACAAAAATGTGTAAACTGAAACAGCACAGTTGGTTCGGCGTATACTATTCTGTACGCTAATGACATGCTCTTCGTAATAATCAGAGATGAAAGAAACCGGCAGCTACTAATTTACACTTCCCTAGATAGCTAACATGTATGGAGAGACATTTCAGCAACCAAGTCTAATGTTCCAGAATGAGATTTCCACTCTGCAGCGGAGTGTGCGCTGATATGAAACTTCCTGGGAGATTAAAACTGTGTGCCGGACCGAGACTCGAACTCGGGACCTTTGCCTTTCGCGGGCAAGTGCTCTACCAACTGAGCTACCCAAGCACGACTCACGCCCAGTCCTCACAGCTTTACTTCTGTCAGTACCTCGTCTCCTACCTTCCAAACTTAACAGAAGCAGTCCTGCGAACCTTGCAGAACTAGCACTCCTGAAAGAAAGGATATTGCGGAGACATGGCTTAGCCACAGCCTAGGGGATGTTTCCAGAATGAGGTTTTCACTCTGCAGCGGAGTGTGCGCTGATATGAAACTTCCTGCCAGGAAGTTTCAAGTCTAATATTTTTCTCACAGAAAAAAATTAAAAACATTTAAAAGTCTATCTCTATATTTCATTTTGTCCTGTTTCGACATTTTTGTGAAATTCTTGTCCACAATGAAAAACCTTAGCTTAAGTTCACAGAATATATAGTGATATTAGAAGACACAACGCCATTCGGGATGAGTCATTGACGGAAAAGGGTATCGCACTCTACCACTTCAGTCGAGAACAAAAATATGTTTACTACATTTCACTGTCAATAAACAGCAATGCGATTCAATTTAATAAAATGGAGATGTGTGGCAACAGTTTTTAAGGGATCCCATTCGCCTGCAGAGACCAAAAAAGAATGGCGGTCATACTTCATAGCTGGCGCGGGCTGTAACAGTCTAACGCCGCTGATAAGGATGCAATAGATTTGATGTAGCTTGTAATCTGTGAGTTAGGAGGTGAGCAAATGGACATCTATTTTTTCTTCAGCGGGTGTTAAGCGCTGTAACTGTTTGCTATGAGGTAAGGAAACTTACATGGAACAGGGAAATTATATGTTCGTGCTTTATGATATTTGTTCCAGTTGCAGTACGTTTTAAAGAAGGGACACAGAGACTCAACACTAACTAGGACCACTGGTTTGTATCTCCGGTGAAACAAATGATTGCAATACAAGCCTGTAAACAAAAAAATACGCAGAAACCTAAGCCCTTAATCGAAAAGAGCGCTTCATGTTTTATTCTTCGAATCTAGAAAATACTTTTGAATATAACGCAGCAGGTCTGTGATGTTCTTCGTGATCTTGCTGCAGGGATTCCTTGACGAATCGAATGTTAAGAAACGGCAAAACTCTGTCGCAGAATCGAAGGAACTTCGCCAAGTATCTATGAAATACCCGTACTATGCATTAGAGTAACTGAACAAAGTCAGATAAGTTAAATTTAGTTCTTCTAGTACTGTTTTGTACGCTCTAAGAAGCCACTTTTGAAAGCGATAATTTTTGAGTATCTCTGGCGAAACATTCCGTGAGAGAACGTGTTGCTGGAATTCGCGATACCCTCCGTCGTGCCTTAGTGCTCACAGCTGAAAGGGACTCTTCTTAAAAATGCAGGTCTACAATCTGGCGACTCGAACTGAAGTTGCCGAATAGGCTCCTCTTAGTAGTCTCATGCTAACAACAACTTTCTGCATGCAGAAGTGATGGAAATGGATTCTGTGCTGTACTCGTACAAGGGCGCTTTCTGGCATTTCTAATGCAGTCCTGGGACGTCAACTAGTTAGTCTTCTGTTCTGCGCAACTGCTTGCATCAAATTCTCCCCTCGTTCCTGCAACTTCTCTCTTACGTTTGTCGTGAAGCTAAATGTCCTATAGCGAAAGTTTCCAACTGCGAGGTCCCAGCGTGCAAAGAAACACACACACACACACACACACACACACACACACACACACACACACACACATATGAATGCGGAAATGGGTGTTCGAATCTACTCATCTACTCGTATGGGCTACGGGTAAGCTTCGTGGAAGTCGCAGTACACCAAAAAATAATATATAAATTTGATAAATCCCTAAAGATGGAACAGATAACACTACAAGACTTTAAAATTGTGCAATGCTCCTGTTCTTTACCAGATTGAAATAAAGAAAGTCGCGAATGCAACAAAACTGTAGTTGTCGAAAGGCGTAAAGTAGAAAAGATTAGGAAGCTCACATATCTAGGAGAGATTAGTGTAACATGCCGCAGTTGAAAATCGCATGGAAGATTTCTGATAAACTTAAGCAACCAAAACCACACCTATCGGTCGATCAGTATTAAATGATAGTTCGAGTACATACATAGTGTATGGGCATAAGTGCACTATATCTATATATATATTTAGTCTGTTGGGTGTTTTTCCTCTGTGTTGAACAGTCTTCCCACCATCACACCACATACTTTATGAGCTGTTGTTTTCTGCATGGCCGTAACTGCACCACTAAGTCGACTATGTCAGTAAGTATAGACTAACCGCTTTGTTTCCATTTGTCCGTACTACATCACCTGCCGTAATGGCCAGGGGAAAATAAGCACTAATGATTTGCTCTTTCCACATGTACTTGGAGGTACTGACCGACCTGAATACATACTACGCTTATCGGTTATAGTTATTATTCTGCACTTGAAGTAAGTTCTTACATAATGCTATTCAGTAGACTGTCCTCAGCCCCCAGCAGAAAAACCTGCACTTATATCAGTTACATCCTGCATAATACCTGTGTCTAATGGTCCGATATTTATCATAAAATGTTTTTCAACTAGTTAAAAGTGATGCAAATAAGTACACGTTTATTGTGGCCACTAAGGAAATCATAATTAATTAAAGACAGTCTCAAAAGCACACAAATTTTCAGAATGATTCCATCGACATAATTTGATTGTTAATGTTACTAATTTCTTTGAGACTCATTTACAGCCCTCTGTATGTGAGTTAGTCAGAATTTTGCTATAAGGATGGTACAAAAATTAATTATTTAGTGATAAATTCTTTGACATGTTTCCCCTCTAATTATCTTACTGGGACCTTAACGGTAACAGGGATGTCAAATGTTGTGGAACCTTAGTAGCTGTAACATATAATACACTCCTGGAAATTGAAATAAGAACACCGTGAATTCATTGTCCCAGGAAGGGGAAACTTTATTGACACATTCCTGGGGTCAGATACATCACATGATCACACTGACAGAACCACAGGCACATAGACACAGGCAACAGAGCATGCACAATGTCGGCACTAGTACAGTGTATATCCACCTTTCGCAGCAATGCAGGCTGCTATTCTCCCATGGAGACGATCGTAGAGATGCTGGATGTAGTCCTGTGGAACGGCTTGCCATGCCATTTCCACCTGGCGCCTCAGTTGGACCAGCGTTCGTGCTGGACGTGCAGACCGCGTGAGACGACGCTTCATCCAGTCCCAAACATGCTCAATGGGGGACAGATCCGGAGATCTTGCTGGCCAGGGTAGTTGACTTACACCTTCTAGAGCACGTTGGGTGGCACGGGATACATGCGGACGTGCATTGTCCTGTTGGAACAGCAAGTTCCCTTGCCGGTCTAGTAATGGTAGAACGATGGGTTCGATGACGGTTTGGATGTACCGTGCACTATTCAGTGTCCCCTCGACGATCACCAGTGGTGTACGGCCGGTGTAGGAGATCGCTCCCCACACCATGATGCCGGGTGTTGGCCCTGTGTGCCTCAGTCGTATGCAGTCCTGATTGTGGCGCTCACCTGCACGGCGCCAAACACGCATACGACCATCATTGGCACCAAAACAGAAGCGACCCTCATCGCTGAAGACGACACGTCTCCATTCGTCCCTCCATTCACGCCTGTCGCGACACCACTGGAGGCGGGCTGCACGATGTTGGGGCGTGAGCGGAAGACGGCCTAACGGTGTGCGGGACCGTAGCCCAGCTTCATGGAGACGGTTGCGAATGGTCCTCGCCGATGCCCCAGGAGCAACAGTGTCCCTAATTTGCTGGGAAGTGGCGGTGCGGTCCCCTACGGCACTGCGTAGGATCCTACGGTCTTGGCGTGCATCCGTGCGTCGCTGCGGTCCGGTCCCAGGTCGACGGGCACGTGCACCTTCCGCCGACCACTGGCGACAACATCGATGTACTGTGGAGACCTCACGCCCCACGTGTTGAGCAATTCGGCGGTACGTCCACCCGGCCTCCCGCATGCCCACTATACGCCCTCGCTCAAAGTCCGTCAACTGCACATACGGTTCACGTCCACGCTGTCGCGGCATGCTACCAGTGTTAAAGACTGCGATGGAGCTCCGTATGCCACGGCAAACTGGCTGACACTGACGGCGGCGGTGCACAAATGCTGCGCAGCTAGCGCCATTCGACGGCCAACACCGCGGTTCCTGGTGTGTCCGCTGTGCCGTGCGTGTTATCATTGCTTGTACAGCCCTCTCGCAGTGTCCGGAGCAAGTATGGTGGGTCTGACACACCGGTGTCAATGTGTTCTTTTTTCCATTTCTAGGAGTGTAGTTATAGTTCAGTTTGTGAATTTGCGTTATACAACATCCTGTAATATTAGTGCCACTTTGTGTTTGTTATTTTAACGTGTCTTCAGTTCAGGACTGCATCACGTTGTCAGTTGGTAGTGGTCGTTTTACGTTAATAGGAGATATCTTATTTAATGGAACTACAGGAACATTTAAGGAGTTAGTTTAACTCTTAAAACTAGTTAGCGCCTTCCAGTCGCTTTAAATTTCTATCAATAACTGGCATGCAGTTGATCCTGACACCAAATTATACTCCTTTGTGAGTTATTCAAAATGGTGGATATATTTTATTTGTGTTATACTTACGTTTGTACCATCACTACCCAGTTTCAAAGGTCTGACAACGTGTACGTATTAGTGGCTGTCCATTTTGTAGGAAAACTCTGAGCTGCAAGAGCCATCTCATACAGTACTTTGCCGCAACTAAGACCACCTGGCGTTTAGCCAGAAATTGCATGGTACTCATACGTGCTCAATACCACCACTCTACTTGTAATTGTCTTAACTGACAACTGAAGTTAGTCTCTGAATCCTAAATCTTAGCAATTTATAAAAGTGTAATCCATCAGACATCTATAAGAAACGATCAGAAAGTTTCCGCCCATTGCCTACCTGTCTGTGCTCATATACTCGCTTCGGTGTCGCGCTGAGTTACATATATGCTATAGCAAGTCCTTAAGTCCTTTAATCGCTCTTGTTAACTACATAGTTTCAGTTCACAGCAGTCTTGTGCTCAATTAACAATTGTTACAATCATATTTCAGTGTCTGCTATTCTTCAGCTCTATAGATGACACTCTACCTTCTCCGTATTTTCAGAACTTGCTGTGATAATAATATATAGAAGCATTGCTAGCAGCTGTTGGTGAGGCGAAAACCGTGGAGCTGTTGTGAGGAGGATTCGAAAGGTTTATTCACCCCTGTCCTACTAGCTGATATTTAATTAATATTATAGCCCATAGTGTCGTAGTGCCATTGTCAGCCAAATTCAGATAAAAAGTTCACCAGCATTTCTTCCAACCTATGGCTTAATATGTACTACTGACGAAAAGTACTCAGACATCTATTAGTAGACATTAATACGGGATCCTTCCAACAATCGCCTTTGTGACCGCTTCAGCTCCGACGGGGACACGTCCAGTGAGGTATCCGGACGTCTGTGGAAGAACTGAAGCCCATTCATCCTCAAAAGTAGAAATCAGGGGGCGCTGGGATCTAGAGTTAAATCCATCTTCTAACTGATCCCAAAGGTGTTGTATTGTTCTGAGATCTGGACTTTGGTCAGGCCAGTCCATTTAGAAAACGTTACTGTCCACAAACCATTGCATCAAAAATGCTCTTTTAGGCGAGGCTGCACAGTCATCCTAATAAAAACCATCCTCTTCCCCGAAATGTTCCTCTACGAAATACAGAATGATATAAAATGAAAAAATGAAATGATCTTTTGGCATTTATTGGCCAGGATATCCCCTTCGGGTTCGGCCGCCGTATTGCAAGTTTTTTTAAGTAGACGACACTTCCGTGACTTCCGTGTCAGTTATAATGAAGATCACACAACAACCAGTCCCCTGCCGGGAATAGAACGCGGGCCCACTTGGGTGGTAGGCGGTAACGTTATAAAATATATATACATACGTCTGTATTTAGTCTTTCCTTAAGCGTAATGAGGCGACCACACCCTCAGCAAGAAAAACACCACCTATTCTACATACTGTGACAGGTAAAGTTCTTCAGTCATTCTGCAAACCCAAAATCTTCCATCGTATTTCCAACGGGCACAGCGTGATTTATCATTAAAAGTGACTTGCTTCCGTCCTTCCAGCTTTCAGTGATGGCGACACCTTTTAAACCACCTCAAGCATTCCTTATCATTGACTACAAACATGAGTAGTTAATGGGGGGCTGCTCGACCCCAGTACTCATTCTTATTACCTCCTTACACATACTCGTTGTGCCAACTGGATTGCCGGCAGCATTTTAGAACCACGACTGGTTGCTTCTGCTGACTGATTGCTGTTTTTTATGACAACCCTACGCAATGTACTGTCACTACATGAGGTCTGTCTGGTGTAGATTTATCTGTGGTACTTCCTTCCCGTATCCACTTCCAAATCACATCACCAACGGTTTTAGAGGGATGAAATGGCCCCAATGGATTTTATATTTAGTGACGTCCAATTGCTAGTCCACATTAGAAGTCAGTAACCTCCTGATTGACCCTTTCTTCTGCTACTGCTTCCCTGCTGACAACACAATACTCTTCATCTAATTTCATTCTGGCTGATCCGTCTCCCGTGGCATTGATGATGATGATGATGCTGATGAGGTCCCATACTCCAAGTTGCGTAGGGGACGATGCGGGAAACCCGCAGCGGCGACTAGGCAAGGTCCTAGAGGAGGTGGTTTGCCATTGCCTTTCTCCGACCGTAATGGGGATGAATGATGACGATGAAAACGACATAACAAACACCCATTCTTCTCAAGACAGGGAAAAATCACTGACCGGGTCGGGAATCGAACCCGGGACCACGTGCATGGGGAGCGAGAACGCTACCGCAAGACCACGAACTGCGGACCAATTACGCTTTACATACTTTTGATCATATAATGTACTCTGTTATGAAGCTTCTTGGAGGGTTAAAATTGTGTGTTATATCGGGTTTCAAAATTGGAAGCTTCCCTTATACGAGCAATGCCATACCGTCCGACGTACGCTGGCACGACTCCCTACCGTGCTTAACAGAGACACTTCCACCATAGTCTCTCTCCCGCCACCCACTGCCCGTGAAAGTCGAGGTTCGGGGTTCCTGGTCCAGCCAACAGTTACAAAATGCCGATGAGGGCTGAGGCTACTAAGTGGTTTCTCAGATTCTTAAATGTGGTGAGGGTTAGTACTTGTGCCACAATCGTTGATTAGTGGTAATCGTTGCACTATTGTGTCATGACACTTTTTCAAGATGATGTTCTTCTGTGTTCTAATACATAGTTAAGTTTTTCTTCGTCGTAAAACAATAACAGTGTGGTCAAAGCAACGTGTGGTCGTCAATTTTTTTTCACTCTTGACCAAGAGAATAAAATGGACCATGGAAAAATAAAAGGACTCTAATTTAAGTCTTTACATTTCATTTTAAAACTGAAGTACAGTGTCTATCATTAAAGGATAGCGTGGCGTGTAGTCACAAAAGATACAGAGTTAAGAATTGGATCTGAAAAGCCTCATGTCTTTCGTACAATCTTCGTACTTTTCGGCATAAGTATGGCGACAGTTATGTTCTGGAGGAGATAAACTGACGTAATTGCAAAGCATCTTCGCAGGCAGTGCATTATGTTATGCAGATGTAGAACCATCCTTCTAAAAAAAAGATGGATAAAAAGAAATTTAATATCTATATGTATGAGATGGGAGAAGGGGCTATGTACTAACATGGTGGCCGTTTTGGAAGTCGTCATCATGCAAGTCGGAATTTGGAAACTGATAGGGGGTCGTCTGACACATAAAATACAGAATTTCACTTAAAAATGGAGTCTTTCATTTGAGCATACCTTCTTTCTTTCTAGAGTAATGTCTTATTTCACAAATAAGTGCATATGCTGCATATAACACGCAATAGCTACAGGAAGGTTCAAAAAATGGTTCAAATGGCTCTGAGCACTATGGGACTCGACATCTTAGGTCATAAGTCCCCTAGAACTTAGAACAACTTAAACCTAACTAACCTAAGGACATCACACACACCCATGCCCGAGGCAGGATTCGAACCTGCGACCGTAGCAGTCCCGCGGTTCCGGACTGCAGCGCCAGAACCGCTAGACCCCCGTGGCCGGCGCTACAGCAAGGGCTCGACGTGTTTTCCAGATGATGGAGCATTGATGTTGTCAGCTTCACACATAATAACGGATTTAAAATACCTTATTAATATCATCAGCAAGATAATCAATATGGGAAAAGGATTTGGCATCACGGATAACACTAGCCGTAAAAATTTAGACACTCATTCCAAATGAGCCGAACTGGCTGGCGTTTTCTTCCGGTGGCAGATGGTAATGGCTTACTGGTTCCATCAATGTGAAATCGATCTTACACGAAGTCGTCTCATTGTTAATTCGTCACAGCTATTTCTTTTGAAATGTCAATTGCGCCAGCTATTCCTCCACGTTTCAAAATAAGGTTTAACGTCGTACCGTGTGCACATGACAACAGTTATCGTTAGTACCTGTCCCGTCTGTGAGTGTCTCTGCTCTGTTTCTGAGAAATGGAGTACGGCGGCCCTCAAAAGTGCGTGTGACCAGCAGTAGTCGTGGAGACAGGGCAAGCACGGCAAGCTCAAGGTTGGACAGCACTGAGAAAGAGTTGGGAGTCTAGTTTCACCTAGCGCTACACTGGGCCGAACATAGGTGGAAGGCAGCGGCCCTAGCCTGCTGAATGTTAGTGGAGCCATCACGCTGGCTGAACGACACCTACTCGACCACTGGAGGAAGCACGTCCGCCTGGAGAACTATTGCATGCTTATATTTGGACTTAATGCTGCAGTTTTTGGCGGAACTGAAGTGTGACCATTGCATCCTGGTTCCTTTTCAATGTAATTGATATTTGTGAACATTCCTCAAAGGTTACGTTGTGAGTTAAGATGCAAGTTTATATTTTTCGATCAGTCTGTGTTTATCCAATATCCTAGATAATTAGTGGCGAACTGGAATTGAAATAAATGTTTTGATTCCTACTTACTACGTTACTGGGCTACGTGGTCTGGTTAGTTGTGTATACAAGCCCCGCTTAGTGTAAGCTATTTGTCTGGCACATTATCTGTTCAATGTTCGCCATACTTGTTTTATTTATTGATGTTTTGACTTTTGCCAGAACAGATTTTCATTCTGCTTTTGTGCGTGTGGGGGGGGGGGGGGGCACGTAATATTTCTGGATCTGCAGCCATCATATTCAGGTACAAAAAGATCTTTTTCAGAGCAACTGAGAAGGCAGAAGTGGCAAGATGACGTAATGCGGTGTGAGGTACCGATGATAGATCATTTGTTCGGTACGGGTGTCGTGCGAAAGACCCCCTATATTATGGTCCTTCTCCACGACTGGCTGCTACATTCGGAAGTTGCGTGCCAAAATGATAATCATCAGTCATTAATATTTCACAAACTAAACAGCGTATTGTTTGCATGTCATATTTTAAGCATCTGTCAATAGCGTCCTTTCACTACATTATTTCACGAGTATTAGTAACCAGAAAAATAATAACCAACTGCAAAACAAAAAGGCAGACGATCCTCGGATCGCTTAACTTGGATGGCGAGCGAAGTGTTTCAGCTGTGAGATCAGAGCTGGTTCGTCAGTCTCGGAGGGCAGACATATTGTCTGCTGCGGTCGGTGTTAGTTAAGAATTTATTAGTACTGTATGATTATTTTGACATGTAGTTGAGGTTGAGAACAGTGCGATACTAATTACGGAAATATGCAGTTAAATAATTTGCTGATGAATAGAAATCATTTGTAACTCTAAAGTGGAATGTAACTGTGCAGTTTCACGTATTCTGCCAACAAAAAAAAGCGAGTGGCATCCCTTATAAACAAATTGATTGGAAATTTAATTGTTGCTAAAATGACAGTTCCTCGCTAAGAGTTTCTTAGGGGCTTATCATGCGTCCGCATATATGTATCACCCACTAACTCACTCTTCTTCAACATGCCGTAGCATACGTGTGTTACAGGATAGGTTAAACATTGTCTAACAGTTTGTTTACACGTTGTTTATTGAATTCAAGAGCGACTGTATGCTTAAGTTGGTGTTGCAACTTTCATCTGATCGTTTTTGCACTATAAATTTCATGTTTGCTGAACTAGCCACCTGTGTAATAGTTATAATGTGGTTTGTTTGCCATTTCTGCGAACCCGGCGTAGCTAATTCTTTCTGCATGTTTCATCAACTACTGCTCTTGTTTACTTTTCCTTCAGCACCTAAGATTAAGTGTGTATTTTTCTTTGGCGTCGTATGTTTCAATTGTGCATTATACCTGCTATTGGGGCCAGCTATTCACAATTGGTCTTCCTTATGATTTACTACAGCTGATTTCTTCTTAATATCACATAAGTAACTGTGTTTGTTAATCTGATAACCTGTACGCCTGCAGAAGCGTGTTTAGGGGTAAGTTTAAAGTCCAATAAAATGATTAGCAATGTGAATCGTGTACTGTTGCCTGATTAAGTACATCTGCAGGCTGTAAACATTGCATGCCCACTGGCCGTTCATTCTGTTATCATGTATCCCTCTTAAATGGGAATAAAGATTTACGAAATAATAAAGGTTTGTGAAGGATCGTCAGAGCTGACGTAAGCTGGTCTTCAGCGACGAGTTGTTTCTTAATGAAATTGGTGTGTAGAATTTAATTACTTCCTGTCCCACGGTAGGCACTTCTCATTGGGCCTTTAGCCGTTTTTACAGTGCTCAGTATAGTTATTTGTTTGATCAACTGAAGATCTTGTCTTGTAAATGTCGGTTAACGAACAACGTCGTATGACAATATTTCTTTCCGCAACTACTTGGTGCTTTAAATTATATTGATGAAGAAAGGAAAGACATTGTATTTTAAGAATTGTATTTATTTATGTGGAGAGCCTTGGGTTTAACTGTTTCCCTCGTTAGCCATCTGTGCTTGAACTACTAAGTTTTTCATTTTAGGAATTGCAAAGTGTTAAAATGATTTTTCTTCATAAAATAAATATGTCATCACGAATTTTCCAAACCTGTTGTGCCTGTTGTTTCGACTACGCTGCGTAATTTTCCTGAGATGCTCTTAATGGTCCTCCGTACAGTACCGTATATTTGGAGCCCTGAAGGAAGACATTTTGACCGTCGATTTGCTTCCGACAAAGAGGTGCACGCCTGCATAGAAACATGGTTCAGGAGGCCACTTCAAAAAGTTTTGCATGAAGACGTTGACCATCTTGTCTCACAGTGTGATAAATTTATTAATAGTTATGGTGATTACTTTTGAAATAATAAACAGTTTTCCTACACGTTTTCCAGCTATTTCTTTTTCATTTGACTGCCCCTTATAGAAAAGTAAACAGCTAAATGTCCCCATGCGTTTTATCAATAAGAAAACTGTAAGCCACTGACGTGTCTACGTAGTGACCAGTAAAGACTGCCGGATAATAGAAGGGACTGCTGTCTCCATTCGATGTGAGGTCGCTCTGGGTCGATTCTGCTGATCGGCCTCTAGTTAGTGGTTGGATTGATAAATGTTTCACCCTCAGTTACTCTTTACACAAGCAGGAAGAATGCAAAATACACTTCGGTAGCCGGCCGGGGTGGCCAAGCGGTTCTAGGCGCTACAGTCTGGAACCGCGCGACCGCTACGGTTGCAGGTTCGAATCCTGCCTCGGGCATGGATGTGTGTCGTGTCCTTAGGTTAGTTACGTTTAAGTAGTTCTAAGTTCTAGGGGACTGATGGCCTTAGAAGTTAAGTCCCATAGTGCTCAGAGCCATTTGAACCATTTGAACACTTCTATAAAAGTACACAAATAAGTGGATTGCGCTCAACTTACATATAACTGTCTCGAGATTTGTATGAATATGTCGCAAATATTTCTATAATGTACAGCAGACAGTCACTATGTTCGAAAGTTTACTCAACTTGAGTTTTACGAATAAAGCGCCCCCACCCCAGAAAGAAAACGTCAAGCAGAATTTTTGGGAGAGAAATTATTGGTGGCTAACCAAGAGACTGAGACGTTCTTTCTCTTGTTGTGGGAGACGTAAGGTAAGGTAAGCAGTCCTACAGGCTTCTGACGTTGCTTACATTACCAGCAACAAGCACTGAGAGTTTGCCAATGTTTCGCACGCTGTTTCGAAATTACAGGTACCTGACAGCGCGGTATCCTTTTCATGTGCTTTGGTGCTTTGTTTGGTGTAAATATGACCCATCTCTGAGAACACAGTTCATCAGCGGCGAATATCTGGGCTGTCTTATCATCGGGTTTCCAGTGGGCTTCAGCTACGCTTTTGCTGGTTTCCAGTTTCGGGAAGCCTCTTACTCGACAGGAAGCTAATAATTAATTGAAAACTAAATGAGAAAATCTGTAATTCAGATCCACCTGTTAACAACGGAAGGTATACATGAGCAAGTACAGAAAGAAACAGTAGCATTAAATGAGACATTTACAATCGGGTTCAACTTGTTACACACGGGCTGTATTTGGACGATACGAGGCAGATGCGTGCCACATTGTCCTGGAGCATAACGTTTCCACTGAAAGTAATGGAAAATAAATTTATCTCTTCGGTCAGCGCACCGCTCTTTTAAACTAGAACCAAAAGGAGGAACTACGCGTATTTGTCATTACCGCTCTGGAAATGTCAGACGCTGCAATGGCTTGGTCGATGAAATATGCACACTTTCTCGCCGCCATGCACCTATTCGTGGTCCACCCGAACTGAGATCTCACTTATTCACGCTCGCCTGGAACCAAGCCAATGTGTCTCTTCCAACTGCAACTCGCTTCAGCGTTCTTCTAAATTAATCTCTTTTTATTACTGGTTTCCCTGATTTTTTCCGTATAGGAAAGTGTCGGATTTAATTATGCACATATTTTCCGTTTTCTTTATAGTGTTTGTGCTATTGTTATGCTTCAATCACCTTTATATGCCATGTTCATGAACGTACAACATAGTTAGCGGATGTGACTGACATGGTATGGTGCTACGATCTGGAAGTAGTAAGATGCTGGGGGTAACAAAATTTTAGAAACATAATTATTTATTTCCCACATATGACAAGATTACAAATAATTAAAGAAATAAATTTAATCGCCACAGCAGACAGACTTTTGATTACAACTATCAGCAAAACCAAAACCAATCTCTACTTTCTAAGATACTAAGGGCAACAAAATAATTTTAGTAGTAAAATTATTTATTTCGCACAAAGGCCTGTCTTACAGGTATCAAAGCAAGCAAAATTTAACCGCCACATCTGGCAAACATTTCATTACAACTGTCTTTATTTCTGATAAATCTGCAACAAATAACATGATGCTTTATCAACAGATCCTGTAATTAACATCAAAGGATAGCTGCGTCTTAAAGTTTATAGACGTCTGTGAGGCAGACAATGAAACCGTTAATAAAAAATTATTCTTTAACTGCAGAATATTGAACCATTCTGGGAAGTAAAACCAACAGTACGTTCAGTCATTGTCAAAGCACGTGATTAAAGCTACACACTTAAAAAATAATATCAAATTATACACATCTGAAAAAGGCCGACAGTGATGCCTTTAGTCCAAACTTAAAACGAAAACCAATTGTACATGTCTTAGAAGTAGACAATGCAGAATGTGTTATGATATACACTCATACAAATAGGTAAAACAATCAAACATTTAACAAAGGAAAAAAAACTATACACGTCTGTCAGACACAGCAGGATGTTATTAAAAATACTTCAAAATAAATTATGTATATTCGTGAAACGAACGGAGCAGAATGCTGTAACAGAAGTTAAACTTTTCAGCTATTAACAACAGCTTTACCCTTAGGAACCCAGTCGGTTGCTCAATTCAGTACAAATTCTAGAATTTAAAGAACAGAATTACATTTACATGGCAAGCGGGTGACAAACTGAACAGGCCCGTTTAACAGAACAGTGGCATATGAACAGGAAACTGAAGTCGTTTTGGGGTCACATATGCTAAATCAAAGGACGTATTTAAATTCCGTGAAGATGATTTTTTGGTTAGCAAATTTTTGCGCCAATGGTGCTAATTACAACCAAGCATATATTTTATTTGTTGTGCATAGGTAGAAAAGATAGTTACACTTGAGTGAAAACTTACAGATTGTGAAAACGAATTGATGCCTGCTTTCGGGAATACAGAACAGAGCCAGTATGTACTTTAAAACATTAACTCAGAACGCAGATCACACAGCAAGAGAAAGACTGCACTGGCCCCCAATAAAATGCCAGGGAAGTAAATCACAAGTGATGAACTTAAGCGGAAGCGCTTAGCTTCACGAATACAAAGTATTTAAATTTACAGGTTTACACATCAACAGAACAAGGCGAGAATTACAGTCAATTTAGCTTTAGCAGAACTTACGTTAACAGTGCTGATCAATCTTCAATAAAACAATGGCTATTCGGGTATTCCCATTGTCTATGATTGACTACCAGAGAGTGCTGTTACCCAAATGTAAATTCTCAGAAAATTCTCCTTCAAATTCAGGCCTATGTTTGATACCTTGGGCTCACATTAACACTAATATTTTAGGTCATGATCTCAATAATCCCCAGTACTATATTTTCTATATGTGGTTTATGATTTTTTATGTGGAAAAATTGTGCGGAAAATACTCTTCTCACGTCATGTGTAACCTGTAGAGCACTTGTCTATGAAGGTCCATAAGTGAAGGCCGGGGAGAACAGGGAGAGAGATGAATTGGGGTTAAAATGCTGAGTGCAGCGATGTGACAATGTGAGTGACTCTGGGAAGCAACGCTCATTGTATCTTACCAACAGAGCAACTTCTGGAGGAAGCTCACTCCTCCTCCTGCTTAGGATCAGACAGAAGGGCGCCAGTTCGTAAGACATTTTACATGGGCCAGGAAGCAGTTTGTTACGTAGGCAACCGGAGCGCCCAAAGTGGGTGGAGGAAGCCATTTAAGAGAGACTGCAATAAACTGAGATTCTGTGCTAATTGTGGGAAGGTCTTGAATTTCCACGCATTCTCATGCTGGAAGCTGGAACGACGCAGACTGAACAGCTGGTGCGTGCTTTTAGTGGGGACAGGACTGTAACCCAACCTGACGCCAGGAAGTCTTCAGGAATTTTTAGCGAGTGGCAAAAGCGTATGTGTAATGGGCACCATTGCCTGGGAAGCATAAATACCTTCTTTCAGAAATTGAATACGATTGGCCTGGAAAGATTAGATTGGTCTATAAATCAGGGACTGTGGTCTTATCTAGGTGTAAGTTTTTTGTCAAAACTTGCCCATGCTTATCGTGAGAACGACGCCTCCTTTTTCTAAAATCATCTTTTCTTTTATCCATGAAAGATTTGGAGATGCAGATTGGCTCCTCTCAGTATATGCAAAGTACAGGAATGTTGCCCCGGCAGGGAAACCCCGATGCTGTGACTGGATTGGCTACCAAGCGAACAGAACCGTCAAGAGAGGAAATTCAGTGAATAGAGGATAGTACGATAGGTTTGTGAAATGAGGGGCGGTTTCGTTTTTGCAAACCATAACGTGGTACGGTGCCCTGTGGTCTACAAGTAACATCTCTGATCAGTAGGCAAATCGTCATTGGTTCGAGACCAACCACTTTTTAAATTTTGATTAATAATCAGCATGGCGGCTCAAGGATTCCGGCATCAGAAGTCACTCACACTCACATTCTGACAATGGCCTTGATAAACAGGGCTGAGGAAGAGAGAGAGGTTCAGGGCACTCTCTTGTCCTTGGGGTGGGGAACTGCTCCAAAAGGCGGAGGAACCAGCAATGACCAACAGCATACGGATGCAGAAATCAAGGGAAACCACTGCATTAAAGACACATAACGTGTATCCAAAAGACATGTAACAGAAAAAGTATCATGGACTTCTCTCTATTGGCAAAAGAGTCTGGAACAGTCCCCCATTTGGATTTACATAATGACACTACCAAAGGAGACGAGACTTTGAAACCAATACACAAAGAAGTGGGATACGGTGGTACTACGGAATGACGAGATACGCTTTAAGTTCTCTAAGGCTGCAGGTACAGGAATAAGGAATAGCTCAGCGGGCAGTACAGTTGAAGTGTAATGGACATCTCTAAAAAGTGCAATCACTGAAGTTGGACAGAAAAACGTAGGTACAAAAAAGGCATCTGCAAAAAAAGTAGGTAACAGAAGAAATATTTCAGTTGATCGACGAAAGAAGGAAGTGCAAAAGCGTTCAGAGAAATTCAGGAATACAGAAATACAAGTCCCTGAGGAGTAAAACAAATAGGAAGTGCATGGAAGACGAAACGGCTGCATGAAAAATGCAAAGAAATCGAAAAAGATATTACTGTCGGAGGTACACGCTCAGTAGATAGGAAAGCTAAAACAATCTTCGGTGAAATAAAAAGCAAGGGTGGTAACATTAGGATTGGGACGGGAATTCCAGTGTTAAATGCGGAGGAAAGAGCGGATTGGTGGAAAGAGTACATTGACGACCGCTATGAGGGGGAAGATTGGTCTGATGTGATAAAAGAAGAAACAGGAATCCATTTAGAAGAGATGGGGGTTTGAGTAATAGAATCAGAATTTAAAAGAGCTTCCGAGGACTTAAGATCAAATAAGGCGGAAGGGATAGTTAACGTTCCATCAGAATTTCCAAAATCATTGGGACAAATGGTAAGAAAACCATTGTTCACGTTTGTATGAGTCACGTTTCTATGAGTCACGTTTGTATGAGTCTGGCGACATACTATTAGACTTTCGGAAGAATATCATCCACACAATTCCGAAGACTACTAGAGCTGACAAGTGCTAGAATTATCGCACGATCAGCTTAAGAGCTCATTCATCGAAATTGAAGAGAAAAAATGTTGTACAGAAGAATGAAAAAATTGACGATGGGTTGGTTGACGATCATCTTGGCTTTAGGAAAGGTCAAGGCACCCAATGACAACTCCGACGTTGCGGTTGACAGTGGAAGCAAGGCTAAAGAAGAATCAATACAATTTCATCAGATTTGTCGACCAGGGAAATACGTCCGACAGTGTAAAATGGAGCATAATATTCGGAATTTTGAGAAAAATAGGGGGAAGTTCTAGTGAGAGACGGATAATACGAGTATACAATACCTGCAAGCGCCAATAGGGAATGGTGGGAGTGGATGAGTAAGAACGAGCTGCTCGGATTAAAAAGTGCGTAAGACAGGGACGTAGTCTTTCACCCTTAGTGTTCAATCTGCATTTCGAAGAACCGATGGAAATAAGAGTTTCACGGGTGCGATTAAAACTAAAGTTGAAAGGACAACAATGATACGATTCGTTGATGACATTGCTATCCTGAGTCAAAGTGGAGAAGAGTTACATTATCTGCTGAATGGAATAAACATTCTAATGAGTACAGTATATGGACTGAGAGTAAATTGAAGAAAAACGAAAGTAATGAGTAGTAGCAGAAATGAGAAAAGGAGAAACTTACCGGGATTGATCGTCACGTAGTAGATTAAGGAATTCTGCTACCTAGACAGCAAAATAACCAATGAGGAACGGAGCAAGGAGGGCATCAATAGCAGCGTAGCAATCACAGAAAGGGCATTCCTGCCCAAGAAAAGTCTCCTGGCATTAAATATAGACCGTAATCTGAGGAAGAAATTTCTGCGAATGTACGTTTGGAGTACAGCATTGTATAGTGGAGAAACATGGACTGTTGGAGGACCGGAACAGAAGGGAATTGATTCATTAGAGATATTCTATAGATGATTGTTGAAAACTCGGTAGATTGATAAGGTTGAGGACGTTTTGTGAAGAATCGTAGTGGAAAGGAGTATGTGGAAAACACTGACGAGAAGAAAGGACGGATGACACGACATCTGTTAAGACATAAGGGAATGACTTCCGTGGTACAACAGGGAGGTGTAGAGGTCAAAAACGGTAGAGGAAGAGAGACTTTGGTATACATCCAGAAAATAATTGACGACGTAGTTTGCACTTGCTACCCTGAGATGAAGAGATTGGCACAGGTGAGGAATTCGGGGCGTGCCGCATCAAGACTGATGTCTCTAAAAACAAACCTAAGCTTGGGGGAAAGTATCTCTGTTTCTTTTGTTTCCTCCCCTGATGGGAAACTTCAGGTCATTTCCCTGTGGGTGAGACTTATGGTTTGTATCTTGTGGTGTACTAAGTGCCAGTGGCAGTTCCCAACTGTACCGGCAGTGGAACTGCACATCATCGCTGACATGTCATGTGTAAGCATTGTGAACATATTGATACTGAGTTGGCTGTATGACGTTTGACAAGTCCAACGTGCATCGTCGTGCCTATGAGTCGCGGGTGCACCTCACCTCACACCGGGACCTACTGGGAATTGAGTGCTCTGATAGTGAAGTTTCCCACGTTCTGAAAATCAGAGCGCCCGGCCGCGCAGTTTGCATATTTTCATGGACGCGACAGAACATGTAGCTGCCACAACGCACAGCTCCCCCCCTCCCACCCCCACACAGTGTGCCGTTTTCTGCTACCACCTTAATCAAGGTGAAAGAGTAAAATGTTGCAGCACCTGCGTCGAGTTATTGAATGATATTCACAGCCCTTGTTCTCAGGTGAACCATAGCGTATGGTATACTTGACTGTAGTTCATACCATCTGAATAGAGTTGGCCTTCTCAGTGATATCATGGATGGGAAGTCATAATGCATTATAAAAGGGATTAATTCGAGGGAGATTTTGTATAGCTTCCACACTAATGTATGCATTGATTATCAAACACCGTTCCTTAATTCATTTGTGTTTGTTAATTTGTAGGTTAATGCGAAGATCATAATTTCTTTACGTAAGGATACCAACATTTAGCTTCACTCTAACATAAATTTATGATTAAGGAAGGTAGTGGCTTACAATTGGTGACCCAGCCAAAATTTAGAATCATGCAACTTTTGTGAGGTATTTAGTGCGTTATCTTGCGCTACAGGTGGCTTCATTCTTTCCTTTTTTTTCAAATTAAGACTTGGGTTTGGCGCTATGTGTTATGTCTCAGCAATTCGTACTATGTTGCAGTCTTTTTATTTCAATGTATGTATATTTCGTGTCGCTTATTTTTTCTCACTGAGTCCCGTCAGTTACTTCTGCAACAACTATTGTCTGTTTGCCTGATGTCGCATTGTTGCTAACAGCGCTGTGCATGTCTTTCGTTCTGAACTGTCTTTGGTTATAGGAATGTGTACGTTATTTTAGAGCAGGTTTTGTCTCATGAGCTTAGACATAAATGTATGCATTATTTAAAAGAAGATCAGAGTAGGGCTGTGGCGGGTGATGTTTGGAAAAATCAACTAGCGGAAGTAGCAATAGATTTGAATGATTATGAGGAGCAAAGCTTATTTGTATACTGAGGAAGGCTACACACTATTGTCGTTCAAAATGGAAAACGAGCCAACCACTGATCCAGAACAACTTAGAACGGCGGAAGAAGTTTATTTAAATCATCCTGCAGATAGTGCGCAAATGTCAGATGCAGAGTACTCCAATTACGTGGATTCATTTTACTCAGGGAATGAAACTGAAAACGATGCCGAGACGGACGGTCATGTGGGTTCTGTACGTACGGTAAGATGTACAATCAGGGAAAGTAACAGTCCCAGTCCGATTTTGCGGGAAAGGCGCCATAGGGCAGTTGATTCGCGTGCGTCTAGTCTAGGACACGTTACTGTAAGTATACAATTAGAATCGATCATTCCATTTATGCACGAGGTAGAAAGGAAACTACGGTAGGAAGAAGACTAACGACAGGATATCCTCATTAATGAAATTAGGGAAATTCTGAAGCGACAGGAGGAGGAGGCATAGTGACAAGAGAAGTAATGAAAGAAATTAACGAAATTCAAACGAGGGCTGAGGAATCTATCAAAACAGTAAATCACGTCCGAGATGAAGTCAAGGGTGTAAAAGCAGAAGTTGAAGACGTTAGGAAAACGTCAGATGAGAAGCGAGAAGAGCCCAAACGTGAGGTTAGGACAGCCAGATTAGAAGCGCGAGATGCGTGAGAAATGTCCAAATTGCGCGAGAGCAGACATCGCAAGCAAAGGTCGAAGTAAGCGCATCCAGCTATTCTTTATCTGCTCTTAAAAAACAGGGCCAGAGAGCAGTTTAAAAGACACAGGAGGCCATGTTACAAAACAAAGACGAGGAAACACATCTTACTATCCAACAGAATGAGCTGGTATATGAGATAAGACAAATGTGCGAACCGGTCTCTTGTGTAGAAATTCAGCCAGAAGCTACAGTACGCTGCCGTGAGTTCGTTGGTCACCAGGAATGTCGGACTCAAAATTTTTCAGCTCAACCAGTAGCCACATTCGCGGCACTGGCCGATATACGGCAGGATACCCCGCATAGCGGGGTACGACACTCGGCCGAGGGCACGCAGTCTGTGACGAATGGTACACCAAGTAGTGAGCCGAACTACAATTTCGCACAACTCATGCTTACGGAGACATTACTACATGACTCTGATGACACGAGACGAGAGTATAACAGCATTCAGGGATCGGTCGCCATTAAATCTTGGGCGCACGCGCTCCAGAAATTAGAGAAAGTTCAGAGTCTCGAAATTTTGAACATTTCGACTGAAAAAATTTTCTTTCAGTAAAAAATTTTCAGGTTTACAAACAGAACCACATTTCATTACGTCCCATGCCAATAGCAGAGCACATGCATAGCTTTGCAGCAAACTGCCACACTTACGGCGAATTCAGAAAGACTTTCCTAAAGACCTACTACTCACAGAAAACATGAGAGAGGATTAAACAGGAGACTATGTTATGGAAGGATTACTACGTATTGGGGTGCCGCAGTCCGGTAAAGGTTTTCGAGACACTTGTCAATAAAAATACTTATTTTGGCTAACCGAATACTGATAAGGAAATAATACTACATTCCTATACGAAAGCGCCAATGAGGTACCAGAAACTTCTCATTGGCAAAAGTAATGACACAATGGAGTTATTAAAAAGTCCTCTAAGAGAATCAGACTTTGTCAAGGCAGCACAAAATGCAAGGGATCCAAAGAGACATATTAAAAGAGCAAGGAGCATCTGGAGAAAATAATGACGGGTAAAGAAGAAACTGAAACAGGGCGACAAGAAATGAGTATCAAGGCCAAAGTTTCAGTAAGCCTCAGTGGTATGACAAAAGCAGGCGATGGACGTACGGCGTTAACTTTCAAGAAAACAGAAATAGTAAAAGAGGGGAAATGGATAATTCTAACCAGTTCATGCAGCCGGTCGGGAACTCAGGGCGAACAAGGAATAATAGACGCATTGGTAGGAGAAGTCCGCAACATGACCACCAGAATTAA
Organism: Schistocerca cancellata; assembly: GCF_023864275.1. Taxonomy (NCBI): domain Eukaryota; kingdom Metazoa; phylum Arthropoda; class Insecta; order Orthoptera; family Acrididae; genus Schistocerca; species Schistocerca cancellata. The sequence goes on from NC_064634.1 coordinate 266,046,102, forward strand.
GTTGTGGAAATCAGACCATCTACCCTAGAAACAGAAACCGCAGCCGACCAGTGTGGCCGAGCGGTTCTAGGCGCTTCAGTCTGGAACCACGCGACCGCTACGGTCGCAGGTTCGAATCCTTCCTCGGGCATGGATGTGTGTGATGTCCTTAGGTTAGTTAGGTTTAAGTAGTTCTGACCTCAGATGTTAAGTCCCATAGTGTTCACAGCCATTTGAACCAGAAACCGCGTAGGAATTGACAGTCGGCCGCTACAGCCTAAGCCTAAAACAAAGACTCACATAATATCGGTACGGGATAACTTGTATAGTTTTATCATAAACGTAGTGTTTCCAATTCATTTATGTAGTCATTTAGTGTATTGTTCTTCATTTGTTTGCACCTACACTCCTTGGACGATTTATTCCTACAATTAGTGGATAAGATTTTCTCCTGTGACATGTGGTCAACGTGTTAGGCGTTTCTAGTTTTCTGTACAGTATTTGTACTTTGATAATTTACCACAAATTTGCCATGTACTGATACCTCCTCCTTTTTCACAGACAGGAAATTATTTCGCTAACAGGATTGTGGCAATTTCTCCGCAAAAACCTCTTCGATTTATGATAAAACTCATTCGTTTAAAACTTAAGCATTGCTATATTAGTAGCTTGTCATGCCATAGCAAAGGTACGTATTTAAACAGCTTGAAAATTGGATTTTTTTATCAGAAATAACTGCACAAGTCTTGGAGAAGCAATTCTTTAGCCGAGTGGTCTAAGGCGCTGCAGTCGAGGCTTCTGCTGCTGATCCCGGCGCAGGTTCGAGTCCTCCCTCGGGCATGGGTGTGTGTGTTTCTCCTTAGGATAATCTAGGTTAAGTAGTGTGTAAGCTTAGGGACTGATTACCTTAGCAGTTAAGTCCCATATAATTTCACGAACATTTAAACATTTTTGAACACAATTCTTCTCAGAATTCATCTCGGAGACGGCCGGGGTGGCCGCGCGGTTCTAGGCGATGCAGTCTGGTACCGCGCGACCACTACGGTCGCAGGTTCGAATCCTGCCTCGGGCATGGATGTTTGTCATGTCCTTAGGTCAGTTAGGTTTAAGTAGTTCTACGTTCTAGGGGACTGATGACCTCAGAATTTAAGTCCCATAGTGCTCAGAGCCATTTGAACCATTCATCTCGGAATGTACTAATGTCTTGGTTTCTTCCGTTGATATTGTGTGCATTGCCAATGCGGCGAATGTGCAGTCCCTTCTACACCACGCTCGAAAACCACCAACAATAAGGCATAGATCCACTGGCAATATCGACCACGGCGAGAAAAAAACCACACTTGAATGGCAGAGACAACATATATGTCCAGCTCGGAAGATACTCCCATCGGTATCGCTAGCGAGATCTAAATCATACCAAGATCCACTGCCGGATCGGTCAATTACTTATGCGGCACCACCATCACCTCCTCGCAGTCAGATTAACATTCACATTTTAGGTTATGAACTCGTTGTTCCCCGGCATTACATTTGCTATGTGCGGTTAAAATTTTTTTTTTTAAATGGGGAAATTGTGTGCATAATGCTCTGACTGGTGCTTGTGTAACCTGTAGAGCTAGCGTACATGAACCACTACTGTGGAGGCTGTTGAGAGAAGTGAAAGGTGAATAGGGGTCTACAAATGCTGAGTGCAGTGTCCGGTCCATTTGAATGATTCTGGGAAGCATCACTCACTGGACATTACCTGGAGAGGAATTTCTGGCCAAAGCTGTCTACTTAGAGTCGGACAGAGGGGTGCCTGTTCGCAAAACACTTTATCTGAGCCAGATAACTCCTCCTCGCCTTGTTCGCTATAGGTTATTTCACTTCCAAGGTAGCAGAATTCCTAATCGTCGTCTACTTAGATAATATATTTTGATGACATGTTTCTCGGTATTCTCGTTTGTACTTCTTCTCATTACTTTCTTCTTCCTTCAGTTTGCTCTCAATATATATTCTGTACTATTGGAGAGTTCATTCCATCCAAAGGAGCTTCTACTACATCTCCACCTTCACTGAGGATAACAATGTTGTTGTTGTTGTTGTGGTCTTCAGTCCTGAGACTGGTTTGATGCAGCTCTCCATGCTATTCTATCCTGTGCAAGCTTCTTCATCTCCCAGTATCTACTGCAACCTACATCCTTCTGAATCTGCTTAGTGTATTCATCTCTTGGTCTCCCTCTACGATTTTTACCCTCCACACTGCCCTCCAATGCTAAATTTGTGATCCCTTGATGCCTCAAAACGTGTCCTACCAACCGATCCCTTCTTCTAGTCAAGTTGTGCCACTAACTTCTCTTCTCCCCAATCCTATTCAATACCTCCTCATTAGTTACGTGATCTACCCACCTTATCTTCAGCATTCTTCTGTAGCACCACATTTCGAAAGCTTCTATTCTCTTCTTGTCCAAACTAGTTATCGTCCATGTTTCACTTCCATACATGGCTACACTCCATACAAATACTTTCAGAAACGACTTCCTGACACTTAAATCTATACTCGATGTTAACAAATTCCTGTTCTTGAGAAACGCTTTCCTTGCCATTGCCAGTCTACATTTTATATCCTCTCTACTTCGACCATCATCGGTTATTTTACTCCCTAAATAGCAAAACTCCTTTACTACTTTAAGTGTCTCATTTCCTAATAACAATATCATCACTCTTAACTATAATTCCACTCTTGAGTCTTATTTTCATCATTGGTTGTTCGATTAAAAGTTTCAACAGTAAGGGCGGATGACATCATTCCTCTTACACATTTTTTCAATCCGAGAACTTCTTTCTTGGTCTTCTAATCTTATTGTACCTTCTAACTTCTTGTACATATTGTATGCTGAACGTTTTTTCCTTACAGCTTACCACTATTTTTCTCAGAATTTCTAACATCTTACACCATTTCACTTTGTCGAACGCTTGTTCCAGGTCGAAAAATTCTATGAAGATTCAAAAATGAACAGTCGAGACCGCAATAATAGTTATTTATAAACCGGTTTCGGGTTATCTACAAGTCATCTTCAGAATATTTTGGCCCCCTATGGCTTGTCCTGGCGGCTCCTAGGATTTTTTTGTGATACCACGATCACAAAATCCGAGGGGCCTTCAGCACCAGCCATAGGGAGTGAGAAAATTCTGAAGGTGGCTTGTAGATAACCCGAAACCGGTTTATAAAGAAATATTATTGCGATCGTGACTGTTCATTTTTAAATATAGAATCAGGTCGATGCTCTCCGTGGACTGTGTTGTCAAAATTTAACAATGAACATGCCTTCATTTTTCTTCGTCCTTGCTTTGGTAACCAAGCGCAATGTCAGGACTGCTGTCCAGTGGCTTTACCTAACAAACTGATTATTATCTACCTGTTCCTCAAATTCCTTTTCCATTCCTCTGTATATTATTCTTGTCAGCAGTTCGAGAGCAAGAAGTGTTACGCTGACTGTGCTACGTGTATTACACTTATCTTCCCTTGCTGTCTTCGGAATTGTGTGGATGACGTCTTTTCGAAAGTCCGATGATATGTTGCCATATATTTTACACAACTCCAATAGTCGTTTTGTTGCCACTTCCCCAGTGATATTAGAAATTTCTGTGGAAAGTTGCCCAACCCTTCTGCCTTAAGTGATCGTAAGTCCTCGAAACGACTTTTAAATTCTGACAGTCGTACTGGATCGCCTGTCTTTTTCATATCAACTGCAATTTCTTTTTACCTAACCGCTCTCGCCTCTGCATTGCCCTCCTTGTATGCCACCCTTTACTTCACTTTCACCGATGGCTGTTTTTATCTTTGCATCTCCTGAGCCATTCTTTCCTACAATCATTTCGTTTTCGATTTCTTCACAGTTTTGGTGTAGCCATTTCGCCTTAGTTTCCCTACACTTTCTCTTCACGTCACATTTTATTTATGTTACTGTATTCCTTTGATTTCCGGAAAATTTTTTATTCCATTCTTTCCTTGATCAAATTGATGTATTTGTACTGTTTCCCGAAGTTTCTTCATAGTTACCTTCCTAGCACCCATGTTTGTCTGTCCAACATCTATATTTGTTCTTTTTAGAGAAGACCACACCCCTTCAATTGAAGGCGACGTGGAGGACTACCGAAGTAACTTTTAATCTCATGTAAGGAACCAGTTTATATAGACTACAGAAGCAAAAGGCAAAAGAAAAATCAATGGTATTTTCTTGCCGAACGCTAATGGCAGAATTACACAATAAATTTTGAACTTCCAGCACGCTGGAGTAACTCGGGTCTGATATAACTAGTATCTGATACTTCATTTAATCAACAGAACGAGAAAATAGTCCAAGTTGCAAATGTTTACTTTTTGTTCATTCGATGACAAGTTTCGGGCCGAGACCCATTTTCAAATCATCCTACACGGCAGAAAACCAAATTTACACTCATATATAATAAAGTTATTACCAAATTTATTAAACCTGTGTCATAGATACAGAACATATAGTGTCAAAACTTACATAACACAGTTGAAAAAGGCATTTCTGAGTATATCAAAAACGTGCAATGAACACTTACAGTGCGTACAGGTAACTGCCAGCTTATTCCTTCAGCTGTCGTAAGGAAACTTCTATCAGGATATGGGATAACTTTTTTATATGTTAAAATGTACTCTAATCATCTAGAACACAACAATTCATAAAATAACCGTACGTCTCAACTATACAATTAATACTTTTCAAAATCTATACCAAATCAGTACAATACATAAAATCACGGACCAGTAATACACTGCAGTATCACACATGGCGCGTATTACAAAATTCTATGCCATGCTGGCGCGTAAAATCATTAGATGTGAAACTGTACAAGTCAACAACAAAATTATTACTTTTGTAAATTCTTTACCAAAAACAGTCAACAATTTAAAGCCACTGAACAGTATAAGACAGCAGAACCACCTACGACGTGTTTTACGAGGTTTTATGCTAAGTTGGCAGGTAAAAATCATTAAATGTAGAGTAACAGTGGAATTAAAAGAAACAAAAACAATAAGAGAATAAAAATATTTGTCATTCCCGAACACTTACAAGCTCAAAAACTTTACTACATGAAACTTTACTAATTACGTGAAGACAATACTATTTTTTCATAAAATGTCCACCGTGAAAGCAAACATTTAACAACAAAGTTGTCTTTTACATAAGACTAAAAGTTTACTTAACATGCTGAGGAAGACATAGCGTAACTTCACCAATGGACGTGTAGGGTTGGAGTGTGGTTGTAAGGGGAGAGAGGCGGGGTGGGTGAAGAGGGGAAGAGGATGGAGGGCTGGGAAACGGGGAGGGGGAGGAGCATGAAGATGTAGGAGACAAAAAAGGTGGAGGTCAAGTGGACAACGTGGCAAGAATGTAAATATTTTATCAGTAGTAATAAAAGTACTGAAAAATGGACCAGAAACGCCTAGTCACCATTCCTTTGCAATCAAATAAATAAGAACAACTATGTTCAACAGAGAAATTGGACGTTACTCAGAAGTAATCATGCAGATAACATGTCTTAACAAAAAGGAACGCAAAATTTTTGAAACGATTTCGTGGTGATGACCACATAGTCAACTAATAAACCAAGCTCCATAATCTGCCGTACCCATCATAACACATAACCAGCGTAAAGGCACAACAAGCACAGACACCTTTTCATCCGATCAGCAGCATCCTATGGGGAACCACAGACTATAGCCCATACTTAAATCAGGATTAGTACTCCTCAGAAATGGAACATCATAACGATGCAAGAACGGAACCACGTACCGTAACATCAGCGAATGTATATTTATGAAATGAGAAGAGGTAGAAAGGGCGAAGGGGTGGTGGGAAGTATGAGTTGCAGCTGGTACTCAGATGGACAAAAAAGCTGGAGACTGAACTCAGTACATGAAGATGAACTTAAGGAGAAAATGTCACTATAAGAATATTTGAAAATGAGTAAAATGAGTACTAGGGGGGGGGGGGGGGGGGATAGCAAATGGGGAAGGAAATGGAGTGGAGGAAAACGGGGTGGTGGGCAAGCCCCGGCGTACAGGAGTTCGTATGTCAGGGGTTGGCGGAAGTAACAATTGGGTTGGTGGTAGTAGGAGGCAGTATAAACAATACACCATTTTGGAACAGAGCAAAAAAACAACAAAACCAAAAACTGACTTCAGCGTTATCTGGCTTTTTTATTAAGCTCTTAAAAATCTCATTTCTTCTAGAATATCCAACTGCATACCTTTCGATGCATGATGCAAAACCTTAAGTGTGCTGTCTATAGTACCAACCCAATTACTCTCATCTTTTTCAAAATGCTGTCCAAAAACGCGGTCGTATTAGAATTACCTACACGTTCTTTAAAACATTCTTGTTGATTTGTATAGTTTCAAAGGTAATGCTTTTACGTGCCAACATGGCATACAGCTTCGTAATACGCGCCTTATGTGGCGCTGCTGTGTATTACTGGTCAGTGACTTTAAATATTTGACTCTTTTGATAAAGATTTAACAAAGTATTAATTTTATTGTTGGCTCGTACGGTTACTGTATGAACTGTTGTATTGTTGATGGTTGGAGAACATTATAATAAAAAAAATGTTATATCCTGATTGTGTGCCCCCTTCCCGAGATTTCTTTATGACAGCTAAAGCAGTAAACTGCCAGTTATCTGCATGCACTGTAAACGTTCATTGCACATTTTTGACATCTTCGGAAATGCCATTTTCGACTATGTTATGTAAGGTCTGAAGCTATGTGTTGTATCTTTGACACGCAATTAAAAATTTGGTAGTAACTGTATTATACGTGAGTGTAAATTTAGTTTCCTTCCCTGCAGGATGATTTGAAAATGGATCTCAACACGAAACTTGTCATCGAATGAATAAATAGTGAAAATTTGTAACTTGCGCTTGTTTTTCGTTCTACAAAAATTTCTGATGACTTGTAACATAACACGTGCAAGAACACAAATTATTTCCTTTCTATTATTCTTAATGGTGGTAGACGGTGTGATGAATAAATGTTGTCATACTCGACTTTCGCGTAATGTATCTCGTACTTTAGACTCTTACTGAAGACGTGTAGTTTGTAATAAAAAAGGAAAAATAGTGCTTAAAAGCAAACTGTCAGTATCCTTTTATAAATATTAATAATTTAAAATGCAATAAAACAAAGAGATTATTGTGTGAGAGTACAATACTTGAACAAGTGCTTGATTAATGTTTAGTTCAGAAAGACATTTGTTAAATTGTATGGTACGCTGATAACAATAGGTGTGGCGTAGCTGCACGTGCCCTGTTTTTCTTTCATTCTAGTCATCAGTCTTCCGACTGGTTTCCAGTCTCTGTATTCCTCTACCGTTTTTGGACTCGAAACGTTTATTGATGTCTTAACAGTTGTTCTATCATATTGTCCCATTTCCTTGTCAGTGTTTTCCACATACTCCTTCCCTCTCAGTTAGTGAGCTGAACCTCGTCATTCCTTACCACACCAGTCCATCTAACTTTCAACTTTCGTCTGTAGCACCATATCTCAGATGCATCGATTCTCTGTTCCGGTTTTCCCACGGATAATATTTCACTACCGTGCAATGATGTGTTCCAATTGGCCATTCTCACAATTTTATTCCTCAAATTAGGGCCTATGTTTGATACTAGTAGACTTCTGTTCACCAGGGACGCCCTTTTTGGCAGGTCTAGCCTGCTTTTGACGCTCTCTTTGCTGTGTCCGTCATGGTTGTTTTGTTGCCTAGGTAACAGAATTCCTTAATTTAATGTATTTCGAGGCCATCAGTCGTGTTTTATGTATCTACCTGTTCTTATCTCAGATGCTTCTCATTGCTTTCGTCTTTCTTCCACTTACTATCAATCCATATTCTGTACTCATTTGACTGTTCATTTCATTCAACCGATCATATAATTTTTCTTCACATTCAGTCAGGATAGCAATGTCATCAGCGGATAGAATCATTGATATCCTTTCACCCTGCGTTATAATCCCACTCCTGACTCTTCCTTATATTTCCATCATTGCTTCTCTGATGTACAGATTGTAGGGTAGGGGGGAAAGACTATTTTCCTTGCTTTAGTCCATGTTTAGTCTGTTCACTTCGATCTTGGTCGTCCACTCATATTATTCCCTCTTGGCTCTTGTACATATTGAACATTATCTGTCTCTCCTTACAGCTAACCCCTATTTTCCTCAGATTTTCGAACATTTTGCACTATTTAACGTCTTCGAAATGATGCGGATATTTTTCCGAATGTCAACAGAAATAGTCGTTTTGCTGCCACATCCCGCTGTCATTTTAGAAATTCTGAACTTATCAGTGCCTACTGTCTTACTTGATGTTAAGTTCTCCAAAGGTTAAATTCTGAATTAATAGCTGATCCTCTATCTCTTATAAATCGACTACTGTGGCTTCTTCAAGAACATCTGGCAAATCTTCCTCTCACAGAGGACTTCATTGTACTCTTACAACTATCCGCTCTGTCCTCTGCATTTAAGAGCGAAATTCCTGTTGCACTCTTAATGTTACCACCCTTGCTTTTAATTTCACCGAAGGCTTTTTTGGGACTTTCCTACGTGCTGAGTCAGCCCTTCCTACAGTGGTATCTTTTTCAGTTTCTTCACGTTGCTCATACAGCCATTTAGTCTTAGCTACCCTCCACTTCCTATTTATCTCATTCCTCTATGAGCTTTATTTCTGTATACCTGAATTTCCCTGATCATTTTTGTGGGGTATCGCAACTTAACGTCTCACTCTAGCAGGATTCTGAACTTAAGCAACAGATTAGACAGACTTAGCACAAATGCTTACGCTACCAAACGAGGTATCGGCAGCGGATCATTTGGTGGACCGAATATGTAAAACCCGTACTTCGTAAATGCATTATACAGTATGCAAAAGCCCAAGCATATTGGCGCAAACAGACGGCGGAATATTACTGCTCCTATTTGTGAGACCTTTATCAACAACCAGATGGCCTATCGGCTAACATAATCAAACTGAAACCGCCCTAGCCTGGCAGCGTCTGGACGGGGTGCGTACGTGAGCTCGAGGCAATGACGATCTTATGCAGGAACGTACGTCGTTATACCAGGTAATTCGGGAGACACGTAGAGGGAAACAGAGAATAATAACTGTGATGGATGACGGAGTTGAATACGCTACTCAGACCGCCATAAAGCAATATGTGGCGAAGTATTATTAAGATCTCTACGCTGGAACGGAAATACATAGACTGCACGGTGAAGAATTTTTAGCGATCGTTACGAAGGGAATACGTGAGGAGGATGATGCCAGTCTAATTCAACATATAATTCAGGACAAAGTAAAAACCATAATTATCGACGCTCTGAGGAATAAGTCAGTTGGTCTCGATGGGCTCCCGGTCGAATTTCAAGTACGCATGTAGGACATAATAGGGAATGAGCTCACGGATATGTACAATGAGTTATTAACTAACCAGGCGTTTCCTCGTACATTTACGGAGGGAATGATTGCACTCATTCCCAAATTACCAAGCAGCAAGAGGATTCATGATTTAAGACCACTCATCTTACTGACCCCCCTGCAGGGCTGGGGTAAGAATAGGCCGAAGGTATTCCTGCCTGTCGTAAGAGGCGACTAAAAGGAGTTTCAACTGTTTCGGCATTCCATGTGATGGTCCCCCTTGGGGTTTGACCTCCTTTTTTCAAAATTCTACAGAAGTACGAACCTTTTGGGGAAGGACGCCTTACGTGGTGTATCACTGGTCCTCAGTGCACTAAGACCTTGGCACTCAGCATTGTAAGGGCGTTGTAACCACGCCCACTATTCCTCAAATTGGGCCTAAACGCCTGATGGGTTGTACAAGTTCCGCCCATAGTGCTTCCTCATCTGCACCTACGATCATGATGGACTTTCCATGGCACCCGAAATCCAGCACGGTAGCCAGCCCGTTGTGGTGGGGTCATCATGTACCCCCTAGGTTGTAGCCTCCTGACAACACAGGGATCGTCCTGCCGATACCTGAGTTGCACCCTTCCCACGTCGGCCAAGGAGTAGATGCCCGTCTCCTTGGGGTATCGGGACTCCCGGCAACGGTCATCTTGCCAGGTGGCCCTTATTGAGGCTGGGTGGCGCCTGTGGGGAGAGCCCCTGGTCGGAGTGGGTGGTATCGGGGCGGACGTTTCGCAGATGAAACGTCAACATGTATCAGGTCGCTCAGCGGCCGAGTCTTTTAAAAAGAAAGGTACTGTCTCTGGTTCTGGTTCTCCTGCACTTTCCCCCTTGGCCACTCCCTGGGAGGAAGGACAGGCCCGCCGGCTTGGGGCGAAGTACTTCCCCCGCTATTTAGTCTGTTCTCGGATCGATGGGGGGACGTTCGGCACCTCCAAGCCCATGTTCCTTGTCCAGCACATCGAGGGCATCTTCAGGGAAATCGAGGTTCTCAGTAAAATGCGTTCGGGGTCCGTTCTTATAAAGACCGCCTCCGCCACACAGTCGGCGGCGCTCCAGGCATGCGACCGACTAGGGGACATCCCAGTGTCCATTGTCCCGCATCTGGCACTGAATAGGACGCAAGGGGTAATTTTTCATCGGGACCCCCTGCTGCAATCTGATGAGCTCAGGGCCAACCTGGAGCGCCGAGGCGTGCATTTCGTCCGGCGAGTTCAGCGTGGCCCCAAAGACCGTCGCATCGACACCAGAGCCTTTATCTTCGCCTTCGAGGGGGACGTTCTCCCGGAGAAGGTAAAGGTGATGTGCTACCGGTGCGAGGTGCGACCTTACGTCCCGCATCCTATGCGCTGCTTTCGGTGTTTGCGCTTTGGGCACATGTCGTCACGGTGTAAGGCTGAGCCCCTTTGTGGCGATTGTGGACGTCCTCTTCGTGAGAAACATACATGCACCCCACCACCTCGGTGCGTCAATTGTCCTGGCATCCACTCGCCTAGATCTTTAGAGTGCCCCGCGTATCAGAAGGAGAAGAAGATTCAAGAATTAAAAACTTTGGATCGTCTCTCTTATTCTGAGGCCAGGAAGAAGTATGACCGCCTCCATCCCGTGACGTTAACAACTTCGTTTGCCTCAGTCGTGTCCACTGCACTGCACGGCGCCAAACACGCATACGACCATCATTGGCACCAAGGCAGAAGCGACTCTCATCGCTGAAGACGATACGTCTCCATTCGTCCCTCCATTCACGCCTGTCGCGACACCACTGGAGACGGGCTGCACGATGTTGGGGCGTGAGCGGAAGACGGCCTAACGGTGTGCGGGACCGTAGCCCAGCTTCATGGAGACGGTTGCGAATGGTCCTCGCCGATACCCCAGGAGCAACAGTGTCCCTAATTTGCTGGGAAGTGGCGGTGCGGTCCCCTATGGCACTGCGTAGGATCCTACGGTCTTGGCGTGCATTCGTGCGTCGCTGCGGTCCGGTCCCAGGTCGACGGGCACGTGCACCTTCCGCCGACCACTGGCGACAACATCGATGTACTGTGGAGACCTCACGCCCCACGTGTTGAGCAATTCGGCGGTACGTCCACCCGGCCTCCCGCATGCCCACTATACGCCCTCGCTCAAAGTCCGTCAACTGCACATACGGTTCTCGTCCACGTTGTCGCGGCATGCTACCAGTGTTAAAGACTGCGATGGAGCTCCATATGCCACGGCAAACTGGCTGACACTGACGGCGGCGGTGCACAAATGCTGCGCAGCTAGCGACATTCAACGGCCAACACCGCGGTTCCTCGTGTGTCCGCTGTGCCGTGCGTGTGATCATTGCTTGTACAGCCCTCTCGCAGTGTCCGGAGCAAGTATGGTGGGTCTGACACACCGGTGTCAGTGCGTTCTTTTTTCCATTTCCAGGAGTGTACATGCACCCCACCACCTCGGTGCGTCAATTGTCCTGGCATCCACTCGCCTAGATCTTTAGACTGCCCCGCGTATCAGAAGGAGAAGAAGATTCAAGAATTAAAAACTTTGGATCGTCTCTCTTATTCTGAGGCCAGGAAGAAGTATGACCGCCTCCATCCCATGACGTTAACAACTTCGTTTGCCTCAGTCGTGTCCACTCCTTCCACAGTATCCTCACCCCTATCCTGTCCCCCCTCCACCTCCTCACGCCATCTGGAGTCTATGCCTCCGCCTCCCAAATCCCTCCTTTCCAAATCCTCCTCCCTTGAGGCCCCTGCCCCCTCTGCCCCAGGGGCCACCCTTCCTCCTCCTCCCCCTCCACCGCCTAAGAACCGATCCTCTTCTCAGGCGTCCATCAGGGAAACGTTCTGGACCCCGGACTCCGAAGTCCGGCGTTCCAAAACGAACCCCGCGCGTGAGGACCTTCTTCGGGTCCAGCCCACCATCCCCGTGCCTCATCGGACTTCCAAGAAGAAGTCTTTATCCCCCTATCCACCCCGGCGCGTTTTGTCTGACGCTCCATCCGTGAGTCGCTGCTCCCGGCCGTCCTCAGTTTCGCCGGGACGCTCTGCTGCCGGGCGCTCAGCTGGCCTCTCGTCGGCGAATGATGCTGCCCCTCCTACGCAACCTGCTGGCGACGACTCGATGGAACAGGATCCGCCTTCCGCCGGTTGTAGCGTTGTTCCCTCGAAACCTGACCCTCCGCAGCCATCAACGTGACCAGTTCTTCACCCATTTCGTTCCCCCTCTTTTCTGACTAGCGATGGCTTTGTTACATTGGAACATACGAGGTATTCTATCTAATCGGGAGGAATTACGACTGCTCCTCCACCTGCACTGTCTGCTCGTCCTTGGTCTCCAGGAAACCAAGTTGTGCCCAACTGACCGTATTCCTTTTACCCACTATGCCTCGGAGCGGTCTGTCTTCACCCGTGAGGACGGTATTCCAGCTGATGGTGGGGTCATGTTGCTCGTTCAGGACGATGTCTATTACCATCCCATCCCATTGACCACCCCACTCCAAGCAATAGCTGCCCATATTACTCTTTCTGCCTTTACTTTTTCTGCTTGTACCATCTACACTCCATCGTCATCCGCAGTTAGTCGGGCTGACATAATGCACCTGATTGTTCAGCTTCCTCCGCCGTTTCTATTGTTTGGCGACTTTAATGCCCATCATCCCCTTTGGGGCTCTCCTGCATCCTGTCAGAGACACTCCCTCTTGCCGGATGTCTTCAACCATCTCAATCTTGTCTGCCTCAATAGTGGCGCCCCGATTTTCCTCTCGGACTCTACTCATACCTACTCCCACTTGGACCTCTCGATCTGTTCTACCACTCTTGCTCGTCGGTTCGAGTGGTACATCCTTTCTGACACCTATTCGAGCGACCACTTCCCCTGTGTCGTTCGTCTCCTGCACCACACCCCATCCCCACGTCCTTCGAGCTGGAACATACCGAAAGCTGACTGGGGACTTTACTCCTCCCTGGCGACCTTTCCGGACCACGATTTTCTCAGTTGTGACAGTCAGGTCGAATACCTCACGGCTGTTATCATCAATGCTGCCGAACGTTCCATTACTCGTACTACCTCTCCTCACGTCGCGTTTCCGTCCCCTGGTGGAATGAGGCTTGTAGAGACGCTATCCCTGCTAGCCGACGTGCTTTACGCACCTTCCGCCGCCATCCTACGTTGGCGAATTGCATTGAATACGACTCCTAGCGCAATGCCGTAGAGTCATCAAAGACAGCAAAAAAGCTTGTTGGGCCTCTTTCACCAGCTCCTTTAACAGTTTTAATCCCTCTTCTGTCGTCTGGGGTGGCCTGTGCCGGCTGTCGGGCATTAAGGCCCACTCCTCGGTACCTGGCCTGATTTCAGGTAATGAGGTCCTTGTTGATCCTGTGGATGTCTCCAACGCCTTCGGCCGCTTTTTCGCGGAGGTTTCAAGCTCCGCCCATTTCCACCCTGCCTTCCTTCCCAGGAAAGAGGCAGAAGAGGCTCGGCGACTTTCCTTCCACTCGCTGAATCTGGAAAATTATAATGCCCCCTTTACTATGCGGGAACTCGAACGTGCACTTGCACTGTCCCAGTTCTCTGCTCTGGGGCCATTCACGTTCAGATGCTGGCACACCTTTCTCCGGCAGGCAAAAACTTCCTTCCTAAAATCGCGTCTGGACCGAAGGTCAAGTCCCCATGCGTTGGCGTGACGCCGTCGTTGTTCCTATACCCAAACCCGGGAAGAATAGACACCTTCCTTCTATTTACCGCCCTATTTCTGTTACAAGCTGTGTCTGTAAGGTGATGGAACGCATGGTTAACGCTCAGTTAGTTTGGATTCTTGAAACTCGACGGCTACTTACCAATGTACAATGCGACTTTCATCGCCGCCGCTCCGCTGTTGACCACCTTGTGACCTTGTCGACATTCATCATGAACAACTTCTTGCGAAAGCGCCAAACGGTAGCCGTGTTCTTCGATTTGGAGAAAGCTTATGATACCTGTTGGAGAGGAGGTATCCTCCGCACTATGCACAGGCGGGGTCTACGCGGTCGCCTGCCCGTTTTTATTGATTCCTTTTTAACAGGTCGAAAGTTTAGGGTACGTGTTGGTTGCGTAATGTCCGACGTCTTCCTCCAGGAGAACGGAGTGCCTCAGAGCTCCGTCTTGAGCGTAGCCCTTTTTGCCATAGCGATCAATCCAATTATGGATTGCATTCCACCTAATGTCTCCGGCTCTCTTTTTGTCGATGACTTCGCGATCTACTGCAGTGCGCAGAGAACATGCCTCCAGGAGCGCTGCCTTCAGCGTTGTCTCGACAGCCTATACTCATGGAGTGTAGCAAATGGCTTCCAGTTCTCTGAAGAGAAGACGGTTTGCATCAACTTTTGGCGATATAAAGCGTTCCTTCCGCCATCCTTACATCTCAGTCCCGTTGTTCTCCCATTCGTGGAAACAACAAAGTTTCTAGGGCTCACACTGGACAGGAAACTTTGTTGGTCTCCACACGTCTCTTATTTGGCTGCCCGTTGTACACGTTCCCTTAATGTCCTCAGAGTTCTTAGTGGTTCATCTTGGGGAGCGGATCGCACTGTCCTGCTTCGCTTGTATCGGTCCATAGTCCGATCAAAGCTGGATTATGGGAGCCTCGGCCGCTCGGCCATCCCTCTTACGCCGTCTCAACTCCATCCACCATAGGGGGTTACGTCTTGCGACCGGAGCAATCTATACTAGACCCTTCGAGAGTCCTTATGCTGAAGCTGCCGAATTACCATTGACCTACCGGCGCGATGTACTGCTTTGTCGGTATGCCTGCCAGCTGTTGTCAATGCCCGACAACCCCTCTTATCAGTCCTTCTTCGCCGATTCTCTCGACCGTCAGTATGGGTTGTATATGTCTGCCCTGCTGCCCCCTGGAATCCGCTTTCGTCGCCTGCTTCGACGATTGGATTTTGCCCTCCCTACCACCTTCAGAGAGGGTGAGAGCCCGACACCACCTTGGCTCCAGGCTTTGGTTCATATTTATCTCGACCTCAGCTCGCTCCCGAAGGAGGGTACTCTGGCTGCAGTGTATTGCTCACAGTTTGTCGGACTTCGTGCGCGACTTGCCAGTTACACCTTCATTTACACTGATGGCTCCAAAACTGGCGATGGTGTCGTCTGTGCCTTTGTCGTCGGGGCCGTCACCTTTAAATAACGGCTCCCCGACCAGTGTTCCAGCTTTACAGCCGAGCTTTTTGCTCTCCATCAGGCCGTTCAGTATGCCCGCCGCCACCGCCATTCATCGTATGTAATCTGCTCTGATTCACTCAGTGCTCTTCAGAGCCTCGGAGCTCCATATCCGGTCCATCCCTTGGTGCAACCGATCCAGCAGTCCCTCCAGTGCTAATGATGGCTCTCCTGTCAGCTTTCTGTGGGTTCCCGGCCATGTAGGAGTGCCTGGGAATGAGGCTGCTGATGCTGCAGCCAAGGCTGCAGTCCTCGTGCCTCAGCCAGCCTCCCATTGTGTCCCATCAACTGACGTTAGTGGGGTTGTTAGTAAGAGGCTTGTGTCCTTGTGGTGGGATACTTGGTCATCACTTCAAGGAAACAAGCTCCAGGCAGTAAAACCGTTCCCAACAGTTTGGACAACCTCCTCCCGACCATCTCGGCTCGAAGAGGTCCTTCTGACCAGGTTGCGGATTGGGCATTGCCGGTTTAGCCACCGCTACCTGTTCTCCGGTGACCCAGCCCCGCAGTGCCCTTGTGGTCATGCATTAACAGTGCGCCATGTTTTATTGTCGTGTCCCCGTTTTAGTCAATCTCGTGTTGTCCTGTCTCTGCCATCTACTTTACAGGATATTTTAGCTGATGACGCTCGAGCGGCTGCTCGTGTACATCGTTTCTTTACCTTGACTGGCATGTCCAAAGACATCTAACTCTTTCATTTATTTTATTTGCATCTTTGTACGAACTTTCTGGTGTCCCCCCCCCCTTGAGTTTTACTAGATTCTATGTGCTCTAACAATTGTGACTGGGCGCTAATGACCTCAGTAGTTGAGCGCCCTTAACCCCAAACTAAAAAAAAAAAAAAAAATCATCTTACTGATCGCTGACTTCAAAATTCTCACTCACATCCTGAATAGAAAGACGAAGAGACTCCTGCCAAATGTCAAAGGTCCTTACTAAATGAGTGCAAGAAAGGGAAGATCAGTGCTAGATACCTTAAGAGAGTATATGGACGTCATAAACCTCACTTGCATAAGTGACAATAGCTTTCCCATATTGTTATTAGATTCCGATAAAGCCTTTGATAGGATCAATCATGGCTTCTTATTCAGCACCATGAATAAAATTGGTTTCAACAACCACTTTATACTTGCCATACGTAAATGTATCCGTTGTGTTTATTCAAGGATTAAAATCACTGGGCAACTGAATGAAATATTTCGAGTTCAACAATCAGTACGTCATGAATATCTACCGTCAATGACATTATATGCGATCGCGGTGGAACCTTTGCTTTTGAAAAGGCGGCAGAAATTTAGAGGATACAGATCTTTAATACTAAGATAATTGGTCACAGTTATGCTGATGACATAAGCGTTATGGTAAACTGCAAATTGAGATAGATGAAGTGCGACGTCTAGTACACCAGTACCCACGATCCTCTGGAGCAAAACTGAATCTTCGAAAATCTTAATTAATGCATCTCGGTTCTTACAATAATGGAATAGGTGCACAGTGGTTAGATGTAAGTGAAGAGAGATTCTAACTCGGAATGTGGTTACGGGCGAATCCCAGGCACATGTCTACGAACAACTGAGATCGGAAACAATGTCGTCAGAGCCTGGCCGAAGAACATAACATGCGATCGTTAGACCGACTGCAGAAAGTTCACTTTATAAATACATACATTCGTAGCAAAATATATCATGTCGCAGCAGTCTTACCCGCACATCACGTCATCGCACAAACAATACTAGCTGGAGCGTGTTGGTATGTATGGAAACAAAGTATCTTCGAAGTCTCCTTCCACACGGCGACTTTGCACAGGCATAACGGACGACTTGGAATTATAGACGTTAAATCTAGATGTGACGCACTGTCTCGTGCTTTTAAACTAATACATGCTACTAAGGAAGGCATTACGAAACTTCTATCCCCCTCGTTAGATCCTGGGGACAGGAATGCTCCTGCTAATGTAGCACATATATATGCCAGCCTAGATTACATTCGAAAGTACTAGGTCAATTGGAACTACATAAGACTTCGACCAGCATAAACCAACACTAGAACAGTCTGTGATTTTATTACGAGAAATCGTCTTCACAACACAGATCAGGTAAAATATCTTGCTAAAATCTGGATGAACATTTGGAAAAATATCAAGAGTAAAATTCTCCCAACTAGAGTCAGTACCATATGATATGGCGTCGTAAACGAAACCACACCCACAGCGGAATGATTACGAAAAATCAAATTGAGACCAACTACATACTGCGACTAATGTTAGCTTGTAGAAACTGTAGCGCACATTTTCTTACGCGAAAATACATCAAGATTTGGAACTCGACTAGGAAGAAATTAGCGCTTATCAACAGAACCACGGTAATTCATATACCGATAACTGGAGCCTTACAACCCGACTGGAAATGTTACCCTTCCACGAAGAATAACAGTTATTCATGGCTTCTGGGACAGTTTGTGTTCACGTGTTAACAAACAAAGCATCGAACTTAGAAGAGTACATGTTTTTTATTGCAGGAGAACAACGAATATAAGGAATGGGTTCAAAATTGTTTATCTGTTGTTTTATGTGGGCTTTTTTATTGATTATAAGCAGAATACTTATTCTTTCTTTTCTATTAGTCCTCGAATCTTTCTTAATTATAAAATGAGAACTATTCTAATTTGGCAAAATCTCTCCGGCTCCGAATTTTGTTTCATTTGTGAAAATGTTGTGATCTAGGAATACCGTCGTTGATTAGTAAACAAAGCGTCTTCGATCACGGTATCCAACCCTGCCACCGTTTAAATTTTGAATAAAAATCACCAGCAGTGGCGGCCGGAGACTTCTGGCATAAGACGTCATACTTCCTCTAGCGCCCTTGTCAAAGGGGGCTGGGGAGCAGACAGAAGTTCAGGGAACACTGTTGATCTTCAGGTGGGAAACTACCCCTAAAGACGGAAAATACAATAGTAAACTCCCATGAGGATGCAAAAGGTAATGGAAACCACTGCATCAATGACACATAATGTGTATCCACAAAGCATATGGCCTCTAGTTGAGAAATAGTCTTGATTGTATCTCTGTTGGAAAAAGTTTCCAGAATAGTCCCCAGTTAGGAACTCCATGAGGGGACCGCCAAGGGGCAGTTGACTATGAGAAAAAGACTGAATAATCGACGAAAGAGTAACGTTCTACGACACGCGACGTAGAATGTCAGGAGTTTTAATGTGCCAAGGAATCTAGAAACTCTGAAAAGAGAAATGCTAAGACTCCATATAGATGTGGTGGGGGTCAGAAGTGGAATGGAAAGAAGAAAAGGATTTCTGGTCCGATGAGTTCAGGCTAATATCAATAGCGCCAGAACATGGTATAAGGGAGTGGGATACGTTATGAATCAGAAGGTCGATCAGAGTGGGAGTTACTGTGAACAGTTCAGTGACAGGGTTGTTCCTACCAGAATCGACGGCAAACCTACACCGACAACGATAGTTCAGATACACATGCCGAGGCCGTGAAGATGAAGAGACAAATACATTACATGAGGATACTGAACGGGTAGTTCATTTCATAAAGGGAGAGGAAAATCTGATAGTCATGAGGGACTGCAATGCCATTGTAAGGGAAGGAGTGGAAGAACACTTACAGGAGAGTATGGGCTTGTCACCAGGAGTGAGAGAGGAGAAAGAGTGAGTTCTACAACAAATTTAAGCTAGTATTAGCGAATACTCTGTTTAGGAATTACAAGGGAAGCAGATATAATTGGAAAAGGTTGGGAGATAAGGGAAGAACTCAGTTAGATTACATTATGGTCAAGCAGAGATTCCGAAATCAGAAAGTGGAATGCAATGCGTACCGAGAAGCAGACGTAGAGTCAGATTGCAATTTAGTAGTGATGAAGAGATACTAGTCAGAAAGAATGGGAAGAACAAGGGCAGCCACGTAAGTCGGAAAGAAAACCGAAGGTACAAAGAAGGTAGCTCCGAAGAAACAATGGTTAACAGAAATAATATTTCAGTTGATCGGTGAAAGAAGGAAATACAAAAACATTCAAGGAAATTAAGCAATGTAGAAATACAATTCACGTAGGAATAAAATAAATGAGAAGTGCAGAGAATTTAAGACAAAATGCCCGAATAAAAAATCTGAAGAAAAAGAAAACGAAAAGCTTGTCAGAAGGACTTAGTCAGCATATAGGGAAGTCAGAACAACCTTCACCGACAATAAAGGCACGGCGATAACATTAAGAGTGCGATGGGAACAGAGGAGAGAGTATACAGGTGTGAGGAATACACTGGATACCATTATGAGGGGACAGTAGCGTGACAGAAGAAGAAACAGAAGTCGATATAGAAGAGATAGAGGATCAAATATTGGAATCCAGATTTGAGAGGGCTCTGGAAGAGTCTGAATCATATAAGGCACAAGGGATAGATGATATTCACTCGGAATTTCTAAAATCATTGAGGAACTGGTAACGAAACAACTATTCAAGTTGGTGTGTCGAATGTATGCGTTTGACGATATAGCTTCTGACTTTCACAAAAAGACCTTCCACAGTGTTCCGAAGACTGCAGGAGCCGACAAGTACCAGAATTATGGCAGATTCAGCTTAACAGCTCATCCATCCATCCAAGATGCTGACAAGGCTAATGTGCAGAAGAATGGAAAACAGAACCGAGGATGGTTTATATGACGATCAGTTTGGCTTCAGAATGGGTAAAGGCACGAGAGAGGCAATTCTGACATTGCGGTTGATAGTGGAAGCAAGACTAAATGAAAATCAAGACACGTTCATAGTATTTTTGGATGTAAAAGAAAGTTCTACAGTGTAAAATGGAGCAAGCCGTTCGATGCTCTGAGAGATATAGAGGTAAGCTATAAGGAGAGACGGGTAATACACAATATGTACAAGAGCCAAAAGGGAATAACATGAGTGGACGACCAAGAACGAAGTGCTCGGATTAAAAGGCGTGTAAGACAGGACTGTAGTCTTTCGTCCATACTGTTCAATCTATACGTCGAAGAAGCAATGACGGAAGATTGGAATTAAAATTGGAAGTAAAAGGATAACAATGACACGATTCGTATATAACACTGCTACTCTCAACGAAAGTGAAAAGAATTACAGGATCCGCTGAATGGAATGAACAGTGTAATGTGCACAAAATACGGTTTGAGAGTAAATCGAAGGTTGTGAAAGTGATGCGAAGTAGCGAAAACGAGAACATCGGGAAACATAAACGTCAGGATTGTCTATCACAGAGTGGATGGCATTAAGGAATTCTGCTACCTAGGCAGTAACAAAATCAATTCCGGACGGAGCAATGAGGACATAAAAAGCAGACTAGTGTTAAAAAGGGCATTTCTCGCCAAGAGAAGTCTAGTGGTATGAAATACAGACCATAATTTGACGCAGAAGTATTGTGAATATACTTTTGGAGCATACCCTTACATGGTAGTGATACCTGTACTATGGGAAAACTGTAAAAAGGAACGACGCGAAGGATCCGAGATGTGGTGCTACAGAACAGTTTTTAAAATTAGGTCGAAAGGTAAGGTAAGGAACGAGGATGTTCTCCACAGAATCGGTGAGGAAAGGTATAGACGGAAATCACTGATAGGAAGAAGGGACAGGATGATAGGACATCTGTTAAGACGTCAGGGAATGACTTCCATCGTGCTAGATGGAGCTGTATAGGGTAAAATGTGTATATGAAGACCGGAAAAATAACTGAGGACGGAGATTATAAGTGCCAAACTGCCACAAGTGCTAAACAGAGCCAACGTGGCTCTATTTAGCTTCAGTCCACTTCACGTCCAGTTTCTGCACTACGCTAATCAAAAAGAGGCCCGATGCGATATTAAGTGTTAGTTTGCTGTCTATTCTGGTGAGAACACACCTATCATTGAACTGCTCACAGTAATAGGTTTAGTTATAAATAACTCATCTTCTACCAGTCACCATTTCTTTTATTTTATTTTTTGCACCACAAGTTTCGGGAAATGATTCCCATTTTCAAATGGGTTTTTTGTGTGTGTTGTGTCATTCGTAAGTCATGTTGTCGATGTGTGAGATTCTGCTTCATTTCGTTGACTTTACTGCAATATATACGAAAACACGCGATTTTCAGTTGGTTGTCGATCTTTTTGTGAAGTTAGTGGCGAAATGTAGAAGAATTTGTACTTATAGTTTCCTTATGGTCCATTTGTGCAGAGTCTCACACACACTAAACATCACACGCATCTTGTTGTACACTTTTAAACATCGAGAACATTTTACATGATCATAACAATGGCACAGATGTTCTTACAAGTAGTCAACAAAGATGACATTATAGGTCTTCCACAGAGAATGATATGCATTTTTACAGAGATTATTTACCTTAACAATTTTGATCATACTTTACTTATGTCTATTTTATAATTGTGCTTATTTCTATGTCCTACCATTTTTATTTGAGTATACTATCGAAACATCTGAAGAAATTCACTGATTCACTTTGAAGTTCTTCGTTTAACATATTATCTACATATTTTCTGTAATGTGTATATATCTCCAGTTCTTGTAGGAAAACTATTTCATGTCCTTTATTTAGCCGGTGGAGTACTTTGACATTTTGCTCTATTTTTCCAAATGGGTGTCCTGTATTATGTACAGTCGTGCTCAAAAGTAACCGAACGACCTGAATTGCATTTCGCCTGATTCGCATGCAACCCACATAGCGCAGCGTGCAGTGCAAAAGAAAAGGTATAACTGTTTCTCTCTCATAAGTATTGACTGGTGATATGCATTATCCCACAGCGCTGTGGAATGCAGAAGTTCTGGAGGCATTATTTTGACTCCTGGAGCTGCTGTAGCTACGTGTCAGCTAGTGGGGTAATGGTACGTATAGCGCACGGTATATAAGATGTCGCGAGTTCGAGTACATTCACTGCTATATTTTCTAAAACGCAATTCTGCTGTCTGCTAAAATTATCAATCTACTGGAACTTGTAATATAATTTCCTTCACTTCTCAACCCAAAATAGTCGTATGTGGATAAAGGGCTAATTTCTGCGACATTTTGTTCATTTCAGGTTTAATAGACAGCCAGAAAGTAGATGCATCTCGAAACTTTTGTATTATGTATGGGTAGAGCGCATCGTGCCAAAATACGTCGGAAAAGTATTTTCTACATTAGCTGTCGTTTGATAGTGGCATTTTATTTTCCTTCAAACCTTGTTTGACAGCTTTAACTCAGAACAAGTTTTCTACATCCATGTAATCAATAAACTGCATGTGCATTTTCAGACTGTTATAGATTACATCACAGAATTGGCATATATCGTTAATGATTAATTTCTCTCTCATGTTTACTATTGTTTTAACAACATTAAAGGAAACCTTACGAAAATTGTGAACTGTATTATAAAAAATGAAATAAAACTGCCCACGATAACCTTACGCCGCAAGTCTGTTTTAATAAAACTGAGTATCTGTACACAAGCGTGCCTCTATCGTCACGAATTTGTAAAATACTACTCACTTAGATTATGATTTGGTCTGTGTTTAATTGGTATGCTGTGTCATACTCAAGAGAGTTGCAAATGTGGCATTTCATAAATAAAGTTATGTATTCCTAGAACCCCAAAATTTGCTTGTCAGCAGCGGAAAGAGGCATTACCTGTTGTGCAGCATTGTAAGTTTTTCACCATTGCACTATGCGCCGAAAGTATTTTCTTGCGATTTCCTTATCGATGTTTGATCTGACTGCTTGTAGCTCTTTCACAGAAGGGATGAAAACGCTACACTCAGTGAGACTGGAACTGCGAACCGTATCAGACGCTTTTTCACAGGTCAGCAAGTTACCACAGAGCTGTCGAAGCCTCTTACGAGACTAATAGTGGCTAGAACCCGTTAACCGCTATTTGAAGGACGAGATTAGTTGCGATTTCCACGTGCAACGACTTTCCTGGGCTGAAAACCGTAAATTTACAATCTTTCGTTACTCCTCAAGCGATAGTAACTCAGATGATTCAATGGAAATGACAGGTAAAATCAAGTGAACTTTGAGGCTTAATTCCGTGCACACCAGGAAGTAACTCGTCGATCACAGAGTTGCCAAACATACACTGCCTTGTTGCCAAATCTCAGTTACAATACCAGCAGGAAGAAGACGAACCGATGTGATCTTACAGCGGGATAGGAAGTGACCGTAGCTGGTGTCTCCAAGTCGCGGCTCCTATGGCCTGGAATACGTAATGCGTCTGATTCGCATTTCTGTAACTAGGTTTAGGGACTGGAGCGTAGTTACTAAGAATACTCAGAACTGACTGCAAACTAAGCATCATAAATCAGTAACTCTCATAGTTGTTTTTATTTTTCTTTCGTAAGTGTATTCAAAACTAAGAAATTCATTCTCAGACGTTTCCGTGCCTCGCCGATAGTCGAGCACAACAAACAAATAAAAATAAAAAAGGATGTGTGTGTGTATGTGTGTGTGTGTGTGTGTGTGACAGAGAGAGAGAGAGAGAGAGAGAGAGAGAGAGAGAGAGATAAAAATAAAACATATGAAAGAATGAGAGAGAGAGAGTAAAAAATTGTAAAGAAATTGAATCATGGTATGTAAAGAAACCTTTCATTAAAATGACACGTTCCACATCATCACGAAATATCGTGTTCATGATCTATGAAACAAGAATTAATCTAGCCATGAAGAGTCATGAAGTACCGAAGTTTTTGCCAATACCAGTAAGCAAATCTAAACTTGAAAATTAAAAGCGACTGTTTTTGTAATAAATGGGGACTTCTATCAAGACCCTTTCGTCCCTGTTAACTAACGACGAAAGATGTCTGATATACCTCTATACTGAAGTAACAAAGTGTGCATGCATTTAAAGGTGAAGTGCATGACGTGAAGTTCTGTGACGGAGATACGAACCGAACATGGAATCGGATTGTTAACTAAGTAAAATCAAATGTTACGTATCGGTTTTTCTTACCAGCTGCTAGGTGTTTGACTCTAAAATAAGGATACAAACTTTTGTGCCTAAGCGACAATCGATCTGCACACCTACCTTGCATCCACGAAAATAGCTTAAGTATCAGTTGCATACTCACCAATAGTAAGATATGTGCGTGTTTGACCAGAAATAACGACACCTATTGCGATTGTTGGCAACACATGAACAAACATTAAAAATGCACGTTAATTCTCACTAACAGGCTGGTATGCACGTGATAGGGGTCGAAATGAAATTATGAATATTTTTGTACTGGATCAGGATTCGGACTCATATACTTACCTTTGGAGGAAACCTAGAGAAGACTGCAGTCTTGAGAAAAAGGAACAAAATGATTCAACTACACTGTTCCGAGAGATTCAGATCCTCGAAAGAGGAGACATGAATTCGAATCACAGTCCAGCACCTAATTTTTCAACGTCTCTAGTTCAATCAAGTACAAGTAAAGTAAGAACCCTGTTCCTTTAAATGGCTATCGGTTCATCAAGTAAAATAAGATTTTCTAATCTAAGTAAGTTTACTGGCGACTGTATTTCTGTTTACCATGACTTACCATAATTTCCCAAAGTAAACCGGCTCTGCCCAATTGGCAATGAAGGAACGTGATGTTTAATGCGGATTCTGGATTATAACGCCTCTCTATTGATGTGACGAGGGGTAAAGTAAATCTATTCGTGCCTCTTAAAAGTAGATGCCTGAACCCACGCATTGCACCTGTGATAGTTCGTTCCGCCAGACCATTGTGGCCACATTTCCAGCCCCAGGAGTGTGCTGTAACAGGTGATGTGCTTAACTTACAAAATTGGTCACGGTGGAAAAACCGCGGGACTATTATTAAATGATTAAGTAGAAGCAAGCTTCTGAAGCGGAGATTATGCTATTCTCCTGTCAGCAGGATGTAGAGACTGTTCTAGGCATCATAGTCTCGATGTGAAGCCATTTTGAATTTTCACAAATTCAGCAAATTTCTTAGTTCTAGAAAATCCACTGGGAAGTGTGAATTACCGGATAATTCGATTATTACCGTCATTATTACTATCATTTTCTTCATACCGCTGCTGGAACACTGTACTTGAAGATCATTTGATGCCTTTTGGTGACTATAGAAGTAGTTTCCCAAGAACAGATTCTTTCCCTGTACACAGAATCCTTTTCATGTTAGTATCAAACATCAGTAATAACTCGTAGATTACGGTAAACTAAAGTAATTGATGAAGACGTTATTTGATAACAAAAACGCTCTGCCTTTCTTCATTTACTTGGTCCTAGAAATGGCTATCGAGTACTGCCAAACCAAAAAGCAAGAGATCGAACTGCCCTCCGATATACCTCGCTGTCAGTTCTTTCATATGATTTGGTCGACATGACCTCTTTCAAGTTGTGTATGGCAGACAATATTTTAGAAAATCATTTGTTTTCCTTTGCAATAAACAGAAAGATTTTCATTCTAAGCTATCGAAGCTCAAAATTTTCGCAATATTAGTTCAAATTTAATATTCTCTTCTGTAATATAGGAAAGTATTTCACAGTTGCCAAACTCCCATCCGACTCATTGACCTTACACTTAGTCGCTGACCATAAATTCTAGCTCAGAGTGACACCAGATTAAGTAACCTAATGTAGCGAAGACTGTTTACCTGTGCTCTTTCCCGCCGGAAAATACGCAATCCACTCATTGGGCTCCATAAGTACACTGTAACAGTAATTTCTGTGTGTATGCAATGCTTTTGGATTAGAATTTAGTGGTGGTCTCTCTTCCACTTCCGAATGCAATATGCCTGACCTAAACGGGCCCTTTATCATTACAGGCCCTGGGCAGTGTAAAATCATACTGACAACAGTAAGGTGCTTATACTGACAACCCGACTGTTCGTTTTACCTGATTTTGTAATCATTTAAATAAAACAACAAGACCTTCCAGTGGGAGACATTTCGTCCCCCTTTTCCTTCTGTGAAATTTGTCAGTAAGCTTTTTGCCTTCCAACCAGTGAAATGCGGTACAGTACGGCCGGTAAACGATTCACAAACCATGATTTAGTTCCGTTAAGACGATTTCTTTAAACATTGTCGTAGCTGAAGGAATTTAGTTTCGTCTTAAATCGTCTCAAGCAGCAAAGTTCACTGACATCTCGAGTAGGAAAAAGCGCATTATCCAGGTACGAAGGTTGTAAAACAAACTTCCCACCGTTTGTGTCAGGTTAATCTTTTCGCCTGATAGCACTGCGTAAGTATTTTGTCTATGATTTATCACAAGTAGTGTTCCTGTAGCTGTGGGAATCATTGGTTGGAAACGTGTTTAACACCAATGGGTAGAGTACTGCTAAATATTCAAAATGATTATCAACCAAACTCTGAGGTCAGCCGCAAACTGAGGCAAATTTATAATATTGAAGCTAGACTGTGTATCCTTGTCTTCCTTGAGTGGGCATTGGAAGGAATGTACACACACGTATACGATACTATGAATACTTCAAACGCTATTGTTAACTTTGCTCACAGTCTTACCTGTGATAAGGTTTTCCCTGATATTTGTAGTATCGTAGTATTACTTTACATCTTGAGCTATTGCAATACAGAACAGTGTTTTCTAGTGGTGACTTGGGTGGAAACATTTTCAATTGTCGAACGACTGTACCAAGGAGAGATTAGAGGGTCTGCTAGACAGCTGCGTTATGTGGGTAGCACGCGAATCAGGCGAAATGCAATTCAGGTCGTTCGGATACTTTTGAGCATGACTGTACATATTTCGCTATGGCTGATGTATTGTGTCTGTTGTGTGTGTAGGCTTTTATGTGCTCTGTGTACCTGGTGTTGAAATTTCGGCCTGCTTGTCCTAGGTAGAACATGAAGCATTCATGGCATGTGACCTTGTATATTCCAGAGTCTGAGTATGGATCATGCTTTCACTTCATATTGTGTATTTGTTTTGTTGTAGTTCATTAGATGTAGAAAACCCAATTTTTACTTTGTGATTTTTGAAACTGTTTGCAATCTTCTGTGATACATTGCCAATGTATGGGATACTAGATATATGGGGTGTTACGAAAAGGTACGGCCAAACGTTCAGGAAACATCCCTCACACACAAAGAAAAGATGTTATGTGGACATATGTCCGGAAACGCTAAATTTCCATGTTAGAGCTCATTTTAATTTCGTCAGTATGTACTGTACTTCCTCGACTCACCGCCATGATTTCATACGGGATACTCTATCTGTGCTGCTGGAACATGTGCCTTTGCAAGTACGACACAACATGTGGTTTATGCACGAAGGAGCTCCTGCACATTTCAGTCGAAGTGTTCGTACGCTTCTCAACAACAGATTCGGTGACCGATGGATTGGTAGAGGCGGACCAATTCCATGGCCTCCACGCTCTCCTGACCTCAACCCTCTTGACTTTCATTTATGGGGGCATTTGAAAGCTCTTGCCTACGCAACCCCGGTACCAAATGTAGAGACTCTTCGTGCTCGTATTATGGACGGCTGTGATACAATACGCCATTCTCCAGGGCTGCATGAGCGCATCAGGGATTCCACACGATGGAGGTGGATACATGTATCCTCGCTAACAGATGACATTTTGAACATTTCCTGTAACAAAGTGTTTGAAGTCACGCTGGTACGTTCTGTTGCTGTGTGTTTCCATTCCATGATTAATGTGATTTGAAGAGAAGTAATAAAATGAGCTCTAACATGGAAAGTAAGCGTTTCCGACACATGTCCACATAACATATTTTCTTTCTTTGTGTGTTAGGAATGTTTCCTGAAAGTCTGGCCGTACCTTTTTGTGACACCCTGAATATTTGTTTTCCTCTTTTTCTTCTGTGGTGCAGTTTGTAGCTGGCTCTTTCTTCACTTTGTCTAGGACTGTGTCAACCATGGGAGCATTGTCATTGGCAACTGCAATCTTTTTCACTGTGTTTATTTCTTTTTGCATGTTTTCTTAGTTCAATACTATTTTAGTGGCCCTATGTACCACTGACCGGTATGATGCTTGTTTACGGATATCTGGGTGAAGTGAGTTTGCAGCGATTGTGGTGTCAGTCATCGTGTTTTGCCTATGAATTTTGAATATGCATGTGCTGTTGTGTCTTGTAATATTTGGGTCCAGAAAGTTGATGCTTTTATTTTGCTCACGTTCCACTGAAAATTCGATTTTCTGGTGTAGATTATCGAAGTCATTTAGATTGTCTGTGATGTCTTTGGTATCCCCATTCACTAACAGAAGTGTGTCATCTACATATCTCCTATAAAATTAAATTTTATTTAGGCAAGGTTCTTGGCTGTTAAATAATTTTTGTTGTAAGCGATTTATGTATATGTCAGCTATGTTACCAGATATACATGATCCCATTCCTAGGCTATCTGGTTGTTTACATATTTTGGCATTAAAAGTGAGTAGTTGTAACTTAGGGTTAGATGAAGGAGTTCCATAAATTCAACAATTTCTTTATATGAAAGTTTCTTTTGTTTCATAAGGTTCTTTTGAATTACTGTTACCGCTTCTTGTATGGGTATGTTTGAGTAAAGGTTGGTGATGTCAAGTGCTATAAACTGAGCACCTTGGTGATTTTTCTGGATTTTAGTTTCTTAGCTGTTTATTATGGAATATGCTGCATCATATGTATAATTTTTCATCAATATGTTATTGAGTTTTTTTGTTTCAGTTTGTATGCTGGGCTATTTATAGAGTTGACCACAGGATGTATCAGATTTCCATCTGTGTGTAATTTTGGCTCTGCTCTTAGACTTGGAGCTTTTGGATTCATGCATGTAAGGTACTTCTTTTCAGTTTCTGTCAGTAGGAAATGTGTGTTCTTTATTTATTCCTTTATTTTATTTTGAAATTGTGCTGAATGTTATTATCATCAAAAAATTCATGTGTTTTGTCTATGTATCCCTTTACTTTCATCATAACAAGTGTATCGCTTTTGTCTGTTTTTACAGCTATGGATTTGTTGTTTTTCAATTTATTATTTATGGATTTCAGAGTTTTTTCGTCATTTATTGTATATTTAGATCTAAATTTATCTTTATTCATTTCCTTCTCAATGAGACGAGGTAGTGGTGGAATTGAAGCTATTCAGACGGGTCGTGAGTCGTGCTTAGGTAGATCTGTTGGGACAGTCTGGTTTTAGCGACCGTCCGTATTGGACCTGGTGTACTTCCGCCTGAGGAGCGTGTGAACTCGTGTTTGTTTACTTTGCAAATTGGCCTGCGCGGGGGGTGCGTGCACTGAGAACATGGCAAATAAGTTCATAAAATCGCCATTACGTTTCAACTTGTGCCCAAAATTTGTACGACCGAAAAACCTTAGATATGGGACGTTTCCTCCGTGCAGGGGCCATCGGAACTTTTGGGTATTCATCTCTTACCACGTGTCCTCTCCATCAGGCAAAGTACGCCTGGTGGCACGTTTAACATCCAGACAGCGACTGGAGACTGTCGTGAAATGATTGCGCTGGCAGAGGCATGCAGACTCCGTGCGGCGATTGTAGCTGTAGATTTTGACAGCTCGTTTGACAGGGAGCGTCGTAACTTCCTATACTCTGTCTGAGAATGGAAGGACGCCCCTTTCCGGTTCATCAGCATCCTTCGGTGGCCCTAAAAGCGCGCGTTCGGTGGTCCAGGTCAATGGGCGTGTGGCGGGTGCGATACCGATTGAACGGTCGGTCCGACAATGTTGCCCTCTGTCCATGTGTCTTAATGCGGTGGCACTGAAGCCGCTGATAAGCCTGCTTACGACGCAGTTGTCTGGACTCTCCTTTCGCGAATACACCTTCCTGGCGCTGTTCGTTCTCGGGAGGAGGTCGCACGGATCCTCTGCTCCATCACGGGTCATGGGAGAGCAGATGGAAGTCTGAAAGATCTAGCACCCCTGCCGTGTGTCCAACATGTCCTCTATCTTGGGACCACCTTTAAGTCGTCAACGTGCCATACTGCTGCGGCCAACTATTGCCAAGTTTTGAGAATTACCTGCATGGTGATCAGTCACAGCTCCCTAGGCCACCTCGATCCTTTGTAGCATGTGGCCTACGTGAATGCATATGTAGCATCCAGAATGGTTCATATTGCGTTGATTCTACCGCTGCCGACTACGATAGGACGTTGCATTCAACCGGCATTCAGATATTGTCTGACGGCTGGGTCACTCTTCAAAGTGTGCTGTGACACACTCAGTCGCCAAACGTGTGGAGAAGGGCTTGGTCTTACAAATGTCGGCTATCGTGCATGGCCACGAAGCATAAACAATGGTGCAAAGTCGAGGGCTCCATTACGCACACATCGCGGTCTTCTTTGTCGTATTCAATCAGGTCAGCTCCGAACTCCCACGAGCGCACCTTAGGTGGACGAAGGGTTCCTATGTCCTTTTCTTCCGTGGCGTAGCCTGTAACGCCGTAGAACGCAAGTTCCCATTGTTGCTGTGGACTGTGACTTGGCACCACATTCATCACAGCTTCTTTCGGCCGCATGTCAGATCGACTTGGTATTATGTGACCTGTTGGAAGTATCCAACCAATCAGAGGCTTCATGCCGCAGGACTGACAGACTCTCCCCTCTGCGCCGTCTGTCACAGTGCTGAAGACGATCATCAACGATTCAACTGGGTAGCCGTTGCGGACGTCTGGTTGTTGGGGCGACAAATGATAGCGTGTTTTCTATCAGTGCCGCCGCATGTTACTGACCATGTGTCCTTTCTTTACCAGGCGGTGTAATATTTTCTTGCAACAAAGTATCTGGCGGTTCTCTGGACAAAGGACGTTCTTTCGCATATCTGTGTGGTTGTGCTCATCACTCGGGCCTCGATTTCTGGCAATACCTGCAGACTATACATGCAGCGGTTGCGAGCAGTTCCCTTCATCTCAACAGCGTCTTCACCACGCCTGCACTAAGTTTACGTGTTCGCGGCGTGGTGGGGTCCCGGTCGATCCGGAATGAAACATGACGCGCCTACACCTTGGAATCTACCGCCTGCCATTCTGTATCAGCTTGTGCGATTTCCAGGGTTCCGGTTTGGTGGGCTGGTTTTACTTTCCTTTCCTCTGTATTAATGTACACAAAAAAATTAAATAAATAAATAAGTAAAATTAATATTGTCATTTAGAAGATGTTGTAATTAGATGAATGACTAACACTAACTTTACTTAACGAAGGTTTATTCAACACCTGTACATACTACAGCACGGAGCGAACTGCCTCCGGCCAGAACTCATACGGTATATATACAGCTACAGAATATTCCAGCACAACGATTCTTGACATTTTTGGATACTTCTAGAATGTACTACAACCGAATATAGAAATTTAAGTACAGTCCAGGGGAGTTTGGAACTTACGACCCTCAATGCAACAGTTTAGTATCATAATCACTACACCAGGGTGCTACTCAATTTCCTCTGCCACAATATGAACAATGTGAGGGTGCAGCACGGCGATGGGAAGGGGTAGGAATCATAGCCAGGCCTCGGGATTCGAACCCGGCACACCTTGTCTCAAATCTTAAAAAAATTAAGAAAAAATAATTAAAAAGAAAGATGTTTTCCTTGTATCAAGCATTGAGAAGAAACTTTGAACAAAAAATATAAAAAACCGAAAGATGAAAAAAGCGGTTAGAGCATCGGCCTACAAAAATGTGGTAACGAATTTGATAAAACAAAATTCCGTAGAGCTCTAGCCCGTGAAAGGCAAACGTCCCGAGTTGGAGAATCGGCCCCGCACACGGTGTTAACCTGCAGGAAGTTTCATAACAGCGCACACCCCAAAGCAGAGCGAAAATTTCATTCCAATTCAAAATTTTTATTTAATTTGAGTTCAACGATGTTTGTAGCTTGGTTATATTAATTTAATTATTTTTGGCTCTGGCCAGTATTGAAACTGTACTGTTCTTCAAAGTCTTAATTTAGTCTCTTAATGTAGTCTCTTAATCGCCGTTTGCCGGCTCTTGTACGTTATTCCAGATTTCTTCTTCAGGCAGCTTTTTCCTGAATGTGTTTTATCATACTAATTGACCTGTTGAAGTTTCTAGGCATCTTCTTGTGGCATGACATTTATTTTACGAGCGCCCTGCTGTTGCCTGATTGGCCAGCTACTGTTTCTTCAGTTATATGCGTGCAATTGGCCCGGCCTGAGGAAGGTGAGTTCCAGCGGGACGATAAGAGGTATTCGGCACTGCTGTTATGACCTGTGAATCTGCTCTGCGGATCTAGGCGCTACAGTCTGGAACCGCGCGACCGCTCCGGTTGCAGGTTCGAATCCTGCCTCGGGCATGGATGTGTGTGATGTACTTGGGTTCGTTAGATTTAAGCAGTTCTGCGTTCTAGGGGACTGATGACCACAGCATTTAAATCCCATAGCGCTCAGAGGCATTTGAACCATTTGACTGGGTTTTTGTGTTGTCCTCGTCATCATCATTTGTGACAGAGACTAGATTGTATTGAGAAAAAAATTAACTGTGTGAGAATTGGGACTTCGTACGGCCGCTGATGACCGCGCACTTACGCGCCCGACAAACCGAACATCATCATCTTCTTCGATTGCAGGGAATTTCTGCTCCTCAGTTTCCTCGAGCTTGGAACCATAAAAGTGAATGCGCTATGAACGTATCTGAAGAAGCCCTGGACAGCGGTGGAATACCAAGCGGACTTTAGTACACCACTTGGGCCTACAACTAGGAGTGACGGTTTTTGTTGTTGTGGTCTTCAGTCCAACGACTGGTTTGATGCAGCTCTCCATGCTACTCTATCCTGGGCAAGCCTCTTCATATCCGAGTAAATACTGCAACCTACATACTTCTGAATCTGCTTCGTGTATTCAACACTCGGTCTCCCTCTACGATTTTCAACCTCGATGCCTCCCTCTAATACTAAATTCGTTATCCCTTGGTGACTCAGAACGTGTCCTACCAACCGATCCCTTCTTCTAGTCAAACTGTGTCACAATCTTCACTTCTCCCCAATTCTATTCAGTACTTCCTCATTAGTTAAATGATCGACCAATATAATCTACAGCATTCTTCTGCAACACCACATTTCCAAATCTTCTATTCTATTCCTGTTTAAATTGTTTATCGACCATGCTTTACTTGCATACATTGCAACGCTCCATACATATACTTCCAAAATAGACTTCCTCACCCTTAAATCGGCACTCAACGTTAACAAATTTTTCTTCTTCAGAAACGCTTTCCTTCCTATCCGTAGTCTACATTTTATATCATTCCTACTCCTACCATCACAAGTCATTTTGCTGCCCAAATAGCAAAATTCATTTACTGGCTTAAGTGTCTCATTTCCTAGTCTAAACCCCTGAGTATCACCATTACATTCCGTTAACCTCGTTTTGCTTTTGTTGATGTTCATTTTATATCCTCCTTTCAAGATAATGCCCATTCCGTTCGAGTGCTCTTCCGAGTCCTTTGCTGTCTCTGACAGAATTACATTGTCATCGGCAGTTTTTAATTTTTCTCCCTGGACTCTAATTCCTACTCCAAATTTATCGTTACTGTTTGCCCAATATACAGGTTGAATAACATCGGGGATAGGCGAAAACCCTGTCTCACTCCCTTCTCAACCACTGCTTCCCCTTCATCCCCCTCGACTCTTGTAACTGCCATCTGGCTTCCCTACAAATTGTAAATAGTCTTCCACTTCCTGTATTTGACGCCTACCACCTCCAGAATTTGAAAGAGGGTGTTCCAGTCAACGCTGTCAAAATCTTTCTCTAAGTCTACAAATACTAGAAATTTAGGTTACCTTTTCCGTAACCTACTTTCTAAGATAAGTCGTAGGGTCAGTATTGCCTCACGTTTTATAATATTTCTACGGAATCCAAACTGATCTTCCCCGAGGTCGGGTTCTATCAGTTTTTCCATTTGTCTGTCCTGAATTCTTGTTAGTATTTTGCAACCATGACTCATTACACTTAAAGTTCGATAATTTTTACACCTGTCACCACCTGGTTACTTTGGAATTGAATTGATTGTATTCTTCTTTATGTCTGAGGGTATTTCGCCTGTCTCATACATCTTGCTCACCAGATGGAAGAGTTTTGCCAAGGCTGGCTGTCCCAAGACTATAAGTAGTTCTGATAGAATATTGTCTACTCTTGGGGGCTTGTTTCGACTTGCGTCTTTCAGTGATCTGTAAAATTTCTCACGCAGCTCCAGTCTCATCTTCATCTACATCCTCTTCCATTTCCATAATATTGCCCTCAAGTACATCGCCCTTGTATAGACCCCCTATATACTCCTTCCACTTTGTGCTTCCTCTTCTTTGCTTAGGAATGCTTTTCCATCTGAGCTACTGATATTCATAAAGGTGTTTCTTTTTTCTCCAAAGGTACCTCAGGAGAACATCCAGCAACTGTATCAGTCAATGCCGAAGGGATTAATTGCTTGCATAAGGACCACTGGCGGACCAGCGCACTATCCTCTTGCTCGATTTTTGAAGCTCTTTCTCTTGAATGAATCATCCAGTATTTCTGAAATTGTGCTTATTAATTTGTCTGCACACGTACATCACGTTTACCGATTGTCGTCCCATTCACATAATTATCTGATGATACATTGTTTTTATTTGTCTTAGAGTCTGTGTCCGCAGGAGAGTTTTACCAGGAGGGTATTGTACCTAGGAGCACATGACGTTTCCTGATCAGCGTTTCAATCTAGCGGTTTATTTTAAAATCACGTAAATAACTGCGCATTAGAAACCACTACAACAGTTTCAGGGGTTTTCTACCGTTTTTTTATTTTTTAATTTTTAGTTAGGTTTAAGTAGTTGTAAGTTCTAGGGGACATGACGTCAGATGGTAAGTCCCACAGTGCTCAGAGCCATTTGAGCTGTTAATCTGAATCTTCTGTTTTTGTTCTTGTAAGACATGAAGATGTGTTTTGTATATCATTTGTAAATTACGAGTTCAACATACTGAAGCGATGTATAAAATAATCCAGCTATTTGAAGGATGTTGTTAATTCTTCAGTTACAGAATAATTAGGTGAGAAAGACTCTGTGTATTTTTAAAACTATTAACAGGGTGTGGATGGTTCAGCCATACGTGGTAGATTGTGCACTATCATGTACCCTGAAACGGAAAAAGATCTACCATGGAACAGGTAATATTTCTAAATTGACAGAGTTTCAGTAATGTCTTAACAGTTTTCCTTATCATAAAAATGGAAATTTTGTTACGTGCTAATGACTTCTGTTCCAAACATTTTTAACTTGTAACTATTTTGCAATAATATTGCTTTTTTGTTTGATGTCGTTTACTGATTATGTGTGTAACAGAGTGCGACTCAAAGGCTATTAAATACAGCACTGAAAAGGATTTATTGACTACAAAACATTTAAATTTGAAGATAATATTTCTTCACATGCTCATGACCATTGTTGTACCTGCGAGAGTTTTTCACTTTTGGAAAAAAATGTTACTTTTCGTGAGTGTAATTTCAGAAAAAGACTGCAGCACACATATGTGAAATGCTACTATTTCAGATTGGAATAAGAGAATATCATAAAGTTCTATTACAGGGGTGGCTAGAATCTAGTCTGAAACGTGGTCCTAGTGACAACACTCTTCCCTAAATTTAAGGCATACTGTCTAAGAAAAACTTTAGTGTTGGTAAGAAACCTCTATGGAGGTGGAGTTGGAAGAAAGTTGATATGGACACTTCAGTCGGAAACCCACGGAACATTTAGGATCGTATGTGATATTAATGTACTTATTATATCTAAAGAAATGTTTGTGATTGGGAGTCTGACATCGCCAGGATTGATGATGGGTGTGTGTGTGGAGGAGGTGACATGTAAACGTTATAGTAATCGATCGATATCACTGACGAGATGGTTTAAAATGTTTTCGATGATGTTTCACCAACTGGTGCTGCTGGAAAGTTATTACGTACAAGCGTTAGGTGTACTGTGTAAGTTGCAAAATGCGAGTTGTGGCGTTCATCTCTGTGATCTAGACTGGAGGTCTAAACGCATCGGAAATGTGACTTGTCAAGAGGCGTTTGATTAGTTCTTATGCAGCTATTGGAGACGGAAGAAACCTTTGATTTGAGGTGAGAGGCATCCTCAGAAAATGATGTGCCTACGGCCCACAACACAAGAACTACTAGACATAAAACAACACTTATAGTATGTACCAGCGTACCTGCTTTGCTGTAAGATTCCCAATTAAATTTTACCGCCAGTCACCATCTAATTGTGGCAAGGTAATTAACAAAATAAGAAGAGTTAGAGTTTACGATAGTAGTAATAGATTGGTGGCTAGAGACGGAGCCCTGAACATAGACAAGGATAGTGAGGAAATACTTCGTAGTTTACAACTAAGACGTGTAGAAATGTGCTTGAAGTGACTTACAAGAACCACTGAAAACTCACAGCAGAATGTGTATCAGGTGACTGTGATATTATTACTGCCGACTGCAATTCCACAGTGGTAATCAATGCATTACGACAGTCGCATTATGTGGACCATTGTCATATTTGTTAGTTAACTTGTGACGTCGAATTACCATTACACGCTTCTCTGACGTAAGGCAAAATAAGTGTGCAAACCTTTGTGATTTATCCGTCAGATAAAATTTCTGTACCTTCCGTGAGAATTCCTCACTTTTTTTACACGAGTAGTTACTCACTTGGTCTCGCGAAATTTATTTCACCTGGTTCTGCCGCGCAGGGTAGCCACGCGGTCTGAGGCTCCCTGCCACGGTTCGCGAGGCTCTCCCCCCGAGGTTCGAGTCCTCCCTCGGGCATGAGTAGTAGCGTAAGTTCGTTTTAGTTAGATTAAGTAGTGTATAAGCCTAGGAGTCGATGATCCTAGCAGTTTGGTCCCATAGGAACTTACTACCATCATTCACCTGGTTCTATACCTTTCAGGTCATCAGGAATCTAGGTGACAACTACCGAACTTGCTATAATTAGAAGTTTATGAATTGGTATCATGACACTTACGTATTCACTGTTGAAACCGGTTCCTATTTAGGACTTAAAGACGCGTTAGTATTATTTATAGGGCTTCTTAGTCGTTAGACATTGTTGTGTACGACTTCACTGACAATGGTAGGTAGGGATGAGTTAGTGAGTGGTGTCGCAACTGTTGTCGTAGGAAAGTTGGGCAGGAGCATAAACGGTTAGTGAACAGATTCGTTGTCCAGATTAATCGCTCCCGAATTTCCTGACCGTTAATGGTTTCCGTAAGGTATCCCATTCCGCAAATTTCCGTTCCTATTGTTGTAATAGTTATGTTGTGGACACGACATAGAGCCTGCGACGTATGTGTCAGAATTTCCTCTGTGTCCCCTGACATTCTCTGCTCGGAATGCGTACTCTAATTTGTAAAGCGTGTTAAGGAAAGTACTGAGCTCCGCATTACTCCTGACAGCTAAAACTTGTTGATATGCTAACGGAAGTTGGGTGTAACAGTGACGTATGATTTCACCGATAGAGCATGGTATGTCAAGGTACTTGTTCTTGTCAATCATTGCATCAACAAACTTGACTCGGCTTTTGTAGCCTGAACTCTCGAAATCTTCGCCAATAATCGTCTCGTTCTTTATGCGCTCTTCCGTCTCCTTGGACCAATTGACATTTAGGAAGCTGTCCATTAACTCCTAGTTACTTCTACACGTCGCTGATATTACACGCATTTTCTTCGCAACTGACCCTTGCAAGTGTCCGAAAATTAATTCTAATTTATATTTCAAAGGCCCATTTGGAGGTAAACAGAGGTCAAATTTTGATACCAAAGTGCGTGGGTGAGTAAAGTTACCCTCATCTCGGAAAACATCGAATTTTCTGACTTGCAAGAATTGTTGAAAATCAAATGGCGTTTCGTCGACAACTTCCGTCCTACGGTAAATATCAGTTATTTAGATGTCCTCGTTCGATGATCCATCATTTGTGCTGCGTCGACGGCTTCGAGAAAATGCAACGTTCATCTCACCATGTCCTCTGCTAGTTGCTAACGGTATACAGTTATCCGGCCCGTCCGAATTTGTTTCTGGTTATGTTGCGTTCGCGTTTGCTCGCGTTTGAAACTGATTCTCCATACTCGTGTTGATAGCTTCCTGTTGATATTTGAACGAAAGGAGAGCCCGGAGCTCATCAGTTTCTCTCTCTGGAGTTGCAGTTGTCATGTCCGAACCATTCCCTAATTTGCGCATCTCAAGTTGACCATGGCCACTGTCGCATCAAGGTCCGCGGCTTCACATATTTTAGTGTCGATTCGCTGCCCACGTCATTTTGCCACTTTTCCACGCTTTCGACCATTTTGTTCAAATTGGTCACCGCCTGTCGTCCTTGCTGTTTTGTGCGTTTACTAGCTTTCGGTGCTTCAGCTGCTACACGTCTTGCGAGACTTGCTACTGTCAAGCGCTCTCAGCCGTCTTCTTAGCAGCATGTGCAATCTTTAAACCTTTCATTGCTTTGGTGTTTACTTTACGTAGGTTTTCCTGAAGTTTATTTGCCCATTACTTGTCTTCCTCTCACACCAGATTTACCTGAGCACCGATATTTTTTATGTCCGTCCTTGTCTCATTATCTCGGAATAACTCATTAATTTTCTCCTCCAATTTCTTCTCCATACCCATTAAAAATACCACCACATTGAAGTCCTCTTCCTTCTCCTCAGTATAGCGATTGAACGAACTCATAATGATTTCTACGGTGTTGTCTCTGCGTCATTGAGTTCTGATACCTCCCTGCCTTCTCTGTCCGGATTTCTAATAATCACCACTGCTTCAGTACGTTGCGCTACGCTCACATCTTCTGTCACTCGCGATCTGACACTGTCTGTCCCCTCAAGAAAAGCCATATCGCTTCCGTCTCCCTGATTTTCTTGTTGCCAACACCATTCAGCAGCAACGCCTCCCTGTGTTGAAACTGTGCCTCCTCCGTTTTCTTGCGCTCTTCCTCCATGACGTCCGCCCCTAGTCTACTTGTCTCCTTGCCTTACTTCAGGTTTTCATTCAAATTCTCTATCCATAACAAACTTTAATTATCCGTGCAACACATATAAAACCGTATTATCTAACTCACAACATACTCGCAGTACAATACAATGAAGTATAAAAAGTAAAATTAAATACAATAAAATTAGCAATGCTGTATGCAGTTAGAGACTACGACAATAGTACACGAGGTTTAGAATCAAAAACAACCAATTACAAAACAAATACAGTAGTAAACACGACAAAAATAATACTACAACGCCGTTAGCAACGACGGGAAAATGGTCGACAAATGACACGCAAGTCACTGACACAAATGCACTGTAAATTAAACAAATAAACACATAACGAACACAATCAGAGAATTTAGTATCTCCAATATACTCACGAACCAGATTTTTTTTATTTCATCATAATATGGACCTCTTTGACAAGGACGCAAAATGACAGCATCACAGAAGTGCCAAGGACCTAGCCCACTGAATTTTTCTCCATCAGACATACGATCCGACTATCCTACCATTTCCGTGATAGCCGGCCGCGGTGGTCTAGCGGTTCTAGGCTCTCAGTCCGGAACCGCGCGACTGCTATGGTCGCATGTTCGAATCCAGCCTCGGGCATGAATGCGTGTGATGTCCTTAGGTTAGTTAGGTTTAAGTAGTTCTAAGTTCTAGGGGACTGATGACCACAGATGTTAAGTCCCATAGTGCTCAGAGCCATTTCAGTGATACAAATATTATTATCGGATAGGGCATCTACCTTTTCAGATATACTCCCGAATGGTTCTGAAAACGTGTTGACCTTTTCGTCGATTTTATTGACACGATCAGTAACCTTAACGCCTCCCTTTTCTCGTTCTGTTAATCTTGACTTTAGGTTGTCAACTTAAAATCAACCTTAGCCTGTTGTTCGGCTAGCTTGGCCTCCCAAATTACAGTTAAATTGGCCTGTTGTAAGGCAAACTTAATTTCTAAAGCCTTTTGGTGAGCAGCGAATTTAGCATCTATAGATGATTGCTGTTCGGTTAACTTTGCCTCTATACCAGAGAATCTATCATCCAACATCACCTGTTGTTCAGCGAACTTAACATTTAAAGTCGCTTGCTATTCAGCGAACTTAGTATTCAAGGTTGTCTGCTGTTCAGTGACCTAAGTATTCAAAGTTGTTTGCTGTTCCGCGAACTTAACCTTTAAATCATCCAACATTTTCAAGTTTTCTAGTATAGCACTAATGACCTCTATATTTCCTGACCGCGTTGGTTTAACAACCTCTATATTTTTTGACCCCGTTGGTTTAACATTCGTCGTGTATTCATTGTCGACTTTATCCTTATTATCGGAAATCATTAGATATCTTTTCATTACTTTCAGGCCCGGCGTCAGATAAATTACAAACATTAGTTTCATCTGACGCGGCTAAAGATTCTATCCCAACGTTTATAATTGTTTGATTATTTTCAGCATTGTCAGATACTTCACTTATATCACCTCACGATTCCTGTACATGTTTTTCGAAATCGCTGCGCAACTTTCTCCCTCTCCGCGACGTGATTTAGAATTTGTTATCACTTTTACTAGTACCCACAGTAGTTATTGTCACAATCGTCACACGATCCTAATCTTACGATCTACTCGACACCAGCACAATGAATTTCTTACAGTTACCAACTAGGTAAAACAACAAAATTTTATTGTACCTGGAAAATCACATATTTTGAGTAGTGATTTAATAATTGTTGTCTGCTTGCGTGCTGTCAGAGTCTCGCTCACGTCACTGTCAGCAGCCGTGTCGCTGTCACGACCAACAGCTCTGGTTCAGTTCTCCGACGCGGGTGGGCACGTGTGTCTCGTAGGCGCGCAGCGTCGGTCTCACACGTTGCCGGCGCCAAATAATGCGAGTGCATGTGTGTGTCGGCTCGATGGAAGTGGGTGTTCAAGTCTGGTTGACACGGGTCGGTGTCCGTCGATCGCGACAACTCCGATCGGTAACTGTTAAAACAAACTCCTCGCTTTGTTTGGTCAGTTTCAGATACTATCTCCCTCTAACAGATAACAACGTATCGATGGAGCAGCACGCCGAAATGTATAAGCGGCCCTCGTTTACAATTGAAGCAAGATGTTCGAAGGATGTCTGTTTTCTTTACTGCTACACACAGCGACTGCACCACTCGGTATCGCAACAACTCCCTTTATCTGAAACAATAAACCAAAAATCATTCGCGTGTTCGCGACGGGCTTATAAGCTTGATAACAGTAGTTTTTATGCCCGGTTTGCAAATGAATGTTCAAACGTAGATAGTATGAGATCTCGAATTACAAGATCCACCATTGAAGCAGATGCCACGTTATAGTATTCCGAGGATGTTGATTTGTAAAGTATTATAGCGTCGTTAATGCTTCCTTCGGTGCTAATTCAACAGTTCCTACGTCAAAATTCCAGAGATCATGTTTTCTCTAAATAAAGTACAGAGATCCTCGTAATACAATGTACAATTACTGTTCATTGTGAATAATGTCACTCAATCACCTTTAGCTTCGGCGTTCTATCAAGAAAATAAATACACTACCGGCCATTAAAATTGCTACACCACGAAGATGATTTGCTACAGACGTGAAATTTAACCGACAGGAAGAAGATCCTGTGATATGCAAATGATTAGCTTTTCAGAACATTCACACAAGGTTGGCACTGGTGGCGACACATACAACGTGCTGACATGATGAAAGTTTCCAACCGATTTCTCATACACAAACAGCAGTTGACCTGCGTTGCATGGTGAAACGCTGTTGTGATGCCTCGTGTAAGGAGGAGAAATGCGTACCATCACATTTCTGACTTTGATAAAGGTCGGACTGTAGCGTATCGCGATTGCGGTTTATCGTATCGCGACATTGCTGCTCGCTTTGGTCGAGATCCAATGACTGTTAGCACAATATGGAATCGGTGGGTTCAGGAGGGCAATACGGAACGCCGTGCTGGATCCCAACGGCTTCGTATCACCAGCGGTCGAGATGACAGGCATCTTATCCGCATCGCTGTAACGGATCATGCAGCCACGTCTCGATCCCTGAGTCCACAGACAATAACCATCTGCACGAAAAGTTCGACGACGTTTGCAGCAGCATGGACTATCAGCTCGGAGACCATGGCTGCGTTTACCCTTGACGATGCATAACAGACAGAAGCGCTTGCGATGGTGTACTCAACAACGAACCTGGGTGCCCGAATGGCAAAACGTCATTTTTTTTGGATGAATCCAGGTTCTGTTTAGAGCATTATGATGGTCGCATCCGTGTTTGGCAGACATCGCGGTGAACGCATATTGGAAGCGTGTTTTCGTCATCACCATACCAGCGTATCACCCGGCGTGATGGTATGGGGTGCCATTGGTTACACGTCTCCGTCACCTCTTGTTCGCATTGGCGGCGCTATGAACAGTGGACGTTACATTTCAGATGTGTTACGACCCGTGGATCTACCCTTCATTCGATCCCTGCGAAACCCTACATTTCAGCAGGATAATGCACGACCGCATGTTGTAGGTCCTGTACGGGCCTTTCTGCATACAGAAAATGTTCAACTGCTGCCTTGGCCAGCACATTCACCAGATCTCTCACCAATTGGAAACGTCTGGTAATGGTGGCCAAGCTACTGGCTCGTCACAATACGCCAGTCACTACTCTTGATGAACTGTAGTATCGTATTGAAGCTGTGTGGGCAGCTGTACCTGTACACGCCATCCAAGCTCTGTTTGACATAATGCCCAGGCGTATCAACGCCAGAGGTGGTTGTTCTGGGTACTGATTTCTCAGGATCTATGCACACAAATTGCGTGAAAATGTAATCACACGTCAGTTGTAGTATAATATATTTGTCCAATGAATACCCGTTTATCATCTGCATTTCTTCTTGGTGTAGCAATTTTAATGGCCAGTAGTGTATTAACAGTTACACAATAAAGTTCAGTTAAATGATGTAGACGGCACGAAGTATTAAAGTTATAACTATTTTTATTGAACCTCTGTATTATTTAATCACTGCACTGGAAAACACACACTGATCTGTCATTCAAGGAATTGAAGCTACGATTTATATAAGCAGTTCTGACACTGACTACAGCTTCCGACCATACGGTATCCCTGTGAATTCTTCATGATTACGTGTATAAATTACCTACTCATGTCAATGTGTAGAGTTTATGTCGGCGTCTGGTACATTGCTGTGTCCTTCAATGTTCGTGACAATCACAGATCACGACGACTAAGTCCCAGAATTGATTTCTCTCGCGTGTAATATCTGTTCCGTTGTCTGACTAAACGGTAAATTATCTATCAATTTTCTTCAGAAGTTTGACTAATAAGTCAAGACGATATTTGAAAAACTTTAAAATTCCAGATCGGTGTCAAACAATCTAATATCGGTCAATAAGCGTGCTTCTATCGCGATGTCTACAAGAGAGCAAATTAACATCTCCATTGAAGTTTTTCGTTGTAGTCTCAGCGAACTTACAGCTCGATGCGGCTACAACTCTTTTCTCAGATAATTGTTGTCTCCCATCACTTTATCTCGTCTGGGTTTTAACCTTCGTAAAGCATATATTTAGAAATATTTATTTAGAGCTTCAAGCTTTGTAGATTTAGTGATCATCTGATAGTCTTTCATTTAGTTCTTTCTGTGGAATAGAAGTTGTTAGTTCCCTAGTATTTCTGGTGATCAAACTTTCAATAGTGTTAATATTTTGTTGGCAGTACCTACCATCAAGGTCAGGATAACTAATTTTTAT
This sequence comes from Schistocerca cancellata, assembly GCF_023864275.1. Taxonomy (NCBI): domain Eukaryota; kingdom Metazoa; phylum Arthropoda; class Insecta; order Orthoptera; family Acrididae; genus Schistocerca; species Schistocerca cancellata. The sequence continues at coordinate 266,090,454 of NC_064634.1, forward strand.
ATCTTTTGCTGTCAAAAGGGGGGTCATTAGGGACTCTATATTTGGGGTGTTATACCAGGTTCTGGTAGTGGTTCGCCAATTGCAAGCTTCCTACTTTCAGCTGCAATCAATACTTTAATGAAACATGGCAAAGGTAATGTTAATCTCAACACTGATATGAGTTGTGGTCTAACTAACAACAGATTGTTCATTCTTAACATCACAAGACAAGAAAAATAGCTAAAGAAATGGGACACAAATATTTTTTTTAATTGGAGAAACGCTTTTAATGATATGCCGTCTAAGGTGAACAAAGTGATCAACTGGGGTCAACACACAACACTAACCAGAACTAACCGCTTTACCTGACTTCATACATTTGAAACTGTGGTATGGTCCAAAAACTACGCTATTACGAGTATCAAGCATCCGTACTCTACTATTCCATAAAGTAAAATATGGTTCCAAAGAACAGGGTGCTGAGAAGCATATATTGTAGCCCTACGCCGTAGCAGCGAATACTTTACCCTTCAGCAGATCAGGGCAGCACACCATGATGAGCTCGGCGACTGAAGTCATGGACGGCAGCAATCTGTTATTAAAGGCGTGGGCCCAAAGAAATGCAAGTTTGTGGTCCCGCGTTCGGCTAATTCGGAGCGCAGGTACCTCCCTATGAGCCTCTCAAACCCCAGTGGATTCCGGCGTGCAGGTCGACACGTTTGCTGGTCTGCAAAAGCAATATGACTCCGTGCCACGACTACGTGTCGGAATGTCAAATGTTTAATTGCCGACTCAAAACAAATAGGTACTCCTACGTATCAATCATTGTGTGCATGATGCTAGAAACAGTACCTCTGATGGTTCAGATGCTAATCGGCACAGGCTTTAAGTGCCACACTAGCAAAGGTCACAAGCCTCACCATTTAGGTAAAGTCCTGCTGTTCTTTACCAGAGAATACCCAGTACAAGAGTGTCCTATTCTCTTTCTCTCAGCTTTCCTCGCCAGCTTGGTAGCCTAGCACATTTACATCTTAGACTAGTACCACTTTAGCCCTAGCCAATCACGAGCTGGAGTGCGGCACTCGAAGCTGCTCCTTGCTCTACATGCACAGACATGACCAATCAGCGACCTTAAAAATTAATTGGGAGAAAAGAAAAAAAAAAGATATAGCCTCACGGCCTCTTTCCCATGTGTTTTTGCCGTGTCTATTGCTAATTGTGTGACCTGGAATGAATCACAGCACTCCATAAAAAGATTGTTATCTCTACTGTTGTGTCCATTTCGAAATCTCCAAAGAACGGCTATAAACTCAGTAAAAGGCTCGTGCTTTCACAAATATGTTTCGTAGCTGAGTCTGGACGTCTGTACGTCACTGATCTGTCCCATGGAAATTCGCGGAAACCCAGTGGTCTCATCGGCTTCCTGCCTAATAAGGACCTATTCTCAGCTTCATTGCCAGTCATCAATGCTCTGCCCATAGCAGTGGCGACTCCTCAGCGCTAGTCAGCCTACTTGGACGCAGCCGCCGACTGACTGGTGCAGTCCCACGTGTCTGCTGCACAATGAGTCCGCAATGTTTTCACCTAAGTTCTCCAGAAAAAACGCTTCCTCGGCTCTCAGCAGCCGTACACTTTTGTCGCAGTCGTTTAAATCAGCACCCTCTTCCTTTGAACGCAGGTAAAGCTTACCGCTATTCCGTCACTAGAGCACACAAACAAGAGTGTTAACTACTGCCAACCATTTCAGCATATGAATGAAGTCAATCATATCCAATAGAGCAACCAATTAATAAAGATCAACTTCCCTAAGAACATCACGCAGCACAAAACCATATCAGAAGCGAGTGTGCCCTGCAATCTCTCAAACTAACAATAAAACATTTAGCATATTTAGTTTTCAAGTAGTTTAATTAAATTATGACACCTATTACAATTTAAAATTGGTACCCCCCACAAGGTGATAAATTTTAGTGGAAACATTTTAGGCCTCAATGTGTTCGTAATTGATTATCCAATACGACATGGCACCCAGAGCGAACAGAGGTCTAACATTGCGAGTTTGCATTCTTGAAAGCTTTTCGAAAGCTATGGGGCAGTGGGATACTAGCTGCAGAGGAAAATACTGTGGGAGATCTCTGTATGGACTCCAGCAGGGAAAAATAAAGAAACACTATGCTCAGAAATAGTGCTATATACTACTTCTTATTCAGTTATAATAGTTATGGAGAACGAAATATTGCTTGGGATTGATCGTCTTGGATGTAGTATCAAATACGAATAAATAGAGAGAAAAAAAAATACAGCAGTCATCGCAAGTGCTGAACATGGACATATAAAAATATTGTTAGTCAACGGACTCAGATATCTACCATATTGTACCTTTCTAAAACCAAGCCTGTATAACCCTAGTACAACCGTATGTGTATGTGCCAGTAATCTGAAACAGAGTGAAGAAAAAAAAGGTTGATTCTGTATCTATGCTGTGCAGGTTATGATTTCAGTTCCTCTAGACGGGTTAGCTTACAACGTACACTTTACAGGAAATAATGTGATGTTGTACATGTAATGGCGCGTAATTTTGAAAGAATATTTTGTTGCGTGCACAGTTAGAGCGGAAAGTAAGACGTGAAGTCTCGAAATCGATCATGAGGTAAAATCTTCAAAACCACACTGGGCGTAGCGTAAGCTTCAGCCAATGGCGGCTAGCGGCAAGGCGCACAGGTGTAAATACAATTCAGGAATGAAGCAGTGAATTAGTCGTCATAGATGTTTCTGCAGTACAAATCGCCTGTTATGACGATAAAGCAGCATTTAGTACTTCACGCTGCATTTAGACGCGTTTACTCTAAGATCCGGCTTAACACATATTGAGTTTCGGTCAGTCAATCACTGCCTTCGATCTTTATGGAATATCTGACATCTCTCATGAAGGAGGAATGCAACAACTGTATGCCTTCTCTTCATGATAAATTGTGTCTGAATCAAAGGGTAATGACGATGCATTCCCTCGATAAATATCTTAGTACAACGTTACTGCAATTTTCATCCTAATTGATCAGTTTGCATCCTATATACCTTCCTGTTTTACCAAATCAGTAAGCCCTTCATGCTTCCGAGCTTTTTCCTGTCAATCTACACGTTCCGCTACTCACCCTTACTCATATACTCTCTCTAAGTACCAGATTCGCTTTTTTATATCCTTTCAACGTTGAAACTTGCGTTTTTCAATTGTCGACTACAGTAATTAATGTCGTTTACGGATAATAATATCGACATGTTAATCAAAGTTACTTACTCGTGTTTCAAAATGATACCGAAAGTCTTGGATCTATTGTAGTGGCTGCCCGAAGGGTCAAACACAGGATAAAAGTACATTTCAGGAAACCTTGTTCCATAAAATAAACCACTGAAAACATGGCGGACAATAACTTGTTCCCTTAATCTAAAACGACTTGAAGTCATGCTGTAAAAATATTTAGAGCGTGTGATTCGTGAAACACTTGCAGAGTCAGAAGCGTTATGTACGTGGTAGGTTGCTGTTATTTATTCTTCAATCTCAAAACTGTTTTGATGCAGATCTATACGCTAGCCGTTCCTGGTCAGTTCCCTTTATCGCTGTGTAATTACTGCACTTTTCATCCTAATTGATCAGTGTGTATCCTATGCACATTCCTATTTTACCAAACCAGGAAGTCCTTCAGCCCCTGAGCATGTCCTGTCAACCTACCCCTTCTGTTAGTCACTTTGACCCATACAACAATTTTCCCACCGATTCATTAGCTTATTTATCTCTCTAACTACCATACTCTTTTTTTTTGTATCCATTTAAAACTAAAACTTGCGTCTTTCAATTGTCGACCACAGTAGGTAATGTCAGTTATGGATAATGGTTATCGACAGGTTATTCAGCCCTAAACTACTTGCAACTTTATTTTTTGAATAAAATTCCAGCATGAATTGCACTTTCCGTTAATACCACTACCGCTTTCTGACGCCAAACCCACCCTGTTGTGTATAGCAGACGTCCAAATATGGTACAGAACGAAGTCTTCGGGATGAAAACTGCCGTGGTTTTTAAAATTAAAAGCAAAGTACTACTGCTTATAATCAGTTAATGCAGTCCACCTGATACTTTGCGGACGGAATATACCGCGACGAAAATGACACCTGAATTGCAAAGACTGTAAGGAAAAGTTTTACATTCGTTAGAAGTTTCTACGGCAGCTGCTAGTGTCGAATGGACGCCCCTCAAATCTCAGCATTGTATCCGATCTAGAACTGTTACTTACAGGAAGAAAAGAGAGAATAAAGAGTGGAGGCTGACACTGCTTATCCGAAAGTTGAAGAGTTTCACAAAGCGTGAGTTAATTAAAAGCTTCTTTAATTAGTTTCTGTGACAAGTGACACATAACATTTTGAGGACGTTGTGACTGTGTACCTGACACTGTTGTAATTAACGTGCGTCATAGCAATAACGTTGCCTTCACGTGTTGTCACGAGCTTTTGCTGTTACCTACCCACACCAAATGTATGCGTCTGTGAGATGGAAATGTATGCGTCTGTGAGATGGAGTTTTTCCTTTACGTAACAGGGAAATAGCAAGGAATTATTATTATTTTGAATAATACCTTGCATTTATTTTAAGAGTCGTAATGTGGGGCGTGACATAATATTTATAAAGGAGCAAAGAATTAGTATGGACACAGTGTTTCCCGAAATTGGCTTTATTATGAAACGTTACTCGAACGTCGCTATAAAAACGAAGAAACCTCAAAGTGGGGTAAACCATTGTCCTCGTCTCCACGCTATTGTGTTGTACTACAGTTTTTGGCAATTGGGAGACGTGAATATGACTGCATTAATCACGCTCAAGCAATGCCATCTGGCAATTCGATTACGGTAAAGAATATATTTTTATAATTTTGATAACGTTGTGCGAATTGTTGCACAAGTACAAATAAGCTGATAATTTCAGAGCGGCACTACAGTGGTTCAGCTTGCCGTGCCCACTCTCGGAACACCATACATAATCGTATGGAGTTGACTTTGCTCGCATAGACAAAAGACTACATCAGTAATATGCATTTCTTTTCTCGCTGGTATGAACTCGAGCAGTATATCGATTCTCTTACGAAATTCCATTAAAGTCAAAATGATCATTATCAACAGCCTTTTCATACAGTTATCAGTTGTTGCTAATATCCACATATATTTAATAATTACAAATAAAATAGCGTCAGGTTACAGTTATGGAATTATTCGGACGCATATATCGAGGAAGAGCGGTGTTTCTACCTGCGTGTGGGACAAGCAGAGTCACACAGCCACAAGGCGCACAAGTGTAAATGGCCGCGTTTCACGCAGCGCAGCGCTTCTAGTGTGGAGGTAAAAACCGTGCTGCTCTGCGCAACAGTGAACAAGGACCATGCAGTGTCGGTACATCAAAGGAAGTGGTTCGTTCATGCGCTCTTCTGTTTGGAAGGCGTATACTACTGGAGGGCGCGCTCGCAAACTGGAAATAGTGCGCAAATCTGAGCACTCCGCTCTATTCTGAGCAGTTATGTGCTGCTCTGCGCTGTGCGTTCGTGCGCAACGCGGCGCTGCGCGGCCCAACTCGTCTGGTGTGACCCCAGCTTTTGAGAACTTTAGAAAACAGTAATGGATATATTGCCGAATGAAAATTCGGGCCACTCCATAGCAGAGACACACAACTTTTTTTAACTGTGTAACGCTATATTCCAAACAAAACGCGCATACTGCACCGGTAAACCTTACGTTGTTTTTATAAGTCGAGTACTGGTACACGCTCCTGTCTCAGCACGTGGAAAACGGACACAGAAGGACACAGAGACTCCTATTTAGAGAATCGTTGCAACATTCTGTTTCAACGAGTTAAGAGAATCACGGAATATATTAGGGTTGCTAATGAATATCTGAACCAGCGCCCTCCTGAAATCGAGTCCAGTGCCTTTATCGCTGTGCAATTCAATCGGTGACACCAGCTGGCTCACAGGGCAACTTAGGGACAAGGAATTCCTATATTGCGGGTATTTACTCAGGGTCAGGGTTGCCATCCGTCCCGATGTATAAGTCACCGTTGTGGATCTTCTTGTCCCGACATCCCGACAGGACCGAATTTGGTCCCGTTTATGCCAAATACTGCTTAGAGCTTGGCTCAGGTACTGAAGTAACGCCATATGTCAGCGTAACATGTGAGTCTAGCCTCAGTTTTATTTATAGCAACCACTTTAATGTTGACAAGGTCGTCTAACAGGTCGCGTTCCATGTTGCGTATCCTATATCGACGATGCAAACACATTGAAAACTAGCAATACCATTCAAGAAAATGCTAAATTTCTCCAGTAGTACGGGGCTGTAACTAAACCAGCAGGACCGAGCGAAGGAATCGGGCAGTTCTCATTTGAATGGCAATCTGATAAAACGATTCTTTCTTAACTTAATACAAACAATGAACACAAGTCAGCAATGTCGGAAGTGCTTACTGCGGGTGTATAGGACATTAAGAATCTAGTGAGGCATACTTCGCTGACTATAGTGTTATTGTAGGCTGTTCACCTCTAATAAACTTATCATAACTTACGAAACTGCCTAAGAATAGAAAGACAAAGTGTCACTTTTCAGATGATTACACAAAAGAGTGATGTTCTGTCAAGGAATGACGTACGGATCAGGAGCAGTTGTGTGAGATTAGTAGCTGTTTCATCTCAGCAGCTCAGGAAGGTAAGGCAGATGTTAGAATTAACATTTCTATGGAGAATCATAGCAACGTACTCGCGGTAGTGTCGACATCAAAGCCTATTTCTCCTTTCATGAGTAAACAAGATACCCAGGAAGAACTGATTGTTACTGCTGCAGAAATAACAGCTTCTAAAGTTTTCAAGTACCATCAGTCCTTCCTTTCTCTTGAATGTAGCCTAAAACTGAATGTATCCTGACTCCTAAGTCACCGCAAAGCATTCTAAAGCCACGAGCAGAGCTAGAGCGGTTTTTAAAAATATTCTCGCAGCACACTCCGTGACCAAATGCATAAAACAATTGCAAGAAGTTTCGTTTTACGGCAAGGGCACTGACTCATCTACCCACAAGGCTGTAAAGCTGTTTCCTTTAGTTGTTCAATACTTTACTGAAACTGGCAAGTCCAGGTGAAGCTTATGATGATTGATTCGCTGAATAACCGAACACTGGAGACAATCGCAAAGTTTTGTCGATATACATTCAGACAACTGCAAATTCCGCCAGATAACTTAATCGCTTTTGTGCAGACACTACCGATATTAACTTCGGAGGGCTTCATCGACGTGGCCGGCGGAATGTGTTCAACCAGTTACAGAAGAACTAGGAAAAAATGTAGAATGAACTGGATGCCCTGCCCATATTCTCCACAATAATGTATCAAACACAGCTGGAGCCTTAACTATCGACATCGAAATAATCGACACGAAAAAATTTCATTTCATTCACGAAATAAGCATCAAACGAGAAAACTACAAAGATCGAAACTCGTCTAGCTTGAAGGGGGAAACCTGATGGCGCTATGGTTGGCCCGCTATATGGCGCTGCCATAGGTCAAGCGGGTATCAACTGCGTTTTTTTTAAATATGAACCCCCATTTTTTATTACATATTCGTGTAGTACGTAAAGAAATATGAATGTTTTAGTAGGATCACTTTTTTCGCTTTGTGATAGATGGCGCTGTAATAGTCACAAACGTAAAAGTACGTGGTATCACGTAACATTCCGCCAGTGCGGACGGTATGTGCTTCGTGATACATTACCCGTGTTAAAATGGACCGTTAACCAATCGCGGGAAAGGTCGATATCGTGTTAATGTATGGCTATTGTGATCAAAATGCCCAACTGGCGTGTGCTATGTATGCTGCTCGGTATCCTGGACGACATCATCCAAGCGTCCGGACCGTTCGCCGGATAATTACGTTCTTTAAGGAAACAGAAAGTGTTGAGCCACATGTGAAAAGTCAACCACGACCTGCAACAAATGATTATGCCCAAGTAGGTGTTTTAGCTGCTGTCTCGGCTAGTCCGTACATCAGTAGAAGAGAAACTGCGCGAGAATCGGGAATCTCAAACACGACGGTGTTGAGAATTCTACATCAACATCGATTGCACCCGTACCATATTTGTATGCACCAGGAATTGCATGGCGACGACTTTGAACATCGCGTACAGTTCTGCCACTGGGCACAAGAGAAATCACGAGACGATGAGAGATTTTTTGCACGTGTTCTATTTAGCGACGAAGCGTCATTCACCAACAGCGGTAACGTAAACCGGCATAATATGCACTATTGGGCAACAGAAAATCCACGATGTCTGCGGCAAGTGAAACATTAGCGACCTTGGCGGGTGCGGCATTACGGGAGGAAGGATAATGGGCCTCCATTTTGTCGATGGCAATCTAAATGGTGTAATGTATGCTGATTTCTTACGTAATGTTCTACCGATGTTGCTACAAGATGTTTCACTGCGTGACAGAACGGCGATTTTCCTCCCAACATGATGGATGTCCGGCACATAGCTCGCGTGCGGTTGAAGCGGTATTAAATTTCATGACAGGTGGATTGGTCGTCGAAGCACCATACCATGGCCCGCACGTTCACCGGATCTACATCCCAGGATTTCTTTCTGTGGGGAAAGTTGAAGGATATTTGCCATCGTAATCCAACGACAACGCCTGACAACAGCGTCAACGCATTGTCAATGCATGTGCGAACATTACGGAAGGCGAGCTACTCGCTGTTGAGAGGAATGTCGTTACACGTACTGCCAAATGCATTGAGGTTGACGGACATCATTTTGAGCATTTATTGCATTAATGTGATATTTACAGGTAATCACGTTGTAACAACATGTGTTCTCAGAAATGATAAGTTTACAAAGGTACATGTATCACATTGCAACAAACTAAATAAAATGTTGAAACGTACCTACGTCCTGTATTTTAATTTAAAAACCTACCTGTTACCAACTGTTCGTCTAAAATTGTGTTTGTGACTATTACAGCGCCATCTATCACAAAGCGAAAAAAGTGGCCCAACTAAAACATTCATATTTCTTTACGTACTACACGAATATGTAATAAAAATGGGGGTTCCTATGTAAAAAACCGCAGTTGATATCCGTTTGACCTATGGCAGCGTCATCTAGCGGGCCAACAATAGCGCCACCTAGTTTGCCGCTTCAAGCTAGGCAAGTTTCGTTCTTTGTAGTTTTTTTCTTTTGATGCTTATTTCGTGAGATATTTGGCCCGGTCACGATCAATGGACCACCCTGTACAGAGAGAGGACAGAGAAACTGAAAAAGTTCTTCTTATACGTTTATTTAAATCATCAGAATTCTCTATCTCGCGCAAAACACTCAAAAACAAGATGGCTGTCGAGAACCCTAATCAAGATATAATTAATTTGATTTCGAAATTTGGTGAAGAGACAGTGGCTTTGTGTACCATACCATTTGGTTACTTAGACAAATTGGCCATTTCATTCAATAAATATCAAGTATTAGATTGGAGGACGCTATCTGAAACCCCAGATTGGGTGATGATAGAAAACACTACTATGTACCTGACTAAAAATGGTGTGAAGATTATAGGCGACAATTGTTTTCAAGAATATATGTATTTTCAGAGATTTGTAGAAACTAAGCGTGACTCGGAAGAATGGAAGTCCAAGCATTCCGTAGAAAAAAAGGCGGATTTACTTTCTTAATGAATCACTGAACTCAAATGCCAACTGTTAAAATTGTGCGAATTTTGTCTTCTATTCCCGCCCACAGTGCCGCTGTGGAAAGAATATTTTCGCTGATGTCGGCTCAGTGGATTGATAAAAGGTATCGGCTGCTGCCAGGTACTATGCAAGCAATCTTAAAGTGACAGTTTAACTACAAGCTGACTTTCACAAATACGCAAAAAGAAAGAGTGGCTAAACAAGATTAAATCTTCCGAAAATTATAGCGCGACAACTACTTCTGCCGCAACACGTGCCACGTAATTGTGTTCTAAATAAAAATAGATATATTGTTTAAATTTGTAACTTCGTTTCTACACCCCCGTCTCAGAGCGTCCCGACAAGGTCCAACATTGATATGACATCTGCCGTCGTCCCCTGCTGGTGAATGACGCACAAATCAATGGGTCCATCTACTGCATTGGTTTGCTCGACTAGAACGAATGACAGACGACGCGTAATCCTATACATTAAAATTTTTGTCAGGATGATTCCGAGAACATACAACACCCCGCACACTGTTCTTTTAAACACGTTAAGATATCACAGCTGCACAACTAACCACAGGTACCGAGAAACAGCATTTTATCAAGAAAGCTGTGCTCCTCTCGCTCAGCGCAAGATGTTAAGCTATTTGATAAACGTATGGTCGACTCCTGGGATATATAACAACGACAAAAGAACGTACCCGCAAGCTTGTAGACCAATAACCTCAACAAAGGCTGTCTGCAGAATTCATTAACATTGAAACGTCCCTTTAGAAAAATTCATGAATTACAGTGCTGGTAAACCTCTTACATTGTTTGATTTTCAAACAGCTGAGCAGAACTGAACGTACTCAGACATTTCGCTCTTTTCCTATTCTGATCAACACTAAACTAACGCACAATATTTTTAGCGCAACGCAATTTGACTTATAAAAATCCCTACAAAAGAATGGCCCTGATTAACAATAACCTATACCTTCCACGAATCACTTACCTCACAAAAACGTTCGTTATTCGAACTACTGCAATACAGCGAGCGCCAATACTACCAGCTAAATAAAAGATTCTAACTACTGATGTCACTAACTACTGATAGACATAGTTAGCAAATGAAAGAATTTGATAGAGAACAAACTATGTATTTACCTTAATAATGTACAAAAGTCATAATATATATATATATATCAGTTCATGACATCCAGTCTTACAAATTTACTGTCTCTGATGGACACACGTCCAGATCATCCGCTCTCAAAACTCCGCCATCTCTCTCCCCATATCCACCACTGCTGGCGGCTCACCTCCAACTGCGCAAAGCTACGCGCTGTAAACAGCCAGCTGCCCAACACTACAATAGCAAATTCCAACAATGCAAACCAGCCACAGACTGCACACAGTACAGTTAGTGATTTTCATATAGAGCGATACATGGCGTAACCAACATAAAAACCTAAACAGCCTACTTACAACATATTCTCAGTTCGCATCTAATAAACGCCTCTGCGAATCAGCATGGTTTTAAAAATCATCACTCATGCGAAACTCAGCTAGCGCATTTCTCAGGCGATATGTTGCGAACTATGGATGAAAAGCAACAGGCAGATTCCATTTTTCTAGATTTAAGAAAAGAACGGACAAAATGCGCAACTGCATACTCATCAAAGGTACGAGGGAATGGATTAGGTTCCCAGATATGTAAGTGGCTCGAACACTTCTTAAGTAATGGGAAACGGTACCTGGTCTTCGAGGGCGAGTGTTCACGAGACAAGTGTGTTGTTATGAGTTCCCAATGCAAATATGATATTACCGCTGTTATTTCCTACGTACACAAATTATATGGCGGACAGGGCGGGCAAGAGTCTGCAGTTCTTCGCTGAAGATGGTTTGAAGTACTGGACGGTGTCGAAGTTGAGTGATTGAAGAGGATACAAGGTGAATTACATAAAATTTCTAGTTGCTGTGATGAATGGCAGCTAGATAAAACTGCTGAAAACTGCAGGTTAAGGTGGATAAGTCGTAAAAACAAACCGGTAATGTTCGGAAGCAGCATTAGTAGTGTCCTGCTTAACACAGCTACCTCTTTTAAATACGAGGGTGTCACGTTGCAAGGCGATATGAAATGGAACGAGATGTGATGTTTGTGATAGAAAATTAATTGAATGGAGATTTTTGGGTAAATGTAGTCACCTTTAATAGGACGCTATTACGACCTATTCTTGAATGCTGTTCAGGTTTTTGGAATCCACAATATGTTGGGCTAAACGAAGACATGTAAGCTATTCACATGTGGTCTACTAAATTTGTTACCGGTAGGTATTACTGAGATGCTTTGGGAGCTAAAATGGGAATTCTGGACGGAAGTCATCGTTGTTTTCGAGGAACACTATTGAGAAAATTTAGAGGACCGGCTTACTAAAACTTGTTTGGGCAACTACGGTCCACTAATAAAATTTGGTTTATTCGTCTCAAGTGACACAACTAAAGATGTATGCAACCGTTCTCTGAAATCTCTTGACTTAATTTTTCGTATGATTCTACTACGCCGTTTGAGAGTGATCAGATTCTCCGGCGTTAAGGAAGCTAGGGCGTCTAAAGGTGTTGATCATTACAGACTTAGGTCACCGAGTCCACAGTTCTAAGACTCTGTTGTTAAAAATTGGCAGAGTGGGAATCAAACCCGGAAGTTTGCCTTCAGTTTTCAGTTCTGCAGTTCATTTCAAAACCCTTAACCTATTGCTCCGCGGTACACTTTCTTCCCCAAGTGCCACTAAGTGACACGGCGCACTAGTTAAAATGTCTGATTTGTATTCAGGAAGACAACAGTGGTTAAAAATATTCGAACTTACACGTTGAAGTGCTGTCGTAAGGATCTGTTCTCAATGAGGCGATGCATTACCTGTACAGTATGCGATGTGATTCACAGCACGGCTCAGCAGCAACCCGCACTGGGGAAGCGCGTAGAAACGCAGTTGAATCTCCTTCATTGGTTTACACTAGGGCAATAGCGATGCACATTATCTTTCGTACCACCTGGTGCAACACGCAATAGGGAGGGAAATTTCAGGTCATCCCAGGTGTCTAAAAATCTGTTTCATGTAGATGAAACAGTCCTACATGTATCTCTATACCCAGTTTCTCAGTTTTACTTCTCCGATAGAAACCTGCGAATCATTGGTTTGGGATGTTAGTGTGTTCTCCGCTATGTAAGCTTTCTCATTACTTTCTCAGGGAAGTATTTCTTAAATGATTTTTTTTTTATTTCTTATAGTGTGATATGACAGGGTAGTAACAAACGGGTTCTCTTTTCGCTATTGCTCCTTCGAAACTAGGTAAACATAGCACATATTTTGAGAAGATTTCGGTAAAACAAGCTGGTCAGTTTACATTTGGAGCATTTGAGGTCATGCAACGCAGCATACCAAATGCAGCCAACATATCCAAGTCGTTTTTAACGCTGGAAGGAGAGACGTACCCCTCCCACAGCATATTTGAAAGTTGCCGCGATGAGGCTGACAATGACACGCGACACACGAGGCAGTTGCCGCCTGCTGCGTATCGTTCTCGCCGTATCGCTTCTGTGGGAACACGATTGTCGCACCACAATCCTTATCTTGCACGACTTTGACTGCAACATTTAATACCACATATTGTACCACATCAATGAGAACTGTACCTAATCTGAAGTGATCAACAGAATTGTGTCAGCATCTAAAATGTGGTTGAGTATATATTATACAGATAATAGTGAAGATGGGATTAACAACTGTGAGGAAGTGATTTGACCAGTTTGACTGTATTCCTGGTATCAATAATTTTTGTCGTGCTGCTCCTAGACTAATGCCTAATATGGTTTTGAGTATTAATAGTGAGAAAATAACTACAGAAAACAGTAGTATTACTGGTGGTGGTGGTTGTTGGGATGTTTAAGGGGGACTAAACAGCGAAGGTCATCAGTCCCCCATTCCAAAATCAGGCGAGCCGAAAAGTATTACTGTTATTATTACTACTGCTAATAATAGTATTAGTAATAATGATAATAACGCCAGGTGGTGTGGCCGAGAGGTTCTAGGCGCTTCAGTTTGGAACCACGCAACCGCTACGGTCGTAGGTTCGAATCCTGCCTCGGGCATGGTTGTTTGTGATGTCCTTAGGTTAGTTAGGTTTACGTAGTTCTAAGTTCTAGGGGACTGATGACCTCAGACGTTAAGTCCCATAGTTCTCAGAGCCATTTGAAACATTTTTGATAATAACGCTGTCAGCAGAAAATATGTGAGGAAGTCTACAGATGTGAGATTATTAAGCCTTTAGTAAGTCCCTTGAGCTCTGCTGCGACACTGTTTCAACTGGGGGGCCTCGAGATTTAGGGAAAAATCAGCGAGCAAATGGGAATAACAAAGTGAAGGATGTGATCAACGTAATGTTGTTTTAGGAGATATGCACCAGCTGCTTTTAAATCTAGAAATACGAACCATTTCTCTTATACAGAAAAAGATTTACAAAGGCTGGTGCTTCAGTGTTTGCTACTTTTACGCTTAATTATTAACAATTAGAACAGTATGATCTCTAGGTCACTAAACTCATTACAGCCAGGTGTAACACTCGGAATACTTGAGTTGCAGACATTGTGTTTCCCAAGAAATACTCAGGATCACAATCACATGAAGAGACGAAGTTTGCCAGTACCGACAGTATAATTCAGAACCACATTTTACTGTGGCCCTATCAAATTACAAAAGCTGAAAGTTGGGGAGACATTTTTGACAACATGTGGCCAGCGACACAGAACTGAGCACTGACTGTACGTGTTGCATTAGAAATATCATTTTATAACAGTCTGATGTGGAAGCGAGTAGGATCAACACAGTTTCTCCCACAGAAAAAAAAATGACCTGATAGAGCAGATTGCTACCTAAATTATGCTGTCATAAACACAAAAGGAAAATATTCTCTGCAGGAAAAGTATACTTCAGGAAGGTGAAATGTGAAACAGGGTACACGGAAATTTGTGCACGCTTAGCATCCATGTGGAGCACTCATGGTGTGAACGTGACAATGTTGTAAGTTTCTTGTGGCCACAAATCAGCTTTTTACACCTTTAAGAGTATTACAAACGGTCCATTACATCAGAAACATGCTACGAACTGCGGACCACCCAAACCCATACGGGAGGCAAAAGCCACAGCGGTTCATAACAGCTGACATTTACAGTAGCTACCTCTTCGCGGAAACACGTGTTTATTAATAGGCTGTCATTTCTTCGATAACAAAGCGCATGAACGCGTTTTTCCACGCACTGTTTTTGTGAGCTGCAACTCCATCGATCTTCATTTACCTGACTCAGTACCGTATTCCATACCTGTTGAGCCTATCAAATGCAGAAACTACTAAATTAAACCTATTTCATTCTGTGTATCACTTCGGTCAGATCTCGTCACACAAGTAATCTTAGGAATCTCATTTACTGTGTGACAGGACACACACACACAGGTAAAACACTATGACCACCTTCTTAATAAAATTTGAAGCCATTTTGACTGTTCCAGACTCGGCAAACCGAATAAATCAGCTACAGCGAAACATATAAATGAAACACGACACAGTGTTACAATAGACAAGGGTGTCAAAGTACTATATAATTTAGAAAAGAACTGGAAAATGGACATCTTGGAAAGAAATGGGAATATCCAATCATGGCCACATGGGGAATAACGTGAATGAAATTACAGACTTCAGAATTTCACATTTCTTTTCCAATTTCACTACAGCACTCTTAGACTAAAAGATATACAAAATCAGGGTCATTTGACTCTAGCCCCAGGAACACCTTATACGTTTAAAATAAATAGTTTTCATATCATCGATTGTACAATAATATTGTAACAGGTACTCAGTTTCTAATTATTTTGTCGACCTACATCTGTAATACGATATCAAGACTTACCAAAGATATTGTAAACATCTGATACCACATACATCGACAGATCGATAGTCAAATCGAAACCAGCTGTTTTTGACCGCCATCTGGTCCACTGCACTACAGATTTGTTTTTGTGATCGTGTTTCCAAGTTACTGGTACGTGTGCGAAAATCTGTGAACAGTGATCGAGAAAGCCAAGAGAGCCACAGAAATGGCAACACCTCAGCTCATCACAACGAGACTGCCACGCCATAACAACAAAGTGAGTGACTGTTACAAAACATTTTCATGCGAACATCAGTCCAGCTTACAAGTGACATCGCCTCTTACTAGGTTTTCTCTTCTACCACAGGATAACTACAGCGTTTATGAAAAGACTGTAACATCTGCAAGATCCTAGTGTGAACTTTTTTTTGTAATGCCATATAGCCTGGTGATTAGGTATACCCTCGAAACATGTCGCACAATAAATAAATAATAGATTAGTTAACAAATTTTGTTACTGATAGCCGTAGTTAAAAACCTTTACACCTTCTTAACAACTTGTCTGACCATCATTATGACCCAAATGGGGACCATCGGATTCACATCAGGCGAATTTGGTGGCCAAGATATTAACGTGATTTCACCATCATGCTCCTCGAACCACTGTAGCACTGATCTGGCAAGCCTTCGAAGCGCACTTTCTGTGAAGAGTAGTGGACGTCCAGCCATTTATAGTCTAGTGGTAGTTTCACTGTCTTGTTTCTGTAGATGCTCCCGACTGTAGGACGTGAGTACTCTATCAGGTTCGCCGTTTTTGAGATGCTCGTTTACAGGCTCTGCGTAATAATAATCTATCCTTTGTGAAAGTCACTTCTCTCTATGGATTTCCCCATTTGAAGTCCATATATTCGCTAGGAATGCACCGCGTCCGTGTCCACTCCAGTCACATACTTTTGTTACCGCATCAGGTGCCCGCAACGCCACCAGGAGGCATCCAGCGTTGCAACGGGCAGCGGTCGTAATGTTTTCTCTAATCAGTGTAAATTTGGCCTTATAAGTATGGGAAATAAATTAGACACTATTTCTTTATAAAACGGTATCATATGTTAGACACGCATTACTGCTGCATTAGCAGTATTGGTAAGGTTTCTTGCTTCATGTCACCCTGAAGGAACACGAAAATTAACAAATTCTAGTGAAAAGTTAATCCAGTAGTCACAGAATTTATTATTATTGTTATTTGTTTTATTTTACTAATTATTTGTTTGTTTATCATTTTATTTTTTCTTTCATTTAATTTTTTTCATTTATTTTAATTTTTAATTTATTTCTAAATTTTAATTGCTATTTTATTAATTATTCCTTTTTGTTTCCATTATTAGTAAGTATAGATGATATATTGTGGTATTACTTCCCTCCCAGTATCAGAGATCTCTTCCTCGTTTCTGTCCTCAACTGACACCTGATGCCATACCTCCAGAAACACCAGCAAAGTTTCCCGTTTACTTTGATGATAACCTTCATTAAATTACGCTCCTTTGTCCCCACAGCATCTCCATAATCCGAAGGCCCAAAACGAAAACAGTTTTTCGTTCTTTTTCTTTCTTAAAACTCACTAAGGCCCTAACATTCTTTTATATTTCTACCTCCCTTCCCCTTATATTTAATTTTGCTATTTACACTACTGCTACATCTGCTATTACTGATACGATTGCCCCGCGAAAGTGACAGCATCATTGTGTTAATCTGGAAAAAAAGGAGAGAGGTAATGACTACATTCTTTCTTTCAATTTCTATTTTTAGGTCTCTAGCCGCCTGTATTGATGCGGCAACCACGAATCCCTGTAATGGGCCCTCTTCTTCATCTGAATAGCACTTACGCCCTATGTCCTCAGTTATTTGTTGGACGTAATATACAGGTCCTACCTCTTCAGCTCCACCAGGTATCTTGGAATTATTTCTTGATCTCTTATCGCATCTCCAATCTACTTGTACCATCGTCTTGTCAATGTTTTCCACGTGTCCCTCTCCTCCCCCATTCTGCACAGAACATAATCATTTCTTATTTTATCAGTCTGCCTAATTTTCAGTACCCTTCTATACCAGAACGTCTCAAGGGGTATTTCAAAAGCTTCGAGTCTATTCCGTTCCGGTTTAGTCACACGGTATCTTCAAGATTCCTCAGAGGTTGAGCTCTGGCAAACGCTTCATGCTTCTATGTCAATGTACTTTGTAGCACAACACCTAAACATCGATGAGTATTTCTTATTCATAAGAGACCTCGAACCTTGTTACTGTGACAACATTTATTCTCAGTTTCACTTCTTTCATCTAAATAAAACATTGCTGTTTCAGGAAGGTGTGTTATCCGGTGATATCCAATGAACTTTTGTAAGCTCTACCTGGGTGCGCAGACTTGTCTCAGGTCTTTCGTTATCAGGGAGAAGGAGAAGTTCGCTTACATTTTTGTGGCGACGAACACGCTGAAAACATTTCTTCAACTTCCTGAGGGTCGGACAGCACATCGGAGAAGGAACAGGTTTTCGCGACCTTTTTTGATCGATGATGACAGACGGGTCGCCCAGAGAGTCACCGTGCTTTTATTCACTGCAAATCCCCTCGCTTCTCGGACATTCTGCAAGCGTATCTCAATATCTGCGATGCTCAGGTTTTCCGCCAAAGGAAACCGAATGACAGCTCTCTGCTTGGAATACGCCTCCGTTACAGACGCCATTTTGAAGAGTATGTATTTGCAATGAGACTCATGTTTTATTTGAATTGTTCAGCAGCTGTGTCATCTGAGTGGGCAGAAGAAAAACATTATTAATTTATTCCGATAGTCAAGTCACAGTGTGTATTTCACTACAAGGTAAACTACTTCTGACAGCAATAAACACTCCACCACCAGTTGTACATAATCCATTCTTTCTGAGCACGATTAAGTCGTTCGTAAAAATTGCGGTAGAACTTACCTCTGGCTTTAGCCAGCTTTCCTTACCTTTAACGATTTCAGCCCCCCAAGAACCATGGACCTTGCCGTTGCGGGGGAGGCTCGCGTGCCTCAGCGATACAGATAGCCGTACCGTAGGTGCAACCACAACGGAGGGGTATCTGTTGAGAGACCAGACAAACGTGTGGTTCCTGAAGAGGGAAAGCAAATTTTTTTGAGTAGTTGCGGGGGAACAGTCTGATCTGGCCTTTTAACATTAACCAAATGGCCTTCCTGTGGTGGTATTGCGAACGGCTGAAAGCAAGGGGAAACTACAGCCGTAATTTTTGCTGAGGCATGCAGCTTTACTGTATTGTTAAATGATGATGTTGTCCTCTTGCTAAAAATATTCCTCAGGTAAAATAGTCCCTCCTGGGGATCTCTAGGACTACAGAGGAAGACGTCATTACCAGGAGAAAGAATACTGGTATTCGGCGGTTCGAAGAGTGTAATGTCCGATCCCTTAATCGGGCATGTAGGTTAGAACATTTAAAAAGGGAAATGGATATGTTAAAGTTAGGAATAGTGGGGATTAGTGAATTTCGGTGGCAGGAGGAACAATGCTTCTGGTCAGCTGAATAGAGGGTTATAAATACAAAATTAAATAGGGGTAATGTAGGAGTAGGCATAATAATGATTAAAAAATTGTAGCGCGGGTAAGCTACTAGGAACAGCTCAGTGAACGTATTATTACAGCCAAGATAGACACGAAGCCCACGCCTACCACAGTCGTACAAGTTTATATGGCAACTATTTCCGCAGATGATTAAGAGATTGAAGAAATGTATGGTGCGATAAAAGAAATTATTCAGATACATAAGGGAGAAGAAAATTTAATAGTCATAGGGGACTAGAATTCGATAGTAGGTAAAGGAAGAGAAGGAAAAGTAGTAGGTGAATATGGACTGGGGGAAGGCAATGAAACAGAAAACCGTCTGGTACATGTTTGCGGAGGGCAAACTTAATCATAGCTAACACTTGGTTTAAGAATCATAAAAGAAGGCTGTATGCACGGCTGAGGCCTGGTGAAACTGGAAGATTTCAGATAGATTATATAACGGTAAGACACAGACGTAGGACCCAGGTTTTAAATTGTAAGACACTTCCATGGGCAGATGTGGACTCTGAGCACAATTTATTGGTTATGAACTGTAGATTAAAACTGTAAATTGTAAAATGGCAGGAATTTAAGGAGATGTGACCTGGATAAACTGAAAGAATCAGATGTTGTTGAGACTTTCAGAGAGAGTATAAGGGAACTAATGAAAAATGCAGAAGAAAGAAGCAAAGTAGAAGACGAATGGGTAGCTTTGAGAGATGAAATAGTGAAACTGAGGATCGGTAGGTAAAAAGATGAGGCCTAGTAGAAAGCCTTGGGTAACACAAAAGATATTGAATTTAATCGACATAAGGAGCAAAATATAAAAATGCAGTGAATGAAGCAGGAGTAATGGAATACAAACGTCTCAAAAATGAGTTCGACAGGACATACAAAATAACTATGCAAGGACGGCTAGCACACAAATGTAAGGATGTAGAGACAGGTATCACTAGGGGTAAGATAGATACTGCCTTCAGGAAAATTAATGAGACCTCTGGAGAAAAGAGAACCACCGGTATGAATATCAAGAGCGCTGATGGAAAACCAGTCTTATGCAATGAAGGGAAAACAGAAAGGTGGAAGGAGTATATAGAGGGTCTATACAAGGGCGTTATACTTGAAGACAATATTATGTAAATGGAAGAGGACGAAGATGAAGATGAAATGGGTGGTATGATAATGTTTGAAGAATCTGACAGAGCACTGAAAGACCTAAGTCGAAACAAGGCCCGGGGAGTAGACAACATTCCATTAGGAGTGCTGATAGCCTTAGGAGACACAGCCTTGACAAAACTCTACCATTTTGTGAGCAAGGTGTATACGACAGGTGAACTACTCCCAGACTTCAAGAAGATTATAGTAATTCTAATTCCAAAGAAAACAGTTTTCGACAGGACCGAAAATTACCGGACTATCAGTTTAATACGTCATGGCTGCAAAATACTGACACGAATTCTTTAGAGACGAGAGGAAAAAGTGGTAGAAGCCGATCTCGCGGAAGATCAGTTTGGATTCCGTAGAAATGTTGGAAGACGCGAGGCAATATTGACCTACGACTTACCTTACAAGATAGATTAACGAAAGGCAAACCTACGTTTCTTGCATTTGTAGACTTAGCGAAAGCTTTTGACAATATTGACTGCAACACACTCTTTCAAATTCTGAAGGTGGCAGTGGTAAAATACAGGGATCGAGAGGCTATTTTACAGAAACAGTTATAAGAGTCGAGGGGCACGAAAGGGAAGCAGTGATAGAAAGGTGAGTGAGACAGTGTTGTAGCATATCCTAGATGTTATTCTGTCTGTATATTGAGCAAACACTAAAGGAAACAAATGAAAAATTCGGAGTGGGAATTAAAATTTACGGAGAAGAAATAAAAACTTTTACGTTTTCCGATGACATCGTAATTCTCTCAGAGACAGCAAAGGAACTAGAAGAGCAGTTGAACGGAATGGACAGTGTCTTGAAAGGAGGATATGAGATGAACATCAGCAAAGGCATAACGAGCGTAAAGGAATGCAGAAGAATTAAATTAGGATGATGCTGGGCGAATTAGATTTGGAAATGAGACACTTAAAGTAGTAGATGAGCTTTACTATCTTGGGAGCAAAATAACTGATGATGGTCGAAGTAGAGAGGGTATAAAGTGTTGACTCTCGCTGACAAGGAAAGCGTTTCCGAAGGAGAGAAATTTGTTAACATCAAGTATAGGTTTAAGTGTCAGGAACTCTGTTCTCAAAGAATTTGTATGGAGTAGAGCCACGCATGGAAGCGAAACATGAAGGATAAACAGTTTAGACAAGAGAACAGAATCTTTCGAAATGCGACGCTGCAGAAGAATGCTGAAGATTGGATAGTTAGATCACATAACTAAAGAGGTGGTACTGAACAGAATTGGGCGAAGAGGAATTTGTGACACAGTTTGATAGAAAAGCGATCGGTTGGTAGAGATGTTCTCAGGCTTCAAGGGCTCAACAATTTAGTAATGGAGGGCAGCGTGGATGGTAAAAATCGTATAGAGAGACCAATAGATGAATACACTAACCAGATTAAAAAGGATGGAGGTTGCAGTAATTACTCAGAGATGATGAAGATTGCACGGGATAGAGTAGCATGTAGAGCTGCATCAAACCATTCTCTGGACTGAAGACAACAACAACAACAACGATTCTGGCTTCAGCGTTTTCTATTAACGATTGGAGCTCTTGTTCTCTCCCAAAACAGTTACAATAATTTACAACTACAGTACTGATTGACTACCCGCGTCCTGCGTTTGTCCTGCACCATTTTAGACTGACTCCCTTTCTGCAGTTTCCCGATACTCTCTAACCTAAAAACCCTGTGAAGTCCTCTCCACACAGCTCCCGCTACCCGGAAGCCCACCTGTTTATCACGCAAATCGAGTAATCTGCAGTCTGCACGGTTGCAAAACCGTCTGAATCTGTGCCTCGGACCCTCCACTCGGCTCTGTACGATACTTCCACAGTCGGTCCTGTCAACGACGTGTCCGATTAGGAACCACAGTTGGTCCTGTCAACGATGCTTCGGATTACAGTTCCGCCTTCGTCTCGTAAGACCAGCAGTCTTCACCACTTCAGATAGCCGCCCGACACAACGGAGGAACCTTTCCAATTAAAAGTGACACACATTGTTAGTACCGACATGAATCACCAACTGCAGATGGCTGCTCATTTTGCTCTTCTTGGCACGTGGAAGCATCCGTTCCGTACTTGAAATGACTCCTATCGTTTTGCACACAGTGCACACAGGATTCCATTCCCTCTTTGGCATCCATATCCCTAAGGAGCACCGAGCCTAACGTTGGAGCTTGTATTATTACTTTTTATTTCATCCTATTATGTATGTATGTACTGTTTGTGAAATAACTCTGTAAACTATACACCTGTGCTCACACTTAACGCATATACGTGAGTTTATCGACTCCTAAAACCCCATACCCAATTGCTGGACTAAATTCGTCCACAATGACAATCACGTCGTTTTGCGGCCTTCACCAGTCGGAAACAGGCCTGACGAACATTTAAAGTTTTTAATGTTGGTTAATTTCCTCGACATGTTTCATTAGAATAGCGAGAAACTTGACATCCGGATTGATGGTCACGAAGCAGAAGTTGAGGAATTCTGCTACTTGGGCAGCAAAATACCCAATGGCGGATGAAGCAAGGATATGAAAAGCAGACTAGCACTAGCCAAAAGCGTATTCCAGGCCAAGAGAAGTCTACTGGTATCAGACATTGGCCTTGATATGACGGACAAGTTTTCGAGAATGTACGTTTGGAGCACAGCATTCTATGGTAGTGAAACATGGTCTGTGGCGAAAACCGGAACGTAAGAGAATCGAAGCATTTGAGATATAGTGCTACAGATGAATGTTGAATATTAGGTGAACTGGTAAGGAATGAGGAGGTTCTGCTCAGAATCGGAGAGGAAAGATATATATGGAAAACACTGATAAAGAGAAGGGACAGGATGATGGGACATCTGTTACGACATCAGAGAATGACTTCCATAATATTAGAGGATGCTGTAGATGGCAAAAACTGTAATTGATGATGTAGGTTGCAAGTACTACTCTAAGATGATGTTGAAACAGGGGAGGAATTCGTGGTGGGCCGCATCAAAGTAGTCAGAAGACCGATGAAACAAAAAGAAGGGAAACAATTGTAGCATTCTCAGCTACACGCAAATCGTGGTACACGGAGTTGACTGTATTACAGCGCTGATTCATACGCGTTGCGGACGACAATACGTGAAACCACCATCTGGTGGCACCTATCTCTTTTTCCTTTAAATTTACATTAAATTATTGAAATTATTGATGTGAATCTATTTAAGGGTAGTGACGTATCCCGTTCCCAACTACCATTAATCCCATCCTCTGTTACTGCCATATTTTGCACCCCGAAAGGTTTCTCCTAAAACAAGACAATCGACTGCATATTAACTAGGCACACTCAGCTCTTGAAACACGGTAATCAAACGAAACGAAGAAGCTGTCCAATTGGTCTCCCCGATAGTCTTTCACTGGAACGACCTCTCACTTCACCACAGGTTCGAGTCCTGCCTCGGGCATGGATGTGTGTGATGTACTCGAATTAGTTAGGTTTAAATAGTTCTAAGTTGTAGGGGACTGATGACCTCAGACCCATAATCCCATAGTGCTCAGAGCCATTTGAACCAACTTCACCACAAATGAGGGGTCCACTGTAGTGCGGGCAGTATCCGGTGTGCCACAATAGTCAACAGATTGGGACGCGTGGGATGTGCTGGACGTCCATCAGATCCTCACATCCGACACCCACGGTAGTGCCCATGGGCTACTGCCTCTAGCTTAGTGAAGGCTGCACCATCTGGAGCTGTGGGTCTCTAACTTCGCTTGCGTCAGAAATGCAGCCACGGTTCCTGTCCATATTGAAGGTAGAAATATGACGTAGGCCCTTGTTAAACACAGAAGTGCGCCTGGTAAACACGCAAACACACATGAAATTTAGTAGATTGAACTAAAAAGCACACAGGAATTTCACAAAAGGTCACTACTTATGAATAGCTGTGTCTACTCACAAAAGGAACAATGTACTTAACGGTTCACTTGGGTTCGCTGCTGCAGTAACGAAAGCTACCCTTCGTCTGATCTAACAACTGGAAGTGGCTTTTCAAACACAAAACAGAAGCCTATCGCGGTACCAAACAGAGATACTATGGACTACGCAGTTAATAAAACGAGGAGCTGCGCCTGATTAATGCCGAAACGTGTACGAAATTTAAGGGTTTAAACTAACGAGCACAGAGTAAATTCAGAATAATTGGTTTCCAATGAACTTGGAAACGAAACGGTGTACTAAACGACGTACTTCAGTGTACTGCTGCAGAACGAAAGCTACCACTCGACTGAAGGATCTAACAAGTGGCGCCGGCCGGAGTGGCCGAGCGGTTCTAGGCGCTACAGTTTGGAATCGCGCGACCGCTACGGTCGCAGGTTCGAATCCTGCGTGGATGTGTGTGATGTCCTTAGGTTAGTTAGGTTTAAGTATTTCTGTTCTAGGGACTGATGACCTCAGCAGTTAAGTCCCATAGTGCTCAGAGCCATTTTTTGAACACAAATGGCTCTTCAAACGTAACATAAAGGCCTTATTATAAATAAACCGGTACTACAGTTTCAAAATTGTTTTTAGTTAAAGTTTTACGAAATTTTAAGTAACAAAATGGTGAATCCTTATATTTTCAGAACAAATGTATTCACATGACGCTGCAGGTACAACTCAGGACTGTAGAAGATACTAATCCTAGAAAAAGAACATAATGGGGTGTTCGGCCGCTATGGAGGGTGGTGGAAGGGCTATCGGTAGTCTACTAACCAGGTAAGTTAGTCGTGAGGCTGTGAGTGGATGCCTGGTAGACGTCCGACGTGAGGTGAATAAAACAACGTTGATACATAAAACATCTCTTACACAGAATACAGTGCTCGTGTCGATGCCCAGAGAGGCGTACGCCACAGGACATAAACCGTACGCGGCCGACGAGGAAGATTCTGTGATTAGGACGCGCCTTGGCCGTCTCGGGTAGT
This sequence comes from Schistocerca cancellata, assembly GCF_023864275.1. Lineage (NCBI taxonomy): Eukaryota > Metazoa > Arthropoda > Insecta > Orthoptera > Acrididae > Schistocerca > Schistocerca cancellata. Next base: position 266,115,761 of record NC_064634.1, read on the forward strand.
CGAGGAAGCAATGAGACTGACAGGATGTAAGGTCCCTGACACCAGCAAGTCAGCGCCCCACTGTGACAGTTGCGCTGACCAGAGGCAGCAATGTAGGACCAGATGAGGCGCGCCTTGGCCCATGGGATCAAGTTGTGGCAGCAACACTTGCTACAGTTCTGACTGCCCAGAGCAGAGACAGACAGCGAGGAGTTTGCCTGCTCAAGCGACGAGGGGTAGGCTGATTTCCATTCCTGGATGAGAGCCAGAGACTCCAGGGTGTATCAGCTAAGCACTGTCCCCCCAAATGGCCCACCGGTCAAAGGGCACTATGACCACATCATCGGACTGGGCACCTGGAGCAGGGCTGCAACTTGCAGGGGCAACAAACATAAATTCGTGGACTTGAAACTCCTGGATTAGCGTAATGGTGGACCTATGTAGGTCCCTTCTCGGGTGCTCAGTAGCATCGGACAAATTTGACTAAAACTGATGGCTACTTATACTTACCTTCCTTACTTTGCTCTAGCGTCGGTACGTGTCACGTAAGCTACAAGAAGTCTGTGGCGTGGATGCACAGTAACTGTGCTGCAGATGATGCAATGGCTCTGCCTTCTTGTTGCGTCGTTTTCGTTTCCACTGTGGTTGCACCCTGCGATATTGTAACCACTGGGTCATAGCACAGCTCTTTTTATAGCGGCAGCAGCCTCCGATGCAGTAACGTTTGCTAAGCTGTGACATGACCTGCCTATGCCGTCTTATACAGTCTTATGCCTTAGCTCTGGCAGGTGTCTTGGTTCTTACTCAGGCGAACCTAATTAATTATTTGTGGCACAGTAGTAAAGGGAAAAAGGGCCTAGTGCTAAGAGACTACGTTTTACACTTAAACTTGAGGGATTTCTCTAACTCTTTAGTTATCACTCTCATTTATTTTACTTCTATGGTCAAGGGGATGTCTAAGCTTACACAGGACGTGTTCGAGTGAAAGAAAGCGGTCGGTTCGAGCGATAGAAAGCGGTCGGTTCATTTGCTGTTGATAACTTCCGTCGCTTTGTAAGAGGCGTCACTTTTAGTGTGACGAAGGTACCGATTAGCGCCGCGACGCTCCCTTACAGCAAGTACGGTGGCAGGCCGTGGCATTAACGCCCCCGCGTCGCACGCCGAGCGGCGGTCATTGCCAGAAGGGCGGATCCCGCGACCGGCCGCTAATATCCGTTTCAATTTACGGCGCCGTGAACCCAATAACGCTTACGAGACGATCGTACGTGTGTGTGTGTGTGAGGGAGAGAGAGAGAGAGAGAGAGAGAGAGAGAGAGACGGATAGGGAGAGTGAGAGAGACAGAGTGAAAGAGTGGTGGTAGGAGTGAGGGTTGGATGTTGGCGGCGAAGTGGTGTCACTGGGTTTTAAAAAGGGGTCGACGCGCCATTTGTGTAATGAGAAAGTGGATCGCGGCCGTTGCTCCCCATCTTCGTTAATGATGGTCGCCCGGATTAAGCGGGCGACACCTCGACCCCGTGTGAACTCTGTGTTTGCGCTGACGTCGGCTGTTAGTGGGAGCCCACGCTTTTCGGCATTGCCCGAAGGCGCGGGCAGGGGAGCTTTGGGCAGAGATGAGTGTCTGATGATTACTAGGGTTGGAGGAAGGGGGCAGAGTGGTGATAGTCTGTTTAAGCCGACTGGTCCACTGCTTGTGATCGTGAATAGCTTTGCCCTGACGTGCCGTTACCAGACACATTTGGTATAATTTTGTGTACGGTAGATGCTCCTTTTTCCTTTCTTATCGTCAAAGAAACACACCAGGACAAATCATTAAATCTGCTCTAACGTGCCACTACGAAACATAAACCTTTCGTGACCAACGGGACATACAGGGTGTTTCAAAAATGACCGGTATATTTGAAACGGCAATAAAAACTAAACGAGCAGCGATAGAAATACACCGTTTGTTGCAATATGCTTGGGACAACAGTACATTTTCAGGCGGACAAACTTTCGAAATTACAGTAGTTACAATTTTCAACAACAGACGGCGCTGCAAGTGATGTGAAAGAAATAGAAGACAACGCAGTCTGTGGGTGCGCCATTCTGTACGTCGTCTTTCTGCTGTAAGCGTGTGCTGTTCACAACGTGCAAGTGTGCTGTGGACAACATGGTTTATTCCTTAGAACAGAGGATTTTTCTGGTGTTGGAATTCCACCGCCTAGAACACAGTGTTGTTGCAACAAGACGAAGTTTTCAACGGAGGTTTAATGTAACCAAAGGACCGAAAAGCGATAGAATAAAGGATCTGTTTGAAAAATTTCAACGGACTGGGAACGTTACGGATGAACATGCTGGAAAGGTAGAGCGACCGCGTATGGCAACCACAGAGGGCAACGCGCAGCTAGTGCAGCAGGTGATCCAACAGCGGCCTTGGGTTTCCGTTCGCCGTGTTGCAGCTGCGGTCCAAATGACGCCTACGTCCATGTATCGTCTCATGGGCCAGAGTTTACACCTCTATCCATACAAAATTCAAACGTGGCAACCCCTCAGCGCCGCTACCATTGCTTCACGAGAGACATTCGCTAACGATATAGTGCACAGGATTGATGTTGGCGATATGCATGTGGGCAGCATTTGGTTTACTGACGAAGTTTATTTTTACCCGGACGGCTTCGTCAATAAACAGAACTGGCGCATATGGGGAACTGAAAAGCCCCATGTTGCAGTCCCATCGTCCCTGCATCCTCAAAAAGTACTGGTCTGGGCCGCCATTTCTTCCAAAGGAATTATTGGCCCATTTTTCAGATCCGAAACGATAACTGCATCTCGCTATCTGGACATTCTTCGTGAATTTCTGGCGGTACAAACTGACTTAGACGACACTGCGAACACCTCGTGGTTTATGCAAGTTGGTGCCCGGCCACATCGCACGGCCGACGTCTTTAATTCCCTGAATGAATATTTCGATGATCGTGTGATTGCTTTGGGCTATCCGAAACATACAGGAGGCGGCGTGGATTGGCCTCCCTATTCGCCAGACATGAACCCCTGTGACTTCTTTCTGTGGGGACACGTGAAAGACCAGGTGTACCGCCAGAATCCAGAAACAATTGAACAGCTGAAGCAGTACATCTCATCTGCATGTGAAGCCATTCCGCCAGACACGTTGTCAAAGGTTTCGGGTAATTTCATTCAGAGACTACGCCATATTATTGGTACGCATGGTGGATATGAGGAAAATATCGTACTATAGAGGTTCCCAGACCGCAGCGCCATCTGTTGTTGACAATTGTAACTACTGTAATTTCGAAAGTTTGTCTGCCTGAAAATGTACTGTTGTCCCAAGCATATTGCAACAAACTGTGTATTTCTATCGCTACTCGTTTAGTTTGTATTGGCGTTTCAAATATACCGGTCATTTTTGAAACACCCTGTATATGACTCACATACAAATCTATTTCCCTGAGATCACAGGGATGTGAAAATTCACATGTGTGTGGTGCTGCAATCTAGCGTTGAATGAGTCAACTGTCTAATGCAATAGATATCGCTTAATTGTTTGAGTTGTGCATTGTGTTTTCGCGGGTTTATGGATTTTTTTTCCTGTCTACAACAGATAAGCTGAGCAGAGATATTTATTATATTTTTTACACTGTTTCGTAGAGATTTACAGAGTTTTACACATGTTTATTGACAAGGCACTCTCAAATGGTGTGTGTAGAGAATTTCTGTTTATGCATTTTTTCACATTAGTGTCTAAATTTATACGTTTATACATTTTACTCTGCGCTCTAATCTTATTTTATTTTCCTTGTTTTGATATCAAACGAAAAACTCAGACTTTTGGGTTTTTTTTTTGTGATGAATGCTTGCTTCTCTCTTATCTTTATAATTGGTTCTGAGCACTATGGGACTTAACAGCTGTGGTCATCAGTCCCCTAGAACTTAGAATTACTTAAACCTAACTAACCTAAGGACATCACACACATCCGTGCCCGAGGCAGGACTCGAACCTGCGACCGTAGCAGTCGCGCGGTTCCGGACTGAGCGCCTGAACCGCTAGACCACCGCGGCCGGCTATCTTTCTAAATCTCTCAGCCGAATGCTGCCTTACAAGAACAGGATGAAAAAATAAAGTTGGTCATATTCTCCCCCATTATGACAGTTCCACATTATTAAACAGTTTATTATTGCACCGTCCAAAGAAAAATAAGAAGATGCCAAACTTTGAGTGGCCTACTGGCAGTAGCATATCTTTCTTTCCGCCAGTAGAGCCAATCAACAGTTCCATTAAAGTTGAGTAGTCTGCATGGATGCATTGTAGCACGTAGATGAAGTTAAACTCACTATTTCTTTCTTGTGACGAATCATACACCTATAGGGTGTTGAGCAGCGGATAAAACTGTGACCGGCTTATTATCTTGCCATCATTCTGCAAATGCAATCCCCTTTTGTATAGGTGATGAAATGCGCTTCTGTGCAGTTGAAAATACATATTCTAGCAAGGAACACAAAGAGGCAATCAAGACAGTGCAGTACATGCAACAAGAGACAACGATTGATTTTATATGTTGCTACTGGAGATTACCATTATGTATTCAACGATATCTTGAAAAAGTAATGTTAAGCCGTGAAAAAATAAATTCAAATAAATTCATTTTAAATTATACTGGTCCTCACTATCCTCTTCTTACAGATCCTAGCCCCTAGTAATCGAATGTTTTCACTGTGATACGTATGTGCCGCTGGGCGTAATTTAGGGAAACGTTTACGCCTTGTCGAGTCCAGCGGGACATTCACATACTTAAAATAATTATAGATACAAACAACAATAGAAATTTAGAAACATGACCTGACTCAGTAACCTTTCCTAAAGAGGGAAACAAATTTTTACAGTAATGTGTGAAATATAACTAATTCAGTCACGAAAGCGATCTCTTACATTTGACCGAAATGCACGTAATACTATAGGTTAAATATAGTACAATACAAAATACGTGTACAATTAAAGAACTGTAATTGATCCCTTATCTAGTTTCCTTATTCCTTTGGTAACACGTGGCCAAGTTTTGTTACTTTTTTTAGAAATTTTTTCTGGAAATTGTTAAACTTTTGCCTGTTTATAGAGTGTATTTTACACCATGTACTTTCTGTACATAAATATTTGACCATTGCTGCAAGCTCCCAGCAGGTTTCAGCATATCCCTGAAGAAAGCTATTTATCGCAGTATCAGCAGTGCTTCGAGAAAGAGGGGTAATTTCTATTTGCATTTATTGCTTTTGCACTATGAAGTGTTCAGAACATGCTGTAATATGATAATATACTCTACATTGTCGAATAAGTGATTTTTTCATTACGACGAAAGAGTGATATACGAGGTGATCCTTAAGCCCGTTAATATTCGGGAGTTCAATATTGTAGATAGAGAGGCGAAACTGACACACACGCTTGACATGACATGGGATTTCACTGAAACAAAAAAAAAAAAGTACACCAAATTACCAACCAATGGAGCTTAACATGGCACAAAAGCAACTATTAGCTGAGCCGTGCACGGATCGTGTTCATGCCATTTATTGTATGTCATCTTCAATTACGGTACTGCCGCCTCGTTTTCTTATTCCATTTACTGGCGTCACTAACTTCCTGCCTTACTTGCCTGTCAGCGACAGCAGCAGCGCGTATCGATAAGAGCACCGTCGTACCATCACTGGCACGATCGACAGTATTTCCAAATCGTTGTGTGTCTGGCAGGCAGTTGGAGACGGAGCAGCAGTGCAGTCGGGACGCAGCAGCAGTGAAGTCGTGGACAGGGCGCAGGTGATGCGCGGACAGCCAGCACTCGCCGACAGCTGGCGACACACATGGACTGTGTGACGGAGGGAGATTGGAGCGGCACGACCGTTGGTTGGTCATTCGGTTGGTCGTGTCATCGGTCAACGTAAAATTGGTCCTTTCACCGTTTCCGGGCCTGGGCAGTCGGTCGGTTGGCGTGGAGCAGCAAGGAAGTCTCCGTCGCGTGTACTCTGGCCGGGGCCGCTGGGGGCATGCACTCGCGGTTGGAGTGTGAGGTGCTGTTTGCGGGTGCCACGGAGTTAGTCGCCCACCGATCTTGGACATCAAAGTTGAGTCAACCTACTATAGAGACTCAACTGTTTACATTTCTTCGTTTGATCCTGGTATACGTTTTTGGGACATTCCTGCGAGCAACAATGTGTATGTATTCAATTCGGCCAAAATTCCAGCTGTCGTCGAGTAGTTTAAGTTAATTTATTCCCTGTTATTGAAGTTGACCAGCGATATCTTCTGCCTTGTGGTCATTGACGTTCCGGGTACCTGCCCTGGTCGTTGACGTAATTTTCGGCAGTGTATTTTCCTCGTCGTGTTGTTGCTGTCCAGCACGGCGGGTAGTTCGACAACTGAGGTGGTGTTGGTCTTTGTGGGCCCCAAAATTCTGTGTGTCGTTGTATTGAAATCTTGTGGTCGTTTTGCTGGTTGCTTGGAGCGGAACTAATTTGGTTGATTGGTCCTTCGGCTGTCTGTCTTTTGGGTTGCCTTCAGATTAAGAAGTCGTTGGATAGGCTGCCTGTCTCATCTAAACGGCCATTGGTGTTACACTCTCAGGCCGACACTTGGAAACTTCTGAGCGCCGTTCCTTGTGTGTTACATAGTAATTTCCCTGTTTGGGTTTTAGTTATTTGGTTGATGTGGCCTTCAGCCGACTATCAATATCTCTTATATTAATGTTCTTGTCTTTCCCTTGAGGCATGAGACTGTTATTCTTTATAGGGGCCTTCAACCGAATTTTGCATGAAATGTTTTAAGATAAGGCCTACTGCCTTTTGATTGTAACTCTTCCTATTGCTTAATATACGGCCTTCACCCAAGATCCATTAAAATGAAATTGCTATGGCCTTCAGGCTATTTAGATTGAAGATTTAGAAAATTTTGGGTGAAACCTCCAGAAGAACCTTGTATTTCAATTTCTTGCTTAGGCCTTGTGTCTTGGATTTTGAGTGTGGTCTTCAGATGATCTAAAGATAATCAAAGGACGTAGTAATATTGTGTGTTGATAAATAAAGTTTGTATGTGGAGTGCAACTGACAGTAACTTATTTTAACCCCTTTCCACAACCTATTTCGCTCTGTCCTGCTAGCTCAGGCATTTCATTAGCAATACAACTGATTTTTATCCATCACAATGTTCTTGATAACAAATGCGTCCAGGGACAATATTGGAACATCGTGTTTTAGCATCGCTAATGGCAGTACACTTCAGGTAACTCCACGGCTGATAAGCACAGGGGCTGGGCTCCGGAAACCTGAGAGGTCATGGATGACGGTAGTGGCAGCTCAGTACGCGATCCTCATCAAATGACGTGTGCAAGAGATCTTTCACAAGCGTAGCAATGTTGGGTGGAGCGGATCCTGCATTAAACTCGTATCTTTCAGCAGGTGTTTATCAGCCATGCAGGGAATGATAGTATACTCTAACTTATGGGCGTACATCCCATCCTTCACGCTGACAGCTGGAAAAGTAGCACACAGCGTTTCCTCAGAGAAAAAGGGTCCGCTCACGACTGATGTTTGGTGTTGCGATTTCTTCCGTCAGTGTATTTCTTCTCATTATCCATTCTCTTCTATCCGGAGCAATCATACCGTCTCTCAATACTTGCTACAAACATCGTTTCCATGTAAAATTTTTTCTTTAGAATTCTGCTTATGCGGCCAGTAACCCAAGGAACGAACGGTAACCTGACTGAGTGAGAAGGCGATTCCTCGTCATTCTTATTAACGTGATTAATATTCAGCCTAAAATGCCTGTCGATTGAACAACTATCATAGCGATTTGCTTTTAGTGTCGTCTTTAAAAACTTCAACTACGATTCCAAGTTGTCGTCATCGCTGATACGGAAGGCACGTGAAGACAGAGTGTTGAGCAATGCTTGCTTCTGGGCAGAGGGGATCTTTTGTAAAGAGGACAGTGAAGGCAAATGGCTCCAACAGTTGTTCAATCGACAGGGGTTTTAAGCGGAATATTAATCGCGTTAATAAGAATGACGGGAAACTGCCTTCTCGCTCCATTAGGTTACAGTTTGTTTCTGGGGTCAATGACCGCTTAAGCAGAAATCTAAAGAAAAATTATATCCAGAAACCTTTCTTTAGCCAAAATACAACACAAAAAATTTTCCGACGAAAAACGGATGCACCTGATTGCCTCCGCAATGCAGGCGTCTATCTAGTGATATGTGGCTGCGGCAAAGGATATATAGACGAAATGGGAAGAATTTTAAAGAACGAAGTAAGGAACACGACCGGTACACGCTGCTGAAACAAAGTGTAAAATCGGCAGTAGCGGAACATCATGAGAAGTGTAGCTGTGACACCAATTTTAATAACATAATAACATACGTGTGCTGGCTAAGGAAACAAAACTTATAGAAGAAAGATCCGAGAACCGGTTGAAATTTCCAAGAACGCATCTAATTCAAATAGAAAGGACGGCTATAGGCTTCCGTCATCGTGGCTCCCCACATTAAACAAGTGAATATGTGGCCGCGGCGTAAGAGCGACATAAGAAACGCGCTGCAAGTCACCTCGGTGGACAAAAATATTTTCGATAAATATTCCCCCTGTCCAGCTCTCTCCATTTTCCATATAGCCAATGATGACGCCCAACCAATAGCAGTAGGAGGAATTTTAACCAATAATCCCCAGCATAAGTATGGAATCGTGCCTTTCTACCCAATGACGACCGGCCATGTGAGTTAACGAGCATTGTGCTCTCATTTAAGTATATGGCCGAAATAATAAGCCTTCAGGAATTGTGAAACGAACCCTGACGTCCAGGACCGTGCACTACAATGTGTGCAGATTCGCCTCCAGATGTGGAAATTCATAACCATTGTCTATTGAGGCCAAAGTGATGTAGTGTATGAGTGAGAAAGACGAGACCTGTGTCATAGGCAAACGCGTAGAAGCAGTTTTTGGCCAGGGAGACGTAGCAATGTTAAGTATGGGGGACCTAAGATCGGCCATAAAGGGAAACATTTATGAATACTATTTAATTCTGTAGTAACTCAGGGAATGAAGCCACAATTATTTTAATCTACCATCTTTCATAATCTTTCATGGTGATCCCAATAAAACTTGAATACTGATCATATCTGTAATAATTTACTATGTACTGTTAAAGTGAAATTAACAAGGTTTCTAACAAAGACCAGAATACTAAAATCTGAACCCTTTGGACAAACATAACTATCGACATTTCATATACAAGCGCATTATTAAAAGGACAAATGTTGTAAATATAACTCTGTAACTTTATTTGTTTAAAGGATATAGTAAATTTAAATTATCAGTATTTTCAGTTAAGCATCAGATCATCATTTCCTCCACACAAAGCACACTGAACAATGACAGCATGACACCTTATTGAACCATTAGGTAATACAATATTTGTTGTAAGGTTTGGTGCATAATAGTTACTTTTGTTCTTTATTTGTCAGGAAGCACATTTGTGCGACCTACTGGACATGACATTCAAAGCTAAGAAGGAAACTGTATTGGTATGTAAAAGAATTTAACGTTTGTTATGTAATGGATTTTATTGTTACTTTATTTAGAACGAGAAATTGGTCAAGCTTTGACTATTTAAATATATTAAAATGTAAAATACAGTAGAATAAGCTGCAGTTAATCAGACGGACGACTTCAGTAAAGGGAACTGCCCTAATCCGTTGAGTATGTTCGGCACGCGGGAAATACTGCCGGGGATGGGCAGAGGGACAGTGTTGGTGGAGACACGAAAACCGACAGTCGATCTTTAGGTAGCTAGGAAGTGAAAAGAGTTAGAAAATTTCCCGTTGTGTGGTATCGCAGGGACTTAGTCTCTGAGCGGTGAGCAGCCGCGAGCCAGGTGTGAACTCTTAACTTTTCGCGTAGTTAACGAGGTGGCGTATTGGACTTGTAATTCACAATGAGATTGTGAATTATCGAACTGTGTCAAATGTGTGTAATAGTAATTCTAAATATGGCCACTTTCACTATTAGTCTGCTTTCTGAATAAGAATTCTTCTAACAAAATCGCAACTTTGTGGCCTGCATAATTTATGGGTAGTTAATGTAGCTCCCGATATTGTTATTACTGTAGTTACATGTCATATTAACATTGCATGTTTCATACAATTTCGCAAACTTGCCATCGGCCAGAAAATTTAAGCAAATTGTCAGAAATTTTAATTTTTGGGGGTGTAATGCGATACTTGCGGGTCAACCCCTAGACGCGTTAGAGCCAAGACATTTTGACGAAGTGGAATCGCATGTTATCCTAACGATTTCAGTGGCAGTATTTGTGAGAGTGCTAAGCCATGTCTTAGAAGAACGCTTAATGAGCAAGTTGATCTATGTGGACGACATTTTAATAGCGACGGAATACTGGTACGAGCACTGTAAATTGCTGGAGGAAGTGCTTGTGGCCTTAAGACGAGGAGGGATGACGTTAAAGAACAGTAGTGTTCTAGCAATAGTGGACACCAAAAGATCCTCAGGAAGGTCCCAGCAGTGGGGTAGAAACGTCGAACATATTAGAAGAAAGATGACGAGGCCTAATAACCCAGAAGACATCAACTTCAGTGACAACGGCCACGAAAGCCTGCAGACTCTTACATTTGAAAGAATTTTACCGAGAACCGAGAAACTAAAAGGCCAACCAACAGAAAGCAACTAAAGTCGTACCTCGGATAATGAGGGTTTCATCGAAGATTCTTGGGGGATGGACGAATGGATAACCCAAATGTATGAAAGATTTAAAGAAAAGCGCATCCTGGAAATGGACCGAGGAATGTGAAAAGGAATTTCAGAACGTAAAGGACAAACTTTGTGCTAGCAGGATGCCCTATTATTCCGACATGGTACTTCCGTTCTGTTTGTCGTCGAAGAGTTCAGATTATGGGATAGACTGCGAAATCTTCCAAGAAAAACAAATCTACGGGAAGATAGAACGCCAGAGTGTGGCTTTCGCAAGCCGCATTCTCAACAAACACGAACGCGGATACAAAATATCAGACAGGGAGCTGGTTGCAATCGTGTATAAATTCAAAAACTTCCGAATGTATCTGGAAGAGAGAGAGGTAACAGTGCTATCCGACCACAAGGCCCTTAGTTTTTGGAAGCCTGTAGAATACTAAACGACCGTTCGATGCGCTGGGCAGTGTTCCTGCAGAAGTTTAGTCACCAGATACGACACATTAAAGGGACACGAATTGTATTGCTGATGCTCTGTCGTGGTTGCCCGTTCGAGAGAAAGAAAATGATTGGGAGGAGACAAAGAACGAATTTCAGCTGCTGTACATGAAAGGAGTACCGGTGGAAAAGGAAATTCGTGCGGTCTGCAGGGATATGCGGAGAGCGTAAAATGATGACCCTGAAGTGAATAACTTTGACAGCAAGGGCTCCGAAAAAATACTCCGCTTTTTCAATATCCACAAGGGCGTGCTGTTTTGCAGAAGAGAGGAGAAGACGGATCACTGGAGACTGTGCTTCCCAGACAAATATGTGGAACAGCTGATAGATGACGTCCACGTAAGTCACTTTCATTACGGGACCTAAAAGTGCAGGGAACTTACTGGCCAGAATTCACATGAATAACCTCGCCAGACGAGTACGCGCACAGATGGCTGCCTGTCATCGATGTCAGCGAGTAAGATATTGCACTACAACTCAACAAGGGGAAATGCAAAGTATAATACCGACCAAGGTAGGAGAGTTACTGGCGGTTGACAATTTTGGCCCGCTGCCCACACGACGTGGCGGTATGAAGTACATATTTGTTGTTGTGCACCTCTTTTCAAAATTTCTTAAACTTTATCCGATACGGAAAGCTAACAGCAAGACGCCGATAGCCAATTTAGAAAAGGATTTCTTTAAAAACGCAATCAAACCAGAAAGGGATCTCAACGGATCTCAGTTTGCATCAAACGTTTGGAACAAATATAAGATCGACCAGTGTATAAAACACACTAAAATATCAGTATATCACCCGGCGAGTAACGCTTGCCAGCGGTATATGCGAGAAGTTGGACGACTGTGTCGGACTTACGCGCGTGATAGACACTCAAAGTAGATGTAATGCCTACGATCATTTAAGCACGTTCTAAACTGCGTGAAAAGTAACGCAACTGGATATTCGCTCTTGGAGGTGATTACGGGAATCAAACCAAAACGTCTGTTAACGGAAATTGTGGAGTTCCTGCAGCGCCAGGCTGAGTCGGCCGCTGAGAGGGAGCAGGCAGTAAAATCCCCTATGGAGAAGGAACGGAAGAATAGGCATGATGGGAAGTACAAATCAACTAACTACAAAATAGGAGACGAAGTTCTGGTTCGTACGAAAGAAAAGTTCTTTGAGCTGTACTGTGGGCTATTTGTAGTGGCAGAATGTCCGCACCCTAATTCCTACCGACTCACATACCCGGTTGCAGAAAAACTTTTAATATTAAGAAATGTGACAGAATTGAGACTGTCCACAGAGATGGGGAAAATAGGTTAAGAGATAAGTGTATCTGTGTTTAGTTCATGAGATAGTTTGGAGGGGTAATTTGCTATTATGTTTTATTTCAGGATTTATTGTAGCTTGTTTGTTGTACTGTCGCATAAGGATCTTTGTGGCACAAGGTCTGTGCAATTATAAAGAGATAGTTCAGACGCACATATGGGTTGGAGGAGGTCGAAGAACTCAGTTACTTCGTGAACGGTATCAAGCCATAATTCAGTGCACAGTGTGCATATAAATTAGGTTTTTGTGGGTAGATAAGGGATTTATTTATGTGTATGTATGTGTTCGAGTTAAGTTTATGGATGGTTTTATGTTAGTTGTAATTTCCAAATAATAAGTTATGGTCAGGCCAATTTGGTTGCATGGAGGTTAGAGAAATTTGGAAAATGAAAATTAATAATTCTTACGTAGGACGACAGATGTATGTTTATTTACTTCTCTGAGAATATTTTTGGGGAATTATTTGTTGTTGTATGGAGTACCGAACTGTGTACGTAGCTTCATTGCACGGAATTAAACTAGGGGTGAGATTTGTTCATGCTTGTTGTTAGTTTTGAGTCTAAGTGAGTTATTTAAAGTAAAAGAAAATATTTATTTGCCGATCAAGTCGATTGGGAATCTGTCACGAGATGCATATCTGTAGTCCGACTTGAATAACGTGTCAGAATCATTAGAGAATTTACGAGCATCTAGCAACGCTGTAAATAAATTGTTTACTGTGTAATTTAGATCTGTTTGTGTCAATTCCACTGGTGGAAGGGTTCTGTGTAAATTCCGAGTGGTTTTTGAAAGTGTTTGTTTTCTGTTATCTACGCCCGATTCGAATTTCAAGAGATTTGTTCCCGCAGAACGATGGCGCTGGAATGCAGAGCCATACAGAATTTCGGCAGGCTACTCGGATCTGAATCTGTGGAGCACCGCTGGAGAGTTCGTCGTGACGAAAAAGTTCTGTGAAAGTGAGCGCAGTGGCACCGATATTTCTGCGGCATTTCAGCACACAGTCCATTTTGATAAATGGCATTTAATTAATATGCTAATTTTTATAATTTATGGTAGATATCAGTTTCTTTAAATTTAAAGCATGCTGCATCAACACCACAGCAAATAATTACACTGTTGATCTGGCGCTTTAGGATAATGAAGTTATTGAATTCTTTCTCGTAAATTTGGGTGCTACCTCGTAACATATATGGCACGCTAACATGTTATGGAGTGTAGGTGTATGTGTTAACGAGCATTGCGCTCTCATTTAAGTGTATGGCCGAAAGAGTCAGCATTCAGCAATTGTGAAACGAACCCTATCATCCAGGACCGTGCGCCACAAAGTGCGCAGATACGCCACGAGATGTGGAATTTCTCAGGCGTCTGTTGTGCTGAATGAGAAAGCCCTGTAGTGTGCGAGTGAGACAGACGAGAACCTGCGTCATAGGGAAACCCCCATAGAAGCGGTTTGTGGCCAGGGAGACGTAGCAGCGTTAAATATGGCAGACCTAAGATCGGCAATAAAGGGGAACATTTATGAAAACTATTTAACTCTGTAGTAACTAAGGGAATGAAGTCACAGTAATTTCCATCTAGCACCCTTTCTAATCTTTCATGGTGATCCCAATAATACTTGAATACTGATCATATCTGTAATAGTTTACGATTTACAGTTAAAGTGAAATTAACAAGTTTTGTAATAAAGACCTGAATGCTAGAATCTGAACGCTTTGGTCGATTTTAACGACCGAATTTTCATACAGAAACGCATCATTAAAGTGACAAATGTTGTCAATGTTGAATCTGAAACTTCATTTGTTTAAAAAATACAGTTAATTTAAATTGTCAGTATTTTCCACAAAAACAAATTGAACGATGACAGCATGACACCTTATTGAATCATTAGGTAATAGAGTATTTGTTGTCAAGTTGAGTGCATAGAAATTACTTTTGTTCTTTATTTCTTTATCAGAAAGCACATTTGTGCAAGCCTACTCGCCCATACATTTAAAGTTAAGAAGGAAATTGTACTGTTTTTGTGTAAAAGAATTTGAGGTTTATTATGTAATGGATATTATTGTTACTTTATTTAGAAATTGAATGTGGTGAAGCTTTGACTATTTAAATATGTTAAAATGTAGGATAATGTAGAATAAGCCGTAGCCGATCAGATGGACGGCTTCAGGGAAGGGAACTGCCCCAGTCAGTTGAACGAGGACCGTACAAGAAGCCGCGCAGAAAGATATAGTATACATATTTAACTGTAACGTTACTGCAAACGGGAGACAGTTACCGCCGAAAAAGCATCGACAATAGCCGTAGGACTGGTGCTCACGTTCCCTCTACAGCAAATCAGTAGAGAAAGAGCAAGTTCTTGCGCGGCATTCTAACAAACCCCTCCAAATGATTCAAATGGTTCTGAGCACTATGCGACTTAACTTCGGAGGTCGTCAGTCGCCTAGAACTTAGAACTAATTGAACCTAACTAACCTAAGGACTTCACACCCACTCATGCCTGAGGCAGGATCCGAACCTGCGACCGTAGCGGTCACTCGGCTCCAGACTGTAGCGCCCAGAACCGCACGGCCACTCCGGCCGGCCAAACCCCTCCGTACCATATTGTAAGTGTATCTGCTAACTTAATATCGCGGGTTGCCTTACGACGCTGTCCTAATACTTGAATACTTCAAGACCGTTATATGCAACGTGAGGGCTAGAAGCATTTACAATATCCAATACACTCGGGGGTAGCAGAAAAGGGCCTCAACACTGGAAACCATATGAAATATAACAACACGAAATCTTTAGCATCCACGGGTCAAGTCAGAAGTTCCTATATACATAAAAACTCTATAAGACAAATTTATAGTGAACGGCGAGTCATATTTTGATCCGCAGTGAATCAGTATGTTTCCGGTTAAACTCGCAAACAGAAAAAGATAAACATCACTCCTGTATGTCTCTGTACGACTCCCATTCGTATTTTTAACTTAGAGACCTATCATGAGATGAGCGTTCGAGGCAATTGAACCGTTGTGTGCTCTGTCGTAGGTCCTGTTTCTAAATATCCTCAAACGAATCTCATGAAAACATGGTTCCTACCGAAGATCCTGCAGTTCTCCAGCAACCTTTCGTACGTTAACGAATTGAGATGGCTAAACATTGCTCTGATACTTATCGTAACTTGCTACTGAATACATGTTTTAGGAGAATGTCCCAAAGATACAGACGGACAACAGGCGATAAAAGCACAATCCTTGTGGAAACAAACGTTAGTGTACGAATTCCTTCATTGCGACGTAGAGTTTAAAATCTCTGCAGGTGAATACATGGGACATTCAATAGATGTATCTTAGCTGAAATAACAAATAACGAGCTACCAGTTAATCTTAATGACTTTTCTGGTTTGTTATGAAAATGCTGATATTAATAGAGGTAGGAAACAAGAGAACGATTTCAAAACAACACGCCCAAGCCACATTTTTACCACAGTTACTGGGGAAAGAAAATGGTGTTCGCTCAAAATACGGCAGATGCTGGTCATATTACAGTGACTACCTTACACCGTATTTTCTCGTTAAGGGGCTCTCCTGTAAAGTTTACTGAGATGGATCTGCACTGCCGAAAAACAGTTTATTATCAGCTTGTTTTTATTAGATATCATCCCTCTCGGTACCGTCTGATTTCCATCTCGCAGGTAATCCATATCATGTGACAAAATTATGACAATTACAAAATGAAATAAAGCTGCTACTTTCGAGTCCAAAGCCTTAGTCAAAGCAGAATCTCCCATTACGATTGTCAATGAATTGGGCAGTTTACTGCTACTTTTCCGTCTCATGCCACATAAAATCCTAAAATCCAGAAACCGTGACACACAAACCATAAAGTTATGCACCTGAAAACGTATTTCCTAGCCTTCTGAATTGTCTGTAGTAATTAACTTTAATAATTAGTAAGTTTCTCTTGCATTTTAATTTGTTTAATTTGTTAGTACTTCCGTTTTCTCGCTACGTATGGCGCACTTCACTGAGAAGTTTCAGTTTTCAGTCATGCCACGCTTCTGTTGTAGTCGCTCGATGTTAGGTGTGCAGTGAGAAAAGAGATCGTTCCTGTTAGAGTTTCTGCGTAGTTTAAAATTCTGATTGATATGCATGAATATCTTATGCAGTGACTCGTAATAATGGTCTTGTGTTACACGTTGGTGTAGATTGGTTTTTCACTTGGAGAATTTTTTTCATGCCGAAACGGCAACACCTTATATAATCTTGTGCGCTGGATGATAAAATCCTTTTGCCATTCCTCTATAGTTGCTCTTGATTAGATTGTGCTCGTCTACTGCTGGGATCTATCACCTTCTTCGCTAAGTCGTATTCTGAAACATTCCTCACTCTCTTAAGCTCTACAGAGGTTTCCTTGGCGTTCCGCTTTTATTACAGCTAACTGACTTTGGTGGATGTTTTATATCTGTCATTTGAATTTGTTCTCTTATGCAGATATTCACAACATTTTGAACGTTTTAAAGTGGTTACAAAACTGCCCTTAGATTGCCTCAGCCTTCTGTTTTGTATCCGTAAGCATAATGGCAAAAATACCTCTGTTAACACGGAACTCATCATTACCAATCAGCTTCACGAGTTTCTCATTCTAATCTTCTCCGAAGCAAATCAGTAGACCTTTAGGCAAGGGAAACTCAGAAGAGCAATATATTCATCATTTGTCATTCCATGTCCACTCTCCAGATGTCACACTTCTAACACACCTTAAAAATTAGGTGGCCTAACCTCTCCCCCCCACCCCCCCCCCCCACACACACACCCAGCCACACCCACACACACAGGCACACTGGTCTTACCCTTCCATCGTCTCTCCACATATAACAAGATCTCTTGAATTTATGGATGCCGGTTTCACTGCCGCTGATTTACATTACAGCTTGCGGTATTTCTAAGATGGGAAAATTTTGGATCTTTAGCATGAGACTTACAATTCTCAGGAGAGGTGTTTTGGTAAAAACAACATCAGTTCACTCTTTAGGTAATTATATATATGTATAGTTTTTTTCTTGGCCCAATGCTTCGTCTGTGTAATTTAAAGGTTATTTTCCATATAAGATGTGTTATACGTAAAATAACACTTAGACAAATGGTACAATACCGTCTCTCAACATTCAGCATTCCGATAACAATGCAAAACACGTATTGTCTATGGTTTTCGATGTATTCCAAGATCAGGACATAGGATCACGAACAGGAGTGTATAGCTGAGACAAGAGCGTGCTCTTTACATACACTGAGAAGGGTGAACCACCGTTTCAATATTTACAGCGCCTTTTTGAGTTTACAAATTCGCAGGATTCGGAGTACTTGAGGCAATCACAAGAGGTGCTTTCGTAAATTCTGTGGGAACTATATTCTCGGCAGACGTTACTGTCAACCACTTGATTTATAACCGGTTCCTGCTCACTCCATCACTCATGACATTGATGGAGGACGTATAGGGTCACGAAAATCTATCCTTCTCTGTACATGCTCTACAGAATCATTTCTTTATCCATTAAAGTGTGTCGCAAGAACAATCGAAAAGAAACATGCTACTTTGTCACCACGAATAGAACGACTTTTCACAAAAGAGGTACCTAATTACAGATATAGAAACGATGTCACGCGGATGAAAATATTCTGTCTTCAGTTGATACATAAAAGAGTAAAACTAAAGCCGCTACTGAAGAACATGTTGACATATTACCCTGGTAGAATTCTCTGAAACGGATGAAATCATTTTTGACAATCATACATCTAGGTTTTGAACCTCTTTCTGACGTCATGATTATTTCTTTCTTTCTTACAGTCGTGTTTAGGCCAATCAACTCATTTCCGCTATGATCTGTCTCCATGTGTCCTTGTTATCACTTTATTATTGAATGCTAATACGCTTTAAGTATTGTTTCTGTCTATCGAACTGAAAATTTCTTCTGGATTTCTGTATCTTCTTTTATTCTTCTTTCTTCCCTAAGTCCCTTGGTGAGACACTGGGCACTCATATGAGGCGAGCAGGGCTAAACTTCTTACGGGCATCGAGATTTACGTTTCCATGCCTTTCCTAGTTTAAAATAATTGCTACAGGGATACCTTCGAACTTTCTTCCTTCCATATCCTTTCCTAATTCCAACATGCTTCTTGTCTTCTCTATTAACGATGTTGTGGAGAGGCCACTATATCCTAGCCCGCATTATTTCTTTCATCATCAGTCTGCTCCCTAGCCTGTCATGTGTCATAATGAGTATGAACAATGACCAACACAGATTTGGGGAAGTGAAATGTACTGGAGGTTTACTGCATGTCACGCAAAACTTAAAAAGCAATTGTACGACATGGGTAGTCCAAACAAGGGTCACACATTGCTGCAGAGTTGAAACATGTTCTATCGCATTGCTCAGTTCTCAGTAAAAATATTAATTCTCGAAATAGCGTCTGTACTATTAAATTATCTTTTCAATTTACTCAAGAACACCAGTTAGTAAAAATTACTCCATAAAATAGAAACTTGGTATGCTGTTGACTTTCCTACTAGACTTATACAAGGACGAGGATTTATAAAGATTTTGTCATTAACAAGAGCTCAACCGACTTAAAAACCGTATAAAACTACACTTAAGATTTAACTTAAGCCTGATAACTGAAGGCAATTCACTTCTGAAGCACTACCCGCACCTTTGACCGATCTGTTTCTCAAAACTTCAAGACGACGTTACTCATTCTCTCAGAATTTATATGAATAAGAAGGCAAAAGTAAACATTGTTTATGAAAATACAGCAACATATACATCACACTCCGCAAGCCACCTAATGGTGTGTGGCGGAGAATACTTTCGGTACCACTATTTGATCCCTCCAACCCTGTTCCACACGCGAATAGTGCGTCGGGAAGCCTCTGTATTGGCTCAAAATTCTCGAATTTTCTCCTCGTGGTCAATACGCGAGATATGTGGGGGGAAGTAATATGTTGTCCGACTCCTCCTGAAAAGTGCCCTCCCGAAATTTCAATAGTAAGTCTCCCCGCGATGCACAACGTCTCTCTTGTAACGTCTGCCAGTGGAGTTTGTTAAGCATGTCCGCAACACTCTCTCGCCAACTAAACGATCCCATGACGAAACGCGCCGCTCTTCGTTGGTACTTCTCTATGTCCTCTATCAGTCCTACCTGATATGGATCCAAGATACATGAACAATACTCAAGAATCGAGCGAACAAGCGCGTTATAAGCCACGTCTTTCGTGGATAAGTTACACTTCCTTAAGATTCTTCCAGTGGATCTGAGTCTTGGGTCTGCTTTTCCCACTGTCTGTTTTATATGGCCATTCCATTTAAGGTCGCTCTGTATAGTTACCCCTAGATATTTTACAACAGACGCTGTCTCCAGCTGTTTGTCATCAATGGTGTAGCTGTATATTAGTAGATTTCTTTTCCTACCGTCGGCTACAGCAGGGTAAGGGTCCTACTTCCTTGACACTCAGTCTCTATAGAACAGAACTGTAACACACTTTAATTAGCGCTCGTGGGCACAATCACATTCACGGACCGTCTGTCTCACTACGTAGCCGAACATCATCTGCACCTTCTTCTATCGTCGCTGATATCTTGTCTGTTCACGCGATGTGTAACAGGGTAGTCGAACAGCAACTAATTACACTACTGACCATTAAAACTGCTACACCAAGAAGAAATGCAGATGAAAAACGGGTATTCATTGGACCAATGTATTATAATAGAACTGACATGTGATTACATTTTCACGCAATATGGGAGCGTAGATGCTGAGAAATCAGTACCCAGAGCAACCACCTCTGGCCGTAATAACGGCCTTGATACGCCTGGGCATTGAGTCAAACAGCGCTTGGATGGCGTGTACAGGTACAGCTGGCCATGCAACTACAACACGATACCACAGTTTATCAAGAGTAGTGACTGGCGTATTGTGACGAGCCAGTTGCTCGGTCACCATTGACCAGACGCTTTCAATTGGTGAGAGATCAGGAGAATGTGCTGGCCAGGGCAGCAGTCGAACATTTATGTATTCAGAAGGGCCCGAACACGACCTGCAACATGCGGTCGTGCATTTTTCTGCTGAAATGTAGTGTTTCGCAGGGATCGAATGAAGGGTAGAGCCACGCTTCGTAACACATCTGAAATGTAACGTGCACTGTTCAACGTGGCGTCACTGCAAACAAGAGGTGACCGAGACGTGTAACCAATGGCATTCCATCCCATCACGCCGGGTGATACGCCAGTATGGCGATGAAGAAAACACGCTTCCGATGTGCGTTCATTGCGATGTCGCCAAACACGGATGCGACCATCATGATGCTATAAACGGACCTGGATTCATCCTAAAAAATGACTTTTTGCCGTTCGTGCACCCAATTTCGTCGTTGAGTACACCATCGCAGGCGCTCCTGTCTGTGACGCAGCGTCAAGGGTACCCGCAGCCATGGTCCCCACGCTGCTGAAAACGTCGTCGAACTTTTCGTGCAGATGGTTATCGTCTTGCAAACGTCCCCATCTGTTGACTCAGGGATCGAGACGTGGCTGCACGATCCGCTACAGCCATGCGGATAAGATGCCTGTCATCTCGACTGTTAGTGATACGAGGCCGTTAGCATCCAGCAAGGCGTTCCGTATTACCCTCCTGAACGCACCGTTTCAATAGTCTGCTAACAGTCATTGGATCTCGACCAACGCGAGCAGCAATGTCGCGATACGATAAACCGCAACTGCGATAGGCTACAATTCGACCTTTATCAAAGTCGGAAACGAGATGGTACGCATTTCTCCTCCTTACACGAGGCATAACAACAACGTTTTACGAGGCAACGCCGGTCAACTGCTGTTTGTGTATGAGAAATCGGTTGAAACTTTCCTCACGCCAGCACGTTGTAGGTGTCCCCACCGGCGCCATCATTGTGTGAATGCTCTGGAAAGCTAATCATTTGCATATCACATCATCTTCTACCTGTCGGTTAAATTTCGCGTCTGTAGCACGTCATCTTCGTGGTGTAGCAATTTTAATGGCCAGTAGTGTAATTTAAGTTTCGTCATGTCTCTGTCCACATGGCCATCAGCTGCAGAATCAACCGCTATCCTTGTTGCACATACCAATACCCGGCGGTACTGTACTGCAAGGCTCGATGCTTCCTCTCACTGGTGAGCACAGCTTTATCCAGTCTGCCACGCGAAGCTTGTACTCACCGCTCTGTCCGCACCTCCACCCTCCAACTCAACTCACTCCACTCCACCTCTATAGAGAGAACACCTGCTTGGTTTGTGTCTCTGAAAAACAGCTTAAAAGCTATGGCTCGATCCCTAGTAACAAGGTCGATACTTGGGCAGGGCTCAGAACAGACGTAGCTCCTCAGTGAAGAATTTCATTTATTTAAATGTTATGTCTCACATCTTCTTTCAGCGTCATCAGCACGACTGTCAACTGTTTCGCGTAATGTTGAGAGCGTCTGACCTCTATGTTGCCCACCTGCAGGAAGTTCGCCTAGACAAGTTTCCTAACTATGGCTTCTGTATGTCACTCCCCCTCTACAACACCCATATAGAGCATATAAAGACTAGCTCCGTAATTTATGCCTCTTAAAATAGCCGAGAAGCAACCGCTGGACCCCGAGCTAGCAGGGCCGATAATTCGACACGACCCATCCCCCTCCCCTACCGTCCCACTTTAAACTTAACTTACTGTAGAAGACAAGCACACAATATAGGTTGACTCTTACATAGAGGATTACAGCAACCAGCCACTTTTCACAATGCTATTTATTTATTGAAACAGTGCCGCTACCGGTTTCGAACCGAGAGGTTCATCTTCAGACGTCTAGTTCAAGTTTTACATTACATTTCGCCTTTTGTTTCCGATATGACGAAATCTCCTTCGGGTCCAATCAAAACATGATGTGATACATTCGTATTTTTAACTGTAATTGTGCCTCGCAACGATTTTAAGTAATGTAAACAAGTTATTGAACGGAAAATGTTTCGGTTACTTGCGATGAACAATATTATAAGAAGCCTACACTGGAACATAATAACCCCCATTCTTCATCGTCAGTTACCGAAATTTCTTCCCTTCAATAATTTGTTTACATGACTTACCATGGTTGTGAGGCACAGTTGCAGTTAAAAGATGTTGTCTCACATCTTTTTTTGGTAGGAGGGCACCACCATCCCAAGGAAATTTTGTCAGTTTGGGAAACAAAAGGCGAAATCTAATGCAAAACGTGAACTAGCTGCCTGAAGATCAAAAGGTCAGAGCTGTTTAAGTGAATAAGTAGCATCGTAAAAAGTGGCTCGTTTCTGTAATCTTCTATGTGAGAGTCAACGTGTATTTTCTACACGGCACGAGCTAGATATGTCAGTTTTTGACAAAATAGCAGATAAGCACACAATCATAAAGTATTACGTTTTAGCCGGACTATGTGGCCGAGCGGTTCTAGGCGCTTCAGTCGGGAACCGCGCGACCACTACGGTCGCAGGTTCGAATCCTGCCTCGGGCATGGCTGTTAGTGATGTCCTTAGGTTAGTTAGGTTTAAGTAGTTCTAAGTTCTAGTGGACTGATGACCTCAGCTGTTTAAGTCCCATAGTGTTCAGAGCCATTTGGTCCATTTACTCGTAGCACTATACTGTCTTTCCGCCAGGGACGTCCTCTGCCGATGCTTCTTTATGTTACCGCCTTGAGCCACTGTTACACGTTTTTGGAGCCGGCTGACTGGGATCCCAATGAGGAGGCACCCACTCATATATCGTGCATCACGGAGGACTTGTTCTTTGTTCGACTGGCGGATGATGTACGAGAGGAGCTCGTATTTATCAGCCTATATGAGACTGAGCGTTATGATCTTTGGTAGCATGGAATGTGGTCCCATTTCCATTTCTGGACATGCTCGAATGTTTTGGGATGAACTTCACGCGCGACACATAACGAACGACTTCACTTAACTATAAACGCCTCCTTCAAGTGATCCGCAGGTTAGTGGCAACCTCCTGGAAGCGTTAGTTATGGTACACCGTGTTAATTTCCTTAACACCCGAAGTTGCGACTACCTCATTTGTCACAGATTTTACCAATAGCAAAGGCAATAACACACAGACTGCAGACGATGTCCATTGCTCTTCAACTGAAGTAATTACTCTTGCATGCCTTATCCCAGTGTCCATATCCTCAGCGAATTTCAAACACGTCTCATCACTGTGAGATTTGGGTTTCTCACGGCGTATACACCGTTTAAATAACTTATGGGAGTGCAGCCGGGTAACGTCAACGACAAGCATCGATATTTAGAGAGAAGCATACATTTTCAAGGCATAACAGCAGCACCTAAGCACCGTGCAAGGAAATTTAAAACCTAGATGTTCACAGAAACTGCGGAAAAATAACATTCACACACAATGCAAACACTAGCGCCATCAGATAGCAAAGATGAACGACGTTAAAAATGGTTCAAATGGCTCTAAGCACTATGGGACTTTACATCTGAGGTCATCAGTCCCCTACACTTAGAACTACTTCAACCTGTCTAACCTAAGGACATCACACACATCCATACCCGAGGGAGGATTCGAACCTGCGACCGTAGCAGCAGCGCGGCTCCGGACTAAAGCGCCTAGAACAGCTCGGTCACAACGGCCGGCTGAACGACGTTAGAGCTTATCTATGCTAATGTTAATAATCAACGAGTGAGTTAAAATAATCTGTCCCTATGTTTTATGACTAGTGAGAGAAGTGGATTCGACGCTGAACTTTAAAAAATCACCATATTTGTTTACAAGGTTACTTACTAATTTAATTCCTAATGTTCCTTCCCTAATAACACTACCCTAAATATCTCGAAGTGCATTCCGTTATCTCCATGGTGTTACTGTTGCTAAGACAATGTTCAGCAAAAGCGGATTTCATCATCAGTTGTAAGAATGATTGATGGTTGTGCTTATAAGGGAACCTCCCCATCGCACCCGCCTCAGATTTAGTTATCAGTTGGCTCTGTGGATAGGTCTTTAAAAACTGAACACAGATCAATCGAGAAAACAGAAAGAAGTTGTGTGGAACTATGAAAAATATAAGCAAAATATACAAACTGAGTAGTCCATATTTAACATAGGCAACATCAAGATTGGTATGAGCTCAGGAGCGCCGTGGTCCCGTGTTTAGCGTGAGCAGCTGCGGAGCAAGAGGTCCTTGGTTCAAGTTATCCCTCGAGTGAAAACTTTACTTACTTTATTTTCGAAAAGTTATGATCTGTCCGTTCGTTCGTTGACGTCTCTGTTCACTGTAATAAGTTTAGTGTCTGTGTTTTGCGACTGCGCCGCAAAACGGAGCGATTAGTAGACGAAAGGACGTGCCTCTCCAATGGGAACCGAAAACATTTGATCGCAAGGTCATAGGTCAACCGATTCCTCCACAGGAAAACACGTCTGATATATTCTATACGACACTGGTAACGGCATGTGCGTCACATGGCAGGAATATGTTGTCGACCTACCTAACTTGTACACTTGGCGAATGGCTATAAAGATTCTTCTACTTTGCCCGATTTAGGTTTTCTTGTGGATGTGATAATCACTCCCAAAAAAGTGATGAAAACATGAGAGATTGTCACATAAACTGCAACAAATGAGTGCAACAGTTTCACAGTCGCACAGTTTTCCCTGTGCTCTGTCAAAACATGTTTTTAACGTTTTCAAATTTTTCCGTGTGTAGACCGTCAAATCCTGCATATGTCCAAGCAAATCTGAACATGTCCTGGAATTTTGGAGAGCGAAGTTCATTATGTGTGAGTGCCTGAACGTTGATATTTGTCTGAAAATAAAAAATTAAGCTTTTCACACGAGGGAAGACTTGAACCAAGGACCTCTCGTTCCGCAGCTGCTCACGCTATCCACGGTACCAAGGCGGTCCCGAGCTCACACCGCCCTTGATGTTGCATATCTTGCACATGGACTACTCAGTTTGTATATTTTGCTTATTTTTTTCATAGTTCCACACAACTTCTTCCTGTTTTCTCGATTGATCTGTGTTCAGTTTTTCAAGGCCTATCCACAGAGCCAACTTCTAACTAAATCTGAGGGGGGTGCGATGGGGAGGTTCCCTTGTCAGTACACCGGTCCTCCACAGCTCTGATGGTCTGACCAATACATTATATACATCTTCAAGGAAAGCGATAGACACTCAGCTTATGCAAGCCAAGGGCATCCTTTACGGAAACTAAAAAGACGCTGGTATTAGATCGTGGTCGAAAAACGCGTTTCATGTAATTTTTCGCAGAATTCGACCAATCCTTCTGGAAGTGCTCCCTGCTTAAGGCCGCTGACTTTGACGCCACCTCGGGATTATCATCACATACCCCGCGCACAGAAATTCGACAGTTCATCGCAAATGTCATCTGACTGTCGCTATAATCATTCTGACGAAAGGTGACTTCGAGATGGCCTAACTCAGCTGACAAACTGTGAGGGTCCGAGATGACATGTGCCCTGTGAATCAAGATGAAGTACCCCTTCACCACGAGCCGGCGTTACAAGTCAGAGTGACCAGGCTTCCCATAGACGAGATATCCCTATTTTCAACCAGCCTTCCTCCTCACAAACACTTCAAGGAAGGAAAGACAGCAAACCTTTCTCATCTCCTCTGTAAGAGAAATATTTGGGTGGACTGAATTAAGGTGTTCTAAACATTCATTCAAATTCTCACTGCAGTGAGGCCAGATAAAACAAATATCGTGTATATATCTGTAAAAAAATCATGCACGTTTCAAAGTCACCTTGTTTGTGGAGGTTTACAAACGTCGCAAAACTGCTATGTGCGTCGTTGTCGTTTTTGCCGAATCCTCGCGATCAAAATGTTGTTCCAAAGTTTGTCAAAGTTGTGGCCTGCCGCCAGTCGCCTCAAGAAAGGCGCTACCCTACCTCTGGTTTGTGAAAGGAACCATTACACTCGTCGGAAGTTGAATTTGATTTCCAAAGAATTGTTTCGGTTTCATTTAACGATAGCTTCAAAAATGTCGGCGTTTTCTTTGGTGTAGTTGGACAGTTTCTTCACGGTTTCTTCACAGGGAATTTCATCCTGTACCTGCTGACGTTGATATTACCTTTTATTCGTCTGACCAGAAATCTTTACCATCTTTAAACTTCACTTCAAATGGTTCAAATGGCTCTGAGCACTATGGGACTTAACATCTGAGGTCATCAGTTCCCTAGAACTTCGAATTACTTACACCTAACTAATCTAAGGACATCACACACATCCATGCCCAAGGAAGGATTCTAACCTGTGACCGTAGCGGTTGCATGGTTCCAGACTGAAGCGCCTAGAACCGCTCTGCTACACCGGCCGGCAAATTTCACTTCACTGATCCTCACAATATTTACTGTACACTGTGGCTTTCATTTCACGTTTCTTAATTTCTAGCTTTCCTACTGCATTAAAACTTCTGATATTCCATGCTCCGACTCATACAGTGCTATCCCTTCGTTGATTATCTCATCTTTTTTTTCATGGTGACTGCCCCCTTGGCATTCTCGTCCCGGAGAGCCGAATGGGGAAATGATCCGGAATAATCCAGAATAATCCGGATTAAGGATACACATTATGTATATTTGGCATAGTATTTTCCATTGTCTTCGGCATCATAAAGCAGTTCATAACTGCTGATTCCTGTGCCGTTTAGGGAAAGTTTCCCATCCAAAGTGCTCAACCTCTAATTGCTCCTCCGCACTGACTGACAAGGTTGTTGGCAGAGCGATGATGACTTTTTATGCTGAAAGTCTTGAAAGGTGGTTACACTGAGCCACAGCGCCAGAGATCACGCCAGAGAGTATTGTTCCGCCGCCTCCACTGGCAGTGATTATTGAGTGGTAGCGGCAAGCAGTTCTCGCCGAGAAGTTGTGGTGGACACTGCTTGTCGTGAAGTCAGAGTGAGGTGTGGTAGTGGAGAGTGTTGTTCCATGTTTTATGCAGTGGTTTGATGGGAGAGATAGCAGATGTGTTCTAATGGAGATATTGTAATGGTCAGAGTGCATTTCGTCAATATATATGGAGGTATTTTCTTTTATTCTTTTATTCTTTCAGTGACCTGAATAATGTGTCATTACAGGTTCAGTCAACAAAGCATCTGGCGTTTGTTCTTGTATTAGAGTGGAATTTTGGTTTTCTTGCACAATTATAGTATTTGTAATTTTCTTTTATCACGTCAGTATAATTGGTATTTAAAAATTCTTATCTTGTTGAAGAAGAACCGTGCCAGATGTGCGTTGAGTCATACTACCACATACAGAACAGCTACACTTGTGCTTTGTTCGTTTCGTAGGTTTTATAGTTGCTGGGGACTTAATTAATTAATTGTATTAACTGAAATTTTCATTTCATTCTTTGTTGTTGTTCCATGCAGTCAGATTGCGTACAAAAACTAGTTAGGGCCAGCCGTTTACGAGACTTGCGTAATCGGACTTACAGCTACTAAAAAATATTTTCATTAATATTTAAGAAAACCCCCATGCAGTCTTTAGCAGTAATTACTGGAGATTTTTATTCTAAATTTAAGTAGTATTTGGATTGGAACCCTGAACCAAGGATGTTTTAGTTACTAGCCAATAAAAGCTTCTCCAAGACCTCAGCGGCAGCTACATTCCTTACGTTACCGTCAGAGGAATGCGTAATATCATCACTCTGGGGTCTGCATTCAATTGACCCCGCTTCTTGTAACATGTTTTTATTTTTGTGTCCGCGGACATTTTTATTATAGAGCATGTGAAGGATGACAGGAATACAAACATGTTTGTGTATTGCTCATATACTGTCTAATACAAGTGTCAGTGCCAACGTGCCGGCCGGGGTGGCCGAGCGGTTCTAGGCGCTTCAGTCTGGAACCGCGCGACCGCTACGGTTGCAAGTTCGAATCCTGCCTTGGGCATGGCTGTGTGTGATGTCCTTAGGTTAGTTAGGTTTAAGTAGTTCTAAGATCTATGGGACTGATGACCTCAGAAGTTAAGTCTTACGGTGCTCAGAGACATTTGAACCATTTTGAACTGCCAACGTGAGGGCCTACCGGACGATGTTGTATCCATTTCCTGTATTATCCGTCTAATGCTAGATTAGCTGTATTATTGTGGGCTATGGGCACGATGAAGGTCTTTGCTTTACGTACTAAGGCCAGCATGTTGCGCCTTGCATAATATCTGGCTACTAGTGGTATGTGGTTTAGTGAAATAATACACGTCTTTAGAGCGGGATTAAAGTTTGTTGTTCACCATGTGAAATGCAGGGAGGGCTATATTGGCCATATCTGAGTTATAGTGTCATAAGGGTTATCATGGGGAGCTTTTGTCTTGTGCTGACTTCACTTTACCTCTCATCAAAGAACCGGTAAGGTTGCTCAAGTCGTATCCCTTAAGTTAGAATTATTGTATTTGGTAGGGTAGTTAAAGTATAACATTTTGCTTTGCGTCCACTGAATGTTTATTCTTTTGAACTACCAACCAGCTTTCCAATAAATGAAAAAATCTTTTCTAAAAATGAGTTTTCAACCATTTTCAACTCTCTATCTTCGGTACGATTAAGCTTTCTGGTTTCCTAAACCTTACCCCCTGTTGCCCAAGTCGTACTTAGGATGATAAATCGGTGACAGCACGTCACAGTAACAAATTACGGACTATAAACGCAACGTTACGTTACACGTAATGAAATTACACCTGCGAAACAAAATATAAATTCTTAACTAGTTAAATTGTTTTAATGTCCATACGGAAAATCAGTTCCTTTGACGACAGATACCACAACACATATTTCGTAATATTACTTTCAACGCCACCGAATCACGTCTTCCCATTGGATACAATCAGCTCGCTTTTCAAGCCGCCTTAATTCCGATAAAATTCTCAACCTTTCGATGGCTGACTGCCTGGACTGACACTATTCCACGCTTATACACCTGCGATTAAGGCCTCTGGTACCGGTCAGTTAGGGCCAAAACCATAGAGGTAAGAATAAGGGGAGATGACGCTACGTATCCCAGCCGTACTACGTTTTGAAGCCATGGGGGCGTGGCTCGCTGCCATGACACCTCTGACCAAAACACTGCCAGTGTGCTATAGCGCTGCGTGTACTACAGTCGCTAATTGCACCATATACGCATGTAACGTCTTCAGATCGGTTGTTTCAAAGTTTTTGTGTAAAATAAAATCTCGTAAAGGCGAAATTCCGCGTTTCTTCTGATTAAAAATAGTTTTTAATGTAATATTACGAATAGCTAGCCTTCAATGTAAACGATACAAGTTTGTTCATTCAGTAATAAACGTGTATCACAAACTAAATAATAGAAACTGAAAACTAAGTTAGCTATACCCTCCCTCCAATCCCCATAAATACATCTTGTTTGTAATACGTACTGGGACATTTCAGTTACGTTACACTACTGGGAAACACTGTTCATTACCACCAATATTTACTGAAATACGGTACATAGAATGGCAAATCTACACAGGGTCCTGTTTAGGCCTATACTTTACGCCAGTTAATGTAGTGTTAGCTTTTAATTTGATACATGATGAAGACAAAGTGAGTTACTCAACACTTCGATTATCGACGATACGTACGTATTATACTGAAATGTGAACTTGAAAACTAAGAATTTAATTCTTTGAATTAACATACCTTTTGCAAATGTTTTGGGTGTGTAGGGAAAACTGATGGTACAGCATTTTCTCGGAACCTTACTGTTGAAAGGGAAGTTCTGTCTATGTCCTCTTCTCGGAAATGCTGAGAACATATAGTGCTCCATTTAGACGCACGCCAATTCTTCCTCCTCACAGCATTCTCCCACAGAGCTCTCCGACTTTCATTTTTAGGAAATCTAAAATCATACAGGAGAAAAACACGCTATAGTACAAGTACCGATGTAGCACACGTTCATTCATAATGAAGTTGTAAAATCACACTTAACGAGACAACGTACACATGAAACGCTATTCCCTTCGATTTCGCATCACAATCAGAACGATTCGTACATCCGAACACCACACAAGTCACCATAGTAGCGCAAAATCCTTCCAAAAGCGAGCGACAAACCTATGCACACACAGCAGTGTTTTGGTCGGATTGAGATGGCTACCCTCGGCTTCACATAGCTTCACAGCTGTGACGTCACGGCGTCTCCCTCTATTCTTACCTCCATGGCCGAAACGACGCGTACACGGAAGGCGAGCTGGGCAGACCATGAAAGCTCTGGCCCATTGCGGGACCGTGTGACGTCAGGTGGCGCGTTGGGACGGCGCCACGTTTGAAACTGCTGCTACCGCCTCCCTGTTAGGCAGTCCGCAAGAGGAGACGCAGGTCCGTGAGGTGACGCAGGGTTACTCACGGTGAGTTTTTGCGATCCACACAACTGAATGGTGCTGCGCACGTTAGAGCGCAGCGTGAGGTGACGCAGTTCCTGCGCTTGGTGACGCTGCGGACTGCAGTCTCCTGTACGCAGTTTACTGCGAGGCTCACGGTGGTTCTGGCTGTTGGTAGTTCGAAATGAAGGAAAAGCTAACTGAAGCCGTACGTGTTCGCAAAGTTCTGTATGATACAAACCATGAAGATTACTTGAAAACGAAGCTGAATGCTGAGAAGTGGGAGGAAGTGACCAAGAAACGGACATACGAAATTGTAGTTCGTTGTTAACATTAAAAAAAAAAAAAAATTCAAATGGCTTTGAGCACTATGGGACTTAACATCTGAGGTCATCAGTCCCCTAGAACCAACTACTTAAACCTAACTAACCTAAGGACATCACACATATCCATGCCCGAGGCAGGATTCGAACCTACGACCATAGCGGTCGCGCGGTTCCAGACTGGAGCTCCTAACCGTAACATTCTACATTGACATTGTTAAAACTCTGTAGCAAATTTCCGTGATGTGCTCTGTCCTGGTTAAATGTTTATCAAACAAGATGCCTAGGTTCCTTACTAGCGTGTAGCCGTCCATATCTACCGGTGAAAACGGAATAGATGGATTTAACCACGTCTTTGATATCAATATAGAATCGAAACTGACGCCCCGAGTACATTTCTGATAATATATGAATTTATACAAATTTTGGGGAAACATTGTTACGAAATGCTGAAAAATTACATGTTTATAGGTTATATATAATATATTAAAGAAATAGGTACCTAAAAACCATCCTGTATTGGAATGCAACGTTGTGTCTGAATTTCAAGGCAATCGGTCAAGAGCTTTCTGAGGTTAGAGGCTATAGCATACGTTAGAAACACAGCTAGTTTCTCCTTGGTTCTAATCGGCCTTGTAGCGTTGTATCCCTGTCTGTCAATTTCATTCTTGATGAGACCATGCACTTCTTGGAATTGATCACGGTTTATTCTAAAATAGTTCCTGAATTTTTCATCATCAAATTCCTTAGTTGAAGCGAATTCCTCATGACTTAGTCTTCTGGTCTTCTTTTCATGTACGCACTTTTTTCCTGCTTTTGTTTCATCAAAGCGATGTAACACACCGTTTCGAACTCAAACTCAGAATCGGAATCCGATTCTGAACTTATATCTATTAACATAGCAGAAATAGTCGCCATCTCTGCCAGAGCCAAAGTTCCTCAGCAAACTGCGTATTGAAACTGCGATCCAACTTGCGATGATTGTCGCCGTGACTCACGCTGCTGTGAGGAATTTGGCGTGAGCCCCCTGCGTCACCTCACGGGCCTGCGTCTCATCTTGCGGCCCGCCTAAGCGTTGAGCAGCCGCCGTTGCTTCCTTTCGGCATCCAAAGCCAGCCCCACGCGCTACTCAGCGTGTAGTCCTGGTCTGTTGTCGCTGTTCATTCCAATATCAGTCGCCTCTTTTATAACTGAGTTCAAGTATGTTAACGCATCATCCAAAACTCTTGTGCTCTCAAAATCCATTTTGTGTCCGACTTAGAGGCAATGCTCAGCTATGGCCGACTTGTCGAGCTCGGTTTGCTTAATATGTCTCTTGTGCTCGGTACAACGCTCCCAAACTGTGCGAATTGTGTGGCCTATATAGATGCTGCCGCACTCGCAAGGGACACCGTACACACAGGGAACACGAGGAGCTGCGTCGTCTTTAAAAGGCTCTCGTATCTTGAGGGCGGGTCATAATCGATGTCTC
Organism: Schistocerca cancellata; assembly: GCF_023864275.1. NCBI lineage: Eukaryota > Metazoa > Arthropoda > Insecta > Orthoptera > Acrididae > Schistocerca > Schistocerca cancellata. The sequence goes on from NC_064634.1 coordinate 266,148,438, forward strand.
TGCCGTGAACATTCTAACTTCTTGCCCGTTGCCCCACAGTATGGCGGGAAAGCCGCCGGCTTGGCTTCTTCTGCCGATTCACAAGGCTTCCTTTTTCGGTGACACTTGAAAGCGTTTGAAATTTCTCTTTTGCTGTAGTTATTCTCCCTGGACACGTGCCTCAAGTGCTGCAAATCAGACTGTAAGTGGACGTCGTCAGAAATGACTTTGGCTCTGTGCTTTATGCACTGTCAAAGGAAGAAACATATTCCTCTTAGGACCATTGATAGAGCAATCAGCTCGGCAACCTATGGACTGCCAAAACATGATGCAGGATTATTAACGCCAAAACTGGGTCACTGTGAACACCATGTTGTAAACTCGCAGACGTTAGTTGAAAGTCACAAGAAAACAAAAATAGGTCGAAACGATGTCCTGCAGTTTCCACCTGGAATCGTCAAGTTGCTCCGTCGTGTTGTAAAGATAACGTACGTCTTGTAACGGGACGAATATTATGAAATGACGAATGGCGTAGCAACGGGCTCGCCACTGTTTTAGTCGCGAATTTCTTCGTGGAGCACTTTGAGGAGGACGCTCTGAACTCTGCGGTGTTGTGTCCCTCTTGCTTCCTTATGTACGTCGACGACACTTTCCTGATATGGCCTCACGGTAAAAATACACTGCGGCAGTTCGGGGATCACATGAACAGAGTCCACCCCAACATTAAATTTACCTGCTGACAGTCTTGTACGTGGGGCAACTACAGCTGAGAGTGAAATGATAATTAAATCATGACCCTAAGCTGTCGACAGGCGTTGATATGCATCAGCGGGGAGAGTTGAAAATGTGTGTCCCGACCGGCGTTCGAACTCGGGATCTCCTGCTTACATAGCAGACGCTCTATCCATCTGAGCCACAGAGAGCACAGAGGATAGTGCGACTACAGGGATTTATCCCTTGCACGCTCCCCATATGACCCACATTCCCAACTCAATGTCCACACACAACATTCGTAGTGCCCCGGCCGACAGGCTGTTATGTAGTGGTTAAGTTCTCAAGATCGCAGCCTGTCAGCCGACTCAACAGAGAGCGCTGATCATTGATCTAATCTTTTTTCAACTGTCATATAGACATTTTAGCTTTCATTGGCAATTTATAGGTTGCTCCAGGCAGTGTTTTATGTATATTAATTGCTGACCATGTATTCACCATAAAAAAGGATCGGTCCTGTTCTCTTCATATATTTCCGTTTAATAATTTTATATGGGTAACTAAATTCGACTTTTAATGTATCACAATTGGTTTCTATGATAGTTATCAATTTTAAAAGTCTGCTACATGTATTTTACCATGTGTGTTTGTATCAGATTATGTTTATTTGCGTAAATGATGACTACATCTACGCCCACAGTAGCGACACCTAGGGAGAACGTAGGCAAACAGATTTCTGGTAGCTACTGTACTTCAGTAGCCAGTTGCAATAATGACTATGTGGACGATGTGGCCTATTCTACACCTTATTTTAGATATGACAATGCTGTGCTGATTATATTTACACTCCTGGAAATGGAAAAAAGAACACATTGACACCGGTGTGTCAGACCCACCATACTTGCTCCGGACACTGCAAGAGGGCTGTACAAGCAATGATCACACGCACGGCACAGCGGACACACAAGGAACCGCGGTGTTGGCCGTCGAATGGCGCTAGCTGCGCAGCATTTGTGCACCGCCGCCGTCAGTGTGAGCCAGTTTGCCGTGGCATACGGAGCTCCATCGCAGTCTTTAACACTGGTAGCATGCCGCGACAGCGTTGACGTGAACCGTATGTGCAGTTGACGGACTTTGAGCGAGGGCGTATAGTGGGCATGCGGGAGGCCGGGTGGACGTACCGCCGAATTGCTCAACACGTGGGGCGTGAGGTCTCCACAGTACATCGATGTTGTCGCCAGTGGTCGGTGGAAGGTGCACGTGCCCGTCGACCTGGGACCGGACCGCAGCGACGCACGGATGCACGCCAAGACCGTAGGATCCTACGCAGTGCCGTAGGGGACCGCACCGCCACTTCCCAGCAAATTAGGGACACTGTTGCTCCTGGGGTATCGGCGAGGACCATTCGCAACCGTCTCCATGAAGCTGGGCTACGGTCCCGCACACCGTTAGGCCGTCTTCCGCTCACGCCCCAACATCGTGCAGCCCGCCTCCAGTGGTGTCGCGACAGGCGTGAATGGAGGGACGAATGGAGACGTGTCGTCTTCAGCGATGAGAGTCGCTTCTGCCTTGGTGCCAATGATGGTCGTATGCGTGTTTGGCGCCGTGCAGGTGAGCGCCACAATCAGGACTGCATACGACCGAGGCACACAGGGCCTACACCCGGCATCATGGTGTGGGGAGCGATCTCCTAAACTGGCCGTACACCACTGGTGATCGTCGAGGGGACACTGAATAGTGCACGGTAAATCCAAACCGTCATCGAACCCATCGTTCTACCATTCCTAGACCGGCAAGGGAACTTGCTGTTCCAACAGGACAATGCACGTCTGCATGTATCCCGTGCCACCCAACGTGCTCTAGAAGGTGTAAGTCAACTACCCTGGCCAGCAAGATCTCCGGATCTGTCCCCCATTGAGCATGTTTGGGACTGGATGAAGCGTCGTCTCACGCGGTCTGCACGTCCAGCACGAACGCTGGTCCAACTGAGGCGCCAGGTGGAAATGGCATGGCAAGCCGTTCCACAGGACTACATCCAGGATCTCTACGATCGTCTCCATGGGAGAATAGCAGCCTGCATTGCTGCGAAAGGTGGATATACACTGTACTAGTGCCGACATTGTGCATGCTCTGTTGCCTGTGTCTATGTGCCTGTGGTTCTGTCAGTGTGATCATGTGATGTATCTGACCCCAGGAGTGTGTCAATAAAGTTTCCCCTTCCTGGGACAATGAATTCACGGTGTTCTTATTTCAATTTCCAGGAGTGTATATGTTTTGACGATGCCATTATGGCCTTAACACTTTAGGACATGGCGTAAAAAAGGTATTTTTTACCGTACTTTATCTATGTATTTCCCTGTTTGTATGTTAGTATAGTGTGATACGTATTGCTGTATTAAGTTGAAAGACACACAGCTCACTAGGTGTATGTATTTGCGTATTGTAGATCTGAGGACTGGCAATGGCAAGGAAAGCGTTTCTGAAGAAGAAAAATTTGTTAACATCGAGTATAGATTTAAGTGTCAGGAAGTCGTTTCTGAAAGTATTTGTATGGAGTGTAGCCATGTATGGAAGTGAAACGTAAACGATAAATAGTTTAGACAAGAAGAGAATAGAAGCTTTCGAAATGTGGTGCTATAGAAGAATGCTGAAGATTAGATGGGTAGATCACATAACTAATGAGGAGGTACTGAATAGAATTGGGGAGAAGAGGAGCTTGTGGCACAACTTGACTAGAAGAAGGGATCGGTTGGTAGGACATGTTCTGAGACATCGAGGGATCGGCAATTTATTATTGGAGGGCAGCGTGGAGGGTAGAAATCGTAGAGGGAGACCAAGAGATGAATACAATAGGCAGATTCAGAAGGATGTAGGCTGCAGTAGGTACTGGGAGATGAAGAAGCTTGCACAGGATAGAGTAGCATGGAGAGCTGCATCAAACCAGTCTCAGGACTGAAGACCACAACAACAACAACACATCTGAGGATGGTTATCTAAAGAATTGATATTGAGATCAATGACTGGAAAAAAAATAATAACATTTAAAGCTTTCTTTGTCCAATGTTAGTTTCGCATCTGTACAATGTTGTTTTCGGGACCACATTATTGAGACATTGTAGAAGGCCGAGACTGATTACTAAGTAGTGTTGCAATGTTAGGCCACCTTCCGTATTTTCGCATTGTTGCTTCAGTCCCACCAAGCGATTCTGAGTCTGATATATAAACAATATATGCAGCAGTTACTACACAGTGCTCTTCTGTGACGATATTTCCATCACGTGGTCACAAGCCTGTTGCGTTACAGTCGTCTACTGCTATGTCCATACAAACTGTTCGGGGTATGCATGGACCAGGAATTCTAAAGTTAGCTTATTTTATTACACTGCCAAGATTTGAAAGTAGTCAATGAAGATGCCGCTAGACTGTACCCGTTCGTTAGAGTTGTAAAGAACAATCTGTCCAACAGCTGTAGACGATGTGTCGTGTGAACAGGAAGTGATAGTATGGTTATACCATAGTCACCAGCCAGCTGAATCGCCTGTAAACTATTTGTGTGTGTGATACGTCCATCCAGTAAAAGGAAGATTTGGTTTCCGTCTTTTTTTTCTATTGAAGTTCTGATGGTATACAACTATTCAAAATGGTTCAAATGGCTCTGAGCAATATGGGACTCAACATCTTAGGTCATAAGTCCCCTAGAACTTAGAACTACTTAAACCTAACTAACCTAAAGACAGCACACACACCCATGCCCGAGGCAGGATTCGAACCAGCGACCGTAGCAGTCCCGCGGTTCCGGACTGCAGCGCCAGAACCGCACGGCCACCGCGGCCGGCTATACAACTATCAGTCCATCCGAATGCTGTATTTGGTAGAGCTCCCCTTTTTGAGACATAATTAATTCTGCTGCCCTTGAGTATTAACGTCGGCGTTACGAAACAGCCTGGTGCATTCGCTGAACATACACATGTCGTTGTAGGTGGCCTTTCTCGGCTTGAGATTGCTCCCACTTGCTGTTTGCCATTTTGGGCAATTGCTTCAGATGTTTTATGAACTGTGGATATTGCGGTTTCTTCCACCTTTACATTTGGTCAGCAGGAAACTTATGTTCATCTAGTATGACCTCAAATTTATTAAAAAAACTCATTAACTTGCTCTTTATCAAACCCCTTCTATCGCGCCATGGATATTGCTTCAGAAACTCAAGAGGTCGAAATGGAAAGATCTCTCATAAACCAATAATCCCATTTTTATCGGTTGTTGTTGTTTTTTTTGTTTACTGAATCTATGCGGTAGATAATATTTCTGCAATCTGAGAGACAAGTTTCCTTAATTTAGTAATAGTTACTCTGAAGAAACTATATTCTAAAATAATTATATGCTGCAGTAATTCAGCTTCCATCTCTGTGGTCTTACCATTAAACCTTTCAAATTTAATGTTTATTTAAACAGTATAGGCTGTGGTACGCTGTGCTTTCTACATGCTTCATTAAATATAATTTCAGTATTCCGATGTTTCAGTAAAGTTTCATCCATATCCTCCTGCTTCCATTTGTTGTGTCCTCACTTCGTCACACTGATAAGCTGAAACACACAGCTTTTACATACTAAATAATATTTAGTATGTAATTTTCGTCAGCACTTAAGTCGTACCGGCTCGATTAACGAAGTCTCCGCAGGTGCGACTTACGCAGTGCGAACTCTACCGCTTCAAACCACAACTAGATGCATAACCACAAAGTTTTCTACCGTTTGATTATACTTCAATTAACGACAGAGTACCACGAAAACAGATACGATACAAAACAATTACTTTATCATCACATACTTCTCAAAAATTGCTGACAAATATGAGAGATAAAATAATGAAAACAGACAAACAAACTTACTTGTTAATTATTTTTCTGTCACAGCAGCGAGCGATCCGCTCACTTGTTGTTGCACGGCTATTGAGTTTAAAAAATGGTTCAAATGGCTCTGAGCACTATGGGACTTAACTTCTATGGTCATCAGTCCCCTAGCACTTAGAACTACTTAAACCTAACTAACCTAAGGAAATCACACACATCCATGCCCGAGGCAGGATTCGAACCTGCGACCGCAGCGGTCGCGCGGTTCCAGACTGTAGCGCCTTTAACCGCTTGGCCACTCCGGCAGGCTATTGAGTTTAATTTCACACCACTTGATGTCGCATTTTATAAACGTAAGATCGGATATTACTGGAACACGACATAGGCTCTGTCACTACAAACGTTACTTTACTCTCGTTGCGTTTTTTTCTTTTTTTGTTAGAGGACACCTACCAATAGCTTTTTAAATACTGTGTTGTTGCTGCGGTTGTATTGATACCCCTAGTGTTGCTTATGTGCCATTTTTTACCGTTTACCTGTGCTAGACAGAATTTGCGGAACCTCGTTGACGAGCAGTGCACCCTTTGATTAACATATGATTTGAAGTTTGCATGGATCGAGATGAGATACTTTCTACATGTTCGTCGTAGTTGACTAATGCCCTCACTGTATTCGATTAGCAACTAATAGTGAGGAAAAAATTTGTTTTGTAGCCGTATGCAAATTACAGTTATTTTTATTACATATTGCTGATGTCTAACTTGCTTAGTTATCTAGAGGCGACATTCTACTGTTATTAACCAACATGTCCGTTTTGCAGCCGGTTGGGGTTCACAGTTAATTTTATTACAGAACAGAATAAATTACGATTAACATGGTTTTCTTCATTTGATTAATTATGTGATTTGCTTAAGTGATAACATTTGTCATAGAGTTTATCAGCATGAGTATTTGATAGTATATACTTTGACATTAAGTTTCTGTTTCCTGGATGAAAAATGCTGTTGTCACACTTAATTTGTGTAGAGGGCTGATGACAGTGCTCTGTGTCACCGAAACACATTTCTGTCGAATAAAGAGGTTCAGACGCATGGGTGAATGCCACCATTAATTCTCATCTTCTACCTGGCGTGCCATATAAATGAGACAGGAAAAATACCATTATTCTTCAAAGAGAACGTAAGAATATCCATAGCAACAAAGGCATGTCCTGTCAGGAGTGGATATTACCGAAAAATCAGTTTAATAAGTGGTGAATGAAAAATTTATTTACAGAAAAATTTGTTGACAGTACAATGCAAAAAACCGGCAGAAGCCAAACTTTGGAGCGAAATCAGATTTTGTTCAGGAGAAATATGGGAAAACTTAAAGAAACTCAGACCTACTATTATAGCACTAGTAGAGAAACCTTAGGACAAAGCTGCCTGCACAAGAAATCCGAAATTCTGAATGTGTCTCGGAGAAAATACAAGTACCAAAAAGTTAAGTTAAAAATGGACATGAAGAGTCTCGACCGCAAAGACATTAGCTTCGATAGTACCCTGTTTCGGACAGTTTTTGACCATGCTCAGATCCTCATACCGTGATAGTAGGCGATGGCGGTTAATGGAGCGAGTATTGTAACACCACGAGCGTCAATTTATGGAAGATACAACATCCGTTCCACTGACCGCCACCGCCTAACATCACGATATGAGGGTCTGAAGACGGTCAAAAACTGACCGAAATCGGTTATCATCGAAATAAACATTTTTCCCGTCGAGATGGTTTGTGTCCATTTTAAAGTACTTTAAGCCAGACCGCTATTTCTCCACGACAAATGTTCTCAAAAATTACTGAAATGCTGTGTACACTTAACAGAGAAAGTAGACGACATTTACAGGAGTGGAAAGACATGAAATAGCAGTAGCTGAGAAGGAGTGAGCCAAGACTGTAGACTATTGTAGCAAAAAGAAACGCCTGCAGCCGTCTTTATGATCTTACTTATTGTGTAGCTACCAGTTTCGGTGCTTCAATGCGCCATCTTCAGGTCTTGGTTGGTGCTGAAGGCGTTATCATGGCCTATGTATACGCTGTATCAGTAGCCAGCTAACTGGATTACGCAGACTTTCTGTAACTGTGATGGCAGCATTCCATCAACTGGAGTCACTTAAAATCACAGAAATTCCTTTTAGCTTCAGTGAACTCTCACCACAGTATATTTCTCTATATCGCCGTGTGAAATACTGCAGTGTTCTGCTAGAACCCCTAATTTGACGATTTGGTGCCACGAGGTACGTAATTAACAGTTGACACTTGCGTTTGCCGTAACGTCCGATGTCACTTTATCAGTCCGGCGCTGACGATCGTAATTCAAACTGAGTGTCGCAGCAACGCAGCGCAGTTTGCAGACGAGGACGGCTTGCTAGCGAATCCCAGCGCAAACTCACCTGAATGCGACCGCCGCGTCGGCGTGGGTATGCCATCTATTTCGGTATGAAAATCGGAATAGTTAGGAACGCAGCTCGCGCAGTGCGGCACGACGTACAAGTCCAGCAATTTGCATGATTGCGTGGCTTGGGAGCGGCGCGGGTCAAACAGCAAAAACCAGACTCCGGCCATACGCCTAGCGCGCGTGACCGCAGCTTAGTCCGCGCAGGCGTATGTCTGACGCAACTGCGTGGGAAGGCCGTAACGACGCTGCGTACCTTTCCCTCTCCCCCTTTGTTTTGAAAAAGAAATAAGGGTTAAACGGAGGACCGCCTAGTTTCGCATACATATTGGCTGTTTTGTACGCGGTGCACGCGAGAACATGAAATACGTTCCGATTAATATACAGTCACGCCAAATAATCTTAGAGTATGAGCTAAAACAGGGCAACAACGCCGTCGCAGAGAAGGGAGTTTCGCGTGCCTCGTACGAAAATGATTTATGCCGCTACAAAAATATGGCGTCGATATAACTGCAATCTAATTCCGAGTCTTTCTGAGGAATGGCGCAGAGATTCGGAGAGTGAAGAAAGCACTGGGAAACAAGAGTTTCACATCGTACTTCCGAATGGATTATGAAAATCGGAAATGCACGCTTTATCACTAAGTTACGCTCCATTGGACTATTTTTATACACATTCAATGTTTTTGGCTGGTTGGCTAAAAATATGACGTAGTACTCCGAAAAAAATGTAATAGTAACTCCAAACTAACAAACACTTACTTTTCACCTTACAGGCTAATTAATATTCTACACCTATATTTGCTACCGGCCAAATAATTCTTTGTGCTTCTGGCAAGAATTGGCCAACTGTGATTTCAGGTAGTAAGCTCAGTTTTCAGAACAGAACAATCACTCACCCTTGGCGTAAAAGGTCTTTATATGACATGTTACACGAAGCAATTTTCACTAGACGAGTTATGATGACGTTAAAAGTACACCTGAGATTACGTCGGACGCAAGCGATCGAGAATTTGTCGACGTTAATTTCATTCAAAAAGAAGACTGTTCCTGACATCAACTTGCCACTAAGCCGGACCGGCGTGCATGTCTCAGTTTCTAAACAGTTCACCATTACACTTCAGGTGGTGTATCCAGAGTGAAATTTTGATTTTTCAGTGGGGTGTGTGCTGATCTTAAACTTCCTGGCAGATTGAAACTACGTGCCGGACCGAGACTCGAGCTAGGGACCTTTGCCTTTCGTGGGGAAGTGGTCATGGAGTTTCATATCAGCGCCCACTTTGCTGCAGAGTGATAATTTCATTTTGAAAACGTCCTCCAGGTTGTGGCTAAGCCATGTCTCCTCAATTTCCTTTCTTCCTGGAGTGCCAGTGGTCGAGGGTTCGCAGGAGAGCTTGTAACCTCCCCACAAAAAATGAAAATGAAAATGAGTCAAGTGTAACCTTCCCACAAAAAATATAATTTATAATTAAATGAATTTTTAATATTGTGACCTCCGAACAAAATTGGCTCCCATTTATAGTCTGTGTGCAGAAATGCATTCACATTTAATGTTCCCACAAAATTCTTTTCTCATTTAATGTCAAGTTCGAAACAGAAAAATTCCTAAACACCAAAATAATAAAAAAAGTTTAGTAACCTGATAAATTTTATGAGGACAGCAGCGCTGCCCTTCGGCCCTGTATTCTGAATAAAAAAAAGCAAAAATTCTTACCTCAATAAAAACTGCAAATATGTTGTTGTTGTTATGGTCTTCAGTCCTGAGACTGGTTTGATGCAGCTCTCCATGCTACTCTATCCTGTGCAAGCTTCTTCATCTCCCAGTACCTACTAAAACCTACATCCTTCTGAATCTGCTTAGTGTATTCATCTCTTGGTCTCCCCCTACGATTTTTACCCTCCACGCTGCCTTCCAATAATATATCTGCTCTTAATTAGATATTTTTCGACACAGCTTCGTGCAATGCTGGCGTATATTTTTTTTGATTCCTGGAAGGAATGATCATGCATTGGAAATATTCTTTAAATTGAAATGAATGCTTTTCTTTAAAAGAGTTACTTTATATTATAAAAAGTATTATTGGGACATTTTTTGGAACAAATTAAATTACAATTAACATACATTATTAAATATGCGCAAGGCTGCTTCTTTACCTTCTACAACAATAATCATCCTCCAGAGTCCTGACCAGAGTCGCGAGCAGAGCACACAGCCGACACATGCCGACTCCACCAGACTACTACTGTCGACTCGCGCAGACAAGCGCAGACTAGCGGCAAGCAACAACTAACTACAAACTACTCTCTGGTCAGAGATTCTGTCATGCCTCGCCCATCGCCGGCAAAGCATACGTCTTACAAGCTTCTGTGAGGTTTGGAATGCAGAAGACGAGGTACTGTCAGAATTACAGCTGAGAGGACATGTTGTGAGCCGTGAAAAAAAAAAAAAAGAAAAAGAAAAAACAACAACTGCATGAAGGGATCAACGAAGAACCTGAACAGGAGTCATCGGTTACGTTGATAATTCTTTCATTAAATTGTTTTGTGTGCCACTCTCCATGTTTTATACTTCCTGAAGTAGCCGCTCTTTCAGTGATTTCATTTTATTTTATTGGTCTTACGCATTAATAGAAAGTATTATGTGACTTGCTGTTCCAGTTGTGTGTTAAAATTTTTCCCGTTTACTCCCTTTATATTTATTTATTGTTCAATTCTACTTTTTATGTGGAATTACCACTAGCCAGTTATTTGCTGTACGTTTCTGCTTAAAACGGAATGTGTGACGTCTTTCCCAATGTCGTTTACAAGCATTGCAACTTCTTTGGCGACAATAGTCAGCAAATGTCTGACGAGGGCCTTGTAAGCCGAAATCCGGTTAACACAATAAAAGTAATACTGCATAGAAATGGTGATGGTGTTGAGACAGTAACCAGTCACAAATTTAATCCTTTATCCAAAAGGTACCATCTCTAATCATTAAAATTCATCGTCAGACAGCTTTCACGCTTCCATTAGAACATGTAGTGCGTTTTTTTACTGATTTGTTGTCGTGAAATGTCGGTCTGGAGTATTTGTTTTCATAGTCTCCGTCCAACAAATAATGTTCGTAGTTTTCTCCACATTCTTATCTTAGCGCACACAGATTTGTATGACTGAGCACTTTAGGTTTGTCTATCACGTTAAAAATGTATTCTGTGACAAACCTAAAGTGCTCAAGGATACAAATTTATGTGTGCAACGATAAGAGTTTGGTGGAAATCTGTTCTGTGACAAATCTGAAGTGCTCAATGACACAAATTTATGTGTGCAACGATAAGAATGTGGTGAAAACTACGAACATCATTTATTGGACGAAAACTATGAAAACAAATATTCTAGACTGACATTTCACGACAACTAATGAATAAAAAAAACGCACGACATGTTCTATTGGAAGCCGTCTGACGATGAATTGTAATGGTTCGAAACCAGTTATGGTACTTTTTCAATAAAGAAACTTAAAAATAAATTTGTGGGTGGTTGTTGTCTCAACAACATCAACATTAGTTTTCAAATAACAGCCACGGTATCCAACCATGTCATCATATGACTATATTGCATTAACACTGTAGAACAAAAGCAGACCAGCGCTTTTCATTCATTATAATGTTGTTCTACCCAACACCGATGGAAGACTTAGTAAACACGAAAAATGTATCTATGATCTATTTTAAGACTTACTATGGAATGTTTTCATGATTGTACAACCCTATGTGCAGTTTATTTAAAGCTCTTGTTGCTTATGTTCTTTACTTTTTATTCATAACTGTGTTAATAAGTCAAGTGGGTTTTATGAAAGTTACTATGCAGTGCCTCCCTCGTTGTAATGTGACGATTTTGCTCTAGGCTAACTAAAGATAGCTACTTTACTTATGTGTGGTTTTAGTCCTCTTATTTCTCCAAATAACAACTGTAACTTTATCCCAATTGATGTTTTATGGACTTTTTGTGACTTTCAACAACTACATTCGCAGTGCCTTTTGCTTTTTGACTACTTATGCGTTTATTTTGCGTGTATAACTACTGAAATGAGTCCATGACGTATTATATCGTTGTGATATGATCTACATTTCTGTACATCTGACACTGTGTACGCCTATTTGATCGAATTCCGTGGAATATTTATGACTGTAAACTGTTTTATGGCTGTTAACTGTTTTTTGAACTTTAGGTTCTTAGGCTCGTTGTTGTATTTTGTCTTTGACTACCTTAGTGGGTCACCGAGATTTTGTGCCATAGTTCTTTCGATGTAACTTATATTTTTTTCAAGCTGTAGTATTACTATACCTGTTTCCTTGTTGTATACTTTGTCAATCTCATCTGGAAAATCTGACATTACGACAGCCGTCTTTTTTGCACGCCAGTATTTTGTAGCAACTAGTCGCTGTCGCCACTTAGAAGTCGTCTTCTGTTCAAACGAGCTCATCGACACAACCACGCCGCTTGGATGGTAAATAACGGCGTCACTGAAGCAGTAATTTCGCTGAAACTACGATCTGGGAACAATTAATACCTAGCATGAATTTCTGCATGTCAGTACGTATTTCACATCCAGCCGCTGTCGCAGCTCTCGAATTCTTTTCTGCTGGATGGTGCATATGGATATGAGTAAGCCGTCTCCGTGGGAACTACACTCCTGGAAATTGAAATAAGAACACCATGAATTCATTATCCCAGGAAGGGGAAACTTTATTGACACATTCCTGGGGTCAGATACATCACATGATCACACTGACAGAACCACAGGCACATAGACACAGGCAACAGAGCATGCACCATGTCGGCACTAGTACAGTGTATATCCACCTTTCGCAGTAATGCAGGCTGCTATTCTCCCATGGAGACGATCGTAGAGATGCTGGATGTAGTCCTGTGGAACGGCTTGCCATGCCATTTCCACCTGGCGCCTCAGTTGGACCAGCGTTCGTGCTGGACGTGCAGACCGCGTGAGATGACGCTTCATCCAGTCCCAAACATGCTCAATGGGGGACAGATCCGGAGATCTTGCTGGCCAGGGTAGTTGACTTACACCTTCTAGAGCACGTTGGGTGGCACGGGATACATGCGGACGTGCATTGTCTTGTTGGAACAGCAAGTTCCCTTGCCGGTCTAGGAATGGTAGAAAGATGGGTTCGATGACGGTTTGGATGTACCGTGCACTATTCAGTGTCCCCTCGACGATCACCAGTGGTGTACGGCCAGTGTAGGAGATCGCTCCCCACACCATGATGCCGGGTGTTGGCCCTGTGTGCCTCAGTAGTATGCAGTCCTGATTGTGGCGCTCACCTGCACGGCGCCAAACACGCATACGACCATCATTGGCACCAAGGCAGAAGCGACTCTCATCGCTGAAGACGACACGTCTCCATTCGTCCCTCCATTCACGCCTGTCGCGACACCACTGGAGGCGGGCTGCACGATGTTGGGGCGTGAGCGGAAGACGGCCTAACGGTGTGCGGGACCGTAGCCCAGCTTCATGGAGACGGTTGCGAATGGTCCTCGCCGATACCCCAGGAGCAACAGTGTCCCTAATTTGCTGGGAAGTGGCGGTGCGGTCCCCTACGGCACTGCGTAGGATCCTACGGTCTTGGCGTGCATCCGTGCGTCGCTGCGGTCCGGTCCCAGGTCGACGGGCACGTGCACCTTCCGCCGACCACTGGTGACAACATCGATGTACTGTGGAGACCTCACGCCCCACGTGTTGAGCAATTCGGCGGTACGTCCACCCGGCCTCCCGCATGCCCACTATACGCCCTCGCTCAAAGTCCGTCAACTGCACATACGGTTCACGTCCACGCTGTCGCGGCATGCTACCAGTGTTAAAGACTGCGATGGTGCTCCGTATGCCACGGCAAACTGGGTGACAATGACGGCGGCGGTGCACAAATGCTGCGCAGCTAGCGCCATTCGACGGCCTACACCGCGGTTCCTGGTGTGTCCGCTGTGCCGTGCGTGTGATCATTGCTTGTACAGCCCTCTCGCAGTGTCCGGAGCAAGTATTGTGGGTCTGACACACCGGTGTCAATGTGTTCTTTTTTCCATTTCCAGGAGTGTATTAGCGTCGCCTTAACACGATATTTGCTGCCGCACAGTCTACGAGTTTGCCGTTAATCCCCACAAATGGCTATCGGTGTTCTGACAACAGACTATGTTTGGTCTTCTATTTTATTTACAGATGTTTATCATAGATTGACAAAATGCTGTTTATAGCAGTTATTTTACATAATGTAATGAAACGATTTTTCTATTTTTTATTAGCTTTGTTTAACCTTTCTGTATCTACCTTATTGTAACAACTGTTTTACGTACTGTATACCTGCCTGGCAGTCGCTGACGTAATTCGGTATGCAGTGGAGGGAGCATGGTGTATTTAAGCGACAGCTGCATTGCGCTTCATGGGAGTTGAGGTTCATGGAATTTTAACAGCAGCTCCATTTACCATAGAATACATTAATTATTGTCAGCGTTTTTTTTCCATTATAAATTTCTTCCCAGGTCATCCCTTGTAAACTATTCTTAAGAACAGTTCTCCTGGGGTCATTTTATTTCCATTGTGAGTATCCACACTGTAAGGCCATATGGTCTTTATCCTAAGTTACTTAATTTCATGTACAGTCAAACTAGTACAATCGAAATTCGGAGACCAATTCGACGTTCCTCGAATGTACCATCATTATGTAGATGTAAATAATTGCATGCTGGCTTTTATTTGTAGATAAGACTTACCAACCATTCGTGATCCTATGGTAATCCCCGCTATCCGAATCAAACTATGCAATGAAGTAGTTTCGAACACCTAAGTCATAGATAAGAAAACTGAACGAGAAGATTCATACACACTTACACACAAACGAGCTCATGCGTGCACGCGCTTTCGCACGCACGCACATACAAGAACCACACTAATAGTATCAGCATGCTCATGTCAGCCCTTTCACAAAAATCTAAAGTAATAGGATTCAGCGTAAATAAGAAAGTGTGGTGAAAAACTGGCGTGTCTTTATCATAGAAATTAATAATTACTGTAGATAGTTTCAGATTTCAAACAGCTTCAGACTTCATAGTCAACAGGTCGGATAAAAAGAATGAGAGTTATTATATTATGGGGACAATACGTAGTTATTACAGTCTACAGTGGTCATCCACGCTGGAACTGGATGCGAACTAGTTCTCAGTTGACAGTAAGGTCAGTTTCAAAGACCTTCTATTGGTTCAGATGATATTGTAATTTACATGTTTTCTGTCCTTGAGGTATGACCCCCATCGCAGCTTCATTTCTGGTGCATGTGCTGCCATGCTGATTGTGAGATGATTCTAGCGTGTATCTACCTTGCTGTCTTGGAGATTTTTCGAACATCATTTCATCTCTCATAGGTTCTACACACTAGCTTGGATACTCCTTTGGTCACCTCTTCCCCCAAAGGTTTTAAAAATTGCAAAAGAGTGTTAACGACGACATTAGCGTTTCTTGATCGCACGTCTTTCAAATATATGTTATATACCGAGTACAGACAACTCACACCGTTGTGGAAAGCATCAGGTCAATAGGAAATTAGAAGACCACTGTACTGAGGGTAAGTTTCACATTTGTCATCAATAGTCAAATGCAGTCCTGCCTCGACGCTTGTCATCCCGTCGACTTTCTCGGTTCTGATTAGATTAGATTAGATTAGATTAATACTAGTTCCACAGATCATGAATACGATATTTCGTAATCATGTGGAACAAGTCAAATTTTTCAATACATGACATAATTAAGTTAATTTAACAACATACTTAAGTTAATATAACAACTTTTCACTTTTTCTGTTTTTTATTTCTATTTTTTATTTTTTAAATATTTTTTTTTTTAATTTATATCTAAAAATTCCTCTATGGAGAAGAAGGAGTTGTCATTCAGAAATTCTTTTAATTTCTTCTTAAATACTTGTTGGTTATCTGTCAGACTTTTGATACTATTTGGTGTGACCAAAGACTTTAGTGCCAGTATAATTCACCCCTTTCTGTGCCAAAGTTAGATTTAATCTTGAATAGTGAAGATCATCCTTTCTCCTAGTATTGTAGTTATGCACACTGCTATTACTTTTGAATTGGGTTTGGTTGTTAATAACAAATTTCATAAGAGAGTTTATATACTGAGAAGCTACTGTGAATATCCCTAGATCCTTAAATAAATGACTGCAGGATGATCTTGGGTGGACTCCAGCTATTATTCTGATTACACGCTTTTGTGCAATAAATACTTTATTCCTCAGTGATGAATTACCCCAAAATATGATGCCCTATGAAAGCAACGAGTGAAAATAGGCGTAGTAAGCTAATTTATTAAGATGTTTATCAGCAAAATTTGCAATGACCCTTATTGCATAAGTAGCTGAACTCAAACGTTTCAGCAGATCATCAATGTGTTTCTTCCAATTTAATCTCTCATCAATGGACACACCTAAAAATTTGAAATATTCTCCCTTAGCTATATGCTTCTGATTAAGGTCTATATTTATTAATGGCGTCATACCATTCACTGTACGGAACTGTATGTACTGTGTCTTATCAAAATTCAGTGAGAGTCCGTTTACAAGGAACCACTTAGTAATTTTCTGAAAAACAGTATTGACTATTTCATCAGTTAATTCTTGTTTGTCAGGTGTGATTACTATACTTGTATCATCAGCAAAGAGAACTAACTTTGCCTCTTCATGAATATAGAATGGCAAGTCATTAATATACGTATATTACGAACAATAAAGGACCCAGGACTGACCCTTGTGGAACCCCATTCTTGATAGTTCCCCAGTTTGAGGAATGTGCTGATCTTTGCATATTATGAGAACTACTAATTTCAACTTTCTGCACTCTTCCAGTTACGTACGAATTAAACCATTTGTGCACTGTCCCACTCATGCCACAATACTTGAGCTTGTCTAGCAGAATTTCATGATTAACACAATCTAAAGCCTTTGAGAGATCACAAAAAATCCCAATGGGTGGTGTTCGGTTATTCAGATCATTCAAAGTTTGATTAGTGAAAGCATATAGGGCATTTTCTGTTGAAAACCTTTCTGGAAACCTAACTGACATTTTGTTAGTACTTCATTGTTACAGATATGTGAAGCTACTCTTGAATACATTACTTTCCCAAAAATTTAGGATAAAGCTGTTAGAAGGGAGATTGGATGGTAATTGTTGACATCAGATCTATCCCCCTTTTTATGCAAAGGTATAACAATAGCATATTTCATTCTATCAGGGAAAATGCCCTGTTCCAGAGAGCTATTACACAGGTGGCTGAGAATCTTACTTATCTGTTGAGAACAAGCTTTTAGTATTTTACTGGAAATGCCATCAAATCCATGTGAGTTTTTGCTTTTAAGCAAGTTTATTATTTTCCTAATTTCAGAGGGAGAAGTGGGTGAAATTTCAATTGTATCAAATTGCATAGGTATGGCCTCTTCTATTAACAGCCTAGCATCTTCTAATGAACACCTGGATCCTACAATATCCACAACATTTAGAAAATGATTATTAAAAGTATTTTCAACTTCTGACTTTTTGTTCGTAATGTTTTCATTCAATTTGATGGTAATACTGTCTTCCTGTGCTCTTGGTTGACCTGTTACTCTTTTAATAATATTCCAAGTTGTTTTAATTTTATTATCAGAGTTGCTCATTTCAGACATTATACACATTCCTGTGGATTTTTTAATAACTTTTCTTAATATAACACAGTAGTTTTTATAATGTTTGATAGATTCTGGGTCACTACTCTTTCTTGCTGTCAGATACATTTCTCTTTTCCAGTTACAAGATATTTTTATACCGTTAGTAAGACATGGTTTGTTTCGAGGTTTCTTACGAGTATCTTTAACTATTTTCTTGGGGAAGCAGTTTTCAAATGCATTTACGAAATTGTCATGAAATAAATTATATTTTAAATTGGCATCAGGTTCACGGTACACCTCATCCTAGTCTAACTGCTGTAGGCTTTCCCTGAAATTTGCAATAGTTAAATCATTGACTGAACGTACTACTTTGGAGGACTGTTTAGTATTGCTGAATGGAGCTATGTCATATATGGTAACTAGCTATGCACCATGATCAGAAAGACCATTCTTAACAGGCTGAGCATTTATCTGGTTAAACTTATCTTGGTCTATAAAGAAGTTATCTATCAGTGAGCTGCTATCCTTTACCACCCGAGTAGGAAAATCAATAATGGGTGTCAAATTGAAAGAACCAAGTAATACTTCAAGGTCATTTTTCCTGTTACCCTCTTTCAGAGAATCTACATTGAAGTCCCCACAAATAATAACTTGCTTCCCCCTGTGTGACTGATAGCACAACAAGGAGTCCAAATTTTTCAGAAATAGATGAAAATTTCCTGATGGGGACCTATGTATAGTTACAATTATAAATGTGCCTTTATTTAATTTAAGCTCACAGGCACATGCTTCTATAAGTTTCTCTACACAAAACATTTTTGTTTCTATACTTTTTGCACAATGATAACTTTTGACATATATGGCAAATCCTCCTTTCTCCATATTTTCTCTCATTACATGTGCATAGAGCTTATATCCACTTACATATGCCTTATCCATATCAGTAACAATGTGATGCTCAGACAGGCATAGTATATATATTTCATCCTCAGCTTCTAAATCTTCTAAACAAACCAGAAGCTCATCTATTTTGTTCTTTAAACTCCCAATATTTTGATGAAATATACTTACATTATTTTTAATTATACTTTCATGAGAACCTTTCCTTATTCTAACATTTGCAGTACTCACCTGTCTGAGTTTCTCATTGTGCTTAGTCCTAGTTGCTATACCAGTGGTCACATGGTGTTCAGAGAGGCAGATTATGTCAACTGGGTTGGGTGACTTTAATTCATCAATGCAATTACCTAGGACTGAGATAGAACTTGGTGGAGATAAAATTTATGGTGATTGGTGAAAATTTATAATTGATAGCTGTGATTGGTGATCCAATGTGCTAGAATTGTGCAGTTTAAATTCTTTCCTAAACTGAAGATTTGTTTCAATCCTGACCTCTCGTAGAACCTACTATAAAAAGGTGCTGCTCCAACACCTGTAACCACTGGTATTTTACCATTCATGGCAGTGCCTCCCCCCCTTAAATTTCCTGCTATTACCCCAGCCACTTTCCCCTTCCCATTTTGTTGAGATGTAGGCCGTGCCTGGTATAGTCCCACCTACTGAGAGAATCAACAGGAACCACACCAATATGAGCCCCCGCACCCGACCCAAGCAGCCGTTCCAACTCCAAATTAACTCTCCCAACAGAAGAGTTCAAATGAGGCCGGTCATGGCGTCTCAGGACAGATACAAATTCAACATTGGTGTGTCTCGATGCCGACGCAATCTTTACCAGGTCACACTCTATACTGTACCCAGGATCTCTGTCGATGTTGTTCCCTGGCCCTCCCACAATGACCACGGTGTCTTCCCTGGTAAATCCTTTACAGAGTGAACCTAAATCCTCTGTCACCTGATCGAGACTAGCACTTGGTTTGAAAATAGTTGTTACCTGGTATTCTGGTCCTAATTTCTCCTGCAGAAGTTGGCCTACACCTCAGGCATGAGAACTGCCTAACAACAAAACTTTCTTCCTTTTCGATGGCTTTCCTACATTCTTTTTCAATTTCCTATTGAAAGTTTGTTGTGTCCTGTCTACATCTACCTCTGCTTGAGGCTCGTCAGTTTCTAACTGAAGCAACAGGTCAAACTTATTTTTGACATTCACCACAAAACTGTCAGACGTAGTTCTAGGCCTGTTCCTTCTGCTACCTGTTCCACTTCCCACCTCTCTTTGCCCTTCTCCCTCCTTAACCTGTCCAGATCTTCCCTAGCCTGATCTAGCTCAGCATGAAGGGCAGCAATTTTCCCACTATCTTCCTATCTCTGCTGCAAATCCTACATAACCACTGATGAGCCTGATCCACTTCCCCGACACCCACGCCACTGCAGTCCCCCCAGTGAAAAAAACTACTGCATCCATCACACCAAATCCCGGAACTAACAATTCTACGGCAAGTCAGGCACTTCTCACTCATGGAAAAAATAATACTTTAGCTAGAATAAATCAATTAAATTACCGAAAATCAAAAAAGACGTTACAAGAATTAAGCCTATTCACAAATGTATATAAGCAAGTTTCTGATTTAAAATTCCGCTGTTTTTCTGAGATCTGTATTAAAACAATGAAGTTATACGCTATTTACGGTAGTTTACTTATTTGTTACCGAGAAATTAGTTAAATTACCGTGAAACAAGAACAAACACGTTTACAAAATTTAAGCCTAAGCGCGACTTCGCGAAGTTGCGATCTTTTCGTGTTTTCTGAAAAAAATTGACAAAGAAAAGTCAAACCTTTAACGGCAAGACTAAATGATACACTAAAGCATGTATTTAATTTTTTTGTCGGCGTTAAACTAAATTATATTCCTGTCTAAATCAGTTAACTTTCTGTAAATGGTTTCTGGCGTCACTTACTCGTCGGCCATCTTGATCCCTTTCTATTCGGACGGAGTTCAAACGAAATCTTTTAAGATGACATTAGGGAATGGTGTTACAAGTAGAAACTGGAGTGAGGATTTCTTGTGACGGAGGACGCAGGATGTACTTCAGGTGGAAAGCCATTGGTAGATGGAAGCCCCACTCAAAATTTCCGCCGTATTTACTTCCATCACTAAATCTACAAAAAACTCACACCTCTTATAAACTCAGTGAAGTACTAAGCTGGAGTGCACCCCTCCTCATCCACCCAGGTAAAACTCACAATCAACTGAAACCAAACCATTTACATATCGCACCTCATACTACGTATCACCTTTTGGCTATCAAATTTTGAAAAAGCCTCAAAATTAAAACTTCAACTTCCTCCTGCCTTCAGTATCCATCTGCCATCCACAGAACGCTTTCTGTACGAGGCCATCCAGTTTCGTAAACTTCATATTTTCTGCAACATGCACTGGCCCAATATTTTAACTGGGGAACATCCAATATCTAATAGCAAGCCCAGGTACCCCACTGCGCCATTTCACCCATATCTATGCAACTAAATGTGTTTCTCTTTCTCTGACGTCATAAATATAACCTGCTCTCACTACGACTATGAAATTCCTCACGAGATGCAAACTTCGTAACAGCCATGGAAACCAAAATTTCACCTTATCCTCAGCCAATTCTTTCTTTTCAGCCGTCCTTCGCTCAACAAAATTTGCTCTCAGTGGGCTATTGTTGTTCTTCATGGCCCCATTGTTAAAATAATGACAGCATTATCGAGGTCACAATGTCTATGTCTGTAAATTGCCGGAAGAACTCTGCTACTTGTAAAACCTCAAAAAAATAAAAAATAAATGAGTAAATAAAATTGGCGAATTTATGTTACAGCGTAAATTTTTTCACCTTTGTAGCTGTAGAAGCCGTAAATATTCTTCGTTTTATTTGATTGTACAGCTACAGGACTACGAAAATCTCTGACAAAAGAGAAGATTCCATGATCGATGAAGAAAAGAATATTGTTAAAAGGACGTCACGCTGCATTTTTTCTTTCCTCTCTGGAATACCACGAGGAGGCTACCTACTGAGGTATTGGAGTTTTTGGACGATCTCACGCGACTGTACTCCCCAGTACTGTGCAACCTACGTTGTTTTCGACAGTAACTGACTGTGGGTCATTCACATAGTCTTAAATTGGCACACAAAATAATTTAATGAAAGAATTATCAACGTAATTGCAGAATTAGGATAAACATAAGCAATATCCATAAGATAAACAGAAACGAGTAACTGCACGAAAATGGAGAAGTGTGAGGAAACTTACAGTTTTGAGAGTGTGGCAGTACTGCATTTTAAAAAGTA
The DNA here is from genome assembly GCF_023864275.1 of Schistocerca cancellata. Classification (NCBI taxonomy): domain Eukaryota; kingdom Metazoa; phylum Arthropoda; class Insecta; order Orthoptera; family Acrididae; genus Schistocerca; species Schistocerca cancellata. The sequence goes on from NC_064634.1 coordinate 266,170,333, forward strand.
GAAATTTGAGCTATATACGAATATAAAAGTAGCAAACAGAAAAACATTAACACTAAACTCAAAATGTGTCCATGTATCAGTTCGCATTAAGTAAATGAACCAATTATAATAAAAACAGTAGTTAATGAGAGAACCTCAAGATGTGTTAAACATGGGATGTAATGAAAGTACCAGTTAAATGAAAACTTAACAATTGTAAATACAGTCTAACTGAGTTACATAAACAGTTTGAATAAAATAAAAGAGACTCTATGAATAAAGGAAAATGATATTTCTGATCATGAAGTTCGTCAAATTCTGAGTGTTCTTATTCTTGATATATTTTTGCGACACAACAAGAAATTATGTATTACTAGTAAAGTGAGTGCACCTCTAACCTCAAATTATAAACGAACGTTTCTCCAATGTGTAATTAACCTATCGAACTTATCCCTGTCGTCAAATCATCAAAAAGTGCTTCAGAAAGGTGTTAAATGTTCTCCATCCATCCTCCATCAGAATAACAATCAAAGTAGATACTGAATATGCTCTAATGAGAGAGATCACTGAAAAATATATAGGTGCTAATGAACTAAAGTAAGAAAGCAGATTTGAGTGTATCATACCAAAGGTTATCGATTTCCACACCCTCGAGACATTAAACAGAAATTACGACAAAAAGATATCATGGCCGCAAAATCTGATTAAGGCAACATCATTGTACTTTTGAACAAACTTGATTATGTGGATAAAGTTAATTATTTCCTGAGTACCACATGCTTCCAAGTCCTTCCTAAAGGCCCTACTAAATTATTGACATATGATGCTAAATGCTATGAATTCATGCTAATGAAGATTGTCACATTTTGAAGTGAAACTTACCTAATTTCAACGCAGTGGTTCCTAGAATTTATATACTTCCTAAACTACATTAAACTACATAAAAATGTGTTCCTATCCGTCCAATTGTATTATCATTGACTGCACCAGTGTACAAAGTAGCTAGTAAAATGAGCAACTTAATTAAGAACAAGACTGATTTCAAACCAAAGCATTATATTTCAAACTCAGTGTGCCTTGTAAATCAGATATAAGGTTTATCTGTCTCACAAAATGATAAAGTAGTATCCTCTGATGTTTTCAGTTTGTTTTCCAACATACCAGTAGCGGAATACATTTATATACTGACAGAGCTGATGTACAGGTCAAATCTCAATCCCATGGAATTGAATAGCTTGAGTCGGGCCCCTCAGACATGATTGGCGAAACACTGTTTCCACTTCCAAGAAACATTTTGTGAACAATTAGATAGCTTAACTACAGGTTCTTCTCTTAGTCCATTGTCGGCTGAAATATTCATAGTCCGTTTTGAACAATATTTTGTGAAAAAAGAACTTCTGAGTGCAAATATTAAATATTGGCTCAGATACGCAGATGATGTGCTGTGTATGTGGACTGGTACTATAAAACAGCCCAACACATTACTGCAAAAGCTAAGCAGTCAACATAAAACTAAGCAGTTCACAATGGTTATTGGTAACAAATCCATAAACGACTTAGATGTAATCTTTAACATCTGTACACAGACATATTATTTCAACATTTATAGAAAAACTACAACTACAGACGCAGTAATACCTTCTTGCTCACAACACCCCATAGCTCACAACTTTCCACTCTATGATAAACCATCTTATATCTGTCCCCAAGTCAACAGATGATTTTAAAGTAGAGTTGGATAGAATGAAATTTATTGTGTCAACCAATGGCTGTCTTGACTGACCACATCTCTCATAGGGAAAAAACCTAAAGAATTATAACCCTCCTCTATGCCCTATCTGCTGTCCCTTCCACTTTCTGCAAGAAGTGGTGTACATTACCATGTCTAAGAGAGGTATCACAGGATGTAGCAAAAACACTGAAATCCTGCAAGTGTAGGGTTTCCTACTATGTTGGGAACGTTACAGCTCAGAGTATTTTCAATAGGAAAGATAAGATTCAGATATTAGCCTACAGTGGGATACACAGAATTACCTTACCTAAGCTGGCTGAACATGGACCCAGCTGTAGGTTGCAAAATTGTGACTTCACATTTGCACAGCATGTACTGAGTGAGGGTCACAACTACCAGTCAGTGTCCCTCGTCCTTCACTTAACAAACAAAGACCAAAATCTCAAACTCCTGTAAAACGTGTAAATTAACAAACATCTAGCTCACAGTACAAATATAATCTTAAATGACCAGACACAGTTTAATACTTCCCCTGTATTAAACATCACATCACATCATCCTCGCTGCTTCTCATCACTTCAAACACTGTACATTCCAACATATTTCCCCATTTTCCTGTATTCGCTGAGTTTCTTTTATTTTATTGAATTAGTCTATGTAATTCATATAGACTCTAGTTACAATTGTTAAGTTTATCTTTTAACTGGTACTTGTATCACTTCCCATGTTTAATACCGCTTGCAGTTGTCTCATCAACCACTGTTTTTATTGTACTTGGTTAATTGATTCAACGCAAACTGTTACATGGGCAAAGTTTTGAGTTTAGTGTTAATGTTTTACCTGTTTTTTTCTTTTATATTTGTATATTGATTAACTTTTTACTTTTTAAAATGCAGTACCATTACACTCTCAAAGACAGCATTTACTACTGTACATTCCCTCACACTCCTGCATTTTCCTGCAATTATTCATTTCTGTTTACCTCATGGATATTGCTTATGTACTTCATATATTCTCTAGCTTCATTGATAATTCTTTCTTTAAATTGGTTTGGGTACCACTCTTCATGTTTAATACCTCCTGTAGTAGCCTTTTTGTTTTTTGTTTTTTTCAAGTGCTAATTATCTCCCCCCACCCATGAACCATATGGAACTTGCCGTTTGTGGGGAGGCTTGCGTGCCTCAGCGATACAGACAGCCGTACCCTAAGTGCAACCACAATGGAGGGGTATCTGTTGAGAGGCCAGATAAACGTGTGGTTCCTGAAGAGGGGCAGCAGCCTTTTCAGTAGTTGCAGGGGCAACATTCTAGATGATTGACTGATCTGGCCTGATAACATCAAAACGGCCTTGCTGTGCTGGTACTACCAAGGGGGAACTACAGCCGTCATTTTTCCTGAGGTCATGCAGCTTTACTGTATGATTAAATGAAGATGGCGTAAAATATTCCGGAGATAAAATAGTCCCCCATTCGGAGCTCCGGACAGGGACTACTCAAGAGGAAGTCGTTATCAGGAGAAAGATAACTAGCATTCTACAGATCGGACCGTGGAATGTCACATCACTTAATCGGGCAGGTAGGTTAGAAAATTTATAAATTGAAATGGATAGTTTAGAGTTAGATACAGTGGGAATTAGTGAAGTTCGGTGGAAGGAGGAACTAGACTTTTGGTCAGGTGAATACAGGGTTATAAATACAAAATCGAATAAGGGGAATGCTGGAGTAGGTTTAATAATGAATAAATAAATAAGAGTGCGGGTAAGCTACTACAAATAGCATAGTGATCGCATTATTGTGGCCAAGATAGACACGGAGCCCACGCCTACTACAAGAGTACAAGTTTATATGTCAACTAGCTCTCCAGATTGCGAAGAAATTGATGAAATATATGATGAGATAAATGAAATTATCCAGGTAGTGAAGGGAGCCGAAAATTTAATAGTCATGGGTGACTGGAATTCAGTAGTAGGAAAAGGGAGAGAAGGAAATGTAGGAAGAGAATATGGATTGGGGTTAAGAAATGAAAGACGTTGCCGCCTGGTAGAATTTTGCACAGAGCATAACTTAATCATAGCTAAAACTTGGTTAAAGAATCTTAAATTAAGGTTTTATATATGGAAGAAGCCTCAAGATACTAGAGGGTATCAGATAGATTATAAAATGGCAAGAGAGAGATTTAGGAAGCAGGGTTTGAATTGTAAAACATTTCCAGGGGCAGATGTGGACTCCATTGGTTATGAACTGTAGATTACAACTCAAGAAACCGCAAAAAGGTGGGAATTTGAGGATATGGGACCTGGATAAACTAACTAAACCAGAGGTCGTACAGAGTTTCAAGGAGAGCATAAGAGAACAATTGACGGAAATGGGGGAAAGAAATATGGTATAAGAAGATTGGGTAGCTTTAAGGGATGAAGTAGTGAAGACAGTAGAGAAACAAGTAGGTAAAAAGACGAGGGCTAGCAGAAATCCTTGAGTAACAGAAGAAATATTGAATGTAATTGATGAAAGGAGAAAATATAAAAATGCAGTAAATGAGGCAGGCAAAAAGGAATACAAACGTCTCAAAAATGAGATCGACAGGAAGGGCAAAATGGCTAAGCAGGGATGCCTAGAGGGCAAATGTAAGGATGTAGAAGCTGATCTCACTAGGGGCAAGATAGATACTACCTATAGGAAAATTAAAGAGACTTTTGGAGAAAAGAGAACCACTTGTATGAATATCAAGAGCTCAGATGGAAACCCAGTTCTAAGCAAAGAAGGCAAATCAGAAAGGTGGAAGGAGTTTATAGAAGATCTATACAAGGGCGATGTTCTTGAGGACAATATTATAGAAATGGAAGAGAATGTAGATGCAGATGAAATGGGAGATATAACACTGCGTGAAGAGTTTGACAGAGCACTGAAACATCTAAATCGAAACAAGGGCGCGGGAGTAGACAACATCCCATTAGAATTAATGGCAGCTTTGGGAGAGCCAGGCCTAACAAAACTCTACCATTAAGTGAGCAAGATATATGAGACAGGCGAAATACCCTCAGACTTCAGGAAGAATATAATAATTCAAATCCAAAAGAAAGTAGGTGTTGACAGTTGTGAAAATTACCGAACTATCAGTTTAATAAGACTTAGCTGCAAAACACTCACGCGAATTCTTTAGAGACGAATGGAAAAACTGGTAGAGGCCTACCTCGGGGAAGATCAGTTTGGATTCCGTAGAAATATTGTAGCACATGAGGCAACACTGACCCTACGACTTATCTTAGAAGAAAGATTAAGGAAAGGCAAACCTACGTTTCTAGTATATGTAGACTTAGAGAAAGATTTTGAAAACGTTGACAGGAAAACTCTCTTTCAAATTCTGAAGGTGGCAAGGGTAAACTACAGGGAGCTAAAGGTTATTTACTGTATGTTCAGAAACCAGATGGCAATTATAAGAGTCAAGAGGTAGGAAAGGGAAGCAGTGGTTGGGAAGGGAGTGAGACAGGGTTGTAGCCTCTCCCCGATGTTACTCAATCTGTATATTGAGCAAGAAAAGAAAAATTCGGAGCAGGAATTAGAATCCATGGAGAAGAAATAAAATCTTTGAGGTTCACTGATGACATTGTAATTCTGTCAGAGACAGCAAGGGACTTGGAAGAGCAGTTGAACGGAGTGGACAATGTCTTGAAAGGAGGATATAAGATGAACATGAACAAAAGCAAAACGAGGATAATGGAATGTAGTCGAATTAAGTCGGGTGATGCTGAGGGAATTCGATTAGGAAATGAGACACTTAAAGTAGTAAAGGAATTTTGGTAATTGGGGAGCAAAATAACTGATGATGGTCGAAGTAGAGAGGATATAAAATGTAGACTGGCAGTGGCAAGGAGAACATTTCTGAAGAAGAGAAATTAGTTAACATCGAGTAGACTTATAGATTTAAGTGTCAGGAGGTCGTGTCTGAAAGTATTTGTATGGAGTGTAGCCATGTATGGAAGTGAAGCATGAACGCTAAATAGCTAGGACGGAAGAGAATAGAAGCTTTCGAAATGTGGAGCTACAGAAGAATGCTTAAGATTAGATGGGTGGATCACATAACTAATGTGGGGGTATTGAACAGAATTGGGGAGAAGACGATTTTATGGCACAACTTGACTAGAAAAAAGGATCGGTTGGTAGGACATGTTCTCAGGCATCAAGGAATAACCTATTTAGTATATGGAGGGCAGCGTTGTTGTTGTTGTGGTCTTCAGTCCTGAGACTGGTTTGATGCAGCGTGGAGGGCAAAAATCGTGGAGGGAGACGAAGAGATGAATACACTAAGCAGATCCAGAAGGATGTAGGTTTCAATAGGTAATGGGAGATGAAGGAGCTTGCACAGGACAGAGTAGCATGGAGAACTGCATCAAACCAGTCTCATGACTGACGATCACAACAACAACAGTTTTATTTTATTTTAATGGTCTTGCTTATTAATATAAGCTCTTGTGTAGGTTGCTGTTCCAGTCTTTTGTAAAAAAAAATCCTGTTTACTTCCTTTATGTTTATTTACTGATCAGCTTTTTACTTCATACATTGCACTACCACCACACAGTTATTTAGTGTACATTGCTGCTTCAAACAACATGTGTAACTTCTTTCCAAATTTCGTTTAGGAACATTGTAACGTCTTTGGCGACAATAGTCACTAAATGTCTGAACATAGCCTTGTAAAGCAAAAACCGGTTAACAAAATAAAAGAATAATTTTTCTCTGAAGTCTAACTGCTTGTCAAGTATGGACGATGGTTCATTTTTATAATGAGCATAAATTTATACTTCTTGTAATATGTTAAGTAACAGTCCCTTAGGTGCATTGTGAAGCCCAAGGAAAAAATGCCCCATCAGTATTTCCAGGCACTTGGTGAAATTCTTTTATGGGCTCATTGCCACCGGTGTTCCTTCTGTTTCCTATAGATATCGTTCGTCAGATATCCTCTTATTTCCTGACGTCCTTCTTTGGAACCAATTATGGAAGACGCTGATTTATTTTTCTGTAATCGTTAAAAGTTCAGCGTTTAAGTGTAATACAACGCTGTGCTCTGCCTAAGTACCGTCATGAACTTCGTCCTGGAGAACAACTCTTACTAGCAATAACGTTCTGTCGTTGGAGAGATCTATCACTGGCAAGACAGACTGATTTCCCCAACGCAAGCGCTTTTCACATGGAGAACACCAGCTGCACCCCCAAAATCACTCTCATGAGGAACGCCAAAGACGGAAATACATGAGGGCAGCAGCTGACCTACAAGAAGATTAACACAAAGATGCTTGTGATTCTAGTCTTGCTTTGTGCACATTACGTTAACCAGCTTTGTAGATATAAGAAGTCTTCCAATTAATCTTCTGCTATTTCCAAAGGTTTGATGTTTCACTCTATTTTATTTTATCACTACTAGCATTGCCTTATCTATTGTTAACATAAATATTGTACTCAATAAGTTATCCAGTCAGTGTAACAGTTCTAACCCATTATTCCTAGCCCGCATCTCGTGGTCGTGCGGTAGCGTTCTCGCTTCCCACGCCCGGGTTCCCGGGTTCGATTCCCGGCGGGGTCAGGGATTTTCTCTGCCTCGTGATGGCTGGGTGTTGTGTGGTGTCCTTAGGTTAGTTATGTTTAAGTAGTTCTAAGTTCTAGGGGACTGATGACCATAGATGTTAAGTCCCATAGTGCTCAGAGCCATTTGAACCATTTGAACCATTATTCCTATCATCTGGAAACTTTATCATACCTACGTACTCTCTTCATACTTTCGTCTTTCTTCAACATTTTGTACTGGTAAACAACTCTTGAAAAGTTATTACAATGGAGAGCGTAAATGAAGAACTTTCAAGGTGTGTAGCAACATAACAGAAAATATTTTAGTTAAACAGTAGATACTAGAAAACAACAAGACTAGACAGTGTGTGTGTGTGTGTGTGTGTGTGTGTGCAAGAGAGAGAGAGAGAGAGAGAGAGAGAGAGAGAGAGAGAGGGGGGAGGGAGGGGGGGAGAAAGAGAGAGAGGGGGGGGGAGTCTGAGGGAGAGAGAGAGAGCAAGGCTGAGGCGAAGAAAACGGTATGAATGAGAGGAAATCATGGTGAATAAAAATTTTTAACTGTTGTAAGTAGTAAATACATGAAGGTCTGTGTATAAGTCATGTTTCAATGTCTTTCCGTCAAATGTTTAGCGGTGATAGATCCAGTCATGGGGAAGAACTTTTGCTAACGAGAAAATCTTCGCAGTCACTTTCTTCGACGATAGGTGCCCTTCTGTATTGAGGATGTCCCTGAGAGGCAGCAGGGCGTAGGCACCCTGCAGTGTTATACTTACAATCTATTCAACTATTCGACGAGAAAGGGGTAAGGTTGAAACGAAGCCTCACATTAGCTTCTCAAACATCTTTCTCTGCTTATCGACTCTCTTAAGGTTCTCTTGTTGAAAATCACTCTCTCCGTTAACTAGGGCAGGTATGATGCTGAACACCTGGTTACAGGCGCTGCTAGTTCGATGAAATCCCGGCGTCCCAGGGCCGGTGAATACCATAGGAACCATAGCGTCGCTGGCAAATGTCAGCGACCATTTTGCCTCTAACAAAAGATATTCCACGTGGTGTGACCTATCACACATGTAAGATTGTTGCAAGGACTTTGAAATACGCTGTATAGGTATAAGGAATCACACTCAGCAGACGAGGCGATGTATATTTGTTAAAGTAACAAAAAAAATACGAAGCAACAGAAAAGTGCTTCGCTCGGAGTACAGGAAATGCAAACATGTTCTTGTTTATTTGAAAGACCCTGACTGAAAAGTGGGGGTCCCAGCTGCCTTAATCTACCTTGCTCAGCATCTTTAAAAATGTTCCCCAAAATTTTAGCATGCCAACGTGGTCGCGCATTTTTTTAACATGAAACGCACCTCAAACTCCCATGAACTCCCCTAACTGTAACTCACTCACACCTGCTATTCCATAACTTAACTTTCTCACATCTAGGTACTCCCTGGTTGGCATATCTCACTCACTCATTCAGTCCAACTGATCTCCTACGTCATAGCCACAGACCACTTCGTTCTGCCCTATTACTACAGTCTCTCCTCACTCTCACTATTTACCTCTTGTTCTCTTGCTGTTAACTCTCATTCTTTACTTCCTGCTGCTGTCTATTCTCTTTTTCACTGTGTCTCATCCTGTTGTCATTGTCATTTACGCTGGCTCTCAGTCTCACTGGCTCTCACCCACTTCCACATGGCACTGTCTTCTTCACTCTTTTCCTAGCACTGTTCTGTCACTGTCAACTATGTTAAACTCCCCCCTGTGCCCCTCTCTACCTCTTAGACTGCCATTGCTTCCTTTGCTCTTTCTATAACACAACCACTCTCTGCCGTCTATATATTTATAACTTTTTCGTCTCTTACCACTATCACTCTCTTCTTCTTCCCCAGCATGGAAAAGTAGAAATACGTTGGCACTCCAAAATTTTCGACAAAATTTTTTTTGGTGCTGAAGAAGGTAGAATGAGGCTGCTGGTACCCTACTTTTCAAGTACATAGGACCAATAAATCATATGAAAAACATGTTTGAATCTGGAATAACTTAAAACTAATTTTAAACCTCAGACCGGATTTTACTTGCAGAAAAAAGTTATGTTGAAGAAAGAAACAGATAATTGCAGCATCCAAGAAGAAAAAACTCTTGGGAAGACTTTGGAAACAGGTTGGAACTATGGGTCAAGCTGCTGGAAAACCATTCTGGAGTGTAATTAGCAATCTTCGAAAGGTAGGTAAGAAGGAAATGACAAGTATTTTGGACAGGTCAGGAAAACTGCTGGTGAATCCTGTGGATGCCTTGGGCAGATGGAGGGAATATTTTGAAGAGTTGCTCAATGTAGATGAAAATACGATCAGTAATGTTTCAGATTTCGAGGTAGAATGGGATAGGAATGATGATGGAAATAGAATCACATTTGAGGAAGTGGAGAAAATGGTCAATAGGTTGCAGTGCAATAAAGCAGCTGGGGTGGATGAAATTAAGTCGGAACTCATCAAATACAGTGGAACATCAGGTCTTAAATGGCTACACATGATAATTGAAATGACCTGGGAGTCGGGACAGGTTCCATCAGACTGGACAAAAGCAGTAATCACACAAATCTTTAAACATGGAAACAGAAAAGATTGTAACAACTACAGAGGTATCTCTTTAATCAGCGTTGTGGGTAAATTCTTCTCAGGTATTGTTGAAAGGAAAGTGCCAGTATTAGTTGAGGACCAATTGGATGAAAATCAGTGTGGGTTTAGGCCTCTTAGAGGTTGTCAGCACCAGATCTTTAGCTTACGGCAAATAATGGAGAAGTGTCATGAGAGGAACAGAGAGTTGTATCTATGCTTTATAGATCTAGAAAAGGCATATGACCGGGTTCCTAGGAGGAAGTTATTGTCTGTTCTACGAGATTATGGAATAGGAGGCAAACGTTTGCAAGCAATTAAAGGTATTTACATGGATAGTCAGGCAGCAGTTAGAGTTGACGGTAAATTGAGTTCATGGTTCAGAGTAGTTTCAGGGGTAAGACAAGGCTGCAACCTGTCTCCACTGTTGTTCATATTATTTATGGATCATATGTTGAAAACAATAGACTGGCTGGGTGAGATTAAGATATGTGAACACAAAATAAGCAGTCTTGCATATGCGGATGACTTAGTTGTGATGGCAGATTCGATTGAAAGTTTGCAAAGTAATATTTCAGAGCTAGATCAGAAATGTAAGGACTATGGTACGAAGATTAGCATCTCCAAAACGAAAGTAATGTCAGTGGGAAAGAAATATAAACGGATTGAGTGCCAAATAGGAGGAACAAAGTTAGAACAGGTGGACGGTTTCAAGTACTTAGGGTGCATAGTCTCACAGGATGGCAACATAGTGAAAGAACTGGAAGCGAGGTGTAGCAAAGCTAATGCAGTGAGCGCTCAGCTACGATCAATTCTCTTCTGCAAGAAGGAAGTCATTACCAAGACTAAGTTATCTGTGCACCGTTCAATCTTTCGACCAACCTTGTTGTATGGGAGCGAATGCTGGGTGGATTCAGGTTACCTTATCAACAAGGTTGAGGTTACGGATATGGAAGTAGCTAGGATAATTGCAGGTACTAGTAGATGGGAACAATGGCAGGAGGGTGTCCACAATGAGAAACTCAAAGAAAACCTGGGAATGAACTCTATAGATGTAGCAGTCAGGGCGAACTGGCTTAGATGGTGGGGTCATGTTACACGCATGGGAGAAGCAAGGTTACCCAAGAGACTCATGGATTCAGCAGTAGAGGGTAGGAGGAGTCGGGGCAGACCAAGGAGAAGGTACCTGGATTCAGTTAAGAATGATTTTGAAGTAATAGGCTTAACATCAGAAGAGGCACCAATGTTAGCACTGAATATGGGATCATGGAGGAATATCATAAGGGGGCTATGCTCCAGACTGAACGCTGAAAGGCATAATCAGTCATAAATGATGATGATGATGATGATGATGTTGAAAAATTCTGCATGTGGTTCATTACCACAACATGCGGTTGCCAGATGATAACGGAGACACCTATAGCATATTTGCCGCGCGGGATTAGCCGAGCGGTCTTGGGCGCTGTAGTTGTGGACTGTGCGGCTGGTCCCGGCGGAGGTTCGAGTCCTCCCTCGGGCATGGGTGTGTGTGTTTGTCCTCAGGATAATGTAGGTTAAGTAGTGTGTAAGCTTAGGGCCTGATGACCTTAGCAGTTAACTCCCATAAGATTTCACACACTTTTGATTTGATTTTATAGCATATTTCTCCTTGCTGTGTCGCTTTATAAAACTTTCTCCGCACACCGGATTATACGTGTACAAGTAGGGTTGCTTGGAACCTTATTGTCTCAGAAACAGATAAAGATTTGAAGAAATTTGCTGTACATAGTCGTCTTGGAATTCGCAGCTGGGTTTTTGTGTTCGAAATTACGTTTTTGGGATGTTTCTCGATTACGGATAAATATTTTTGAAAATGGGGAAATGGCTCTTCGACATAAATGCCTATAGAGTATCGTCTTGGAATCCTCGGCTAGCTTTGGTCCGCCGATGACACTGGAAATACATCAAAAAGCCATTTCTTTGAGGTTTTCCGCTTGCCGCTGTGGCCGAGCGTTTCTAGTCGCTTCAGTCTGGAACCGCGCTACCGCTACGGTCGCAGGTTTGAATCCTGACTGGGGCATGGGTGTGTGTGTGTGTGTGATGTCCTTAGGTTAGTTAGGTTTAAGTAGTTCTAAGTTCTAGGGGACTGATGACCTTAGATGTGAAGTCCCGTAGTGCACAGAGCCATTTGAACCATTTTGAGGTTTTCCGAGGAGCCGCCCATGACATAATGGTGCTTCCATATGCCCCAGCAAGCCCACTGTAGACCACATCAAATGCAATAAGAACCAATCTATGTGCTCCATTTGCCTAAATAGAGATGTGTGTCTAATATTCATACTTTCATTCTATGCTCTAACATAGTGACACAAGACGACCCTTCCGTTAGGTACACAAGTGGTCCCTAACCGAAGGGCTACACAAGACACTTGACCCCACCTTTTTATCACCAGTAGACCCTGAGAACCGGAAAATTCCATTTTCATGGGCGGTGTTTTGGAACGTATGGTATGCGTAGAGATTCAGACTAAACTGACAGTGGCAGTACTATTACACATGAACCTAAGAATGTAAGCTAGAAAAGTAGCAACCTATGGAAGATAATGGAGACAGAGAGTGAAATATTACTGTACACACATATCTAAACGTGCAGTTTACATAAATCTTATGAGAAATATATTCTCACGCGCACGCGCATTCACACGCGCGCAAACACACACACACACACACACACACACACACACACACACACACACACCTATTTTCGATATTTGGTGTTTATATTTCTTAGTCTGCGCATTTCACTTTTATTGATATTCAGCTTAAATATTTTTATTTATGTTGCATTTATACTGTCGAAGATGACAATTACCCATCTAACTATGCAAATGTAATATTGCTTAAAAAGGTATTCACTAGTACTCTATCCTCTTTCATGACGATAAATACAGGGTGAACATAAAGTCCGGGAACACTTTCAATTATATAATGCACAAGAACCAAATATTGTAGAGATATCATACATACGTCACTTTGAAAAGAAACCCAGATTTTTTTTTCTTTCATGGACACCATCACAGCGTAGTTTGGTAATTTGCCGATAGTCAGCGCTAGTCGCAAACATGGCGAGTTCAGGTGCGGAGTGAGCTTTCTGTGTGTTGGGGTTTGAAATAGCCTCCCCGATCAGTAGATTTCACTCCGTGTGACTTTTTTCTGTGGGGCCACATTAAAGATCTGGTGTATGTACCGCCTCTACCACGTAATGTAGGAGAGCTCCGAGAGAGAATACGAGAAGCGATTGCCATAGTCGACGATGCCATGCTGTGACGGGTATGGCAAGAATTAGATTACCGTAGTCACGTCTGCTGCGTCACTATTTGTTCACATATGGATTGTTTATAAAAAGAAACTTTCAGAGTTTCTCATTAAAATTCAATATGTATGACATCTGGAAAATGTTTCATTCTTGTGCAATAAATAATTGAAAGTGTTTCGGACTTTATGTAAACCCGATATTATGCGAAGATGGAATTGTCAGATTACAGCGTATAACCTAGGAGGGCTGTCCAGAAAGTAAGTTACGATCGGTCGCGAAATGGAAACGACTATGAAAATCCGATAAAGCTTTGCAAAGATGTGTTGGGCAGTGTCTCTAGTATGACTCTAGGTAGAATTATGTCGCTCTTTTCATTCCTAAGCTCTTAGTGAGCTCTTAGTGCCTCCCGCCAAGTACGAGGGCCTGGTGAGAATTTTCCCCTGAAGCTATGCAACCAACATTACATAACTGTCCTGCGGTTTCTTCTTCAAGACAATTCTCAGCCTCATTCTGCAGGGGCAATGAAGATGTTCCTGCATCGTTTCAATTGGAAATGTTTGGTTACCCACAATACAGCTCCTAATTGTCTCCCACTGAGTTTCATCTCTGCTCAAACGAAGCGCTGGCTATGAAGACAACATTTTGGCACAGAGAACGAGCGTAGAGAATTGGCGGAAAGCACTGGCGGCTGCCTTCTATGATGAGGGTATTGGAAAGTTGGTACAAAGCTGCGACGAATGTCTGAGTCAGAACGGCGACTACGTGGAGAAGTAGCTGAAAGGTGTAGCTAACTGTTACAAATGAAACGTTTCTGATTATCACTGTGATTTTCATTTTGCGATCAAGCGTAACTTACTTTCTGGACAGCCCTCGTATTTCTATTAATTCAGTGAACCTAATATTTTGGTGTTTTGTTCATTTACAAATATTACATCCTAAGAAGCAGCGACCAAAGATCCATTTAACACACTTTATGTCGATTCTGAGTATTTCTTCTCTAATTAGGAGGAAAATGAAGAAAATTTTATTGTTTCCTGATGCAAAACTTATATCCTATTTATATTGCAGCTTACCTATATATTTTCCGAGACTTGAAGGACTGAATATTTACTTTTATGTGAGTTATTTTACGTGAAGAGTTGTAATAGTTTTTTGGTACATCGTATTTTCTTTCATGACAAGGGGGAAACTCACATAACGGAGACTCGCGTAATATACGAATTTGAAATACTGATGACTCTTAGCTGAAAGCTGTCCAAAAGAATTTTTTTCTTTCGTTCTTCTCGTATTACTTCCTTATCTCTTCTCCTCCTACCATCTATCTGGAGCGTCTATCTATGTGGATTACATAAATGTTTAAATTATTTGCTAGTAATAATTACCATCGCATACACATATCGCACCACTAAGGCCACATATGTATTCTTAACAGTCCATCCTTTGGAAGCGTTGGTGAGTTTTGTTTCATAGAATTAGCCGGCTCGGACGTGATTAACTTAGCCGCATTTACGATTACCACTGAAGTAACTACTAACTCTAGTAATTACACAGAGTCTGCTTGCTATATTACGTAGGACATCCGATTCGCTATTGCGAGCAGCAAGATTGGCGCACTTGATTTATTTACAACTCACGGTCGCGGAATAAATTAACTATGCCAACCACTTCAAAATCGTAATATTTCATGTTCGCAAAATTTGGTTCGAACAGCTAGTGTAGTATGTGCCATAAAAAACGCTTTAGAGATGACAGTCTTAAAATTGCAAACATCTCGCCTTCAATTTTGAGGGGAACAATCATTATACGTTTCTCTTTTTCTGTTTCCAATTTGTTAGGTCAAAATCTGCTAACTGCCAATTTATCAGATAAACAGAATGATAGTGTCGGCCCACGAAAACTGAAGACGGATTTCTTCCATTCGTAAGAGAAATATTTCGTGCCAATAGAAATACAAATCTATAAAATATAGGCGAAAGATATTGAGATACTGTTTGTGTGTAAATCACAGAGCTCAGTATGTCACACGATCAGTTCTTATGGTCGAATGCACGCGAAACCGGCCTCACAGAGCCGGGATATCAGTATAGGAAATTCACAGCGCGCGCTCGACTGGGACTCGGAAAAAGAAGCGCTTGCCGCCACTTAAAACAATAATAAGAGGGGCTCCCCGGCGTAATGTAACGGCGACTGGGCACCGTTATAGCCAATTAATTTGCTCGGAGCGCCGGCCACGGTTTGTCGGATTTAACGAAGTTAGGCCCGGACACGCCCACCCACTGTGGTCGCTGTTTAACCGACGACGTCCCAGCGGAGGGGGCGTCCTCACAGGAATTCATTGACCAGTCTGGGCTCGTGTATGTGTGTGTGACGCAGCTTGCGTGCGCATGCGCGACACCGCACGGGAGTGCCGGTTGCATCATTTGTACCTGAAACAAAGCTACTGTGAAATATTGTTACCTGTCAGCAACCGAAAAGTTAGTGTACCCAAGCCATACACCTTGTATATAAAATTAAGAATTTTTTTCACACCACCAGCACCATAACGGTAATGAGATTGAGGGTAGCATGGTGGGTAAGTTCGACATTTTATGTAAAAATGGTTACTACACATTGGTAATTTTGCTTGGAACCGTAACATTTTTACCATCGTTGACGATGATCTTTCAATTCTGATACATTATAATAAAACCTATCTAAACTTTTTGAACTGGAAACAATGGTAGATAATTTAAAATTCAGATATCTAGTAGCTCACATGACTGTGATCATCATACGGCACGAAAGGTACGTTTGGGGAGAGACAACAGTTTAATGAACTCCCGGAACTTAGCGATTGATTTTTCAGCTGTCAGACAACTCTTCATTTATACTGTATCCAACAGCTTTCGTCCTTTCTCTAGCTAGCCTGTCCCTGTCAATCTGTACTCTCCGCGGTCTCGGTCACTACGAACGCTATAGGTTCTAAGGAACATGAAATTTAATACTCATTCCATTTTTGTCTGTGGAGGTAGCACCATTTACAAAATGTGGAATTAGGAAATAGACTGTCTGTAGACACTAAAGCCTTACATGGGTTATTCCCAAAAGGAGCAGACTGTTTGTGCATAGGCCAACGATCATAGCGTGTTTATACACGTAGATACAGCCCAACAAAGCTATCATCAACATTATGAGAACGAAGTTACAGCGAGCTGACTGATACTTACATGACTTAGTGAAAAAATGTCCTAAACGTCTTACACCGAATCAAAGTGAGTTAACTACGGAACTGATCAGAATTCTGGCCCTCAGGTCCACTGGGTGCCAGAGTCTGCTCATACACACATATAGCAGCATTGCCGTTTTTATTTTAGGAAGGATATCATTAATATTAGTTATACATTTTCCCTGAGCTTTAGATTACTGAATCACGCGATGTTTGCACTGACTTGACAATGCAGGTCACGAAACAACAACAAAGACAAAACGTTATTCTTGAGACTTTTCATCTGAAATGGAAACAAATGCTAGTAGTACCACGTTATCCAGCTGCGAGAACTTATTCCACTGACATTCAGGGTGTCCCAGTTGAAGTAGTCAATAAGGTGAGAAGTTCCGCCTTATTCAAAAGACGCATTTTTTTCTTTTTGTTTCACCCATACATGTTTCAGCACTTATGTGCTATCGTCAGTGGGTTCTATTTTTGTTTTTAACTGTAAATTTGTTGTTAACATATTAACATTTGCGTCGTTTACAACATTATGTAAAAGTTGCATTTATAACTTAATTGGCGAAAAGTGGGTGTAATCATAAGTAACATACCTTACATTCCTCTTGTTTTGGTAGCTGATCTGCTACACAATATACAACTTGTCATCTGCAAACAGCAAAACGTTATTTATTTTCTGTTTGTTATGCATTTACGAACGGAAATAAGACTGTATCACGTTTTCTTTCTGTAACTTACAGTTTTGAAGCTGTGGTACGTTTTCTTGTGTTGTTGACGAAGTAAATAGGCTTACTTCTTTGCCTTCTCTCTCTCTCTCTTTTCTTTCTTTCTTTCTTTCAGTCTCTCTCTCTCTCTCTCTCTCTCTCTCTGCCCCAGTACTCATCACACACACGCAAACCCACATAAACCACACACCACTAACACCAAATACATTTCAAACTCGCGCGCCTCACCCAGCAGAACACGCTATGAAACAAATGAACGCCACACAGCCACAACAACACGTAAAGGCAGCGAAAACTCCGCCCATATTTTGAGTAATCGAAAAACCGCATTGCCATGCGAACACAGGCAAAGAAGTAAGCCTATTTACTTCGCCAACAACACAGGATAACGTGCCACAACTTCAAAACTGTAAGTTACAGAAAGAAAACGTGATACAGTTATATTTCCGTTCGTAAATGCATAACAAACAGATAATAAATTACGTTTTGCTGTTTGCAGATGACAAGTTGTATACTGCGTAGCAGAACAGCTACCAAATCAAGAGGACAATAACATCATGTAAGGTATGTTACTTATGATTACACCCACTTTTCGCCAGTTAAGTTATAAATGCTACTTTTACATAATGTTGTAAACGACGCAAATGTTAATATGTTAACAACAAATTTACAGTTAAAAATAAAAATAGAACCCACTGACGATAGCACATAAGTGCTGAAACATGTATGGGTGAAACAAAAAGAAAAAGGGCGTCTTGCATAAGGCGGAACTTCTCATCCCATTTTCTTAGCAAGCACGGAGACAACATGAAGAACTGCACCACAAGATGAAATAGTCAATATTTAGGTATACGCCACGAACGCCCACTTGAAGAAATAGATTCCATATGGGCAGGTGCCCTGTTCTGAATGGTTTACGAGATAGAGAAAACATGCTCGCACATCGTTTTTGAGTGAGTGGCGCTTACGTAAATGTCTTACCCACCCAGCCTCTTTGCCCTCTTATTGAAGCTCAAACTACCTCGTTGCTTTCAACCTATTCGTTCTGAATGTCTTTCTCCCATTAAACTAGTCCGTTGAACGTACGGGAGATTGACACTGTGTTATAGAGAAGCATCGGTTTATACACGCGCTAGCCAAATTCCATACATCAGCACTAATGAAGAATAGTGATAAATAATAATGTTTGCAGCTAAAATCTCTTTCTTAAAATCTTTCATTTCCTCAGTGGCTGGTTTCGACAGGTGTAGAAGATCCGAAGATGACAGCTACACCTGTCGACACCTGCCATTCAGGAAATAAGCCGGTCGTTGTGGCCGTGCTGTTCTAGGCACTTCAGTCTGGAAGCGCGTGACCGCTACGGTCGCAGGTTCGAATCCTGCCTCGGGCATGGATGTGTGTGATTTCCTTAGATTATTTAGGTTTAAGTAGCTCTACGTTCTAGGGGACTGATGACCTCAGATGTTAAGTCCCATAGTGCTCATAGCCATTTGAACCAGGAAATAAAAATATTTCAGCACTTGATCTTGGCTCAAGAAATTCTCTTTCATCAGTAAGGATTAGATCGCGTCCAGCAACACGTACAACTTGTACATTCCTGGAAATGGAAAAAAGAACACATTAACACCGGTGTGTCAGACCCACCATACTTGCTCCGGACACTGCGAGAGGGCTGTACAAGCAATGATCACACGCACGGCACAGCGGACACACCAGGAACCGCGGTGTTGGCCGTCGAATGGCGCTGGCTGCGCAGCATTTGTGCACCGCCGCCGTCAGTGTCAGCCAGTTTGCCGTGGCATACGGAGCTCCATCGCAGTCTTTAACACTGGTAGCATGCCGCGACAGCGTGGACGTGAACCGTATGTGCAGTTGACGGACTTTGAGCGAGGGCGTATAGTGGGCATGCGGGAGGCCGGGTGGACGTACCACCGAATTGCTCAACACGTGGGGCGTGAGGTCTCCACAGTACATCGATGTTGTCACCAGTGGTCGGCGGAAGGTGCACGTGCCCGTCGACCTGGGACCGGACCGCAGCGACGCACGGATGCACGCCAAGACCGTAGGATCCTACGCAGTGCCGTAGGGGACCGCACCACCACTTCCCAGCAAATTAGGGACACTGTTGCTCCTGGGGTATCGGCGAGGACCATTCGCAACCGTCTCCATGAAGCTGGGCTACGGTTCCGCACACCGTTAGGCCGTCTTCCGCTCACGCCCCAACATCGTGCAGCCCGCCTCCAGTGGTGTCGCGACAGGCGTGAATGGAGGGACGAATGGAGACGTGTCGTCTTCAGCGATGAGAGTCGCTTCTGCCTTGGTGCCAATGATGGTCGTATGCGTGTTTGGCGCCGTGCAGGTGAGCGCCACAATCAGGACTGCATACGACCGAGGCACACAGGGCCAAACCCGGCGTCATGGTGTGGGGAGCGATCTCCTACACTGCCCGTACACCACTGGTGATCGTCGAGAGGACACTGAATAGTGCACGGTACATCCAAACCGTCATCGAACCCATCGTTCTACCATTCCTAGACCGGCAAGGGAACTTGCTGTTCCAACAGGACAATGCACGTCCGCATGTATCCCGTGCCACCCAACGTGCTCTAGAAGGTGTAAGTCAACTACTCTGGCCAGCAAGATCTCCGGATCTGTCCCCCATTGAGCATGTTTGGGACTGGATGAAGCGTCGTCTCACGCGGTCTGCACGTCCAGCACGAACGCTGGTCCAACTGAGGCGCCAGGTGGAAATGGCATGGCAAGCCGTTCCACAGGACTACATCCAGCATCTCTACGATCGTCTCCATGGGAGAATAGCAGCCTGCATTGCTGCGAAAGGTGGATATACACTGTACTAGTGCCGACATTGTGCATGCTCTGTTGCCTGTGTCTATGTGCCTGTGGTTCTGTCAGTGTGATCATGTGATGTATCTGACCCCAGGAATGTGTCAATAAAGTTTCCCCTTCCTGGGACAATGAATTCACAGTGTTCTTGTTTCAGTTTCCAGGAGTGTATAATGAAGAATATAAATGTAACTCTTCAGGCTTTCCCGGCGATCTAATGACATCTTGGGTTGTCGGGTGTTCTGCCGGATATCAGCGTCATACTTGCACGATCCTGGGATCCGGCTCTGGAATTGTTAAAGGAGCAACGGGGCCAGCTGCAACACTACACAAACAGAAGAACCAGAGACATGGAGACGGAAAACGAATGACCGTTTCTGCTAGCCGTTAGCGTCATACTAACACATTAAGAAGATTAATGACACAGCTGTGGGGTTCTGGAAGATCACAACGTCAAATCGTTCTTTACTTTCCGAATGACGCTTACACGTTTAGCTCTATTTCTCAAATTCCAATGTCAATATCTCATACCCACATCTCAATCTGTTTTGATATCGTACGATTGAGAGAATACACTCCAAATCTTTTGGTAAGGAACAAAACTGTATCGTTTTGTAGGAAAAAAATCAGGAACCAGGTCCACAAAAAATGTTTATTCCCTTACCTGTTTCAGGCACCTAGTCCCCTTCAGTTTAAACTTTAAAGATACATGTAAGTATCCCATTATTTGCGAGCTTCAAACGTAAGAAGTATGCAGTATATAGTTATGATGGTAGAGAATGCACGAACAATACGTAAAACAATAATGAATCCATTGAAGCAAAAAGAGTTCTTAAATGCTTACTTTTGGTTCAAGTCAAGGTACAATAATGGTATAAGGAAACTAAAGAACAAGTGCAGATATCCAGAACAGGAGTTAATCAGCTAATGACATGGACACCTTGAGCTTGGCCTCAATGATAAAACAAAAATTTACGTGTCTGTAGTGGCCATAAGGCATTAACGAAAACGTAAATCTGCGTAAGTACCTGAACCGTGAATTTATTTTACTTACTAGCGATTCATCAAGAACATTAACACATTTAATCACACTAGGTGACCGTTGAAGTAGTTGCCAGGAAGTAGGAAATTGAAATTACTTTTAACAAATGTGAATTTTATTCCTAAAAGCATTTTCAAAAACAGATTTCAAATTATAAGCAGAAAAGCACCCTCGAAATATCAAGCTACATTTTTATTTAGAGGTAGAAAGAACAATATTAACAGTATGAGCCTTCGGGCTGAGAAGCTTGCCTGCTCCCTTGCAACACGGCCATAGTCTTGACCGCTTACAAAAACCTCTGAAAGAGTACACTGGTGCAAATCTGCAACAAACCAGATTACTTTAAACAAAAAGATTTTTAACAATTCACACAAACACACAAACTATGCACCCCGTAAGAGGGATGGAAATGGTACAACACTCAAATTATTTGCCATCGAAAGTGCAATTTTTTTAAGGACTCTTACGGTGGAAGGGTGGCAAACTTATAACCTAAATTGACTATTTAAATAAAACCCACAAAATGCAGACTTACATAAAATGTACAACATGCTCTACATTACACATATACCACCTCGCAAGATGATACACAAGATAAAAACATATTTCAAGAATTCGGCACATAAGCAATAAATTCCTTAACAACGAATCCGACAAACATGACAGAGGCAGTAATTAACGTATGACAGAATGACATGGGGGGGGGGGGGGTTACTAAACAACCCGAACCGCAGATTGCTCTAAACCTCCCAAATTCCACAAGAGAAAAACAGACCATCCAATTCACAAATAACCACCTTCCCTTGGGTGGGCAAACGGAGAAGAATGGTGGGACGACCCCAAAACAAAGCAGCTGGTGACCTCACCAAGAAAACAAGTAGAATTTAACAAGTAAATTAAACAGGATATCTCCAATCACTTAACTTCTGACAAACTGCGATTTCTGGCGAAGACCTGGCGTAGCACCCCCAACGCTCTTCCGAATCGTCCGCTGCAAACCGCTTCAACGGACGCAGGAAGGCGCGCCCATCTCCCGTCTCAATGCGTCGCAACTCGCCGCGGCCGGCCCGATGTCGTGGTTTCGCTCCTGTTGTTCTCGTGTGAACCGCGAAGCCACTACCCCTTTCTATACGGCGCTGCCCACTGGACTCACGTGGGGACCCCACACGCGCCAACGCTCAAGGCTGACAAGTTATCTCGTGTCTCAGTGCGCGACCGACCAACCGACCGATCCAACCGCCAATGACCGCTGCCCGAGCAACTCGAGCAGATTGTCGGCCTAACCCGCAGACTCAGATGCTGGAACTCAGCCCCGACCGGGCGACCACTAGCTGAGTTCTGTTACTGGCGGACTGGCAAAACTCTCATTTTCTGGCTTTAAAGTTTGATCCAAACGGCAGACATACTAGCACTCCGACAACAGACAGACACTAACTGCCGCACAAATGCAAACGGGAGACAGACCAGCAATTGGTGACGCGAGACTGACCTAGCCTCACTCCGACTGACCAACTGCGGAGCTGATAGCGCCCCTTAAGTGCCCGTGAACAGGCAACCTTTCCGCTTTCCCACCAGAGGGAGACACCAAAGCTGCGACTACCGCAGCAGCGCCACAGCCAGAAACGGAGGGCAACTGGTTCACATAACGTGCTGCGGCGCGCTCTTCAAAACAGCATTTTTTTTTACCACGTATCAGTACCGTAATAAATAGTATGCCTAATTAAAATCCGAATGGATGCAAAATTTGAGAACTAACCTCGGGAACAACTGTAGCAAGGTCAGTAGCGTGTTATTGGGGAATCTGGTGGCGAAAACTAAGTGTGAAGCTCATCATGGGGCTGGAAGCCGCAACTGTAACACGTGGAGAAGTAATTCTCAATCAGTGGGTAATATTATCAGAAAGTATCTACAGCTTGCCGTTCTCCAGGGAAATGTTATAGGCTTTCTGCTGATCCTGATCTACATAAACGATTTAGGAGACAATGTGAGCAGTTCTCGTATTTTGTTTGCAGATGATACTGTCATTTAGCGTCTTCTAAAGTCATTAGACGATCAAAACTAACTGCAAAATGATTTAGACAATATATCTGTGTAGATATCACTCTATAAAGGAAAAGTGGGAAGTCATCTACATGAGTACTAAAAAGAATTCGTAAAATTTTGGTTACAGGACAAAACACACAATAGGCTGTAAATTTCAGATTTCTATTATGAATAACTTAAACTGGAACGATCACATGGATAATGTTGTGGAGAAAGCAAACCAAAGACAGCAGTTTATTGGCACAACGGGTAGAAAATAAAACACGTCTGCTAAAGATAATTCTTACGTTACAATTGTCAGCCCTCTTTTGGAGTGCTTCTGTGTGGAGTGAGATGCGTATCAGGTAGGATTGACGGAGGAAATCGAAGAAGTGCAAAGGGGGGCAGCTCTTTTTGTATTATCGCAAAAATGGGAAGAGAGTGCTGCGGGTATAATACGCGAATTGGGTTCGGCGACATTAAAAATATGCCCTGTTCATTGAGGCAGGATATTTCAATCACCAGTTTTCTCCTGGGCCCCTTGTACATAGAGAGGAACGATCATCACAATAAGAGAAATCATAGTTCGCGCCGAAAGATTTAAGTGTTCGTTGTAGACGCGTGGGGCAACGGCCTTGCAGCAGTGGTTCCGCCGGTTCCCGTGAGATCACCGAAGTTAAGCGCTGTCGGGAGTGGCCAGCACTTGGATGTGTGACCATCCAGACCGCCATGTGCTGTAGCCATTTTTCAGGGTGCACTCAGCCTCGTGATGCCTATTGAAGAGTTACTCGACCGAATAGCAGCGGCTCCGGTCAAAGAAAACCATCATCACGACCAGGAGAGTCGTGTGCTGACCACACGCCCCTCCTATCCGCATCCTCAACTGAGGATGACACGGCGGTCGGATGGTCCCGATAGGCCTCTGGTGGCCTGAAGCCGGAGTGCCTTAGACACTCGCTGTAGGAGAGAGGAACGATAGAGAATTATGTTAAAGGTGCATGAGTGCCGAATGTCGATAGTGAAGTCTTCTCGGGTTATCAGCCGAGTCAAGGCGTCGCCCTGCGCCACCGTTTCAACAAGTTTTCTACTTGTTATCTTCAGGCGAAGAGTCGCCTTGACTCGGCTGATAACCAGAGAAGACTTCATCATGTTGATGGTTGTTCGATGAAAACTCTGCCAAGCACATAACTGTGAATTGGAGAGTAATCATGTAGATGTAGACGTAGGCAGATGAAGGAAGCGTGAGCACAGTCGTATTCTTCTATTACAGTAAAATTCATTCATTATTGTTTTACATAGTGTTCACGTATTTTCGAGGACCACAGGAATATGCTGCACACTTCTAACTCGTAAATGATGGGAAAGGTATGAGTATCTACCTTTTTACATCACTAAAATTTTAAACATTTTGTTCTTAAATTTCAATATTCTTATCTAACGTCTACTGATTTGTGGTAAATTTTTCTGTACAGCCTTCTGAAGCCGGGCACTAGTGGCCTGAAACAGGGAAAGAAATAAAATTTCTTAGTGTAACCGGTTGCCGATTTCCTCAAGAAATTCAGTTGCTGATGCTGGATAAAATACTAAATAATTTTTGCCTGTACAAGAGACAGCGGAGTCGATGTCGTGAATCTGACGCCCCCGCCTTTCAGATGTGGTGGGCTGCGAAAGCAGTCGCCGTGCGAGGCGCGCCATTGTCTGAGGGCCGCGTGTGTCGGCGCTGCGCGTGATGGGTGTCACCTGCCGCCTCCTCGAGGCGCCTGGCGGAGACGGCGGCCTCTGTCTCTGCCTGCATAACACACGGGGTGGCGAGCTGAGCCCGGCTCAGCCGCGCTCAGCAGGCAGAGCTGTGCTGCGGGGGTGAGGCGGGTGAGGTCTGGTGTGGTGAGGCGGGGCGAGGCGGTGCAGGGCTGCCGGCGTCGCGGGGGAAATAACGAGCGCCTCAGCGGCGGCCTTTGAGAGCGTTCGCGAACGCGAGGAGGCCCCGCAATACAAATGTCACACAGCGACGGCTTCCTGACGAGGCTGTGACCTGTTTCTGTTTTAAACTTCAGCGGTGATACGGCGGCGCCCAATATGACGCCAGCCCTTACTGCAAGGTGACCCGGTCTGCAAGAACGCCAGCGGCGACATTTGCACGCTGTATGGCGGAGGATGCTCTTTGCCGTCGTGCTGGTGGTCTTCATTACGCAAGCTGATTTGATGCTGTCTGCGTTACTCCATCTTGTGCAAGTTTGCAGGGTGATTCTTGTTAATGTTTTAAACCTCCTGAAGCCACTTAGATGACGCTGAGACAAGCAACGTGGAAGGCAAGCAGTTTAGACCAAAGGCGATAGAAGTCTATGAGACATTTTGTAACACATGGGGCCGCGAATGTCGCGAAATACCGCCAAAGTGGATGACAAGCGTTCAGCTTGTGATCGTCACCAGATGGCGTACCTCGTCGCACGTACAGCGGTGGAGCCTATCACTCTATCACACTTGATCATCCTAACTCAAGTCGAGTATTCGCATCGATGTCACTAGGTGCGCGATTTTGGCACGTTCGTACAGGGTTCGAGTCTCGCGAGTGGCAGGCAGTGATTTGCACACTGCGTTAGACAGTTGTTTGTTCATATCGAGATTAGGGGACGAGGGACTGGCGGAATTAAAGCTGTGGGGCGTGGGTCGTGCTTGGGTAGCTCAGATGGTAGAGCACTTGCCCGCGAAAGGCAAAGGTCCCGAGTTCGAGTCTTGGTCCGGCACACAGTTTTAATCTGCCAGGAAGTTTCATATCGAGATTAAGATTTACTATTTTATTTACCGGTCTCGCGGTCTCTGCTGGTTAATTGCAAGGTACAGTGTAATAAAAACGGACCGTATTGCTTGAAACGTAAATAAGTATAAGCTTCCGAATTGCACCCTTACCTATTAGTGGGCTATGTTTTCTTTACTAGTCTGTAAACAAGTTAAGAAGTGACAAAAGAAAGGAAACACGTATAACACCTTCTGCCTGGTTAGACCGAGGACATTAATTCTGTAACTTCTAAGTTTACAAGAGAGCCCGTTTACAAAACGTGTTCCATAGCAAAGTAGCCTAGTTGAGCGATGCGTAGCATTGTCCCCTACCACCTAGGGTATGATCAACGTGCCCAGTCGCTGCACATGCGGCGAGGTACCTCATCTGGTGACGTCACATGTACAAGATTTATCATCCACTTCTGGGATATTTCGCTACTCGGCGGTGCAGTGTGTCATATATTAAATTACTCGTCTCAGTTTCATCTTCGTCGCTTTAAGAGAATCGCAGTGTAAACATCTCTGCATATCTGCTGCAGCCTACATCTATGAGAAACTCCTTTCTATGGTTAGGTCCTGGTCACCTGTACAGTTTTTAACCTTACGCACTTCCATCCACTATCAAATTGATGTTTGTTTGATACCTATGGACGAAAGCTAAGAACTAACAACAACCGAGCTAGAAAACTGCTGCGGAAGCAAAGGGAACTTCACAGCAAACATAAACATAGCCAAAGCCTTGCAGACAAAGAAAAATTACGCGAAGCGAAATGTAGTGTGAGGAGGGCTATGCGAGAGGCGTTCAATGAATTCGAAAGTAAAGTTCTATGTACTGACTTGGCAGAAAATCCTAAGAAATTTTGGTCTTATGTCAAAGCGGTAGGTGGATCAAAACAAAATGTCCAGACGCTCTGTGACCAAAATGGTACTGAAACAGAGGATGACAGACTAAAGGCCGAAATACTAAATGTCTTTTTCCAAAGTTGTTTCACAGAGGAAGATTGCACTGTAGTTCCTTCTCTAGATTGTCGCACAGATGACAAAATGGTAGATATCGAAATAGACGGCAGAGGGATAGAGAAACAATTAAAATCGCTCAAAAGAGGAAAGGCCTCTGGACCTGATGGGATACCAGTTCAATTTTACACAGAGTACGCGAAGGAACTTGCCCCCCTTCTTGCAGCGGTGTACCGTAGGTCTCTAGAAGAGCGTAGCGTTCCAAAGGATTGGAAAAGGGCACAGGTCATCCCCGTTTTCATGAAGGAACGTCGAACAGATGTGCAGAACTATAGACCGATATCTCTAACGTCGATCAGTTGTAGAATTTTGTAACACTTATTGTGTTCGAGTATGAATGACTTTTCTGGAGACTAGAAATCTACTCTGTAGGAATTAGCATGGGTTTCGAAAAAGACGGTCATGTGAAACCCAGCTCGCGCTATTCGTCCACGAGACTCACAGGGCCAGAGGCACGGGTT